>NC_141879.1:553450875-554700875 GCF_056163025.1 Triticum urartu
TTTGATCCCTAGTATCCACTATGTTCTGAGATTGATGTTGCTATGACTTTGCTATGCTTAATGCTTGTCACTAGGGCCCGAGTGCCATGATTTCAGATCTGAACCTATTATGTTTTCATCAATATATGAGAGTTCTTGATCCTATCTTGCAAGTCTATAGTCACCTACTATGTGTTATGATCCGGCAACCCCGAAGTGACAATAATTGGGACCACTCCCGGTGATGACCATAGTTTGAGGAGTTCATGTATTCACTATGTGTTAATGCTTTGTTCCGGTACTCTATTAAAAGGAGGCCTTAATATCCCTTAGGTTTCGCTAGGACCCCGCTGCCATGGGAGGGTAGGACAAAAGATGTCATGCAAGTTCTTTTCCATAAGCACGTATGACTATATTCGGAATACATGCCTACATTACATTGATGAATTGGAGCTAGTTCTTTGTCACTCTAGGTTATGATTGTTACATGATGAACCACATCCGGCATAATTCTCTATCATCGATCCATTTCCTACAATCTTTCCATATATTGTTCTTTGCTTATTGACTATTCTGTTGCTATTGTTACAATCACTACAAAATACCAAAAACATTACTTTTGCTAACGTTACCTTTTGCTACCGTTACCACTACTATCATATTACTTTGCTACTAAATACCTTGCTACAGATATTAAGTTTCCAGGTGTGGTTGAATTGAAAACTCAACTGCTAATACTTCAGAATATTCTTTGGCTCCCCTTGTGTCGAATCAATAAATTTGGGTTGAATACTCTACCCTCGAAAACTGTTGCGATCCCCTATACTTGTGGGTTATCAAGACTATTTTATGGCATCGTTGCCGGGGAGCATAGCTCTATTCTTTGAGCCACTTGGGATTTATATCTGCTTATCATTATGAAGAACTTGAAAGATCCAAGAACAAGATTTATCCCTCAACTATGAGGGGAGGTAAGGAACTGCCATCTAGCTCTACACTTGATTCACCTTCTGTTTTGAGTAAGCTTGCGACACCTAAACCTGCTTCTGCTATTCATTCTGATATGTCACATGTCATTGATGATGCCACTTGTGCTATGCATGATACTTATGATGAAACTACTTCTATGCTTGATACTACTATGCCACTTGGTGAATTTCTTGATGAACAACTTGCTAGGGCTAGAGAGAATGAAATTATTGAAACTGATAATATTGATGAAAGTGATGATGAAGACTCTCCCCCTAATAAATATGAATTGCCTGTTGTTCTTGAGGGTTATGTTATGGATGAAGAAGCTACTAGAGCTATTTTAGCTTGCAATGATAGATATGATCTAAAGAGGTTATTAGCTAAATGGAAGCAGCAATCCCTTAATGCTAGAATGAAACCTGACCCTGCTTTTGCTACTTCACCTATCTATGTTACTAATAAGGATTATGAATTCTCTGTTGATCCTGATATAATTAATTTGGTTGAATCTGATCCTTTTTATGGCTATGAATGTGAAACTGTTGTGGCACATCTTACTAAATTAAATGATATAGCTACCCTGTTCACTAACGATGGGAGAACTCGCTACTTTTATATCCTTAAAATATTTCCGTTCTCATTAAGGGGTGATGCTAAGATATGGTTTAATTCTCCTGATCCTGGTTGTGTGCGTAGTCCCCAGGATATGATTTACTACTTCTCTGCTAAATATTTGCCTGCTCATAAGAAACAAGCTGCCTTAAGGGATATATATAATTTTGTGCAAATTGAAGAAGAGAGTCTCCCACAAGCTTGGGGGAGGCTTCTCCAATTACTTAATGCTTTGCCTGATCATCCTCTTAAGAAAAATGAAATACTTAATATCTTTTATAATGGACTAACCGATGCTTCTAGAGATTACCTGGATAGTTGTGCTGGTTCTGTTTTCAGGGAAAGAACACCAGATGAAGCTGAAATTCTATTGAATAATATGTTGACAAATGAAAATAATTGGACACTTCCCAAGCCAACTCCTAAGCCTATTCCTAAACCAACTCCGAAGAAAAGAGGTGTTCTATTTCTCAATCCTGAAGATATGCAAGAGGCAAAGAAATCCATGAAAGAAAAGGGTATTAAAGCTGAATATGTTAAGAGCTTACCTCCTATCGAAGAAATACATGGTCTTAATTTACCGCGTGTCGAAGAAATGCATAATTTTAATCCATCTCCTATTGAAGAAACACATGGTCTTGATAACCCGACACAAGTAGTAAAGGTAAATTCTCTCTATAGATATGATAAAGCTGAAATCCCATTTACTAAGTTTGCTAGCCCATGCTTAGATGAGTTTGATAAATTTATGGTTAAGCAAGAAGACTTCAATGCTTATTTTGGTAGAGAATTAAAACGCAATGTTGATATGCTTGAACACTTGGGTGATTATATGGCTAATGTCAAAGGTGAACTTAAACTTATTAGTAAACATGCTTCTATGGTCACCACTCACGTAGAACAAGTACTTAAAGCTCAAAATGATTTGCTCAATGAATTGAATAGTAAGAATAATGATTTTGCTGTTAGAGTGGATACTAGAACTGGTAAAATGACTCAGGAACCTTTGTATCCTGAAGGCCACCCTAAGAGAATTGAGCAAGATTCTCAGAGAAATAATATAGATGCACCTAGCCCTTCTAAAAGGAATAAAAAGAAGAATGATAGGACTTTGCATGATTCTAGTGAACCTATTATTGAAACACCTGAGAATCCAAATGATATTTCTATTTCTGATGCTGAAACACAATCTGGTAATGAACCTGAAACTAGTGATAATGTTAATGATAATGTTCATGTTGATGCTCAACCTAGCAATGATAATGATATAGAAATTGAACCTGCTGTTGATCTTGATAACCCACAATCAAAGAATCAACGTTATGATAAGAGAGACTTTGTTGCTAGGAAACACGGTAAGGAAAGAGAGCCTTGGGTTCAAAAACCCATGCCTTTTCCTCCCAAACCATCCAAGAAAAAGGATGATGAGGATTTTGAGTGTTTTGCTGAAATGATCAGACCTATCTTTTTGCGTATGCGATTAACTGATATGCTTAAAATGAATCCTTATGCTAAGTACATGAAAGAAATTGTTACTAATAAAAGAAAGATACCGGAAGATGAAATTTCCACCATGCTTGCTAATTATACTTTTAAGGGTGGAATACCAAAGAAACTTGGATATCCAGGAGTACCCACTATACCATGCTCCATTAAAAGAAACTATGTTAAAACTGCTTTATGTGATCTTGGAGCCGGTGTTAGGGTTATGCCTCTCTCGTTATATCTAGACTTGATTTGAATAAGTTGTCCCCTACTGAAATATCTTTGCAAATGGCTGATAAATCAACTGCTATACCTATCGGTATTTGTGAGGATGTGCCTGTTGTGGTTGCAAACGTTACTATTTTAACGGACTTTGTTATTCTTGATATTTCCGAGGACGATAGTATGTCCATTATTCTTGGAAGACCCTTTTTGAATACTGCAGGGGCTGTTATTGATTGCAACAAAGGCAATGTCACTTTTCATGTTAGTGGTAATGAGCATATGGTACACTTTCCGAGGAAACAACCTCAAGTCCACACTATCAATTCTATTGGAAAAATTCCATCTATTATTTTTGGAGGTTTTGAATTTCTCTTCCTACTGTCAAGAAGAAATATGATATTGTTATTTTTGGGGATCTGCATATCCCCGTTGAGGTAACCTAGTGTTATTCGAAAATTCTCCGGTTCCATGTTATTCGGAATGAGTTTGTTAACAAGACTTGATCAACCTTGTTAATGGATTCCTTTTGATGATCATGAGATGGATGAATTTAGAAAACACAACTCTGTGTACCCTCCTTTTACCTTCTGTTATTTATATTAAATAAAATAAAAATAGTATTTTATGTCTGTTATCTGAATTATCCGTGCAATATAAAAATACCCCGAAAATAAAAGTTCTCCAAATGCCCCGAAATTTAAATATGATTTTTTCTGGAATATTTGAGAATAATTGGCACTAAGAACACAGCAGGGGGGGCATCCACCTGGCCACGAGGGTGGAGGGCGCGCCCCCTGCCTCGTGGGCCCACGGTGGCCCTCCTTCACTTATTCCTGCACCCACACACTCCTTCTTCCTCCCACAAACACCATTATCCAGCTCAAACCCGAGTCCAAGCTCATTTCGCTGCCATTTTCGATCTCCTTGCTCAAAGCACCTCTCACAAAACTGCTTGGGGGGATTGTTCCTTGGTATGTGACTCCATACTTTTTATACTTTTGGCATATTTTTTGTTTCGCAGAATATCCATATCAAACGGAGTGCAAACGGAATAAAAACTGATGGAGATTTTTTTTGGAATATATATGATTTTTGGGAGGAAAAATCCATGCGAGACGATGCTCGAGGGGCCCACGAGGCAGGGGGCGTGCCCCTGACCCTCGTGGCCACCCTGTAAGGCGGTTGATTCCCTTCTTTCGCCGCAAGAAAGCTAATGTCCGGATAGAGATTGTGTTAAAATTTCATCCCAATCGGAGTTACGGATCTCTGGGAATATAAGAAACGGTAAAAGGGTAGAATCTGAGAACGCGGAAACAGAGAGAGACGGAGAGACAGATCCAATCTCGGAGGGGCTCTCGCCCCTCCCACGCCATGGAGGCCATGGACCAGAGGGGAAACCCTTCTCCCACCTAGGGAGGAGGTCAAGGAAGAAGAAGAAGGAGGGGATCTCTCTTCCTCGCTTCCGGTGGCACCGGAGTGCCACCGGGGGCCATCATCATCACCGCAATCTTCACCAACAACTTCACCGCCATCATCACCAACTCTTCCCCCCTCTATGCAGTGGTGTAATCTCTGTCTTACCCGCTGTAATCTCTACTTAAACATGGTGCTCAACGCTATATATTATTTCCCAATGATGTATGGCTATCCTATGATGTTTGAGTAGATCCGTTTTGTCCTATGGGCTATTTGATGATCAAGATTGGTTTGAGTTGCATGTTTTATTATTGGTGCTGTCCTATGGTGCTCTCTGTGTCGCGCAAGCATGAGGGATCCCCGCTGTAGGGTGTTGCAATACGTTCATGATTCGCTTATAGTGGGTTGCGTGAGTGACTGAAACACAAACCCGAGTAAGGGGGTTGTTGCGTATGGGATAAAGAGGACTTGATGCTTTAATGCTAAGGTTGGGTTTTACCTTAATGATCTTTAGTAGTTGCGGATGCTTGCTAGAGTTCCAATCATAAGTGCATATGATCCAAGTAGAGAAAGTATGTTAGCTTATGCCTCTCCCTCAAATAAAATTGCAATAATGATTACCGGTCTAGTTATCGGTTGCCTAGGGACAAATAACTTTCTCGTAAAAACATGCTCTTTACTAAACCTAACTTAGTTGTGTCTTTATCTAAAAAGCCCCTACTTTTTATTTACTTGCTCTTTATTATCTTGCAAACCTATCCAACAACACCTACAAAGTACTTCTAGTTTCATACTTGTTCTAGGTAAAGCGAACGTCAAGCATGCGTAGAGTTGTATCGGTGGTCGATAGAACTTGAGGGAATATTTGTTCTGCCTTTAGATCCTCGTTGGGTTCGACACTCTTACTTATCAAAAACTATTGCGATCCCCTATACTTGTGGGTTATCAAGACAGCCCACGATGCAATGACTGCTGCATCTCAGTATGACCCCAAATACAACTTTGGATATCCGCCAGGCCATCCATGGCATTAGACCAACTTAGGCCAAAAGCCTAAGCTTGGGGGAGTACGTATTTCTCACCGACATTACATTCATGTTCACACACTCATTGCTAGATGTCGGTGCTCATACTTTTTCATTATAATATCCATGCTAGTTTATTTTCTCTTTTTATGCTTTCTTCTTGTGTGCTTAATAAACCTTAAGAAAAACCAAAAAAATTAGTTGTAGCTTTTAGCTAGTCTTAATTTCCATGCTTGTAGTAGTAATTAAAAAGAAAACCCAAAAAGATTTCATGTTCTTCTTTTTGCTTGTTGGGAGCTTTCCCGTGTAAATAGTTTTATTTCTTTTCTTTTCTTTGGGGGTTGATATGAGAAGACCATAATTAAATTGTTGAAGTGGCTCTTATATGCATTGTTATTGATCTGACAAAAGAGCCCATATTGCCTTGTATTCTCCTGTTTATTGAATGCTTGCAGATTCCATCTTAGTCCAATGCAGGTGCACTATTATTATTATCCACATTGTTCGGTCGTGCAAGTGAAAGGCAATTATGACGATATATGATGGATTGACTGAGATCAGAAAAGCTGGTATGAACTCGACCTCTCTTGTTTTTGTAAATATGATTAGTTCATCATTCCTGATTTAGCCTATTATGAATAAACATGTTTGCAATGACAACTAGAGATCATAGTTTCTTATTCCATGCTTAATAAGCTAGGAGCTTATAATGGTTTACCTTGCGTGCCAACATGTTATTAAAATGGTTGTGATGTGGTATGATAGGGTGGTATCCTCTTTTTAACAATTCGAGTGGCTTGACTTGGCACATGTTCACGCATGTAGTTGAAACAAAATCAACATAGCCTCTACGATATTTATGTTCATGGTGCATTATATCCTACTCATGCTTGCATTCGGTGTCGATTAATTTTAATGCATGTTCATGACTGTTGTCGCTCTCTAGCTGGTCGCTTCCCAGTCTCTTTCTAGCCTTCACCTATACTAAGCGGGAATAATGCTTGTGCATCCAATCCCATAAACCCCAAAGTTATTCCATATGAGTCCACCATACCTACCTATATACGGTATCTACCTGCCGTTCCAAGTAAATTTGTATGTGCCAAATTCTAAACCTTCAAATAAATATCCTGTTTTGTATGCTCGAATAGCTCATGTATCAACTAGGGCTGTCCGTATCTTCCATGTTAGGCGGGTTATTCTCAAGAGGAGTGGACTCCGCTCCTCACTCACGAGAAAATGGCTGGTCACCAGGATGCCCAGTCCCATGCTTTATGCAAACTAAATCAAAATAATTGCAAACAAAACTCCCCCCCGGGACTCTTGTTAGTTGGAGGCACTCGTTGTTTCGAGCAAGCCATGGATTGATGCTTGTTGGTGGAGGGGGAGTACAAACTTTACCATTCTGTTTGGGAACCGCCTATAATGTGTGTAGCATGGAAGATATCGCCATCTCTTGGTTGTTATGTTGACAATGAAAGTATACCGCTCAAAATATTATTCACCTCTATTTCAAAACTGAGCTCTGGCACCTCTACAAATCCTTGCTTCCCTCTGCGAAGGGCCTATCTATTCTACTTTTATGTTGAGTCATCATCCTCTTATTAAAAAGCACTAGTTGGAGAGCACCGCTGTCATTTGCATTCATTACTGTTAGTTTACATTGAGTATGACTTGACTGGATCTCTTTTACCATGAATTACAATGTCTAGTCAGTCCTTGATCTTTAAAGGTGCTCTGCATTTATGTTTTGCGGTCTCAGAAAGGGCTAGCGAGATACCATCCTGTTATATCACATTATGATTGTTTTGAGAAAGTGTTGTCATCCAAGATTTATTATTATTGCTCGCTAGTTGATTATGCCATTGATATGAGTAAACATGATACCTAAGCGTTATTGTGAATATGGTTAGTCCATAATATTTGCTAAAAACTTGAATGCTGGCTTTACATATTTACAACAATAAGAGCAAACAGAGTTTGTAAAAGTTTTTCTTTATCACTTTCAGTTTGTAAACTGAATTGCTTGAGGACAAGAAAAGGTTTAAGCTTGGGGGAGTTGATACATCTCCGTCGTATCTACTTTTCCAAACACTTTTGCCCTTGTTTGGACTCTAACTTGCATGATTTGAATGGAACTAACCCGGACTGACGCCGTTTTCAGCAGAATTGCCATGGTGTTATTTATGTGCGGAAACAAAAGTTCTCGGAATGACCTGAAACTCCACAGAGCGTCTTTTTGGAAATAATAAAAAATACTGGCAAAAGATCAAGACCAGGGGGCCCACACCCTTGCCACGAGGGTTGGGGCGCGCCCCCTACCTCGTGGGCCCCCTGGAGCTCCTCTGACCTCAAGTCCAACTCTATATATTCACTTTCAGGGAGAAAATAATCAAGGAGAAGGATTCATCGCGTTTTATGATATGGAGCCGCCGCCAAGCCCTAAAACCTCTCGGGAGGGCTGATCTGGAGTCCGTTCGGGGCTCCGGAGAGGGGAATCCATCGCCATCGTCATCATCAACCATCCTCCATCACCAATTTCATGATGCTCACCGCCGTGCGTGAGTAATTCCATCATAGGCTTGCTGGACGGTGATGGGCTGGATGAGATTTATCATGTAATCGAGTTAGTTTTGTTACGGTTTGATCCCTAGTATCCACTATGTTCTGAGATTGATGTTGCTATGAATTTGCTATGCTTAATGCTTGTCACTAGGGCCCGAGTGCCATGATTTCAGATCTGAACCTATTATGTTTTCATCAATATATGAGAGTTCTTGATCCTATCTTGCAATTCTATAGTCACCTACTATGTGTTATGATCCGGCAACCCCGAAGTGACAATAATCGGGACCACTCCCAGTGATGACCGTAGTTTGAGGAGTTCATGTATTCACTATGTGTTAATGCTTTGGTCTGGTACTCTATTAAAAGGAGGCCTTAATATCCCATAGTTTCCGCTAGGACCCCGCTGCCACGGGAGGGTAGGACGAAAGATGTCATGCAAGTTCTTTTCCATAAGCATGTATGACTATATTCGGAATACATGCCTACATTACATTGATGAATTGGAGCTTGTTCTGTGTCACCCTAGGTTATGACTGTTACATGATGAACCACATTCGGCATAATTCTCTATCACCGATCCATTGCCTACGAGCTTTCCATATATTGTTCTTCGCTTATTTACTATTTCATTGCTATTGTTACAATCACTACAAAATACCAAAAACATTACTTTTGCTACCGCTACCTTTTGCTACCGTTACCACTACTATCATATTACTTTGCTACTAAATACCTTGCTGCAGATATTAAGTTTCCAGGTGTGGTTAAATTGAAAACTCAGCTGCTAATACTTGAGAATATTCTTTGGATCCCCTTGTGTCGAATCAATAAATTTGGGTTGAATACTCTACCCTCGAAAACTGTTGTGATCCCCTATACTTATGGGTTATCAAGACTATTTTCTCGCGCCGTTCCGGGTAGCATAGCTCTATTCTTTGAGTCACTTGGGATTTATATCTGCTTATCATTATGAAGAACTTGAAAGATCCAAGAACAAGATTTATCCCTGAGCTATGAGGGGGGGGGGGGGGGGTAAGGAACTGCCATCTAGCTCTGCACTTGATTCACCTTCTGTTTTGAGTAAGCTTGCGACACCTAAACCTGCTTCTGCTATTCATTCTGATATGTTGCATGTTATTGATGATGCCACTTCTGCTATGCATGATACTTATGATGAAACTACTTCTATGCTTGATACTACTATGCCACTTGGTGAATTTCTTGATGAACAACTTGCTAGGGCTAGAGAGAATGAAATTATTGAAACTAATAATATTGATGAAAGTGATGATGAAGACTCTCCCCCTAATAAATATGAAATGCCTGTTGTTCCCGAGGGTTATGTTATGGATGAAGAAGCTACAAGAGCTATTTTAGCTTGCAATGATAGATATGATCTAAAGAGGTTATTAGCTAAATGGAAGCAGCAATCCCTTAATGCTAGAATGAAACCTGACCCTGCTTTTGCTACTTCACCTATCTGTGTTACTGATAAGGATTATGAATTCTCTGTTGATCCTGATATAATTAATTTGGTTGAATTTGATCCTTTTTATGGCTATGAATCTGAAACTGTTGTGGCACATCTTACTAACTTAAATGATATAGCTACCCTGTTCACTAACAATGAATATCCTTAAAATATTTCCGTTCTCATTAAGGGGTGATGCTAAGATACGGTTTAATTCTCTTGATCCTAGTTGTGTGCGTAGTCCCCAGGATATGATTTACTACTTCTCTGCTAAATATTTCCCTGCTCATAAGAAACAAGCTGCCTTAAGGGATATATATAATTTTGTGCAAATTGAAGAAGAGAGTCTCCCACAAGCTTGGGGGAGGCTTCTCCAATTACTTAATGATTTGCCTGATCATCCTCTTAAGAAAAATGAAATACTTGATTTCTTTTATAATGGACTAACCGATGCTTCCAGAGATTACCTGGATAGTTGTGCTGGTTCTGTTTTCAGGGAAAGAACACATGATGAAGCTGAAATTCTATTGAATAATATGTTGACAAATGAAAATAATTGGACACTTCCCGAGCCAACTCGTGAGCCTATTCCTAAACCAAATCCGAAGAAAAAAGGTGTTCTATTTCTCAGTCCTGAAGATATGCAAGAGGCAAAGAAATCCATGAAAGAAAAGGGTATTAAAGCTGAAGATGTTAAGAATTTACCTCCTATCAAAGAAATACATGGTCTTAATTTACCGCATGTCGAAGAAATGAATAATTTTAATCCATCTCCTATTGAAGAAACACATGGTCTTGATAACCCGACACAAGTAGTAAAGGTAAATTCTCTCTATAGATATGATAAAGCTGAAATCCCATTTACTAAGTTTGCTAGCCCATTCTTAGATGAGTTTGATAAATTTATGGTTAAGCAAGAAGACTTCAATGCTTATTTTGGCAGAGAATTAAAACGGAGTGCTGATATGCTTGAACACTTGGGTGATTATATGGCTAATGTCAAAGGTGAACTTAAACTTATTAGTAAACATGCTTCTATGGTCACCACTCAAGTATAATAAGTACTTAAAGCTCAAAATGATTTGCTCAATGAATTGAATAGTAAGAATAATGATTTTGCTGTTAGAGTGGCTACTAGAACTGGTAAAATGACTCAGGAACCTTTGTATCCTGAAGGCCACCCTAAGAGAATTGAGCAAGATTCTCAAAGAAATAATATAGATGCACCTAGCCCTTCTAAAAGGAAGAAAAAGAAGAATGATAGGACTTTGCATGCTTCTAGAGAACCTATTATTGAAACACCTGAGAATCCAAATGATATTTCTATTTCTGATGCTGAAACACAATCTGGTAATGAACCTGAAACTAGTGATAATGTTAATGATAATGTTCATGTTGATGCTCAACCTAGCAATGATAATGATATAGAAATTGAACCTGCCGTTGATCTTGATAACCCACAATCAAAGAATCAACGTTATGATAAGAGAGACTTTATTGCTAGGAAACACGGTAAGGAAAGAGAGCCTTGGGTTCAAAAACCCATGCCTTTTCCTCCCAAACCATCCAAGAAAAAGGATGATGAGGATTTTGAGCGCTGTGCTAAAATGATTAGACCTATCTTTTTGCGTATGCGATTAACTGATATGCTTAAAATGAATCCTTATGCTAAGTACATGAAAGAAATTGTTAATAATAAAAGAAAGATACCAGAAGCTGAAATTTCCACCATGCTTGCTAATTATACTTCTAAGGGTGGAATACCAAAGAAACTTGGAGATCCAGGAGTACCCACTATACCATGCTCCATTAAAAGAAACTATGTTAAAACTGCTTTATGTGATCTTGGAGCCGGTGTTAGTGTTATGCCTCTCTCTTTATATCATAGACTTGATTTGAATAAGTTGACACCTACTGAAATATATTTGCAAATGGCTGATAAATCAACTGCTATACCTGTCGGTATTTGTGTGGATGTGCCTATTGTGGCTGCAAACGTTACTGTTTTAACGGACTTTGTTATTCTTGATATTCCTGAGGACGATAGTATGTCCATTATTCTTGGAACACCCTTTTTGAATACTACAGGGGCTGTTATTGATTGCAAGGCAATGTCACTTTTCATGTTAATGGTAATGAGCATATGGTACACTTTCCGTGGAAACAATCTCAAGTCCACAGTATCAATTCTATTGAAAAAATTCCATCTATTATTTTTGGAGGTTTTGAATTTCCTCTTCCTACTGTCAAGAAGAAATATGATATTCTTATTGTTGGGAATGTGCATATCCCCGTTGAGGTAACCTAGTGTTATTCGAAAATTCTCCAGTTCCATGTTATTCGGAATGAGTTTGTTAACAAGACTTGATCAACCTTGTTAATGGATTCCTTTTGATGATCATGAGATGGATGAATTTAGAAAACACAACTCTGTGTACCCTCCTTTTACTTTCTGTTATTTATATTAGATAAAATAAAAATAGTATTTTCTGTCTGTTATCTGAATTATCCGTGCAATATAAAAATACGCCGAAAATAAAATTTCTCCAAATGCCCTGAAATTTAAATATGATTTTTTCTGTAATATTTGAGAATATTTGGCACTGAGAACATAGCAGGGGGGCATCCACCTGGCCACGAGGGTGGAGGGCGCGCCCCCTGCCTCGTGGGCCCACGGTGGCCCTCCTCCACTTATTCCTGCACCCACACACTCCTTCTTCCTCCCACAAACACCATTATTTAGCTCAAACCCGAGTCCAAGCTCATTTTGCTGCCATTTTTGATCTCCTTGCTCAAAGCACCTCTCACAAAACTGCTTGGGGGATTGTTCCTTGGTGGTCCTTCAAGGAAGCAAGGACCCAGGCTTGCAATGTGGGATGCTGACAATGAGCCACCAAGGGACGCTCTAGTGCGGCCTTGTGAATGGCCTTCAGAGGACTTCATGGATCGAGCAGGAATTAAGGTAGAATTTAACGCATATTTGCGTAACGCTGATCTTGTGAGCTTTGAGGAAGAAAAGTGCCGTCAGTACCACTATCTCACTAGCTCCTTTGTGAGGAGGTTTGAATTTTCATCTTCACATAATTATCAAACTGTCCTGTTTGATCTTTATGAAAATTCTTAGACTATGGACTTAGAGGACTTTACCACTGCTTGCAAACTTCCACAATGGGGTAGTACTAGTGAACCTCGCAAATCTGAATTTAGAGATTTTCTTAATAGTATAACTGTGGGGGAATCTAGAGATATAGCACAAGCTACCATAGGGAGCATTCACTTTCCTACTATACATTATTTTGCTCTCTTCATAGGTAGATGCATTAACGGTAAAGATGAAGCATGTCACATGTGTGTCCCATATTATGATTGTTTTGAAAAAGTGTTGTCATCCGAGATTTATTATTATTGCTCGCTAGTTGATTATGCCATTGATATGAGTAAACATGAGACCCAAGCGTTATTGTTAATATGGTTAGTTCATAATATTTGCTGAAAACTTGAATGCTGGCTTTACATATTTACAACAACAAGAGCAAACCGAGTTTGTAAAAGTTTTTCTTTATCACTTTCAGTTTGTCAACTAAACTGCTTGAGGACAAGCAAAGGTTTAAGCTTGGGGGAGTTGATACGTCTCCGTCGTATCTACTTTTCCAAACACTTATGCCCTTGTTTTGGACTCTAACTTGCATGATTTGAATGGAACTAATCCGGACTGACATTGTTTTTAGCAGAATTGCCATGGTATTATTTATGTGCAGAAACAAAAGTTCTCGGAATGACCTGAAACTCCACGGACGTATTTTTGGAAATAATAAAAAATACTGGCAAAAGATCAAGACCAGGGGCCACACCCTAGCCGAGAGGGTGGGGGCGCGCCCCCTACCTCGTGGGTCCCCCTGGAGCTCCCCCGACCTCAACTCCAACTCTATATATTCACTTTCGGGGAGAGAAAAATCAAGGAGAAGGATCCATCACGTTTTACGATATGGAGCCGCCGCCAAGCCCTAAAACCTCTCGGGAGGGCTGATCTGGAGTCCGTTCGAGGCTCCGGAGAGGGGAATCCGTCGCCATCGTCATCATCAACCATCCTCCATCACCAATTTCATGATGCTCACCGCCGTGCGTGAGTAATTCCATCATAGGCTTGCTGGATGGTGATGGGCTGGATGAGATTTATCATGTAATCGAGTTAGTTTTGTTAGGGTTTGATCCCTAGTATCCACTATGTTCTGAGATTGATGTTGCTATGACTTTGCTATGCTTAATGCTTGTCACTAGGCCCCGAGTGCCATGATTTCAGATCTGAACCTATTATGTTTTCATTAATATATGAGAGTTCTTGATCCTATCTTGCAAGTCTATAGTCACCTACTATGTGTTATGATCCGGCAACCCCGAAGTGACAATAATCGGGACCACTCCCGGTGATGACCGTAGTTTGAGGAGTTCATGTATTCACTATGTGTTAATGCTTTGGTCCGGTACTCTATTAAAAGGAGGCCTTAATATCCCTTAGGTTTCGCTAGGACCCCGCTGCCACGGGAGGGTAGGACAAAAGATGTCATGCAAGTTCTTTTCCATAAGCATGTATGACTATATTCGGAATACATGCCTACATTACATTGATGAATTGGAGCTAGTTCTGCGTCACCCTAGGTTATGACTTTTACATGATGAACCACATCCGGCATAATTCTCTATCACCGATCCATTGCCTACGAGCTTTCCATATATTGTTCTTTGCTTATTTACTATTCCGTTGCTATTGTTATAGTCAGTAGAAAATACCAAAAACATTACTTTTGCTACCGTTACCACTACTATCATATTACTTTGCTACTAAATACCTTGCTGCAGATATTAAGTTTCCAGGTGTGGTTCAATTGAAAACTCAACTGCTAATACTTCAGAATATTCTTTGGCTCCCCTTGTGTCGAATCAATAAATTTGGGTTGACTACTCTACCCTCGAAAACTGTTGCGATCCCTTATACTTGTGGGTTATCAGCCGGCGCCGCGCTGCAGATGCAGGCCTCGCGCTACGCTCGCCGACCCAGCGTCGTACCCGTCCATCCGGCGACGCGCTTGTGAGCCCCGTGCCATGCTGGCCATCTTGCGACGAGCCCGACGGCCCCGCGCCGTGCTGGCCGTCCCATGCCGCGCTTGCCAGCCCTCGCTGATGTCGCGGGCAACACACGCTGCCTCGTCGTCTGCGCCTCTTTCATCTGCATCATCTACATGAGAGAGTATGTACCCCTCTAACCCAAGTGCATGTCATGGGCCAGTTACCATCATCTCATTAAGAGGCCAATTAGGCGTTCGTTACCTAATTACGGTGGTTGATGCTCCCACCTTTCCGGCAAATTAATGGCTTAATTGCCCACCTTTCGGTTTCCACACCGATTAATCTGTGCATGCATGCACGGCCATCCATGGTCTTTACTCCCTGAAAAATACTAGCATCCATGCATGCATGCATGGCTGGTCTTTAATCCTTGCAAAATAGCATCCGTGCATGAACACTTTAGTCTAGCAAAAGATATTCGTGGATGTACTAACTTGCAGGCTTACTGCGACGAACAACGTCGATCGACCAACTCACCATTCATTCCACTCGGCTGATGGAGTGGCGATCGGATCATAGCCCAACTATGGTTCACTTGACCGATTCACCTTTTCACTCGGGCGGGCTAGCTCACTCGAACCAAACAGGATCACTGGCGCTCAGCCATCCACGCGTTGCCACTTGGTCGCCCTGCACGCGGTCACGAAGCTGCTTGCGTCATCATCAACTTCCCAGACATAGACTCAAGTTCACTCGGCCACAGACTCGAGTTCACTCGGATGGATTCCTCGTTCAGTACCTGAGCGCAAGTCAGAGGGGTAGACGTGTCGTCACTCCACGGGACACGTCTACTTCACTCAGATGCCCCTGCGCTGATACGTCTCCAATGTATTTATAGTTTTTGATTGCTCCATGCTATATTATCTACTATTTTGGACATTATTGGGCTTTATTATCCACTTCCCAGACACAGATATGGAGCCAAAACCCTAATTCCACCGCAATAACTTTCTGTATCCACGAGATCCCATCTTGGGGCCTGTTCTGGAGCTCCGCCGGAGGGGGCATAGATCACGGAGGGCTTCTACATCAAGACCATAGCCCCTCCGATGATGTGTGAGTAGTTTACCTTAGACCTATGGGTCCATAGTTAGTAGTTAGATGGCTTCTTCTCTCTTTTTGGATCTCAATAAAATGTTCTCCCCCTCTCTTGTGGAGAATTATTCGATGTAATCTTCTTTTTGCGGTGTGTTTGTTGAGACCGATGAATTGTGGGTTTATGATCAAGTCCATCTATGAACAATATTTGAACCTTCTCTGAATTCTTTTATGTATGATTGGTTATCTTTGCAAGTCTCTTTGAATTATCAGTTTGGTTTGGCCTACTAGATTGATCTTTCTTGCAATGGGAGAAGTGCTTAGCTTTGGGTTCAATCTTGTGGTGTCCTTTCCCAGTGACAGTAGGGGAAGCAAGGCACGTATTGTATTGTTGTCATCGAGCATAACAAGATGGGGTTTTCATCATATTGCATGAGTTTATCCCTCTACATCATGTCATCTTGCTTAAGGTGTTACTTTGTTTTTAACTTAATAATCTAGATGCATGCTGGATAGTGGTCGATGAGTGGAGTAATAGTAGTAGATGCAGGCAGGAGTCGGTCTACTTGTCTCGAACGTGATGCCTATATACATGATCATACCTAGATATTCTCATAACTATGCTCAATTCTGTCAATTGCTCAACAATAATTTGTTCACCCACCGTAGAATACTTGTGCTCTCGAGAGAAGCCACTAGTGAAACCTATGGCCCCTGGGTCTATCTTCATCATATTAGTCTCCTACTACTTAGTTATTTCCTTTGCTTTTTTACTTTGCCTTTATTTTACTTTGCATCTTTATCATAAAACATACCAAAAATATTATCTTATCACATCTATCAGATCTCACTCTCGTAAGTGGCCGTGTAGGGATTGACAACCCCTATTCGCGTTGGTTGCGAGGATTTATTTGTTTTGTGTAGGTACGAGGGACTTGCGCGTAACCTTGGTTCTCAAAAACTAAGGAAAATACTTACGCTACTTTGTTGCATCATCCCTTCCTCTTCGGGGAAAACCAATGCAGTAGCATGCGTCGCCACTCCGTCGGACGCCCCGCGCATCGTCACTCCACCCTGTTGGCCGTGTCTTCATCAACTTGTCCACTCGGCCACACGGCGCACCGTCGAGCAGTTGGGTACATCTTCGACAACAAGCTCGACTCGGCCACCCTGCGCGCCGCCAAGCGGTTGGGCGCGACTTCATCAACTTGCCTGCTCGGCCGCCCCGCGCATCGCCGCTCAGTTGGGTGCATCTCCATCGGCTTGCCCGCTCGGCCTCACTGCGCATCGCCGTTCAGTTGAGCACATATTCATCAACTTGTCCGCTCGGCCGCCCCATGCATCGCCGCTCAGTTGGGTGCATCTTCAATGGCTTGCCCGCTCGGCCGCACTGCGCGTCGCCGTTCAGTTGAGCACATCTTCATCAACTTGCTAGACTCGGCCACCTCGACCATCGCCCCTCCAAGGGACACATCTACTTCACTCTGATTCCCCGCGCGTCACCACTCGGCGGAACGCGTCTACATCATTCGGACGCCCAGCACGTCGTCACTCCGCAGGACGCGTCTACTTTACTCTGACACCCCGCGCTTCTCCACTCGGCAAAATGCGTCTGCCTCACTCAGACTCCCCGGGCGTCGCCACTCCGCGGGACGCGTCTACATCACTCGACCGCCTCGCGCGTCGCCATCGGTTGGTCACCCCATCACCACTCGACCGTCCCGCGCGTCGTCATCGGTTGGTCACCCCATCACCACTCGGCCGCCCCGCGCGTCGCCATCGGTTGGTCACCTTATCACCATTCGGCCGCCCCACGCGTCACCACTCGGTTGGTCACCTCATCACCACTCGGCCGCCCCGCGCGTCGCCATCGGTTGGTCACCTCATCATCACTCGGCCGCTCCGCGCGTCGCCACTCGGTTGGTCACCTCATCACCACTCGACCGCCCCACGCGTCGCCACTTGGTTGGTCACCTCATCACCACTCGGCCGCCCCGCACGTCTACACCAGTTGGTCACCTCATCACCACTGGGCTGCCCCGCGCGTCGCCATCGGTTGGTCACCTCATAACCACTCGGCCGCCCCGTGCATCGCCATCGGTTGGTCACCTCATCAGCACTCGGCCGCCCCGCGCGTCGCCATTGGTTGGTCACCTCATCACCACTCGGCTGCCCCGCGCGTCGTCATCGGTTGGTCACCTCATCACCATTCGGCCGCACCACGCGTCGCCACTCGGTTGGTCACCTCATCACCACTCGGCCGCCCCGCGCATCGCCACTCGGTTGGTCACCTCATCATCACTCGGCCGCCCCGCGCGTCGCCATCGTTAGTCACCTCATCACCACTTGGCCGCCCCATGCGTCGCCACTCGGTTGGTCACCTCATCACCACTCGACCGCCCCGCGCATCGCCACTCGGTTGGTCACCTCATCACCACTCGGCAGCCCCGCGCGTCTACATCGGTTGGTCACCTCATCACCACTGGGCCGCCCCACGCGTCGCCATCGGTTGTTCACCTCATAACCACTCGGCCGCCCCGCACGTCGCCATTGGTTGGTCACCTCATCACCACTCGGCAGCCCCGCGCATCGCCATCGGTTGGCCACCTCATCACGACTCGGCCGCCCCGTGCGTCGCCACTCAGTTAGTCACCTCATCACCACTCGGTCGCCCCGCACGTCGCCATCGGTTGGTCACCTCATAACACTCGGCCACCCCGCGCGTCGCCATCGGTTGGTCACCTCATCACCACTCGGCCGCCCCGCGCGTCGCCATCGGTTGGTCACCTCATCACCACTCGGCCGCCTCACGCATCGCCATCGGTTGGTCACCTCATCACCACTCGGCTGCCCCGCGCATCGCCATCGGTTGGTCACCTAATCACCACTCGGCCGCCCCGCACGTCGCCATCGGTTGGTCACCTCATCACCACTCGGTCGTCCTGCGCGTCGCCATTGGTTGTTCACCTCATCATCACTCGGCCGCCCCGCGCGTCGCCATTGGTTGGTCACCTCATAACCACTCGGCCGCCCCGCGCATCGCCATCGGTTGGTCACCTCATCACCACTCGGCCGTTCCGCGCGTCGCCACTCGTTTGGTCACCTCATCACCACTCGGCCGCCCCGCGCTTCGCCATCGGTTGGTGACCTCACCACCACTCGGCCGCCCCGCGCGTCGCCATCGGTTGGTCACCTCAACACCACTCGGCCGCCCCGCGCATCGCCATCGGTTGGTCGCCGCATCACCACTCGGCCTCCCTGCGCGTCGCCACTCGGTTGGTCCCTCATCACCACTCGGCCGCCCCGCGCGTCGCCATCGGTTGGTTACCTCATCACCACTCGGCCGCCCCGCTCGTCACCATCGGTTGGTCGCCTCATCACCACTCGGCCGCCCCGTGCGTCGCCATCGGTTGGTCCCCTCATCACCACTCAGCCGTCTCACGCGTCGCCACTCAGTTGGTCACCTCATCACCACTCGGCCCTCCCACGCGTCACCATCGCTTGGTCACCTCATCACCACTCGGCCGCCCCGTGCGTCACCATCTGTTGGTAACCTCATCACCACTCAGCCGTCCCTGCTACATCTTGATCTTGCGTTGGTTTTCCCCGAAGAGGAAGGGATGATGCAGCAGAGTAGCGTAAGTATTTCCCTTAGTTTTTGAGAACCAAGGTATCAATCCAGTAGGATCCCACTCTCAAGTCCCTCGTACCTGCACAAAGCGATAGCTACTCGCAACCAACGCGATTAGGGGTTGTCAATCCCTTCACGGTCACTTACGAGAGTGAGATCTGATAGATATAATATTTTTGGTATTTTTGGTATGAATATGCAAAGTAAAAAGTAAAAGCAAAGTAAAAAAGCAAAGCAAGATTAAAGTTATGGAGATTGATATGATGAGAATAGACCAGGGGGCCATAGGTTTCACTAGTGGCTTCTCTCAAGAGCATAAGTATTCTACGGTGGGTGAACAAATTACTGTTGAGGAATTGACAGAATTGAGCATAGTTATGAGAATATCTAGGCATGATCATGTATATAGGCATCACGTCCGTGACAAGTAGATCAAAATGATTCTCCATCTACTACTATTACTCCACTCATCGACCGCTATCCAGCATGCATCTAGAGTATTAAGTTAAAAACAGAGTAACGCCTTAAGCAAGATGACATGATGTAGAGAGATAAATTCATGCAATATGAAATAAACCCCATCTTGTTATCCTCGATGGCAATGATACAATACATGCCTTGCTGCCCCTTCTGTCATTGGGTAAGGACACCGCAAGATCGAACCCAAAGCTAAGCACTTCTCCCATGGCAAGAAGTACCTATCTAGTTGGCCAAACCAAACAGATAATTCGAAGAGACTTGCAAAGATAACCAATCATACATAAAAGAATTCAGAGAAGATTCAAATATTATTCATAGATAGACTTGATCATAAACCCACAATTCATCGGTCTCAACAAACACACCGCAAAAAGAAGATTACATCGAATAGATCTCCACAAGAGAGGGGGAGAACTTTGTATTGAGATTCAAAGAGAAGGAAGCAGGCATCTATCTACTAACTATGGACCCGAAGGTCTGAGGTAAACTACTCACACTTCATCGAAGGGGCTAGGATGATGTAGAAGCCCTCCGTGATGCCGGCCCTCTTCCGGCGGAGCTCCGGAACAGGCCCCAAGATGGGATCTCGTGGATACAGAAAGTTGCGGTGGTGGAATTAGGTTTTTGGCTCCTCTTCTGATCGTTTTGGGGTACGTGTGTATATATAGGAGGAAGAAGTACGCCGGAGGAGCAACGAGGGGCCCACGAGGCAGGGGGCGCCCCCTAGGGGGGGCGCGCCCCCACCCTCGTGACCGCCTCTTTTGTTCCTTGGAGCAGGGTCCAAGTCTCCTGGATCACGTTCGGTGAGAAAATCACGTTCCCGAAGATTTTATTCCGTTTGGACTCTGTTTGATATTCCATTTCTTCGAAACACTGAAATAGGCAGAAAAACAGCAATTCTGGGCTGGGCCTCCAGTTAATAGGTTAGTCCCAAAAGGAATATAAAAGTGGAAAATAAAGCCCAATATAGTCCAAAACAGTAGATAATATAGCATGGAGCAATAAAAAATTATAGATAAGTTGGAGACGTATCAGGCATCCCCAAGCTTAATTCCTGCTCGTCCTCGAGTAGGTAAATGATAAAAAGAGAATTTTTGATGCGGAGTGCTACTTGGCATAATTTCAATGCAAATCTTCTTAATTGTGGTATGAATATTCAGATTAGAAAGATTCAAGACAAAAGTTTATATTGACATAAAAATAATAATACTTCAAGCATACTAAGAAAGAAATTATGTCTTCTCAAAATAACATGGCCAAAGAAAGTTATCCCTACAAAATCATATAGTCTGGCTATGCTCCATCTTCACCACGCAAAGTATTTAAATCATGCACAACCCCGATGACAAGCCAAGCAATTGTTTCATACTCTAACTTTTTCAAAACTTTTTCAATCTTCACGCAATACATGAGCGTGAGCCATGGATATAGCACTATAGGTGGAATAGAATGTGGTTGTGGAGAAGACAAAAAGGAGGGGAAGATAGTCTCACATCAACTAGGCGTATCAACGGGCTATGGAGATGCCCATCAATAGATATCAATGTGAGTGAGTAGGGATTGCCATGAAACGGATGCACTAGAGCTATAAGTATATGAAAGCTCAAAAAGAAACTAAGTGGGTGTGCATCCATCTTGCTTGCTCATGAAGACCTAGGGCAATTTGAGGAAGCCCATCATTGGAATATACAAGCCAAGTTCTATAATGAAAAATTCCCACTAGTATATGAAAGTGATAACATGAGAGACTCTCTACTATGAAGATCATGGTGCTACTTTGAAGCACAAGTGTGGTAAAAGGATAGTAACATTGTCCCTTCTCTCTTTTTCTCTCATCATTTTTATTTTTTTTTGTTTGGGCCTTTTCTCTTTTTTATGGCCTCTTTTTATTTGGGCTTCTTTGGCCTCTTTTTTTATTTACTTTACTTTTCGTCCGGAGTCTCATCCCGACTTATGGGGGAACCATAGTCTCCATCATTCTTTCCTCACTGGGACAATGCTCTAATAATGATGATCATCACACTTTTATTTTTCTTACAACTCAATACTTAGAACAAAATATGACTCTATATGAATGCATCTGGCGGTGTACCGGGATATGCAATATGACAATGATGGAGTGTGTCATGATGAACTAGATGGTGGAAAGTTGCATGGCAATATATCTAGGAATGGCTATGGAAATGCCATAATAGGTAGGTATGGTGGCTGTTTTGAGGAAGGTATATGGTAGGTGTATGATACCGGCGAAAGGTGCGCGGTATTAGAGAGGCTAGCAAAGGTGGAAGGGTGAGAGTGCGTATAATCCATGGACTCAACATTAGTCATAAAGAACTCATATACTTATTGCAAAAATCTAGAAGTTATCAAAGCAAAGTATTACGCGCATGCTCCTAGGGGGATACATTGGTAGGAAAAGACCATCGCTCGTCCCCGACCGCCACTCATAAGGAAGACAATGAATAAATAAATCATGCTCCGACTTCATCACATAACGGTTCACCATACGTGCATGCTACGGGAATCACAAACTTTAACACAAGTATTCTTTAAATTCACAACTACTCAACTAGCATGACTTTAATATTATCACCTTCATATCTCAAAACAATTATCATGCTTCAATCTTTTCTTAGTATTCAACACACTCAAAAGAAAGTTTCACAAATCTTGAATACCAAGCATATTATTATTACGAAAATTACCATGCTATTAAGAGACTCTCAAAATAATTTAAGTGAAGCATGAGAGATCAATAGTTTCTTTAAAACAAATCCACCACCGTGCTCTAAAAGATCTAAGTGAAGCACATAGAGAAAAATTATAATGCTCAAAAGATATATGTGAAGCACATAGAGCAAAATTATCTAGCTCAAAAGATATAAGTGAAGCACATAGAGTAAAACTACTTAGCTCAAAAGATATAAGTGAAGCACATAGAGCAAAACTACTTAGCTCAAAAGATATAAGTGAAGCACATACAGTATTCTATCAAATTTTAGTCCATGTATGTCTCTCTCAAAAGGTGTGTACAGCAAGGATGATTGTGGTATAATAAGACACAAAGACACACATAATACAAGATGCTCCAAGAAAAACACATATCATGTTGGTGAATAAAAATATAGCTCCAAGTAAATTACCGATGGAAGTGGACGAAAGAGGGGATGCTTTCCGGGGCATCCCCAAGCTTTGACTTCTTGGTGTCCTTGGATTATATTGGGGGTGCCATGGGCATCCCCAAGCTTAGGCTCTTGCCACTCCTTGTTCCATGATCCATCAAAAGAATTCACCCAAAACTTGAAAACTTCAAAACACAAAACTCAAAATAGAAAACTCGTGAGCTCCGATAGAGAAAGAAAACAAAAGACCACTTCAAGGTACTGTAATGAACTCATTCTTTATTTATATTGGTGTTAAAACTACTGTATTCCAACTTATCTATGGATTATAAACTATTTTACTAGCCATAGATTCATCAAAATAAGCAATCAACACACGAACAACAGAATCTATCAAAAAACAGAACAGTCTGTAGTAATTTGTAGCTAGCGCAAGATCTGGAACCCCAAAAATTCTAAAATAAATTGCTGGAAGTGACGAATTTATCTATTAATCATCTGCAAAAATAATTAACTAAATATCACTCTTCAAATAAAAATTACAGCAGTTCTTGTGAGCGCTAAAGTTTCTGTTTTTTTACAGCAAGTTCAACAAGACTTTCCCCAAGTCTTCCCAATGGTTCTACTTGGCACAAACACTAATTAAACACAAAAAAACACAACCAAAACAGAGGCTAAATAATTTATTTATTACTAAACAGGATTAAAAAGCAAGGAATAAAAATAAAATGGGTTGCCTCCCAACAAGCGCTATCGTTTAACGCCCCTAGCTAGGCATAAAAGCGAGGATAGATCTAGGTATTGCCATCTTTGGTAGGCAATCCATAAGTGGCTCTGATGATAGTTTCATATGGTAATTTTATTTTCTTTCTAGGAAAGTTTTCCATGTCCTTTTTTAATGGAAATTGAAATCTAATATTCCCTTCCTTCATATCAATAATTGCACCAACCGTTCTAAGGAAAGGTCTACCAAAAATAATAGGGCAAGAAGGATTGCAATCTATATCAAGAACAATGAAATCTACGGGCACATAATTCCTATTTGCAAAAATAAGAACATCATTAATCCTTCCCATAGGTTTCTTAATAGTGGAATCCACAAGATGCAAGTTTAGAGAGCAATCATCAAAATTACGGAAATCTAGCAAATCACACAAAGTCTTGGGAATAGTAGAGACACTAGCACCCAAATCACACAAAGAATAAGACTCATGATCTTTAATTTTAATTTTAATAGTTGGTTCCCACTCATCATAGAGTTTTCTAGGTATAGAAACTTTCAACTCATGTTTTTCTTCATAAGATTGCATCAAGGCATCAACAATATATTCGGTGAAGGCTTTATTTTGACTATAAGCATGTGGAGAATTTAGCACGGATTGCAACAAGGAAATACAATCAATTAAAGAGCAACTTTCATAATTAAATTCCTTGAAATCCAATATAGTGGGTTTAGCAACATCTAGATTTTTATTTCTTTCAATCCCACTTTCGTCAATTTCATCATTAAGATCTTAATACTCCGAATTTTTAGAATGCCTTCTAGGTAAAGGAAGATCATATTCAGTTTCATCAAGATTAATACTGCAAAATAAAGATTTAATAGGGGACACATCAATAACTTTTAGATCTTCATCTTGATTTTCATAGGAATTGGAGGAACACGCTTTAATAAAGGCATCTTTGGAAGCACGCATCCTAGCGGTTCTTTCTTTGCACTCATCAATGTAAATTCTCATGGCTTTGAGAGACTCATTGATATCATGCTTAGGAGGAATAGATCTAAGCTTTAAAGAATCAACCTCAAGAAAAATTCTATCAACGTTTCTAGCCAAATCATCAACTTTAAGCAATTTCTCCTCAAGCAAAGCATTAAAATTCTTTTGTGAATTCATAAAATCTTTAAAACTATTCTCAAATTCAGAGGGCATCTTATTATAATTTCCATAAGAGTTGTTGTAGGAATTAACATAATTATTAGAAGGATTACTAGGATATGGCCTAGGATTAAAATTCCCTCTATAAGCATTGTTACCAAAATTATTCCTACCAACAAAATTCACATCCATAGATTCATTGTTATTCTCAATCAAAGTAGACAAAGGCATATCATTAGGATCAGAAGAAACACTCTTAGTAGCAAATAATTTCATAAGTTCATCCATCTTTCCACTCAACACATTGATTTCTTCTATCGCATGCACTTTTTTATTAGAAGATCTTTCAGTATGCCATTGAGAATAATTAACCATAATATTATCTAGGAGTTTAGTAGCATATCCTAAAGTGATTTCCATAAAAGTGCCTCCCGCGGCCGAATCTAAAAGATTTCTAGAAGAAAAATTCAATCCGGCATAAAAAAATTGTATAATCATCCACAAATTCAACCAATGAGTAGGGCAATTACGTATCATTAATTTCATTCTCTCCCAAGCTTGTGCAACATGTTCATGATCAAGTTGTTTAAAGTTCATAATATCGTTTCTAAGAGAGATGATCTTTGTCGGAGTAATGGGCCACGGGTAGGCCAACCCGGGTCCCAGAACCTTTCAAGACATCGGGGCGGGCTGCGCCCCTCAAAGACCCCAGGACGAAGACCCGCCTCCTGAGGAGTCGACGGCAAGATGGCCGACTGCCCGCTCACGGCCGAGTCCCAGGGACGACTTCCGGAGAAGCCGGCTTTGGGGAGTGGCAGGGGCGTGGCTACAGCGAAGCCCACCCCACCCCTCACCAAGGGCAGGCATGGCCACAACACGCCGTACCCTGGAAGATCTCCGTGCGGCGTGGCACTGTTGCCATGCCGGCCCTGACATCAGCACAGTAGGGCCGAATCCTGAACCCACGACGGCTTGTCTGTACGGCCTGGAGGCAGCAGGCCCCACCAGTCAGTGAGACCTCGGGAGACGGCAGGAGAACCACCAGTCGGACCTGTTGGGAGTCGGCCCGGGGGAGTCGGCCGAGCCCTCCCCCGGGGCCCACGCGCCATTAATCAAGATGTGATGGGGAGAAGTAACAGTGATCGCCCGCCGGGCGGCGGGCTGTTGCCATGACCTCATAATCAAGCCCACGTCATCAGAAGCATGGCTACAGTAAGCAGCAGCCGGCAAGACCCGCCAGCGGCGGACGCGGGCTGTCGGCTCCGTACCCGGCTAGTCGGCGGGGCCCTCCTGTCGGCGGGCCCCAGCGGGTCGGCAGAGAAGACGGAGGCCAGAGACACTGACGGCTGGGCCCGCGCCCAGCCGGATTACCATTGTACCCCTGGGGGGTAGGCCTATATAAACCCCCAGGGCACCCATGCAAAGGGTTGGAACCCATTAGCTCTAGACCAGATCATATAGAAGGGAGAGAGCTAGCCTTGCCCTCTCCTACCACCAGAAAACAGCTCAAGGAGCAACCGTGTAAACACTTTGGCCATAGTGATCATGCGGAGACCCCGCAGAGCAGCAGTAGGGGTATTATCTCCCCGGAGAGCCCCGAAGCTGGGTAAGATTCGCCGGCGTGCATGTCTTCGCCTCATCCCGTTTCCAGGCACCGGCGACGTTCTACTCGCCCCCACCATGATTAGCCATCCGTTGGCATATGTCGCACCAAACCCCCGACATTTGGCGCCCACCGTGGGGCCTGGTGCACCGCCGTCCAGAGATCTGTTCTGGACGGGAACTCTTTTCCTCCCTGGCGAGCGCAGCCAGCCAGGCACGCCAGATGGAGTTTGCGCCGACGCGCTAAGCGGCATCGAGATCGCCTGCGCAGTCAGCTCCTTGGCCAAACTCGTTGGCGAGGTCCGCCTCTCCGACGAACCTGCATCCAACGCAGGCACGGGCGGCCCCGAGAACCTCCTCGTGGGCCTCCTTGATCAACTCCACGTTTCCGGCGAGCCTGCCGTAGACTTGGAGTCCGTAGGCTCCACCGACCCGATGCTGGTCGACTCCGACACCGCGTCGCTCAACGCGTTCCCCACCAATGTGGTGGTCTATGACGAACCTCTCCCCCGCGCAGAGAGCAACGGAAGCACCGTCACCGAGGTGCTAGTCAGCAGTCATGACGATCTCCCCGACGGAGGAGCACACGACTCGCTCGGCGCGGCGCTGCAAGACCTAACTACACCCATTCCAGAAGACGCTAACGCTGAGTTGTTGGAGGCCCGCCGCCTTTAGCTCGTTGAAGGCGCGAAGAAGCTGGCCAGCATGAGGTGCTTGTCAGAAGCCTATCAGCGGGAGATGGATCGCGCCGTCGGCGGCTCGCCGGCCCCAGCGGGCCCAGCCGCCTTGGTGCAGTCCGGCAGCACGGCGTAGCCATCGCCAACCTGTTCGGGGCAAGCCGCCCTGTGTGCGCTACACCAGTAGAGAACATCCGAGTTGCCCAGGCAGCGGCAGACGAGCTGGACAATTTCGAGGGCGAAGGACGCCGCCTCATGATGGAGCGAGTCCAGCGGCTTCTTGACGCGGCTGCCGCACAGAACGAGGCCGACTGCCGCGCGGAGGCGCCTCAACGGCCCATTGACGACCTTCACCGAGATCAAGGCGCGACGTCTCGGACGCCGACTGGCGGCACCCGAGGAAGAAGAGACAAGGAGCCGACTGTCAGCCACAGTCGGACTCGCATTACCATAGAGCGCGAGCGAGACGGCCGCCCAAGAGTAGTGGAACGACGGGACGACTGTCCGCCTCCCCCTCCCCGCAAGGAGAGGTGAGTCTCCCCGCCGCCTGTTGACCATCCGACTATCGGTGACCGCCTTGGCCGCCGAGAGGGAGTTGGAGAGAACGACGCCCGCCACCGGATCGACCGACTCCACCGATCCTTAGCGCTGGAGGAAGAAGACGAGCTGGGTCCACCTTGTTTCGAGCCCCGCATTCGGGACGAACCCTTTCCCAGAGGGTTCACACTCCCAAGAGACACGCCCAAGTATACCGGCTCCGTGAAGCCGGAAGACTGGCTAGTCGACTACTCCACGACCGTCAGCATAGCAAACGGCAACAAGCATGTCGCCGTAAAGTACGTTCCGCTCATGCTCCAGGGCACGGCCCGGGCGTGGCTGAATAGCCTAAAGCCCCGCAGCATCAACAGCTGGGTCGACTTCACCGAAGCATTCGTCCGCAACTTCACCAGCACGTACAAGCATCCTCCCAAGCCTCGTCAGCTCTCCTTGTGCGTGCAAGGCCCCGACGAGTCAACTCGCGATTACCTCACGCGTTGGGCCGAGCTCCGGAACTCCTGCGAGGGCGTGCACGAGGTGCAAGCCATCGAGTACTTCACGGTCGGGTGCAGAGAAGGCACCCTCCTCAAGCACAAGCTCCTTTGCGACGAGCCAGAAACCCTCGACGAGCTGCTGATCATAGCGGACAAGTACGCCATGGCCGACTCCTCCATGAAGGCGGAAATTCAAATCAGCACAACTGGCAAAGTGGCTCCTCAACCTCCAAGAACTCCGGTGGCAGACGCCGGCCGGCGACAACAGCAGGGCGACAATAAGCGCAAGGCCCCGCTGCCGGCTTCCAGCAGCCGGCAGGTCGCGACCGTTGAAGCCCAGCAGCCAGAAGAGCAGCCCCCGCCCAAGCGACAGAAAGGTGGCAAGCCAAACTAGTTGCCGGCCTTCTCCTATGAGCAGACCTTGGATGGACCTTGCAAGTTCCACAGTGGCGCAAAGCCGTCGAATCACACCACCCGGAAGTGCCACTGGCTCACCAGGATCGCCAAGGGAGACGGCCTCCTGCCTCCCCCGCCTGCTGGGCAGCCGCCTACCCCTCCGCCCCAACAGCCGGCTGTCAGGCCTGTCGGCGCACTACAAGACGAATACCTTGAAGACCATGGAGCCTATGTGGTGTTCACCAGTGTGGCTGATGATCGACGCAGCAGGCGGCTGCAGCGACAAGAGGTGAACACGGTAGCGTCGGAGACGCCAGAGTTCATGCACTGGTCTAAGAAGCCCATCAGCTGGAGCAAGGCTGACCACCCAGAAGTGATGCCGAGTCCGGGCTCCTATGCTTTGGTCCTGAATGCCACCTTTGCTACGGACAGACGAGCCGCGTGTTTTTCGTGAGTTCTGATAGACGGGGGCAGCAGCATCAATATCCTGTACAAGGACACCATGGAGAAGTTAGGAATCAAGCAAAGACAGCTTCAGAACAGCCGAACTGTGTTCCACGGCATTGTTCCTGGGCTTTCCTGCTCGCCAATCGGCAAAGATCACTTCCATAGAGAGCCTGTTTGGTTTGAGGTGGTGGATCTTGAGAGCCCATACCATGCGCTGCTTGGCCGACCTGCCTTGGCCAAGTTCATGGCGGTCCCCCACTACGCCTACCTCAAGATGAAGATGCCCAGTTCCAAGGGAATTCTGACTGTGGCTGGCGACTACCGGAAGTCGTCTGCTTGCGCAGCAGAGAGCAGTCGGCTGGTCGAGTCCTTGGTAATCGCGGCTGAGAAGCGGCTCCTTGAGCGAATTGTGGCGATGGCCGGCAAGCAGCCTGAGGTGTCGCCCAACCCAAAAGAGTCAGAGACTGAGGGTTCGTTCAAGCTGGCCAAAGAGACAAAGAAGATACCCTTGGACCCGGAGCACCCAGAAAGGTACGCCGTCGTAGGTGCAAACCTCGATAGCAAATAGCAAGGCGAGCTCGTCGATTTCCTCCATGAGAATCGAGACATCTTTGCATGGTCCCCCAAAGACATGCCAGGTGTACCGACGGAATTTGCCGAGAACAAGTTACATGTCCGATCTGATGCAAAGCCGACCAGACAGCCCCTACGCCGCTTATCATAAGAGAAGAGAAGAGTTGTCGGAGAAGAGATAGCCCGACTCCTAGCAGCCGGCTTCATTATGGAAGTATTCTTTCCAGAATGGCTAGCAAATCCGGTCCTGGTACTAAAGAAGAACAAGCAGTGGCTAATGTCTATTGACTACCCGAGCCTCAACAAGGCCTGCCCCAAGGACCCATTTGCTTTACCAAGAATCGATCAGGTGATAGACTCCACAGCTGGATGCGAGCTGTTGAGTTTTTTGGATGCATATTCAGGATATCACCAGATCAAGCTAAACCCGGCTGACAGACTGAAAACCGCCTTCATCACGCCGTTTGGAGCCTTCTGCTACCTCACGATGACGTTCGGCTTAAGGAACGCCGGCGCCACCTTTCAGCATTGCATGCAGAAGTGCCTCCTCAAGCAGCTCAGCAGGAACGCCCACGTTTACGTGGACGACGTGGTGGTGAAGACAGAAAAGCGTGGGACACTGCTGGAAGACCTCAAGGAGACCTTTGAGAACCTGCGCCGTTTCCAGATCAAGCTCAACCCCGAGAAGTGTGTCTTCGGAGTACCAGCCGGCCAGCTCCTTGGCTTCCTGGTCTCTGAACGAGGCATAGAATGCAACCCAGTAAAGATCAAGGCCATTGAGAGAATGGAGGTACCCAGCCGACTGCTGGACGTGCAGAAGTTCACCGGCTGCTTGGCGTCCATCAGCCGATTCATCAGTCGGCTGGGCGAGAATGCTCTCCCCTTGTACCAACTCATGAAGAAGACCACTTTTTTGAGTGGAACCATAAGGCGGACGAAGCTTTTCACTAGTTGAAGAAGATGTTGACTACTCCACCTGTCCTGGCGGCTCCGACTCCCAAGGAACCTATGCTCCTGTACATTGCTGCCACCAGCCGAGTAGTCAGCATGGTCATTGTAGTGGAGCGCAGGGAGGAAGGCAAGGCGCTGCCTGTCCAGAGACCGGTATATTACCTAAGCGAGGTACTGTCGACCTCCAAGTAGAACTACCCCCACTACCAGAAGATGTGCTATGGCGTACACTTTGCCGCCAAGAAATTGAAGCCTTACTTTCAAGAGCATCCAATCACGGTGGTCTGCACGGCCCCGCTTGCCGAGATCATTGGTAGCCGAGATGCTTCTAGCCGAGTGGCCAAGTGGGCCATGGAGCTGGCTCCTTACACCATCCACTACCAGCACCACACCGCCATCAAGTCACAAGCATTGACCGACTTCCTCGTCGACTGGGCCAAGACCCAGTACCTACCTCCAGCACCTGATTCCACCCATTGGCGGATGCATTTCGACGGCTCCAAGATGCGTACTGGCTTGGGAGCCGGCGTCGCCCTCACCTCTCCCAAAGGCGACAAGCTCAAGTATGCGCTGCAAATCCACTTTGCCTCCTCCAATAACGTTGCCGAGTACGAGGCGCTCATTCACGGGCTCCGGCTTGCCAAAGAGCTTGGCATCCGACGGATCTTGTGTTATGGCGACAAGGACTTAGTGGTCCAGCAATCATCTGGCGACTGGGACGCGAAAGATGCAAACATGGCGAGCTACCTTTTCCTCGTGCAGCAACTCAGCGGGTATTTCGAAGGGTGCGAGTTCCTCCATGTGCCAAGGAATGACAACGACCAAGCAGATGCATTGGCACGAATCGGCTCTACCTATCAAGCAATACCATCTGGTGTCGCCCTTCAACGCCTCCTCAAGCCGTCTGTCAAGCCTTCACCAGAATCAGACTCCATTTTTGTGCCAGCTCCTCCCGAAGACGTCGGATCCGACTCCGGAGCTCCGGCAGTCGGAACGAGGATTTTGGCGGAAGACCCCAAAGCTGCCACAGCCAAACCTGGCCTGGGGACTGAGGTGGCGGACTCGAAGACTCCAGAACTCGGCCCAAGGACCGCGCCAGTCGGCCTGGGGACTTCAACAACCCAGCAAGCGGCTGTTGACTCCACCCTGCCGCCTCCCAGCCCAACCGCCCTCGTCCAAGTCACAGTTCTGGCAGTCGAAGAAATAGCAGCACCCTCATGGGCCCAGCCCATCCTCAAATTCCTGGTGAACAAAGAGCCGCCGACCGATGAAACTTCAGCTCGACAAATACAACGCCGGGCGGCAGCCTACACCATAGTCAACAGAGAGGTGGTCAGGCACAGCGTCACTGGTGTCTACTAGCGCTGCGTAGAGCCAGAGCAAGGCCAAGCGATTCTCAAAGACATCCATTAAGGCGAGTGCGGCCACCATGCGGCTTCAAGAGCACTCGTCGCCAAAGCCTTTCGCCATGGTTTCTTCTGGTCAACTGCCTTGGAAGAGGCCAAGCAGCTGGTCCAAAGATGCAAAGGGTGTCAAAAGTTCAGCTCCAAGCCGCACCAGCCAGCTTCTGCACTCAAGACCATCCCCATTGCCTGGCCTTTCGCATTTTGGGGTCTAGACATGATGGGACCATTCAAAACAGCACGAGGTGGTTTAACTCACTTACTTGTCGCAGTGGACAAGTTCACCAAGTGGATAGAAGCAAATCCAATCAAGAAGCTGAACGGTCCGACTGCCGTAACTTTCATCTCTGATATCACAATTCGGTACGGCATACCACATAGCATCATCACCGACAACGGCACAAATTTCGCCAAAGGTGCCTTGGCCCGTTTCTGCGCAACACAGGGCATCCGACTGGACCTAGCGTCCGTCGCCCACCCGCAATCAAACGGCCAAGTGGAGCGAGCAAATGGCCTCATCCTGTCCGGCATCAAGCCTCGGTTGATCGAGCCTCTGGAGCGCTCGGCTGGCTGTTGGCTCGACGAGCTGCCAGCCGTCCTCTGGAGTCTGCGCACGACTCCAAACAAGTCAACCGGCTTCATGCCCTTCTTCCTCGTCTACGGTGCCGAAGCCGTCATCCCAACGGACATAGAGTTCGACTCCCCACGAGTCACCATGTACACCAAGGAGGAAGCAGAAGAAGCACGACAAGATGGCGTCGATCTGCTGGAAGAGGGCTGGCTGTTGGCACTCAGCCGGTCCAGCATCTACCAGTAGAGCCTGCGCCGATACCACAACAGGAAGGTCAGGCCAAGATCTTTCCAAGAAGGCGACCTTGTGCTCTGGCTGATCCAGCGAACAGCCGGCCAGCACAAGCTGTCGGCACCTTGGGAAGGCCCTTTCATCATCAGCAAAGTACTGGGCAACGATTCCTACTACCTGATCGACACTCAGAAGCCCCGAGCACGCAAGAGGGACGACTCCAGCAAGGAGACAGAGCGGCCATGGAATGCAAATCTCCTCCGAAGATTTTATAGTTGATGCATCGGCCTGGGGACTTGCCGCCTTGCACTATGAAATGCTTCCTACAGTCGGACAAGTAGTGTGTAAACGCCCAAACCGTCTACTGTCAGAAGCCGCAGCTCGCAGAGGGACTGTACAGTGGGCAGCAGTAAGGTAGAATGGGCATTCGCATGAAAAATGGCTAAGGACTCAAAGCATAAAACATAGCTCAAGACGGCTTCCAGCCTTTCTCGCAAACCGACTCTCGGATAGTCGGATTGCCGTCTTCTATCTAACTTGCTCAAAAAATCTTGAAAATGGCTAAGTACTTGCTTTCCCAAAGTAGCCTAGTACTTGATCCAGCGACAGTCCGCAGAGCGGCTGTCCGATTGGCAAGGCAGGCTACTAAGAGAAAGCGGCAAAGGAAAAAAGCCAAAAGAGCATTGAGCAAGAAAAGATAGAACTCAGATAAATATATTTACATAACATAGGCCCTTGGCCGAATTTTCGAGTAGAGGTTCAAAATACAACCCGCGGGTGGAATTGTGCAAATTAAAAAGTTCTTCAAAGACTACTGAAGCGGACAAAACAAAGATACAGCGGCAACTTAGGAAGCAGCAGACGGACTCGGAGGGTCAGAGGAGGCGCCAGCCCCAAGCGTCGGGGCGGCCGGTCGGCTAGTCTCGGCTTGATCGCCTCCGGCAGCAGTCAGGTCGGTTGCATGAGGCTCGTTGCTGGAGGCACGGTCGAGCTGAGGCTGGCCGTCTGCTCCGTCTTCTGGTGCCTCCGCCTCGCCTCCGTCCTCCGCCTCGCCCTCTTCCTCGATGCTGGAGCCAATCACCTCCGCGGAGTCCTCGCCGTAGTCTGGGTTCACCCCAAACCACTCCGGCGGTACCTCCTCGCCGTCTTCAGACCGCTCGGGGACGAAGATGCTGGTATCGGTGTACTCATCAATCGCCGCAGCACGCTTGACGAGGGCGTCTTCCGCGGCCGCCAGCTCCGGCTGGGCCTCCGACCGAAGCGTGGCCAGCCGGTCTAGGTCCAGCCCCGGATACCATGCCTTGACGAACTCCAAGGCCCGGCGCGCTCCAGCTCAGGCCGAAGAGCCCTTCCAGGCCTCAAGACGACCAGCCGCGACCTCCAGCCAGTCGGCCGTCAGGATGGGGGTGCGTGGAGCCTGCATATCCGGCCACAGGGCGGCAATCGCCTGGGCACCGACACGCTGAATCCGGCGCAGCATCTGGTGAGCCGGCCGGAGGCGAGCCTCGATGCTCAGGATGTGCTCGTCAAGAGTTCGGGGGGCGTCGGCAGCAATCTCTGCGCCCTACGACCTTCACGGTCAGCCTCGATGGCTTGGATGGCGGCCTACGACTGCCCTAGGAAGAAGTCTGCAAAAGACACGAAGAAACGAAGAAACAAGTCAAAAACCAGGAGTCGGCATGATTTAAGTCGGCAGCTCGAAGAAAGAAAATAAAGAAACTCACCATCAATGATGTCTTCAATCTCATGGAAGCCGGAGGACAGCAGTGCCTCCTTGTCAGACCAGGAGGAGCCTCGCTCGCGAACTCGGCCAGGAGGGCGGTTTCCGTCTCCTCCGCCTCCCTCTGCGTCTTCACAAGCAGCTCCTTCTGCTCTGCCAATTGAGTGGCCAGCAGATCGCGCTCCATGGCAAGCTTGCCGCACTCCTCCTCTTTGGCGCACAAAGCAGAGTTGGCGTCGCTCAGCTGCTGTTGAAGAGCAGCATTGGCCCCTGAGAAGAAGAAAGAAAGAAGGCATCAAGTCATCAGTAAAGAAGGTCACCAGGGAGATCTGGCCCGACTGCTCAGCAGTCGGCCCGAATCTCGGGGACTACAGTCCGCAGGTGCGCCAGCGCGCCCCAGCGAAGAAGGAAAAATGACTTACTCCGGCTCTCCGACAGATCGGCGGTCCGCTTGCCCAGATCTTCGACATTACGGTTGAAGGCAGTGACGCGGAGGTTGTGGTAATCATGCGACGAACGTTTCAGACAAAAAGTTAACACCCAAAGTTCATCAATTGAAGTTCCGGGCTGCCTGCTCAGCAGCTAGCCCGAAACTCGGGGACTACACCCAGTGGGTGCTCTGGCGCGCCCCCACAAAGAGGAACAAGAAAAACAAAGACCAAAGGGAAAAAACATACCCGGACGGCTGCCCGCGACGCCAGGAATGCCTTGGTGCAACTCTGGAAAGCATCGCCCTCAGCGCGAAGCTTCGCCTGGACGTCCAGGAGCGCCTGGTTCAGCGGCCCTGTGCCGCCTCCTCGCACCCACCCAGTAGGCGCGGCGCTTGTCACCTCGGCGTCTGGGATTGCCGAGCTGGCGGTGCCGGCTTCCAGGGGGCGGGGCGCCAAAGTCGCCTTCTCCAGACGGCGGCGCGTTGGTGATCCGACTTGAAGAAGTAGCCTCGCCACGGCCTCGTCTTCGGTCGGCGGCACCGGAGGGCCCGCCGGCTGCCCGCCCTACGCACCTTCAGATGGTGGCGGAGGCGGCAGCGGAACATTCACATCCGGCGTAGAGGGGTCGCCGCCCTTCCCCTCCACGACGGGGTTCTCCCCGCCGGCTTCCCCGGTCTGCCCCGTGAACTCTGGAGGCGGCGGCGCAGAGTTCAACGGGGTAACGAGAACCGCCAACTGGCGGCGTGCGGCTTCCTCGGCCTGCTGCTTCGCCGCGGCGGCGGCTTCGGCCTTCGCCAGTTTTTTCTTGGCGGAAGCCTCCGCCCTGTCGGCCTCCGCCTTCTCCAGGCGGAGGGCCTCTTCTTCATTGCGCTTCTCCAGCGCATTCCGCTCTGTCGCCTCCCGGAGGTCAGCAGCGGGGTCAATCCGCCGAGTGGTGGCGGACGTCTCCGCTGACCCCATGACGGAGGCGGCGGTGACCCTCTCAAGAGAGAGGGGAGCCCTGAAGCAAGAGGGGCAAGTAGAGACTTAGACAAAGTCACAAAGAAAGAATAAAACTCTGAAGACAGAATACTTACGCGGAGACCAATGCCGGCTTCTTCACTTCCTTACGGAAGCGGATGGCCTTCGCGGCTGCCTCGTCCCGCCGGGTCACCGCAGCCGAACCCTTGGGCTTCTTCGGCCGACTGCCGAACAAGGTCGGCACGGCCCTGCGCTTCTTTCCGCCGCCTGGAGCGCCTGGTGCGACAGAAGAGTCCGCGCCCGGCTGGCTGGCTCCTGGCCGATGGCGAGGGGTGACTTCTCCCTCGGCGTCGTCGTCAGGCCAGTCAGCGAAGGTGGCCGAGGGCCTGAAGTCGCCTGCTGTTCCTCCTCCTCCCTCGGCGTCATCTTCCAGAGCCGCCGCCCCCAGATCGGGGTCGTCGACGTCGCTCTCTGCCCGGTCGGCAAGGAACTCGCGGGCCGGCCCCGAGGTGCCGGCTGGTGGGTGGAGGAGGGGATTCTAACCAAAGCCGGCTGGTCAAAACAAAACTCGGCAAGAAGAAGACAATCCAAAGAAAGAAAAGAAAGGCAACTCACCACGGGCGGGGGGTTGGCGCGGGAGTACGGCTCCTTGCTGAATCGCCAGTCCTCCAGGAGCCTGCTGTCCGAGAGGTAGTTCACCATGAAGGCCACCTCTTCGTGAGGCATGTCCTTGGTGCACATCCGACTCGGGTCGCAGTGCCCGCTCATCTGGCATATCATATGAGGGTAGCCTTGGAGTGGGAGAACTCGGCGCGAAACGAAGGCGGCCAACAGGTCCGGACCAGTCAGACCCTCCGACTGCGTCAGCACTCGGAGTCGCGTGATGGCGCCGGCTCCCGCAGGCGTCAGCGACTTGGCCCGGTACGACCAGTTGGGCAGTCGCCCAGCCAGCGGGCCGGCTTCGAAAGCCGGCAAGTTGACCCAGTCTCCCCTCGCAGAGACGTTCTTGACGTAGAAGTAGGATCTCTGCCACATCTTCACCGACTTGATCAGCGAGATGGAGGGGAAGGGATTGTCGGCCCCCGACCTTCGCCCGATGATGAAAGCGCCGCACTGAGCCGGCACGCCTGCAGCCTAGGTGCTGAGCTTGGAAAAGAAGAACTCCCCCCAGAGCTCGAGGGTGGGGAGGACTCCGAGGAAGCCTTCGCACATGGCCATGAAGGCGGACAGCAGCACCACTGTGTTGGGGGTGAGGTGGTGCGGCTGGAGGCCGTAGAATTCGAGGAAGGACCGGAAGAAATTGCTCACCGGCAGCCCCAACCCGCGCAGGCAGTGCGAGCGGAAGATAACCCGCTCGCCCTCCTGCGGCGCGGGGGAAATCTCCCCCTTTGGCGCAAGACGCACCTGCACGCGATCCTCGCCGGGAAGCCGACGAGTCCGGCGGAGGAACTCAACGTGGTCTTCATGAACTTCGGAGCCGTCCCAGGTGCCGGAGCGCACTGGGGGAGGCGCGGTGGCGGAGGAAGAACTCATTGCGAGCTATCGCTGCAGTGTTCGCCGGAGCTTGGGCGTGCGGCGGAGCGAAGAAGAGAAGAGGAAGGAGGAGAGCGAGGAGCAGCAAGGAGGAAGAGAACGACGAGTAGTGGGAAGGAGTGGCGCGCGTGCCCCCCTCTTCCCCCTACTTATAGCCCCCTAGGCTGCGAAGCCGAGGGGCGGACGTGGGGATTTATGGCGCCCACAATCCCATGACCCCCACGATCCACGTAAAGTTACTGCGCGCAGTAACTCCACAGGAATCCCAACCGTCCACCGGGGCCGCAGCGGATCCGCTCGAGTGCCGAGGCGCGGTAGTGGCGGGCCCCGCCTGTGGGCCTGTCCCGTCGCGCGCGTAGGCTGGCAGGACGGCCTAGCCACGTGCCCTCGCGTGACAGGCCTAGAACGGGCGGCGGCCAGGAGGCTTAGCTAGCACGCCACTTAAATCCCGCCGCGACGTTCGAAATACTGAGTGAGTCGGAATTGAGTGGGTCCGAGTTCAGCAAGTCCGACTCCTTCTAATCGGCCCGGCAGAAGTCAATCAAAGACCATGTGTTGAGCACCCGGAAAGAGAAACTGCTGAGGCTTCTCGGCCAATCGTCCGCGGCGCCTCACCAGCTTCGGGGACTACGGTCGGAGTAATGGGCCACGGGTAGGCCAACCCGGGTCCTAGAACCTTTCAAGACATCAGGGCGGGATGCGCCCCTCAAAGACCCCAGGACGAAGAGCCGCCTCCTGAGGAGTCGACGGCAAGACGGCCGACTGCCTGCTCATGGCCGAGCCCCAGTGACGACGTCCGGAGAAGCCGGCTTTGGGGAGTCGGCCCACGACTCCAACAAACCCCATGACCTCATCAAAGGGGACGAGGAAGGGGCGTGGCTACAGCGAAGCCCACCCCGGCCCTCACCTAGGACAGGCATGGCCACAACACGCCGTACCCTGGAAGATCTCCGTGCTGCGTGGCACTGTTGCCATGCCGGCCCTGACATCCGCACCGCAGGGCCGAATCCTGCACCCATGACGGCTTGCCTGTACGGCCTGGAGGTAGCAGGCCCCACCAGTCAGTGAGACCTCGGGAGACGGCAGGAGAACCACCAGTCAGACCCGTCGGGAGTCGGCCCGGGGGAGTCGGCCGAGCCCTCCCCCGAGGCCACGCGCCATTAATCAAGATGTGATGGGGAGAAGCAACAGTGATCGCTCGCTGGGCAGCGGGGCTGTTGCCATGACCTCATAATCAAGCCCGCGTCATCAGAAGCACGGCTACAGTAAGCAGCAGCCGGCAAGACCCGCCAGCGGCGGACGCGGGCTGTCGGCTCCATACCCGGCTAGTCGGCGGGGCCCGCCAGTCGGCGGGCCCCAGCGGTCGGCAGAGAAGACGGAGGCCAGAGACACTAACGGCTGAGCCCGCGCCCAGCCAGATTACCATTGTACCCCTGGGGGGTAGGCCTATATAAACCCTCTAGGGCACCCATGCAAAGGGTTGGAACCCATTAGCTCTAGACCAGATCATATAGAAGGGAGAAAGCTAGCCTTGCCCTCTCCTACCACCAGAAAAACAGCTCAAGGAGCAACCGTGTAAACACTTTGGCCATAGTGATCATGCGGAGACCCCGCAGAGCAGCAGTAGGGGTATTATCTCCCCGGAGAGCCCCGAAGCTGGGTAAGATTCGCCGGCGTGCATGTCTTCGCCTCATCCCGTTTCCAGGCACCAGCGACGTTCTACTCGCCCCCACCATGATAAGCCATCCGTTGGCATATGTCGCACCAAACCCCCGACAATCTTAGTGGGAGGAAAATACTTAGAGATAAAAGCATCATTGCACTTGTTCCATGAATCAATACTATTCTTAGGCAAAGACGAAAACCAAGCTTTAGCACAATCTCTAAGCGAAAAAGGAAATAGCTTCAATTTAACGACATCATTATTGACATCTTTTTTCTTTTGTACATCACATAAATCAACGAAGCTATTCAGATGAGTAGACGCATCTTCACTAGGAAGTCCGGCGAATTGATCTTTCATAACAAGATTCAACAAAGCAGTATTAATTTCACAAGATTCAGCATCGGTAAGAGGAGCAATCGGAGTGCTAAGGAAATCATTATTATTGGTATTGGTGAACTCACACAATTTGGTAGTATCTTGAGCCATCGCAACAAGCAAGCAATCTAACACACAAGCAAACAAAAGCAAACGGGCAAAAAGAGGCAAATAGAGAGGGAGGATAGAGAGAGAGAGGGTGAATAAAACGACATGGGTGAATTGGGGGGAGAGGAAAACGAAAGGCAAATGGCAAATAATGTAATGCGAGAGATAGGGATTGTGATGGGTACTTGGTATGTTGACTTTTTGCGTAGACTCCCCGGCAATGGCGCCAAAATCCTTCTTGCTACGTCTTGAGCTTGCGTTGGTTTTCCCCGAAGAGGAAGGGATGATGCAGCAGAGTAATGTAAGTATTTCCCTCAGTTTTTGAGAACCAAGGTATCAATCCAGTAGGACCACACGCTCAAGTCCCTCGTACCTGCACAAAGCGATAGCTACTCGCAACCAACACGATTAGGGGTTGTCAATCCCTTCACGGTCACTTACGAGAGTGAGATCTGAGAGATATAATATTTTTGGTATTTTTGGTATGAAGATGCAAAGTAAAAAAGTAAAAGAAAAGTAAAAAGCAAAGCAAGATTAAAGTGATGGAGATTGATATGATGAGAATAGACCCTGGGGCCATAGGTTTCACTAGTGGATTCTCTCAAGAGCATAAGTATTCTACGGTGGGTGAACAAATTACTGTTGAGCAATTGACATAGTTGAGCATAGTTATGAGAATATCTAGGCATGATCATGTATATAGGCATCACGTCCGTGACAAGTAGATCGAAACGATTTTGCATCTACTACTATTACTCCACTCATCGACCGCTATCCAGCATGCATCTAGAGTATTAAGTTAAAAATAGAGTAACGCCTTAAGCAAGATGACATGATGTAGAGAGATAAATTCATGCAATATGAAATAAACCCCATCTTGTTATCCTCGATGGCAATGATACAATACGTGCCTTGCTGCCCCTTCTGTCACTGGGTAAGGACACCGCAAGATCGAACCCAAAGCTAAGCACTTCTCCCATGGCAAGAACTACCAATCTAGTTGGCCAAACCAAACGGATAATTCGAAGAGACTTGCAAAGATAACCAATCATACATAAAAGAATTCAGAGAAGATTCAAATATTATTCATAGATAGACTTGATCATAAACCCAGAATTCATCGGTCTCAACAAACACACCGCAAAAAGAAGATTACATCGAATAGATCTCCACAAGAGAGGGGGAGAACTTTGTATTGAGATTCAAAGAGAGAGAAGAAGCCATCTAGCTACTAACTATGGACCCGAAGGTCTGAGGTAAACTACTCACACTTCATCGGAGGGGCTAGGATGATGTAGAAGCCCTCCATGATGACGGCCCTCTTCCGGCGGAGCTCCGGAACAGGCCCCAAGATGGGATCTCGTGAATACAGAAAGTTGCAGCGGTGGAATTAGGTTTTTGGCTCCTCTTCTGATCGTTTGGGGGTACGTGTGTATATATAGGAGGAAGAAGTACGCTGGAGGAGCAACGAGGGGCCCACGAGGCAGGGGGCGCGCCCTAGGGGGGCACGCCCCCCCCTCGTGACCGCCCCTTTTGTTCCTTGGAGCAGGGTCCAAGTCTCCCGGATCACGTTCGGTGAGAAAATCACGTTCCCGAAGATTTTATTCTGTTTGGACTCCATTTGATATTCTGTTTCTTCGAAACACTGAAATAGGAAAAAAACAACAATTCTGGGCTGGGCCTCCGGTTAATAGGTTAGTCCCAAAAATAATATAAAAGTGGAAAATAAAGCCCAATATAGTCCAAAACAGTAGATAATATAGCATGGAGCAATCAAAAATTATAGATACGTTGGAGACGTATCAGTCCCTCGTGTCGCCATCGGTTGGTCACCTCATCACCACTCGGCCGCCCCGCGCGTCGCCGTTGATTGGTCACCTTATTACCACTCGGCCACCCGACGCGTCGCCACTCGGTTGGTCACCTCATCACCACTCGGGCGCCTCGCGCGTCGCTATCGTTGGTCACCTCATCACCTCTCGGCCTCCCCGCGCATCGCCATCGGGTGAACACATCTTCACACTCGGCCACTCGCGCGCCTTCAGACAGCTAAGTCATTCTACATGCACTACATTGTATTATTTCCGCATTCCCAAGTATCCTATTATTCACACATCACATTCACTCAGAGGCCGCGCCACCAAGTGTACCTCTACGCTGGGCTGCTTATTTTCACCCGAGTCCAACTTCCATTCTTTCGCATACATCATTCACGAACACCATGTGTTCTTCATTTCGAGTTTGCATTGGTCCTCCGGGGCTGCAACTCAGTCGAAATACTACACTTCTGTTTTATTTGAGCCAACACTTTGACAAGTTTGAACGGATCCTTCGCTGTTTTAGACTCTTGCTGGTTAACTAGCAAGCCCCTTGCACTCCCAGCGGGTGTCTATGGGTGTTATTCACACAAATCATTTCAAAACACATCAAATTTCCTCTAGAAATTATTTCTTTGGCTTGTGCCATTTTTTACACAAGTTACGCGATCACTCGACGGCCCTATGCGCCAACTTCATCGCTGCCCGGACTTAGTCACCATACTGGTTCTAGCACACCAAAACACTGACATTGTCGCTCTGTTGACTTCAAACACATCCGACCAACCCCACTGTGGAATCCTCTTCATCGTATCAATGATATAGACCTCGTCAGGCATGAGACAGATAAGTCCCTTTTATAATTAAACTTCACACTTCATTCCTTTGCGAGTTTGCCTCTTTCGAGCATCACTCAGAAGCTTCTCCTCGTCTTTACCCGAGTCCGACTCGATGAATTGCAAATCATCCATTCAAAACTATATTTCTCGTATTCCGACATGTCCGTTGTCGAAGCCTATAGTATGCTCGGGGGCTACGCCACACTCGGGGGCTGCATCTCATTTGGAATGACACTCTCCTGAGTAGTCGAGTACTTCATCACCAGTCAGATCCTTCACTTCAACAAGTGCATTCGATCCACCACTTTGACAAGTTTTATAATCACCCAGACGCTCTGCACGCCACCTTCATTCCTACTCAGACTCGGTTGTCACGCCAGTCTTGTTGCGTCGCAACCACACTACACCGACCTTGTCGCTACATTAGCTTCGAAAGCATCTGGCTAACTCCTTCGAAGACCATTTCAGCCACTTGGCTGGACACCCAATCTTTCACTCGGCTGCCCCGCGCGTCGTCACTTGGCCATGCCGCGCTTTGTCACTTGGCCGTCCCGCATGTCACCACTCGGTTGTGCACGTCTTCACCACTCGGCCACTCCGCGCGTCGCCTCTCGGTTGTGCATGCCTTCACCACACGGAAGCCCCGTGCGTCACAACTCGGCCGCTCCGCGTGTCGCCTTTCGGTTGTGCACGTCTTCACCACTTAGTCGCCCCGCGCGTTGTCACCCTATTGTACACATCCTTACCCCTCGGCCGCCCCGCGCATTGCCACTCAGTTATGCACGTCTTCATCATTCGACCACCTCACACATCATGACTCGGCCGCCCCGCGCGTCGCCACTCGATTGGGCACGTCTTCAGCACTCGGCCGCTCCGCGCGTCGCCACTCGGTTGTGCACTTCTTTACCACTAGGCCGCTCCACGCGTCGCCACTCGGTTGTGCACTTCTTCACCACTCGGTCGCCCCATGCGTCGCCACTCGGTTGTGCACTTCTTCACCACTCGGTCGCCCCATGCGTCGCCACTCGGTTGTACACATCATCGCCCTTCGGCCGCCTCGCATGTCACCATCAGTTGGACATGTCTTTACCTCTACACCCCCAGCACGAGAACGACTAAGTTACTCATATGATCAAACCTCATATCACACTCTGTAGCAAGCTTACCTCTTTTGAGCATGACTCAGGGGCTACGCACAGCCGTCGGCCATACTGCCCTCAGGGGTTACGCCCATTCAATCAACCCATTGATCACATCAGGAATATCTTTCTAACCATACATGCTCGTTCCGTCGAAAATCTATAAGGGTAGTGCTGTCCACTCGGACGATCGCCCAAATCATTTCTTGAAGTCATCTTCAGGACTGCAAAATGGTGAAAGTGACGCTCCTCTACGGATACACTTGGCCCTTATCCTACGCTCCAAGGCGTTAGTTTCACAAACTTGGACTCAGAGATGGCATGTGTTGGTGTTCCCTCGGGATAATGAGTGGCATCTCTCCGGAGAGTCAGCCCACACACTAGCCTCGCCACTCGGGTTTCATGGCACGTCCATGTCAGACCACTAGTCTATCTCCTCCGGGAGACATACGAGTGCCACCAAGTTTTTCCTCGCAGTCAACATACCCCGATCAGTCGGGAAGCACGTCCACTCGGACAAATACCCCTTTCATGCAAAAGGGTGAAAATGAAGCTCCTCTACGGACACAATCTACTCTTACAAATACCCCTTTCTGGTAAAATATAACGGTCAATATAAGAAGTACTACTGGAACGATTACTCCCTGGAGTGTCCAACTTTTTTCTACAGTCGGCAGTTTCAAAGACGAATTCATTCACCGTGCCGAGAGCACGAAGATTCAACTGCTTGACCGAGTTCCAGGCCGAATTTATTCCATGCCCAAGTGCACGAAGATCAGTCCGGCTAACTCAGCTCCAGGCTGAGCTTACTTACCATGTCAAGCGCCTGAAGATGCATCCGATTGACTCAATTTCAGACTAAAAGATATTTACCGTGTCGACTGCGAGGAGGTTTACCAGGAGACTTAAACCCTCTGTCCGACACATCTTGTCCGACAAAGCTCGGGGACTACACCCAGTGGGTGCACTCAGTGTGCCCCCACTGGAAGAGAACTCAGAAAGAAACATTTTGCTCGATTCAAGACCAGCTCCAGATCACTCAAGTTCTACTCGACTTCCGAGTCGAGGAACGGCAAGCTAGACCAGTACCAGATCCTCAAGTACTACTCATCCTCCGAGTCGGAGAGGAACAAGTTCTATCAGTACCACTTAAGAAGACTTTTAGTTCTCTCAGACCCCCACCGACTGCCCGCAGTCGACGGTGATCTCGGGGACTACACCCAGTGGGTGCACTCAGTGTGCCCCCACTGGAGTAATCTCCACTCGGTACGGCCTGACCGGTCCGAGTGGCGAACAACAAACAAAAAAGTTCGAAGGCTCCCATCGGCTACAAAAAAATTGCTATAAGGTGAATTTAACGCTCCTCCGTGGACCTGTTTTAAGCCTTCTTCTAGGACTCAAAGCGTGAAACTCATAAGTTTGGATCTAGAACTGACTCGTATTGACGTTCTTCCGGGATAAGAATGGCATCTCTCCGAGAGAACAGTCCATGCGTCAATCTTGTTGCCTAGATTTAATGACACATCCATACTCTGATCACAAGTTAACCTCTTCCGAGAGATGATCGAATGTCACCAAGTTGCTCCTCGCGGGCACTTACCCCAGATCAGTCAGGAAGCACAGTACCAGAATCCATTGAGATTTTGTTCAAACCTTGGTTGTCTGAAAGCATGATGACGGGTACCGAGTATTTCTGTAATCACTCGGGCCAAATTGTGTCTTTCACAAACTCGTTCTGCAAAATCGCAATCGATTCAGGGGCTAATGTTGGGGATACACATAACAGGTAGGCCCACAAAGGGTCAAAATATCATAAAGGATGGGGTCCACACAGCATGTGGGTCCAGATAAATTTCATACAGACATACTATCCACTCGGATGACCATCAAGTCACTCGGACGACAACAACCACTCGACCAACTCATTCCACTCGGAGCACCTGATCTCACTCGGATATGCGAAGACCAGCAGTCGACCAGGCACTCGAAGCATCATCTTAGAAGTAGGCTAAGTTATGGCTTTAACGGCCCCACTTTGTAACATAGGAGGTGAGGGGGTGGCGCACTCTATATAAGCCACCCCCACCACTAGACTAGGGGGCTTTTTTCTTCCACCTCTCTCTCTTTCTCACCATTTAGCTTGAGGCATGGAGATCTGTTCTCCTCTCTCTCTCTCTCGCAAATACACCATGTAATCTCCGGATATACACTAAGATAAAACAAAGCCTCTTTGGAGCACGAGATGTAGGGCTGTTATCTTGTAGCGACCCGACCTCAAACGGCCAAGTCTCTGTGCTTTAGTGTCATCCCTGGATCGGTAATGCTGACACACACAGTACTCGAGGATTTATAACAGAGTAGCAATCACACACTTATTACATCGAATGTCTCAAAAGAGAACTTATTACAATAAATATGGCTTAAGGCCACCTAATACGATAACAGCGGAAGGCTTGGAAGATAAAGTGAGTCCATCAACTCCAACGGCATAGCTGAGCTGCATGGCAACGACCTAACGAACCTTACTCCTCGTCTGAAAAGTCTGCAACATAATACGTTGCAGCCCAAAAACGGGTCAGCGCATGGAATATGCTGGCGAAGTAACACAGTAGAGCAAGAACAGAATAATACTATCACTACATGCATATTTGGCTGGTGGAAAGCTCTATGGTTACAGTTTTTGCGAAAAGTCAATTTTTCCCTACAACAAAGGAATAGATTTTATTTAACTATCATGGTAGTTGAAACATCATTGAGAAGGTTCCTCCAACTCAATCCCAATTAAAGTAATTAACAACCCAACAATATTAGTTTAGAGTGATGAGATACTTAGGATACTCCAAGTACTAGATACTCAAGATGTCCATAACAGGGGACACGGCTAACCATGATTAGTTTATACACTCTGCAGAGGTTTGCGCACTTTCCCCCACAAGACTCGATCTCCTCCGTTGGATTTGTCGCACTACATGGTGTTTGAGAAATGGATGACCGAGACATAGTCTTTCAAAAGTATTAACTCCTTACTCCGGGCAGACCATACCAACCCACATCCCTCTACCTGCTGATCCACCTCTTCGGAAGCTTCACGCAACTTACTCAACTATGCTAGAGCCCATAATAGCTTGTGGCTGCACACGGAAGTTTCTAGCATGAAAATATCTCAGTTCTCTTTGAGCCTGGGTGGCGGACCTTAGGATGATCACACGGGTACTCCGGGATATCCTAGGACAATGCTGGATTCCCCAGGTGCCCAACAAACAATCCACCCAGATGTGTATTAAAGTTGCCACCTTAAGTTGAACGATTAATTAACAATCTCACATCTATCATGGATTCACTCACCCAAACCATGTCTACGAGCATAGCATAGCAATATAAGCAATACGTAGAAGTATCTCCCAGGGTTTGAATATAACAAGGCAATAGGTTCTACCTCATCAACTACTTCCTGTCCCACATGTTAATCACATCCTAATCATGCAATGTTTGAGGATTGGAACTAATGCATAAAAACTGGGTATGGAAGGAGTATGATCAATGTGTTACTTGCCTTGCTGATGATCCGCAAAACCTAGGGACTCGTAGTAGCACGCTTCGCACTCCGGGTGTTCTATCGCAAACAAACAATAGCATACATAAGAAATCAAGCAAAGAAACATGGGTAAAAATCAAATAAGAAAGTCTAACCAGAAAGTTCAACTTAAGAACTCCGGTTTGCGAAAAGAATCAAATCAAAAGGAGCAATCAAACTCAAACTGCGAAAGAAACAAGATCCGTTTACTAATATCGACTAAGATCAAATTTTATAGTAGCAAAAGCTTGTTGAAGTTGGTTAAACAGAAAGAGGGTTTCGAGACGAAGATCTAGGCGCTTGAATCGCCTGATTCCGACAAACGAGCGAAAAGATAAACTAAAACGAAAATCAGATCAGAAATCGCGATCAAAAATAATAACGGAAAATCCGAGAAAAAGAAAACTGACGAACAGGCTAACGAACGAACGTTCGTTGTCTGTAACTATCGAGCGAAAACCGTTTGTTAAAACGAATGTACGGACGAACGTCTGCTAAAAAGATAAACCGAGAAAACCGGCAAACCGATCTAAAAAACGAATTAGGGTTTTTCTTTTTTAAAAAAATGAAGCGGTTTCTAAAAAAACCGGCGGCAACGAACGGCGGTGGTACCTCCGGTGTAGCTCCGGCGAGGAGGGGTTGCGGCGGCGGGGCGGCGGACTGCGGCGGCGAGGCGACGGCGGCGCGGCGCGGCGAGAGGCGGCGGCGGCGCTGCGGGCGGCGGGGTGGGTGGTGGTGGCGGGGCTCCGAGGGCGGGGTATTTAAGAGAGGGGGCGGCTTGGAGGAGGGGCCAAGGCGGCGGCGAGGGGAGTCCCGGCCGGACTCCTCGTCCAAGGCGGCTCGGTCTCCTGGAAGGAGACGATGGCGCGGGGGAATGGGCCGGCGGCTGGGCTTCGGCCCAGTTAGCCACTGCGCACCTTTTTTAATAATAATTCCGCTGAAAAAAATCCTAGAAAATAAAATAAAATTCTAAAAATGCCAAAACAAATTTTCACCGTCTAAATAAAATATTTAGAACAAGATGAACATTTTCTTGGCCCTAAAATGCAACTTTGAAAAAAGTGCAATTTTTCTAATTCAAATAAAATAGCAATAAACTCCGGATAAAATCAAATATTTGATTTTAATCTTTTTCCTCCAATATTTCATTTATTTTGGAGAAGTCATATTATCTCCTCTCATGTATTTTAGTATGAAATATTTTCGGAGAGAAAAATAATTAAAACCAAAATCCTCGTTTCAATATTTGATAAAACTCAAATATGAAAACTGGGAAATCCCCAACTCTCTCCGAGGGTGCTTGAGTCGCTTAGGATTTCGAGGACCGCAAAACGAAATGCAATAAAATATGATATGCATGAATGATCTATGTATAACATTCCAAATTGAAAATTTGGGATGTTACATATCTCCACCGTGAGAGGCCCGAACTCGCTAAAACCATCGTGTCACCCATGTGCATCTCAATAGATCATGCTCCGTTACCCTATGCCTTATTATTGTCAGAATCGTTCCCACGACACCTACCTATTTTATGAGCATGATGAAAAAGGTGTTCATGGAGTTTTTGGATAAGTTTGTTGTGGTATTCATTGATGATATTTTGGTATACTCGGAGAATGAAGAGGAACACAAGGAACACTTGCGCTTAGTTCTCGAGAAGCTCAGGGAACACCAGTTGTATGCCAAGTTCAGCAAATGTGAGTTTTGGTTGAAGGAATTAGGATTCCTTGGACATGTTATATCAGGAGAAGGTATAGCAGTAGACCCTACCAAGGTTCAGTCACTCACTGAGTGGTTGGCACCCACCTCAGTTGGAGAGATCCGCAGTTTTCTTGGACTCGCAGGATATTATCGGAGATTCATTGAGAATTTTTCCTAGATTGCGAAGCCCATGACGGAGTTTTTGAAGAAGGACACCAAGTTCAAGTGGACCGCAGAATGTGAGGCCAGTTTTCAGGAGTTGAAGAAGCATTTTTGGTTACAGCCCCAGTGCTAATTCTTCTAGATATATGCAAGGATTTCCAAGTGTATTGTGACGCTTCTCGCCAAGGACTTGGAGGAGTACTTATGAAGGACGGAGGAGTTGTTTTATATGCCTGACGTCAAATTCGACCGTATGAGTTGAATTATGTCATGCATGATTTGGAGTTAGCAGCCGTAGTGCATGCGCTCAAGACCTGGAGACATTTTTTTATTGGAAACTGCTGCAATGTGTACACGGATCATAAGAGTTTGAAGTACATTTTCACTCAGAAGGAGCTGAATCTCGGACAGAGGAGATGGTTGGAGCTTATAAAGGATTACGATATGAAGCTGCATTATCACCCAGGAAAGGCCAATGTCGTAGCAGACGCTTTGAGCCGGAAGAGTTATGTCAATACCCTCGTAAGCGGAGGATTACCACAGGAGTTAGTTGACGATCTCAAGGAACTTCGTTTGGAGATAGTTCCAAGAGGTTTTGTTGCAGCAATGGAGGTTCAGTCAACATTATTGGGAAAGATTCGAGAAGCTTAGAAGGATGACAAAGAAATTGTTGAGATAAAGGAGAAAATGAGTAAAGGAAAAGCCAAAGGTTTTCGAGTAGATGAGCACGAAACCTTATGGTTTGAGGACCGTGTATACATACCCAATAATGCAGAGATCAGGGAGTTAATACTTCAGGAAGCTCATGACTCGCCATACTCGATACACCCCGGCAACACCAAGATGTATTTTGATTTGAAGGAGCATTTCTAGTGGACTGGTATGAAGAAGGATATTGCCGAGTATGTAGCCATGTGTGATGTATGTCAGAGAGTGAAGCCAGAACATCAAAAGCTAGTAGGATTACTGCAGCCCATGCCGATACACGAATGGACGTGGGACAAGCTTGGCATGGATTTTATCACCGGATTACCCAGGACCCGATCGGGATATGATTCTATCTGGGTAGTAGTGGATCGTTTGACCAAAGTGGCTCACTTTATCCTAGTGAAAACCAACTATACGAGTGCGAAGTTGGCCAAGATATATAAGACCAGGATCGTATGTCTGCATGGAGTTCCGAGGGCCATCGTATCAGATAGAGGAACAAAGTTTACATCAAAGTTTTGGCATCAGTTGCATCAGACTTTGGGTACCAAGCTAGAGTTTAGTACAACCTTTCATCCGCAGACAGATGGACAGACCGAGAGAGTCATTCAGATTTTGGAGAACATGTTGAGATGATAATTTGCCTTATGCGGAGTCCTCATACAACAACATTTATCAAGATAGTTTGAAGATGGCACCTTTCGAAGCTTTGTATGGAAGAAGGTGCATGACACTGTTGATGTGGGATGAAGTTGTAGACCACCAGTTGTTTGGACCAGATTTGATTAAGGAATCTAAAGAGAAGGTTAAGTTGATTCGCGACAGGCTAAAGGTAGCCCAGTCCAGGCAGAAGAGTTATGCAAACTCCAAACGAAAGGAGGTAGTCTATGAGATCGGAGACAGAGCATATCTTCGTGTGTCACCTCTGCGAGGAGTTAAACGATTTGGAGTTAAGGGAAAGTTAGCCCCGAGATTTGTAGGACCATATCGAGTTTTGGAACGTATGGGAGAAGTGGCCTACAAGGTTGGACTTACCCGAAGGATTGTCAGGAGTTCATGATGTGTTCCACGTTTCCCAGTTGAAAAAGTGCCATGCAGAGATGGCTGATATTCCTCTGAGAGATACAGTGCCCCTGGAAGCAATTTGGTTGGACAGTGACCTAACCTACAAGGAGAAACCCGTCAAGATTCTCGAGTTTGCCAACCGAGTTACGTGCAACAAGGTTATCAAGTTTTGCAAAGTTCAGTGGAGCCACCATACTGAGGATAAAGCCACCTGGGAACGAGAGGAAGACCTATGGAAAGACCACCTGCACCTATTTTCTAGCCAACCCAAATCTTGAGGGCACGATTCATCTTCAGGGGGGGTAGGTTTGTAACATCCCAAATTTTTAATTTGGATGCTATACATAGGTCACCATATGCATATCATATTTTATTTGCATTTTGTTTGTGATCCTAGAAATCTTAAGCAACTCAAGGACCCATGGAAAGAGTTGGGGAGTTCATTTATTTTCATATTTGAATTTTCTCAAATTTGAAAAGAGGATCATTTTGATTTTAATAAATTTTTCCTCCAAAATATTTCCAATATTAAAATAAACGAGTGGACATAAAATGACTTCTCCAAAATAATAGGGGAATATTGGAGGAAAAATGTTAAAGTCAAATAAATATTTTATTTGGAATTTTATTGCTATTTTATTTGAATTAGAAAAAAATATGCATTTTTGAAAATTGCATTTTTAGGCCAAAAAATTGTTCACTTTGTTCAAAATATTTTATTTAGACGGTGAAAATTGTTTTTTTGGCATTTTTATAATTTTTTGTATTGTTGTTAGGATTTTTCCTCGAAGGAATTTATTTAAAAAAAGTTTCCGCTCGACTGGGCTAAAGGCCCAGCCCAGCCGGGCCGCCGCCGCCTTCCCTGCGCGGGAGCCGGGCCGCCGCCGGACTCCCACCCCGAGCCGGACTCCGCCTCCCCGCCGCCTTTGCCCCTCCTGCAAGCAGCCCCCCTCCTATTTATATACCCCGCAGCCGCCATCCTCTCCACCCCGAGCCGCCCACCACCGCAGCCACCGCCGCCGAGCCGTGCCGCCGCTGCCATTGCTCGCCGCCGCCGCTGCCTCTTGCTGCCGCTGCTGCGGCGCACTGCCGCCCGCGACGCCCCACCGCCGTCGGACTCGCCGGATCTCGCCGCCACCGGTTTTCTTTGTTGGACCGGTAAAACCGTCAAAACCGTCCCCGATTTTTTTGTTAGATCCGTTCGGTTGGTTTGGTTTTTTTTCGGTTTGGCTATTTAGCGATCGTTCACTCGAAAGTCTCTGTTCGCGAACATTCTTCGTTCATTTGTCTCTGGTAACGAACGTTCGTTCATTAGTCTTTTTTCTTTTTATTTTATTTTCAGCCAGGGACCAATCCACGATTATTTTTACCGCAGATTAGCTCCTGATCTTCAAACCCTCACAACTTTTAAACCGTTCGTCCAAATCCAGTGAAACCAATGCCAAAATCTTTGTCTCGAACCCCTCTTTCCAGTTAATCAACTTGAACATCATTTTGACAATTTAAAATTTGGTTTCAAGCAGATTGGAATTCGAACTTCTTTTGATCGTAGTTTGAGTTTCGTAGCTCCGATTTGATTGATTCTTTTTGCAAATCGAAGCTCTTCAATTGAACTTTCAGATTTGATCCTTTATTTTGAATTTTACCCTTGCATCTATGCTTGAGTGCTTATGTATGCTATTGTTTGTTTGCGATAGAATTTTCGGAGTGCGAAGCGTGCTACTATGAGTCACTAGGGTTTGCAGATCATCAGCAAGGCAATTAACACTTTGATCATACCCTTTATTACCCAGTTTTTATGCATTAGTTATATCCCTCAAACATTGCATGGTTAGGACTTGTTAAACATGTGGGTATTGGGAAGTAGATGTTGTGGTAGAACCTATTGTCCTTTATTTCAAACCATGGGAGTTACATCTACGTTATGCTTATACTGCTATGCTATGCTCGTAGACGTGGTTTGGTTTGAGTGATTCATGACAGTTGTGAGTATTGTTACGAACTAAGGGTTTATTTAAGGTGGCTACTTTAACACACATCTGGGTGGATTGTTTGTGGGCACCTGGGGAATCCAGTGTTATCGAAGGAGATCCTGGGGAATTCGTGTGGTCATCCTATGGTTCGCCACCCAGGCTCAAAGGGATCATAAAGATTATTCATGCTAGAAACTTCCGTGTGGAGCCACAAGCCATTATGGGCTCTGGCATAGTTGAGTAAGTTGTGGGAGTCCTTTCCATGATGGGCTAGCAGATGTAGGGGATTGTAGGTGTACCGGACTATCTATCGGTTAAGGGGACCTCTTCGGAAATACTGTGTCTCGGTCATCCGTTTCTCAAAGATCATGCAGTGCAAGAAATACAATAGAGGAGATCGAGTCTTGTGGGGAAAAGTGTGCAAACCTCTGCAGAGTGTACAAACTAATCATGGTTAGCCGTGTCCCCGGTTATGGACATCTTGAGTATCTGGTTCTTGAATTATTGATTTGATCTCATCACTCTTAATTAAATTTTTTGGGTTATTAATTACTGTTTGATTGGGATTGAGATGGGGTTTCCATTCTCAATGTTTATCAACCAACTCTGTAGTTAAATAAACTATATTCCTTTGCAGTAGGGAAAAACTGGCTTTTCGCAAAAACATGGTAATCATAGAGCCTCCACCAGCCATATATGCATGTAGTGTTAGCATTTATCCTGTTCATTACTCTACAGTGTTATTTTGCCAGCATAGTCCATGTGCCGACCCGTTTCGGCAGCAACGTATTATGTTGCAGACTTTTCATACGAAGGGTAAGGTACGCTAGGTCGTTGTCGTGCACTCAGCTATGCCGTTGGAGTTGATGGACTCATTTACCTTCGAAGCTTCCGTTGTTATCTTATTTAGATGGCCTTAAGCCATATTATTGTAATAAGTTCTCTTTTGAGAGATTCGATGTAATAAGTGTGTGATTGCACTCTGTTATAAATCCTTCAAGTATTGTGTGTGTGTCAGCATTACCGATCCAGGGATGACACTTGTGCACAGATATTTGACCGTCTGAGGTCGGATCGCTACAGAAGTTCCAATTTCCCGGCGAATATCGCACATTGTACTAAGAGACAATAATGGTATTGAAATAATCTAGGGCATGAGGATTTTACTTACAACCTTATATTTGCACTTAGGATCTTATCTTGATTTCCAACTTGTGGTCCTAGCAGACACCGTTATGATGTGTTCTCAACGTGTACATGTGGAGGGGTATCCAAATAACATCATGCTCGATCAGCGACCTGCATCGTGAGTCTATTGTCCAACTAAGGCCCTTGTCATCATGCGAGGGTTACCTCCGTTATGAAGGATTTCTCTAGACCAACACATCGGACATTTAATTACCGCACCTCATGGTCCCCAAGGAGTTGCTTTCGGCTACCGTACTAATCTTTATTGTCACTAACTTTCAGTCGAGCCTTCCACGTGTCCATGTACTTCACATCCTCCTTGATCGATCTACGGGATCCCGGGTACCTGCGGGGCCATAGAACCAGAAAGAGACAAGAGACAAATCCGTTGCGATAACACATACAAAAAATGTCCAGATAAGCAAAATCAATACAAACCAACGATCTTGTAAATAAGTCAATACGGCTGCAAGGCTAGACTCAGCCCATGGCTTGAGGGGATTACTCACATATCACAATCAGATCACAGATGGAAAACATTGTTGATGGCAATGTATATGAATGATTTGTGAGCGTCTTACAATTTCGTCGTATGCGATGTATAAATTACAAGTATGGCAAACTATGAGGAGAATAGTTACAAAGATGCTGGCGGCTAGCGTGTCTCCTAGGAATGTCTCTTGGTGGTGCTGATCCTAGCGACTCTTTGTGGCTTTCAATGACTCCTCACTGCGAACGAGGCCTCGTGCCTTCTATAAAGTGTCTTGGGGCTAGCATCAGGGAGTTGAAACCAGACGCTGTCTTTTCCCTTTTTGTTGCGTCTCCGATTAAGTTGACTTGATCTCCACACTTCATATTTCCATATGTTGCTTCATTTCCCTTCCCTCAAATAGTCTTTTTTTCACGGAAACAAATTGAAATATGGTGATTTGCAGTGTTTTTCATTTATTAGTCACTAGTGATAAGATCTGAGTGATTCTCTCAAAATATCTAGGATTATCCGGTTTAAACAATGGTGGAATGAGTGCAAAAATACTAATCAACCTATCAAGCTTAACCCTTGGTCATCCGTGAACAAGAAACAAAATCGCAAGGAGCTCAATTGTTTAACCAAAATAATGATAATATTTGGTTCACTCGCGATCGGTACGCCTAGATAGCCCACCGCTTTCTTCACCTAAAACCTTAGCATAACAGTAGTGGTGGTAATGATTATTATGCAAGAAAGTTAGGTCAATATAATTAACATAAAGCTTTTAGTAATTTAGACAAAGTAATCAACTAGCAATTATTCTACTTTGTCTAGCCAACAATTGCTTACCGGGAACACTTTGGAAGGACTTTGCAACGAAAACATTATTTTTGAGAGTGAAAGGTATGTAAAAGACAACACGGCGCTGGAGTAACTCACTAACACCCACGAGTATCACCTTATCAAGGCTTGCAATCACTCCTTCCATTGCTGCTTGCTGAAACATTCATGTGATGGTTAAAGCGTGTTGATAATGTCAAGAGAGGTCGGGGTAGACCAAACTTGACATGGGACGACTCCGTAAAAAGAGATCTAAGGGACTGGAATATTACCAAAGAACTTGCCATGAACGTGGGTGCGTGGAACTTAGCTATACACGTGTGAGAACCATGAGTTAGTTTTGAGATTTTATCGGCTTCAACTTTAGCCTCCCCAATTTGTTTGGTACTAAAGTCCTTATTGTTATTGTTGTAGATGTTGTTAAGAGGCTGAAAAGGAGTTCTGTTAAAAAATAAAGACACCCTTTTATTAAGGGAAACAAAAGCTAGTACGGTGGATAGATAATTAGACACAGAACGATCAATACAAAAATTAATTACATTGAAAACTATACTAGCCTTTTCTTCCTTCGATTATATGCCGCTCGCCGGAGAATGAAAATACACCGAACCAACAGTAAAGGAAGTGGACACCTACAAATGTCCTAGCCATAGCATGCCTTGAAGATCACAATGACCACTTTTATTGTTCTTTTCATTTCTCTAATTTTTTCATAAATGCGCAAACTTTCCTTGAATTCCTAAACTTTTTCAAAATCGATGGACTTTTTGTCAAAATCGATGAACCTTTCCCAAAATCCATGTTCTTTTCAAATTCGTGATTTTTTTTTCAAAATTGATGATTTTTTTAAAATTCGTGAATGCTTTTCAAAATTGATGATTTCTTTTCAAATTTGTTATTTTTTCAAAGTAGATGAACTTTTTTAAAAGTTGATGAACTTTTTTTTCAAAATTGATGAACTTTTTGAAAATTTTATGAACTTTTTCAAACTCGTGAACTTTTTTTCACAATGGATGAACTTTTTATCTAATTTGATGAACCTTGTCAAATTCATGAACATTTTTTGAAGTTTGTGACTTTTTTTCAAAATCCATGTACTCCCTCCATCCAGAAATACTTGTGAGAGAAATAAATGTATCTATATATATTTAAGTTCTGGATACATTCATTTTTATCTATTTGTTCGACAAGTATTTTCAAACAGAGGGAGTACTTAGAAAGTCATGTTGGAATTTTTTCTATTTTGGGCAAAGCCCAATAGCAGTTTCAGAAATTCCTAATAAATCCTAAAGGCCCATGTAGCCCATTCGTGCAAGGCAAGAGGTGGAACTAAAGTTTAGTCCCACATTTCTAGTTTAGTGGGAGTTGGACCTCCTTATAAGGGAGGATGTTTTCCCACATGTATGAGCATGAGAACAAGAGGGACATTCACGCGCGCTCCTCCTCCGTCGCTCGCCTCGCCATGCCACGCCTCATCACGACGGGTTGCGGGAATGAGCCGAGTCGATGTCTAAAATGCTGCACCCTTCGGTTGCTGCCTGTTCGTTTCATAGGCCTCCTAAATCGCACCTCTTTGAGTCCTGTACGGGAGAAGGGTGATAAGGTTTTTGGGGAGCGCTCCGCGCGACTACTGACTTCTTTGTCACGGACGCCCCAGACTCCGACGACTTCTTCCCCGACGTCGACAACCTCTTCGACGACATGGCTGGCGAGGATGTCGACCCCAAGTCCAGTGCTTCTGCTGTCCCATACGTGTTCTTGCTCTTTCTGTTAGAGGTCCTGCCGCAGTTCTTTGTTCTAGTGTATGTCCTACATATGTTAGGTTCTACTTCATATATGCAACCTGTTCTACTGTCTTCTTTAGACATGTTTGGTTACAGTTCATATTTGCAGATGCTATATACCTTCTCACTGTTAGATTGCATGACTAGTTCCTCTGCTATAATAGTCATGTTTTATCTAGTATTTCTGGTAATAAAATCATATGGTAAATTGCTCATATTTCCAACAATCCAAAAACCTTATTATAGGAAATTTACACCAAGTGGTTTTGCTGCTTCCATGAGACCTCCTATGTTTGAGGGTATCCACTATAAGAGGTGCCGCGTGAGAGCAGTCTTATGGTTTCAAACCATGAGTTGACATGACGCCACCTTTGGCAAACCTGAAGGAGAGTATGATGCTCAACAGGAATAAGCTTTTCAGAAAATGGATATCCTGTTTAAGGCTGCTCTCTTGAGTGTTCTTAGTGAGAACATAGTTGGTGCTTATACGTCAATTGATAATGGAAAAGATATGTGGGGCGCACTCAAGGCCAATTTTGGGGTCTCGGATGCTGGCATTGAGTTGTACATCATGGAGCAATTATATGATTACAAGATGACTGAAGAGTGCTCCATGGTTGAGCAAGCTCATGAGATACAGTCATTTGCTAGAGAACTTGAGCACTTCAATAGTATGCTACCGGACAAGTTTGTTGCCGGAGGTATCATCACTAAGCTTCCTCCTTCGTGGAGGAACTTTGCTACCTTACTAAAGCATAAGAGGTAGGAGTTTTCCGTTCCGGATCTCATTGGTACTCTTGATGTGGAAGAAAAGGCGAGAGCAAATGACACATGTGCTCAAGGTATTGAAGGAGGATCTAGTGCCAATCTAGTATAGAAGAAAAACTTCCAGCCCCACAAGTTCAAGAACAAGGGCAAGTTTGATGGTAAAGCAAACTTTGATGGGAAGAACAAGGTTGTACAACACACCAACATCAAGAAGAAGAATGACAAGAAGATCCTGACCATTGGGCTTCTAGTTGCCCTAACCGTTATGACAAGCGTCATCTTGGGAAAGGCGGTAAGACTGTTGGGGAACGCAGTAATTCAAAAAAATTCCTACACACATGCAAGATCTATCATGGTGATGCATAGCAATGAGAGGGAAGAGTGTTGTCCATGTACCCTCATAGACCGTAAGAGGAAGCGTTATGAGAACACGGTTGATGTAGTCGTACGTCTTCACGATCCGACCGATCCTAGCACTGAAGGTACGACACCTCCGTGATCTGCACATGTTCAGCTCAGTGATGTCCCACGAACTCTAGATCCAGCTGAGTGTCGAGGGAGAGCTTCGTCAGCACGACGGCGTGATGACGATGATGATGAAGCTACTGGCGCAGGGCTTCGCCTAAGCACTACAACGATATGGACGAGGTGGATTATGAAGGAAATATGCCCTAGAGGCAATAATAAAGTTATTATTTATTTCCTTATATCATGATAAATGTTTATTATTCATGCTAGAATTGTATTAACCGGAAACTTAGTACATGTGTGAATACATAGACAAAAAGAGTGTCACTAGTATGCCTCTACTTGACTAGCTCGTTGAATCGGAGATGGTTAAGTTTCCTAGCCATAGACATGAGTTGTCATTTGATTAACGGGATCACATCATTAGAGAATGATGTGATTGACTTGACCCATTCCGTTATCTTAGCATGATGATCGTTTAGTTTGTTGCTACTGCTTTCTTCATGACTTATACATGTTCCTCTGACTATGAGATTATGCAACTCCCGAATACCGGAGGAACACTTTGTGTGCTATTGATGTCTACTACACAACCTTCTTCTTGTAGACGTTGTTGGGCCTCCAAGTGCAGAGGTTTGTAGGACAGTAGAAAATTTCCCTCAAGTGGATGACCTAAGGTTTATAAATTCATGGGAGGCATAGGATGAAGATGGTCTCTCTCAAACAACCCTGCAACCAAATAACAAAGAGTCTCTTGTATCCCCAACACACCCAATACAATGGTAAATTGTATAGGTGAACTAGTTCGGCGAAGAGATGGTGATACAAGTGCAATATGGATGGTAGATATAGGTTTTTGTAATCTGAAAAAATAAAAACAGCAAGGTAACTAATGATAAAAGTGAGCGTAAACGGTATTGCAATGCGTTGAAACAAGGCCTAGGGTTCATACTTTCACTATTGCAAGTCCTCTCAACAATAATAACATAATTGGATCATATAACTATCCCTCAACATGAAACAAAGAGTCACTCCAAAATCACTAATAGCGGAGAACAAATGAAGAGATTATGGTAGGGTACGAAACCACCTCAAAGTTATTCTTTCTGATCGATCTATTCAAGAGTCCGTAGTAAAATAACACGAAGCTATTCTTTCCGTTCAATCTATCATAGAGTTCATACTAGAATAACACCTTAAGACACAAATCAACCAAAACCCTAATGTCACCTAGATACTCCAATGTCACCTCAAGTTTCCGCGGGTATGATTATACGATATGCATCACACAATCTTAGATTCATCTATTCAACCAATACAAAGAACTTCAAAGAGTGCCCCAAAGTTTCTACCGGAGAGTCAAGTTGCCAAGCCCTATGCATAAGTTCACTAGCGGAACCCGCAAGTTGATCACCAAAACATACATCAAGTGGATCACATGATATCCCATTGTCACCACAGATAAGTACATGCAAGACATACATCAAGTGTTCTTAAATCCTTAGACTCAATCTGATAAGATAACTTCAAAGGGGAAACTCAATCCATTACAAGAGAGTAGAGGGGGAGGAACATCGTAATATCCAACTATAATAGCAAATCTCACGATACATCAAGATCGTACCACCTCAAGAACACGAGTGAGAGAGATCAAACACATAGCTACTAGTACATACCCTCAGCCCCGAGGGTGAACTACTCCCTCCTCATCATGGAGAGCACCGGGATGATGAAGATGGCCACCGGAGAGGGGTTCCCCCCTCCGGCAGGGTGCCGGAATGGGTCTAGATTTGTTTTCGGTGGCTACGGAGGCTTCTGGCAGTGGAACTCCCGATCTAGGTTTCTTTCTGGAAGTTTTGGGTTATATAAGAGGTGTTGGAGTCGGGGACAAGTCAGGAGGGTTCCCGAGGCGGCCACGAGGCAAGGGGCGCGCCCCCACCCTCGTGGTGGCCTCGGGACTCTTCTGGCCCACATCCGATACTCTGTGGGCTTCTTCTAGTCCAAAAATGATCTCCGTGAAGTTTCAGGTCAATTGGACTCCATTTGATTTTCCTTTTCTGCAATACTTAAAAACAAGGAAAAAACAGAAACTGGCACTGGGCTCTAGGTTAATAGGTTAGTCCCAAAAATCATATAAAATAGCATATTAATGCATATAAAAATCCAAGGTTGATAATATAATAGCATGGAACAATCAAAAATTATAGATACGTTGGAGACGTATCAGCTACCAAACGTCACAACATAACTGGGTGATTATAAAGGCGCTCTACAGGTGTCTCTGATGGTACTTGTTGAGTTGGCATAGATCGAGATTAGGATTTGTCACTCCGATTGTCGGAGAGGTATCTTTGGGCCCTCTCAGTAATGCACATCACTATAAGCCTTGCAAGCAATGTGACTAATGAGTTAGTTGCGGGATGATGCATTACGGAACGAGTAAAGAGACTTACCGGTAACGATATTGAACTAGGTATTGAGATACCGACGATTGAATCTCGGGCAAGTAACATACCGATGACAAAGGGGACAACGTATACCGTTATGCGGTTTGACCGGTAACAATCTTCATAGAATATGTAGGAGCCAATATGAGCATCCAGGTTCCATTGATGGTTATTGACCGGAGATGAGTCTCGGTCATGTCTACATAGTTCTTGAACCCGTAGGGTCCACATGCTTAACGTTCGCTGACGATCGGTATTATGAGTTTATGTGTTTTGATGTACCGAAGGTTGTTCAGAGTCCCGGATGAGATCGGGGACATGACGAGGAGTCTCGAAATGTTCGAGACGTAAAGATTGATATATTGGAAGGCTATATTCGGACATCGGAAAGGTTCTGAGTGGTTCGGGTATTTATCGGAGTACTAGAGAGTTACGGGAATTCGCCGGGGAGTATATGGGCCTTATTGGGCTTTAGGGGAAAGAGAGAGGGGAGGCTGCACCCCCCAAGGCCTAGTCCCAATTGGACTAGGGGGAGGGGCGGCTCCCCCTCCTTCCTTCTCTTCTCTTTTCCCTTTCCTTCTCTCCTACTCCTACTACATGGAAGGGGGGGAATCCTACTCCCGGTGGGAGTAGAACTCCCAAGGCGTGCCATAGAAGAGGGCCGGCCCTCCCCCTCCTCCACTCCTTTATATACGGGGGAGGGGGCACCCCATGGACACACAAGTTGATCAGTTGATCTTTTAGCTGTGTGCGGTGCCCCCTCCACCATAATCCACCTCGGTAATATCGTAGCGGTACTTAGGCGAAGCCCTGCATCGGTAGCATCATCATCACCATCATCACGTCATCGTGCTAACAGAATGCTCCCTCGAAGCTCTGCTGGATCGGAGTTCGTGGGACATCACCGAGCTGAACGTGTGCTGAACTTGAAGGTGCCGCACGTTCGGTACTTGGATCGATTGAATCATGAAGATGTACGACTACATCAACCGCGTTCTCATAACACTTCCGCTTACGGTCTACGAGGGTACGTGGACGACACTCTCCCCTCTCGTTGCTATGCATCACCATGATCTTGCGTGTGCGTAGGATTTTTTGAAATTACTACGTTCCCAGACAGTGGCATCCGAGCCAGGTTTATGCGTAGATGTTATATGCACGAGTAGAACACAAAGGAGTTGTGGGCGTGGGTATATATATATTGCTTGCTGTCACTAGTTGATTCTTGATTCAGCGGCATTGTTGGATGAAGCGGCCTAGACCGACATTACGCGTACGCTTACGCGAGACTAGTTCTACCGACGTGCTTCGCACACAGGTGGCTAGTGGGTGTCTGTTTCTCCAGCTTTAGTTGAATCGGATTCAATGAACAGGGTTCTTTCTGAAGATCAAAAAGCAATCACTATACCGCATTGTGGTTTTTGATGCGTAGGTAAGAACGGTTCTTGCTTAGCCCGTAGCAGCCACGTAAAACTTGCAACAACAAAGTAGAGGACGTCTAACTTGTTTTGCAGGGCATGTTGTGATGTGATATGGTCAAGATGTTATGAGATGTAAATTGTTGTATGAGATGATCATGTTTTGTTAAAGTTATCGGCAACTAGCAGAAGCCTTATGGTTGTCTCTTTATTGCATAAGATGCAAGTGCCATGTAATTGCTTTACTTTATCGCTATGCGATAGCAATAGTTGGCGAGACGACCATGTGATGACACATTGATAGAGATCAAGATGATGGAGATCATGGTGTCATGCCGGTGATGATAGAGATCATGACGGTACTTTGGAGATGGAGATCAAAGGCGCAAGATGATCATGGCCATATCATGTCACATATTTTGATTGCATGTGATGTTTATCCTTTATGCATCTTATTTTGCTTAGTTCGGCGGTAGAATTATAAGATGATCTCTCACTAAATTTCAAGGTATAAGTGTTCTCCCTGGGTATGCATCGTTGCGATAGTTCGTCGTGCCAAGACACCACGTGATGATCGGGTGTGATAAGCTTACGTTCACATACAACGGGTGCAAGCCAGTTTTGCACACGCGGAATACTCGAGTTAAACTTGACGACCTAGCATATGCAGATATGGCCTCGGGACACTGGAGACCAAAAGGTCGAGCGTGAATCATATAGTAGATATGATCAACATAGTGATGTTCACCATTGAAAACTACTACATCTCATGTGATGATCAGACATGGTTTAGTTGATTTGGATCACGTGATCATTTAGATGACTAGAGGGATGTCTATCTAAGTGGGAGTTCTTAAGTAATATGATTGATTTATCATGAACTTAGTCTCGATAGTATTTGCATAACTATGTTGTAGATCAATAGCTCATGATGTAGCTCCCCGTTTATTTTGATATGTTCTAGAAAAAAACAAAGTTGAAAGATGTTAGTAGCAATGATGCGGATTGGATCCGTGATCTGAGGATTATCCTCATTGCTGCACAGAAGAATTATGTCCTTGATGCACCGCTAGGTGACAGACCGATTGCAGGAGCAGATGCAGATGTTATGAACGTTTGGCGAGCTCGATATGATGACTACTTGATAGTTTAGTGCACCATGCTTTACGGCTTAGAATCGGGGCTTCAAAGACATTTTGAACACCACAGAGCATATGAGATGTTCCAAGAGTTGAAATTAGTATTTCAGACTCATGCACATGTCGAAAGGTATGAGACCTTTGACAAGCACTTTGCCTACAAGATGGAGGAGAATAGCTTAGCTAGTGAACATGTGCTCAGAATGTCTGAGTACTACAATCGCTTGAATCAAGTGGGAGTTAATCTTCCAGATAAGATAGTGATTGACAGGGTTCTCTAGTCACTATCACCAAGTTACTGGAACTTCGTGATGAACTATAGTATGCAAGGGATAACGGAAACGATTCCCAAGCTCTTCGTGATGCTGAAATCGACGAAGGTAGAAATCAAGAAAAGCATCAAGTGTTGATGGTTGACAAGACCTCTAGTTTCAAGAAAAGGGCAAAGGGAAGAAGGGGAACTTCAAGAAGAACGACAAGAAAGTTGCTGCTCAAGTGAAGAAGCCCAAGTCTAGACCTAGGCCTGAGACTAAGTGCTTCTACTAGAAAGGTACTGGTCACTTGAAGCAGAACTTCCCCAAGTATTTGGCGGATAAGAAGGATGGCAAAGTGAACAAAGGTATATTTGATATACATGTTATTGATGTGTACTTTACTAGTTTTTATAGAAACCCCTCAGTATTTGATACCATTTCAGTTGCTGATATTAGTAACTCGAAACGGGAGTTGTAGAATGAATGGAGACTAGTTAAGGGTGAAGTGACGATGTGTGTTGGAAGTGGTTCCAAGATTCATATGATCATCATCACACTCCCTATACTTTCGGGATTAGTGTTGAACCTAAATACATGTTATTTTGTGTTTGCGTTAAGCATGAATATGATTTGATCATGTTTATTGCAATACGGTTATTCATTTAAAGTCAGAGAATAATTGTTGTTCTGTTTACATGAATAAAACCTTCAATGGTCATACACCCAAGGTGAATGGTTTATTGAATCTCGATCGTAGTGATACACATATTCATAATATTGAAGCCAAAAGATGCAAAGTTAATAATGATAGTGGAACTTATTTGTGGCACTGCCGTTTAGGTCATATTGGTGTAAAGCGCATGAAGAAAATCCATATTGATGGGCTTTTGGAATCACTTGATTCTTGCGAACCATGCCTCATGGGCAAGATGACTAAGACTCTGTTCTTCGGAACAATGGAGCGAGCAACAGACTTGTTGGAAATAATACATACTGATGTATGCAATCTGATGAGTGTTGAGGCTTGCGGCAGGTATCGTTATTTTCTGACCTTCACAGATGATTTGAGTAAGATATGGGTATGTCTTCTTGATGAAACATAAATCTAAAACATTTGAAAAGTTCAAATAATTTCAGAGTGAAGTGGAAAATCATTGTAACAAGAAAATAAAGTTTCTACGATCTGATCGAGGAGGAGAATATTTCAGTTACGAGTTTGGTCTTCATTTGAAACAATGCAGAATAGTTTTGCAACTCACGCCACCTGGAACACCACAGCATAATGGTGTGTCCGAACATCATAACCGTACTTTCTTAGAGATGGTGCAATCTATGATGTCTCTTACCAATTTACCACCATCGTTTTGGTGTTATGCATTAGAGACAGCTGCATTCATGTTAAATTGGGCACCATCTAAATCCGTTGAGACGATGCCATATGAACTGTGGTTTGGCAAGAAACCAAAGTTGTTGTTTCTTAAAGTTTGGGGTTGCAATGCTTATGTGAAAAAGTTTCATCCTGATAAGCTCAAACCCAAATCGGAGAAATGTGTCCTCATAGGATACCCAAAGGAGACAATTGGGTACACCTTCTATCACAGATCCGAAGGCAAGACATTCATTGCTAAGAATGGATCCTTTGTAGAGAAGGAGTTTCTCTCAAAATAAGTTAGTGGGAGGAAAGTAGAACTTGATGAGGTAACTGTACCTACTCCCTTATTGGAAAGTAGTTCATCACAAAAATTTGTTCCTGTGACTCCTACACCAATTAGTGAGGAAACTAATGATGATGATCATGTAACTTCAGATCAAGTTACTACCGAACCTCATAGGTCAACCAGAGTGAGATCCGCACCAGAGTGGTACGGTAATCCTGTTCTGGATGTCATGTTACTTGACCATGACGAACCTACAAACTATGAGGAAGCAATGATGAGCCCAGATTCCGCGAAATGGCTTGAGGCCATCAAATCTAAGATCGGATCCATGTATGAGAACAAAGTATGGACTTTGATTGACTTGCCCGATGATCGGTGAGTCATTAAGAATAAATGGACTTCAAGAGGAAGACGGACACTGATAGTAGTGTTACTTTCTACAAAGCTCGAATTGTCACAAAATGTTTTCGACAAGTTCAAGTTGTTGACTACGATGAGATTTTCTCACTTGTATCGGTGCTTAAAAGTCTGTCCGAATCATGTTAGCAGTTGCCGCATTTTATGAAATCTGGCAAATGGATGTCAAAACTGTATTCCTTCATGGATTTCTTAAAAGAAGAGTTGTATATGATGCAACCAGAAGGTTTTGCGATCCTAAAGGTGCTAACAAAGTGTGCAAGCTCCAGCGGTACATCTATGGACTGGTGCAAGCATCTCGGAGTTGGAATAAATGTTTTGATAGTGTGATCAAAACATATGGTTTTATATAGACTTTTGGAGAAGCCTGTATTTACAAGAAAGTGAGTGGGAGCTCTGTAGAATTTCTAATATTATATGTGGATGACATATTGTTGATTGGAAATGATAAAGAATTTCTGGATAGCACAAAAGGATACTTGAATAAAAGTTTTTCAATGAAAGACCTCGGTGAAGCTGCTTATATATTGGGCATCAAGATCCATAGAGATATATCAAGGCGCCTAATTGGACTTTCACAAAACACATACCTTGATAAAGTTTTGAAGAAGTTCAAAATAGATCAAGCAAAGAAACCGTTCTTGCCTGTGTTGCAAGGTGTGAAGTTCAGTCAGACTCAATGCCCGACCACTACAGAAGATAGAGAGAAAATGAAAGATGTTCCCTATGCTTCAGCCATAGGCTCTATCATGTATGCAATGCTGTGTACCAGACCTGATGTGTGCCTTGCTATTAGTTTAGCAGGGGGTACCAAAGTAATCTAGGAGTAGATCACTGGACAGTGGTCAAAATTATCCTTAGAGGACTAAGGAAATATTTCTCGGTTATGGAGGTGATAAAAGAGTTCATCGTAAAGAGTTACGTTGATGCAAGCTTTTTACATCGATCTAGATGACTCTAAGTATCGATCTGGATACATATTGAAAGTGGGAGCAATTAGCTAGAGTAGCTCCGTGCAGAGCATTGTCGACATAGAAATTTGCGAAATACATACGGATATGAATGTTGCAGACCCGTAGGCTAAAATTCTCTCACAAGCAAAACATGATCACTCTTTGGGTGTTAATCACATAGCGATGTGAACTAGATTATTGACTCTAGTAAACCCTTTGTGTATTAGTCACATGGAGATGTCAACTAATCACATAAAGATGTGAACTAAATTATTGACTCTAGTGCAAGTGGGAGACTGAAGGAAATATGCCCTAGAGGAAATAATAAAGTTATTATTTATTTCCTTATATCATGATAAATGTTTATTATTCATGCTAGAATTGTATTAACTGGAAACTTAGTACATGTGTGAATACATAGACAAACAGAGTCTCACTAGTATGCCTCTACTTGACTAGCTCGTTGAATCAAAGATGGTTAAGTTTCCTAGCCATAGACATGAGTTGTCATTTGATTAACGGGATCACATCATTAGAGAATGATGTGATTGACTTGACCCATTCCGTTAGCTTAGCACGATGATCGTTTAGTTTGTCGCTACTGCTTTCTTCATGACTTATACATGTTCCTCTGACTATGAGATTATGCAACTCCCGAATACCAGAGGAACACTTTGTGTGCTACCAAACGTCACAACGTAACTGGGCGATTATAAAAGTGCTCTACAGGTGTCTCCGATGGTATTTGTTGAGTTGGCATAGGTCGAGATTAGGATTTGTCACTCCGATTGTCGGAGAGGTATCTCTGGGCCCTCTCGGTAATGCACATCACTATAAGCCTTGCAAGCAATGTGACTAATGAGTTAGTTGCGGGATGATGCATTACAGAACGAGTAAAGAGACTTTGCGGTAACGAGATTGAACTAGGTATTGAGATACCGATGATCGAATCTCGGGCAAGTAACATACCGATGACAAAGGGGACAACGTATACCGTTATTCGGTTTGACCGATAAAGATCTTCGTAGAATATGTAGGAGCCAATATGAGCATCCAGGTTCCGCTATTGGTTATTGACAGGAGATGACTCTCGGTCATGTCTACAAAGTTCTCGAACCCGTAGGGTCCGCACGCTTAACGTTCGGTGATGATCGGTATTATGAGTTTATGTGTTTTGATGTACCGAAGGTAGTTCGGAGTCCCGGATATGATCACGGACATGACGATGAGTCTCTAAATGGTCGAGACATAAAGATTGATACATTGGAAGGTTATATTCGGACACCGGAAAGGTTCTTGGGGGTGAAGTGTGAGTAGTTTACCTCAGACCTATGGGTCCATAATTATTAGCTAGATGGCTTCTTTCTGTTTTTGGATCTCATTACAAAGTTCTCCCCCTCTCTTGTGGAGATCTATTCGATGTAATCTTCTTTTGCGGTGTGTCTGTTGAGACCGATGAATTGTGGTTTTATGATCAAGTTTATCTATGAACAATATTTGAATCTTCTCTGAATTCTTTTATGTATGATTGGTTATCTTTGCAAGTCTCTTCGAATTATCAGTTTGGTTTGGCCTACTAAATTTGATCTTTCTTGCAATGGGAGAAGTGCTTAGCTTTGGGTTCAATCTTGCGGTGTCCTTTCCCAGTGACAGTAACGGCAGCAAGGCACGTATTGTATTGTTGCCATCGAGGATAAAAAGATGGGGGTTTTATCATATTGCATGAATTTATCCCTCTACATCATGTCATCTTGCTTAAGGCGTTACTCTGTTCTTATGAACTTAATACTCTAGATGCATGCTGGATAGCGGTCGATGTGTGGAGTAGTAGTAGTAGATGCAGGCAAGAGTCGGTCTACTTGTCTCGGACGTGATGCCTATATACATGATCATACCTAGATATTCTCATAACTATGCTCAATTTTGTCAATTGCTCAACAGTAATTTGTTCACCCACCGTAAAATACCTATGCTCTTGAGAGAAGCCACTAGTGAAACCTATGGCCCCCGGTCTATCTTCATCATATTAATCTTCCAATACTTAGTTATTTTCATTGCCTTTTATTTTACTTTGCATCTTTATCATAAAAATACCAAAAATTTATCTTATCATATCTACCAGATCTCACTCTCGTAAGTGGTCGTGTAGGGATTGACAACCCCTTATCGCGTTGGTTGCGAGGATTTATTTGTTTTGTGCAGGTGCGAGGGACTCGCGCGTAGCCTCCTAGTGGATTGATACCTTGGTTCTCAAAAACTGATGGAAATACTTACGCTACTTTGCTGCATCACCCTTTCCTCTTCAAGGGAAAACCAACGCAGTGCTCAAGAGGTAGCAAGAAGGATTCTTGGCGCCGTTGCCGGGGAGGTCTATACAAAAGTCAAACATACCAAGTACCCATCACAAACCCTTATCTCCCGCATTACATTATTTGTCATTTGCCTCTCGTTTTCCTCTCCCCCACTTCACCCTTGCCATTTTATTCGCCCTCTCTCTCTCTATCCTCCCTCTCTTTCTCTATTTTCCTCTTTTTTCCCGTTTCTTGTTTGCTTGTGTGTTGGATTGCTTGCTTGTCATGATGGCTCAAGATAACACTAAATTGTGTGACTTTACCAATACCAACAACAATGATTTTATTAGCACTCTGATTGCTCCTCTTACCAATGCTGAATCTTGTGAAATTAATGCTGCCTTGCTGAATCTTGTCATGAAAGATTCGTTTTCCAGCCTTCCTAGTGAAGATGCCGCTACTCATCTAAATAGCTTAGTTGATTTGTGTGATATGCAAAAGAAGAAATATGTGGATAATGATATTGTTAAATTGAACCTATTTCCTTTTTCGCTTAGAGATCGTGCTAAAGCTTGGTTTTCGTCTTTGCCTAAAAATAGTATTGATTCTTGGAATAAGTGCAAAGATGCTTTTATCTCTAAGTATTTTCCTCCCGCTAAGATCATCTCTCTTAGAAACGATATTATGAATTTTAAGCAACTTGATCATGAACATGTTGCACAAGCTTGGGAGAGGATGAAATTAATGATACGTAATTGCCCTACTCATGGTTTGAATTTGTGGATGATTATACAAAAAATGTATGCCGGATTGAATTTTGCTTCTAGAAATCTTTTAGATTCGGCCGCGGGAGGCACTTTTATGGAAATCACTTTAGGAGAAGCTACTAAACTCCTAGATAATATTATGGTTAATTATTCTCAATGGCACACTGAAAGATCTACTAATAAGAAAGTGCATGCGATAGAAGAAATTAATGTTTTGAGTGGAAAGATGGATGAACTTATGAAATTATTTGCTAATAAAAGTGTTTATTGTGATCCTAATGATATGCCTTTGTCTACTTTGATTGAGAATAATAATGAATCTATGGATGTGAATTTTGTTGGTAGGAACAATTTTGGTAACAACGCGTATAGAGAAAACTTCAATCCTAGGCCTTATCCTAGAAATTCCTCTAATAATTATGGTAATTCCTACAACAATTCTTATGGAAATTATAATAAGATGCCCTCTGATTTTGAATCTAATATTAAATAATTTATTACTTTGCAAAAGAACTTCAATGCTTTGATTGAAGAAAAAATGCTTAAGATTGATGAGTTGGCTAGGAACGTTGATAGAATTTCTCTTGATGTTGATTCTTTGAAACTTAGATCTATTCCACCTAAGCATGATATCAATGAGTCTCTCAAAGCCATGAGAATTTCCATTGATGAGTGCAAAGAAAGAACCGCTAGGATGTGTGCTAAGAAAGATTCCTTTATAAGAGCATGTTCTTCTAGTTTCCATGATAATAAAGATGAAGATCTAAAAGTTATTGATGTGTCCCCTATTAAATCTTTGTTTTGCAATATGAATCTTGATAATTATGGGACTGAATATGGTCCACCTTTACCTAGAAGGCGTTCCAAAAATTCGGAGTTTTTAGATCTTGATGCTAAATTTGATAAAAGTGGGATTGAAGAGATCAAAACTCTAGATGTTAATGAACCTACCATTTTGGATTTCAAGGAATTTAATTATAATATCTGATCTTTGATAGATTGTATTTCCTTGTTGCAATCTGTGCTAAATTCTCCTCATGCTTATAGCCAAAATAAAGCTTTTACCAAACATATCGTTGATGCTTTGATGCAATCTTATGAAGAAAAACTTGAGTTGGAAGTTTCTATACCTAGAAAACTTTATGATGAGTGGAAAACTACTATTAAAATTAAAATTAAATATCATTAATGCTATGCTTTGTGTGATTTGGGTGCTAGTGTTTCCACGATCCCAAAGACTTTGTGTGATTTGTTAGGTTTCCGTGATTTTGATGATTGCTCTCTAAACTTGCACCTTGCGGATTCCACTATTAAGAAACCTATGGGAAGAATTAATGATGTTCTTATTGTTGCATATAGGAATTATGTGTCCGTAGATTTTATCGTTCTTGACATAGATTGCAATCCTTCATGTCCTATTATTCTTGGTAGACCTTTCCTTAGAACGATTGGTGCAATTATTGATATGAAGGAAGGTAATATTAGATTCCAATTTCCGTTAAGTAAAGGCATGGAACACTTTCCTAGAAACAAAATTAAATTGCCTTATGAATCTATTATGAGAGCCACTTATGGATTGCCTACCAAAGATGGCAATACCTAGATCTATTCTTGCTTTTTATGCCTAGCTAGGGGCGTTAAACGATAGCGCTTGTTGGGAGGCAACCCAATTTTATTTTTATTCCTTGCTTTTTGCTCCTGTTTATTAATAAATAATTTATCTAGCCTCTGTTTTGGTTGTGTTTTTGTGTTTAATTAGTGTTTGTGCCAAGTAGAACCGTTGGGAAGACTTGGGGAAAGTCTTGTTAATCCTGCTGTAAAAAACAGAAACTTTAGCGCTCACGAGAACTGATGCCATTTTTATTTGGAAAGTGATATTTAGTTAATTATTTTTTCAGATTATTAATAGATAAATTCATCACGTCCAGAAATTTATTTTAGAATTTTTGGCATTCCAGATCTGGCGCTAGCTACAGATTACTACAGACTGTTCTGTTTTTGACAGATTCTGTTTTTCGTGTGTTGTTTGCTTATTTTGATGAATATATGGCTAGTAAAATAGTTTATAAACCATAGAAAAGTTGGAATACAGTAGGTTTAACACCAATATAAATAAAGAATGAGTTCATTATAGTATCTTGAAGTGGTCTTTTGTTTTCTTTCGCTAACGGAGCTCACGAGATTTTCTACTTTAAGTTTTGTGTTGTGAAGTTTTCAAGTTTTGGGTAAAGATTTGATGGATTATGGAACAAGAAGTGGCAAGAGCCTAAGCTTGGGGATTCCCATGGCACCCCCAAGATAATCTAAGGACACTTAAAATCCAAAGCTTGGGGATGCCCCGGAAGGCATCCCCTCTTTCGTCTACTTCTATCGATAACTTTAATTGGATCTATATTTTTATTCACCACATGATATGTGTTTTGCTTGAACCGTCTTGTATGATTTGAGTCCTTGCTTTTTAGTTTACCACAATCATATTTGATGTACACACCTTTTGAGAGAAACACACATGATTCGGAAATTATTAGAATACTCTATGTGCTTCACTTATATCTTTTGAGTTATATATTTTTGCTCTAGAACTTCACTTATATCTTTTAGAGCACGGTGGTGGATTTGTTTTATAGAAACTATTGATATCTCATGCTTCACTTAGATTATTTTGAGAGTCTTAAATAGCATGGTAATTTGCTTAAATAATCCTAATATGCTAGGTATACAAGATTAATAATAAAATTCTCTTATGAGTGTGTTGAATACTAAAAGAAGTTTGATGCTTGATGATTGTTTTGAGATATGGAGGTAGTGATATTAAAGTTGTGCTAGTTGAGTAGTTGTGAAATTGAGAAATGCTTGTGTTGAAGTTTGGAAGTCCCGTAGCATGCACGTATGGTAAATGTTATGTAACAAAATTTGAAACATGAGGTGTTCTTTGATTGTCCTCCTTATGAGTGGCAGTCGGGGACGAGCGATGGTCTTTTCCTACCAATCTATCCCCCCTAGGAGCATGCGCGTAGTGCTTGGTTTTTGATGGCTTGTAGATTTTTGCAATAATTATGTGAGTTCTTTATGACTAATGTTGAGTCCACAGATTATATGCACTCTCACCCTTCCACCATTGCTAGCCTCTTCGGTACCGTGCATTGCCCTTTCTCACATTGAGAGTTGGTACAAACTTCGCCGGTGCATCCAAACCCAGTGATATGATACACTCTTTCACACATAAACCTCCTTATATCTTCCTCAAAACAGCCACCATACCTACCTATTATGGCATTTCCATAGCCATTCCGAGATATATTGCCATGCAACTTTCCACCATCCCGTTTATCATGACACGTTCATCATTGTCATATTGCTTTGCATGATCATGTAGTTGACATCGTATTTGTGGCAAAGCCACCGTTCATAATTTTTCATACATGTCACACTTGATTCATTGCATATCCCAGTACACCGCCGGAGGCATTCATATAGAGTCATACCTTGTTCTAGTATCAAGTTGTAATAATTGAGTTGTAAATAAATAGAAGTGTGATGATCATCATTTAATAGAGCATTGTCCCAATAAAAAAAGAGAAAGGCCAAATAAAAAAATGAAGGCCCAAAAAAAAGGGACAATGCTACTATCCTTTTTCCACACTTGTGCTTCAAAGTAGCACCATGATCTTCATGATAGAGAGTCTCTTGTTTTGTCACTTTCATATACTAGTGGGAATTTTTCATTATAGAACTTGGCTTGTATATTCCAACAATGGGCCTCCTCAAGTGCCCTAGGTCTTCGTGAGCAAGCAAGTTGGATACACACCCACTAGTTTCTTTTGTTGAGCTTTCATACATTTATAGCTCTAGTTCATCCGTTGCATGGCAATCCCTACTCCTTGCATTAACATCAATCGATGAGCATCTCCATAGCTCATTGATTAGCCTTGTTGATGTGAGACTTTCTCCTTTTTGTCTTCTCCACATAACCCCAATCATTATACTCTATTCCACCCATAGTGCTATATCCATGGCTCACGCTCATGTATTGCGTGAAGGTTTATAAAGTTTGAGATTACTAAAGTATGAAACAATTGCTTGGCTTGTCATCAGGGTTGTGCATGATGAGAGCATTCTTGTGTGACGAAAATGGAGCATGACTAAACTATATGATTTTGTAGGGATGAACTTTCTTTGGCCATGATATTTGAGAAGACATAATTTCTTAGTTAGTATGCTTGAAGTATTATTATTTCTATGTCAATATTAAAAATTTATCTTGAATCTTTTGGATCTGAATATTCATGCCACAATTAAGAAGAATTACATTGAAATTATGCCTAGTAGCATTCCACATCAAAAATTCTATTTTTATCATTTACCTACTCGAGGACGAGCAGGAATTAAGCTTGGGGATGTTTGATACGTCTCCAATGTATCTATAATTTTTGATTGCTCCATGCTATATTATCTACTGTTTTGGACATTATTGGGCTTTATTATACACTTTTATATTATTTTTGGACTAACCTATTAACCGGAGGCCCAGCCCAGAATTGTTGTTTTTTTTTTGCCTATTTTAGGGTTTCGAAGAAAAGGAATATTAAACGGAGTCCAAACGGAATGAAACCTTTAGGAACGTGATTTTTGGAACGAACAAGATCCAGGAGACTTGGACCCTACGTCAAGCAACCAACAGGGAGGCCACGAGGTAGGGGCGCGCCTACCCCCCCCCCCCAGGCGCGCCCTCCACTCTCGTGGGCCCCCTGATGCTCCACCGACGTACTTATTCCTCCTATATATACCTACGTACCCCCAAACAATCAGATACAGAGCCAAAACCCTAATTCCACCGCCGTAACTTTCTGTATCCACGAGATCCCATCTTGGGGCCTGTTCCGGAGCTCCGCCGGAGGGGGCATCGATCACGGAGGGCTTCTACATCAACACCATAGCCTCTTCGATGAAGTGTGAGTATTTTTACCTCAGACCTACGGGTCCATAATTAATAGCTAGATGGCTTCTTCTCTCTTTTTGGATCTCAATACAAAGTTCTCCCCCTCTCTTGTGGAGATCTATTCGATGTAATCTTCTTTTGCAGTGTGTTTGTTGAGACCGATGAATTATGGGTTTATGATCAAGTTTATCTATGAACAATATTTGAATCTTCTCTGCGTTCTTTTATGTATGATTGGTTATCTTTGCAAGTCTCTTCGAATTATCAGTTTGGTTTGGCCTACTAGATTGATCTTTCTTGCAATGGGAGAAGTGCTTACCTCTGGGTTCAATCTTGCGGTGTCATTTCCCAGTGACAGTAGGGGCAGGAAGGCGCGTATTGTATTGTTGCCATCGAGGATAACAAGATGGTTTTTTTAATCATATTGCATGAATTTATCCCTCTACATCATGCCATCTTGCTTAAGGCGTTACTCTGTTCTTATGAACTTAATACTCTAGATGCATGCTGGATAGCGGTCGATGTGTGGAGTAATAGTAGTAGATGCAGGCAGGAGTCGGTCTACTTGTCTCGGACGTGATGCCTATATACATGATCATACCTAGATATTCTCATAACTATGCTCAATTCTGTCAATTGCTAAACAGTAATTTGTTCACCCACCGTAAAATACCTATGCTCTTGAGAGAAGCCACTAGTGAAACCTATGGCCCCCGGGTCTATCTTCATCATATTAATCTTCCAATACTTAGTTATTTTCATTGCCTTTTATTTTACTTTGCATATTTATCGTAAAAATACCAAAAAATTATCTTATCATATCTATTAGATCTCACTCTCGTAAGTGACCGTGTAGGGATTGACAACCCCTTAGGATTTATTTGTTTTGTGCAGGTGCGAGTGACTCGCGTGTAGCCTCGTACTGGATTGATACCTTGGTTCTCAAAAACTGAGGGAAATACTTACGCTACTTTGCTGCATCACCCTTCCCTCTTCAAGGGAAAACCAACGCAGTGCTCAAGAGGTAGCAAGGTTCTGAGTAGTTTAGGTATTTATCCGAGTACCCAAGAGTTACGGGAATTCGCCGGGGAGTATATGGGCCTTGTTGGGCTTTAGGGGAAAGAGAGAGGGGAGGCTGCGCCCCCCCCCAGTCCTAGTCCGAATTGGACTAGGGGGAGGGGCGGCGCCCCTTCCTTCTCTTCTCTTCTCTTTTCCCTTTCCTTCTCTCCTACTCCTACTACATGGAAGGGGGGAATCCTACTCCCGGTGGGAGTAGGACTCCCCAGGGAGCACCAAATTAGAGGGCCGGCTGAGGGAGTCCTGGATTAGGGGGTGTTCGGATAGCCGGACTATACCTTCAGCCGGACTCCTGGACTATGAAGATACAAGATTGAAGACTCCGTCCCGTGTCCGGAAGGGACTTTCCTTGGCGTGGAAGGCAAGCTTGGCGATACGGATGTTCAGATCTCCTACCATTGTAACCGACTCTATGTAACCCTAACCCTCTCCGGTGTCTATATAAACCGGAGGGTTTTAGTCCGTAGGACAACATACACATCAACAATCATACCATAGGCTAGCTTCTAGGGTTTAGCCTCTCTGATCTCGTGGTAGATCTACTCTTGTCCTACCCATATCATCAATATTAATCAAGCAGGACGTAGGGTTTTTACCTCCATCGAGAGGGCCCGAACCTGGGTAAAACTTCGTGTCCCTTGCCTCCTGTTACCATCCGGCCTAGAAGCACAGTTCGGGACTTCCTACCCGAGATCCGTCGGTTTTGACACCGACATTGGTGCTTTCATTGAGAGTTCCTCTGTGTCGTGGCCATCAGGAAGGATGCCTCACCCCGTCTTTAAAGACGGCACTGTTGCTAAGGGAGCTTTGGCTGTCGGCCAAACCCTCGGCTAGGTGGTTTTCTTATGACCACCTGTTCGGCTTCTGCGCCGACGATGACCTCTCGAGCCATCGAAAACAATCTTCATGTCAACTCAGAACTTGCGGAGCATTTAGATCCAATAGAGCTTTCGTCCATAAACGAGTTCTTGGATCGCTTCGCCGCCCTGGGAGTCGCTACGGATTATGACCAGATTGGGCCTAAAACCGATCTGAGAGAGATTAACTCTCCCCAAGCCACCCATCACGTTGCCGTGGTAGAGGGACAGTGCGGCGACCCTTCATCTATCTTAAGGACTCGCTACGTCCTGATTCCCGATCCCTCCAAGCCGGATGTCCGCGGAGGGGAGGATATCACTCAAGACCTAAACCTAGAATCAGGCGACGGACTGGATTCATTGGACGACATCCAGAATCCAAATTTTCGAGTTCGGAAATTCCTTGGCCTCTGAGCCTTAGAAGGGGTAAGGCTTCGGATTTAATTCCACCCACCCACCCGAACATTAGCGATCTATCCCAAATCAGGAAAGAGCCCAAAGAAACAGTACATCATTACTGGGCTAGATTCCTCCTGGTTATGAACAGAATAAAGGGCTGCCGTGAGGAAGACGCAATTTCATTCTTCTGCAATAATTGCACGGACAAGGGAATACTCAACGCCATAAGTCACCGTGATATTACATGCTTCGCTGACTTAGTGTCCATAGTACGAAAGTACTGTGCGATGGAAAGCGCCCGGAAAACCGAAACAAAATTTTGGGACAATCCGGCCCTTAAGGCAAGCCCAGTCCGAAATAAAAGGGTGCATCATCGCCAGACACCCGGGTCAAACACCAAAAGGAAAAAACCCTCTACAGGGCATGGAACCGTACTTGAAGGATGGCTTAATGGACCCTGTAAAATTCATAGTACAGAGGACGCCACACCAACTCACAGCCTTAGAGCATGTTGGATACTCCGGCAGGTGGCCAAAATTGGCGAAAACCTCCTAATTCCGGTGGCCACAGAAAGCCACCCCAGAGACACCAATACGGTATTAACAGTCTTCGAGACCTTCGCATCAAATAATATGCGAAAAAGGACACTCCGCAGCCTTGCCGAAGTCTACCAAGTAGCAACAATAAACCCATGGAGTGACATGGCCATTACCTTTAACGCTAGTGATGAACCTAAATTCTGAACAGCCCGAGCACCAGCTGCATTGGTCCTCAGTCCAATAGTGGACGGCTTTTGTCTTACCAAGGTACTCATGGACGGCGGTAGTGGATTGAACCTCATCTATGAGGAAACTCTTCAAAAAAATGGATATAGACTGGAACCGCATCATGCGAAGCAGCACAACCTTTAGAGGAATAATCCCCAGTCGGGAAGCGCGCTGTACAGGAAAAATCACACTAGATGTGGTGTTCGGCACGCCGGACAATTACAGGTCCGAAGAGGTCACGTTCCATGTGGCCCCGTTCAGCAGCGGTTATCACGCTTTGCTAGGGCGGGAACCATTCACAATCTTCCAAGCAATACCCCATTACGGGTACATGAAGCTCAAGATGCCCGGGCCTAACGGGATCATCACTCTCGATAGTGATCCGGACATAGCACTCCGCGCCGAAAACAAGACAGCCGCACTAGCCCTCGAGGCACTATCCGAAGCCCTAGCGGCTGAGGAGCTGACTGCGCTGCGCTCTACGATGAATAGGGACAATGTGGTACTCGACAAAAGATCCAAATCCACCTCCTTTAAACCAACGGACGAAATAGTCAAATTCCAAGTCCATCCAACGGACCCCAATAAAACAGCTTCCATCGGGGCACAGTTAAACCCTGATGTCGACGCCGCATTGCGAGAGTTCCTACGAGAGAACTGGGACATTTTCGCCTGGCACTCTTCAGACATGCCAGGAATCCCACGCAGGCTAGCCAAGCACAGCTTAAATATCCAAACAGGATTCAAACCTGTCAAACAGGCTCTCCGGCGTTTTTCCGAACCTAAGAGACATGCTATGGGAGAGGAGCTAGCAAAGCTATTAGAGGCTGGATTCATCAGAGATATAAAACATCCGGACTGGCTAGCAAACCTGGTGATGGTACCAAAGAAGGACAAATCCTGGCGCCTGTGTGTTGATTTTAAAGACCTTAACAAGGCTTGCCCAAAGGATCCCTTCCCCCTCCCCCGCATCGATCAAATTATCGATGCTACCGCAGGACACGATTCGTTGTGTTTCCTCGACGCATATTCTGGCTACCATCAAATCAAGATGTGAAAGTGCGTTATATCGACTAGAGGGGGGGTGAATAGGCAATTTTTATGAAAGTCTTCAAAACGTGGAAGTTATGAAGACAAACAGTAGAGTTATGCCTATTACTATGCAGCGGAAGTTAGACTACACTAGGCAAGCCATGGTCAAGTATCAACAGAGTGAAAGCACAGTGACAAATAGCTATAGTGTAATTAGGATCAGGTAGGAAGATACTATGAAGCCAAACAGATCATACACTCACGTTGTGAAGACAAAAGATAGAATAGACACGCAATGACTTCACAATGAGTGATCAGTAAGTAAAAGGAAGTGAAGATGAAACCAATGACTCGTTGAAGACAATGATGTGTTGGACCAGTTCCAGTTGCTGTGACAACTGTACGTCTGGTTCGAGCGGCTAGGTATTTAAACCTTAGGACACACAGTCCCGGACACCCAGTCCTGAACACGCAGCTCAGGACACCAAGTCCTCACCGTATACTCCTTGAGCTAAGGTCACATAGTCCTCGCCCAATCACTCTGGTAAGTCTTCAAGGTAGACTCCCAAACCTTCACAGACTTCGTTCACTGGCAATCCACAATGTCTCTTGGATGCTCTGAACGCGACGCACAGTCCTCAAGTGTAATAAGTCTTCAGATCACACAGACAAGAAGACTTAAGTGATTCCCAATGTTCTCTGGCTCTGGGTGGTTAGGGCTTTATCCTCGCAAGGAATTCTCTCTCAAAGGCTTCGAGGTGGGCTGCTCTCAAACGACAAAAGCCGTGCACTGAAATCTGAGCAACCAACCGTTTATGGTTGTAGGGGGTGGGCTATTTATAGCCACTTGGCAACCCGATCTGATTTGTCAGAAATGACCCTGGGTCACTAAGGAACTGACACATGTCTCAACGGTCAGATTTCAAACTCTCATGGCATGTCCGGCTCTGGACAAGATTCGCTCTCATTGTCTTCACTCGAAGACATAGGTTTTTGGTTTAGGCATCACTTCAGTCATTCTGACTGGTTCTCCTGGACCCCACTTAACAGTACGGTGGTTCCTATGACTCAACACAAAAGAAAAAGAACTACGAAAGATCTAAGTCTTCGAGCTCCATAGGCTTCATAATGTGTCTTCTTTTGTCATAGTCTTCAATGTGAATATCTTCATATACCACCTTTGACTTCAATGTCTTCATACATTTTTAGGGGTCATCTCTGGTAGTAAAACCGAATCAATGAGGGACTTCTACCTGTGTTATCCTGCAATTCTCACAAACACATTAGTCCCTCAGCTAGGTTTGTCGTCAATACTCCAAAACCAACTAGGGGTGGCACTAGATGCACTTACAATCTCCCCCTTTTTGGTGATTGATGACAAACTAGTTGAAGTTTTCAACGGGGAATATAGTCTGTGAAATTGTAAAGGATAAGGAATTGTCTTCATAAGTTGCAAGGGCTCCCCCTGAAGATGTGCATATAAGTTTATTTGCTTTTGGAATGCAAATGCACATGGCAGGTTGTACTTGTGGAGATCCACTTCAGCTTATGATGACAATCCACTATGCATGTGAAAGTATATGAAGATAATGACATGCATAATGGAAAATGGACGTCTGCAGAATGAGATAAGTGCGGAATTTATCTTCGCATAACAGGGTGGCAAACAAGTAGCAGACGACCATCTGGTTTAAGTGTTACAACTCATAAGAACCAAATGTAGCAAAAAAATGAGAGTTGTAAGCACGAAGCAAAATATAAGGCACCCGCCCATATGAACCCACTTGAAGACTATCAATCTCATATGCTTCTCCCCCTTTTGTCAGTAATGACCAAAAAGGTTTGAAGACATAGAGCCTCTACTCGTTCCCATGAGGAGTAGATGAAGTAGCAGGGTTGTTGGCGTTGTTTGGCGGTGCAGAAGAGCTTGGAGGTGCTGAAGCAGGTGGCAGTGAGGTAGCATCATCTTCTTCATCAATGATTCTGGCAGTGACTATGGCAGCAGAGGAAGAAAACTCAGAGTCTTCAAGAGATGGAGTCCCCATCAGCACAGCTCTTCGAGGAGGTGTGGAGTCAAATTTGAATCTCTTAGTGAAGCCATCCTCTTGAAGATCAGCTTCAGAAAGCATCATCGTTAGCCCTTTCCATGTGCGGCGACAGGTTTCATGGGCAACGAAAGCGTTCTTGGTGGCAAGATTTCGGATGCGATTTACATCCACCAAGAGGCTCTTCATCTGTCTCTTCAACCAGTCATGATGCCTATCCTGCTTTTAATGAAGGGCCACAAGAATCTCTCGGTCGTTGAGAACACGGGTGCGCTTCTTGGGTCTTGAAGCAGTGGCACTGTCAGTGGCTTCAGTTGAAGCAGGGTGTGGTGCACGTGTAGTGCCAGCCAAAGGATACACCCTGGAGATGGCTTCAACACCTTCAACGTTCTGAGTGAAGCTCTGGTGTTCTGCATTCTGAAGACTCAAAGGTTGCTTGGCAGGCTCAGGATATATAGCTTCAGCAGAGGTATCCACATCTGGCAAGAAGATCCGATGGTTGCGGGCTGAGGGCTGATATGAGATCGCAGAGTGAAGCTTGATCAGTCTCATTACCCAAGGAGCATAGAACTTCAAACCAAGTAAATCTGAGCCTGATGCAGCAAGTTGGTGTATGAAGAAGTCCTGTGCGTTGAAGCATTTGCCATGAAGGATACAAAATATCAGAGTCTTCATTGCACCCTCGATCTTGGCATTTGGAGAGTGCCCTTTGATAGGCCAGAGAGTCCGCTGGATAATGTGATAGATGGTTCTGGGCAGGTACTCAAAGTCTTCAACGAAGAACTCTGTTGGATAAGGAGCATCGTGGGGCAATGGCTTCATCATGGAGAGCATCTGACTCATATTCGGTTCAGGCCTCTGGAATATGCTCTCAAGAGCTTCAGTGTGTAGTGGACAGCCTTCCTCGAAGAATTCGCCAGGAGTGGGCAGGCCGGTGAGCTCAGTGATATCAAATGCATTGGCTTCGTGATGGACATTGCCGGTCATCCACTCCAGGGCCCAAGTCTTCGGATCTCTGTTGTATCCTTTGATGTGGAGGGTGGCATAGAATTGCAGCAGAAGCTCTTCATTCCAGTGCTCTTCATCAGTTACAAACTGCAGCAGACCCACTTGCTTGAAGCAATCCAACGCTTCCTCTAAACAGGGCAGACCAGCAATGGCTTCAACATCAAGGCGCTTGTGCGGGAAGATGCGACCTTGGTTGTATAGGATGCATGAATAGTAGCTGCGCTAAGGATAGCTCCAGAACCTATCTGATGAAATCCTTTCCCTTGAATAGGGGTTCTTGGAGCTGTTGAAGAACGTATTATCTGCCTTGAAGCTATTGATGTTAAAGGAGCCAAGTGCTGATGTAGGACCTGGGAACCTCGGCAGCCTTGGGACTGGCTTCTGGACATGAGGCCTGTGCTCAACATGGTAATCAAATTGAGGACCTGCAGCAGACTCAGGAACATAAGTGTCTGGATCAGTAGCTTCGCTGTCTTCTGAAGCTTTTGGTGGGGAGGGCTCCACATTGGCTTCAGTGTTGGTTGTGGCAGCCTCAATATTTTCAGCCTCCGCTTGACTAGCTGGAGGGTCGGTCACAAGCACGTTCTCTTGGAGAACTGCTTCTTGATGGAGCATAGGAGTGGGCTCTTGTGGTGCTTCTTCTGCGGCTGATGCAGCCGGAATGTCTTCAGCATAGACTTGAGGCCTTGGACCTTTGTGAAGCCTGCGGAACGTAGACGACGCCTGTGGGATTGGAGTGGGCTGGGCCTCAAAGTCTTCTTCCTCTTGAGGATGATCCGCCCATGAAGCATCTTGTGCAATTGGCGTTAGTGGACGACCAATGCTGATGAGTTCGCTGTGTTCTAATTGAGGAAGGGCTGCATCATCTTCTACATTGTCACGATGACCAATGTCTTCAGCAGCGATGGGATCAGCTGCTGGAATGTCTTCAGGAATAGGAGCCTCTGTGGAAGCAGGCTCATGCACCGTCAGTTGACGTTCTGCGTCAGGGTGAACCATAGAAATAGGTTCAACTATCAAGGGCTCTGTGGGAGCAGCCCGAGATTTCTTGGTCTTTCTCTTTTTCTTGCTGGGGGCAGTAGGAGAGGCTTCAGAGCTTTTCCTCTTCCTGGCTTCAGCCTCAGCAGTTCTTGTCTTCTTGAGCTCTGAAGCTGTTGACCGGCTCTTTGGCTTCGAGCCAGTCGTTGCAGTTGGGAAGACAAGCGGAACTGCTTCCTGCCTTGGTGCCTCTTGTTCAGCTGGAACAATCTTCTTCTTTTTCTTTGCGGCCATCTTGGGGTCGATGCCAGGACACCCAAGTGCCTTGCGATTCTCAGCCTCATTGTAGGCCTGCACACATCTGTCTGCCAGAGTCTTCATTCGCTCCCACGAACCTTGAGCTTCTGCATGCTTCTTCAGAAAGTTTTCCTTTAGTTAGTGCAACATGATCTTGAAACTCTTCACTTCTTGCACGCTGAGCTTGGCCATATGCTTCTTGAACTGAGCCTTTTCATGATCAATTTTCTGCTTCAGTTCAACAATGCGCTGGGCAATTGCAAGTTCTGAAGCAATAGCGCCTTGGAAGGCGACGCTGAGGCCAACAGGCAGCTGCAGATCTTCGAAGCTGATGTTTGGTGTGGCAAACCATTCTTCGATGAAGTTGTGGATGATGGCGACATCAAAGAGAGGCAAATTGTTGAAGATTTCAGCTTCTTCTTTGCTCTTGATGAGCTGCTAGAGTGCGTCATCTCCAAGATCTTCATCACTTGACAGATCAATGGCTTTGTTGCGCAGAATGGCAGCAGCTGTGAGCTCTTTGCCGGTGTGTGGCTGAGGCATCTTGGCCTTCTGGGGCTTGGAGACGCGGGATACGTCTTCAGACTGCACACTGTCTTCAAGAGGTGCAGTTGCCAATGGCTTCGCCCTTGAGATTTTTGGTGAAGGGGCCGGCTTTGAAGCTTTTGGCTTCTTCGACTGCTTTGGCTTCGGTACAGCAGGAGCTTCATCAGACACAGAGTCAGCTGGAGGGTCATTCACGGCAGTCCCTTGGACTAAGATGCGGGTGATGAGGCCCTCAAGGTTGGCATACGGACCGATGATATTGGGTTCTGCGTCGCGTGTGCCATCTGCCCTTGGTGCGGAGGGACCAGGGTTGAAGTCTAACCCCAACTTCTTCTTGTTCTGCTTCGCTGATTGTTGGGCAAACTGGAAGTTGTGCTTGAACAGATTGTCGTCACGACACCAGAGTAGTGACGACGGATGTGCATCATCAGGCTGTGGCCCACGAACCATGCATGGATAGAAGCTTTGGGCAATAGCTTCATCTCTGGACCTGGGTATAAGGTTCTTGTATAAGATGTCTCCCCACGGTCTTTTGATGGCACTTTTCTCAGCATACTCTTGGGTTGTGAAGCGGTATTTGAACCATTGTTCTGCCCAATAGCGTCGAATCCATTGGATTCGGGTCTTGCGCTGACCATAATTCTCTTCAGGATCTGTTTTATACATTTCTGCCAGTTCATCAGGCAGATTTTTGGATGTTCCTCCACGTCGCTGTCTGCCCCCTTCCTTGCTGCTGTTTCTGAAGCCATAAACCTTAACTTGGAAGGCTTCAAGATGTTCAAAGGCTTCAAAGGCTTTCTTTTGCTGGACCAACAGGAACTGGCTTCAGGAGAATTTATGTGAAGCTGTAAGAGTTCTGCAAATGAATGCAGACTATGAGAACCAAAGGATTCTCCCACGGACATGTACCTGTGACAGCATTAAGGTGCGAGGGAAGGGGAAGAGGTCATATGCATTCTCAGAAGATTTTTAAGATAAATCAGTTTAGCAGACATTGACCTCATCGTGCGAAGACATTCACTCATAGATAAGAAGTTGGTTCCAGATTTGTACGAATCCACAGATCAGTACAAGTGAGGAATCTAACTACTTTATGAAGCACAAGTGAATATACTAGGCATGTTATGAGATGCAGTTTGAGAGAAATCTAGCTTGTGTGAACAGAAACTGCTTGTGGTAGAAAGTGACAGATCAATAGGATCAACGGTGCTGTAAAAAGGGAGTTTTATTTACCACACTGAGAACTGCTAGACGGAGTGGGAGATGAGGCCGAGCAGTTCACTCGTCCGTGCCATAACTTGGCGATGGAGGAGACCTACGGTGACGGCGGAGAGGACGATGTCCGCGGTCGGCGTGAAGACGGCGTCGGAGAGGTTGCGGCAGCGAAGCGCTTCGTCGCCGGCGTCGTCGAGAGCTAGCGGTGGCGCTAGGGTTCGTGCGAGGGAGGAAGAAGAGATAGTTACCGCTGTGAGTGTGTATTTATAGGCATAAGGGCGGCACTGTGCTGTTACACAGGTGCCCCTGGAGATTCGCATCTGAGGAACGCGTGGCCAGTTTGTGGAAGTTTGGGGTTTGTTCCACGTCACACGCACGCCTGGATTGTCGGGTGGTCGTTCCTGCTTCTCCGGATTTTATGTGGAGGAATGAGCATTGAAAACAGACTTTATGGTTGTCTCTATATCTTCTGCTGACAAGGACGCAGTGAAGACATTCGACAGTTTCAATAGAATGCATATGACTTAGAGAGATAGAGTTTGAGATAGAAAGCATAGAGAAGTTTGGGGGTCCGATCACATTCACTTAGTTCAAAAGATTCAACACGAAGATAGAGCTATAAGTGAATGCTGTAGAGGACAGAACACTAGCATATATATATATATATATATCTATAATCAACATAGTGAAGATAATCATGAAAATATGTTGAGTTCGAAGCCAAACCAAATGTGAAGACATTGCAAGGTAACGCCATGAGAGAAACACTTCAAAATAGGACGTTTGGTGGTGGCGTTACCCACCGTATAGGAAGTATTAGACCCAGACACGGCGCACAATTATCGTGGCGCTCCGAAGTCAAATTCCACATTAATGTATTCACACTTAGAATGTATGTCTTCCTTGATTGAAGATATACTTCACTTCGTGTGTTGCACATCTAAGTCATCAATATGCATAAGGGTTAGGATGTGTGCCTGATCACAGGACATTTGATGATTCCAGGATATTTAGCTGACACCGTAACTTGCAAAACCTCTTCTCATCCAAGGGCTTGGTGATGATATCTGCCAATTGCTCTTCAGTGTTGACGTGTATGATATCAATGTCTTCCTTCGCAACATGATCGCTGAGAAAGTGATGACGAATTTCAATGTGCTTTGTCTTCGAGTGCTGAACTAGGTTGTTGGCAATCTTGATGGCGCTTTCGTTGTCGCAGTAAAGTGGCACTTGCTTCAGATGAATGCCATAGTCCTTGAGTGTTTGCTTCATCCACAGAAGCTGAGCGCAGCAAGATCCAGCAGCAATGTATTCAGATTCAGAAGTGGAGAGAGATACACAGTTCTGTTTCTTTGAAGACCAACATACAAGTGATCGTCCTAGAAAGTGACATGTGCCTGATGTAGACTTGCGATCAACTTTGTCACCAGCATAATCAGCATCCGAGAATCCAACCAAATCAAACTCTGAGCCCTTTGGATACCATAATCCTAGAGTTGGGGTGTGAGCCAAATATCGAAGAATTCGCTTCACAGCTAAGTGATGCGACTCCTTTGGTGTCGCTTGAAATTGAGCACACATGCAAACACTAAGCATAATATCCGGCCTAGATGCACATAGATAAAGTAAAGAACCAATCATGGAGCGGTATACCTTTTGATCGAACTCTTTACCATTGTCGTCAGGACCCAGATGATGTTTGGCTGGCGTTGGTGTTGTGAAGCCTTTGCAGTCTTGCATACCGAACTTCTTCAGGCAATCTTTGAGATACTTCTCTTGAGATATGAAGATGCCATTGCGTTGTTGTCGTATTTGAAGACCAAGGAAGAACTTCAGCTCCCCCATCATGGACATCTGATATTGCTCTTGCATCATATATCCAAACTCTTCACTGTACTTCTGATTGGTGCAGCCGAAGATAATGTCATCCACATATATTTGGCACACAAACAGTTCACCATCATATGTCTTCGTGAAAAGAGTGGGATCTAGGGAACCAGGTATGAAGCCTTTGCTCTTCAGGAAATACTTGAGTGTGTCATACCAGGCCCTAGGGACTTGTTTGAGGCCATACAGTGCCTTGTTGAGCTTGTATACCATGTCAGGATGTTTTGGATTTTCAAAGCCAGGCGGTTGTGCAACATATACTTATTCTTCAATCTTGCCATTGAGAAAGGCACTCTTCACATCCATTTGATATAGAAGAATGTTATGATGATTTGCATAGGCCAGCAGTATGCGTATGGCTTCAAGCCTAGCCACAGGAGCAAATGTTTCATCGAAGTCAATGCCTTCCACTTGAGTATATCCTTGAGCAACGAGACGAGCTTTGTTTCTGACAACTTGACCATGCTCATCTTGCTTGTTGCGGTATATCCATTTGGTGCCTATTATGTTGTGCTTCCGTGGATCAGGACGCTTAACTAGTTCCCATACATTATTTAGCTCAAACTGTTGAAGCTCTTCTTGCATAGCTTGAATCCATTCAGGTTCCATGAAGGCTTCTTCAACTTTCTTGGGTTCTGATATTGAGACGAATGCGAAGTGCCCACAGAAATTTGCTAGCTGAGTTGCCCTTGAACGAGTGAGTGGACCAGGTGCATTGATGTTGTCAATTATTCTGTCAATCTGCACTTCATTGGCAACACGAGGATGTACAGGGCGAAGACTTTGCTCTTGCTGATCTGTGTTGTTGTTGGGAGGAATGTCTTCAGGCTGAGCATTGTCTTCATGTTGATCAGGTGCTGAGATGATAAGTTCTTCTTCAGGATGAGCTTCAGAAGGTATAATCTCTCCAGTTCCCATTAGCTTGATTGATTCACTAGCTGGAATTTCATCTAGCACATTTGGCAGTTGCTCTCTTTGTGAACCATTTTTCTCATCGAACCGCACATCCACTGTCTCAACCACTTTGTAATGAAAGAGATTGAAGACTCTGTAGGAGTGCGAATCCTTTCCATATCCAAGCATAAAACCCTCATGTGCTTTTGGTGCAAATTTTGAAGTGTGATGTGGGTCCTTGATCCAGCACCTTGCGCCAAATACTCTGAAGTAACTGACATTTGGCTTTTTGCCAGTAAGGAGCTCATAAGATGTCTTGTTCAGAAGCTTGTGAAGATAAACACGATTGATTGTATGGCATGCAGTGTCAATGGCTTCAGTCCAGAATTTTCTTGGAGTCTTGTATTCATCTAGCATCGTTCTGGCCATCTCAATGAGTGTTCTGTTCTTGCGTTCGACGACGCCATTCTGCTGTGGTGTGTACGGAGCTGAGAATTCATGTGTGATGCCCAAGGTATCAAGATATGTATCAAGGCCAGTGTTCTTGAATTCAGTGCCATTGTCTCTTCTGATGTGCTTTATCTTGGTGCCAAAATTGTTCATAGCACGATTGGCGAAGCGTCTGAAGACATCCTGCACTTCAGTCTTGTAAAGAATTATGTGCACCCAAGTATATCTAGAATAATCATCAACAATAACGAAGCCATAGAGGCAAGCAGTAGTAGTAAAAGTTGAGTAGTGAGTGGGACCAAAAAGATCCATGTGAAGCAGTTCGAAGGGTCGAGTAGTGGTCATGATTGTCTTCGAGGGATGTTTTGCCCTCGTCATCTTCCCTGCTTCACAGGCACCGCATAAGTGATCTTTCTTGAACTTGACGCCCTCGATGCCTATGACATGTTTCTTCTTCGCAAGGGTGTGGAGGTTCCTCATGCCAGCATGCCCAAGCCTCTGATGCCAAAGCCAGCATTCTGAAGCTTTTGCAAGAAGACATACTGCAAGTTGTGGCCCTGCTGAGAAATCTACCACATACAAATCATCTTTCCGATACCCTTCAAACACTAGAGACTTGTCAGATTCCATTAGTACCAGGCAACGATATTTTCCAAATATTACGACCATGTTCAAATCGCAAAGCATTGAGACAGACATTAAGTTGAAACCAAGGGATTCAACAAGCATGACTTTATCCATGTGTTGGTCCTTTGAGATTGCAACTCTACCTAGACCCAATACCGTACTTTTACCAGTGTCAGCAAATGTGATGTGGCTCTTGTCAGATGGACGTAAGGTTGAGTCCATAAGAAGACTTCTTTTGCCAGTCATGTGATTTGTACACCCACTGTCAATAATCCATTCTGAAGACTTTGAAGACGCTGGTGTCGTACCCTACAGTGCAGTTAGGGGGATAGGCTTCACGAAGAGAATTGTGAAGCAAAAACATTTGACGAACCAGTGGGTTATGAAAACTTAGATCCAGATTAGGACTAATAGGGAGAGTAGCATGCGATTCAGGAACGAAGTACATAATGATGCCATTCGGGCATTTTATCTTGCGCCCTACAAGTTTTTTAAGGTCCCCAGCAATAGCGTCAGAAGATTTTGGTTTTCTGCTGGAGACCTTTCCCTGCAAAAGAGAGTTAAGCCTTCCTAACCACCCACATCTTCAAGGGTGGCTTAGAAGCAATAAGTCTAAGTGCAGCATCTGAGAATTTTGGCTTTGAAGCCTTAGCAAACAGTCTTGCAGGTGGACAATAGTACTCATAAGAATAAGCAGAATAATTTTTGGTCATATGAACATGACGGTTTGATGAACCGCTCTCATATTCATATGCCTGAGTATGGTTTCCCTGCAAAACATTTGCGTTAGTGTGACTCAGGTGAGTCCTCTGTTTGTATGAAGCCTTTGGACCGTATGAAGCCTTTGGTCTGAGGTTTGTCTTCTTCAAGTGAGGTGTCATGAAGACATTCACAGGAAGATTTTCCAGACACTTTTTTGGAACCCAGATCTTCTTCATAGGCGGTCCATTCCTGCAGTTAGTACCAATGTACCTGGCAAACACTTCACCATTCTGATTCTTAAACAGTATATAGTTTGCATCAAAGGATTCATCAATGATAATGGGGTTAGCACAAGTGAAGCCAGATAAATTGGATGGATCTGCTGAAGGTTCCTTTGCAGCAACCCGCTTGGTTTTGGGGTACTGCTCAGGTTTCCAGTAAGAGCCATCTGTATTTATTTTCCTCACGAACCCAACACCCTCTTTCCTAGGGTTTTGGTTCAGAATCTGCTTCTTGAGGACATCACATAATGTCTGATGTCCTTTAAGACTTTTGTACATCCCTGTTTCAAGCAATGTCTTCAACCTAGCATTCTCATCAGCAATAGCAGTGGTATCCTCAGCAGAGGGGTTAGTTACCACATCAACAGTTGAAGATATTGCAACAGCAGTAGCAGTGGAACATTCAGCAACAGAACTAGCATTATCACGCTCAATGCATTTAAGACATGGTGGTTCAAATCCTTCCTGAGCGGAACTGATGTGTTCGGCGCGAAGTGACTCGTTTTCCTTTTGAAGATCTTCATGAGCCGCTCTCAATTTCTCAAGTTCTTGCTTCCTTTGAAGATAATCATAGGAAAGCTTTTCATGAGTTGTTGAAAGAGTATCATGACGATCTTCAAGTTCCTGATACTTAACATGAAGATTTTTTATGTCTTCAGTTAAGGATTCAGATCGAGTCATTTCAGCACCCAACAGATCATCGCTTCTGTCTAACAGTTTTTGAATATGTTCCATGGCTTTCTGTTGTTCAGTTGCAATTTTAGCAAGTGTTTTGTAACTGGGTTTTGAATCACAATCAGAGTCATCGTCACTAGATGTTTGATAGTGAGTAGTGCGTTTGTTTACCTTGGCACCGCGTGCCATGAAGCAGTAGGTAGGAGTGGAGTAGTCCTTGTCATTTGCATCGGTGTCGGTGATGAAATCATTGTCTTCGGTGTTGAAGATGGACTTGGCGACGTATGCTGTAGCCAGACTTGCAATGCCAGAATCAGACTCCTCCTCAAACTCCACCTCTGCCTCCTCAGAAGCGGACTCCTCCTCTGAATCCATTTCCTTGCCAACAAACGCACGTGCCTTGCCAGATGAGCTCTTCTTGTGTGATAACGACTTTGAGGAAGACTTGGAATAAGACTTTGTGTATTTCTTCTTCTTCTTGTCGTCAGAGTCATATTCCTTGCTCTTCTTCTTCTTTCTGTTCTCATTGTCCCACTGTGGACACTCAGAGATGAAGTGTCCAGTTTTCTTGCACTTGTGGCATGTTTTCTTTTTGTAGTCATGAGCAGAAGCTTCATCATTCCTTGAGCTTGGTCGTGAAGACTTTCTGAAGCCTTTCTTCTTGGTGAATTTTTGGAACTTCTTCACTAGCATTGCAAGTTCCCTTCCAATGTCTTCAGGATCATCAGAACTGCTGCCATATTCTTCTTCAGATGAGGAAGGCACGAGTTCGCCCATAGTTTGGACCATAGATATCTCTTTTCTCAGAAAGCTGAAACTCATGTGTGTTGAGCCTCTCAAGTATGTCAGATGGATCGAGTGTCTTGAAATCAGGACGTTCTTGAATCATCAGGGCTAGGATGTCAAACGAACTATCAAGTGATCTCAGTAGCGTCTTGACGACTTCATGTTTGGTGATCTCAGTAGCGCCGAGGGCTTGAAGCTCATTTGTGATGTCAGTGAGTCTGTCAAATGTGTGCTGGACATTCTCATTGTCATTTCGCTTGAAGCGGTTGAAGAGATTGCGAAGGACACTGATTCTTTGATCTCTCTGGGTTGAGATGCCTTCATTGACCTTGGAGAGCCAGTCCCAGACCAGCTTGGATGTCTTCAAAGCACTCACACGGCCATACTGTCCTTTGGTCAGATGACCACAGATGATGTTCTTGGCAGTAGAGTCCAGTTGAACGAATTTCTTGACATCAGCAGCAGTGACACCTTCTCCAGCCTTGGGAACGCCGTTCTTGACGACATACCATAGGTCGACGTCAATGGCTTCAAGATGCATACGCATCTTATTCTTCCAGTAGGGATATTCAGTTCCATTGAAGACGGGGCACGCAGCGGAGACTTTAATTATCCCTGCAGTCGACATAGCTAAAACTCCAGGTGGTTAAACCGAATCACACAGAACAAGGGAGCACCTTGCTCTGATACCAATTGAAAGTGCGTTATATCGACTAGAGGGGGGGTGAATAGGCGATTTTTATGAAAGTCTTCAAAATGTGGAAGTTATGAAGACAAACAGTAGAGTTATGCCTATTACTATGCAGCGGAAGTTAGACTACACTAGGCAAGCCATGGTCAAGTATCAACAGAGTGAAAGCACAGTGACAAATAGCTGTAGTGTAATTAGGATCAGGTAGGAAGATACTATGAAGCCAAACAGATCATACACTCACGTTGTGAAGACAAAAGATAGAACAGACACGCAATGACTTCACAATGAGTGATCAGTAAGTAAAAGGAAGTGAAGATGAAACCAGTGACTCGTTGAAGACAATGATGTGTTGGACCAGTTCCAGTTGCTGTGACAACTATACGTCTGGTTGGAGCGGCTAGGTATTTAAACCTTAGGACACACAGTCCCGGACACCCAGTCCTAAACACGCAGCTCAGGACACCAAGTCCTCACCGTATACTCCTTGAGCTAAGGTCACATAGTCCTCGCCCAATCACTCTGGTAAGTCTTCAAGGTAGACTCCCAAACCTTCACAGACTTCGTTCACTGGCAATCCACAACGTCTCTTGGATGCTCTAAACGTGACGCCTAACCGTCTGGGGATGCACAGTCCTCAAGTGTAATAAGTCTTCAGATCACACAGACAAGAAGACTTAAGTGATGCCCAATGTTCTCTGGCTCTGGGTGGTTAGGGCTTTATCCCCGCAAGGAATTCTCTCTCAAAGGCTTCGAGGTGGGCTGCTCTCAAACGACAAAAGCCGTGCACTGAAATCTGAGCAACCAACCGTTTATGGTTGTAGGGGGTGGGCTATTTATAGCCACTTGGCAACCCGACCTGATTTGTCAGAAATGACCCTGGGTCACTAAGGAACTGACACATGTCTCAACGGTCAGATTTCAAACTCTCATGGCATGTCCGGCTCTGGACAAGATTCGCTCTCATTCTTCACTCGAAGACATAGGTTTTTGGTTTAGGCATCACTTCAGTCATTCTGACTGGTTCTCCTGGACCCCACTTAACAGTACGGTGGTTCCTATGACTCAACACAAAAGAAAAAGAACTACGAAAGATCTAAGTCTTCGAGCTCCATAGGCTTCATAACGTGTCTTCTTTTGTCATAGTCTTCAATGTGAATATCTTCATATACCACCTTTGACTTCAATGTCTTCATACATTTTTAGGGGTCATCTCTGGTAGTAAAACCGAATCAATGAGGGACTTCTACCTGTGTTATCCTGCAATTCTCACAAACACATTAGTCCCTCGGCTAGGTTTGTCGTCAATACTCCAAAACCAACTAGGGGTGGCACTAGATGCACTTACAAGATGGCAGAACCAGACCAAGCCACAACAGCATTTATCACACCATACATGCCATTCTGCTTCAACACGATGCCCTTCGGGCTCAAAAACGCCGGCGCAACATATCAGCGCATGATTCAGACATGTTTGGCAAGCCAGATCGGTAAGATAGTGGAGGCATATGTAGATGATGTGGTCGTCAAAACAAGACATGTTGAATCGCTAGTAGACGACTTGAGGCTCACATTTGATAATCTCCGAACATACGACATCAAGCTCAACCCGGAAAAATGCGTTTTCGGCATTCCAGCCGGAAAGCTCTTGGGCTTCATTGTATCCAGTAGAGGAATTGAAGCAAATCCAGCCAAGATCCGAGCTCTGTCGCAACTGAATATCCCAAAGGACCTCAAACAAATACAAAAGTTAACCGGATGTGTGGCGGCTCTAAGCCGCTTTATCTCCCGCTTGGGAGAAAAGGCCCTTCCCCTTTACCACCTCCTTCGGCGCACCGAACACTTCAAATGGACGGACGCAGCCACGGCCAGACTTGACAAAATAAAAGCCATACTGGCAACAAACCCAGTCCTGGCCGCACCAAACACCGGCGAACCAATGCTATTGTACATCGCAGCAACACATCAGGTTGATAGCGCAGTGCTCGTCGTTGAACAAGAAGCAGACGGACACAAATTCCCCCTTCAAAGGCCGGTCTATTATGTGTCCACTGTCCTCACTCCTGCAAATCACGGTACCCGCATTATCAAAAGATTGCGTACGCAGTATTCATGGCATCCCGGAAGCTACGACACTACTTTCAAGAGTGTTCAATAACAGTAGCCTCGGAAGTACCACTTAACGACATTATAAACAACCGTGACGCAATGGGACGGATTGCGAAATGGGCCATCGAGCTCCTCCCGTTCGACGTAACTTATAAGCCACGACGAGCCATCAAGTCACAAGTTTTGGCCGACTTCGTCGCAGAATGGACGGAGGCCGAACTCCCTAGAGAGTATGGCACATATTCAAATTGGATCATGCATTTCGACGGCTCCAAAATGTTGGCTGGACTGGGGGCTGGCGTCGTTTTGACGTCCCCCACAGGAGACACAGTTCAATACGTACTACAGATTCTGTACACGAACTCCAACAATGCAGCCGAATATGAGGCCCTTCTACATGGTCTCCGGATGGCAGTATCCATGGGCATCCAACGCCTAGAGGTGCGCGGGGACTCGAACCTCGCAATATCCCAAATAAATGGAGACTTCGATGCCAAGGATCCGAAAATGGCAGCTTACCACAACACCGTCCTAAAAATGTCAGCTCGGTTCGAGGGACTTGAATTTCACCATATAGCCCAGGAAAATAATCAGGCGGCAGATGTCCTGGCACGCATCGGCGCAAAACGCGATGTAGTCCCCCCCCCAACATCTTCTTGGAAAGGCTTTTCAAGCCATCCGTGGCATGGGAAGGGGAGCCGAACAATAACAGCCCGGACCCAACCGCACTGCTCGACACCGAACATTCTGACACAATCAGAGGCTCTGCCATTGAAATAACACCTTCAGCCCACGTAATAATGGCCGTCATCGCCCCGTGGACAGAACCATTCCTCGCCTACCTTACTAGGCAGGAACTCCCCGAGGACCAAAATGAGGCACGCTGCATAGTGCGGCGATCCAAAGCCTACAGAGTCCACGAGGGAGAGCTTTATAAGAAAAGCACTACCGGAGTCCTTCAAAGGTGCATCTCCGAAGAGGAGGGGCGGAATCTCCTGGCTGAAATCCATGCCGGACTCGGCGGTCATCACGCTGCAGCCCGGTCCCTGGTAAGCAAGGCCTTCCGTACAGGCTTTTATTGGCCGACGGCCCGGGCAGACGCTCAGGACTTAGTCCAATGATGCACCGGCTGCCAGCTCTTTGCAAACCAAAGCCATATGCCACCCACCGCCCTCCAAACTATCCCCATCACTTGGCCCTTTGCGGTCTGGGGACTTGATATGGTTGGACCCCTTAAAGGCAGAACCCACAAGCACAAATACTTACTGGTCATGGTGGATAAGTTCACCAAATGGATAGAAGCCAAGCCTGTTAAGACGGCCGAATCCGGACCTGTGATAGACTTCATATCCGGGGTTGTACACCATTACGGCGTCCCCCACAGCATCATCACTGATAATGGCACGAACTTTACGGCCGACGAGGTAAAACTCTGGTGCAAAAACATGGGCATAAAGCTCGATTATGCTTCCGTCTATCACCCACAAACTAACGGCCAGGTTGAACGTGCAAATGGTCTTATCATGAGCGGCATCAAACCCAGACTAGTGTGGTCCCTCAAGGAATCTAACACGCACTGGGTAGAGGAGCTCGACTCCATACTCTGGGGGCTGCGGACCACGCCGAATCGCACCACCGGATACACACCATTCTTCATGGTGTACGGCGCAGAGGCAGTTCTGCCTTGCGACATAATTCATGACTCACCTCGAGTGCGCATGTATGAGGAAAGAGAAGCCGAGCTCGATCGGCAGGACTGTCTGGACGCATTAGAGGAGGAGCGTGACGTGGCGAAAGCCCGTTCCGCATTCTATCAACAGCAAGCTCGAAGATACCAAAGCAGAGAAGTACAAGCCAAAAATTACAACATTGGCGAATTAGTTCTACACCTGCCGGACAAGAAAAAGGACAAACTCAAGCCCAAGTGGGAAGGTCCCTTCATAATTGACCAAGTCCTAACTGGTGGAGTGTACCACCTGCAAAACGCATCGGATAACTGACTCGAGCCGAACCCATGGAACGCAGCCCGTCTCCGAAGATTCTATGCCTAGCGCCGGATCCTGTGTTCGTCTCCTTACTCTGTCCATTTTTTATATACTGTCCGTCTTACATTTCTCTCCTTCTCCCTTTTTCTCTCTCTTATAACCTTTAAAGGCTCACAAATTGACGCGCTATCCGCGCTCAGTAAACCTGGGGGATTCTTTCAATAGAAGCTTATTTATATGGGCTTCATGCCTAACACATGTGTCAAACTTCTGCATGTACCTTTTATTCACCATTATATGCATCGATATGACTTAAGTTTTGGCCAAGCTGGGTTGCCTGGCTCCTGTGCTTACCCCTATGTTCCCGATTATTCGGCTAGGTGGTAAAGGGAGCACCTCTGCGATTGTTACTGCCGGATCAGCCGGACGTGTACCTCAGAATGGGTGAAGCCGAAAGCTAGCGTTCTTAAGAGAATATTCGGTCGGTGAACTAAAGATGATCTTTTCTTTATCTATGTGCCCCCAGGCGTTTTTCCTGCGTTTCTTTTCGCAGCATGGACATGCACTTTGGGGCATGCCCCCCAGGGAAAGGAACCCCTAACGGAACTACTCTCCCTGGAAGATGTTTCTTACTAACCATGTAATATAACATAACTAGTCGGGCACTTGTCTGTTCACGCACTAATGACCCCTACGCCTGGTCTCCACGCATTCCCCGGTTCCTATATAACCGCATGGGAATTCGGACACACTCCGGACCGTCAGGCCCCGAGGTTGAAGCGAAAAGGTCGGCCATGACAAATGATCTACAATACGGCTAGAAGGCGTTATAAATGTCAATTCGATTACATAGTCATTTTGACTGATTGTATTCCTCTTCAATACCATCTAACATGCTGTCTAATTTACAGTCCTACTGGGAGTACTTTGCGGCCAACTCTACTTGGTCGTACACTAAGCTTACAGGGATCTCCTTCCCATCGGGCCCTACAGGACGGACCTCGGCCATGTGGTTGGGGTCAGCCTTTGAGTACCGCGTCTTCACCATGGCCCAGGCCTCCCTAGCGCCTTGACGGCAGGCTGATATCTTCCACAATTGGAAGCGCCGCCGTGCTCCCTTTAGCTTCTCCGCAAGCTCTCCAATACCTTCGGGCATGGAGACGGATGGCCACAGGGCCTGGGCAACGCCTCGCATCGCCTGCCGAACTCGATCGAGCAGTTGTGAGAGCTCGGGAAGAAGGTCACTCGTAGAACCGGGCATCTCCTCCGCCGGACGACCTGTTAACACACCTACAGACATTGCTCTGTTAGTCAACTTCCTCGCCGAACTTTCTTTCAAAAGGTTCGTTCAAGCACTTACTAAATATGCCGCGCCGAAGCCGCTGATTCTCCTTCACGGGGTCTGATAGCTAGGCAGGAACATCTTTCAGCTCGACGCCCATCCGGGTGTTGCATCTTGGAGAACTTTCTTCTCCCCCATCACCTTTAATAGCGCCCTCTCACCAGCCTTTAGCTGGCGTAGGAGATGTTGCTTTTCCGGATTCAATCCGGCGCCATCTGCAATTTTATTTGTCAGATTCGCACCAAAGCCGTGCTTCGCAAAATACTTATCTTTTGAAATGTATATTACCAGAGGGGGCCTCCTTAGGCTCCCCTGCCGCGGCTAGTGCGGCCTCCAGTTGGGCTTTGCACTCTTCCAGCTCCTGGGACAGTAGGGAATTCTTTTCTGTAAGAACCTGCATATCAAATGATCCTTAAACCAGTTATTCTAACTGTTTCAAGTCTCGGGGGCTACTGCTACATATATATTTACCAAAATTTTCTTACCCGTATGTCTTTTACATATTGCTCCGTGGCTCTGGCTAGACCATTTTGAGCGGCACGGAGGTGCGCATCTCCCGAATTGAAGGCATCTAACGCCTCCTGGGAGAAGCAAGCGTCGCCAAGAATTGTCCGGCGACGCCTGTGGTTCATGGCACTTTCCACCTTAGAGTTGGTGGCAGACAACCCGTCCGCATCCTCCGTCGGAGGAACGTCCAGCACGCGCCTTGCGTTCGCCTCCACCCCTGGACAAGGCTTTGGAGCCTGGCTGGTGGAGGCGCAATTGGCAGCCTCTCCAGATATAATCCAGCGAGGTCTCTTTGTCCTGAAGAGGGCACGAGTGTCAAATGTGCCTCGAAGGTATAACAACTGGGATAGAGGGGCGCGCCATACCTTTGCGCTAATGCCTCGGTCCGGACTGCACCTCTTTTCTGCCCACGGGGCCCTGCGGCCCCTCGTTGGCTTGTCGCCGCAGGTTCGGCCTTCCACCTCAACAACCTCCCCTGCAAAGTTCGGTTGCAATCAGGAAATTGAACACGCATGGACGGACCCCTATCCGTGGTACTGGGACTTCGATCTCAGGTACCTGGGGCGTCGGGATTAGCCCTGGGTAATCGGCCGTAATGGCCACCAAGGTGTTGTCCTCGCTCAATTGATGGAACACTCCATCAATCAGCTCCACAGATATGTCTGGATCCTCTTGAGAGGCCGGGTCGAGAGACTGTCCTGGGTCCTCGGGTTGTGGAGGTGGGCTGCTTATTTCCTTAACAGCCCGGCGCAGTTCCTGCGTTGAGGTCATCAGACTAAGTATTTAACAATGGGAACACTAAACGGATGAGCAAGTAGATGCGACCACTTACCCAGCTTGGGGGATTGTGCATAGATAATCCACCCTGTGGGTTGACACGGAGAAATTCCTCCTCTTCTCCCTTGTACAAAGTGGACAAGATCTTTAATAGAGCGGCAACTGAATCTGGCCCTTTACGACCATAGTGGGTGGCGTCGTCCTCCCCGTTAAAATCCCACATGGGGTGGCTTCTATACTGAAGCGGTTGCACCCCCCGCATGATGCATTCGGCCATAACTCCGATCATGGTTAGTCCAGAATGGGCCAACAATCTTATTCGGCCCATCAGGTAAACGATGTTCCTGTCACTTTCCCTTTGAGGGCTCCGTGGACGCCAGCTTAGGCGCTTCTTTAAGGGAGCACTATCGAATTCTAGGAGGCCGATCCGGACAGGATCCGGCAGCGGGACGTCTTCTATATAGAACCATTCCGAGGGCCAATCTTTGGACGCCTTCTTTGGGGTTCCGGACAGATATCCAGTCCCGGCGATGCGCCATACTTCGGCTCCGCCCACTTGATACATTGACCCTTTCTTGGAATGGGCACGAGGCAAAATAGCTCCTTCCACAGTCCGAAATGAGCTTCAATACCCAAGAACAGCTCGCAAAGGGCTACAAAGCCCGCGATATGCAATACTGAGGCAGGCGTGAGATGATGTAGCTGGAGGCCGTAGAACTCCAGCAGCCCCCGGAGAAATGGGTGGATGGGAAATCCGAGCCCCCTTATTAAGTAAGGGACAAGGCACACCCGCTCTCCTTTGGATGGATTAGGGGCATTCTCTGCTTGCTCTCCGCCGTTGTAGACGGCAAGACCAGCTCGAACCGGGACCATATAGGCCGGGGGGAGAAATCCCTTGGTCTGGAGCGTCACTAGCTCGCTATGCGGAGTGGAACATCTCTCCCAATATCCAGGCTTAGGGCTGGAAGGGCGAGTGGAGGAGTTGCGGCGGCTGGCCATGGTGGAATGGACCTTTGTCGGATGCGCTCTGATGAACACTCGTGGAGGGGAGAAGGTGTGGATTGGATCTAAATCCTCGTCCCCTTAAATAGGGCAGCTCATTTACGCGGCTAGGGTGTGAACGAAAAAACACTCAGACTTTTCATATTCGTTTGACACGTGGGAAACGGCCATTATTGGGCGTAGAAGCCAAGGAGCGCAACATCTATAAGAAATCGAACTTTATTCAAACAGGTACACGAAATTTGGAGGAGAACCTGCCTTGCAATGCCGAAGACAATCTGCGCGCCGAACTTATCGTCATTGAAGCCTGATTCGGGGGCTACTGAGGGAGTCCTGGATTAGGGGGTGTTCGGATAGCCGGACTATACCTTCAGCCGGACTCCTGGACTATGAAGATACAAGATTGAAGACTATGTCCCGTGTCCGGAAGGGACTTTCCTTGGCGTGGAAGGCAAGCTTGGCGATACGGATGTTCAGATCTCCTAGCATTGTAACCGACTCTATGTAACCCTAACCCTCTCCGGTGTCTATATAAACCGGAGGGTTTTAGTCCGTAGGACAACATACACATCAACAATCATACCATAGGCTAGCTTCTAGGGTTTAGCCTCTCTGATCTCGTGGTAGATCTACTCTTGTACAACCCATATCATCAATATTAATCAAGCAGGACGTAGGGTTTTACCTCCATCGAGAGGGCCCGAACCTGGGTAAAACTTCATGTCCCTTGCCTCCTGTTACCATCCGGCCTAGACGCACAGTTCAGGACCCCCTACCCGAGATCCGCTGGTTTTGACACCGACACCGGCCCTCCCCCTCCTCCACTCCTTTATATATGGGGGAGGGGGGCACCCCATGGACACACAAATTGATCAGTTGATATTTTAGCCGTGTGCGGTGCCCCCCTCCACCATAATCCACCTTGGTAATATCGTAGCGGTGCTTAGGCGAAGCCCTGCATCGGTAGCATCATCATCACCGTCATCACGCCATCGTGCTGACGGAACTCTCCCTCGAAGCTCTGCTGTATCGGAGTTCGTGGGACGTCACCGAGCTGAACGTGTGCTGAACTCGGAGGTCCCGTACGTTCGGTACTTGGATCAGTCGAATCGTGAAGACGTACGACTACATCAACCGTGTTCTCATAACTCTTCCGCTTACGGTCTACGAGGGTACGTGGATGACACTCTCCCCTCTCGTTGCTATGCATCACCATGATCTTGCGTGTGCGTAGGAATTTTTTTGAAATTACTACGTTCCCCAACAGATTATGGTGGAGGGGGGCACCGCACACGGCTAAGAGATCAATGATTAACTTGTGTGTTCTAGGGTGCCCCCCTGCCCCTGTATATAAAGGAGCAAGGGGAGGGGGCTGGCGGCCTCATAGGGTGCGCCCCAAGGGGGGAATCCTACTCCTACTAGGAGTAGGTTCCTGTTTCCTAGTCCAACTAGGAGGGGAAGGAAAGAGGAGGAGGCAAGAAGGAAAGAGGAGGCCGGCCCCCCAAGCCCTAAACCAATTCGGTTTGGGCCTAGGGGGCGTGCCCCACAGCTCCCTTGTTGCCCTCTATTTCCACTAAGGCCCATGAAGGCCCATTGACCCCCCGGGGGATTCCGCTAACTCCCCGGTACTCCGGTATTTTTCCGATGACCCCAAGAACCTTTCCGGTGTCCAAATATAACCTTCCAATGTATCAATCTTTATGTCTCGACCATTTAGAGACTCATCGTCATGTCCGTGATCATATCCGGGACTCCAAACTACCTTCGGTACATCAAAACACATAAACTCATAATACCGATCGTCACCGAACGTTAAGCGTGCAGACCCGATGGGTTCGAGAACTATGTAGACATGACCGAGAATCATCTCTGGTCAATAACCAATAGCGGAACATGGATGCTCATATTGGCTCCTACATATTCTATGAAGATCTTTATCGGTCAAACCGCATAACAACATACGATGTTCCCTTTGTCATCGGTATGTTACTTGCCCGAGATTCGATCGTCGGTATCTTAATACCTAGTTCAATCTTGTTACTGGAAAGTCTCTTTACTCGTTCCGTAATGCAACATCTAGTAACTAACTCATTAGTCACATTTCTTGCAAGACATATAGTGATGTGCATTACCAAGAGGGCCCAGAGATACCTCTCCGACACACGGAGTGACAAATCCTAATCTCGATCTATGCCAACTCAACAAACACCATCAGAGACACCTGTAGAGCATCTTTATAGTCACCCAATTATGTTGTGACGTTTGATAGCACACTAAGTGTTCCTCCGGTATCCGGGAGTTACATAATCTCATAGTCATAGGAACTTGTATAAGTTATGAAGAAAGCAATAGCAACAAACTAAACGATCATCGTGCTAAGCTAACGGATGGGTCAAGTCAATCACATCATTCTCTAATGATGTGATCCCATTCATCAAATGACAACTCTTGTCCATGGCTAGGAAACTTAACCATCTTTGATTAACGAGCTAGTCAAGTAGAGGCATACTAGTGACACTTAGTTTGTCTATGTATTCACACATGTACTAAGTTTCCGGTTAATACAATTCTAGAATGAATAAAAAACATTTATCATGATATAAGGAAATAAATAATAACTTTATTATTGCCTCTAGGGCGTATTTCCTTCAGTCTCCCACTTGCACTAGAGTCAATAATCTAGTTCACATCGTCATGTGATTTAACACCAACAGTTCACATCTTTATGTGATTAGTTCACATCTCCATGTGACTAATACCCAAAGGGTTTACTAGAGTCAGTAATCTAGTTCACATCTCTATGTGATTAACACCCAAATAGTGATCATGTTTTGCTTGTGAGAGGAGTTTAATCTACGGGTCTACAACATTCAGATCCGTGTGTATTTTGCAAATTTCTATGTCTACAATACTTTGCACGGAGCTACTCTAGCCAATTGCTCCCACTTTCAATATGTATCTAGATCGAGACTTAGAGTCATCTAGATCGGTGTCAAAAGCTTGCATCGACGTAACTCTTCACGACGAACTCTTTTATCACCTCCATAACCGAGAAATATGTCCTTGGTCCTTTAAGGATAATTTTAACCGCTGTCAAGTAATCTACTCCTAGATCACTATTGTGAAGTAAATATGCCCTAGAGGCAATAATAAAGTTGTTATTTATATTTCCTTATATCATGATAAATTTTTATTATTCATGCTAAAATTGTATTGACCGGAAACTTAGTACATGTGTGAATATATAGACAAACAAAGTGTCACTAGTTTGCCTCTATTTGACTAGCTTGTTGAATCAATGATGGTTATGTTTACTAACCATAGACATGAATTGTCATTTGATTAACGGGATCACATCATTAGAGAATGATGTGATTGACTTGACCCATCCGTTAGCTTAGCACGATGATCGTTTAGTTTGTTGCTATTGCTTTCTGCATAACTTATACATGTTCCTATGACTATGAGATCATGCAACTTCCAAATACCGGAGGAACACTTTGTGTGCTACCAAACGTCACAACGTAACTGGGTGATTATAAAGGTGCTCTACAGGTTTCTCCGATGGTGTTTGTTGAGTTGGCATAGATCGAGATTAGGATTTGTCACTACGATTGTCGGAGAGGTATCTCTGGGCCCTCTCGGTAATGCACATCAATATAAGCATTGCAAGCAATGTAGCTAATGAGTTAGTTACGGGTTGTAGCATTACGGAACGAGTAAAGAGACTTGTCGGTAACGAGATTGAACTAGGTATTGAGATACCGACGATCGAATCTCGGGCAAGTAACATACCGATGACAAAGGGAACAACGTATATCGTTATGCGGTTTGACCGATAAAGATCTTCGTAGAATATGTGGGAGCCAATATGAACATCCAGGTTCCGCTATTGGTTATTGACTGGAGACATGTCTACATAGTTCTCGAACCCGTAGGGTCCGCACGCTTAACATTCGATGACGATCGGTATTATGAGTTTATGTATTTTGATGAACCGAAGGTTGTTCGGAGTCTCGGATGTGATCACAGGCATGACGAGGAGTCTCGAAATGGTCGAGACATAAAGATCGATATATTGGATGACTATGTTTGGACATCGGAATGGTTCCGGGTGAGTTCGGGCATTAACTGGAGTACTGGGGGGTTACCGAAACCCCCCGGGGAGGAGATGGGCCCTAATGGGCTTTAGGGGAGAGAGGGAGGGCTGCCTAGGGCAGGCCGTGCGCCCCACAAGGCCTAGTCCAAATTGGACTAGGGGGAGGGGCGGTCCCCCCTCCTTCCTTCTCTTCTCTCTTCCCTTTCCTACTCTCCTACTCCTACTACATGGAAGGGGGTGGGGAATCCTACTCCCGGTGGGAATAGGACTCCCCAGGGCACGCCATAGTAGAGGGCCGACCCTTCTCTCCTACACTCCTTTATATACGGGGGAGGGGGCACCCCATAGACACGCAAGTTGATCATTGATCTCTTAGCCGTGTGCGGTGCCCCCCTCCACCATAATCCACCTCGGTCATATTGTAGCGGTGCTTAGGCGAAGCCCTGTTCCGGTAGCATCATCATCACCATAATCACTCCGTTGTGCTGACGAAGCTCTCCCTTGACACTCTGCTGGATCATGAGTTCGTGGGACGTCACTGAGCCGAACGTGTGCAGATCGCGGAGGTGCCGTACTGTCGGTACTAGGATCGGTTGACCATGAAGACGTACGACTACATCAACCGCGTTGTCATAACGCTTCTGCTTACGGTCTATGAGGGTACATAGACAATACTCTCTCCTATCGTTGCTATGCATCACCATGATCTTGCATGTGCGTAGGATTTTTTTGAAATTACTGCATTCCCCAACATATTGTACTCCCTTGCCAAAATCATGCTAAGGTATACAATAGGTCTGGTACACAACATAGCATACTTCATAGAACCTATGACTGAGGCATAGGGAATTTCATTCTCTTTCTATTTTCTTTCGTGGTCGGGTTTTGAGTCTTTACTCAACTTCACACCTTGCAACACAGTCAAGAACTCCTTCTTTGTCTGTTCCATTTTGAACTACTTCAAAAACTTTTCAAGGTATGTACTCATTGAAAAATTTTGTCAAGCGTCTTGATCTATCTATAGATCTTGATGCCCAATATGTAAGCAGCTTTATCGAGGTCTTTCTTTGAAAAATTCTTATTCAAGTATCCTTTTATGCTATCCAGAAATTCAGTATCATTACCGATCAACAATATGTCATCCACATATAATATCAGAAATGCTACAGAGCTCCCACTCACTTTCTTGTAAATACAGGCTACTCCAAAAGTCTGTATAAAACTATATGCTTTGATCAACTCATCAAAGCGTATATTCCAACTCTGAGATGCTTGCACCAGTCCATAGATGGATCGCTGGAGTTTGCACACTTTGCTAGCACCTTTAGGATTGACAAAACCTTCGGTTGCATCATATACAACTCTTCTTTAATAAATCCATTAAGGAATGTAGTTTTGATATCCATTTGCCAGATTTCATAAAATGTAGCAACTGCTAACATGATTCGTACAGACTTTTAAGCATCGATATGAGTGAGAAAATCTCATCGTAGTCAACACCTTGAACTTGTCAAAAACCTTTTGCGACAATTTGAGCTTTGTAGATAGTAATACTACTATCAGCATCCGTCTTCCTCTTGAAGATCCATTTATTCTGAACGGCTCACCGATCATCGGCCAAGTCAAACAAAGTCCACACTTTGTTCTCATACATGGATCCCATCTCAGATTTCATGGCCTCAAGCCATTTTGCGGAATCTGGGCTCATCGTCGCTTCCTCATGGTTTGTAGGTTCGTCATGGCCAAGTAACATGACTTCCAGAACATGATTACCGTACCACTCTGGTGCAGATCTTACTCTGGTTGACCTACGAGCTTCGCTAGTAACTTGATCAGAAGTTTTATGATCATCATCATTAGCTTCCTCACTTACTGGTGTAGGAATCACTGGAACTGATTTCTATGATAAAGTACTTTACAATAAGGGAGAAGGTACAATTACCTCATCAAGTTCTACATTCATCCCACTCACTTCTTTCGAGAGAAACTTCTTCTCTAGAAAGGATCCATTCTTAGCTACGAATATCTTGCCTTCGGATCTATGATAGAAGGTGCACCCAATAGTTTCCTTTGGGTATCATATGAAGACGCATTTCTCCGATTTGGGTTCGAGCTTATCAGGTTGAAACTTTTTCACATAAGCATCATAGCCCCAAACTTAAAGAAATGACAGCTTAGGTTTCTTGCTAAACCACAGTTCATATGGTGTCGTCTCAACAGATTTAGATGGTGCCCTATTTAACGTGAATGCAGCTGTCTCTAATGCATAACCCCAAAACGATAGTGATAAATCGGTAAGAGACATCATAGATCACATCATATATAATAAAGTACGGTTATCACGTTCGGACACACCATTACGCTATGGTGTTCTAGGTGGCGTGAGTTGCGAAACTATTCCGCATTGTTTCAAATGAAGACCAAACTCATAACTCAAATATTCTCCTCCACGATCAGATCGCAGAAACTTTATTTTCTTGTTACCATGATTTTCCACTTCACTCTAAAATTCTTTGAACTTTTCAAATGTTTCAGACTTATGTCTCATCAAGTATATATACCCATATCTGCTCAAATCAACTATGAAGGTCAGAAAATAACTATACCCACCGCGAGCCTCAACACTCATCAGATTGCATACATCAGTATGTATTATTTCCAATAAGTCAGTTGCTTGCTCCATTGTTCCGGAGAACGGAGTTTTAGTCATCTTGCCCACGAGGCATGGTTCGCAAGCATCAAATGATTCATAATCAAGTGATTCAAAAAGCCCATCAGCATGGAGTTTCTTCATGCGCTTTACACCAATATGATTATGACCTAAACGGCAGTGCCACATACAAGTTGCACTATCATTATTCACTTTGCATCTTTTGGCTTCAATATTATGAATATGTGTATCACTACGATCGAGATTCAATAAACCATTCACCTTGGGTGTATGACCTCAGAAGGTTTTATTCATGTAAACAGAATAACAATTATTCTTTGACTTAAATGAATAACCGTATTGTGATAAACATGATCTAATAATACTTATGCTCAACGCAAACACCAAATAACATGTATTTTAGGTTCAACACTAATTCCAAAGGTAAAGGGAGTATGCGATGGTGATCTTATCAACCTTAGAATCACTTCCAACACACAGCGTCACCTTGCCCTTAACTAGTCTCTGTTCATTTTGCAACTCCTGTTTCGAGTTACTAATCTTAGCAACTAAACTGGTATCAAATACCCTGGGGTTACTATGAACACTAGTAAAGTACACATCAATAACATGTATATCAAATATACTTTTGTTCACTTTGCCATCCTTCTTACCCGCAAAGTATTTGGGGTAGTTCTGCTTCCGGTGACCATTCCCTTTGTAGTAGAAGCACTCAGTTTTAGGCTTAGGTCCAGCTTTGGGCTTCTTCACGGGAGTGGCAACTTGCTTGCCATTCTTATTGAAGTTCCCTTTCTTTACCTTTCCCTTTTACTTTAAACTAGTGGCCTTGTCAACCATCAACACTTGATTCTTTTCTTGATTTCTACCTTCGTCGATTTCAGCATCGCGAAGAGCTCGGGAATCGTTTTCGTCATCCCTTACATGTTATAGTTCATCACGAAGTTCCAGTAACTTGGTGATAGTGACTAGTGAACTCTGTCAATCACTATCTTATTTGGAAGATTAACTCCCACTTGATTCAAGCGATTGTAGTACTCAGACATTCTGAGCACATGCTCACTGGTTGAGCTATTCTCCTCCATCTTGTAGGCAAAGTAATTGTCAGAGGTCTCATACCTCTTGACTCGAGCATGAGTCTGAAATACCAATTTTAGCTCTTGGAACATCTTGTATGCTTCGTGGCATTCAAAACGTTTTTGAAGTCCCGGTTCTAAGCCGTAAAGTATGGCGCACTATACTATCAAGTAGTCATCATACCGATCTTGTCAAAAGTTCATAACGTCTGCATCTGCATCTTCTCCTGCAAAAGGTCTGTCACCTAGCGGTGCATCAAGGACATAATTCTTCTGTGCAGCAATGAGGATAATCCTCAGATCATGGAACTAGTCCGCATCATTGCTACTAACATTTTTTTCAAGTTAGTTTTCTGTAGGAACATATCATAAATAAAACGGGGAAGCTATACGCGAGCAATTGATCTACAACATAGATATGCAAATACTATCAGGACTAAGTTCATGATAAATTTAAGTTCAATTAATCATATTACTTAAGAACTCCCACTTAGATAGGCATCCCTCTAATCATCTAAGTGACCACGTGATCCATATCAACTAAACCATGTCCGATCACCACGTGAGATGGAGTAGTTTTCAATGGTGAACATCACTATGTTGATCATATCTACTATATGATTCACGCTCGACCTTTCGGTCTCAATGTTCTGATGCCATATTTGCATATGCTAGGCTCGTCAAATTTAACCCGAGTATTCTGCGTGTGCAAAATTGGCTTGCACTCGTTGTATGTGAACATAGAGCTTATTACACCCGATCATCACATGGTGTCTCGGCACAACGAACTGTAGCAACAGTGCATACTCAGGGAGAACACTTATACCTTGAAATTTAGTGAGAGATCATCTTATAATTCTACCGGCGAACTAAGCAAAATAAGATGCATAAAGGATAAACATCACACGCAATCAATATAAGTGATATGATATGGACATCATCATCTTATGCCTTTGATCTCCATCTCCAAAGCACCGTCATGATCACCATCGTCACCGGCTTCACACCTTGTTCTCCATCGAAGCATCGTTGTCGTCTCGCCAACTATTGCTTCTACGACTATCGCTACCGCTTAGTGATAAAGTAAAGCAATTACATCGCGATTGCATTTCATACAATAAAGCGACAACCATATGGCTCCTGCCAGTTGCTGATAACTCTGTTATAAAACATGATAATCTCATACAATAAAATTTAGCATCATGTCTTGACCATATCACATCACAACATGCCCTGCAAAAACAAGTTAGACGTCCTCTACTTTGTTGTTGCAAGTTTCACATGGTTGCTACGGGCTGAGCAAGAACCGTTGTTACCTATGCATCAAAAACCACAATGCGGTATAGTGATTGCTTTTTGACCTTCAGAAAGAACCCTGTTCATTGAATCTGATTCAACTAAAGTTGGAGAAACTAACACCCACTAGCCACCTATGTGCGAAGCACGTCGGTATAACCAGTCTTGCATAAGCGTACGCGTAATGTCGGTCTAAGCCGCTTCATCCAACAATGTCGTTGAATCAAGAATCAACTAGTGACGGCAAGCAATATGTATATACCCACGCCCACAACTCCTTTGTGTTCTACTTGTGCATATAACATCTATGCATAGACCTGGCTCGGATGCCACTTTTGGGGAACGCAGTAATTCAAAAAAATTCCTACGCACATGCAAGATCTATCATGGTGATGCATAGCAACGAGAGGGAAGAGTGTTGTCCATGTACCCTCATAGACCATAAGCGGAAGCGTTATGACAACGCGGTTGATGTAGTCGTACGTCTTCATGATCCGATCGATCCTAGCACCGAAGGTACGGCACCTCCTCTATCTGCACACGTTCAGCTCGGTGACGTCCCACGAACTCTAGATCTAGCTGAGTGTCGAGGGAGAGCTTCGTCAGCATGACGGCATGATGACGGTGATGATGAAGCTACCGGCGCACGGCTTCGCCTAAGCACTACGACGATATGACCGAGGTGGATTATGGTGGAGGGGGGCACCGCACACGGCTAAGAGATCAATGATCAACTTGTGTGTTCTAGGGTGCCCCCTGCCCCCGTATATAAAGGAGCAAGGGGAGGGGGCCGGTGGCCTCATAGGGTGCGCTCCAAGGGGGGAATCCTACTCCTACTAGGAGTAGGTTCCCCCTTTCCTAGTCCAACTAGGAGAGGAAGGAAAGAGGAGGAGGGGAGAAGGAAAGAGGGGGCCGGCCCCCCAATCCCTAAACCAATTTGGTTTGGGCCTAGGGGGCGCGCCCCACAGCTCCCTTGCTGCCCTCTATTTCCACTAAGGCCCATGAAGGCCCATTGACCCCACGGGGGTTCCGGTAACTCCCCAGTACTCCGGTATTTATCCGATGACCCCCGTAACCATTCCGGTGTCCGAATATAACCTTCCAATATATCAATCTTTATGTCTCACCATTTCGAGACTCCTCGTCATGTCCGTGATCATATCCGGGACTCCGAACTACCTTCGGTACATCAAAACACATAAACTCATAATACCGATCGTCACCGAACGTTAAGCGTGCGGACCTTCGGGTCCGAGAACTATGTAGACATGACCGAGACTCATCTACGGTTAATAACCAATAGCGGAACCTGGATGCTCATATTGGCTCCTACATATTCTACGAAGATCTTTATCGGTCAAATCGCATAACAACATGCGTTGTTCCCTTTGTCATCGGTATGTTACTTGCCCGAGATTCAATTGTCGGTATCTCAATACCTAGTCCAATCTCGTTACCAGCAAGTCTCTTTACTCATTCTGTAATGCAACATCCCATAACTAACTCATTAGTCACATTGCTTGCAAGACTTATAGTGATGTGCATTACCGAGAGGGCCCAGAGATACCTCTCCGATACACTGAGTGACAAATCGTAATCTCGATCTATGCCAACTCAACGAACACCATCGGAGACACCTGTAGAGCATCTTTATAGTCACCCAGTTACGTTGTGATGTTTGATAGCACACTAACTATTCCTCCGGTACCTGGGAGTTGCATAATCTCATAGTCATAGGAACATGTATAAGTTATGAAGAAAGCAATAGCAACAAACTAAACGACCATCGTGCTAAGCTAACGGATGGGTCAAGTCAATCACATCATTCTATAATGATGTGATCCCGTTCATCAAATGACAACTCTTGTCCATGGCTAGGAAACTTAACCATCTTTGATTAACGAGCTAGTCAAGTAGATGCATACTAGTGACACTCGGTTTGTCTATGTATTCACACATGTACTAAGTTTCTGGTTAATACAATTCTAGCATGAATAATAAAAATTTATCATGATATAAGGAAATAAATAATAACTTTATTATTGCCTCTAGGGCATATTTCCTTCAAAGACTGCTAATGTTGTCATTGGTGATACTGACATAAAGGATGCTGGGTATGGTATATTTCCCACTATTCTTTCAGCATGTCATTCTCCTGATTGGTTGATTGACACAGGTGCTAATGTGCATGTATGCGGTGATATTTCCATGTTTTCGTCTTATCAGAGCGTAGGGACTTCAACCATGTTGATGGGCAATAGTGCAAGTGCTTCTGTTCGTGGTGTTGGCACGGTCGATCTGAAATTTACTTCGGGGAAGATCGTGCGGCTGAAGAACGTGCATTATGTCCCCTCCGTCAATAAGAATCTTGTTAGCGGATCTCTTCTATGTAGAGATGGCTACAAGCTTGTCTTTGAGTCAAATAAATTTGTAATATCCAAGTATGGAACTTTTGTTGGTAAAGGCTATGAGTCAGGAGGCCTGTTTCGTTTATCCTTATCAGATGTTTGCAATAAAGTTGTTAATCATGTTTACAATAATAGTGAATCAAATGTGTGGCATTCACGTCTTTGTCATGTTAACTTTGGTTGCATGTCGCGATTAGCGAAGTTGAACTTAATGCCTAGTTTCACCACTATCAAGGGATCTAAGTGTCAAGTGTGTGTGCAAGCTAAGCAACCGCGTAAGTCTCATGCGACTGCGGAAACAAGAAATCTTGCACCACTAGAGCTCATACATTCAGATCTTTGTGAAATGAATGGTATGTTGACAAAAGGTGGAAAGAAGTATTTTATGACGTTAATTGATGACTTCACTAGATACTGCCATGTGTATCTTCTGAAATCTAAGGATGAGGCTTTGAACTATTTTAAGATCTATAAAGCTGAAGCGGGAAACCAACTTGATCGAAAGAACAAGAGGCTTAGGTCCGATCGTGGTGGAGAGTATTTCTATAATGAATTTTATTCCTTTTGTGCAGAACATGGTATAATCCATGAGAGGACGCCTCCCTATTCACCTCAGTCAAATGGGGTGGCCGAAAGAAAGAACCATACTCTAACTGATTTGGTTAACGCCATGTTAGACACATTGGGTCTCTCCAAGGCATGGTGGGGGGAGGCAATATTGACTGCATGTCATGTACTAAATCGAGTTCCCACAAAGAACAAAGAGATACCTCCATTAGAGGAATGGGAGAAGAAAAGGTTAAAACTCCCTTACCTACGAACTTGGGGTTGTTTTGGCGAAAGTCAATGTGCCAATTCCAAAGAAGCGTAAACTTGGACCAAAAACTGTGGATTGTGTTTTCCTGGGATATGCATTTCATAGCATTGGCTATAGATTCTTGGTTGTAAAATATGAGGTATCTGACATGCATGTTGGTATGATCATGGAGTCGAATGATGCGACTTTCTTTGAAGATATCTTTCCCATGAAGGATATGGCTACCTCATCTAATCAGGAGATGCCTAGTTCATCGAATCAGGAACCAGTTACAATTACTGAACCTGCCATTTCGATGGAACACTTTGAAAATCCTATGGAGGAGAATAATGAAGTTCCTACTAGGAGCAAGAGACAGAGGACTGCAAAGTCCTTTGGTGATGATTTTCTTGTCTATCTAATAGATGACACTCCCAGTTCTATTTCAGAGGCCTATGCATCTGAAGATGCTGACTACTGGAAGGAAGCGGTCCGTAGTGAGATGGATTCCATCTTGGCAAATGAAACTTGGGAGATAACTGAGCGTCCTTATGGGTGCAAACCTATAGGGTGCAAATGGGTATTCAAGAAGAAGCTTAGGCCTGATGGTACTATCGAAAAGTACAAGGCTCGGCTCGTGGCTAAGGGTTATACCCAAAAGGAAGGTGAAAACTTCTTTGGTACTTACTCACATGTGGCTCGACTGACCACTATTCAAGTTCTACTTTCACTAGCTGCCTCACATGGTCTTCTCGTTCATCAAATGGATGTTAAGACTACTTTCCTAAATGGAGAGTTGGACGAGGAAATTTATATGGAACAATCAGATGGGTTCGTAGTAGATGGTTGGGAAGGAAAAGTGTGCAAGTTACTGAAGTCTTTGTATGGACTCAAGCAAGCACCCAAGCAGTGGCATGAGAAGTTTGAAAGAACTTTAGAAGCTGCGGGCTTTGTTGTAAACGAAGATAATAAATGTGTGTACTATCATCATGGTGGGGCGAGGGAGTTATCCTTTGCTTGTATGTTGATGACATACTGATTTTCGGAAAAAAATTGAATGTTATTAAGGAGGTCAAGGATTTCATATCTCGTTGTTTTGAGATGAAGGATTTAGGAGTGGCTGATGTCATTCCGAACATCAAGTTGTTGAGAGACGATGATGGTGGGAGTACATTGCTTCAATCTCACTATGTGGAAAAGATCTTGAGTCGCTTTGGCTACAGTGACTGCAAGCCTCTCCAACACCATATGATGCTAGCGTGTTGCTTCGAAAGAATCAAAGAATTGCTAGAGATCAATTGAAATATTGGCTCGCTTATGTACTTAGCCGGTGGTACAAGACCCGACATCTCTTTTGCTGTTAGGAAACTGAGCCGGTTTGTCTCAAAACCAGGAGATGTGCATTGGAAAGCTCTAGAGAGAGTTATGCGTTACTTGAAAGGCACTGCAAGTTATGGAATTCACTACACTGGGTACCCAAAGGTACTGGAAGAGTATAGTGACTTAAACTAGATCTCAGATGCTGATGAGGTAAAGGCCATGAGCGGATATGTATTCACTCATGGAGGTGGCGCTATTTCTTGGAAGTCTTGCAAGCAGACCATCTAAACGAGGTCAACAATGGAAGCAGAACTCGCAGCACTAGATACAGCTACGGTCGAAGCAGATTGGCTTCGTCGGCTCTTGAATGACTTGCCATTTGTTGAGAAACCTGTACCGGGTATCCTTATGAACCGCGACAATCAAACTGTGATCACGAAAGTGAGCAGCTCAAAGGATAACATGAAGTCATCAAGACACATACAAAGAAGGTTAAAGTCTGTCAGAAAAATGAAAAACTCTGGAGTTATTGCATTGGATTATATCCAAATGTCTAAAAATCTGGCAGATCCTTTTACTAAGGGTCTATCACGTAATGTGATAGATAATGCATCAAAAGATATGGGTATGAGACCCACAATGTGAGTTGTTCACAGTGGTAACCTAGTCTATGTGATCGGAGATCTCGTGAATTAGATGTGGAAGACAAGCTATTGGTTAACTGACAGGAGAGTATCCTTACTATTAACAATACCACTCCATGAAGATGCAATACTCTCCTAATCTGCATGGCAGGTTGATGTATATCTTAATGTGTTCTAAGTGGCTCATTGAAGCAGAGATGTTGTCCTGCAGAACATCTTTTGAAGAACACACCTATATGAGTCTGATTGTTAAACGTCGCAATCTATGAGAGTAGGGTGCTCTCTAGTAAACTCATGAAAGGTCTCGGAGTATGACACATAAGCTCCACCCGCGGGGAAGACCCACGGTAGCCAAGTATCGGTCAAGGCTTTGTGTGAAGCTAGATTCACAGAAAACTTGCAGTTCAAGGCCCAGTCCACTGTTCAAGTTGCTTACTAGTGTAGCATAGAGTTCTAGGTGGAAGTTCAATTTAATAGTCTCCACTTTAGTACTGGCATATAAAACAGTGTTTTGAAACCAAAGGCAAATTTTGTGTGCCTCTGGGATCTGGTGGGGGATTGCTGGAATTTTGTCTATTTTGGACCAAGCCCAATAGCAGTTTCAGAAATTCCTAATAAATCCTAGAGGCCCACGCAGCCCATTCGTGCAAGGCAAGAGGTGGAACTAAAGTTTAGTCCCACATTGCTAGTTTAGTGGGAGTTGGACCTCCTTATAAGCGAGGATGTTTTCCCACATGTGTGAGCATGAGAGTAAGAGGGACATTCACGCGCGCTCCTCCTCCACCGCCCGCCATGCCTCGTCATGCCACGTCAGGCTGCGCCGTGATGCGGGTTGCGGGAATGAGCCGAGCCGATGTCTAACGGGTATACGAAATGTCACCCAGGAGCTAGAAAGTTTTTGCTGTAGTGGATACTGAATACGAACGCTGCACCCTTCGACTGCTGCCTGTTCGCACTATGGGTGTACGAAAAGTCACTCGGGAGCTGGAAAGTTTTTGCTGTAGTGGATACTAAATATGAACACTGCACCCTTCGGCTGCTGCATGTTCGTTTTGTCTCCCTCGTTCTCTTCAGCTCCCGGCGCAGCCTCTCGCCTTCTTCTCCCGTGCCTATAAAAAGGAAGTCGCTCCTATCCAGAGAGACACAACAGAAGACTCTCTTCCTCTCGCCACCGAGTTCCTGAGCACTGCGCTACTGCCACGATCTTTCCCATCCCGGCTTGCGGCGTGCACCTCAGGTCGGGACAGTAGGCCTCTGAAACCGCACCTCTTTGAGTCCTGTACGGGAGAAGGGTGATAAGGTTTTTGGGGAGCGCTCCGCGCGACTACTGACTTCTTCGTCACGGACGCCCCGGACTCCGACGACTACTTCCCCGATGACGACTTCTTCCCCGACGTCGACAACCTCTTCGACGACTTGGCTGGCGAGGATGTTGACCCCAAGTCCAGCGCTTCTGCTGTTGTTGTCCCATACGTGTTCTTGCTCTTTTTATTAGAGGTCCTGCCGCAGTTCTTTGTTCTAGTATATGTCCTACATATGTTAGGTTCTACTTCATATATGCAACCTGTTCTACTGTCTGCTTTAGACATGTTTGGTTACATTTCATATTTGCAGATGTTATTTACCTTCTCACTGTCAGATTTCATGACTACTTTCTCTGCTATAATAGTCATGTTTTATCTAGTATTTCTGGTAATAAAATCATATGGTAAATTGCTCATATTTCCAACAATACAGACACCCAAATTAACCATGATAAATTTTGCAATGGAGTGGTGTCGTTGCTGAGAAGAAAACAAAATTGCACCCGTTCACACCCCTTTTGGATTTCATCCAAAGGTCTTGACTGACTTTTTCATATGCAGCCCCGACATGCATGATTTTATTGACGTTCCATCCAAAAGGTGCTTCCAATATTCCCATAATCCTGTTTTTTTATGCCCCAATGTATATGCATGTGTCAGTACCCGCAAAAAAATGCATGTGTTAGGAGTGTGGGAGTGAAGTCTATTTCAGACATTAAACTTACTAGTAGAGTGCCCGTGCGTTGCTACGGGCTCATATTATGATCATGTAGACACAAAAATATCATCTTGATGGTCAATTTTAATAACAGTCACAAAGAAGATTGTATCCTGATTGATAATTTTTCAAACAAACCCTGTTTATTATTTACTCCCTTTGGTTCATTGATTTGAAGATGCAATCAAAGTTACCTTGTACCCTCATATCGTGTGGCATCAACTCATGGAGACACCTTTCATGATTATGGTTCTACCCATGGCTCAAAATTATAGACATGTGTGGATCGGATGTTCTAAATACATTGTAGGGTCTCATCAATGGAATATGAACATTTTTTTACTTATAAAACCAGAAAATTGGAAACATGACTCGCCACTCATGGATGGTGAATTCGATGATATTCGTAGAATATGGTGAGGGTCTGCAACACAAAGAACTCCATGCTCTAAAGAAATTGTAGGGTTTCACATGTACAAGGGTATATAATTCAGTAGAAAAAAAAAAGAAAACCCAATTTTAAATGTTGGACATAAACTTTTAACAAGGTATCCCAACAGTATTGACAACAAACTACATGTATATTGTTACATCAAAACGGAAGTCAAATGCAAGCATCTATAAATGTACATAGCAGCACCCTCATATAGCAATATGGCATGTACAACAAGTGTCTTTTCACAACTAAAATTTCCTTATATGTTCATAGGGAGTTATGTTCGGGATCCAAATACCAATTCAGAATAGGGACCACTTTCCAGCTCAAAGCATGGAATCGATTGGCTTTCAAACTTAAATGAAATTCTGCACATATTTTTGCTATACATAGAATCTCAAACATTAAGCCAGGAAATACAGTCAAGCTCAAGTGGGGATTGGTAACGCTGACTGGACTTCTTAATCATACTCCAAATTTTAGCTTTGTTTGTCTCAGTGTTTCAGAGAGCCCTTTTAGGCCAGAACTCCAAAAGGTATTGGAACAACACCACAAAAGGTTAATAAAACAAAGTATGAACCTTTTTATACTTGTAGCACCAGAAAACATGACTTGCAGCTCATGGATGGTGAACTTAGGATATTTGCAAAATATGCTGAGTGTTGTCAGCACAAACGAGCTCCCTCGGGACCCTTTGTCATCCATCGAATATTTACCATACTAGAATCGGAATGGCCTTCTAGTTATCAAGACTTTATTTGTTCCATTGATGACGCTGCTGTAAGGAAGGAAATAGAGAAAACATGGTAAACAAATTCAGACAATGATATCAAGAAAGAGAGAAATTGTGATTTTTCCCGCATCCTTTGTATTTTGGGGTGAACTAAAATAATATTTGAACATGTATCTAAAATAAACAGAAAGTTTTGAAGGAAAAAAGGAAGGCCGACCTGAACTTGCACCATCAGTTTAAATGGGCATGATACCCCAGAAACTGCAGTCCACTATCATTGCTTGTTTGCTCTAGAGCATATGGACAGAGCACAATATATATATATATATATGTGTGTGTGTTTAATGACCATAGGTTAACAACCAGCACTACAAAAAAATACACTTCCGTGATGATACGTGTTTGTCACAGTAGGTCGCGTTTTTTTTCATGCATGTACATCCATGACAAATTTATGACAGAATCAAGATAGTCATACATGTGCTGTCGTAGAAGTGTTCCATGACATTACCAAAATTATCATCACGGAAGTGTCCACTTCCATGACGATAAATCGCGCGTCACAGAAGTGCTTTCGTCAAGGGTGACCGACATGTGGCATCCACCGTAACGGAACGCCGTTAAGCTATCGGGTCGGGTTTTGGATCCGATAACCCATTAACAGCCCCAACCAATGGGGATTTTCCATGTGTAAAATCATCATTGGCTGGAGGAGACACGTGTCAGGTCTGCGTTGGCACAGGTGTCACTCATCCAATGGGCGAGACGCGCCTATGATATGTTGACACGTGGACCGGCCCATCAAGTTTAAATGGGCCGGCCCAACTGAAGGCCCACAAGATTTTGCGGACCATAATGGGCCGCCCCAGTTAAAGGCCCATGAGATTTTGCGGACCATAATGGGCTGGCCCAGCTAAAGGCCCACAAGATTTTGCGGGCCATAATGGGCCGGCCCAGGTAAAGGCCCATAAGATTTTTGTGTGCCATAATGGGCCGGCCCAGGTAAAGGCCCACAAGATTCTTGCGGATCATAATGGGCCGGCCCAGCTAAAGGCCCATGAGATTTCGCCGACATTAATGGGACGGCCCAGCTGTAGGCCCACAAGATTTTGAGGACCCTAGTAGGCCGGCCCATTAACTGGCTGCCATGTTTTGGGCCAAATGTCGACCCATATTTGATTCGATCCATTAATGGCCTGCCACGCTCCGGGCCTAATAGTGGCCCATATGAGATCCGGCCCATTAAAAGCCTACCATGTTCTGGGCCAAATTACGGCCCAGATCAGGTCCGGCCCTTTAAGAGGCTTTGGGCTCAATTATGGCCCATATCAGATTCGGCCCGTCAACTGGACACTATGCTTTTGGGCCCACTTGCTAAAGGCCCACTTAGTAATTCGGCCTGATATTAGTTTTGGCCTGTTAAGAGCCCGTTTAACATTTCGGCCCTATATTAATTTCGGCCTGTTAAAAGCCCGTCATATAGTTGGGCCTAACTACGGCCCGGTTTGCATCCGGCCTGCTCGTAGTCGATATCTGATTGGGCCAAACAAGGACCGAGACAATTCTGGCCTGTTAAAAGCCTGTGATGTGATTCGCACAATCATGGGCCGGGGTTCATTTTGGGCTGCTGCTGGCCCATGAGCTGTTTGACACGTTTCAGGCCCAACCTACATCGTGATTGCATGACGGCCCGATTATGTATCGTAATTTTATGGTTTGGCCAGTTTACTGCGAAGACAGGATATATATACAGTAAAATAACTGCAGCATCGTGAATAAGAAAAAACCTAGACTATACAATAAAGAAATTACGGCATATTACATCCACTGGGCATCAAAGTTTGCCACTATGATAATAAAGCACAAGCAGACATCAGATTACATACACTGGGCATCAAAGATCGCCACCAGTGCAAATAAACACACCGACAAAATAATATACAAAACCGACAGCATTTCAATAGAGTTCAAGAAAGGTTAGCCCTACTAGGGAGCTGCAGCGCAAGCAGCTGAGCAAGATGATGAGATTGCGCTTGTTCAACACTTCCTCACTCTGAGAGATAAACAAGCAGACAGATGACAGGTTTTGCACATAAAAGTATCAGTGCTGACAATTCATCACATTTCTTACTAACGAATAATGTGACACAGTTTAAAATTGCATTAACACAATATGGTATTGTTCAGGTCAAGACATGGCAGGAAATGACATTGTGAAGGAGTTGGCAGCTTCACGACACCACTGGATTACAGATCAAGAACTCATAAGTATCAATGGTTAGTGTGCTCTCAATTTATACCATTTTAGATTGGCAAATAAAGAGACGGTTTAAATAATAGTAGAATGATATGACATTGTTCATAGTTAAGACATTGCAGAATATGACATTGTGTTGTAGTGGGTAGGTTCACCACACCACTGGATTACGAATGAAGAACAGAAGCATACATGCAATTTAAAAGAAGATCACTTGCTCTTTATAGTTTAATTTACATGGTATGAAGAAGGAACTTGGTTGTACAACTGAAAACTTAAATTGAGAAAGGACAAACTTTTGTTTATGAACTACATAATAAACTTTAAACAAGCAATTTGATGCAAACACCAAAAATAAACAGTTATTGCAGTCATGCCTAACCAAATATATACAAGAAAGTTTGAAGGCTTGAGATGGACAAGCTTACATTATTGGTGAAGACGGGCTCTATAAAGGCCTTGTCCATGCTGATGGGGAGGCAATTCAAGAAGTTTACCACAGAATCTTCTTCAAAAGCATTGCCTTTATTCTACATTTTGTTAAGAGTAAATATAGATCTGATAATATACGAAAAAATGGAGAATATTTAAGATAAGATGAAGAGTGATGCTACATAACCAAGTAGCTATAAATGTAAGTGCAGCGATACAGGCAAAAGGTACAGCCAAGAGCAATGCACAGCTAAACTTCTTTAGTACCAACCTTATGGTAAGAGTAAATATAGATCTGATGTGTAGAAAATGGAGGGCAAAGGAAAATAAGCTGCAGAGTGATGGTACATGAACAACTACCTGTCATTATAAGTACACTGATAAAGGACAACATGTACTTACAAGAACAATGCAGAGCTAAAAAAACATTGGCATTGGATATATTCTACACTAATGTAACCATTCATACATATCAGATAATTTGGAGCGAACAATTGATAAGCAAGCTATCATGCATACTGTTGTCACATAATGAACCAGGTATGTATGCAAGTACAGTGATACAGGACAACAGGTACTAACAAGAGCAAAGCAGCGGGCAGCATATTTGCGATATCCCGTCGTTCTTGTCAAACCAGAATTCTTCTTCGAGCAGATTTCCTACAAAAAAGATCCGTAAGGCACATGCGGAAAAGTAGAAGTTCAAATTGTCATGTGATTTCATAGACAGTACCTCATCCTGGGAACGAGACCAGTGCATAACAAGGTTTTTCCATTCAATGTCTTCTAAATTTAGCACATGAGACTTCACCGGAAATTCGTTTATAGACTTACCATCAAAGTGTGATTTCCTCAGGTAACAGCGATACTGCTGCAATGCTTCCTTGAAAAGCACAAGCAAGCTTTGCTCGTCATGACTATCCAGATTGACCCTCGCCTAGTTACAACAATGTAATGTAAACCATTGATGTGTTCAATCAGCAGAAAACAGGAAAATAATAACCATGAATAATAACACTTACACGTAAGTTGGACAGGAAGATGTGAAAATGGTGTTTGTCTTCACAATAATCTTCCCATGATGGGAATATATGCACGTAGTCCCTAACAACATTGAAAGCATTGTCTTTTAAACTGGGAATAAATGGAATGAGGTTCCAATCTACAGTTGGGATAGGTCTTCGGCCGGTGGACTTGCTGTACTTTTTGCTGGAGTGGGATTTTTCTATGGTACAGCTGGTGCTATGGCAAATGAAATCGGTATACCTTTTGCTGGAGTGCAGGTACTGTGTGGTGGGGCTAGTGGTGTGGCCAGTGAAGTATGGGTACAGTCCGCTGGAGTCGGTCCTACGTTTTGTGTCACTGGTTGTACAGCCAATATAAGTGGGGTGCTGTCTAATTTCTCCGGCACTACCACGTTTTTCAAGGACTTTACTGGTGCTCCTTCAGGTTCGGCAATCAACCTCTTCCTTTTTGATGTCTGATGCATAAGAACAGCATTTGAGTGGAAAAACTGTTGGGCAACGTAGTAATTTCAAAAAAAATCCTACGCACACGCAAGATCATGGTGATGCATAGCAACGAGAGGGGAGAGTGTGATCTACATACCCTTGTAGATCGACAACGGAAGCGTTTGGTTGATGTAGTCGTACGTCTCCACGGCCCGACCGATCAAGCACCGAAACTACGGCACCTCCGAGTTCTAGCACACGTTCAGCTCGATGACGATCCCCGGGCTCCGATCCAGCAAAGCGTCGGGGAGGAGTTCCGTCGGCACGACGTCGTGGTGACGATCTTGATGTTCTACCGTCGCAGGGCTTCGCCTAAGCACCGCTACAATATGACCGAGGTGGAATATGGTGGAGGGGGGCACCGCACACGGCTAGGGAACGATCACGAAGATCAAATTGTGTGTCTAGGGGTGCCCCCTTGCCCCCGTATATAAAGGAGCAAGGGGAGGAGGCCGGCCGGCCACTATAGGCACGCCAGGAGGAGTCCTCCTCCTAGTAGGAGTAGGACTCCTACTAGGAGGGGGAAAGAAGTGGGGAGGGAGAGGGAAAGGGGGGCGCCGCCCCCCTCTCCTAGTCCAATTCGGACCAGGGGGGAGGAGGCGTGCAGCCCACCTCTGGCAGCCCCTCTCTCTCTCCACTAAGGCCCATATGGCCCATTACTTCTCCCGGGGGGGTTCCGGTAACCCTCCTGCTCTCCGGTTTTCTCCAAAATCACCCGGAACACTTCCGGTGTCCGAATATAGCCATCCAATATATCAATATTTATGTCTCGACCATTTCGAGACTCCTCGTCATGTCCGTGATCATATCCGGGACTCCGAACTAACTTCGGTACATCAAAACTCATAAACTCATAATATAACTGTCATCGAAACCTTAAGCGTGCGGACCCTACGGGTTCGAGAACAATGTAGACATGACCGAGACACGTCTCCGGTCAAATAACCAATAGCGGAACCCGGATGCTCATATTGGCTCCTACATATTCTACGAAGATCTTTATCGGTCAGACCGCATAAAAACATACGTTGTTCCCTTTGTCATCGGTATGTTACTTGCCCGAGATTTGATCGTCGGTATCTCAATACCTAGTTCAATCTCGTTACCGGCAAGTCTCTTTACTCGTTTCGTAATACATCATCTCGCAACTAACTCATTAGTTGCAATGCTTGCAAGGCTTAAGTGATGTGCATTACCGAGAGGGCCCAGAGATACCTCTCCGATAATCGGAGTGACAAATCCTAATCTCGAAATACGCCAACCCAACATGTACCTTTGGAGACACCTGTAGAGCTCCTTTATAATCACCCAGTTACGTTGTGACGTTTGGTAGCACACAAAGTGCTCCTCTGGCAAACGGGAGTTGCATAATCTCATAGTCATAGGAACTTGTATAAGTCATGAAGAAAGCAATAGCAACATACTAAACGATCGGGTGCTAAGATAATGAAATGGGTCATGTCAATCAGATCATTCACCTAATGATGTGATCTCGTTAATCAAATAACAACTCCTTGTTCATGGTTAGGAAACATAACCATCTTCGATTGATGATCTAGTCAAGTAGAGGCATACTAGTGACACTCTGTTTGTCTATGTATTCACACATGTATTATGTTTCCGGTTAATACAATTCTAGCATGAATAATAAACATTTATCATGATATAAGGAAATAAATAATAACTTTATTATTGCCTCTAGGGCATATTTCTTTCAGTCTCCCACCTGCACTAGAGTCAATAATCTAGATTACACAGTAATGATTCTAACACCCATGGAGCCTTGGTGCTGATCATGTTTTGCTCGTGGAAGAGGCTTAGTCAACGGGTCTGCAACATTCAGATCCGTATGTATCTTGCAAATCTCTATGTCTCCCACCTGGACTAGATCCCGGATGGAATTGAAGCGTCTCTTGATGTGCTTGGTTCTCTTGTGAAATCTGGATTCCTTTGCCAAGGCAATTGCACCAGTATTGTCACAAAAGATTTTCATTGGACCCGATGCACTAGGTATGACACCTAGATCGGATATGAACTCCTTCATCCAGACTCCTTCATTTGCTGCTTCCGAAGCAGCTATGTACTCCGCTTCACATGTAGATCCCGCTACAACACTTTGTTTAGAACTGCACCAACTGAGAGCTCCACCGTTTAATGTAAACACGTATCCGGTTTGCGATTTAGAATCGTCCGAATCAGTGTCAAAGCTTGCATCAACGTAACCTTTTACGATGAGCTCTTTGTCACCTCCATATATGAAAAACATATCCTTAGTCCTTTTCAGGTATTTCAGGATGTTCTTGACCGCTGTCCAGTGATCCACTCCTGGATTACTTTGGTACCTCCTTGCTAGACTTATAGCAAGGCACACATCAGGTCTGGTACACATCATTGCATACATGATAGAGCCTATGGCTGAAGCATAGGGAACATCTTTCATTTTCTCTCTATCTTCTGCAGTGGTCGGGCATTGAGTCTTACTCAACTTCACACCTTGTAACACAGGCAAGAACCCTTTCTTTGCTTGATCCATTTTGAACTTCTTCAAAACTTTGTCAAGGTATGTGCTTTGTGAAAGTCCAATTAAGCGTCTTGATCTATCTCTATAGATCTTAATGCCTAATATGTAAGCAGCTTCACCGAGGTCTTTCATTGAAAAACTCTTATTCAAGTATCCCTTTATGCTATCCAGAAATTCTATATCATTTCCAATTAGTAATATGTCATCTACATATAATATCAGAAATGCTACAGAGCTCCCACTCACTTTCTTGTAAATACAGGCTTCTCCAAAAGTCTGTATAAAACCAAATGCTTTGATCACACTATCAAAGTGTTTATTCCAACTCCGAGAGGCTTGCACCAGTCCATAAATGGATCGCTGGAGCTTGCACACTTTGTTAGCTCCCTTTGGATCGACAAAACCTTCTGGTTGCATCATATACAACTCTTCTTCCAGAAATCCATTCAGGAATGCAGTTTTGACATCCATCTGCCAAATTTCATAATCATAAAATGCGGCAATTGCTAACATGATTCGGACAGACTTAAGCATCGCTACGGGTGAGAAGGTCTCATCGTAGTCAATCCCTTGAACTTGCCGAAAACCTTTTGCGACAAGTCGGGCTTTGTAGACAGTAATATTACCGTCAGCGTCAGTCTTCTTCTTGAAGATCCATTTATTCTCAATTGCTTGTCGATCATCGGGCAAGTCAACCAAAGTCCATACTTTGTTCTCATACATGGATCCCATCTCGGATTTCATGGCTTCAAGCCATTTTGCGGAATTTGGGCTCACCATCGCTTCTTCATAGTTCGTAGGTTCATCATGATCTAGTAGCATGACTTGCAGAACAGGATTACCGTACCACTCTGGCGCGGATCTTACTCTGGTTGATCTACGAGGTTCAGTAGTATCTTGTTCTGAAGTTTCATGATCATCATCATTAGCTTCCTCACTAACTGGTGTAGGTGTCACAGAAACAGTTTTCTGTGATGCACTACTTTCCAATAAGGGAGCAGGTACAGTTACCTCGTCAAGTTCTACTTTCCTCCCACTCACTTCATTTGAGAGAAACTCCTTCTCTAGAAAGTTTCCGAATTTAGCAACAAAAGTTTTTGCCTTCGGATCTGTGATAGAAGGTGTATCCAATAGTTTCCTTTGGATATCCTATGAAGACACATTTCTCCGATTTGGGTTCGAGCTTATCAGGTTGAAGCTTTTTCACATAAGCATCGTAGCCCCAAACTTTCAGAAACGACAACTTTGGTTTCTTGCCAAACCACAGTTCATAAGGCGTAGTCTCAACGGATTTTGATGGTGCCCTATTTAACGTGAATGCGGTCGTCTCTAGAGCGTATCCCCAAAACGATAGCGGTAAATCAGTAAGAGACATCATAGATCGCACCATATCTAGTAAAGTACGATTACGACATTCGGACACACCATTACGCTGTGGTGTTCCGGGTGGCGTGAGTTGCGAAACTATTCCACAATTTTTCAAACGTACACCAAACTCGTAATTCAAATATTCTCCTCCATGATCAGATCATAGGAATTTTATTTTCTTGTTACGATGATTTTCTACTTCACTCTGAAATTCTTTGAACTTTTCAAATGTTTCAGAGTTGTGTTTCATTAAGTAGATATACCCATATCTGCTTAAGTCATCTGTGAAGGTGAGAAAATAACGATATCCGCCACGAGCCTCAATATTCATCGGACCACATACATCTGTATGTATGATTTCCAACAAATCTGTTGCTCTCTCCATAGTACCGGAGAACGGTGTTTTAGTCATCTTGCCCATGAGGCACGGTTCGCAAGTACCAAGTGATTCATAATCAAGTGGTTCCAAAAGTCCATCAGTATGGAGTTTCTTCATGCGCTTTACACCGATATGACCTAAACGGCAGTGCCACAAATAGGTTGCACTATCATTATCAACTCTGCATCTTTTGGCTTCAACATTATGAATATGTGTGTTACTACTATCGAGATTCAATAAGACTAGACCACTCTTCAAGGGTGCATGACCATAAAAGATATTACTCATATAAATAGAACAACCATTATTCTCTGATTTAAATGAATAACCGTCTCGCATCAAACAAGATCCAGATATAATGTTCATACTTAACACTGGCACCAAATAACAATTATTTAGGTCTAATATTAATCCCGAAGGTAGATGTAGAGGTAGCGTGCCGACTGCGATCACATCGACTTTGGAACCGTTTCCCACGTGCATCGTCACCTCGTCCTTAGCCAATCTTCGCTTAATCCGTAGTCCCTGTTTCGAGTTGCAAATATTAGCAACAGAACCAGTATCAAATACCCAGGTGCTACTGTGGGCATTAGTAAGGTACACATCAATAATATGTATATCACATATACCTTTGTTCACCTTGCCATCCTTCTTATCCGCCAAATACTTGGGGCAGTTCCGCTTCCAGTGACCAGTCTGCTTGCAGTAGAAGCACTCAGTTTCAGGCTTAGGTCCAGGTTTGGGTTTCTTCTCTTGAGTAGCAACTTGCTTGCCGTTCTTTTTGAAGTTCCCCTTCTTCTTCCCTTTGCCCTTTTTCTTGAAACTAGTGGTCTTGTTGACCATCAACACTTGATGCTCCTTCTTGATTTCTACCTCCGCAGCTTTCAGCATTGCGAAGAGCTCGGGAATAGTCTTATTCATCCCTTGCATATTATAGTTCATCACGAAGCTCTTGTAGCTTGGTGGCAGTGATTGGAGAATTCTGTCGATGACGCAATCATCTGGAAGATTAACTCCCAATTGAATCAAGTGATTATTATACCCAGACATTTTGAGTATATGTTCACTGACAGAACTGTTCTCCTCCATCTTGCAGCTATAGAACTTATTGGAGACTTCATATCTCTCAATCCGGGCATTTGCTTGAAATATTAACTTCAACTCCTGGAACATCTCATATGCTCCATGACGTTCAAAACGTCGTTGAAGTCCCGATTCTAAGCCGTAAAGCATGGCACACTGAACTATCGAGTAGTCATCAGCTTTGCTCTGCCAGACGTTCATAACATCTGGTGTTGCTCCAGCAGCAGGCCTGGCACCCAGTGGTGCTTCCAGGACGTAATTCTTCTATGCAACAATGAGGATAATCCTCAAGTTACGGACCCAGTCCGTGTAATCGCTACCATCATCTTTCAACTTTGCTTTCTCAAGGAACGCATTAAAATTCAACGGAACAACAGCACGAGCCATCTATCTACAATCAAGCATAAACAAGCAAGATACTATCAGGTACTAAGTTTCATGATAAATTTAGGTTCAATTTATTTAACTTAAAGAACTCCCACTTAGATAGACATCCCTCTAATCCTCTAAGTGATTACGTGATCCAAATCAACTAAACCATGTCCGATCATCACGTAAGATGGAGTAGTTTCATTGGTGAACATCACTATGTTGATCATATCTACTATATGATTCACGCTCGACCTTTCGGTCTCCGTGTTCCGAGGCCATATCTGTATATGCTTGGCTCATCAAGTATAACCTGAGTATTCCGCGTGTGCAACTATTTTGCACCCGTTGTATTTGAACGTAGAGCCTATCACACCCAATCATCACGTGGTGTCTCGGCACGAAGAACTTTCGCAACGGTGCATACTCAGGGAGAACACTTCTTGATAATTAGTGAGAGATCATCTTATAATGCTATCGTCAATCAAAGCAAGATAAGATGCATAAAAGATAAACATCACATGCAATCAATATAAGTGATATGATATGGCCATCAACATCTTGTGCTTGTGATCTCCATCTTCGAAGCACCGTCGTGATCACCATCGTCACCGGCGCGACACCTTGATCTCCATCGTAGCATCGTTGTCGTCTCGCCAATCTTATGCTTCCACGACTATCGCTACCGCTTAGTGATAAAGTAAAGCATTACAGCACGATTGCATTGCATACAATAAAGCGACAACCATATGGCTCCTGCCAGTTGCCGATAACTCGGTTACAAAACATGATCATCTCATACAATAAAATTCGGCATCATGTTTTGACCATATCACATCACAACATGCCCTGCAAAAACAAGTTAGACGTCCTCTACTTTGTTGTTTGCAAGTTTTACGTGGCTGCTACAGGCTTAAGCAAGAACCAATCTTACCTACGCATCAAAACCACAACGATAGTTTGTCAAGTTGGTGCTGTTTTAACCTTCGCAAGGACCGGGCGTAGCCACACTTGGTTCAACTAAAGTTGGAGAAACTGTCACCCGCAAGCCACCTATGTGCAAAGCACGTCAGGAGAACCGGTCTCGCGTAAGCGTACGCATAATGTCGGTCCGGGCCGCTTCGTCCAACAATACCGCCGAACCAAAGTATGACATGCTGGTAAGCAGTATGACTTATATCACCCACAACTCACTTGTGTTCTACTCGTGCATATAACATCAACATATAAAACCTAGGCTCGGATGCCACTGTTGGGCAACGTAGTAATTTCAAAAAAATTCCTACGCACACGCAAGATCATGGTGATGCATAGCAACGAGAGGGGAGAGTGTGATCTACGTTCCCTTGTAGATCGACAACGGAAGCGTTTGGTTGATGTAGTCGTACGTCTCCACGGCCCGACCGATCAAGCACCGAAACTACGGCACCTCCGAGTTCTAGCACACGTTTAGCTCGATGACGATCCCCGGGCTCCGATCCAGCAAAGCGTCGGGGAGGACTTCCGTCAGCACGACAGCGTGGTGACGATCTTGATGTTCTACCGTCGCAGGGCTTCGCCTAAGCACCGCTACAATATGACCGAGGTGGAATATGGTGGAGGGGGGCACCGCACACAGCTAAGGAATGATCACGAAGATCAACTTGTGTGTCTAGGGGTGCCCCCTTGCCCCGTATATAAAGGAGCAAGGGGAGGAGGCCGGCCGGCCACTATAGGCACGCCAGGAGGAGTCCTCCTCCTAGTAGGAGTAGGACTCCTACTAGGAGGGGGAAAGAAGTGGGGAGGGAGAGGGAAAGGGGGGGCGCCGCCCCCCTCTCCTAGTCCAATTCGGACCAGGGGGAGGAGGCGTGCAGCCCACCTCTGGCAGCCCCTCTCTCTCTCTCCACTAAGGCCCATATGGCCCATTACTTCTCCCGAGGGGGTTCCGGTAACCCTCCGGCTCTCCGGTTTTCTCCGAAATCACCCGGAACACTTCGGGTGTCAGAATATAGCTGTCCAATATATCAATCTTTATGTCTCGACCATTTTGAGACTCCTCGTCATGTCTGTGATCATATCCGGGACTCCGAACTAAGTTCGGTACATCAAAACTCATAAACTCATAATATAACTGTCATCGAAACCTTAAGCGTGCGGACCCTACGGGTTCGAGAACAATGTAGACATGACCGAGACACGTCTCCGGTCAATAACCAATAGCGGAACCTGGATGCTCATATTGGCTCCTACATATTCTACGAAGATCTTTATCGGTCAGACCGCATAACAACATACGTTGTTCCCTTTGTCATCGGTATGTTACTTGCCCGAGATTTGATCGTCGGTATCTCAATACCTAGTTCAATATCGTTACCGGCAAGTCTCTTTACTCATTTCGTAATACATCATCTCGCAACTAACTCATTAGTTGTAATGCTTGCAAGGCTTATGTGATGTGCATTACCGAGAGGGCCCAGAGATACCTCTCCGACAATTGGAGTGACAAATCCTAATCTCGAAATACGCCAACCCAACATTCACCTTTGGAGACACCTGTAGAGCTCCTTTATAATCACCCTGTTACGTTGTGACGTTTGGTAGTACCCAAAGTGTTCCTCCGGTAAACGGGAGTTGCATAATCTCATAGTCATAGGAACATGTATAAGTCATGAAGAAAGCAATAGCAACATACTAAACGATCGGGTGCTAAGCTAATAAAATGGGTCATGTCAATCAGATCATTCACCTAATGATGTGATCTCGTTAATCAAATAACAACTCCTTGTTCATGGTTAGGAAACATAACCATCTTTGATTAACGAGCTAGTCAAGTAGAGGCATACTAGTGACACTCTGTTTGTCTATGTATTCACACATGTATTATGTTTCCGGTTAATACAATTCTAGCATGAATAATAAACATTTATCATGATATAAGGAAATAAATAATAACTTTATTATTGCCTCTAGGGCATATTTCCTTCAAAAACATGGTATGATGACAAATGGAATATGTATTGATAATGGATGTGCATGGCATCTCGACATATATGATGAGTAAACTAAGCAGATGGCGGTGCAACAAAGTAGAAGAAATGCAAGACAATATATGCAAAATACCCGCAATCAATAAAACATTGCCAAATTAGAATAGGCACCTTGATGGGTGAACAGGACAGGCCATCTACCTTTGACTCCTCGAGGTTAGAATAGTCATTAGGATCATATTCTGAACAAGAATCAACAGGTGGGGAGCGTATGAGTTTCATTGCATCCAGAATGGCACTCAATGCCTTGGTGCCAATTTTGTAAGTCATTGCAGTGTTTAGCTTCAAGAGTGGACTGCTGCTAGTGCGACACAAAGCAGCTACACAGATCATAGTGTAGATATAACGGGAAAACCTTAAGCATCAGAGTAAAATCAGCAAAGTGGAACTTGCTGGAATATATGTGCTAGTATTGCCGGTACGGCTAGAAAGACTTCGGATACCAGCTCTCTTCAAGTGAAGGTGCGGTACTGTTAATATCAGTGTAACTCTCAAAGGCGACACAGCTCCCCGCATTTCCTTGCTATTCTTATAGGATTCAAGTGGGCAGGCCACTACAAATCCTATTCCTATGTTTACAAGATCCTACGAATCAAAGAGGCTCAAAGTGTCCATCACAATCGACCGTATAGACCTCTACACTGCAAATGTCCCTGCTCATCTTCAGTACAAGGAACATATTGTACTACTACCATACTCCCTCCATTCCAAAATATAAGTCTTGGTAGAGATTTCCACTATGGATCACATACAGATGTATCCAGATACATTTTAGAGTGTAGATTCACTCATTCTGCTCCATATATAGTCGATGGTGGAATCTATACAAAGACTTGTATTTAGGAACGGAGAGAGTACATATTAAAGAAGAACGGAAGAGGAACATGGTAAAGAAGAGCAAGCAAATTTTGGATAATAAAATGTTGGTTGCGCAGTGCCCACACATGATGAACCAGAGCGCATTAAGAATGCAACTCCCAGCTGTCTCTCGACCATTTCAGGCGGTTGGATGAAGATCCTACGTCTCCTAACCCTTCTTCTTCCTAGTCTCTGATTCTTCCCATACAGAACACCGCACGGGCCGCCGGCCGGACCACCGGCCCCCACCGCCTGTGTTCCTCCGCCACCCCCTCCACCGCCCCAACCCCCACCCGCGTCGAGTTTTCTTCGTTCGGCGAGGCCCCACAACCACCCGAGCCCCTTCGATCGCACCGGCGAACTCCGACGAGCTCTAAAAAATCGACTGACCCAATTTTGAAATTTAGTCTACTGTGATTTAACTAGTGTGGAATATAAAAGGGGAAAACCATAAGCATTGGGAGTATAGTGTTGAGCGTGCCATGGCGGATCTGAAGGTGCAAAACGGACAAAGGCAACTTCGCAACCAAGACAAGAAATCAGAGTAAAGCAGTGGCGATCTATTTTCTTGCTGCGATAAATAAGTTGAGCAGATACGAAAGAGTACCGCCTATGGTGCGGCACCGTGTATGCATCTGCTGAGAATTTGACAGTGCTGCGGTAGCGATGGTTGTCAGTGGCATGGAAGCAGATCTAGGAGGGTAGACGGTGGCGGTGGGGCGCGGTGGACGAGATGGTCATAGGAGCAGCGCCGGCAAGGTGGACGATGGCGGGGATGAAGCGAGAGGACGGGATGCAAGGATCCCGGTCTGAAGCCGTGGATGAGAGAGGTCGATCTCTTGTAATGGACGGCGGCGTCGGGGTATCAGCTCCGCCATGGTGGAGGAGGACGGCGGTGGATGGGGTGGCGGACGGCGGCGGACGGAGGAGGGTGGGGTGGAGAGGGTGTTTTGGCGCCCACGGAGTACGAATGGGGAAAAGGGAGGTAGAAAGGAAGGGGGGAACCATGTATTCAGGGCGCGCTTGTCTCAAATGCGAGGAAATTTACAAACTTAGCCCCCTTTTCAAATTTCTACTACATCACAGCAACATTAGTCGGTTGGGGATAGGACGGTAATCTCGCATACACCAAATATTTGCCGACGAGAGTTTGTTTTTGGCGCCCACTGTGTATGAATATGAATCGGGGAGGGAGTCGATTTCGGCCGAGGACACACTGTGTTTTGGCGCCCACCGTGTATGAATCCGAGTGAGAGGCGGTTACGTCACGTTTGGGTGAAATTACAAACCTACCCCTATCGAAACCTATAGAAATCCAGCAGATAGCCTTTGTGTGGCAAGGATAGGCAGTAGTGATTTCCATCTCGCAGATTTTGGTTTCGGGCGGTTACTGCGACTTTCCCCACTTCGTTCAAATTTTGCAGAGTGCACGTTTACCATGCCAACTCAATTCGAATCCCATTTGTATTCTATTTTTTCGGGCAGGATCCATTTTCAATTGGAATTACATTCTATATACATTATATTTTTATATATACTTTCAAAAGCACAACACCATTTATACATAAATATGGTTTACAAATGGCATGATCTCAGATTCATAAGGTTGTATCCATCAATTTGTATTTTCAAATATTTGAAACCACTTTATGTTGAAATCAAATGTATGCATTCCTCGCTAACTGTCTCTAATTAATGTGTGTTTCATGCGGTTTTTTTACTTCTCAAACATGTATAATGTGTTTCACACACGCAACATATAGTGTAATCCCGTTTAGACATTAATTGCATATAAACCATGCATTGTTTGTAATTGAAGAATCTATGGATCACCAATATTGATAAACTATATAACATTACACATGTGCCCAAATTCAAATGAATATGCATGTTTGATACACCAATTTGTGTTATGATATTATCGATGTCGTGATCTCCAGTTTAAATATTTGAATCCCCTTTAATACAGATATTCGTCTCATATAGCTATCACTCATGCTTATATAGGACTATCTCTCTATATCTATACGCGTTCATCGTCTCTCAGGTATCTCTCGTGCTACCTGTATGTCGACAATGATCTTTTATCTTCGTAACACACTGACAGTACTCTCTCCCTCGACCTTCATCACTCTATCTCTCTCTAAGTATATCTCGCTCTCTGCTATGTGTCTCTAACTATGATTCTCCATGTGGAATCTCTTTCTCTCACACAAACACAAAACTTTGTCTCCCGGGGTCTCATTTCTCTCTACTATTATCATGTGTGCCACTCGCACACCCCTCATAAAGAGATGTCTTTCGCTCCTTAGATATGAGAACCTATGACTCTTCCTCTTCAATATCTCTTTCTCACACACAAACACAAACTCTGTCTCCCAGGGTCTCATATTTCTCCATTGTTTTCTTGTATGTCGCTCACACACACCCTCTCTCCCTAGAGATATCTTGCGTTCCCTCGTATGTCTCTCTAGCTATCACTCTCGTTGTGAAATATCTTTCTCTCTCGCAGACACAAAACTCCGTCTCTCTGGATCTCATTTCTATCTGATATCTGTTTGTATGTGACTCACATGCACCCTCTCTCTATCTCTCTCACACCCACACACATAACCCAGCCTTCTGATCCACTCGACTCCTATCTCTAACGCACACTAGCTAGCATCTTTATCTTTCTATTTATCTGTTTCTCCATCAACCTTATTTCTCGCCCTCACTCTTGATTCCTATCACGCACACTACATATGTTTCTCTCTACATGCAGTCAAGTGCCCTCTCACGCACATATATAACTTCACCCTTTGAACCACCCGACGGTTATCTCCAACACCCAAACTAGCGGATGTCCCTCTAGCTAGCATCTCCATCTCTGTATCTATCTGTAGTTTCTCCGTCAACATTTCTTTCTCGCACGGAGTCTTGCTTCCTATCACCCACACTATATATGTCTCTCCATACATATGCATTCATAGGTTGGTCTCTTTTGCACAATCGTTGCGCCTCACTCCCTCTGCTGGCCATAGATGCATGCTCCAGCCCACGCCACTATCGCTTAAAGACAAAAACACATGCTCAATTGTCGGGCCTTCTTCCCTGCATTCTCACATGCATGCATATTGTCATATCGATCCGTCTCTCCCATGTCGTTGATCTTATGACTTATGTCTTCTTTCTTTTATCTCGATCATGCGCGCGCGCACACACACATCCCACGTATACATGTATACCTCTCACACATGCACGTTCAAGGTCTCTATGTCTCCATACGTAGTCGTTCTCCTCTTTTGTGCACATAACTTCCACCTGGATGGGTAAAACACACACTCACACTTAACAATCTCCTTCTAGCTACCCCCCCCCCCCGCCTCTGACTCTTCCCCTATATCCCTGAAACCAATAAGACCATCCCTTTGTTTAATTCTCGCCTACATGCACCATCGATATATAGTAGTCTTCCTCGGTGTCTCTCGAACAAACACATTCTCTCGATGTCGACTCCTCTCACGCGCACACACCTTCTCTTCCCTCTCTACGGGCATTTTCTCTCTCGCACCCCATTGTTGGTGGCCTCTGCCATACACATCACCTCTCTATGATGAAGCCATGCACACTTAAATTACATCCGCCACAGAGGACCCCGTGACACACACACACACGCACCCCCCCACACACACACACGCTAAGACTCCATCTCTCTCTCATACACACACACAAACACACACACACACGCACGCACGCACGCACCCCCCCACACACACACACACTAAGACTCCATCTCTCTCTCTCACACACACACAAACTAAGACTCCATCTCTCTCTCTCCTCTCTCTCTATCTCTCTCTCTCACACACACCCCACACACACACTAAGACTCCATCTCACACAGACATGCTCTAGGCGGAGCATTTGTTCCTACCACCCTTCATCCAACCTTACCCGTATGATAAACAATCACCTTTATTTACTTGCATAACATGGACAAATTCCACTTTACTTTAGTAGTAAGCAAACTTATCATCTGTACCCTTATAAAAAAACGAGTTGGCGGTGATGGTGTGCCTGCCATCTTGTAATACAGACCGTATGATCTATATATGAGGATAGAAAGCAAACTATGATAATTTTACAAAAGATACCCGCACCTCTCTCCACATCATTATGTCCCGCAACCTCATTGCTCCGCAATTAAAAAAGGAATAAGTCTCTGGAACAATCTAGCATGCATGGTGGCCACTGCCGCCTGCGGGTGCCGTCCATCCCCATGCCTCCGCCCATTCCGACCACCAGTCACCACCACACTCCACTCCTCCTCGCCATACCTCTCATCTTTCATTTTTTCAATGACATTCTCGAGATAACACTTTTCCGATAAAATTCTTGAGAAATCATTAGTTTTTACACATGGGATTACTCCTGCATGGGGCAATCACAACAGGTGTTTTGTAAAAAAATGCATATTGATGTTCCGTGCAATGCACGAGAATCTTGCTTGTAATTATATAACGCAAATCACGAGCAGGAAGTGGCATTTTTTTGACACAACCACATTAACATGGCCACGTAAATCACTAGCTAAAGTAAATACCATTATACTTATATCCCGATGCAAAAGGTTGAGTACATGTCCGAAGAGTAGAGTCGCACACACACACTCTGTCTCTCAGTATCTCTCTCACACACACACACCAGTTACGTGATGCCCACTTAAGCAGACACGTATGTTACAATTTGTGCACCTGCGGGTACACGTGATGCTGCGCATTTATTTAAGCTGGAAGGCGAACCCAAACAGTAGTTGCATTCATTCCCCTCCCACCGCCTCTTCTCTGGTCGCCGTCGCCCGGTAGCCATGGGCTGGCCGAAGGTAACAACATACACCATACTCCCGCCGGAGCGGCACTTTAATATGGAAATTTTAGTGGTCATGCATGCATCTTTTTATGCTAGCACTCCTATATAAGGGTTGACCGGTTGCTTCCTGCGGACGTGCGCGGGCGGTGGAAGAGGAAGGAAAAGGGAAGCGGGCTGTGGAGTAACGTTTTTTACCACAATTTCTTAGGAAACTGAGTGCAATAATTGAGTAGTTTTGCAAACTACCAGTACTACACCTGAAACGGTTCAAAACCTATACTTCCTTGCCAGCGCGCGCTTCCCACGTGAAACGGTCAGTGTCGCCCTGGAGCGTCAGTGCCGCATTAATGCCCAGCCAGAGCGGAGGCGACCTCTCACAGGCGCCGGCTTTGAAGTGGCGCGATGGCCAAGAGAGCGCCGCTTCCCGGTGCAGCGACTGCTCCGCGTCGAGACTGGCCATAGGCCCTATTTGGATCCATGTGTTAGAGTTAGTTTGAGCTAGTTGGGGCTCAAATAGCCCTAAAGTATCCAAGCATGAGGGTTTAAATTGGAGCAAGTTGCACCAAACCCACCAAAAAAACTATCCCACCCAAGAGGTGCTAACTGGAGATAGTTCTCATTGGGACCACTGAAAAATCACTTTTCTCTCTCCATGAAGTGCATTTATAGTCAATCTAACCCTGTCACCCAAACACCTCTTTGGCTACAGTTAGTTTAGGGTTAGTCATGAGTTAGTCTAACCTCTAGCTAAGTTAGAGTATCAAACAGGAGCAGTATAGGACATGCAAGTTGCTCAAAGCATACAGGCAAATTTGTACGTGAAAGGATTTTTTCTTTTTTAAAACGGAACGTGAAAGGAATTTTTTTAGAATGCTCTTGGCATGTCGCTAACATGTGATAGTTAACCGACCTCAATAGACGGCAGAAACGCCAGCCCGACGCACTTTGATAGAGACGAGGAGGGAGAAGCGATACAGGCTGCTGGATTACTAGAGATAGGTGTCGCACGGAAGCCAAGAAATATGGTGATAGCGTGGGTTAGCCATGTACTAGTATGATGTAACTACACTGGGCTGTCGTGTTTCGTACTCTTCCAGTCCACTGTGGAGATGATTTGTTAATTTTATATCGCTGAATAATATTAAATATTATGAGTGCAGACACTCCACCACGAGGTTCCTTGCTCCTTGTCGGTCGTCCGGAATCTATGTTCTTCCAATCTATTTTTTTACGTGAGCTTTGTTCATCCTATTGCCAATACGCGAGACATCTAGCATCAAGGTGCACGTGTTATGCAAGGATCATTCCATCTATATGAAGAACACGTGGGACTGGAACTACGAGACGGACATGTACCCAGGAGTGGACGTACGAACCTGAGTAATGTAGCGCAGTAAGTGAAGTAGAAAGGCACAAATGGTATGAACATGCGTGGCATATAGGGTGTGTTTGGTTGCGTTCTTGTCTCAGCATAATTGTTCCCTCTTCATGCATGCTCAACTCAACACCCCTCTTCATGCATGCTCTCTTCATGCATGCTTCTAGTGTATTTGTGCTAAACTAGTGTGGACTCATGCACCCTCCATACACTCTACCAAACACCCAAAAGTAGGTCGAGAAGGGAACTCTTGGGCGGCATTTGTCTCTTACTATGTACTACCACTAAATGTTGTACGTGCAATGCACGATGATGTTATGGAGTACATGCCTAAGTACTCTACTACTACTATATTAGTTGGAGGCACATATTAACTTTTGTATTTGTTTACGTGTATGCCCCGAGACCTTCCAACTAGACGTGTCTTTCTCTCCAGGTCGCACTTTGTATTGTTCATACCACTAAGTACTACTATGTGTGGTCTCCGACCCAGAAGTGGAAGAAGTGGAGACGCTCTACCACGCTGTTTTTTTTACGCTGGGCTCTACCACGCTGTTCATGTCCCACTCCTTTCGTTGACGTGTGGGACATCCAGCATGTGCCGTGTTTGGCACCCTTCGTCGTAAGAGTTGAAACGCTAGCATTCATCAGAAATAAAAATTAATTATAAATCGGCAGTGATACTATTTTTTGCGAACCAATCAGCAATGATACTATACCACACGGTTTCCTTGCTCCTTGATATCGGAAAGAATACTTCCATTCGCCAACATGTGGGACATCGACCATCCTGGTCCACTTGCCATGCACGCAGAACTCCAAGGGAGAGTCACCCAGGTCGTCGCACCGCAGTAACAATGACTAATGAGCCGTCAAATCACAGGCCCACTTCCCACTTTGAAGTTGCTCGGATGAAGGAACCATCATGACTTCGTCGAATTCCGCTTCTTGAAGAAAACTACCGTACCAGCAGTACTGCTAGCTACAGTAGTTACTCCAACAGAGGCCTCCTTTCGTTCATAGGATAGGAATATGAAAATCATAGGAAGTGAGATGACATGCATCTCAATTCCTATAGAGAAAGAGATGCCATTTGATGATTAGGATAGGAATTTTTCCATTTAGTCTAGGCTAATGTACTGGTAATTTGCTCTAAAAACTACAGTAGTAACTAGTAGTATTGGTACATGCTCGTACTCAGACACAGACACACACACACTAACTACTAGTACTACTACTTCTCACATGCTGGCCAGACGACGTCGTTCTCCTTCCCGGCTTTGTCGGTGACACCCCCACCGTGCTTGGATCTCCCCCGACCTCTCCGCAGCAGCGCGTCCTGATACGTCTCCAACGTATCTATAATTTTTGATTGCTCCATTCTATATTATCTACTGTTTTGGACTATATTAGGCTTTATTTTCCACTTTTATATTATTTTTGGGACTAACCTATTAACCGGAGGCCCAGCCCAGAATTGCTGTTTTTTTGCCTATTTCAGTGTTTCGAAGAAACGGAATATCAAATGGAGTCCAAACGGAATGAAACCTTCGGGAACGTGATTTTCTCACCGAACATGATCCAGGAGACTTGGACCCTACTCCAAGGAGTCAAAGAGGCGGTCACGAGGGTGGGGGGCGCCCCCCCCTAGGGCGCGCCCCCTGCCTCGTGGGCCCCTCGGAGCTCCACCGACGTACTCCTTCCTCCTATATATACCTACGTACCCCCAAACGATCAAAAGGGGAGTCAAAAACCTAATTCCACCACCGCAACTTTCTGTATCCACGAGATCCCATCTTGGGGCATGTTCCAGAGCTCCGCCGGAGAGGGCCGTCATCACGGAGGGTGAGGGAGTCCTGGATTAGGGGGTCTCCGGACAGCCGGACTATCTCCATTGGCCGGACTGTTAGACTATGAAGATACAAGATTGAAGACTTCGTCTTGTGTCCGGATGGGACTCTACTTGGCGTGGAAGGCAAGCTAGGCAATACAGATATGAATATCTCCTCCTTTGTAACCGACCCTGTGTAACCCTAACCCTCTCCGGTGTCTATATGAACCGAAGGGTTTTAGTCCGTAGGACACCAACCATAACATACAATCATACCATAGGCTAGCTTCTAGGGTTTAGCCTCTCTGATCTCGTGGTAGATCTACTCTTGTACTACCCATATCATCGATATAATCAAGCAGGACGTAGGGTTTTACCTCCATCAAGAGGGCCCGAACCTGGGTAAAACTTCGTGTCCCCTGCCTCCTGTTACCATCCGGCCTAGACGCACAGTTCGGGACCCCCTACCCGAGATCCGCCGGTTTTGACACCGACGTTGGTGCTTTCATTGAGAGTTCCGATGTGCCGTCGCCACCAGGAAGGATGTCTCATCTCGTCTTTAAAGACGGCACTATCGCTGAGGGAGCCTTGGCTATCAGCCAAACTCTCCGGCTAGGTGGTTTTCTTACGACCGCCTGTTCGGCCGCTGCGCCGACGATGACTTCTCGGGTCATCGAAAGAAATCTTCACGTCAACTCGGAACTCGCCGAGCAGTTAGATCCAATGGAGCTCTCTTCCCTGAACGAGCTCTTGGATCGCATCGCCGCCCTGGGAGTCGCTACAGACTACGATCAAATTGGGCCTAAACCCGATCTGAGAGAGATTAACTCTCCCTAGGTCACCCATCACGTTGCAATGGTGGAGGAACAATGCGGCAACCCTTCATCTATCTTAAGGACTAGCTATGTCCAGATTCCCGATCCCTCCAAGCCGGATACCCGTGGAGGGGAGGACGTCACTCAAGGCTTGAACCTAGAATCAGGCAGCGGGTTAGATTTATCGGAAAACATCCAAGAATCCAAACTTTCGAGTTCGGAAACACCTTGGCCCCTGAGTCTCAGATCGGGTGAGGATTCGGAATCAATTCCACCCACCCACCCAAACATACGCGATCTATCCCAAATTAGGCAAGAGCCCGAAGAAACAGTACACCATTACTGGGCCAGATTCCTCCTAGTCATGAACAGGATAAAGGAGTGCCGCGAGGAAGACGCAATTTCATTCTTTTGCAATAATTGCACGGACAAGGGAATCCTCAATGCCATAAGTGGCCGCGAAATTACACGCTTTGCCGACTTGCATAGTACGAAAGTACTGTGCGATGGAAAGCGCCTGGAAAACCAAAATAAAATTTTGGGATAATCCGGCCCTAAATACAAACCCGGTCCGAAATAAAAGGGTGCATTATCACAATACACCTGGGTTAACTACCAAAAAGCAAAAGCCCTTTACGGGGCAAGGAACCGTACTGGAGGGATGGCTCAACGGACCCTGCAAAATTCATAGTACAGCAAATGCAATACCAACGCACAGCCTTAGAGCATGTTGGATACTCCGGCAGGTGGCCAAAAGTGGTGAGGATTTACTCCTCCCAAAAACCATAGAGCACCATCTCGCGGACAACAATACGGTGTTAACGGTCTTTGAGACCTTCGCATCAAATAATAGACGCAAGCGAACACTTCGCAGCATGGCCGAAATCTGCCACATAGCAGAAATAAATCCTTGGAGTGACACGGCTATTACCTTCAATGCCTGTGACGAACCCAAATTCCGAACAGCCCGAGCACCAGCCGCACTGGTCCTCAGTCCAATCGTGGACGGCTTTCGACTCACCAAGGTACTCATGGACGGCGGCAGCGGATTAAACCTCATCTATGAGGAAACTCTTCAAAAGATGGAAATAGACTGGAGCCGCATTGAGCACAGTAGCACAACCTTTAGAGGAATCATCCCCAGGAAGCACGCTGTGCTGGGAAAATCACACTAGATGTGGTATTCGGCACGCCGGATAATTACAGGTCCGAAGAAATTACATTCCAAGTGGCCCCGTTCAGCAGTGGATACCACGCTCTACTAGGGCGGGAGGCGTTTACAATCTTCCACGCCATACCCCGTTATGGGTACATGAATCTCAAAATGCCCGGGCCCAACGGAATCATCACTCTTGCTAGTGATCCGGACATAGCACTCTGCGCCGAAAATAAGACAACCGCACTGGCCCTCGAGGCACTATCCGAAGCCCTAGCGGCCGAGGAACTAACTGCGCTGCGCTCCATGGTGAACAGGGACGATGTGATACTCAATAAAAGATCCAAGTCCACCTCCTTTAAACCAGCGGATGAAATAGTCAAATTCCAAGTCCATCCAACGGACCCTACAAAAACAGCTTCCATCGGGGCACAATTAAACCCTGATGTCGACGCCGCACTGCGAGAGTTCCTACGCGAGAACTGGGATATTTTCGCCTGGCACCCTTTAGACATGCTAGGAATCCCACGCAGGCTGGCTGAGCACAGCCTAAATATCCTAAAAGGATTCAAGCCAGTCAGGCAGGCTCTTCGACGTTTCTCCGAGCCTAAGAGACAAGCCATGGGAGAGTAACTAGCCAAGATATTGGAGGCCGGATTCATCAGACATAAAACATCCGGACTGGCTAGCAAACCTGGTGATGGTACCAAAGAAGGACAAATCCTGGCGCTTGTGCATCGATTTTAAGGACCTTAACAAGGCATGCCCAAAGGATCCCTTCCCCCTCCCCCGCATTGATCAAATCATCGATGCTACCGCAGGACATGATTCAGTGTGTTTCCTCGACGCATACTCCGTCTACCATCAAATTAAAATGGCGGAGCCAGACCAAGCCGCAACGGCATTCATCACACCATACGACCCATTCTGCTTCAACACAATGCCCTTCGGGCTCAAAAACGTCGGCGCAACATATCAGCGCATGATTCAGACATGTCTGGCAAACCAGATCGGCAAAACAGTGGAGGCATACGTGGACGACGTGGTCGTTAAGACCAAGCATGTCAAAACTCTAGTAGATGACTTGAGGCTCACATTCAACAACCTCCGAACATATGACATCAAGCTCAATCCGGAAAAATGCGTTCTCGACGTACCAGCCGGAAAGCTCCTGGGATTCATTGTCTCCAGTAGAGGTATTGAAGCTAATCCGGCCAAAATCCGAGCGTTGTCACAATTGGCTACCCCAACAGACCTCAAACAAATACAAAAATTGACTGGATGTGTGGCGGCTCTAAGCCGCTTTATCTCCCGCTTGGGAGAAAAGGCATTACCCTTTATCGCCTCCTCCAGCGCACCGAACACTTCGAGTGAACGGATGCCGCCTCGGCCGGACTCAACGAAATAAAAGCCATATTGGCAACAAACCCAGTCCTGGCCGCGCCAAACATTGGCGAACCAATGCAATTATACATTGCGGCAACTCATCAAGTAGTAAGCGCAGTGCTCGTCGTCGAGCGAGAAGCGGACGGACACAAATTCCTCCTTCAAAAGCCGGTTTAGTATGTGTCCATTGTCCTTACTCCATGCAAATCACGGTACCCGCATTATCAAAAGATAGCGTACGCGGAATTATGGCATCCCGGAAGCTGCGACACTACTTTCAAGAGTGTTCGATAACGGTAGCCTCAGAAGTACCACTTAACGATATTATAAACAACCGCGACACGACGGGCCGGATTGCCAAATGGGCCATTGAGCTCCTCCCGTTCGACATAACTTACAAGCCACGGCGAGCTATCAAGTCGCAAGTTTTGGCTGACTTCGTCGCCGAATGGACGGAAGCCGAACTCCCTAAAGAGTACGGCACATATTCAAACTGGATCATGCACTTCGACGGCTCCAAAATGTTGGCTGGTCTGGGGGCTTGCATCATTTTGACGTCCCCAACAGGAGATACCATCCAATACATACTACAGATAATGTATACGAACTCCAACAACGCGGCCGAATATGAGGCCCTTCTACATGGTCTCCGGATGGCAGTATCTATGGGAATTCAATGCCTAGAGGTGCGCGGGGATTCGAACCTCGCGATATCCCAAATAAATGGAGACTTCGATGCCAAGGATCCGAAAATGGCAGCTTATCGCAATGCCGTCTTAAAAATGTCAGCTCGGTTCGAGGGGCTCGAATTTCACCATGTGGCTCGGGAAAACAATCAAGCGGCGGATATCCTCGCCCGCATCGGCGCAAAATGCGACGCGGTCCCTCCCAACATATTTCTGGAACAGCTCTTCAAGCCATCCATAGCATGGGAAGGGGACACCGGTAACAACAGTCCGGACCTGGCCAAAATACCCGATACCGAACTCTCTGACACAATCGGAGGCCCCGCCACCGAAATAACACAATCAGCCCACGAAATAATCGCCATTATTGCCCCGTGGACAGAACCATTCCTGGCCTACCTAACTAGACAGGAACTTCCAGAGGACCAAAATGAGGCACGCTGCATAGTGCAGCGATCCAAGGCCTACAGGGTCCATGAGGGAGAATTGTACAAAAAAAGCGCTACCGAAGTCCTTCAAAAGTGCATCTCCGAAGAGGAAGTGCGGAACCTTTTGGCAGAAATTCACACCGGACTCGGCGGTCATCACACCGCAGCCCGGGCTCTTGTAAGCAAGGCCTTCCGTACAGGATTTTATTGGCCAACGGCCCGGGCAGATGCACAGGACTTGGTCCAACGTTGCGCCGGTTGCCAGCTCTTTGCAAATCAAAGCCACATGCCACCCACCGCCCTCCAGACAATCCCCATTACATGGCCCTTCGCGGTCTGGGGGCTTGACATGGTTGGACCCCTTAAAGGGGGAACCCACAAGAAAAAAATACTTACTGGTCATGGTGGATAAATTCACCAAATGGATAGAGGCTAAACCTGTGAAAACAACCGAATCCGGACCGGTGATAGATTTCATATCCGGGGTTGTACACCGTTACAACGTCCCCCACAGCATCATCACTGATAACGGCACGAACTTCACGGCCGATGAGGTAAAACTCTGGTGTAGCAAAATGGGCATCAAGCTCGATTATGCTTCAGTCTATCACCCACAAACCAACGGTCAAGTCGAACGAGCAAATGATCTTATAATGAGCGGCATTAAACCCAGATTAGTGCGCTCCTTAAAGGAGTCTGACACGCACTGGGTAGAGGAGCTCGACTCCGTACTCTGGGGGCTGCGGACCACGCCGAATCGTAGTACCGGATATACACCGTTTTTTATGGTGTACGGCGCAGAGGCAGTCCTGCCTTGTGACATAATTCATGACTCACCTCGAGTGCGCATGTATGAAGAAAGAGAAGTCGAGCTCAATCGGCAGGACAGTCTGGACACCTTGGAGGAAGAGCGCGACGTAGCCAAAGCCCGTTCTGCATTTTACCAACAACAGGCTCGCAGATACCAAAGTAGAGAAGTACGGGCCAAAACTTATAACGTTGGCGAACTAGTTCTACGGCTGCCGGATAAGAAAAAGAACAAGCTCGAGCCCAAATGGGAAGGTCCCTTCATTATCGACCAAGTTCTGACCGGTGGAGCATACCGACTGCGGGATGCATCGACTAGTCGACTCGAGCTGAACCCATGGAACGCAGCAAGGCTCCGAAGATTCTACGCCTAGCACCGGACTTTATGTTAGTCCCCTCCCTTTGTCCATTTTCTGCATATGCATCACCTGTCTTGTTTCCCTTTCTTTCATTTATTTCTCTAGGCCTTCAAGGGTCACCTTGTGCCTCACTCATACATCACAGATGCGCTAGCCGCACTCTTCATACCTGGGGGCTTCTTTCACAGAAGCTTAAAGTATTTACCTAGGCCTCACGCCCAACACATGTGTTATACTTCCGCATGTACCTTTTTCACCATTATATGCATCGATATGACTTAAGTTTTGGCCAAGCTGGGTTGCCTGGCTCTTGTATTTATGCCCTACGTTCCCGTTAATTCGGCTAGGGCATAAGGGGAGCACCTCTGCGATTGTTACCGCCTGGTCATCCGGACGTGTACCTCAGACTGGGTGAAGCCGAAAGCTAGCGTTCTTAAGAGAATATTCAGTCGGTGAACAAAAGATGTGTAACACCCCGGATATGATTTACCTAATATGTAATCCAACTCTTGCCGTTTCCGGCGTTAAGTTATTTTACTTTCTCGGGTTCGGGTTTTTGTCTCCGTGTATTGTTGTCGTTGTCATGCATCTCATATCATGTCATCATGTGCATTGCATTTGCATACGTGTTCGTCTCATGCATCTGAGCATTTTCCCCGTTGTCCGTTTTGCATTCCGGCGCTCCGTTCTCCTCCGATGGTCATTTCTACCTTTCTTTCGTGTGTGGGGATTAAATATTTCCGGATTGGACCGAGACTTGCCAAGCGGCCTTGGTTTACTACCGGTAGACCACCTGTCAAGTTTCGTACCATTTGGACTTCGTTTGATGCTCCAACGGTTAACCGAGGGACCGAGAAGGCCTCGTGTGTGTTGCAGCCCAACACCCTTCCAATTTGGTCCAAAACCCACGAAAACTCTCTCCATCATCTAGAGCGTTCGATCACGATCGCATGGCCGAAAATCGCACCTCATTTGGACTCTCCTAGCTCCTCCTATGCCTATTTAAAGACCCCCTCCGAAAATTCTCGTTCTCCTCTCCCCAAAACCCTAGATCCACCACCTCGCGCCGCGCCGGACACGTCCGGTCCGGCCGGACAAAACAAGCCGCCGCCGCCCAACGAATCGCAGGCCGCCATGTGGGCAGCCGCGCCCACTTCGCCGCCGGCCCACCCGGGCCCAGGCGGGGCCCCCTGGCCCGAGTCGCCGCCTCCCGCGGGCCACTTCCCCGCCGCCGCACCCGAGTCGCCGCGGACGCCCGCCGCCTACTTCCCCGACTCTGGCGGCCGAGCCACCTCGCCGTCGACGCCCATCGGCCGCCGCGCCGCCGCAAGTCCCCGCCGCTGACCACCGCCTCGCCGCCGACGCTGCCCCTCACTGCCGGGGCCAGCGCGCCGGCGAGCTCCACCCCGGCTCCGGCCTCCTCCCCACGAGCAACTCCGGCGAGCTCTTCCTCTCCGGCAAGTCCGACGTCGAACCTTGGGAACCGCACCGCTGCTACAGTACCCGGCCGGATCTAGATCTGGAATTGCCTCGGTTGACTTTTGCCCCGAAACCCTAGCTATTTTGCTATGTTCGTCATGCCGTAACTTTGCATCCGTAGCTCCGTTTTGGGCATATAGCATATCAAAATGTTCGCCTCAGAGAGTATATCATTTCATATCATTGCATCATTTTCATTTGAGTTCATCTCGATGCCCGAAATACTGTTGGAAGAGTGCTATTTGAGATATTTGACGGATCTGCTGCTCCAATTAGATATTTGTCATTTTTGTCATGATTAATGTGTGCATGATATGCCCCTAAGCTCTACATATGTTTTGTTATATGCTTTGCCATCTTTCCAGAGGTGCAACCCATGTATTTTTTGTGATGTGTGTGGCGACTAGCACAAGCTTGCAAAGTGGTGCATTCGTTAATGCTGATTTCAGGGACTTAGCAATTCCACTAAGTCCTTGATCTGTTTATCTCAATATGCCATATGTTCAAGTTGTTTCCTAGTGATCCGTGCCTCTTTTGAGGGTGATCAGTAAGGTTGTTTTGTTAATCTTGTATTGCTCTATCCATTAATGTCTTTGTTTGCAATTATGGATCACCCTAGCTTGAGTCAATCGAGCTCTACTTTTGCTATTTCGTGAATCTGGGCAGATTGTCTGCTTGTTAGCGATTTTGCCGAGGATGTTGTAGTTGATCCGTGAATGCCATGTTATTGTTCTTGCCATGTCTAGCTTGTATAATGTGTATTCTTGAAGGGCGTATGCTTAGATTGTCATGACTTGCTCTGTAGTGAGTGCATCGATCTCGTAAACATGCCTACTTGATATCTGATTTTGCATGCTCCAGTTTTCACTAAGTCTGTGATCTGATTATGTTTTTGCCATGTTCACATGCTTGCAAATGTATTTTCTGATCCCTTTTGGCTCAAGGTCACTAAGGGACTTTTGTTAAGCTCTTTGAGTAGCTCCATGCCATGCTTTACTTTGCCATGTTCAGGTCCTGTAGCATATAGTTTTCATGCTCCAAAGTGTGCTACCTGATCTAAAATTCCAGACAAGTGTTAATTTCACTAAGTCTGAAATCTATTTACCAAATGCATTTTTTCCATGCTTGTTTGAACCTGTTAATTGATGATTTGGCCGTAGCTCAGTGTTCATATTTTGTTAAGAATCATGAATGGATCCCTTCCATGTATTTTGTTGTCATGATTGAGTGCTGTAGCATGTTTAACTTGTTGCATTTAGATGGCTACTTGTTGTATATCGCAGACCGGTGCCATATTTGAATTGCTTGCCATTTCCAAACCGTGACTCTGATTCCGGCGTTCTTTATATCATTTTCAAGCGATTTCATCTCGCCTTTCTAGTGGCACACTTGGATTTCCAAGTTGAGGACAGGTTCATTATTTCTTTGTCAAATCTTGCATATGCATCGCATATCGCATCCCGCATAGCATACCATGTTTGCATCATGTTGTTTGAGCTTTGCACGTGGTTGATTGTTTTCCGTTTGCTTGTTTGTCTTGTTTGGGTAGAGCCGGAAGACGAGTTCGCTAGCGAGGAGCCCGTTGAGTTTGCTTTCGAGGATCCAGTCTACTCTGACAACTTTGCAGGCAAGATGATCATACCCTCGAAATCACTACTATCTTTGCTTTGCTAGATGCTCGCTCTTTTGCTATGCCTATGATACGATGCCTACCACTTGCTTATCATGCCTCCCAAATTTCCATGTCAAACCTCTAACCCACCATGTCCTAGCAAACTGTTGATTGGCTATGTTACCGCTTTGCTCAGCCCCTCTTATAGCGTTGCTAGTTGCAGGTGAAGATTGGAGACCGTTCCTTGTTGGAACATAATTTACTTGTTGGGATATCATTATATGGCCTTGTTATCTTAATGCATCTATATACTTGGTAAAGGGTGGAAGGCTCGGCCTCTCGCCTAGTGATTTGTTCCACTCTTGCCGCCCTAGTTTCCGTCATATCGGTGTTATGTTCCCGGATTTTTGTGTTCCTTACACGGTTGGGTGATAATGGGAACCCCTTGATAGTTCGCCTTAAATAAAGCTTTTCCAGCAATGCCCAACCTTGGTTTTACCATTTGCCACCTAGCCTCTTTTCCCTTGGGTTTCCGGAGCCCGAGGGTCATCTTATTTTAGCCCCCCTGGGCCAGTGCTCCTCTGAGTGTTGGTCCGACTGAGCTGCCTGTGGGGCTACCTCGGGGAAACTTAAGGGTTGGTTTTACTCGTAGCTAGTCTCATCTGAGTGTGCCCTGAGAACGAGATATGTGCAGCTCCTATCAGGATTTGTCGGCACATTCGGGCGGTGTTGCTGGATTTGTTTTAACTTGTCGAAGTGTCTTGTAGAACCGGGATACCGAGTCTGATCGGAATGTCTTGGGTCTATTCCTTCGTTGACTGTGAGAGCTTGTCATGGGCTAAGTTGGGACTCCCCTGCAGGGATTTGAACTTTCGAAAGTCGTGCCCGCGGTTATGGGTAGATGGGAATTTGTTAATGTCCGGTTGTAGATAACTTGAACCTTAATTTAATTAAAATGAATCAACTGTGTGAGTTACCGTGATGGTCTCTTCTCGGCGGAGTCCGGGAAGTGAACACGGTGTTGGAGTAATGCTTGTCGCAGGTTGTTCTCCGTAGTTGTTCGTTCGCCCTTCGCTTTCTCTTCTCGCTCTCTTTTGCGAACAGGTTAGCCACCATATATGCTAGTCGCTTGCTGCAGCTCCACATATTTACCTTGCCTTACCTATAAGCTTAAATAATCTTGATCGCGAGGGTGCGAGATTGCTGAGTCCCTGTGGCTCACATATTACTTCCAAACCAGATGCAGGGCCGGATGACTCCGTTCCAGATGACGCACTTGAGCTCAAGTGGGAGTTCGACGAGGACTCACGCCGTTACTATGTTTCTTTCCCTGATGATCAGTAGTGGTGCCCAGTTGGGGCGATCGGGACCGTGTCGCATGTTGGGTTGGTCTTTTATTTTGGCGCCATAGTCGGGCCATGAGTGTTTGAATGATGTAATGCTATTTATGTACTTTGATTGACATGGCAAGTGTAAGCCAACTATGTATCTCCCCTTTTATTATCTATATATTACATGGGATGTTGTGAAGATTGCCTAACTTGCGACATTGCTTTCAATGCGGTTATGCCTCTAAGTCGTGCCTCGACACGTAGGAGATATAGCCGCATCGAGGGCGTTACAAGATGACTTTTATTTATTATCCATATCTGCCCCCATATGTTTTTTCTGTGCTTCTTGTCGCAGTCCGGACATGCACTTTAGGGCATGCCTACCCAAGGAAAGGAACCCTTAACGGAACTATTCTCTCTGGAAGATGTTTCTTACTACCCATGTAATATAACATAACTAGGTTGGCACTTGTCTTATAAAGCACTAATGACCCCTACGCCTGGTCTCCACGCATGCCCCGGTTCTTACATAAACGAGAGGGTATTCGGATACACTCCGGACTGTCGGGTCCCGAGGTTGAAGCGAAAAGGTCCGCCACGACAAACGATCTACAATCCGGCTAGAAGGCATCATACATGTCACTTTAAAATTACATAGTCAATTTGACTGGTTGAATTCCTCTTCAATGCCATCCAATAGGCTGTCTAGTCTACAGTCCTATTGGGAATACTTTGCAGCCAATTCTACTTGGCCGTACACTAAACTCACAGGGATCTCCTTGCCATCAGGCCCCACAGGTCCGACTTCGGCCATGTGGTTCGGGTCAGCCTTCGTGTACCGTGTCTTCACCATTGCCCAGGTTTCCCTGGCGCCCTGACGGCAGGCTGATATCTTCCATAATCGGAAGCGCCGTCGTGCTCCCTTCAGCTTTTCTGCAAGCTCTCCAAGGCCTTCGGGTATGGAGACGGACGGCCACAGGGCCTGGGCGACACCTTGCATCACCTGCCGAACTCGTTCGTGCAACTGTGCGAGCTCGGGAAGAAGATCACCCATTGAACCAGGCATCTCCTTGGCAGGACGACCTGTTAGCATACCTACAGACATAACTCTATCAGCCAGCTTCCTCGCCGAACTCTTTTTCAAAGTTCGTTCAAGCACTTACTAAATATGCCGCGTCGAAGCCGCTGATTCTCCCTAACAGAGTCCGACAGTTGGGAATGAACATCTTTTAGTTCCACACCCAGATTGGTGTTGGCATCTTGGAGATCATTCTTCTCCTGCCTCACCCTCGTAAGCACGCTCTCACCAGCCTTCAGCTGGCGTATGAGATGTTGCTTATCCAGATTTACTCCAGCGTCATCTGCAATTTTATCGTCAGATCTGCATATACGCCGCATTCTAATATGATACTTATCATTCGAAGGATATGTTACCAGAGGGGGTCTCTTTGGGCTCCCCTGCTGCGGCCAGTGCGGCCTAAAGTTGGGCTTTGCACTCTTCCAGCTCCTGGGACAGTTGAGTATTCTTTTCTATAAGAACCTGCATAACAAATGATCCTTAAATCAGTTATCCTAACTGTTTCAAGTCTCAGGGGCTACTGATATATATAATCATCAAATTTTCTCACCCGTATCTCTTTTACATACTGCTCTGTGGCTCTGGCTAGACCATTTTGAGTGGCACAGAGGTGCGCGTCTCCCGAGTTGAAGGCATCCAATGCCTCTTGGGAGAAACAAGCGTCATGAAGAACAGTCTGGCGACGCCTGTGGTTCATGGCACTTTCCACCTCGAAATGGGTGGTGGACAGTTTATCCGCATCCTCTGTCGGAGGAGCACCCGGCGCACGCCTTGTATTCGTTCCCGCCTCTGAATCCGGCCTTGGAGCCTGGCTTGTGGAGGCACGATTGGTAGCCTCTCCGGGTATAGTCCGGCAAGCACTCTTTTTCCTGGAAAGAATGCATGGGCGTTAATATGCCTCTAAAAATAATATCTTTCAATAAAGACGGCGCGCCGTACCGCTGCGCTGGTGTCTCAATCCGGACTGCGGATCTTCTCAGCTTGCCTGGCCTCGCGGCCCCTTGTTGGCTAGTTGCCACAGGCTCGGCCTTCTGCCCCGAGGACCTCCCCTGCAAAACACGGCTGTTATACAGCAATCAAAAAAGCGCAAGGACGAATCCCTTTTTTAAGTGTTGGGACTTCGGTCTCAGTCACCTGTGAGGCTGGAACTAGCCCAGGGTAATCGGCTGTAATGGCCACCAAGGCGTTGTCATTACTCCATTGGTAAAATACCCCGTCGATCAGCTCCACAGATATGTCCGGATCCTCCTGGGAGGCCGGGTCAAGGGACCATCCAGGGTCCTCGGGTTCTAGAGGAGGGCTGTTTATCTCCTTTACTGCCTGGCGCAGCTCCTGCGATGAAATCGCTAGAATGAATACTTAACTACGGGAATACGAAATGGATGGGCGATAAAAAGTCTCTTGTCAGTGTCAAAACCGGCGGATCTCGGGTAGTGGGTCCCGAACTGTGCGTCTAGGCCGGATGGTAACAGGAGGCAGGGAACACGATGTTTTACCCAGGTTCGGGCCCTCTTGATGGAGGTAAAACCCTACGTCCTGCTTGATTAGTATTGATGATATGGGTAGTACAAGAGTAGATCTACCACGAGATCAAGGAGGCTAAACCCTAGAAGCTAGCCTATGGTATGATTGTTGTATATGGAGTTGATTGCCTACGGACTACAACCCTCCGGTTTATATAGACACCGGATAGGGTTAGGGTTACATAGAGTCGGTTACAATGGTAGGAGATCTTGAATATCTGCATCGCCAAGCTTGTCTTCCACGCCAAGGAAAGTCCCATCCGGACATGGGACGAAGTCTTCAATCTTGTATCTTCATAGTCCAGGAGTCCGGCTGAAGGTATAGTCCGGCTACCCGAACACCCCCTAATCCAGGACTCCCTCATCTCTGCTTACCCAGCTCGGAGGATTGTACATAGAAAATCTGCCCTGCGGGTTGACACGAAGGAATTCCTCCTCTTCTCCCTTGTACAAAGTGGATAAGATCTTTATTAGATCGGCGGCCGATCCTGACCCTTTGCGGCCGTGGCGGGTGGCGTCATCCTCCCCGTTGAAATCCCACATGGGGTGGCCTCTATACTGAAGCGGCTGCACCCCCCGCATGATGCATATGGCCATGACCTCAATCATGGTCAATCCAGATCGAGCTAAAAAACTTATCCGGCTCATCAGGTAAAGAATGTCCCTGTCATCTTCCTCTAGGGAGCTCCGTGGACGCCAGCTCCGGCGCTTCTTCAATGGGGCATTGTCGAACTCCGAAAGGCCGATCCGAATAGGATCCGGGAGGGGGACGTCTTCTATATAAAACCATTCTGAAGGCCAGTCTTCGGACGTCTTCTTCGGGGTCCCGGACAGGTATTCGGTCCCGGCAATACGCCACACTTTGGCTCCGCCCACTTGATATATTGATCCCTTCTGAGAACGGGGCACAAGGCAGAACAGCTTCTTCCATAGAGCGAAATGAGCCTCACAGCCCAAAAACAACTCGCAAAGGGCTACGAATCCCATGATATGTAGCAGGGAGGCAGGCGTAAGGTTGTGCAACTGGAGGCTGTAGAACTCCAGGAGCCCCCGGAGAAACGGATGAATTGGGAATCCGAGCCCTCTTACCAAATAAGGGATAAAGCATACCCGCTCTCCCTTGGAGGGATTGGGAAGGCTCTCTGCTTGCTCTCCGCCATTATAGATGGCAAGCCCGGCTCGAACCGGGACCAGGTACGCTGGGGGAAGAAATCCCTTGGTCTGAAGCATCACTAATTTGCTGTGCGGGATGGAACATCTCTCCCAATCTCCAGGCTTGGAGCTAGGGGCGCAAGATGAGGAGCTGCGTCGACCGGCCATGATGGAATGGATCTCTATCGGGTGCGCTCCGATGAAGGCTCGCCGAGGGAGGGTGGTGTGATTTGGATCTGAATCCTCGTCTTTTTAAATAGGCGGCTCATTTGCACAGTTAGGGGGGTAAATGCAAAAACACACTGACTCTTCACATTCGCTCGACACGTGGAAAGCAGCCATTATTGGGCGTGGAAGCCAAGGAGTGCAACATTCACAAGAAATCGGACACTATTTCGACAGGTACATAGAATTTGAAGAGGAAGCCGCCTTGCAATGCCGAAGACAGTACTGCGCGCCGGACTCATCGTCATCGAAGCCTGGTTCGGGGGCTACTGAGGGAGTCCTGGATTAGGGGGTCTCCGGACAGCCGGACTATCTCCATTGGCCGGACTGTTAGACTATGAAGATACAAGATTGAAGACTTCGTCTCGTGTCCGGATGGGACTCTACTTGGCGTGGAAGGCAAGCTAGGCAATACGGATATGAATATCTCCTCCTTTGTAACCGACCGTGTATAACCCTAACCCTCTCCGGTGTCTATATAAACCGAAGGGTTTTAGTCCGTAGGACAACAACCATAACATACAATCATACCATAGGCTAGTTTCTAGGGTTTAGCCTCTCTGATCTCGTGGTAGATCTACTCTTGTACTACCCATATCATCGATATTAATCAAGCAGGACATAGGGTTTCACCTCCATCAAGAGGGCCCGAACCTGGGTAAAACTTCGTGTCCCCTGCCTCCTATTACCATCCGGCCTAGACGCACAGTTCGGGACCCCCTACCCGAGATCCGCCGGTTTTGACACTGACAGAGGGCTTCTACATCATCATAGCCTCTCCGATGAAGTGTGAGTAGTTTACCTCAAACCTTCGGGTCCATGGTTAGTAGCTAGATGGCTTCTTCTCTCTTTTTGGATCTCAATACAAAGTTCTCCCCCTCTCTTGTGGAGATCTATTCGATGTAATCTTCTTTTTGTGGTGTGTTTGTTGAGACCGATGAATTGTGGGTTTATGATCAAGTCTATCTATGAATAATATTTGAATCTTCTCTGAATTATTTTATGTATGATTGGTTATCTTTGCAAGTCTCTTCGAATTATCCATTTGGTTTGGCCAACTAGATTGGTAGTTCTTGCCATGGGAGAAGTGCTTAGCTTTGGGTTCGATCTTGCGGTGTCCTTTCCCAGTGACAGAAGGGGCAGCAAGGCACGTATTGTATCGTTGCCATCGAGGATAACAAGATGGGGTTTATTTCATATTGCATGAATTTATCTCTCTACATCATGTCATCTTGCTTAAGGTGTTACTCTGTTTTTAACTTAATACTCTAGATGCATGCTGGATAGCGGTCGATGAGTGGAGTAATAATAGTAGATGCAGAATCGTTTCGGTCTACTTGTCACGGACGTGATGCCTATATACATGATCATGCCTAGATATTCTCATAACTATGCTCAATTCTGTCAATTGCTCAAAAGTAATTTGTTCACCCACCGTAGAATACTTATGCTCTTGAGAGAAGCCACTAGTGAAACTATGGCCCCCGGGTCTATTCTCATCATATTAATCTCCATCACTTCAATCTTGCTTTGCTTTTTACTTTGCTTTTACTTTTTACTTTGCATCTCTATACCAAAAATACCAAAAATATTATATCTATCAGATCTCACTCTCGTAAGTGACCGTGAAGGGATTGACAACCCCTAATCGCGTTGGTTGCGAGTAGCTATCGCTTTGTGCAGGTACGAGGGACTTGAGCGTGGCCTCCTACTGGATTGATACCTTGGTTCTCAAAAACTGAGGGAAATACTTACGCTACTCTGCTGCATCATCCCTTCCTCTTCGGGGAAAACCAACGCAAGCTCAAGACGTAGCAAGAAGGGTTTCTGGCGCCGTTGCCGGGGAGTCTACGCAAAAAGTCAACATACCAAGTACCCATCACAATCCCTATCTCTCGCATTACATTATTTGCCATTTGCCTCTCGTTTTCCTCTCCCCCACTTCACCGTTGCCGTTTTATTCGCCCTCTCTCCCTCTCTCTCTATCCTCCCTCTCTATTTGCCTCCTTCTACCCGTTTCTTGTTTGCTCGTATGGTTGGAATAGTTGTTTATTTATTACTAAATAGAGAACCTAAGATCTATGGATCCTCATCTACTTGCTAATCTTTTTAAGAGATCCAATTATGATGAACCAATTGCTAGTGAGTTTTGTGCACTAGATTATCTTTATGAAGTTTTGCTTGAAATTCGTGAATCTGAAAAGTGTGATGAATTACTTTATGAAGCGATTCACGATAGAGCTTTGAATAAAAAGCATGATTGCAATGATTTTACTATAAATTCTCTTGATGTCAATTGTGCTAATAATATGAAAAACCCTAAGCTTGGGGATGCTAGTTTTGCTATGTATACTACTTGTTGTAATGATCATGATTGGGGTAATTCTTCTTATGATATTGAAAATTTATTTAAGCCCCATGATGAATATGAGATTGATAATAGTGTTTGCAATATTATTGAAAGTGGGCTTGGAAAGGTCATGACTTTAGTTAATGTTAATCCACTATTTTGGAAGAGTGTCAACTTTGCATGCATATGGATCGTGTTGAAATTTTTTTGTGTGATAGATATTTTTTTGAATTGCTTATGATCCCTCATGCAATTATTATGAGAGAGGAAAATATGGTGGTAGAAATTTTCATGTTACTAAATTACCTCTCGTTATGTTGAGATTGCTATTGTTTCTTTCTGCTTCCTTGCATATGCTAGTTTTTGCTTGCCTTGACAATTTGTTTGCCTATAAAATTCCTATGCATAGGAAGTATGTTATACTTAGATGTGTTTGTTACTTGTTTTATGATGCTCTCTTTGTGCTTCAACTCTTGTCTTTCATGTGAGCATCATTAAAATTATCAATGCCCAGCTTTAAGGATTTAAAGAAAAGCGCTTGTTGGGAGACAACCCAATATTTATCCTTCCTGTTATTAAATAAATAAATTATTTAGCCTCTTTTTTGGTTGTGTTTTTTGTACTTAATTAGTGTTTGTGCCAAGTAGAACCGTTGGGAAGACTTGGGGAAAGTCTTGTTGAACTTGCTGTAAAAAACAGAAACTTTAGCGCTCACAAGAACTACTGTCATTTTTATTTGAAGAGTGCTATTTAGTTAATTATTTTTTCAGATGATTAATAGATAAATTCCTCACGTCCAGACATTTATTTTAGAATATTTGGGGTTCCAGATCTTGCGCTAGCTACAGATTACTACAGACTATTCTGTTTTTGACAGATTCTGTTTTTCGTGTGTTGTTTGCTTATTTTGATGAATCTATGGCTAGTAAAATAGTTTATAATCCATAGAGAAGTTGTAATACAGTAGGTTTAACACCAATATAAATAAAGAATGAGTTCATTACAGTACCTTGAAGTGGTCTTTTGTTTTCTTTCGCTAACGGAGCTCACGAGTTTTCTACTTTAAGTTTTGTGTTGTGAAGTTTTCAAGTTTTGGGTGAACTCTTTTGATGGATTATGGAACAAGGAGTGGCAAGAGCTTAATCTTGGGGATGACCATGGCACCCCCAATATAATACAAGGACACCAAAAATTCAAAGCTTGGGGATGCCCCGGAAGGCATCCCCTCTTTCGTCCACTTCCATCGGTAATTTACTTGGAGCTATATTTTTATTCACCAACATGATATGTGTTTTGCTTGGAGCGTCTTGTATTATTTTTGTCTTTGTGTTTTAGTATGCCACAGTCATCCTTGCTGTACACACCTTTTGAGAGAGCCATACATGAATTAAAATTTGATAGAATACTCTATGTGCTTCACTTATATCTTTTGAGCTACGTAGTTTTCCTCTATGTGCTTCACTTATATCTTTTGAGCGTTATAATTTTGCTCTATGTGCTTCACTTAGATCTTTTAGAGCACGGTGGTGGATTTGTTTTAAAGAAACTATTGATCTCTCATGCTTCACTTAAATTATTTTGAGAGTCTCTTAATAGCATGGTAATTTGCTTAATAATAATATGCTTGGTATTCAAGATTTGTGAAACTTTCTTTTGAGTGTGTTGAATACTAAGAAAAGATTGAAGCATGATAATTGTTTTGAGATATGGAGGTGATAATATTAAAGTCATGCTAGTTGAGTAGTTGTGAATTTAAATAATACTTGTGTTAAAGTTTGTGATTCCCGTAGCATGCATGTATGGTGAACCGTTATGTGATGAAGTCGGAGCATGATTTATTTATTGATTGTCTTCCTTATGAGTGGCGGTCGGGGACGAGCGATGGTCTTTTCCTACCAATCTATCCCCCTAGGAGCATGCGCGTAATACTTTGCTTTGATGACTTCTAGATTTTTGCAATAAGTATATGAGTTCTTTATGACTAATGTTGAGTCCATGGATTATACGCACTCTCACCCTTCCACCTCTGCTAGCCTCTCTAATACCGCGCACTTTTCACCGGTATAATACACCTACCATATACCGTCCTCAAAACAGCCACCATACCTACCTATTATGGCATTTCCATAGCCATTCCGAGATATATTGCCATGCAACTTTCCACCGTTCCGTTCATGACACATTCATCATTGTCATATTGCATATCCTGGTACACCGCCGGAGGCATTCATATAGAGTCATATTTTGTTCTAAGTATCGAGTTGTAATTGTTGAGTTGTAAGAAAAATAAAAGTGTGATGATCATCATTATTAGAGCATTGTCCCAGTAAGGAAAGGATGATGGAGACTATGATTCCCCCATAAGTTGGGATGAGACTCTGGATGAAAAATAAATAAAAAGAGGCCATAAAAAAGGGAGAAAAGGCCCTAATAAAAAAATGAGAGAAAAAGAGAGAAGGGACAATGTTACTATCCTCTTACCACACTTTTGCTTCAAAGTAGCACCATGATCTTCATAGTAGAGAGTCTCTCATGTTATCACTTTCATATACTAGTGGGAATCTTTCATTATAGAACTTGGCTTGTATATTCCAATGATGGGCTTCCTCAAATTGCCCTAGGTCTTCATGAGCAAGCAAGTTGGATGCACACCCACTTAGTTTCTTTTTGAGCTTTCATATACTTATAGCTCTAGTGCATTCGTTGCATGGCAATCCCTACTCATTCACATTGATATCTATTGATGGGCAACTCCATAGCCCGTTGATATGCCTAGTTGATGTGAGACTATCTTCTCCTTTTTGTTTTCTCCACAACCACCATTCTATTCCACCTATAGTGCTATATCCATGGCTCATGCTCATGTATTGCGTGAAGATTGAAAAAGTTTTGAAAAAGTTAGAGTATGAAACAATTGCTTGGCTTGTCATCGGGGTTGTGCATGATTTAAATACTTTGTGTGGTGAAGATAGAGCATAGCCAGACTATATGATGTTGTAGGGATAACTTTCTTTGGCCATGTTATTTTGAGAAGACATAATTGCTTTGTTAGTATGCTTGAAGTATTATTATTTTTATGTCAATATAAACTTTTGTCTTGAATCTTTCGAATTTGAATATTCATATCACAATTAAGAAGATTTGCATTGAAATTATGCCAAGTAGCACTCCGCATCAAAAATTCTCTTTTTATCATTTACCTACTCGAGGACGAGCAGGAATTAAGCTTGGGGATGCCTGATACGTCTCCGACGTATCTATAATTTTTGATTGCTCCATGCTATATTATCTATTGTTTTGGACTATATTGGTATTTATTTTCCACTTTTATATTATTTTTGGGACTAACCTATTAACCGGAGGCCCAGCCCAGAATTGCTGTTTTTTGCCTATTTCAGTGTTTCGAAGAAACGGAATATAAACGGAGTCCAAACGGAATGAAACCTTCGGGAACATGTTTTTCTCACCGAACGTGATCCAGGAGACTTGGACCCTACTCCAAGGAGTCAAAGAGGCGGTCACGAGGGTGGGCCCCCCCTAGGGTGCACCCCCTGCCTCGTGGGCCTCTCAGAGCTCCACCGACGTACTCCTTCCTCCTATATATACCTACGTACCCCCAAATGATCAGAAGGGGAGCCAAAAACCTAATTCCACCGCCGCAACTTTCTATATCCACGAGATCCCATCTTGGGGCCTGTTCCGGAGCTCCACCGGAGAGGGCCGTCATCACGGAGGGCTTCTACATCATCATAGCCTCTCCGATGAAGTGTGAGTAGTTTACCTCAAACCTTCAGGTCCATAGTTAGTAGCTAGATGGCTTCTTCTCTCTTTTTGGATCTCTATACAAAGTTCTCCCCCTCTCTTGTGGAGATCTATTCGATGTAATCTTCTTTTTGCGGTGTGTTTGTTGAGACCGATGAATTGTGGGTTTATGATCAAGTCTATCTATGAATAATATTTGAATCTTCTCTGAATTCTTTTATGTATGATTGGTTATCTTTGCAAGTCTCTTCAAATTATCCGTTTGGTTTGGCCAACTAGATTGGTAGTTCTTGCCATGGGAGAAGTGCTTAGCTTTGGGTTCGATCTTGTGGTGTCTTTTCCTAGTGACAGAAGGGGCAGCAAGGCACGTATTGTATCATTGCCATCGAGGATAACAAGATGGGGTTTATTTCATATTGCATGAATTTATCTCTCCACATCATGTCATCTTGCTTAAGGCGTTACTCTGTTTTTAACTTAATACTCTAGATGCATGCTGGATAGCGGTCGATGAGTGGAGTAATGGTAGTAGATGCATAATCGTTCCAGTCTACTTCTCACGGACGTGATGCCTATATACATGATCATGCCTAGATATTCTCATAACTATGCTCAATTCTGTCAATTGCTCAACAGTAATTTGTTCACCCACCGTAGAATACTTATGCTCTTGAGAGAAGCCACTAGTGAAACCTATGGCCCCGGGGTCTATTCTCATCATATTAATCTCCATCACTTTAATCTTGCTTTGCTTTTTACTTTGCTTTTACTTTTTACTTTGCATCTCTATACCAAAAATACCAAAAATATTGTATCTATCAGATCTCACTCTCGTAAGTGACCGTGAAGGGATTGACAACCCCTAATCGCATTGGTTGCGAGTAGCTATCGTTTTGTGCAGGTACGAGGGACTTGAGCGTGGCCTCCTACTGGATTGATACCTTGGTTCTCAAAAACTGAGGGAAATACTTACGCTACTCTGTTGCATCATCCCTTCCTCTTCGGGGAAAACCAAGGCAAGCTCAAGACGTAGCACGTGCGTCCTTTTCTTTCTTGCGGCGGCGGGCCTCTCTTTTCTTGAGTGCTTTTTGACTTTTCCGCTCCCTCTGTGTGGCTTTTGCCGCCTCTTGCTCTACCGCCCATTCGGCCTTGGCATCTTCAAATTCCTCCCACATAGTTGTGAGGTCGCGAGCAGCGATGAACTGGCGCGGCGGGATGCCATCGCTGCCTTACCGGTTAGTGTGCGGCGCGGTGGCATGAACGACGCTTGGTGAGAGCTCTGGGGTGGAGTGGCCGGGCAACCGTATAGTGCATTGGTTTGTCAAGAGCTCAAGGACACAAGACGAAGCAAATTTGGATTCCCCTTCAATCCTGGTCATTTATTACCGAGTAAAATGCATTGGCGGTCATCGAACTTGTCTTGATAGCTCACTTTGATCATTGTATACGAGATATGGTGATTATACGGTCACTGGCTCAGTGTATAGCTCTGTATTTGTCTGGTTGACCAGTCAAACAGACTGCATGCGCTTCATCAGTTCGTGTTCTTTATTTATCTACGCGGGCCTACCTGTCAATGGAGAAAGAAATACTGTAAAAACCAAAATTATGCATATGTGGGGAATCAAACCACAGACTCGTCGTTGCAACGCACCCTCGTTAGCCAAATGAAAATGAAATACTTCGCGTCAGACACTCATGCTCACGCTGTCAAAGCATGCTAGTGCATGCACGTCGCCATCTAAATCAAAGTCCTACTCATGGCGCAACGCAAACGGTGAGCCCATCACCTGCGCGCCCCAGCGGTGCCTGACATTACTATTTAGACGTTTGATGGAGGCCTACGCGAACGCCGAGCATGTATTCATCTGGCTCAACACCAACGGTCATACTCGGACCGCCTTGCTCATGTATATCGTCCATCACAACGACAATCTATAAAACAGCCTAAGCTAGAGAGGGTACTATGGTAGTATGGTATGGAGTATGTACTATCGTGAGCGACCGATCTTAGTGCCACTGCACACCGAAACCCCTTCCATCGCTAGCGCGCGCTTCCCGCGTGAAACGATCACCCTCTCTCTAGAATGTCAATGCCGCATTCACCAGACTTAACTGCAGGTGCAATTGGTGAGTCACTGACACGCGGGCTAGATGCCTGTTGGGCCCACATGTCAGTAACCCAAACGCATCTGCAGTTAAGTCACAAAAGCAGCGTCCGCATTCACGCCCGACGAACCTACTCCGACGCCAGTTGTCCATCCGTCTACCGCGGCTCATTGCCATTCGCCCGCTATATTAACTTGAGCCCCAGTGCTACCTCTTGAGCTTGCGTTGGATTTCCCAGAAGAGGAAGGGATGATGCAGCAGAGTAGCGTAAGTATTTCCCTCAGTTTTTGAGAACCAAGGTATCAATCTAGTAGGAGGCCACGCTCAAGTCCCTCATACCTGCAAAAAACGATAGCTACTCGCAACCAACGCGATTAGGGGTTGTCAATGCCTTCACGGTCACTTACGAGAGTGAGATCTGATAGATATAATATTTTTGGTATTTTTGGTATAGAGATGCAAAGTGAAAAGTAAAGGCAAAGTAAAAAAGCAAAGCAAGATTAAAGTGATGTAGATTAATATGATGAGAATAGACCTGGGGGCCATAGGTTTCACTAGTGGCTTCTCTCAAGAGCATAAGTATTCTACGGTGGGTGAACAAATTATTGTTGATCAATTGACAGAATTGCGCATAGTTATGAGAATATCTAGGCATAATCATGTATATAGGCATCACGTCCGTGACAAGTAGACCGAAACGATTCTGCATCTACTACTATTACTCACTCACCGACCGCTATCCAGCATGCATCTAGAGTATTAAGTTAAAAACAGAGTAATGCTTTAAGCAAGATGACATGATGTAGAGAGATAAATTCATGCAATATGAAATAAACCCCATCTTGTTATCCTCGATGGCAACGATACAATACGTGCCTTGCTGCCCCTTCTGTCACTGGAAAAGGACACCGCAAGATCGAACCCAAAGCTAAGCACTTCTCCCATGGCAAGAACTACCAATCTAGTTGGCCAAACTAAACGGATAATTCGGAGAGACTTGCAAAGATAACCAATCATACATAAAAGAGTTCATAGAAGATTCAAATATTATTCAGAGATAGACTTGATCATAAACCCACAATTCATCGGTCTCAACAAACACACCACAAAAAGAAGATTACATCGAATAGATCTCCACAAGAGAGGGGGAGAACTTTGTATTGAGACCCAAAAAGAGAGAAGAAGCCATCTAGCTACTAACTATGGACCCCGAAGGTCTGAGGTTAACTACTCACACTTCATCGGAGGGGCTATGATGGTGTAGAAGCCCTCCGTGATGACGGCCCTCTCCGGCGGAGCTCCGGAACAGGCCCCAAGATGGGATCTCGTGGATACAGAAAGTTGCGGCGGTGGAATTAGGTTTTTGGCTCCTGTTCTGATCGTTTGGGGGTACGTATGTATATATAGGAGGAAGGAGTACGTCGATGGAGCACCGAGGGGCCCACGAGGCAGGGGGCGCGCCCCCACCCTCGTGACCGCCTCTCTTATGCCTTGGCGTAGGGTCCAAGTCTCCTGGATCACGTTCGGTGAGAAAATCACGTTCCCAAAGGTTTCATTCCGTTTGGAATCCGTTTTATATTCTGTTTCTTCGAAACACTGAAATAGGCAAAAAAACAGCAATTCTGGGTTGGGCCTCCAGTTAATAGGTTAATCCCAAAAATAATATAAAAGTGGAAAATAAATCCCAATATAGTCCAAAACAGTAGATAATATAGCATGGAGCAATCAAAAATTATAGATACGTTGGAGACGTATCAGGCATCCTCAAGCTTAATTCCTGCTCGTCCTCGAGTAGGTAAATGATAAAAAGAGAATTTTTTATGCGGAGTGCTACTTGCCATAATTTCAATGCAAATCTTCTTAATTGTGATATGAGTATTCAGATTCGAAAGATTCAAGACAAAAGTTTATATTGACATAAAAATAATAATACTTCAAGCATACTAACAAAGCAATTATGTCTTCTCAAAATAACATGGCCAAAGAAAGTTATCCCTACAAAATCATATAGTCTGGCTATGCTCTATCTTCACCACACAAAGTATTTAAATCATGCACAACCCCGATGACAAGCCAAGCAATTGTTTCATACTCTAACTTTTTCAAAACTTTTTCAATCTTCACGCAATACATGAGCGTGAGCCATGGATATAGCACTATAGGTGGAATAGAATGGTGGTTGTGGAGAAGACAAAAAGGAGAAGATAGTCTCACATCAACTAGGCGTATCAACGGGCTATGGAGATGCTCATCAATAGATATCAATGTGAGTGAGTAGGGATTGCCATGCAACGGATGCACTAGAGCTATAAGCATATGAAAGCTCATCAAAAGAAACTAAGTGGGTGTGCATCCAACTTGCTTGCTCATGAAGACCTAGGGCAATTTGAGGAAGCCCATCATTGGAATATACAGGCCAAGCTCTATAATGTAAAATTCCCACTAGTATATGAAAGTGATAACATGAGAGACTCTCTACTATGAAGATCATGGTGCTACTTTGAAGCACAAGGGTGGTAAAAGGATAGTAACATTGTCCCTTCTCTCTTTTTCTCTCATTTTTTTATTTGGGCCTTTTCTCTTTTTTATGGCCTCTTTTCTTTCTCTTTTTATTTGGGCTTCTTTGGCCTCTGCTACCTCTTGAGATTGCGTTGGTTTTCCCCGAAGAGGAAAGAATGATGCAGCAGAGTAGCGTAAGTATTTCCCTCAGTTTTTGAGAACCAAGGTATCAATCCAGTAGGAGGCCACGCACAATCCCTCGTACCTACACAACACAAAGAGCTCAACGCAACCAACGCGATTAGGGGTTGTCAATCCCTTCACGGTCACTTACGGAAGTGAGATCCGATAGATAATATCTTTGGTATTTTTGATATAAAGATGCAAAGTGAAAAGTAAAAGGCAAAGTAAAAACAAAGCAAGATTAAAGTGATGGAGATTGAGATGATGAGAATAGACCCGGGGGCCATAGGTTTCACTAGTGGCTTCTCTCAAGAGCATAAGTTTTCTACGGTGGGTGAACAAATTACTGTTGAGCAATTGACAGAATTGAGCATGGTTATGAGAATATCTAGGCATGATCATGTATATAGGCATCACGTCCGTGACAAGTAGATCAAAACGATTCTGCATCTACTACTATTACTCCACTCATCGACCGCTATCCAGCATGCATCTAGAGTATTAAGTTAAAAACAGAGTAACGCTTTAAGAAAGATGACATGATGTAGAGAGATAAATTCATGGAATATGAAATAAAACCCATCTTGTTATCCTCGATGGCAACGATACAATACGTGTCTTGCTGCCCCTTCTGTCACTGGGAAAGAACACCGCAAGATCGAACCCAAAGCTAAGCACTTCTCCCATGGCAAGAACTACCAATCTAGTTGGCCAAACCAAACGGATAATTCGAAGAGACTTGCAAAGATAACCAACCATACATAAAAGAATTCAGAGAAGATTCAAATATTGTTCATAGATAGACTTGATCATAAACCCACAATTCATCGGTCTCAACAAACACACCGCAAAAGAAGAAGATTACATCGAATAGATCTCCACAAGAGAGGGGGAGAACTTTGTATTGAGATCCAAAAAGAGAGAAGAAGCCATCTAGCTAATAACTATGGACCCAAAGGTCTGAGGTAAACTACTCACACTTCATCGGAGGGGCTATGATGATGTAGAAGCCCTCCGTGATGACGGCCCTCTCCGGCGGAGCTCCGGAATAGGCCCCAAGATGGGATCTCGTGGATACAGAAAGTTGCGGCGGTGGAATTAGGTTTTTGGCTCCTGTTCTGATCGTTTGGGGTACGTGGGTATATATAGGAGGAAGGAGTACGTCGGTGGAGCACCGAGGGGCCCACGAGGCAGGGGGGCGTGCCCCCTACCCTCGTGACCGCCTCCGGTACTTCTTGGAGTAGGGTCCAAGTCTCCTGGGTCTTATCCGAGAAGAAAATCACATTCCAAAAAGGATTTTTCTATTTGGACTCCGTTTGATATTCTGTTTCTTCGAAACACTGAAATAGGCAAAAAACAGCAATTCTGGGCTGGGCCTCCGGTTAATAGGTTAGTCCCAAAAATAATATAAAAGTGGAAAATAAAGCCCAATATAGTCCAAAACAGTAGATAATATAGCATGGAGCAATCAAAATTATAGATACGTTGGAGACGTATCAGGCATCCCCAAGCTTAATTCCTGCTCATCCTCGAGTCGGTAAATGATAAAAAGAGAATTTTTGATGCGGAGTGCTACTTGGCATAATTGCAATGCAAAATTTCTTAATTGTGGTATGAATATTCAGATTAGAAAGATTCAAGACAAAAGTTCAGATTGACATAAAGAATAATAACACTTCAAGCAAACTAACAAAGCAAATATGTTTTCTCAAAGTAACATGGCCAAAGAAAGTTCATCCCTACAAAAATCATATAGTTTAGTCATGCTCCATTTTCGTCACACAAGAATGCGCTCATCATGCACAACCCCGATGACAAGCCAAGCAATTGTTTCATACCTTAATAATTTCAAGCTGATAAACTTTCACGCAATACATGAGCATGAGCCATGGATATAGCACTATGGGTGGAATAGAATATAATGATGGGGGTTGTGTGGAGAAGACAAAAAAGGAGAAAGTCTCACATCAACGAGGCTAATCAATGGGCTAGGGAGATGCCCATCGATTGATGTTAATGCGAGGAGTAGGGATTGCCATGCAATGGATGCACTAGAGCTATAAATGTATGAAAGCTCAACAAAGGAAACTAAGTGGGTGTGCATCCAACTTGCTTGCTCATGAAGACCTAGGGCACTTGAGGAGGCCCATTGTTGGAATATACAAGCCAAGTTCTATAATGAAAAATTCCCACTAGTATATGAAAGTGATAACTCAAGAGACTCTCTATATGAAGAACATGGTGCTACTTTGAAGCACAATATATGAGACTCGCTATATCATGGTGCTACTTTGAAGCACAAGTGTGGAAAAAAGGATAGTAACATTGCCCCTTTTTGTTTGTTTTTTCTGGGCCTTCTTTTTTGGGGGACAATGCTCTATTGAATGATGATCATCACACTTCTATTTATTTACAACTCAATGATTACAACTCGATACTAAAACAAAGTATGACTCTATATGAATGCCTCCGGCAGTGTACCGGGATATGCAATGAATCAAGAGTGACAAGTAAAAATTATGAACGGTGGCTTTGCCACAAATACTATGTCAACTACATGATCATGCTAAGCAATATGACAATGATGAATGTGTCATGATAAACTGGATGGTGGAAAGTTGCATGGCAATATATCTCGGAATGGCTATGGAAATGCCATAATAGGTAGGTATGGTGGCTGTTTTGAGGAAGATATATGGAGGTTTATGTGTGAAAGAGCGTATCATATCACGGGGTTTGGATCCACCGGCGAAGTTTGCACCAACTCTCAATGTGAGAAAGGGCAATGCACGATACCGTAGAGGCTAGCAATGATGGAAGGGTGAGAGTGCGTATAGTCCATGGACTCAACATTAGTCATAAAGAACTCATATACTTATTGCAAAAATCTACAAGCCATCAAAAACCAAAGTATTACGTGCATTCTCCTAGGGGGATAGATTGGTAGTAAAAGACCATCGCTCGTCCCCGACCGCCACTCATAAGGAGGACAATCAAATAACACCTCATGTTTCAAATTTGTTGCATAATGTTAACCATACGTGCATGTTACGGGACTTGCAAACTTTAACTCAAGCACTTCTCAAATTCACAATTACTCTACTAGCATGACTTTGATATTACTACCTCCATATCTCAAAACAATTATCAATCATCCAACTTTTCTTAGTATTCAACGCACTCAAAAGAAAGTTTCACAAATCTTGAATACCAAGCAAGTTATTATTAAGCAAATTACCATGCTATTACGACTCTCAAAATAATTTAAGTGAAGCATGAGAGATCATAGTTTCTTTAAAACAAAACACCACCGTGCTCTAAAAGATCTAAGTGAAGCACATAGAGCAAAATTTCAACGCTCAAAAGATATAAGTGAAGCACATAGAGCAAAACTACATAGCTCAAAAGATATAAGTGAAGCACATAGAGTATTCTATCAAATTTTAATTCATAGATGACTCTCTCAAAATGTGTGTACAGCAAGGATTATTGTGCCATACTAACAAACAAAGACACAAATAATACAAGACGCTCCAAGCAAAACACATATCATGTTGGTGAATAAAAATATAGCTCCAAGTAAATTACCGATGAAAGTGGACGAAAGAGGGGATGCCTTCCGGGGCATCCCCAAGCTTTGACTTTTTGGTGTCCTTGGATTATCTTGGGGGTTCCATGGGCATCCCCAAGCTTAGGCTATTTCCACTCCTTGTTCCATAATCCATCAAAAGAACTCACCCAAAACTTGAAAACTTCACAACACAAAACTCAATAGAAATCCCGTCAGCTCCGTTAGAGAAAGAAAACATAAAACCACTTCAAGGTACTGTAATGAACTCATTATTTATTTATTTTGGTGTTAAACCTACTGTATTCCAACTTCTCTACGGATTATAAACTATTTTACTAACCATAGATTCATCAAAATAAGCAAACAACACACGAAAAACAGAATCTATCAAAAACAGAACAGTCTGTAGTAATCTGGAACTAACACAAACTTCTGGAACTCTAAAAAATCTATAAAAATTAGACGACCTAGATAATTTGTTTATTGATCATCAGCAATTGGAATCAGTATTTTATCACGATCTGATGATTTTTAGTAATTCGGGCACTGAACGCGAAGTTTCTGGAAATTACAGCAAGATCAAATAACTATCATCCAAGAAGATCCAATAGGTCTAGCTTGGCACAAACACTAATTAAAACACAAAACCACATCAAACAGAGGGTAGATGGGTTATTTATTCCCTAACAGAATAAAAACACACAAAAACTAAAAATAAAATTGGGTTGCCTCCCAACAAGCGCTATCGTTTAACGCCCCTAGCTAGGCATAAAAGCGAGGATAGATCTAGGTGTTGCCATCTTTGGAAGGCAATTCTTAAATGAGGCATCTACCTTTCTTAGAGATCTCTTTATTTTTAGTAAATATCAAACTTTTAGGCACAAGATTGAAAAATTCATATGTAGCAAATGGTTCTTTAATGAAATCAAAAATATCGGGATGAGTACTTATAGATTTAAGATCCGCAGTTTCCTTACTAGATGATTCACCCTTATTCTTAGGAACATACATAAGCTTAGCAATTTTAGTGGGAGGACTAGGAGTATTCTTTGCGGAAGAAAAAGTGGTTCCCAAATTGGTAATGATACCCTCAAGTTTATCGATTCTAGAGGAATCTAGATTTATTTTCTCATCTACCATGGGTTCCTTCTCCTTAATATTTTTCAAAGTCATTCCTACCTTAGACCCATATTGAGTGATTTGATTATGAATCTTTTTATCTAGATTTTCAATTGATTCAATAGTAGCAACTTTGTTTTCAATAATTTCAAGCCTTTGCATAACATGCTCCAAAGTTAATATAGTTCCATTAACCAAAAGAGGTGGTGAGCCAAATAAGTCTATCATAGCATTATAGGAATCAAAAGTATGGCTACCCAAGAAATTCCCTCCGGTAATGGTATCAAGGATATTTCTATACCAAGGACTAGCACCCACATAAAAATTACGAAGAAGAACTGAAGTAGATTGCTTACTGGTAGCTCTATTTTGAGCATTGCAAATTCTATACCAAGCATCTTTCAGATTTTCTCCCTCCCTTTGTTTAAAATATAGAACTTCGTTCTCGGGAGATAACTAAGGAGATATAAGACTAGCCATGACGACAAGACAAGCGAGAAAAAGGCAAACGGAGAAGGAGAAGGGGAAGGAGAAAGAGAGGGCGAATAAAACGGCAAGGGTGAAGTGGGGGAGAGGAAAACGAGAGGCAAATGGCAACTAATGTAATGCGGGAGATAGGGATTGTGATGGGTACTTGGTATGTTGACTTTTTGCGTAGACTCCCCTGCAACGGCGCCAGAAATTCTTCTTGCTACCTCTTGAGCTTGCGTTGGTTTTCCCCGAAGAGGAAAGGATGATGCAGCAGAGTAGCGTAAATATTTCCCTCAGTTTTTGAGAACCAAGGTATCAATCCAGTAGGAGGCCACGCGCAAGTCCCTCGTACCTACACAACACAAAGAGCTCAACGCAACCAACGCGATTAGGGGTTGTCAATCCCTTCACGGTCACTTACGGAAGTGAGATCCGATAGATAATATTTTTGGTATTTTTGATATAAAGATGCAAAGTGAAAAGTAAAAGGCAAAGTAAAAACAAAGCAAGATTAAAGTGATGGAGATTGATATGATGAGAATAGACCCGGGGGGCATAGGTTTCACTAGTGGCTTCTCTCAAGAGCATAAGTTTTCTACGGTGGGTGAACAAATTATTGTTGAGCAATTGACAGAATTGAGCATAGTTATGAGAATATCTAGGCATGATCATGTATATAGGCATCACATCCGTGACAAGTAGATCGAAACGATTCTGCATCTACTACTATTACTCCACTCATCAACTGCTATCCAGCATGCATCTAGAGTATTAAGTTAAAAATAGAGTAACGCTTTAAGCAAGATGACATGATGTAGAGAGATAAATTCATGCAATATGAAATAAACCTCATCTTTTTATCCTGGATGGCAATGATACAATACGTGCCTTGCTGCCCCTTCTGTCACTGGGAAAGGACACCGCAAGATCGAACCCAAAGCTAAGCACTTCTCCCATGGCAAGAACTACCAATCTAGTTGGCCAAACCAAACGGATAATTCGAAGAGACTTGCAAAGATAACCAATCATACATAAAAGAATTCAGAGAAGATTCAAATATTATTCATAGATAGACTTGATCATAAATCCACAATTCATCGGTGTCAACAAACACACCGCAAAAAGAAGATTACATCGAATAGATCTCCACAAGAGAGGGGGAGAACTTTGTATTGAGATCCGAAAAGAGAGAAGAAGCCATCTATCTACTAACTATGGACCCGAAGGTCTGAGGTAAACTACTCACACTTCATCGGAGGGGCTATGATGATGTAGAAGCCCTCCGTGATGACGACCCTCTCCGGTGGAGCTCGGGAACCGGGCCCAAGACGGGATCTCGTGGATACAGAAAGTTGCGGCGGTGGAATTAGGTTTTTGGCTCCTGTTCTGATCGTTTGGGGGTACGTATGTATATATAGGAGGAAGGAGTACGTCGGTGGAGCACCGAGGGGCCCACGAGGCAGGGGGGCGCGCCCCCCACCCTCGTGACCGCCTCTCTGATGCCTTGGCGTAGGGTCCAAGTCTCCTGGATCACGTTCGATGAGAAAATCACGTTCCCGAAGGTTTCATTCCGTTTGGACTCCGTTTGATATTCTGTTTCTTCGAAACACTGAAATAGGCAAAAAAACGGCAATTCTGGGCTGGGCCTCCGGTTAATAGGTTAGTCCCAAAAATAATATAAAAGTGGAAAATAAAGCCCAATATAGTCCAAAACAGTAGATAATAAAGCATGGAGCAATCAAAAATTATAGATACGTTGGAGACGTATCACCCAGCTCCCAGCCATACCCAAAGACCCACACTTATTCTCCTCCGGTCCCTTCCTTCTGTCGGCACCACTTCAACCATGGCCTCCTGGCGCTCCGAAGCTCTCTTGGACGTACTGTCGCAGGAGCAGACGAAGGAGATTGCTGGCACCCCCCCCCCCGGCCGCCCTCCGCCGCCACGACCACGAAGCCGGTGCGCGGGCACAACCGGCAGCGAGGAAGAGTAGTACACGGTAGGTCGCCGCCGCTCTGATCCCGGGAAGGCCACCGCTACTCCACTCAGTCGACGCCAAGCTTGGTGGGGTAAACATCGGCGGCCGATTAGCCGCTTGACGGCGACGTGGAGGCGGAAATCTTCAGAACCTTGTGCTCCGGAGGAGGAGGTTATCAAGGCGGATGAGGCAAAGGCAATGGACGGCTTTCTCGGGTTCATGGTCGGACATGGTGGTCAGGCGCCGGCGATCGTTTAGATTCGGTTTATAGTAGGTTTTAGTATGGTTTGTGCGAAATATGTAATGAATTTCGTCCAGTTTGTAGGAAAAGTTTTCGAAATGTAATGAATTTCATCCGGTTAATTTGAAATTTTCTTTGTTTGCACGAATTTCGTCCGGTTAGTTCATATAGTTGTCGAAAGGTATGCGAGCAGCATCGGATGGCATCCATCAGTGTCCTCGGATAGATGCCGGTATAAATTTGTGGGCCAGCACTGGAGATGCCCTAACTATCATGCTATAATCGCTAACAATCCTCCATTATTTGGCAGGGAACAGTTATCCCTCGATCAAAATCAGATCCGCGGTGTTTCGCACTCCTCCCGCGTAAGAGTGTAAACTCTTGCTTACATAAAAATGGAGCAAGTGGACGGCACTGTAGCACGTCATATCACTCGAACTAGCCCGCCTAACGAGTGAGAAAGCACCGCCCTCGTCATTTTGTTCTGGATTTCTATCGATCGATCGCGCGAAAATGTTACGCTTCGCAAGTTCTAAAGGAATAGGTGGCACACTTACGACTCGTGCGCGTCACAACCCCGACAGTCCGGCTCGCACGCCGCTCACCAGAGGGGACACGCGTTGTCTTGCAATTTCACTGACATGTGGGACCGTAATTGAATAAACCGCCGATAGCCGAAATCTAATCGCTCGGCGGGCGTCGGCTGAGAAGAGGGAAACGGGGGAGGGAGAAGAGATCGCCCGTCCGCCGCGCACGGACTCCAAGAAATATATGGTGATAATGTGAGGTGGGCCATGCTGGAGTCCGGACCGCTTCCGGAGCCCGCTCTCACCGCCCTGGCCCCTCAAGACGCCAGCTGCCCGCCGCATGCATGCATAGCAAGTAGTACTCCTTATGTGGAGGAGAGAGAGGCATTGACAAAGTCAAGGAGTGGGCTCTGCAAGAGCCCGTCTCTACACGTGCTCCTAGGTATAAAAAATAATTCTAAAAAAGGCATAAAAAAGAATTGTGTCTTAAAAAAGAAAGGTAAAAAACATTTGAGAGGAAATAGATAGAGAGAAAGTGAGAAAAAGCTGTAACCTGGGCATTACATGAGGAAGGAGGGAGTGGTGCACATGCCAAGTTCACTGGGTTGCCGTGTTTCACACTACTCCGTCGTAACAGTGGAAACAATAGCTTTCATCAAAAATAAACAATGAATACTCAGTGCTCGTCCTCTATATCGGAAAGAATACTTTCATTTGCCGACATGTGGGACGTCGACCATCCTGGTCCACCTGCCATGCACAAAATTATCCTGGTCTACCCCGGTCGTATCGCAGGCCCAACCTTTCCCACTGTAAGTTGTTCGGACGGAGGAACCATCATGACTTCATTGAATTCCGCTTCTTCAAGAAAACTTACTGTACCCGCAATACTGCTACCACACGCGAAGACTGGAAGGCACTATACCATGTCATATCACTGAAACCCACTAGGCCAAACTAGCCCGCCTAGGTCATCTATTTTGGAACGAAGGGAGTACGTCTCTGCACTGCTATGATTTTGTGTTGCACGTTCTCTATACTTTTGCTACGATTTTCCTACCCTATGAACCAAATTAGGCCTGAATGTATGTCGACTATTGTCTGATCGATCGCTAAGCCTACAATTTTAGGAGCTAGGGCTATTGGTCGATTGACGAGGGATAAGTATAAGCGTACCACGAGCTCATCAGCCCCAACGTTTCTCTTCGGTGAGTGTTTTGCAAGTACTATAGCTCGCACAGTAGCTAGCCTACTAACACCAAGAATCATCAAACAAGCCCTGCTGATATGATAAATAGTTCAAACTTACATCTAAGCATGCCATATATTACATCAAAAGCTGGTGAGGATACATCTGTTTCCATAACTCAGAGAGGGTTCGCATGATTCATCCCATGATTCACTATCAAGCAAAAGTAGCAAGATCCGCCCACACAAGACAGTGCACTAGCCCTAAGATGGTTTGATAACACGCATCATTCTGGTAATTGAACACAGTGCAATGCAAACTACCCTGAAGGATTAGCGCGACCAACTATTTATTGTCATCGATCTCTCGGGCAATGACGGCATGGGAATCGATTTCTGGGGCGATGTCCATAGGACTGACCGCGACATCGGAATCGATCTCGGGGGCGATGTCCACAGGATGGACAGCGGCATCAGAATCGATCTCCGGGGCGATGCCAACAGGACGGGCCACGACATCGGAATCATCAACGACGTCCACCGGCACCTGCACAACCCTAACATATTAGCAAGCACATTGCAAATAATCAAAAACCACAACTATGGTAATAAGCCATTATTTTTTACCTTGTGCAGCTCACCGGGGGATCTCATCCCTCCGGGGGCCATCTCCTCGTCCTCGATGGGGGCCATCACCTTGTCAGGGAAATACTGCTTCTCAACGGCGACTATCTCCTCAAACTCGGTCTTGAGCCTCACATAGGTGGCAATCAGAGTTCTTGGGGTAGGCACGGTGGGGCCCTTGCTGTTCTTCCAACTTTCTTTGAGGAGTTCGTCCACCAACGTCCTCAACTCTTTGTCCAGTGCTTGTTTCTTGGAGTTCTTCGTCTCCATGGGTTGGCCCGCCAACATGGTCAACTCGTTGGTCGGTGCTTGCTTCCTGGAGATCGCTGTCTCCAATGGGTTGTCCGCTGGCAACTCTTTGCCTAGTGCTCCAGGATCCATCAATGAACTGACAAACAAAAAGCAATCGAAAGGAAACCACAATCACAATGAAAACAGGAAAAGAATAGGATGTGAGAATCGGTCGGTGCTTCGCAAAAAGAAGATTCTTGGAATGAAAATATAGCAGCATAACTGATTCGCCCACCTTTCCTTCATCGGTACAAAAGAAAAATGGCAAAGTGAGTAGCCTGGAGTGAGGTTTTCTTCAAGAAAGGGAAGAAAGGGCTTGAACGAGCATTCCAGTGAAATGATGGTTGCTTCATCCAGTCCAACTTGGAGGCCACCTTACCACTGCTGGTAAAGGTGTGGGTTTTGTGATATGACGGGTCATGACGGCCACACCGGGGTGACAGGTGAGTCTCGACTGTAGCACCTCGCTGTGATTTGGTGGATGGCACGTGGGCCCGGATGCTTTGAAATGTCCCGCATGTAGATAGAGCGGCTAGTCATATAGGAGTGCTCAATATTGTGCACCGCGACCAAGGCGGAGAGGAAAATGAGAGAACTACGTAATTAATGCATGAGTTTAATTAGGGTAGTTTTGTAAAGTACGAGATACATTCCTCCAATCGCAAAATGCCTTGGATCATGAGATTTGAGATTTGAGCCCTATAAACCGGAAGGGAGGGAGTACTGCACACGGTGTAGTCTAGTCACTTGTTGAAATCTCTAGAAAGGCAAATACTCCTTTCCGGTTTATAGGGCTATACTACTCCCTCCGTCTAGGTGTGTCAGTCATCTTATGAAAACCAAATAGTCCCAAAACACTTAGGCGTGGTGCATTAACTTCTACCTTGTTTCTTGTTTCTTGACATATCAACCAATAAGAGATGAGAGGTGTGCATGCTTTTAATGACTTGCAATTGCTAGTTCATTACATGCAATGCTATTAATTAGCAAATAAACATTGGTGACCCCAGGAGGAAACGGTGCTAAGCGCGTGGACCTATGCAGAATGAGTATCAACCAATGGATAATGGAGTTTAATTGTTAAAAATAGCAATTTTGTCTCATGCAAGAGCCTGGCTAGTACTCCAAGGAACCGCACCACGCGAGCGTTCGCAACTGCCACGTTCGGGTTGCGATTGGCTCTTCACCTCTTCGAGAAGACGAACAATGATGTTACTCTTACTTCTATATTATCGAATCCACTGCTGCATGTCTGTCCACCTTGTACGGGAGGGATAGCGTGTAGCGAGCTTCTACTTGCTGCTCCTGCCTTTGCGTCTATGACAGGTGGGCCCAACAGGTGGTTGGCCCCCCTATCATGCAGCCAAAGGCAGGTGCAGTTAAGGCACCGGAGCTCAGTCCACGAGGGAGAGGGCATTGTAGTAATCAAATTTCTCGGTCTTGTACGAGTTGACGCGACACATCAAAGCACTGCACTCGATATAAGTCTTTTTGCACATTTCAAATGGGCTACTTCGTATGTAGGAGTAGACATATTCTGCTTCGTATGTAGTCACTTGTTGCAATCTCTAAAAAGACTTATATTTGGAAACGGAGGGAGTACAACGCATGCATGCATGCCCTGACTTTCCTTTTGATACTTGCATGTGTTGATTTGATGCACCTTGCCAAATTTTGACTATAAATTTAACTAACCAAATTTTCATGCATGTCACAAAAAATTACGGGGCTGTTTGGATTGTGACTATGTTTGTCTTATGTTGCCACATTATTTTTCCCACACTTGCCTAACCTGAGTTGCTCAAATTGTTAGACACACTTTGGCTTGCCTAAGGGAATCTTGCCACAATTTTTGTGTCTATGACATGTGGGGTTCACTGCTAATAAAAAAATTCTTGTCTTAGGTGTGGCTAATAAAAAAGACTTATATTTAAGAATGGATGGAGTAGAAAATATAAATAATAATGCATGTTGGGGCAACCCACATTTCTATTAATTTTAGCCGTGGGCTTGTTCACAATTTTTACGAGGGGGTGGTTGTTCATTTAATGGAGGGACTTGTAGTACCAGACTTGAACGATACAAAGTGCGACCTGGCACACCGTAACACCACTTGGAACAAGCGGGTAGCTATCTCAAAAAACAATCAACAACTAAAAAAACCGCGAACTGGCATGTAGTAGTACACAATTTTAAACGATTGTTTTGATGGAGTGAAAAAGGAAAACTACCCCACTACGTATATATAGGCTGGAGCCTCCGCGCTTGCTTGCTAGGGTTGCTCTATTCACACACTCTCATCCTCTCCAGATCTAAACAAGATAGGGGTAGTAACACTGTCTTTCTCCCTTCAAAAAACACTGGCTTTCTATCCTCACCGTTGGTTACAGATCCGGACGTATCCCCCTCTGCTGGTGAAGGGGAGGAGGGGCAGCATTTAGGCCGTCGTCGATAGCGAGGGAGGAGACCCACTGCCGGCCGCACCGTTATCTCTGGCCGAGCGCCAGCGCGGGAGGTCCTCCGATCCCTTCGTTGTTGCCTGTGGGCGGATCCGGCCTCCCGCCGCCCACCTATCCACATCCCAATGACCTTCAGGTATATCTTCGTTCGAAACCGCCTTAGCTCTACTTCCCCAGCTCGCTACATCGCTACATGTGCATCATTTTCTACCTCTCATCCCCTCTCGATCGGATGGTCCAACGTCACATATTTTTTTCTTCTATTGTTAGAGGTAAAGCTACTTCATGGAGTCGAATCTTATACTCCCTCCGTCCAAAAATACTTGTCATTGAAATGGATGTATCTAGATGTATTTTAGTTCTAGACACATCCATTTTGATGACAAGTAATTCCGGACGGAGGGAGTACTTGGTTCAAACAAGAAATAAAGTGGGGGTGGGGGAATTTAGTATGTACATCGGACTTGGTACAAACAGGAAGGAAAGGGGGTGAAAGTAGTACAGGCTGGTCATCCAACCGGTCTCTTGGTCGAAAAGGGAAATATAGGGGTAATGATGTACATAGTGGTATGACCTGGACTAGATTTGCTATCCACACATAGGAGTAGGTGGCTATAGTGAACAAAAATGGGACCAACCCAGATGTGTTTCTTGGATGTTTGTTTCTCGGGCAACAAACTATGAATCACCACTTTATGCCCCTGTTTACGTACATGGTGCTGGACTGCTGGTGCACCCACTGTCCCATGCCCTTATACCAAATATTTAGGCTCCGTTTGGAATAAAGGGGCAGAAAACATAGGTCTTGATGAAAATAGAGGAATAGGAAAGGAATGTAGGTGTAAAACTATGGAACAGCGAACCGGAGGAAACTCTCAAGAGAATGTGTTCAGATGGACTATGAAATGTATAGATTTGTTTTTTTAGAGTAGCATGCTTGGCAGTATGAGATGCTATTTGTTTATTCAGCTGCACAGTGACTACTCTTGTCCTCACCTCACGTACCACACATAGGTTGATTTTTTATTCCGGCAACACACCACAGCAACCTGTCTAATGCATGGCAGCGAGCGCCTGCCTCGGGCTTCCGCCCAAAAAATGAGCAGCGCGTGGATGTTTCTAATCCTATGGAATCAGTACCACCAGGCCAGCTTTCCTATGAAACACTACTCACCTTTCCCATGTTCCGAACGGTTGGAAGGGAAAGAATACTGTAGGAATTGTGTTCCTACGAAAATCCTACACCAAACCTGTGAACCGAACGCAGCCTTAGTTGTTCTTAATCTAATGTCCCTCGTAAAAATGAAGCCATGCCACTGTTATAAGCCATGACAAGTTTAGCCAAATGTTTTTGCCTGTAATTGTTTGAGACTCTGACTGTTTCCTCTGTGCCTTTTTGTGCAAACAGGGATATCCAATTCACCTGGTTGCTGTTGTGACCTTTTGGTGCACTGCACAAAACTCTTCTTAAAAGAAGTGACTTTTGTGTTGTTTAACTGGAATGTCAGAATGGAACAGTTGGTTCATTTTGGTGGAACTGCACAAAGGAAGATCTGTGTTCCAATCCTCATCATCCATATTGGCGCCATGACCTTGCTTTAGGTAAGAATGATATTTAATGCATGTGTTCATCTCTATTTTCTGACTGCCATGAGAAAATAATGTTTTTACTGGTACACTTGTACTCCCTCACTGACAAAACCAATTCTGAATTAGAAGGCCAACCATGTACTTGGTTTCACCAACTAGTGAGAAGAAAGAGAAACAGAGAATGAAGAGGAAGAAGAAGAAGAATAAACAGTGCCAAGGCGATCTTGCTGAAGCCAGAGGCCTCAGTCGAGGCCATTCAAGGGCTCCGGCAATGACTGTTGGGGAACGTAGTAATTTCAAAAAAATTCCTACGCACACACAAGATCATGGTGATGCATAGCAACGAGAGGGGAGAGTGTGATCTACGTACCCTTGTAGACCAACAGCGGAAGCGTTAGCACAACGCGGTTGATGTAGTCGTACGTCTTCACGGCCCGACCGATCAAGCACCGAAACTACGGCACCTCCGAGTTTTAACACACGCTCAGCTCGATGACGATCCCCGGACTCCGATCCAGCAAAGTGTCGGGGAAGAGTTCCGTCAGCACGACGGCGTGGTGACGATCTTGATGTTCTACCGTCGCAGGGCTTCGTGTAAGCACCGCTACAATATTATTGAGGATTATGGTGGAAGGGGGCACCGCACACGGCTAAGAATATGATCACGTGGATCAACTTGTGTGTCTAGGGGTGCCCCCTGCCCCCGTATATAAAGGATCAAGGGGAGGAGGCCGACCCTAGGAGGGGGGCGCCAGGGAGTAGGATTCCTACTCCTAGTTGGAGTAGGTTTCCTCCTTTCATAGTCCAACTAGGAGAAGGGGGGAAAGGGGGGAAGAGGGGAAGCAAGGGAGAGAGGGGCCGCGCCCCAAACCCCTTGTCCAATTCGGACTGGGCTTGGGAGGGGCGTGCGCCACCTCCTGGTCCTTTCCACTAAGGCCCATTGCTTCTTCCTCGTATTCCCGTAACTCCTCGGTACCTCCGAAAATACCCGAATCACTCGGAACCTTTCCGATGTCCGAATATAGTCGTCCAATATATCGATTTTTACGTCTCGACCATTTCGAGACTCCTCGTCATGTCCCCGATCTCATCCGGGACTCCGAACTCCTTCGGTACATCAAAACTCATAAACTCATAATATAACTGTCATCGAAACCTTAAGCGTGTGGACCCTACGGGTTCGAGAACAATGTAGACATGACCGAGACACGTCTCCGGTCAATAACCAATAGCGGAACCTGGATGCTCATATTGGCTCCCACATATTCTACGAAGATCTTTATCGGTCAGACCGCATAACAACATACGTTGTTCCCTTTGTCATTGGTATGTTACTTGCCCGAGATTCGATCGTCGGTATCTTAATACCTAGTTCAATCTCGTTATCAGCAAGTCTCTTTACTCGTTTCATAATACATCAACTTGCAACTAACTTATTAGTTGTAATGCTTGCAAGGCTTATGTGATGTGCATTACCGAGAGGGCCCAGAGATACCTCTCCGACAATCGGAGTGGCAAATCCTAATCTCGAAATACGCCAACCCAACATTCACCTTTGGAGACACCTGTAGAGCTCCTTTATAATCACCCAGTTACGTTGTGACGTTTGGTAGCACACAAAGTGTTCCTCCGGTAAACGGGAGTTGCATAATCTCATAGTCATAGGAACATGTATAAGTCATGAAGAAAGCAATAGCAACATACTAAACGATCGAGTGCTAAGCTAACGAAATGGGTCAGGTCAATCACATCATTCTTCTAATGATGTGATCCCGTTAATCAAATAACAACTCTTTTGTTCATGGTTAGGAAACATAACCATCTTCGATTAACGAGCTAGTCTAGTAGAGGCATACTAGTGACACTCTGTTTGTCTATGTATTCACACATGTATTATGTTTCCGGTTAATACAATTCTAGCATGAATAATAAACATTTATCATGATATAAGGAAATAAATAATAACTTTATTATTGCCTCTAGGGCATATTTCCTTCAGTCTCCCACTTGCACTAGAGTCAATAATCTAGTTCACATCGCCATGTGATTCAACACTAATAGTTCACATCACCATGTGATTAACACCCATAGTCCACATTGTCATGTGACCTATACCCAAAGGGTTTACTAGAGTCAGTAATCTAGTTCACATCGTTTATGTGATTAACACCCAAAGAGTACTAAGGTGTGATCATGTTTTGCTTGTGAGATAATTTTAGTCAACGGGTCTGTCACATACAGATCCGTAAGTATTTTGCGAATTCTATGTCTACAATGCTCTACACAGAGCTACTCTAGCTAATTGCTCCCACTTTCAATATGTATCTAGATCGAGACTTAGAGTCATCCAGATCTGTGTCAAAACTTGCATCAACGTAACTTTTTACGACGAACCTTTTTGTCACCTCCATAATTGAGAAATATTTCCTTATTCCACTAAGGATAATTTTGACCGCTGTCCAGTGATCTACTCTTAGATCACTATTGTACTCCCTTGCTTAACACAGTGTAGGATATACAATAGATCTGGTACACAACATGGCATACTTTATAGAACCTATGGCTGAGGCATAGGGAATGACTTTCATTCTCTTTCTATCTTCTGCCGTGGTCGGGCTTTGAGTCTTACTCAATTTCACACCTTGTAACACAGCCAAGAACTCTTTCTTTGACTGTTCCAATTTTTGAACTACTTCAAAATATTGTCAAGGTATGTACTCATTGAAAAAAAACTTATCAAGCATCTTGATCTATCTCTATAGATCTTGATGCTTAATATGTAAGCAGCTTCACCGAGGTCTTTCTTTGAAAAACTTCTTTCACAACACTCCTTTATGCTTTGTAGAATAATTCTACATTATTTCCGATCAACAATATGTCATTCACATATACTTATCAGAAATGTTGTAGTGCTCCCACTCACTTTCTTGTAAATACAGGCTTCACCGCAAGTCTGTATAAAACTATATGCTTTGATCATCTCATCAAAGCGCATATTCCAACTCCGAGATGCTTGCACCAGTCCATAAATGGATCGCTGGAGCTTGCACATTTTGTTAGCACCTTTAGGATTGACAAAACCTTCTAGTTGTATCATATACAACTCTTCTTTAATAAATCCATTAAGGAATGCAGTTTTGTTTATCCATTTGCCAGATTTCATAAAAATGCGGCAATTGCTAACATGATTTGGACAGACTTAAGCATCGCTACGAGTGAGAAAATTTCATCGTAGTCAACACCTTGAACTTGCCGAAAACCTTTTGCGACAAGTCGAGCTTTGTAGACAGTAATATTACCGTCAGCGTCAGTCTTCTTTTTGAAGATCCATTTATTTTCTATGGCTTGCCAATCATCGGGCAAATCCATCAAAGTCCATACTTTGTTCTCATACATTGATCATATCTCAGATTTCATGGCCTCAAACCATTTGACGGAATCTGGGCTCATCATCGCTTCCTCATAGTTCGCAAGTTCGTCATGGTCTAGTAACATGACTTCCAGAACAGGATTACCGTACCACTCTGGTGCGGATCTCACTCTGGTTTACCTACGAGATTCGGTAGTAACTTGATCTGAAGTTACATGATCATCATCATTAGCTTCCTCACTAATTGGTGTAGTAGTCACAAGAACAGATTTCTGTGATGAACTACTTTCCAATAAGGGAGAAGGTACAATTACCTTATCAAGTTTTCTACTTTCCTCCCACTCACTTCTTTCGAGAGAAACTCCTTCTCTAGAAAGGATCCATTCTTAGCAACGAATGTCTTGCCTTCGGATCTGTGATAGAAGGTGTACCCAGCAGTCTTCTTTGGGTATCCTATGAAGACATATTTCTCCGATTTGGGTTTGAGCTTATCAGGATGAAACTTTTTCACATAAGCATCACAACCCAAAACTTTAAGAATCGACAACTTTGGTTTCTTGCCAAACCATCATTCAGATTGTGTCGTCTCAACGGATTTAGATGGTGCCCTTTTTAACATGAATGCAGCTGTCTCTAATGCATAACCCCAAGACGATAGTGGTAGGTTGGTAAGAGACATCATAGATTGCACTATATCCAATAAAGTACGGTTATGACGATCGGACACACCATTATGCTGTGGTGTTCCAGGTGGCATGAGTTTGTGAAACTATTCCACAATGTTTTAATTGAAGACCAAACTCGTAACTCAAATATTTGTCTCCGCGATCAGATCATAGAAACTTTTTTTCTTGTCACGATGATTTTCCACTTCACCCTGGAATTATTTGAACTTTTCAAATGTTTCAGACTTATGTTTCATCAAGTAGATATACTCATATCTGCTCAAATCATCTGTGAAGATCAGAGAATAATGATACCTGTCGCGAGCCTCAATATTCATCGGACCACATACATCAGTATGTATGATTTCCAACAAATCTGTTGCTCGCTCCATTGTTCCGAAGAACAGAGTCTTAGTCATCTTGCCCATGAGGCATGGTTCGCAAGCATCAATTGATTCATAATCAAGTGATTCCAAAAGCCCATCAGCATGGAGTTTCTTCATGCGCTTTACACCAATATGACCTAAACGGCAGTGCCACAAATAAGTTGCACTATCATTATTAATTTTGCATCTTTTGGTTTCAATATTATGATTATGTCTATCACTACGATCGAGATCCAATGAACTATTTTCATTGGGTGTGTAACCATATAAGGTTTTATTCATGTAAACAGAACAACAATTTATTCTCTTACTTAAATGAATAATCGTATAAACATGATCAAATCATATTCATGCTAATAACACTTATTTAGGTTCAACACTAATCCCGAAATTATAGGGAGTGTGCGATGATGATCATATCAATCTTGGAACCACTTCCAACACACATCGTCACTTCACCCTTAACTAGTCTCTGTTTATTCTGCAACTCCCGTTTCGAGTTACTAATCTTAGCAACTGAACTAGTATCAAATACTGAGGGGTTGCTATAAACACTAGTAAAGTACACATCAATAACATGTATATCAAATATACTTATGTTCACTTTGCCATCCTTCTTATCCGCCAATCACTTGGGGTAGTTCCGCTTCCAGTGACCAGTCCCTTTGCAGTAGAAGCACTTAGTCTCAGGCTTAGGACCAGACTTGGGCTTCTTCACTTGAGCAGCAACTTGCTTGTTGTTCTTCTTGAAGTTCCCCTTCTTCCCTCTGCCCTTTTCTTGAAACTAGTGGTCTTGTCTACCATCAACACTTGATGTTTTTCTCGATTTCTACCTTCGTCAATTTCAGCATTACGAAGAGCTTGGGAATCGTTTCCATTATCCCTTGCATATTATAGTTCATCACGAAGTTCTACTAACTTGGTGATGGTGACTAGAGAATTCTGTCAATCACTATCTTATCTGGAAGATTAACTCCCACTTGATTCAAGCGATTGTAGTACCCAGACAATCTGAGCACATGCTCACTAGTTGAGCGATTCTCCTCCATATTTTAGCTATAGAACTTTTTGGAGACTTCATATCTCTCAACTCGGGTATTTGCTTGAAATATTAACTTCAACTCCTGGAACATCTCATATGGTCCATGGCGTTCAAAACGTCTTTGAAGTCCCGATTCTAAGCCATTAAGCATGGTGCACTAAACTATCAAGTAGTCATCATATTGAGCTAGCCAAACGTTCATAACGTCTGCATTTGCTCCTGCAATAGGTCTGTCACCTAGCGGTGCATCAAGGACATAATTCTTCTGTGCAGAAATGAGGATAAACCTCAGATCACGGATCCAATCCGCATCATTGCTACTAACATCTTTCAACACAATTTTCTCTAGGAACATATCAAAATAAACACAGGGAAGCAACAACGCGAGCTATTGATCTACAACATAATTTGCAAAATACTACCAGGACTAAGTTCATGATAAATTTAAAGTTCAATTAATCATATTACTTAAGAACTCCCACTTAGAAAGACATCCCTCTAATCTTCTAAGTGATCACGTGATCCAAATCAACTAAACCATGTCCGATCATCACGTGAGATGGAGTAGTTTCAATGGTGAACATCACTATGTTGATCATATATACTATATGATTCACGCTCGACCTTTCGGTCTCCGTGTTCCGAGGCCATATCTGTATATGCTTGGCTCGTCAAGTATAACCTGAGTATTCCGCGTGTGCAACTGTTTTGCACCCGTTGTATTTGAACGTAGAGCCTATCACACCCGATCATCACGTGGTGTCTCAACACGAAGAACTTTCGCAACGGTGCATACTCAGGGAGAATACTTCTTGATAATTAGTGAGAGATCATCTTAAAATGCTACTGACAATCAAAGCAAGATAAGATGCATAAAAGATAAACATCACATGCAATCAATATAAGTGATATGATATGGCCATCATCATCTTGTGCTTGTGATCTCCATCTTCGAAGCACCGTCGTGATACTGTCATGAGAAACTCCTTTATCTTTGCATGTTAAAGTTTTGCAACCTATGATAAATGGCAATGCTTTGAGTGTTGAGTTGAGCTAATTAGCACTGATTAAATAAACTAATACCTCTCTTTAAGCAAGACTACTATGTTGCTAACTTTACCCATTAAGATAATGAGAGTGCTTCTATTTGTTAGTGTATGTTTCATCAACTAGTCCCACTATTACAGTAATCTCACTCCCTCAATATATGTGCCAACAGGGATGCTCGATTTTGGTGGAACTGCACAAAAACTTTGGGTGCTTCATTGCCTCGACACCTTCCGTCCTTTCTTGTCAGTTGCTAATCTCCGCTTGCTTTCTTCCTTTGCTGTCAGTCGCTTGGCTTATCTCGGCTTCCAGTCAAAGGAAATAGTAATTGATATGCTACCTCACACAGGTTGGTACTAGTCTTTATCCTAATTATTGTGCCTATCATATGTATTGGTAATTTGGTATTGTGCTACTGTTTGCCAATTTCGTAAAGGAGTAATTTGGAGCCTGAACTCGCAGGCAAATCATTACATCGGGTGATTTCAGTAGAACTGCACAAAATGATCAGATGGACAGGTACTTATGCTGCTGCTATGTACTCCAAAGTTCACTCAGACAAGCATCGATGTTGACAAGAAGTGCCTATATTCATTCGAGTATCAACCGGCATCAACCAATTGTCAAACTCCAAGTATTAGGAGAGTGAACGCCAAAAATATTGCTTGGCGCATAGCCCAGAAAAACATAGTCCAGTCTTTCGTCCCAACTTGTGCCTTTTGGTTATCGTCACATATGGTAGCGAACTATATGGCATGGAGTCTAAAGATTCCAGACAAGTTGGTTGACGCGTATATTCATCTGGCACTTAATCAGTCTGCACGCCAAGGATGCTCCATTTCAGTTGAACTGCACAAAAAATTTGGTTGGTTCATTTTCTCAACCGCCTCCTTTCTCGTCTGCAATGTAGAATTTTGGCGAGATACAGGACCAAGATGAGCCAGTAAACTAGTTGGATGAAAGTAGTGGCCAAGTTGCTCAAACCTCCCTCGGCACGAGGCCACTATTTGAGGATAAACCTACAAGCAAAGTTCAGATTGTCTGTGCTGCCTCTTATGTACTTGAAAGTTTACTCGTACAAGAACTAATTTTAGCAAGAAGTACCTCCGATTGAACACCATTTACCAGTTTGTACCCTAGGTAATTAAAGTTTGTCCATGGATCATATTGGCTATGATCTCAATCATTTGGATGCATAAACATACTGAACATGTGTATATCTGGATCTTTTTGTGAATTATGTATGAATATTATCGTGTGATCTATCAATCATTTGGATGCATAGATATGCTGAGCTTGTGTATATATGAATCTTTTGAGTTGTTGATAGTGAATGTTGGCTATGAACATGAACGTGTCCTGTGAACCTGAGTTTGATATGAATGTTTACCTTTTCTGTTGTATTTGTGTGTGAACTTGTTAGTATGCCTACTGTGGGGTATAAAACGCAGGTCTCTTATAAAAGTAATGTTGTGTCCAATTTATGTTTTTCCTTCTAACCACATTATATATATTTATATTATTACTATTATCATATATTTTATAAAGACTTATATATACATTATAAAAACATCCCATGTGTTATTAACTTATAAAAGTAAATGTTTAACGGAAGTTGGCAAGGAAAATCCTGGTTGTTTTGACTCACACGCAAGGAAAATCCTGGTGATTGCGTACAAAAGCTTGCGAAGATTTTAAGGACCGATTTAATAATAACGCGCTCATTTTTATTTTGAGCAATAACTCGCTAATTTCTTAATTATATATATATAAATGTGCCTCTCCGGTTTATTCTTTGATATTAATTGCTCCTTCTAACATAACATTATATATATAACGAGCCCACCTAATACGTGTATTTCAAGGAAGTGCAAATGGGCTGGGATTTCTTAGAAAATATAAATGGGCCTGATTGACGTGAAATTATTTGTTCACCCAGCCCAGCAAATGGACTGTACATTCTAGAAAACATGGGTTAAATATATGCCACATTTTTGTAGGCTGACATGTGGGCCAATAGGTCGAAGCCTACGCAGGGCGTTGTCAACTTGGTCAACAAATGATTGTGTCATCCACAGCCATTGGATTTATATCCAATGGCCGGCGTGCACCTTCAATCTCTCGTCTTCTTCCTCCAGCGTCGCCGGGACCGCCTGGTCCGGCCTCTGGTGGCTAGCGGCTCTGCTTAGCACGCATCGCTGCGAAGCGCTACCCCACCGCCGGCCAGGCTATCCCTCCACCCCTCGACACCTCCTGTTATTCTCCACAGACTACAGCCCCACGCTGCAACAGAACCAGTTATAACCCTTCTCCTCCTCTCAATCTACGACTCCACTGCCACGATTTCCTATCTCTAAGTCATTCCTGTCCGGGGCCTCGCCGTCGTCCACCGCCTCGCTGCGTTCAGTGCAGCGTGGTCAACAAACGAGAGTCATTGGAAGAGGACTGTACGTGGAGAGCCTGACGTCTGGGACCCACGAGGTCCATGGTCGCACGCAAGGAAAGTTCCTCCTTATTAAGCTGAAAAAAATGTTTCCTCCACCTAACAGCTAGGACCCACCTGTTGTATCTTTGCACGGAAGGAAGTGCCTCCTTGTTTTGCAAAAACAAATATTCATCCTGTTGACAGATGGGACCCGTCAGATTTGGTGACTGACTTGTGGGCCTACTAAGCGGACGTGTACGCACGGCTTTGTCAACTTAATCAACAAATGATTCTAGCAGCTGGACCGTTGAATGTTAATCCAACAGCCGTGCTCCTTCTTCAACCTCTGTTCCTGCTCCTGTCTCCCGTGGGCGGCACCGCCGCTGTGCTGCCGCGCACCCGAACCAGTGAAGTTTCCCACTCCTCTCCATCTACGACTCCACTGCCCCGTCTTCCCCATCTCCGGGTCGTTCCAGTCTGGGTGCGCTCGGCACGGTGTGGTCAACGTGGTCAACAACTGAGAGTCATCCGAAGATGACTGTACGTGAGAGGCTGACAGTGGGGACGCACCACGCCCATGGACGCATGCATGCAATAGAACGCGGCGAGGTCAACGTGGTCAAGGAACGACTTCCATCGGAAGTATACTACACGTGGAGAGTCTCAGCTGGGTCCACAGCCGCAGTAAGTAAGTGCCTCCTTATTACGCAGAAAATAATGATTCCTCCAACTGACAGCAGGGACCCACTGGACGGGCCACCGTATTTTGCGAAAAAAAATGTTTGCCCCCTGACTGCAGGGACCCACCTGACGGGCCACCGTATTTCGTGAAAAAATGCCCCCCCCCCCGCTGTCAGCTCGGACCCATCGGAAGTGCCTCCTTATTATGCACAAAAAAATGAATACTCCCCCGGCTAGCTGGGACCCACCTTGGTGGGAGGCTGACTTGTGGGCCTACTAAGTTGACGGGGACGAAGGGCTTTGTCAACATAGTCAATATGAACGATTCTAGCTCCAGTGACCGTACGATATCCATCCAACGGCCGTAGTGCTTCTTCAACCTCTGGTCTTCTTGCTCCAGCCTCCCAAAGCAGCGTCGGTCGTGCCGCATGCTCCTGCCTCCCGTGGCCGGTTGTGCTGCCGCGGATGCCTCACCGCCCCTACTATTCCCACCGCTGGCCAGGCCCTGCGGCGACGGCAGCCTCACACCGCAGCCGAACCAATGAACCCTTGGACTCCTCTCCGCGCGGGCTTCCACTGCCGCGTCTTCCCCGGCTCTGCGTCGTCCCCTTCCTAGGCCTCGCCGTCATCCATCGCTATGGTGCTCTCCGCGCAGCGTGGTCAAGGAACGACTTCCATCGGAAGAGTACTATACGTAGAGAGGCTGACAGCTGGGTCCACGGCCACAGCCCAGTTTTTTTGTGATTTGCCAAGTAAGTCGCTTTGTCAGGCCTGTTGGGCTGCAAATCTTTCAAGACGAGGAGAGCTTTCATTCGGCTGGCCGAGAAAATGGCCCATCAGTAATGAGAAATGGGATGTATATTTTTAAAACACATCAAACCGGCAATTAGTTTCAAATATCTTTTTTTCATTTAGAGATTTTAAATTACATTAATTTTTATGCGTGGAGAATTTTTTGGATTTTATATTGATATACATTTATTTTTAAAATCAGTTTGAATGTGAGTCGAAATTTCGGGATTAAAAACAGTTCGGACCGCACCGAAATATGCAAAATTTTGTATAATTTTTTAACCGTGGCCACAATATGGGCTGTAATGCTAACAAAAAGAATATGGACTCCAAAAAAACCTTAATAATTAGCAAATGGGCCGTAAATTATTAGAAATAATGGCAGATGGGTTGTATGTTTTTTTCAGAGATTTGAGGCTTTCCTAAAAAAAGGTTGACACACAAGCAGTGACTGTTGGATGGCCATCCAACGGCCGTTGTGCTTCTTCAATCTCTGCTCTTCCTGCTCCAGCCGCTCAAACAAGCGCCGGCGGGACTGCCTGCTCCCTCCTCCCCGCGGCCGGCTCTGCTGCCGCGCAGGCCTCACCGCCCCACCGTACTCCCATCGCTGGCCTAGCCATCCCTCTACTCACCCACACCTGTTGTTATTCTCCGGCGACGGCAGACGAACCAGTAAACCCTCGTACAGTCGTACTCCCCTCCGTGTGGGAAACAACTGCCGAGTCTTCCCTGCCTCTGTGTCGTTCCCTTCCTAGGCCTCGCCATCGTCCACCTCCCTGGTGCTCTCGGCACGGCCTGGTCAATGTGGTCAACGACCGACATGCATCTCAAGTGGATTGTACGTGGAGAGGCCGACAGCTGGGTCCATGGCCGCACGCAAGGAAATGCCTCCTTATTACGTGCAAAATAATGATTCCTCCACCTGACATCAGGGACCCGCCGAAAGGGCCTCTGTATTTCGCGAAAAAAGCGTTACCGCCGCTGACAGCTCGGACCCACCAGCTATATCTTCGCACGCAAGGAAGTGCCTCCTTATTACGCACAAAAAAAATGAATACTCCCCCTGTTAGCTGGGACCCAATATAGTGGCAGGCTGACTTGTGGGCCTACTAAGTTGACGGGGATGGAGGGCTTTGTCAACTTAGTCAATATGCACGATTCTAGCTCCAGTGACCGTACGATGTCCATCCAACGGCCATAGTGCTTCTTCAACCTCTGGTCTTCTTGCTCCAGCCGCCCAAACCAGCGTCGGTCGTGCCTCGTGCTCCTGCCTCCCGTGGCCGGCTGCGATGCGGCAGAGGCCTCACCGCCCCCTACTACTCCCACCGCTGGCCAAGCCATCCCTCTACTCACCCACACCCCCTGTTATTTTGCGGTGACGGCAGCCTCACACCGTAGCGAACCAGTGAACCCTCGTACTCCTCTACGCGTGGGCATCCACTGCCGCGTCTTCCCCGGCTCCGCATCGTCCCCTTCCTAGGCCTCGCCGTCGTCCATCGCCCTGGTGCTCTCGGCGCGGCGTGGTCAACATGGTCAAGGAACGGCTTCCATCGGACATGGACTGTACGTGGAGAGGCTGACAGCTGGGTCCACGGCCGCAACAAGGAAATGCCTCCTTATTACGTGCAAAATAATTATTCCTCCACCTGACAGCGGGGACCCACCGGACGGGCCACCGTATTTCACGAAAAAAACGTTTGCCCCTGACTGCTGGGACCCACCAGCTACATCTTCGCACGCAAGGAAGTGCATCCGGGCAAAAAAAATGATTAGCCCCCCTGACTGCTGGGACCCACCAGCTACATCTTCACAGGCAAGGAAGTGCCTGACAGTCGGGACCCACCTGGTCGAAGCGTACATAGCGTTGTCATTCTGGTCGCGAACACGTACGTACATATATACTGGTGGATGTAGAGGCGCGCACATGTCGTAGTAGAGGCACGCACGTAGCATGTACACGTACGTACAGCGGCCAGGGTGCAAGAAAGAAAATACGGCCACGTATGTGTACATATGGGCGGGGTCTCGAACGCCTACTCGCGCATACGTACGGCCAGGGCTCATGTACATGGCTGGGTCAGAACGGAGAAATAGCGTCGTCGTCGTGTTCATGGGGAGGCAACGGAATGCGTCGTGTTCATGGGGAGGCAACAGAATGCGTCGTGTTCATTGGGAGGCAACGGAACGCGTGGGAGCCAACCGGCTGGGTCAGAATGGAATGCGTGGTCGTGTTCATCGGCAGGGCTTGGATGGAACAGGCGATGGAAACGATGCCTGGCGTACTGCACAACGGAGGAAACGGACCTCCTACGTTCGGAACGGGGTCCTGTTGATCGGGAGGGTGTGGCGTACCGCAAAACGGAGGAAATGGACCTCCTACGGTCGAAACGGGGGTCATGTTGATCGGGAGGGGTGTGGCGTACCGCAAAACGGATGAAACGGACCTCCTACGGTCGAAACGGGGGTCATGTTGATCGGGAGGGGTGTGGCATACCGCAAGACGAACGAAACGGACCTCCTACGGTCGAAACGGGGGTCCTGTTCATCGGGAGGGGTGTGGCGTACCGCAAAACGGGACTCCACGGGATATTGTTCATCTCCACCGTCGACCTCCTCCAGCCTCCACGGGCTACCGTCGACCTCCTCCAGCCTCCACGGGCTCCTGTTCATCCAGCCTCCACCGCGCTCTACTCCACCAGCTACGTTCAACCACCCCTCCACGGGCACCCCTCCACCGTCTACTATTCATCCAGCCCTCCACCACACCACGGGGTCCTGTTCATCCAGAGGCAACGCCACCGCTCACTGTTCATCCAACCCCCCCCCCCCGCAACGCTCACAGTTCATCCTAGAGGCAGCATCGATCGGCTTCAGTTAGTAGCAGTAGCGAAGGAATCGCTCGATCGGGTTCAGTTAACAGCCATCAATCGATCGCTCAGGTTCAGTAACGCGTAGCCTGCGGTGCAATCGCTCGGATTCAGTTAGAGCCCAACGCCTCGCTCGGATTCAGTCAGAGCCAACGCCTCGCACACACGCGCGTACGTGTACGAGAGAAACGCGCATCGCTCGGCCCCCCGACCTCCCACCATAACCGAGAACTCCCCGAAATTTTCCTCGCCCTCGCTTCTACCACGGTTTTTTCCGTCATGGACGGCCCAAAGAATGTCATGCAGCTGCGTCTCCGGCCTGTCCAGGATGAAAAGCCCATTTTCTGTCATGATTTTTTGTCATAGACGTAGGAGCCCACCACATCTATGATGATACCGGGTTTTGTCACATCATAGAAGTGTCATATGTATGACAGGAGAAAAATTCGTTCGGCCCAAAATGTCACGGATGTGTCTTTTTTTTGTAGTGCAGACAAATCCAAGGTGGCGTCTAATCTTTGTGTTTAGGCTTATCGTGCTAAGGATGTCCAAAAGCCGCACTGCAACAACGAGCGTAAATTCTACTCTACCGCCTAATTTAGGCATTTGTCCATTCGCACAAATATAAAATTTGAATAATTTGCACAGGCCCCGAACCTTCTGCATTCCTTAACTTAATGTTCAGGTGAGCAAAATGCATGTTTTAGTTTCCCTAAAAAAGTTTGAATGGAAGTGACTGTTGCTACAGTCACATTAGCAGAAGGAATAGAGGAATCTATAGTGTTATCCTTGAGATCAATATTGTTCATATAAATAAATCTACAGACTGTAAAAAAACTAAATGGTGATACTTATCGACAGTACCTCTTTAGTATATGCGAGAGCTTGAGTGAAACTTCACGTTAGTAGTCGCTGAGAGTAGCATCTACTATTACAGTGCTCGTCTGCTTGAGATGAAACTGCACCTATTAGCATGTATTATTGTAGTGCCCACTCGATGTCATTTGCATACTCAGAGGACCACCACCAGTGTTGCCTTTGAACTGGTTGGGGTTGAGCATAACACCTCACATGATGTCCAATTTTGTACCTGAAAGTAGAGCAGCTTCACAATTCTTAGTGTGGCGGTGTCTGTGACGATGATCAAGTGACTGTAGCTGAACGATAAGTCTGCACTTGATGGTGAAACATTCGACCTCTGCTGTTGGTGGCACCCTTTGATGTTGCCTTCAGGTCTAAGTGGAATGGCGTAGCGGTCGTCAGTGTTGTCGGATACCTCCTGCGCTTTTGTTTTGATTTGCTCGCTTTAAGGAACAGATTTATACCTCCTCCATCAATGAAACACACAAGCTAGAAAGTAGGGAAAGCTTAGAACTTAGCACAACTTCCTTCAGAGTCCATGTGGTGTCAGCATTATATGCAAATCCAAAAGCTGAAAATAACAATATGATCATGTCAGAGATCTTTATAATCAAAAGTATCTAAATATGTTGTCTGTATAATGCAGCCAAGGGCTAAACTAACATGAGCAGAAAATTTGTAAGAATGCACCTTCACATTCAAAAAATCACCGAATCACAGATCCAGTTATGCATTTATTTTTCTCGCATTCCGTAAACTTTAATTCCTGTTTGTTTAAACAAGCAAATGTGAAGGGAGATCATCAGACCAAACATCTTAAACATCTGGATGACAAATAGAAGCTATAAGAGGTTGTACCTGATGTACAACAATCCTTCTTAAACAGATCTGTACCTGATGTACAACATCTAGATGACAAATAGAAGCTATAAGGTTGACCAATAATTCTTGCCCGCTCCACGGATCTGTAGCACTACTAAACTCTTGCTACAATTGAAACCTCTCTTCTTTTCGTTTTACTTGATTTTTAAAGCAAGCCGGTTGAAAGTGTAGCTCCGAGATTCTAGCTCTACATGGACCAAGTAAACCAAAGTAAGCTAGCTATGACTATAAAAGCTACTTTTAAATTTGACTCTCTATCATGTCTGAATTACAGATATTTTCACCATCTTATCAAACTAAGTAAATACATCTGCGACAATGCTACTTTCTCAATACTTGAGCCAAGAAGATACATTGTGATATCAGAGAAATAACATTAACCTTCCACTCCGTCATAGGATTATATTGAAATCGTAAACCCAAGAGCACCACCAAAGCAAGCAACTCCTAGAAACGACTCCGCCTGTCTGATGTCTAGTCCTGCAGCTGCACGTCATGTCCGCCGCCAGCGATGGAGGCATGGCCATCCTCATCATGTCCACCTGAGGCGTCTCCTTCCTCCTCCGTGCGAGTTCACGCTTACAAGTCTCCCCCTGCCTGCCTCCCTCTCCTCCACAGCCGCCACACGAGGCCACGTGATCGTTGTCAGCTTCATGGGTGGTAGGGGCAGGGACCCGCCACCGATTCCGGAATCACGGCGATTCCCAGGGAGTGCTTGGCTTACCTGCTGTCCATTCATACGGCTCTGTGTCGCAACCACTATCATCAATGGAGCCACGACCGTTGTCCTCTCCGTCTCAGGCTCAGACATACATGAGCTAGATAAATCCTTATTACTCTCCACAAGCAACGTTGTCAATGACACATATAGTGATGGGGAACGTAGCAGAATTTTAATATTTTCTACGCATCACCAAGATCAATCTATGGATTCATCTAGCAACGAGGGAGATAGGAGTGCATCTACATACCCTTGTAGATCGCGCGCGGAAGCGTTCAAGAGAACGGGGTTGATGGAGTCGTACTCGACGTGATCCAAATCACCGATGACCAAGTGCCGAACGGACGGCACCTCCACGTTCAACACACGTACGGTTGGGAAGACGTCTCCTCCAACTTGATCCAGCGAGGGGGAAGGAGAGGTTGATGAAGATCCAGCAGCACGACGGCGTGGTGGTGGAAGCAACGGTGATCTCGGCAGGGCTTCGCCAAGCGCAGGGAGACGGAGGAGTGTCACGGGAGGGAGAGGGAGAGGCCAGGGGCTTGGGCGCGGCTGCCCTCCCTCCCCCCCCACTATATATAGGGTGCCTAGGGGGGGCGCCGGCCCTAGGAGATCCAATCTCCTAGGGGGGCGGCAGCCAAGGGGGTGCCTTGCCCCCCAAGGCAAGGGTGGCGCCCCCCACCCCTAGGGTTTCCAACCCTAGGCGCAGGGGGAGGCCCAAGGGGGGCGCACCAGCCCACTAGGGGCTGGTTCCCCTCCCACTTCAGCCCATGGGGCCCTTCGGGATAGCTGGCCCCACCCGGTGGACCCCCGGGACCCTTCCGGTGGTCCCGGTACAATACCGATTACCCCCGAAACTTTCCCGATGGCCGAAACTTGACTTCCTATATATAAATCTTCACCTCCGGACCATTCCGGAACTCCTCGTGACGTCCGGGATCTCATCCGGGACTCCGAACAACTTTTGGGTTACCATATGCTAATATCTCTACAACCCTAGCGTCAGCGAACCTTAAGTGTGTAGACCCTACGGGTTCGGGAGACATGCAGACATGACCGAGACGCCTCTCCGGTCAATAACCAACAGCGATATCTGGATACCCATGTTGGCTCCCACATGCTCCACGATGATCTCATCGGATGAACCATGATGTCGAGGATTCAATCAATCCGTATACAATTCCCTTTGTCAATCGGTACGTTACTTGCCCGAGACTCGATCGTCGGTATCCCAATACCTAGTTCAATCTCGTTACCGGCAAGTCACTTTACTCGTGCCGTAATGCATGATCCCGTGATCAACCACTTGGTCACATTGAGCTCATTATGATGATGCATTACCGAGCGGGCCCAGAGATACCGCTCCGTCATACGGAGTGACAAATCCCAGTCTCGATTCGTGCCAACCCAACAGACACTTTCGGAGATACCTGTAATGTACCTTTATAGTCACCCAGTTACGTTGTGACGTTTGGCACACCCAAGGCACTCCTACGGTATCCGGGAGTTGCACAATCTCATGGTCTAAGGAAATGATACTTGACATTTAGAAAAGCTACAGCAAATGAACTACACGATCTTTGAGCTCAGCTTAGGATTGGGTCTTGTCCATCACATCATTCTCCTAATCATGTGATCCCGTTATCAATGACATCCAATGTCCATAGTTAGGAAACCATGACTATCTTTTGATCAACGAGCTAGTCAACTAGAGGCTCACTAGGGACGTGTTGTGCTCTATGTATTCACACATGTATTACGATTTCCGGATAACACAATTATAGCATGACCAATAGACAATTATCATAAACAAAGAAATATAATAATAACCATTTTATTATTGCCTCTAGGGCATATTTCCAACAGTCTCCCACTTGCACTAGAGTCAATATTCTAGTTACATTGTGATGAATCGAACACCCATGCAGTTCTGGTGTTGATCATGTTTTGCTCTAGGGAGAGGTTTAGTCAACGGATCTGCCACATTCAGGTCTGTATGTACTTTACAAATCTCTATGTCTCCATTTTGAACACTTTCACGAATGGAGTTGAAGTGACGCTTGATATGCCTGGTCTTCCTGTGAAACTTGGGCTCCTTAGCAAGGGCAATAGCTCCAGTGTTGTCACAGAAGAGAGTCATCGGGCCCGACGCATTGGGTATGACACCTAGGTCGGTAATGAACTCCTTCACCCAGACTGCTTCTTGTGTTGCCTCCGAGGCTGCCATGTACTCCGCTTCACATGTAGATCCCGCCACAACGCTTTGCTTGCAACTGCACCAGCTTACTGCCCCACCATTCAAAATATACACGTATCCGGTTTGTGACTTAGAGTCATCCAGATCTGTGTCGAAGCTAGCATCGACATAACCCTTTACGATGAGCTCTTCGTCACCTCCATACACGAGAAACATGTCCCTAGTCCTTTTCAGGTACTTCAGGATATTCTTGACCGCTGTCCGGTGTTCCATGCCGGGATTACTTTGGTACCTTCCTACCAAACTTACGGCAAGGTTTACATCAGGTCTGGTACACAGCATAGCATACATGATAGACCCTATGGCCGAGGCATAGGGGACGACACTCATCTTTTCTCTATCTTCTGCCGTGGTCGGGCATTGAGCCGTGCTCAATCTCATACCTTGCAATACAGGAAAGAACCCCTTCTTTGACTGATCCATTTTGAACTTCTTCAATATCTTGTCAAGGTACGTACTCTGCGAAAGACCAATGAGGCGTCTCGATCTATCTCTATAGATCTTGATGCCTAATATATAAGCAGGTTCTCCAAGGTCCTTCATTGAAAAACACTTGTTCAAGTAGGCCTTTATGCTTTCCAAGAATTATATATCATTTCCCATCAACAGTATGTCATCCACATACAATATGAGAAATGCTACAAAGCTCCCACTCACTTTCTTGTAAATGCAGGCTTCTCCATAAGTCTGCGTAAACCCAAACGCTTTGATCATCTCATCAAAACGAATGTTCCAACTCCGAGATGCTTGCACCAGCCCATAAATCGAGCGTTGGAGCTTGCACACCTTGTCAGCATTCTTAGGATCGACAAAACCTTCCGGCTGCATCATATACAATTCTTCCTTAAGGAAACCATTAAGGAATGAAGTTTTGACATCCATTTGCCATATCTCATAATCATAGAATGCGGCAATTGCTAACATGATTCGGACGGACCTTAGCTTCGCTACGGGTGAGAAAGTCTCATCGTAGTCAACCCCTTGAACTTGTCGATAACCCTTAGCGACAAGCCGAGCTTTATAGATGGTCACATTACCATCCGCGTATGTCTTCTTCTTAAAGATTCATTTATTTTCTATGGCTCGCCGATCAGTGGGCAAGTCAGTCAAAGTCCATACTTCATTTTCATACATGGATCCTATCTCGGATTTCATGGCTTCCAGCCATTTGTCGGAATCCAGGCCCGCCATCGCTTCTTCATAGTTCGAAGGTTCACCGTTGTCTAACAACATGATTTCCAAGACAGGGTTGCCGTACCACTCTGGTGCGGAACGTGTCCTCGTGGACCTACGAAGTTCAGTAGTAACTTGATCTGAAGTTTCATGATCATCATCATTAACTTCCTCTCTAGTCGGTGTAGGCATCTCAGGAACATTTTCTTGAGCTGCGCCACTTACCGGTTCAAGAGGTAATACTTCATCAAGTTCTACTTTCCTCCCACTTATTTCTTTCGAGAGAAACTCTTTCTCTAGAAAGGACCCATTATTGGCAACAAAGATCTTGCCTTCGGATCTGTGGTAGAAGGTATACCCAACAGTTTCTTTAGGGTATCCTATGAAGGCGCATTTTTCCGACTTGGGTTCGAGCTTTTCAGGTTGAAGTTTGTTGACATAAGCATCGCATCCCCAAACTTTTAGAAACAACAGCTTAGGTTTCTCCCCAAACCATAATTCATACGGTGTCGTCTCAACGGATTTCGACGGAGCCCTATTTAAAGTGAATGCGGCAGTCTCTAAAGCATAGCCCCAAAATGACAGCGGTAAATCGGTAAGAGGCATCATAGATCGCACCATATCCAATAGAGTGCGATTACGACATTCGGACACACCATTACGCTGAGGTGTTCCAGGCGGCGTGAGTTGTGAAACTATTCCACATTTTCTTAAGTGTGTGCCAAATTCATGACTCAAGTATTCTCCCCCATGATCTGATCGCAAGAACTTGATTTTTCTGTCACATTGATTCTCAACCTCACTCTGAAATTCCTTGAACTTTTCAAAGGTCTCAGACTTGTGTTTCATTAAGTAGACATACCCATATCTACTCAAGTCATCAGTGAGGGTGAGAACATAATGATAGCCACCGCGAGCCTCAAGACTCATTGGACCGCACACATCAGTATGTATGATTTCCAATAAGTTGGTTGCTCGCTCCATTGTTCCTGAGAATGGAGTCTTGGTCATTTTACCCATGAGGCATGGTTCGCACATGTCAAATGATTCGTAATCAAGAGACTCTAAAAGTCCATCTGCATGGAGCTTCTTCATGCGTTTGACACCTATGTGACCAAGGCGGCAGTGCCACAAGTATGTGGGACTATCATTATCAACCTTACATCTTTTGGTATTCACACTATGAACATGTGTAGCATTACGCTCAAGATTCATTAAGAATAAACCATTCACCATCGGAGCATGACCATAAAACATATCTCTCATATAAATAGAACAACCATTATTCTCGGATTTAAATGAGTAGCCATCTCGAATTAAACGAGATCCTGATACAATGTTCATGCTCAAAGCTGGCACTAAATAACAATTATTGAGGTTTAAAACTAATCCCGTAGGTAAATGTAGAGGCAGCGTGCCGACGGCGATCACATCGACCTTGGAACCATTCCCGACACGCATCGTCACCTCGTCCTTCGCCAGTCTCCGTGTATTCCGCAGCTCCTACTTTGAGTTACAAATGTGAGCAACCGCACCGGTATCAAATACCCAGGAGCTACTACGAGTACTGGTAAGGTACACATCAATTACATGTATATCACATATACCTTTAGTGTTGCCGGCCTTCTTGTCCGCTAAGTATTTGGGGCAGTTCCGCTTGCAGTGACCACTTTCCTTGCAATAAAAACACTCAGTCTCGGGCTTGGGTCCATTCTTTGGCTTCTTCCCGGCAGCTTGCTTACCGGGCGCGGCAACTCCCTTGTCGTCCTTCTTGAAGTTCTTCTTACCCTTGCCTTTCTTGAACTTAGTGGTTTTATTCACCATCAACACTTGATGTTCGTTTTTGATTTCCACCTCTGCTGATTTCAGCATTGAATACACCTCAGGAATGGTCTTTTCCATCCCCTGCATATTGAAGTTCATCACAAAGCTCTTGTAGGTCGGTGGAAGCGACTGAAGGATTCTGTCAATGACCGCGTCATCCGGGAGATTAACTCCCAGTTGAGTCAAGCGGTTATGTAACCCAGACATTGTGAGTATGTGCTCACTGACAGAACTATTTTCCTCCATCTTACAGCTGAAGAACTTGTCAGAGACTTCATATCTCTCGACCCGGGCATGAGCTTGAAAAACCATTTTCAGCTCTTCGAACATCTCATATGCTCCGTGTCTCTCAAAACGCTTTTGGAGCCCCGGTTCTAAGCTGTAAAGCATGCCGCACTGAACGAGGGAGTAATCATCAGCACGTGACTGCCAAGCGTTCATAACGTCTTGGTTCTGTGGGATAGGTGCGTCACCTAGCGGTGCTTCTAGGACATAATCTTTCTTGGCAGCTATGAGGATGATCCTCAGGTTCCGGATCCAGTCCGTATAGTTGATGCCATCGTCTTTTAGCTTGGTTTTCTCTAGGAACGCGTTGAAGTTGAGGACAACGTGGGCCATTTGATCTACAAGACATATTGTAAAGATTTTAGACTAAGTTCATGATAATTAAGTTCATCTAATCAAATTATTCAATGAACTCCCACTCAGATAGACATCCCTCCAGTCATCTAAGTGCAACATGATCCGAGTTAACTAGGCCGTGTCCGATCATCACGTGAGACGGACTAGCCGACATCGGTGAACATCTTCATGTTGATCGTATCTTCTATACGACTCATGCTCGACCTTTCAGTCTTCCGTGTTCCGAGGCCATGTCTGTACATGCTAGGCTCGTCAAGTCAACCTAAGTGTATTGCGTGTGTAAATCTGGCTTACACCCATTGTATTCGAACGTTAGAATCTATCACACCCGATCATCACGTGGTGCTTCGAAACAACGAACCTTCGCAACGGTGCATAGTTAGGGGGTACACTTTCTTGAAATTATTACGAGGGATCATCTTATTTAAGCTACCGTCGTTCTAAGCAAATAAGATGTAAAATATGATAAACATCACATGCAATCAAATAGTGACATGATATGGCCAATATCATTTGCTCCTTTTGATCTCCATCTTCGGGGCTCCATGATCATCGTTGTCACCGGCATGACACCATGATCTCCATCATCATGATCTCCATCATCGTGTCTTCTTGAAGTTGTCTCATCATCTATTACTTCTACTACTATGGCTAACGCTTTAGCAATAAATTAAAGTAATTACATGACGTTTATGTTGACACGCAGGTCATAAATAAATAAAGACAACTCCTATGGCTCCTGCCAGTTGTCATACTCATCGACATGCAAGTCGTGATTCCTATTACAAGAACATGATCATCTCATACATCACATATATCATTCATCACATCCTTTGGTCATATCACATCACAAAACACTTGCTGCAAAAACAAGTTAGACGTCCTCTAATTGTTGTTGCAAGTTTTTACGTGGCTGCTATAGGTTTCTAGCAAGAACGATTCTTACCTACACCAAAACCACAACGTGAATTGCCAATTTCTATTTACCCTTCATAAGGACCCTGTTCATCGAATCCGATCCGACTAAAGTGGGAGAGACAGACACCCGCCAGCCACCTTATGCAACTAGTGCATGTCAGTCGATGGAACCGGTCTCATGTAAGCGTACGTGTAAGGTTGGTCCGGGCCGCTTCATCCCATGATGCCGCCGAATCAAGATAATACTAGTAGCGGCAAGCAAATTGACAATATCGACGCCCACAACTGCTTTGTGTTCTACTCGTGCATAGTAACTACGCATAAACCTGGCTCATGATGCCACTGTTGGGGAACGTAGCAGAATTTTAAAATTTTCTACGCATCACCAAGATCAATCTATGGATTCATCTAGCAATGAGGGAGATAGGAGTGCATCTACATACCCTTGTAGATCGCACACGGAAGCGTTCAAGAGAACGGGGTTGATGGAGTCATACTCGACGTGATCCAAATCACCGATGACCAAGTGCCGAACGGATGGCACCTCCGTGTTCAACACACGTACGATTGGGAAGACGTCTCCTCCAACTTGATCCAGCAAGGGGGAAGGAGAGGTTGATGAAGATCCAGCAGCACGACGGCGTGGTGGTGGAAGCAACAGTGATCCCGGTAGGGCTTCGCCAAGCGCAGGGAGACGGAGGAGTGTCACGGGAGGGAGAGGGAGAGGCCAGAGGCTTGGGCGCGGCTGCCCTCCCTCCCCCCCACTATATATAGGGTGCCTAGGGGGGGCGCCGGCCCTAGGAGATCCAATCTCCCAGGGGGGCGGCGGCCAAGGGGATGCCTTGCCCCCCAAGGCAAGGATGGCGCCTCCCACCCCTAGGGTTTCCAACCCTAGGCGCAGGGGGAGGCCCAAGGGGGGCGCACCAGCTGTTGGAAATATGCCCTAGAGGCAATAATAAAAGGATTATTATTATATTTCCTTGTTCATGATGATTGTCTTTTATTCATGCTATAATTGTGTTATCCGGAAATCGTAATACATGTGTGAATACATAGACACCAACATGTCCCTAGTAAGCCTCTAGTTGACTAGCTCGTTGATCAACAGATAGTCATGGTTTCCTGACTATGGACATTGGATGTCATTGATGACGAGATCACATCATTAGGAGAATGATGTGATGGACAAGACCCAATCCTAAACATAGCACAAGATCGTATAGTTCGTTTGCTAGAGTTTTTCCAATGTCAAGTATGTTTTCCTTAGACCATGAGATCATGTAACTCCCGGATACCGTAGGAGTGCTTTGGGTGTACCAAACGTCACAACGTAACTGGGTGACTATAAAGGTATACTACGGGTATCTCCGAAAGTGTCTGTTGGGTTGACACGGATCAAGACTGGGATTTGTCACTCCATATGACGGAGAGGTATCTCTGGGCCCACTCGGTAATGCATCATCATAATGAGCTCAAAGTGACCAAGTGTCTGGTCATGGGATCATGCATTGCGGTACGATTAAAGTGACTTGCCGGTAACGAGATTGAACGAGGTATTGGGATACCGACGATCGAATCCCGGGCAAGTAACGTACCGATTGACAAAGGGAATTGTATACGGGGTTGCTTGAATCCTCGACATCGTGGTTCATTCGATGAGATCATCGAGGAGCATGTGGGAGCCAACATGGGTATCCAGATCCCGTTGTTGGTTATTGACCGGAGAATCGTCTCAGTCGTGTCTACATGTCTCCCGAACCCGTAGGGTCTACACACTTAAGGTTCGGTGACGCTAGGGTTGTAGAGATATGAGTATGCAGTAACCCGAAAGTTGTTCGGAGTCCCGGATGAGATCCTGGACGTCACGAGGAGTTCCGGAATGGTCCAGAGGTGAAGAATTATATATAGGAAGTGCAGTTTCGGCCATCGGGAAAGTTTCGGGGTCACCGGTATTGTACCGGGACCACCGGATGGGTCCCGGGGGTCCACCGGGTGGGGCCACCCATCCCGGAGGGCCCCATGGGCTGAAGTGGGGAGGGGAACCAGCCCATAGTGGGCTGGTGCGCCCCCCCCCCTTGGCCCCCCCATGCGCCTAGGGTTGGGAACCCTAGGGGAGGGGGCGCCTCCACTTGCCTTGGGGGCTACTCCACCCCCTTGGTCGCCGCCCCCCTAGGAGATCCCATCTCCTAGGGCCGGAGCACCCCCCTAGGGGGCCTATATAAAGGAGGGGGAGGGAGGGCAGCACCACCTCAAGCCTTCGCGCCTCCCTCTCCCCTGCTACACCTCTCCCTCTTGCAGAAGCTCGGCGAAGCCCTGCTGCGGTGACTGCTGCATCCACCACCACGCGTCGTGCTGCTGGATCTTCATCAACCTCTCCTTCCCCCTTGCTGGATCAAGAAGGAGGAGACGTCACGCTGACCGTACGTGTTTTGAACGCGGAGGTGCCGTCCGTTTGGCGCTAGGATCTCCGGTGATTTGGATCACGACGAGTACGACTCCCTCATCCCCGTTCTTTGAACGCTTCCGCTCGCGATCTACAAAGGTATGTAGATGAATCCGATCACTCGTTGCTAGATGAACTCATAGATGGATCTTGGTGAAAACGTAGGAAATTTTTTGTTTTCTGCAACGTTCCCCAACAGTGGCATCATGAGCTAGGTCTATGCGTAGTTCTCTTTGCACGAGTAGAACACAATTTGTTGTGGGCGTAGATGTTGTCAACTTTCTTGCCGCTACTAGTCTTATTTTTATTCAGCGGTATTGTGGGATGAAGCGGCCCGGACCAACCTTACACGTACGCTTACGTGAGACCGGTTCCACCGACTGACATGCACTAGTTGCATAAAGTGGCTGGCGGGTGTCTGTCTCTCCCACTTTAGTTGGAGCGGATTTGACGAAAAGGGTCCTTATGAAGGGTAAATAGAAGTTGACAAATCACGTTGTGGCTTTAACGTAGGTAAGGAAACGTTCTTGCTAGAACCCTCTTGCAGCCACGTAAAACTTGCAAAACAATTAGAGGACGTCTAACTTGTTTTTGCAGCAAGTGTTTTGTGATGTGATATGGCCAAAGTTGTGATGAATGATGAATGATATATGTGATGTATGAGATCATGTTCTTGTAATAGGAATCACGACTTGCATGTCGATGAGTATGACAACCGGCAGGAGCCATAGGAGTTTTCTTTATTTTTGTATGACCTGCGTGTCATTGAGAATCGCCATGTAAATTACTTTACTTTATTGCTAAACGTGTTAGCCATAGTAGTAGAAGTAATAGTTGGCGAGCAACTTCATGGAGACACGATGATGGAGATCATGATGATGGAGATCATGGTGTCATGCCGGTGACAAGATGATCATGGAGCCCCAAGATGGAGATCACAGGAGCTATATGATATTGGCCATATCATGTCACTATTATTTGATTGCATGAGATGTTTATCATGTTTTTGCATCTTGTTTACTTAGAACGACGGTAGTAAATAAGATGATCCCTCATAATAATTTCAAGAAAGTGTTTCCCCTAACTGTGCGCTGTTGCGACAGTTCGTTGTTTCGAAGCACCACGTGATGATCGGGTGTGATAGATTCCAACGTTCACATACAACGGGCGTAAGACAGATTTACACATGCAAACACTTAGGTTGACTTGACGAGCCTAGCATGTACAGACATGGCCTCGGAACACAGAAGACCGAAAGGTCGAGCATGAGTCGTATCGAAGATACGATCAACATGAAGATGTTCACCGATGTTGACTAGTCCGTCTCACGTGATGATCGGACACGGCCTAGTTAACTCGGATCATGTTATACTTAGATGACTGGAGGGATGTCTATCTGAGTGGGAGTTCATTGAATAATTTGATTAGATGAACTTAATTATCATGAACTTAGTCTAAAATCTTTACAACATGTCTTGTAGATCAAATGGCCAACATTGTCCTCAACTTCAACGCGTTCCTAGAGAAAACCAAGCTGAAAGACGATGGCAGCAACTATACGGACTGGGTCCGGAACCTGAGGATCATCCTCATAGCTGCCAAGAAAGATTATGTCCTACAAGCACCACTAGGTGAAGCACCTGCTCTCCCTGCAGAACAAGACGTTATGAACGCTTGGCAGACACGTGCTGATGATTACTCCCTCGTTCAGTGCGGCATGCTTTACAGCTTAGAACCGGGGCTCCAAAAGCGTTTTGAGTGACACGGAGCATATGAGATGTTCGAAGAGCTGAAAATGGTTTTTCAAGCTCATGCCCGGGTCGAGAGATATGAAGTCTCCAACAAGTTCTTCAGCTGTAAGATGGAGGAAAATAGTTCTGTCAGTGAGCACATACTCACAATGTCTGGGTTACATAACCGCTTGACTCAGCTAGGAGTTAAACTCCCGGATGACGCGGTCATTGACAGAATCCTCCAGTCGCTTCCACCAAGCTACAAGAGCTTTGTGATGAACTTCAATATGCAGGGGATGGAAAAGACCATTCCTGAAGTATTTGCAATGCTGAAATCAGCAGAGGTAGAAGTCAAAAAGGAACATCAAGTGTTGATGGTGAATAAAACCACTAAGTTAAAGAAAGGCAAGGGTAAGAAGAACTTCAAGAAGGACGGCAAGGGAGTTGCCGCGCCCGGTAAGCAAGCTGCCGGGAAGAAGCCAAAGAATGGACCCAAGTCCGAGACTGAGTGTTTTTATTGCAAGGGAAGTGGTCACTGGAAGCGGAACTACCCCAAATACTTAGCGGACAAGAAGGCCGGCATCACGAAAGGTATATGTGATATACATATAATTTATGTGTACCTTACCAGTACTCGTAGTAGCTCCTGGGTATTTGATACCGGTGCGGTTGCTCACATTTGTAACTCAAAGCAGGAGCTGTGGAATAAGCGGAGACTTGCGAAGGACGAGGTGACGATGCGCGTCGGGAATGGTTCCAAGGTCGATGTGATCGTCGTCGGCACGCTACCTCTACATTTACCTACGGGATTAGTTTTAAACCTCAATAATTGTTATTTAGTGCCAGCTTTGAGCATGAACATTGTATCAGGATCTCGTTTAATACGAGATGGCTACTCATTTAAATCCGAGAATAATGGTTATTCTATTTATATGAGAGATATGTTTTATGGTCATGCTCCGATGGTGAATGGTTTATTCTTAATGAATCTTGAGCGTAATGCTACACATGTTCATAGTGTGAATACCAAAAGATGTAAGGTTGATAATGATAGTCCCACATACTTGTGGCACTGCCGCCTTGGTCACATAGGTGTCAAACGCATGAAGAAGCTCCATGCAGATGGACTTTTAGAGTCTCTTGATTATGAATCATCTGACACGTGCGAACCATGCCTCATGGGTAAAATGACCAAGACTCCGTTCTCAGGAACAATGGAGCGAGCAACCAACTTATTGGAAATCATACATACTGATGTGTGCAGTCCAATGAGCGTTGAGGCTCGCGGTGGCTATCGTTATGTTCTCACCCTCACTGATGACTTGAGTAGATATGGGTATGTCTACTTAATGAAACATAGGTCTGAGACCTTTGAAAAGTTCAAGGAATTTCAGAGTGAGGTTGAGAATCAACGTGACAGAAAAATCAAGTTCTTGCGATCAGATCGTGGGGGAGAATACTTGAGTCACGAATTTGGCACACACTTAAGAAAATGTGGAATAGTTTCACAACTCACGCCGCCTGGAACACCTCAGCGTAATGGTGTGTCCGAACGTCGTAATCGCACTCTATTAGATATGGTGCGATCTATGATGTCTCTTACCGATTTACCGCTATCATTTTGGGGCTATGCTAGACTGCCGCATTCACTTTAAATAGGGCTCCATCGAAATCCGTTGAGACAACACCGTATGAATTATGGTTTGGGAAGAAACCTAAGCTGTCGTTTCTAAAAGTTTGGGGATGCGATGCTTATGTCAGGAAACTACAACCTGAAAAGCTCGAACCCAAGTCGGAAAAATGCGTCTTCATAGGATACCCTAAAGAAACTATTGGGTATACCTTCTACCTCAGATCCGAAGGCAAGATCTTTGTTGCCAAGAATGGATCCTTTCTAGAGAAAGAGTTTCTCTCGAAAGAAGTAAGTGGGAGGAAAGTAGAACTTGATGAAGTATTACCTCTTGAACCGGAAAGTGGCGCAACTCAAGAAAATGTTCCTGAGGTGCCTGCACCGACTAGAGAGGAAGTTAATGATGATGATCATGAAACTTCAGATCAAGTTGCTACTGAACTTCGTAGGTCCACAAGGACACGCTCCGCACCAGAGTGGTACGGCAACCCTGTCTTGGAAATCATGTTGTTAGACAACGGTGAACCTTCGAACTATGAAGAAGCGATGGCAAGCCCGGATTCCGACAAATGGCTGGAAGCCATGAAATCCGAGATAGGATCCATGTATGAAAACCAAGTATGGACTTTGACTGACTTGCCCGATGATCGGCGAGCCATAGAAAATAAATGGATCTTTAAGAAGAAGACAGACGCGGATGGTAATGTGACCATCTATAAAGCTAGGCTTGTCGCTAAGGGTTATCGACAAGTTCAAGGGGTTGACTATGATGAGACTTTCTCACCCGTAGCGAAGCTGAAGTCCGTCCAAATCATGTTAGCAATTGTCGCATTCTATGATTATGAGATATGGCAAATGGACGTCAAAACGGCATTCCATAATGGTTTCCTTAAGGAAGAATTGTATATGATGCAGCTGGAAGGTTTTGTCGATCCTAAGAATGCTGACAAGGTGTGCAAGCTCCAACGCTCGATTTATGGGCTGGTGCAAGCATCTCGGAGTTGGAACATTCGCTTTGATGAGATGATCAAAGTGTTTGGGTTTATGCAGACTTATGGAGAAGCCTGCGTTTACAAGAAAGTGAGTGGGAGCTTTGTAGCATTTCTCATATTATATGTAGATGACATACTTTTGATGGGAAATGATATAGAACTTTTGGACAGCATTAAGGCCTACTTGAATAAGAGTTTTTCAATGAAGGACCTTGGAGAAGCTGCTTATATATTAGGCATCAAGATCTATAGAGATAGATCAAGATGCCTCATAGGTCTTTCACAAAGCACATACCTTGATAAGATATTGAAGAAGTTCAATATGGATCGGTCTAAGAAGGGGTTCTTGCCTGTGTTGCAAGGTGTGAAATTGAGCTCAGCTCAATGTCCGACCACGACAGAAGATATAGAAGAGATGAGTGTCATCCCCTATGCCTCAGCCATAGGGTCTATTATGTATGCCATGTTGTGTACCAGACCTGATGTAAACCTTGCCGTAAGTTTGGTAGGAAGGTACCAAAGTAATCCCGGCAAGGAACACTGGACAGCGGTCAAGAATATCCTGAAGTACCTGAAAAGGACTAAGGACATGTTTCTCGTTTATGGAGGTGACGAAGAGCTCGTCGTAAAGGGTTACGTCGACGCTAGCTTCGACACAGATTTGGGTGTACCATACCGTAGGAGTGCTTTGGGTGTACCAAACGTCACAACGTAACTGGGTGACTATAAAGGTATACTACGGGTATCTCCGAAAGTGTCTGTTGGGTTGACACGGATCAAGATTGGGATTTGTCACTCCATATGACGGAGAGGTATCTCTGGGCCCAGTCGGTAATGCATCATCACAATGAGCTCAAAGTGACCAAGTGTCTGGTCACGGGATCATGCATTACGGTACGAGTAAAGTGACTTGCCGGTAACGAGATTGAACGAGGTATTGGGATACCGACGATCGAATCTCGGGCAAGTAACGTACCGATTGACAAAGGGAATTGTATACGGGGTTGCTTGAATCCTCGACATCGTGGTTCATCCGATGAGATCATCGAGGAGCATGTGGGAGCCAACATGGGTATCCAGATCCCGCTGTTGGTTATTGACCGGAGAGTCGTCTCGGTCATGTCTACATGTCTCCCGAACCCGTAGGGTCTACACACTTAAGGTTCGGTGACGCTAGGGTTGTAGAGATATGAGTATGCAGTAACCCGGAAGTTGTTCGGAGTCCCGGATGAGATCCCGGACGTCACGAGGAGTTCCGAAATGGTCCGGAGGTGAATAATTATATATATGAAGTGCAGTTTCGGCCATCGGGAAAGTTTTGGGGTCACCGGTATTGTACGGGGACCACCGGATGGGTCCCGGGGGTCCACCGGGTGGGGCCACCCATCCCGGAGGGCCCCATGGGCTGAAGTGGGGAGGGGAACCAGCCCATAGTGGGCTGGTGCGCCCCCCCCTTGGGCCCCCCATGCGCCTAGGGTTGGGAACCCTAGGGGAGGGGCGCCTCCACTTGCCTTGGGGGCTACTCCACCCCCTTGGCCGCCGCCCCCCCTAGGAGATCCCATCTCCTAGGGCCGGCGCACCCCCCTAGGGGGCCTATATAAAGGAGGGGGGAGGGAGGGCAGCACCACCTCAAGCCTTGGCGCCTCCCTCTCCCCTGCTACACCTCTCCCTCTCGCAGAAGCTCGGCGAAGCCCTGCTGCGGTGACTGCTGCATCCACCACCACGCCGTCGTGCTGCTGGATCTTCATCAACCTCTCCTTCCCCATTGCTGGATCAAGAAGGAGGAGACGTCACGCTGACCGTACGTGTGTTGAACGCGGAGGTGCCATCCGTTTGGCGCTAGGATCTCCGGTGATTTGGATCACGACGAGTACGACTCCCTCATCCCCGTTCTTTGAACGCTTCCGCTCGCGATCTACAAAGGTATGTAGATCCATCCGATCTACAAAGGTATGTAGATCCATCCGATCACGTGGTGCTTCGAAACAACGAACCTTCGCAACGGTGCATAGTTAGGGGGTACACTTTCTTGAAATTATTACGAGGGATCATCTTATTTAAGCTACCGTCGTTCTAAGCAAATAAGATGTAAAATATGATAAACATCACATGCAATCAAATAGTGACATGATATGGCCAATATCATTTGCTCCTTTTGATCTCCATCTTCGGGGCTCCATGATCATCGTTGTCACCGGCATGACACCATGATCTCCATCATCATGATCTCCATCATCGTGTCTTCTTGAAGTTGTCTCATCATCTATTACTTCTACTACTATGGCTAACGCTTTAGCAATAAATTAAAGTAATTACATGACGTTTATGTTGACACGCAGGTCATAAATAAATAAAGACAACTCCTATGGCTCCTGCCAGTTGTCATACTCATCGACATGCAAGTCGTGATTCCTATTACAAGAACATGATCATCTCATACATCACATATATCATTCATCACATCCTTTGGTCATATCACATCACAAAACACTTGCTGCAAAAACAAGTTAGACGTCCTCTAATTGTTGTTGCAAGTTTTTACGTGGCTGCTATAGGTTTCTAGCAAGAACGATTCTTACCTACACCAAAACCACAACGTGAATTGCCAATTTCTATTTACCCTTCATAAGGACCCTGTTCATCGAATCCGATCCGACTAAAGTGGGAGAGACAGACACCCGCCAGCCACCTTATGCAACTAGTGCATGTCAGTCGATGGAACCGGTCTCATGTAAGCGTACGTGTAAGGTTGGTCCGGGCCGCTTCATCCCATGATGCCGCCGAATCAAGATAATACTAGTAGCGGCAAGCAAATTGACAATATCGACGCCCACAACTGCTTTGTGTTCTACTCGTGCATAGTAACTACGCATAAACCTGGCTCATGATGCCACTGTTGGGGAACGTAGCAGAATTTTAAAATTTTCTACGCATCACCAAGATCAATCTATGGATTCATCTAGCAATGAGGGAGATAGGAGTGCATCTACATACCCTTGTAGATCGCACACGGAAGCGTTCAAGAGAACGGGGTTGATGGAGTCATACTCGACGTGATCCAAATCACCGATGACCAAGTGCCGAACGGATGGCACCTCCGTGTTCAACACACGTACGATTGGGAAGACGTCTCCTCCAACTTGATCCAGCAAGGGGGAAGGAGAGGTTGATGAAGATCCAGCAGCACGACGGCGTGGTGGTGGAAGCAACAGTGATCCCGGTAGGGCTTCGCCAAGCGCAGGGAGACGGAGGAGTGTCACGGGAGGGAGAGGGAGAGGCCAGAGGCTTGGGCGCGGCTGCCCTCCCTCCCCCCCACTATATATAGGGTGCCTAGAGGGGGCGCCGGCCCTAGGAGATCCAATCTCCCAGGGGGGCGGCGGCCAAGGGGATGCCTTGCCCCCCAAGGCAAGGATGGCGCCTCCCACCCCTAGGGTTTCCAACCCTAGGCGCAGGGGGAGGCCCAAGGGGGGCGCACCAGCTGTTGGAAATATGCCCTAGAGGCAATAATAAAAGGATTATTATTATATTTCCTTGTTCATGATGATTGTCTTTTATTCATGCTATAATTGTGTTATCCGGAAATCGTAATACATGTGTGAATACATAGACACCAACATGTCCCTAGTAAGCCTCTAGTTGACTAGCTCGTTGATCAACAGATAGTCATGGTTTCCTGACTATGGACATTGGATGTCATTGATGACGAGATCACATCATTAGGAGAATGATGTGATGGACAAGACCCAATCCTAAACATAGCACAAGATCGTATAGTTCGTTTGCTAGAGTTTTTCCAATGTCAAGTATGTTTTCCTTAGACCATGAGATCATGTAACTCCCGGATACCGTAGGAGTGCTTTGGGTGTACCAAACGTCACAACGTAACTGGGTGACTATAAAGGTATACTACGGGTATCTCCGAAAGTGTCTGTTGGGTTGACACGGATCAAGACTGGGATTTGTCACTCCATATGACGGAGAGGTATCTCTGGGCCCACTCGGTAATGCATCATCATAATGAGCTCAAAGTGACCAAGTGTCTGGTCATGGGATCATGCATTGCGGTACGATTAAAGTGACTTGCCGGTAACGAGATTGAACGAGGTATTGGGATACCGACGATCGAATCCCGGGCAAGTAACGTACCGATTGACAAAGGGAATTGTATACGGGGTTGCTTGAATCCTCGACATCGTGGTTCATTCGATGAGATCATCGAGGAGCATGTGGGAGCCAACATGGGTATCCAGATCCCGTTGTTGGTTATTGACCGGAGAATCGTCTCAGTCGTGTCTACATGTCTCCCGAACCCGTAGGGTCTACACACTTAAGGTTCGGTGACGCTAGGGTTGTAGAGATATGAGTATGCAGTAACCCGAAAGTTGTTCGGAGTCCCGGATGAGATCCTGGACGTCACGAGGAGTTCCGGAATGGTCCAGAGGTGAAGAATTATATATAGGAAGTGCAGTTTCGGCCATCGGGAAAGTTTCGGGGTCACCGGTATTGTACCGGGACCACCGGATGGGTCCCGGGGGTCCACCGGGTGGGGCCACCCATCCCGGAGGGCCCCATGGGCTGAAGTGGGGAGGGGAACCAGCCCATAGTGGGCTGGTGCGCCCCCCCCCTTGGCCCCCCCATGCGCCTAGGGTTGGGAACCCTAGGGGAGGGGGCGCCTCCACTTGCCTTGGGGGCTACTCCACCCCCTTGGTCGCCGCCCCCCTAGGAGATCCCATCTCCTAGGGCCGGAGCACCCCCCTAGGGGGCCTATATAAAGGAGGGGGAGGGAGGGCAGCACCACCTCAAGCCTTCGCGCCTCCCTCTCCCCTGCTACACCTCTCCCTCTTGCAGAAGCTCGGCGAAGCCCTGCTGCGGTGACTGCTGCATCCACCACCACGCGTCGTGCTGCTGGATCTTCATCAACCTCTCCTTCCCCCTTGCTGGATCAAGAAGGAGGAGACGTCACGCTGACCGTACGTGTTTTGAACGCGGAGGTGCCGTCCGTTTGGCGCTAGGATCTCCGGTGATTTGGATCACGACGAGTACGACTCCCTCATCCCCGTTCTTTGAACGCTTCCGCTCGCGATCTACAAAGGTATGTAGATGAATCCGATCACTCGTTGCTAGATGAACTCATAGATGGATCTTGGTGAAAACGTAGGAAATTTTTTGTTTTCTGCAACGTTCCCCAACAGTGGCATCATGAGCTAGGTCTATGCGTAGTTCTCTTTGCACGAGTAGAACACAATTTGTTGTGGGCGTAGATGTTGTCAACTTTCTTGCCGCTACTAGTCTTATTTTTATTCAGCGGTATTGTGGGATGAAGCGGCCCGGACCAACCTTACACGTACGCTTACGTGAGACCGGTTCCACCGACTGACATGCACTAGTTGCATAAAGTGGCTGGCGGGTGTCTGTCTCTCCCACTTTAGTTGGAGCGGATTTGACGAAAAGGGTCCTTATGAAGGGTAAATAGAAGTTGACAAATCACGTTGTGGCTTTAACGTAGGTAAGGAAACGTTCTTGCTAGAACCCTCTTGCAGCCACGTAAAACTTGCAAAACAATTAGAGGACGTCTAACTTGTTTTTGCAGCAAGTGTTTTGTGATGTGATATGGCCAAAGTTGTGATGAATGATGAATGATATATGTGATGTATGAGATCATGTTCTTGTAATAGGAATCACGACTTGCATGTCGATGAGTATGACAACCGGCAGGAGCCATAGGAGTTTTCTTTATTTTTGTATGACCTGCGTGTCATTGAGAATCGCCATGTAAATTACTTTACTTTATTGCTAAACGTGTTAGCCATAGTAGTAGAAGTAATAGTTGGCGAGCAACTTCATGGAGACACGATGATGGAGATCATGATGATGGAGATCATGGTGTCATGCCGGTGACAAGATGATCATGGAGCCCCAAGATGGAGATCACAGGAGCTATATGATATTGGCCATATCATGTCACTATTATTTGATTGCATGAGATGTTTATCATGTTTTTGCATCTTGTTTACTTAGAACGACGGTAGTAAATAAGATGATCCCTCATAATAATTTCAAGAAAGTGTTTCCCCTAACTGTGCGCTGTTGCGACAGTTCGTTGTTTCGAAGCACCACGTGATGATCGGGTGTGATAGATTCCAACGTTCACATACAACGGGCGTAAGACAGATTTACACATGCAAACACTTAGGTTGACTTGACGAGCCTAGCATGTACAGACATGGCCTCGGAACACAGAAGACCGAAAGGTCGAGCATGAGTCGTATCGAAGATACGATCAACATGAAGATGTTCACCGATGTTGACTAGTCCGTCTCACGTGATGATCGGACACGGCCTAGTTAACTCGGATCATGTTATACTTAGATGACTGGAGGGATGTCTATCTGAGTGGGAGTTCATTGAATAATTTGATTAGATGAACTTAATTATCATGAACTTAGTCTAAAATCTTTACAACATGTCTTGTAGATCAAATGGCCAACATTGTCCTCAACTTCAACGCGTTCCTAGAGAAAACCAAGCTGAAAGACGATGGCAGCAACTATACGGACTGGGTCCGGAACCTGAGGATCATCCTCATAGCTGCCAAGAAAGATTATGTCCTACAAGCACCACTAGGTGAAGCACCTGCTCTCCCTGCAGAACAAGACGTTATGAACGCTTGGCAGACACGTGCTGATGATTACTCCCTCGTTCAGTGCGGCATGCTTTACAGCTTAGAACCGGGGCTCCAAAAGCGTTTTGAGTGACACGGAGCATATGAGATGTTCGAAGAGCTGAAAATGGTTTTTCAAGCTCATGCCCGGGTCGAGAGATATGAAGTCTCCAACAAGTTCTTCAGCTGTAAGATGGAGGAAAATAGTTCTGTCAGTGAGCACATACTCACAATGTCTGGGTTACATAACCGCTTGACTCAGCTAGGAGTTAAACTCCCGGATGACGCGGTCATTGACAGAATCCTCCAGTCGCTTCCACCAAGCTACAAGAGCTTTGTGATGAACTTCAATATGCAGGGGATGGAAAAGACCATTCCTGAAGTATTTGCAATGCTGAAATCAGCAGAGGTAGAAGTCAAAAAGGAACATCAAGTGTTGATGGTGAATAAAACCACTAAGTTAAAGAAAGGCAAGGGTAAGAAGAACTTCAAGAAGGACGGCAAGGGAGTTGCCGCGCCCGGTAAGCAAGCTGCCGGGAAGAAGCCAAAGAATGGACCCAAGTCCGAGACTGAGTGTTTTTATTGCAAGGGAAGTGGTCACTGGAAGCGGAACTACCCCAAATACTTAGCGGACAAGAAGGCCGGCATCACGAAAGGTATATGTGATATACATATAATTTATGTGTACCTTACCAGTACTCGTAGTAGCTCCTGGGTATTTGATACCGGTGCGGTTGCTCACATTTGTAACTCAAAGCAGGAGCTGTGGAATAAGCGGAGACTTGCGAAGGACGAGGTGACGATGCGCGTCGGGAATGGTTCCAAGGTCGATGTGATCGTCGTCGGCACGCTACCTCTACATTTACCTACGGGATTAGTTTTAAACCTCAATAATTGTTATTTAGTGCCAGCTTTGAGCATGAACATTGTATCAGGATCTCGTTTAATACGAGATGGCTACTCATTTAAATCCGAGAATAATGGTTATTCTATTTATATGAGAGATATGTTTTATGGTCATGCTCCGATGGTGAATGGTTTATTCTTAATGAATCTTGAGCGTAATGCTACACATGTTCATAGTGTGAATACCAAAAGATGTAAGGTTGATAATGATAGTCCCACATACTTGTGGCACTGCCGCCTTGGTCACATAGGTGTCAAACGCATGAAGAAGCTCCATGCAGATGGACTTTTAGAGTCTCTTGATTATGAATCATCTGACACGTGCGAACCATGCCTCATGGGTAAAATGACCAAGACTCCGTTCTCAGGAACAATGGAGCGAGCAACCAACTTATTGGAAATCATACATACTGATGTGTGCAGTCCAATGAGCGTTGAGGCTCGCGGTGGCTATCGTTATGTTCTCACCCTCACTGATGACTTGAGTAGATATGGGTATGTCTACTTAATGAAACATAGGTCTGAGACCTTTGAAAAGTTCAAGGAATTTCAGAGTGAGGTTGAGAATCAACGTGACAGAAAAATCAAGTTCTTGCGATCAGATCGTGGGGGAGAATACTTGAGTCACGAATTTGGCACACACTTAAGAAAATGTGGAATAGTTTCACAACTCACGCCGCCTGGAACACCTCAGCGTAATGGTGTGTCCGAACGTCGTAATCGCACTCTATTAGATATGGTGCGATCTATGATGTCTCTTACCGATTTACCGCTATCATTTTGGGGCTATGCTAGACTGCCGCATTCACTTTAAATAGGGCTCCATCGAAATCCGTTGAGACAACACCGTATGAATTATGGTTTGGGAAGAAACCTAAGCTGTCGTTTCTAAAAGTTTGGGGATGCGATGCTTATGTCAGGAAACTACAACCTGAAAAGCTCGAACCCAAGTCGGAAAAATGCGTCTTCATAGGATACCCTAAAGAAACTATTGGGTATACCTTCTACCTCAGATCCGAAGGCAAGATCTTTGTTGCCAAGAATGGATCCTTTCTAGAGAAAGAGTTTCTCTCGAAAGAAGTAAGTGGGAGGAAAGTAGAACTTGATGAAGTATTACCTCTTGAACCGGAAAGTGGCGCAACTCAAGAAAATGTTCCTGAGGTGCCTGCACCGACTAGAGAGGAAGTTAATGATGATGATCATGAAACTTCAGATCAAGTTGCTACTGAACTTCGTAGGTCCACAAGGACACGCTCCGCACCAGAGTGGTACGGCAACCCTGTCTTGGAAATCATGTTGTTAGACAACGGTGAACCTTCGAACTATGAAGAAGCGATGGCAAGCCCGGATTCCGACAAATGGCTGGAAGCCATGAAATCCGAGATAGGATCCATGTATGAAAACCAAGTATGGACTTTGACTGACTTGCCCGATGATCGGCGAGCCATAGAAAATAAATGGATCTTTAAGAAGAAGACAGACGCGGATGGTAATGTGACCATCTATAAAGCTAGGCTTGTCGCTAAGGGTTATCGACAAGTTCAAGGGGTTGACTATGATGAGACTTTCTCACCCGTAGCGAAGCTGAAGTCCGTCCAAATCATGTTAGCAATTGTCGCATTCTATGATTATGAGATATGGCAAATGGACGTCAAAACGGCATTCCATAATGGTTTCCTTAAGGAAGAATTGTATATGATGCAGCTGGAAGGTTTTGTCGATCCTAAGAATGCTGACAAGGTGTGCAAGCTCCAACGCTCGATTTATGGGCTGGTGCAAGCATCTCGGAGTTGGAACATTCGCTTTGATGAGATGATCAAAGTGTTTGGGTTTATGCAGACTTATGGAGAAGCCTGCGTTTACAAGAAAGTGAGTGGGAGCTTTGTAGCATTTCTCATATTATATGTAGATGACATACTTTTGATGGGAAATGATATAGAACTTTTGGACAGCATTAAGGCCTACTTGAATAAGAGTTTTTCAATGAAGGACCTTGGAGAAGCTGCTTATATATTAGGCATCAAGATCTATAGAGATAGATCAAGATGCCTCATAGGTCTTTCACAAAGCACATACCTTGATAAGATATTGAAGAAGTTCAATATGGATCGGTCTAAGAAGGGGTTCTTGCCTGTGTTGCAAGGTGTGAAATTGAGCTCAGCTCAATGTCCGACCACGACAGAAGATATAGAAGAGATGAGTGTCATCCCCTATGCCTCAGCCATAGGGTCTATTATGTATGCCATGTTGTGTACCAGACCTGATGTAAACCTTGCCGTAAGTTTGGTAGGAAGGTACCAAAGTAATCCCGGCAAGGAACACTGGACAGCGGTCAAGAATATCCTGAAGTACCTGAAAAGGACTAAGGACATGTTTCTCGTTTATGGAGGTGACGAAGAGCTCGTCGTAAAGGGTTACGTCGACGCTAGCTTCGACACAGATTTGGGTGTACCATACCGTAGGAGTGCTTTGGGTGTACCAAACGTCACAACGTAACTGGGTGACTATAAAGGTATACTACGGGTATCTCCGAAAGTGTCTGTTGGGTTGACACGGATCAAGATTGGGATTTGTCACTCCATATGACGGAGAGGTATCTCTGGGCCCAGTCGGTAATGCATCATCACAATGAGCTCAAAGTGACCAAGTGTCTGGTCACGGGATCATGCATTACGGTACGAGTAAAGTGACTTGCCGGTAACGAGATTGAACGAGGTATTGGGATACCGACGATCGAATCTCGGGCAAGTAACGTACCGATTGACAAAGGGAATTGTATACGGGGTTGCTTGAATCCTCGACATCGTGGTTCATCCGATGAGATCATCGAGGAGCATGTGGGAGCCAACATGGGTATCCAGATCCCGCTGTTGGTTATTGACCGGAGAGTCGTCTCGGTCATGTCTACATGTCTCCCGAACCCGTAGGGTCTACACACTTAAGGTTCGGTGACGCTAGGGTTGTAGAGATATGAGTATGCAGTAACCCGGAAGTTGTTCGGAGTCCCGGATGAGATCCCGGACGTCACGAGGAGTTCCGGAATGGTCCGGAGGTGAATAATTATATATATGAAGTGCAGTTTCGGCCATCGGGAAAGTTTTGGGGTCACCGGTATTGTACGGGGACCACTGGATGGGTCCCGGGGGTCCACCGGGTGGGGCCACCCATCCCGGAGGGCCCCATGGGCTGAAGTGGGGAGGGGAACCAGCCCATAGTGGGCTGGTGCGCCCCCCCCTTGGGCCCCCCATGCGCCTAGGGTTGGGAACCCTAGGGGAGGGGCGCCTCCACTTGCCTTGGGGGCTACTCCACCCCCTTGGCCGCCGCCCCCCCTAGGAGATCCCATCTCCTAGGGCCGGCGCACCCCCCTAGGGGGCCTATATAAAGGAGGGGGGAGGGAGGGCAGCACCACCTCAAGCCTTGGCGCCTCCCTCTCCCCTGCTACACCTCTCCCTCTCGCAGAAGCTCGGCGAAGCCCTGCTGCGGTGACTGCTGCATCCACCACCACGCCGTCGTGCTGCTGGATCTTCATCAACCTCTCCTTCCCCATTGCTGGATCAAGAAGGAGGAGACGTCACGCTGACCGTACGTGTGTTGAACGCGGAGGTGCCATCCGTTTGGCGCTAGGATCTCCGGTGATTTGGATCACGACGAGTACGACTCCCTCATCCCCGTTCTTTGAACGCTTCCGCTCGCGATCTACAAAGGTATGTAGATCCATCCGATCACTCGTTGCTAGATGAACTCATAGATGGATCTTGGTGAAAACGTAGGAAATTTTTTGTTTTCTGCAACGTTCCCCAACACCAGCCCACTAGGGGCTGGTTCCCCTCCCACTTCAGCCCATGGGGCCCTCCGGGATAGCTGGACCCCGGGACCCTTCCGGTGGTCCCGGTACAATACCGATTACCCCCGAAACTTTCCCGATGGCCGAAACTTGACTTCCTATATATAAATCTTCACCTCCAGACCATTTCGGAACTCCTCGTGACGTCTGGGATCTCATCCGGGACTCCGAATAACTTTCGGGTTACCGTATGCTAATATCTCTACAACCCTAGCATCATCGAACCTTAAGTGTGTAGACCCTACGGGTTTGGGAGACATGCAGACATGACCGAGACGCCTCTCTGGTCAATAACCAACAGCGGGATCTGGATACCCATGTTGGCTCCCACATGCTCCACGATGATCTCATCGGATGAACCACGATGTCGAGTATTCAATCAATCCGTATACAATTCCCTTTGTCAATCGGTACGTTACTTGCCCGAGACTCGATCGTCGGTATCCCAATACCTAGTTCAATCTCGTTACCGGCAAGTCACTTTACTCGTGTCGTAATGCATGATCCTGTGATCAACCACTTGGTCACATTGAGCTCATTATGATGATGCATTACCGAGCGGGCCCAGAGATACCTCTCCGTCATACGGAGTGACAAATCCCAGTCTTGATTCGTGCCAACCCAACAGACACTTTTGGAGATACCTGTAATGTACCTTTATAGTCACCCAGTTACGTTATGATGTTTGGCACATCCAAGGCACTCCTACGGTATCCGGGAGTTGCACAATCTCATGGTTTAAGGAAATGATACTTGACATTCAGAAAAGCTACAGCAAACGAACTACACGATCTTTGAGCTAAGCTTAGGATTGGGTCTTGTCCATCACATCATTCTCCTAATGATGTGATCCCGTTATCAATGACATCCAATGTCCATAGTCAGGAAACCATGACTATCTTTTGATCAACGAGCTAGTCAACTAGAGGCTCACTAGGGACGTGTTGTGGTCTATGTATTCACACATGTATTACGATTTCCGGATAACACAATTATAGCATGAACAATAGACAATTATCATAAACAAAGAAATATAATAATAACCATTTTATTATTGCCTCCAGGGCATATTTCCAACATATAGGAGCAAGCTATATCACAAATTATTCTCAGGAGCTAGTTAAGTTACCAACAATCATTTATTATTAACCTCGAGCACTACTTTAATTCAAAGAACATAAAAATGAGGAAAATCTGAACAAAGATAACCATTTGGATTTTGGACACTGCTGAGATCAATATTCAGATATCTTGATGCTTAATAATGCCTATCAATGCTTTTCGAATAGTTATGATAGCAATGGGCCATTTGTTCTGAGATTTGACGAATACGCAGTATATTCTCATATGGCAACCTGTACATGAACACCAACCTGCTGATACCAAAAAAATTTGCGAACGTACTTGCTGAATAATATATATTCTGCAATCAAAATAGTGTATCTCGGTCTTTTGTCAGCAACATCTAAGATTTCGTAAGCTCTAACAGTAAAAGACCATCAAGTGAAAGAATTGGAACATGGAAGAAGCTTACGTGGGCATGATGCCATCGGGTTGTATGCCAAGATCGTGGTTGTAGAGCTCCCTCTATCTCCCTTGCCAAGCTCTCCCTCCGACCAGCAGTAGAACAAATGCTCTTGCTGCTTTTGAACTCTCCTCGGAGTAAACGCGGGAACTGAGATTGAATGTGGATGAAGTGATCACCTTGAAGATGCGTCGCTTGAGGTGCTTGGAGCAGATCCATCACACGTGTGCCCCTCTACTCCTACGGCTTCATCAAGATGAAGAGGCTAGAGAGAAGGAGCGACAGAGGTCGTCCCCCTCTCCCTCCGCTGGCAGACCCAAACCATCAGCTAGAACGCGGCTAGGGCGCGGGGAGGCCATGCCATCACGGATCAACAACGAGAACGCAGGCCCTCACAAGTTGTAAGCGCCCCTAACCACCACGTCGGCATGGTTGAGAAGAGATGGATCTGGGCGGTGGTTTCCTGTGACAAGCGAAATAGAAGTTGCTTGTACCCACAGTAGCTGTGTCGGCAACGGCCATCACAATGAAATATAATCAATGTGTGTCGTCCTGAGTTCCTGAAAGTTTTCACCTGGATTTTCCTAGACCAATGAAGCAAAAATATGCACAATTTCTCAAACAAGGATAGATGAAGTGTGTGAATCAGATGCAGTATTAATACAACAAAAAATAGCACTGTCATCAAAGGATTCACTTACAATCAAAAGAAGAAGAAGCAGCAAGATTTTGCTTGTCTCCATCGGATCTAGACCAGATACCTGCACCATAAAAATACTAAGAAAATGATGGCATAAGAAGATTACCTAGCAATAGAAAAGCAAACTAAATGTAGATGACTGTGTCTTTATTGTTAAGATTCCTTTAACAGGAATTTCCCGACCATCATGTAAATGAACTGCAAGAAATTTTTCCTGATATTTAATGTAGAAAGCTAATGTTAAATTATATGTTGTGCCATGAACTTATTACAATTTCCTTGATGTACCTATATCATGGGATCCATGAGATTCATGGCCTAGTGATCACTAACCATGCCAGTCATCTGCTCCTGGGAGGTAACCCACCCATTGCCATTCTATAACCTCTGAATGCAGTTTTTCTCCTCCTAGCATTGACATGGAGATGTGCATGAGTCATATTGTTGAATTCTCTAAATGGTTCATGCTTAACTTTCCAACACAAAACGAAGAAAATATATATTTGTAAAATTGTGAAATAAACATGCTGGCCAACACTAGAGATAATACTACCATGGTAGCCAGGAATCATAATACTACCATGGCAGACAATTCACATTTTGTTGTGTACATACATGATACTACCAGGTCAGAACCTACAGACGCAGAATCATTGATTTGTACTACTCAACAACACTGACAACAATCACAACCCAGAAATTAAGTGGCTTGAAACTGGCAACCCAACCCATGAATAAGGCAGCATCGATCTGGAACGCAGGACAAACAGCGCCTTGCAGATGCAGTTTCAGCATAGATAATCATAAGTAGCATATATTAAAAAAGGTATTAAAAAAGTCTTGTGTTCAGTTGGACATGAATAGCCTCATGATTCTTGAGTCAGATGAACAAAGTGAAATCAAACCAGCACGAGGATAGGAGATCCCACATTGCCCAATTTCTACAATCGGCATCACCACACTTGTAAACAAGATAACAGATTTACTAATTCCAGCGCACCAATTTCTACATAAACAAAATTACCACATAATGAGATCCACGTCACTGGAGTTAAATTACGCAAATTTGCATAACACTCACAGTTAGAGGATAGCCATCCGTCGTAGTAGAATGGGAGGTTGTGGCCGTACTGGTGTCACGGCTCGATATGTTCAGGTGGGAACCTTTGCCACTGCTCACCTCGATGCTGCTATCATGTATCTGGAGCTCGGGGGGAGAGGCGGCACTGCTGCTTCCCATCTGCCTTGCATGATACCAGCTGCCGAGGCACAACACCATCGACCCAACGTTGATGGCATGCTCGCAGCCACTTCCCCTCCTTTGATAGGGAGCCGAGGTTGGGCGCAGAACCTACTCTCTTCTCCTTGGATTGCTTCTCCGTGGGCGACGAGATCACCCTCCGAAGAGGAAATATACAAATGATGACCCTTGGTAAGAATGGAATTTATCAAATCAAGCAAGTCAAGATGTAAACCTAATTATATGATCGAAATAGAACCATTAAACAGTAGGCGAGTCAACATGATTTTAACTGACAAACTTCAAGCACAACATAGTTTATATAACTGTATAATTTAGTCATGAAAACTTGCAAGCATACTTCCTACTTGTCTTCCTGGGAGATAATCAACCTTGTAAATATTCATCCTGCTGACATGACTTGTCATACTAATCAAACTGTACTTAATTATCCAATTGAGTGTAGGTAAAATCTTGTCAACTCCAAGAAAATGACAAACTTAAACCGAGTATACTTACAATGGAACTAAATCTGGAATGTCGTGCTCAATATAATGCATTTCAACTCATCTTTTTCCCCAAAAAATAAAATTCATCTATCAAAATATGCCTACATTAATACCTTTGATTTGATGATGTCCCGAAAGCAGAGTCTAAACAACTGCACTGGACCAGAATGCCATCTATATTGTTGTTTTCTGTATGCTTCGTATGAGTCCAGCAATTCACACTGACACTGAATGGAAATTCGTGTAGCATACAGAAAAGTCATAAACCATAATAGAAACTTCCATCCCTTTATATGTGCTTGGACAGCAATATCCATGTCGTCAACAGTCATTCTCTCCATCCATATTCCAGAGACCTCGAGTGCCTTAATTCTCCACACTCCTGCTGTTCCGTTGAACCCCCCAAAAAATGAGGAATGCTCCCTTAACCTGTTGTTCAACCTCAAAGCGGAAGCACGGATTTAAACAAACAAACAAACAAATAAAGCATAGATGTAATGTGATCAACAAAATTGCGATCATATGACAATTGTGATAAATCATCACATTTATGGTTCAGATCAACAAAAAATCCAAATAACTTGATATTGGCTACCAACTCTCAGTTAACATGGTAGCAGTAGCAAACTATGGCAGAGGAGAAATAATGGCCTCCAACATGTTCAGATCATGAAGAGAAAAGACTTTTTTTGCGGGAAGAGAAGATAAAAGACTGCCTGAGCATGGCTCGAACAGAGAGAGGGAAGGGAAGGGCCTTCCATAGCGAGCCATGGCCTGCACACCCGCCATGGTGCTCCTCCGTCACACCCGCAGCCTGCAGAAACCAATCGCACGAATCAAATCAAAAAATCCAAAAGAAGAAGATGAGGTGAGGGGAGGGGAGGCGAGGGGAGGAGTATGGAGGGCGTCGGTACCTTTGATGTCTACGTGCTGCAACCCGTCACCGACGTCGATATCCACCACATCAGCAAGCACCGAGAGAAGGCCGCCACCACCGTCGTCGTCGCCCCATCCCCATCCATCCATGGGTGGGTGTTGGGCTAGGGTTTCATCCCCATCCATCCATTGGTCAGGCCGAACCTCCATGGCCGACCTCGAGGGCCAGGTGGACGAGGGTGCGGTGGTGCCGCTGCGGATCTGGGCGCCCCCTCACCTTGTCGCGTGATATGGAGCCTTCTCTCCCATAGCCCCACACCTTGTCGCGTGGATCCAGGTTGAGAATGTGAGGGGCTGGAGCGGCGGTGCTAGAGGAGGAGGAGGCCGACGACGGTGGGATTGAGGCGGCGGCGGGGTTGGGGTTGGGGCAGAGGAGAGCGGCGGTGGGCAAGTGCATCGAGGGCACGAGGATTCGGGTGCGAGCGTCTGGCTAATTTTCGTAGGTTTATTTTTGTAGATTATTTTTAGAACGAGTTTTTTATCAACCGAAGGGTTTAGCACTGGACATCGTGGGGGCATACCGTTTTTTCTTTCCTGGTTCGAGGGCGGAGGGGGGAATCGATGGGATGCGGGAGGTGGGATCGAGGACGAAAAAAATCGTCTCTGATGGAACGAAAATTGAACGGCGAAGACTACCAACTGCTCCATTAGAAATAGAGATAAAGGATGTCTGAATTAAACATGGACCTTCCAATCCCTGAAATTGACACCCTGTAGTCCTTAATCCCGGTAATCGACCCGAGACTTGTTTGTAAGTAGAATCCCCGTCGGGATAGCCTGCTTTTCTCACCGACATCACGACCCCACATGTCATATTCATCTTCTTCATGTATCTATAATCCTCTCTATCTCTCTCTTGGCTTCATCCCGTCGTCAGCGCCTGCTGCCTCTAGTTCGCCCAGGCCGCATCCAACTCCCAAGCACGCGAATTTTAGGGAGGTAGCATCGTGTGTCTGCCACATGCAGGAGCAGTCGGGAGTAGGTGGTGTGCGCGGCCGCAAGCGCGGCGGCCGGCGGTCCCCCACACATCATGTCGCGTCACTCCCAGCAGAGGACATGAGCACTGGGGACACACCCTCCGTATCCAACCGCGAGCTCCGACATCCTATCCTTTGAGGCAGCATCCTACACCCTCATGCACTGCTCACCCTCGTGGCTGCCAGATTAGTTCTCGCCGGAAAAAATTACAACAAATAAATTGAGCAATGGCTTGTGAGCTAGTAGAGGAGGAGGTGTGCACCGAGTAGAGGACTCGGAAGCTAGTGCAGTAGTGCTAGCACTGAGATATACTCCGTCATCCGCGGCAGCGCTTTAGTCCTTAGGAGTGGAGGAGCTGCGCGGACGCGGATGCATGCTTATAACTGAACAGGCACAAACTATAGTGCGCTCTCTGCTGGGAGCTGGGCGGGAGCCTTCAAGATCTGAATTTTGGAGAGAAGTACCGATGCGACGGCGACCTCGGCCGGACTGGATGTCGCGTGCGGCAAGAACTGCGCCCTACACTGGCCGGGTCACACCCGTCCCTAACGACGTGATGTGCTCGAGCGTCAAGGCATCCAGACACAGGCACGGGAGCTGCAAGGCAGTTGAGAAGGAGGTGCATAAGGTAGAGGCTGTCGGACAAGTGCAGATTTCACGAGAGAGGAGGGGATTGGAAACAGAGGATGAAGATGAATATGACACGTGGGCCAGTGTAGCCAGTGATAGAAGACTTTGATTCCCGACGGATCAATCTTTTCCTGGTGTGCCAAACAGGTGTGAGGTCGAGATTGACCGGGATAGATGAGTACATGGTATAGACTTCAGGGATTGAGAGGTTAGGGTTCAATTTCGACAAGCTGGATGAATTCAAGGTTTAAAATAGCTTCACTCGGAGTGTGGAATGATCCCATGCATCCACCCATTCTATCGGGATCTCTCTCTCAGTTCCTTTGATTTGTGTACATGTATCAGGAGTCTGGCACGAACCCATGTCATAGTTCAGCTTCCTCGATCAAGTGGAAGACCGTGTCGACCAGATACACCATGTAGATTAGTATCGCGTAGGTATAGATTAGTACCACCTCGCATGTAGCAAATAATAAGTGGACGGTGTTGGAAATATGCCCTAGAGGCAATAATAAAATGATTATTATTATATTTCTTTGTTCATGATAATTGTCTATTATTCATGCTATAATTGTGTTATCCGGAAATCGTAATACATGTGTGAATACATAGACCACAACACGTCCCTAGTGATCCTCTAGTTGACTAGCTCGTTGATCAAAAGATAGTCATGGTTTGCTGACTATGGGCATTGGATGTCATTGATAACGGGATCACATCATTAGGAGAATGATGTGATGGACAAGACCCAATCCTAAGCATAGCTCAAAGATCGTGTAGTTCGTTTGCTATAGCTTTTCCGAATGTCAAGTATCATTTCCTTAGACCATGAGATTGTGCAACTCCCGGATACCGTAGGAGTGCTTTGGGTGTGCCAAACGTCACAACGTAACTGGGTGACTATAAAGGTACACTACGGGTATCTCCGAAAGTGTCTGTTGGGTTGGCACGAATCGAGAGTGGGATTTGTCACTCCGTATGACGGAGAGGTATCTCTGGGCCCACTCGGTAATGCATCATCATAATGAGCTCAATGTGACCAAGTGGTTGTTCACGGGATCATGCATTACGGTACGAGTAAAGTGACTTGCCGATAACGAGATTGAACGAGGTATTGGGATACCGACGATCGAGTCTCGGGCAAGTAACGTACCGATTGACAAAGGGAATTGTATACGGGATTGATCGAATCCTCGACATCGTGGTTCATCCGATGAGACCATCGAGGAGCATGTGGGATCCAACATGGGTATCCATACCCCGCTGTTGGTTATTGACCGGAGAGTCGTCTCGGTCATGTCTGCATGTCTCCCGAACCCGTAGGGTCTACACACTTAAGGTTCGGTGACGCTAGGGTTGTTGAGATATTAGTATACGGTAACCCGAAAGTTGTTCGGAGTCCCGGATGAGATCCCGGACGTCACGAGGAGTTCCGGAATGGTCCGGAGGTGAAGATGTATATATAGGAAGTCAAGTTTTGGCCATCGGGAAGGTTTTCGGGGTAATTGGTATTGTACCGGGACCACCGGAAGGGTCCCGGGGGTCCACCGGGTGGGTCCACCTATCCCGGAGGGCCCCATGGGCTGAGGTGGGAGGGGAACCAGCCCCAGATGGTCTGGTGCGCCCCCCCCCATGGGCCTCCCCTGCGCCTAGGGTTGGAAACCCTAGGGGTGGGGGTGCCCCACTTGGCTTGGGGGGCACTCCACCCCCCTTGGCCGCCGCCCCCCCTTGGAAATGGCATCTCCTAGGGCCGGCGCCCCCCCTAGGGGTCCTATAAATAGTGGGGGGGAGGGAGGGCAGCCGCACCCTAACCCCTGGCGCCTCCCTCTCCCTCCCGTGACACCTCTCCTTCTTGCAGTAATCGGCGAAGCCCTGCCGAGATCGCCGTAGTTTCCACCACCACGCCGTCATGCTGCTGGATCTCCATCAACCTCTCCTTCCCCCTTGCTGGATCAAGTTGGAGGAGACGTCTTCCCAACCGTACGTGTGTTGAACGCGGAGGTGTCGTCCGTCCGGCACTAGGTCATCGGTGATTTGGATCACGACGAGTATGACTCCATCAACCCCGTTCTCTTGAACGCTTCCGCGCGCGATCTACAAGGGTATGTAGATGCACTCCCCTCTCCCTCGTTGCTAGATGACTCCATAGATTGATCTTGGTGATGCGTAGAAAATTTTAAAATTCTGCTACGTTCCCCAACAGACGGACCACGGACGGACAAAAAACAAACAAAATTACGATGGTAAGAAGCAATAATCTTTTTATTAGTAGGTAATATATAGATTTTTGAGGGGTTAAAACCAAAATTTATTGATCAAATTTCATATGGCGTGGGATATAAAATGTGCCATGGGGTTCGACAAGTTAGACATGCCGCCCCTGATCCAATGGATGGGAAAACGTGTCGTTTCTCTGTTGCTCAAAAAAAAATTGTGCCATTTCCGAGTGCCGGTATGACCCATTTGTAACCAAACGTGCCTGGCCAGGCCCAGCCATGCCGACATGTGCCACATGGCACATTCAGCGAATCGCTGGAGAACATGTGGAGTGGGAACCCGGGGAGCCAGTCTGCGGAGCAGCTCTCCAAGAAACTCGACGACATGTCGGTGTCACTGCAACAATGGAGTGGGGCCAACATCGGATGTGTATCGAGAAAGATAAAGAAGTTGAAGAAAGAACTAGCAGTTTTGCAAAATGACCCTCAACGCTTGTCACCTTCACATGCAGAAACAAAAATTATTGATCATCTAGTGGAATTGTATCATATGGAAGAGATAATGCAACGACAGAGGTTGAGGGTAGGATGGCTTACGGAGGGCGATAAGAATACAAAATTCTTTCAGCGTAGAGCTAGCATGCGCCGAAGGAAAAACATGATCAAAAATCTCCAGAAGCAGGACGGCTCAATTGACGCAAGATCCAGCTGAGATGGCGGCTCTCACACATGAGTTTTACAATGATCTATTCCATTCTGAAGGTACAACTGGCATGGATACTGTACTGGATGTTGTACCGGTTAAAGTGACAGTGGAGATGAATAGAGATTTAACTAAACCTTTTACCCAAGAGGAAGTTAAAACGGCTCTCTTTCAGATGTACCCGACGAAAGCTCCGGGCCCTGATGGATATCCAACACATTTTTTTCAGCGGCGCTGGGAGCTCTGTGGAGGAGAGGTTACTAATGTGGTCCTCCGAATCCTTAGAGGGGAGGAAAGTTTGAAGGTAATTAACAAAACCTTGTTAGTACTTATCCCTAAGGTCAAGGATCCGGATCAGCTGTCACAATTTTGTCCTATAAGCCTATGCAACGTGCTATATAAAATTGCTTCGAAGGTTTTAGCGAACAGATTGAAACAGATCTTGCCAGAGATTATTTCAGAGGAGCAATCCGCCTTTGTCCCGGGGCGTTTGATCACTGATAATATCATAACAGCCTATGAATGCCTGCACTTCATGAAGAGAAATAAAGCAAAGAGGGATAGGTTTTGTGCCGTGAAACTTGACATGATGAAAGCCTATGATCGCGTTGAATGGAGTTATCTTGAGGCTATTATGATCAAGCTTGGCTTTGCACCGTCTTGGGTGGCCTTGGTAATGAGGATGGTGAGCACAGTTTCATTCTCTGTTCTTTTTAATGGTTCCAAGTTATAAGAGTTTATACTATCGAGAGGGATCCGTCAGGGGCACCCAATTTCTCCATATCTGTTTTTGCTTGCAGCGGAGGGCCTTACGTGCCTCTTAAAAACACAAGATGAATCATCGCACCTCAGTGGAATACGAGTGGCTCCATCGGCTCCGCCAGTCAGCCACTTGCTCTTCGCAGATGATAGCCTGCTGTTTGTCAAAGCCAGTTCAAATGGAGCGAATGAGTTGTCATCCTTGATGGAGACCTACTGTCAAGCGTCTGGCCAAAGAATTAACTTGGCAAAATCATCAGTGTTTTTCAGCAAAGGGTGTCCTAATACCTTGCGGGTAGAGGTGATGATTTCTCTTAATATTGCAAATGAATCACTCTCAGATAGATATCTAGGGATGCCCACTGATGTAGGTAATAGCAAAAATGGTGCCTTCAAGTTCCTAAAGGATAGAGTGTGGAGCAAGATAAAAGGATGGTTGGAAAAACTCATATCTTCAGGAGGCAAGGAGGTGCTTATTAAATCGGTGGCCCAAGCGGTACCGGTGTATTCTATGTCCTGTTTCAAGCTTCCAAGAGGACTATGTGAACATATTAACACACTGATTCGGAAGTTTTGGTGGGGTAGTAAGGAAGGGCAACGGAAACCTAACCGGGTCTCCTGGAGCACCATGACAAAACCCAAGTTCTGTGGAGGTCTCGGTTTCAGGGACATTGAGTTGTTCAATCTTGCCTTACTTGCTAGACAGGCTTGGCGAGTACTCACGGAACCTAGCTCTCTGAGTGCATGGGTTTTGAAGGCTAAGTATTTCAGCAACACCGATTTTCTATCAGCTGAGTTGGGCACAACCCCCTCACAAATTTGGAGATCTATTCTGGAAGGACGGGATGTGCTAGTTCAAGGGCTTATCAGAAGGATTGGTGATGGGAGTTCGACTTATGTATGGAGACACAATTGGCTTCCGCGCCCCTATAACATGAGGCCGATAGTTTGTAGAACACAACACCAACCTTTGGTGGTAGCCGAGCTGACTTTACCGGGAGCAGAATGGAACAGACCATTGATCAACGAGGTCTTTCTGCCATCGGATGCTAGAGCTATATATGAGATTCCACTGTGCACGTTACATATGGATGATTTCTGGAGCTGGGTCCATGAAAAGAATGGGGTTTTCTCGGTGAGGTCAGCCTACCGCATGCTCATCAGTACGAAAATGAGGAGGGAAGCCTGGCTTGAGGGCCGGTCTGACGCCTCCAATGCCGAGGGTGAGCAGCGAGCGTGGTCAAAGCTTTGGAAGGTGGACGTTCCATCAAAGGTTAAGATCTTCTTATGGCGCCTAGCACATAACTCCATGCCCACGACGGACATTTTACACAACAGGAACATGTCGACGACCACAAACTGCAAGTTGTGTGGGGCTGAGGATTCTTGGCAACATTCTCTTCTTCATTGCAGCGTCGCAAGATGCGTATGGGCCCTGCAAGACCCTGACATTTATGAAGTCTTGAACAATGCAAGGGAGCCGGGTGCCAAGAGATGGATCTTTGCTATCTGGAGATGCTTTCGTTTGCAGAACTCACACAAGTGTTGGTGACACTATGGGCTATCTGGTTTGCAAGAAGGCAGGCCATCCATGAAAGTATCTTTCAGAGTCCCATGTCTACCCATACCTTCATCATGCGGTACATTCGGGAGTTGCAGGATTGTAAACCTAAGCAAAAGCCACGGGTAGGAGGGCTTGTTCCTTGAACTGGCTGGATCCCCCCGGAGCCGGGGGTGGCCAAGATACGGGTAAATGGAGCGGTCTCAAGGAATCAAGGCGAGGGATCCATCAGTGCTATATGCAGGTCGTCAGATGGAGTTTTCCTAGGGGCATCCTGCATGAAATATAGTGGAATAGCTGAGCCAGCCACTTTGGAGGCCCTCGCATGCCGTGAGGCTCTGGCACTAGCAACGGACTTGCACCTGGAGAGGATTCTCGTTGCATCTGATTGTCAAACTATGGTTCGAGATATTCAGAGTCGTCGGACAGGTGGTTCATATGCTACGGTCATTAAGGAAACTAACGCGAGAGCGGCAAGTTTCCAGCAATGTTCTTTCATCTTTGAAAGAAGAGATTCAAATGTTGAGGCACATAGCCTCGCTAAACACGTTTTTGTCTGGATCCGGAGCGCCATGTGTGACTGTTAGACCTCCAGACTTGATTTGTATTCCGATGAACATTATTAATTAATAAAGCAAGAGTGTTTAGACTAAAAAAATCTGACCAGCTTTGGGAGGGGTGCGCTTTTACAGCCCGTGAGGCAGCACGTCGCCATCAACTCAATTATTACAATTCTGTCTATAAAATATAAAGAAACTCCATCATACTCGTGAGTACTACCGTCGGTGCCCCCCTCTCTTCTCCTGGGAAGCCTCTAGACTGAGCTCCTCATCAGCGTGGGACGGATCTCTACCCGATCGTATTTCCAGGGTGAGCATCCCCAAATCCATCTCCTTCATTCCCGCCCCCCGCTTGCTTCCTATACGCGCCGGTGCACAGTTTTCCGGTTCCCCGTTCTTTTCTGCCTGCTTAGATTTCTTAGGTTTCTGGAGTAGTACAAGTTAGATGGCCTCCTTCTTTTCTTCTTGGGATTCGTATCTGTATATAATTTGATTTGTTTCAAGCACTGCGGCTGGGCAGGATTTTTGGCAAATAGAGTAGAATCATGGGGGGAAATCCCCCGATCCAATTTTTTTTAGAACCACCCCCAATCCAATCCAACTATGTGTGCAGTTTGTTGGAGTTTTTTTTACTTTGATTTAGCAGAACCTCTCGCTGCCGTGGTAGCGACTGGGCTGCGGGGAGGTGTTCATGGAGGGGTTGGGATCCTGCCGCCGTGGCGCAGGGATTTGGGGGCTGGAGCTGCTACTTATCTGCTGCTGCTAGTTGCTGCTACTAATTTATCCAGTGGTGCTGCTGTTACTTATTTATATAGTTAGGATAATTTAGATAGAGGAGTGCTGTTCCTATTTTATTTTTTTGTGGTTTTATATGATCTAGGAGATAGGATATAGGCAATCTGCAGGAAAACTAGAAAATTTTGAAAGGGAGTCTTTTTGGACCATTGTCTATATAGATATACACACAAGCTGCCAGAGATGCTCTTACCTCTTTCCTTGCTCTAATAATTGAATGCATAACAACTCTTACAGGTGACAGCAGGGATGGCTACCGGTAGCGAAGCTGGAAAGTCTGCTGAGGCAGTGTTGGAATGGCCTAAGCAGGACAAAAAGAGGATGCTGCATGCTGTTTACCGTGTGGGAGATCTCGACCGCACAATTAAGTATGTTAGCCATACTTTTGGAGTTTGTTAGATGGTGATATTTGCAACATGATTACTAGTATGTTTGTGCTAATGCCAGTGATTTAATTCTCATAGGTGTTACACAGAATGCTTTGGGATGAAGCTGCTGAGGAAAAGAGATGTCCCAGAAGAGAAGTACACCAATGCGTTTCTTGGATATGGACCTGAGGATACTAATTTTGCACTTGAGCTGACTTACAGTATGTTCATCGGTCCACTCACAATTGTTTCTAATGCAACCAGTTTGATATTCTTGTTAATGTTTGGGCAACGTGTGTATACACCTCAGTGGGAAGATTGGCAAACTAATGGGGTCATATTATTCTCTCTAAATACTCCCTCCGTCCCAAAATTCTTGTCTTAGATTCGTCTAGATATGGATGTATCTAATACTAAAATGTGACTTGATACATCTGTATTTAGACAAATCTAAGACAAGAATTTTGGGATGGAGGGAGTATGAACCGATAAACTATTTTGTGGGACTATAGTGTCATTCTTTTCCACCTTCTGTTGTGCTAATATGCTCTTTCTCGTTTGATAGATTATGGTGTTGACAAGTATGACATTGGAGCGGGCTTTGGACATTTTGCCATCGCAAATGAGGATGTATGTATCGTTTACCTGCAACATCTTACCCTTCATGTTACAGACCCTTGGGCTTGTTTGATGTCGTGGATGCAATGCAGGTGTACAAGCTGTCTGAGACAATTAAATCATCTGATTGTTGTAAGATCACTCGTGAACCTGGTCCTGTCAAGGGAGGGTCCACTGTGATTGCATTTGCACAAGACCCAGATGGTTACATGTTTGAGCTTATCCAGAGGGGTCCGACGCCTGAGCCTCTCTGTCAAGTTATGCTTCGTGTTGGTGACCTTGATCGGGCTATCATGTTCTACGAGAAGGTATTGTATTGTAAAATCGGAGGTTGTTTGAAATGTTGGAGACAATATCCTTTCTGTATATTCTCTAGAACAATAGTTATATGTGGGATATTCTAACATTTGACTTTTATGCAGGCCCTTGGGATGAAGCTTCTGAGGAAGAAGGATGTGCCTCAGTATAAGGTACATCACATGACAATTGTGTTTTCATGCCATTTGTCCTCTAAATTTTGATATACTGAGCATGTTTATGATTTGTGCAGTACACTATTGCCATGATGGGCTATGCTGAGGAGGACAAGACCACTGTTCTGGAGTTGACATACAACTATGGTGTCACGGAATATAACAAGGGCAATGCATATGCTCAGGTATTGACAAGTTTTCTTCTGCGCTTATTTCCTCTTTTAAGTTTTGGCATTTCTTAATGCTTGTGTTGCCTAACTGCAGGTTGCTATTGGCACTGACGATGTGTACAAGAGCGCCGAAGCAGTTGAGCTGGTTACCAAAGAACTAGGTGGGAAGATTCTAAGGCAGCCAGGGCCACTGCCAGGGCTGAACACCAAAATCACCTCTTTCCTTGACCCAGATGGCTGGAAAGTGGTATGTTTTCTGGATGTCTTATGCATAACACTGCTTTATTTGAATCGAAGGGGTCATTAACAGTTAATGATGAATGCAAGATGAGCTTGCTGTAGTCAATGCTTGGTTTATAAAATCTGAAGAGCGTACTGTAGTCAATGTAATTATTGCCAGTTAGTACATATTCCGCCCATCTCTGAGAAGAAGGCCTATAAATTTGAAATTTCGTCTGAAGCCAAAACGTACATTGCCTGACCATGTTTCTAAGAAAAACTATCAACAACTACAATTCTTAATAAATATATACTATGCAAATATATTTTACTGTGTATCTAATAAATATACTGAGTATTAACTTGGTACTGTGGACTGTGGTTCTTCATAGTTTTAACTACGAACTTGGTCAGACTTTGCACCGCTTGACTTCAGGGAAAAAAAAATTATAGGCCTTCTTTTCAGAGACAGAGGGAGTACATAGTTTCAAAGTCTACTAATTTATTGGCACCTTCAAGGCCAAGCTGTTACTCTGTAAAATAGAAACTTGGAAAACAGCATCATCTTAAGTTGGTTTATATTGATAGTCCGAGCTGTATTTCCTCCAGTTGTGTCTCTCACCGTCATCCATTGTCTAGATAATGGAAGATAAACTTTACTCCCTCCATCCCATAATATAAGAGCGTTCTTGACACTAACTACACTAGTGTGAAGAACCCTCTTATATTAGGGGACGGAGGTAGTAGTAGATTTGAGGCGTCACCCACTTAATTAGCAGAAAGCATCCTAAGCGTCACAAAGCAAATTAATAAAGTGAGATGGAACTTCACCTTAAAATTCGCTGCAGCATGGTTGTCAATACTGAACATGATTCCTTAAAGGTGGTATGTGAACTGGCTTGCACGTATGATTGATTACAAACTGATGTAGTGATTGCTAACCAATTATCCTTGGCCACAATATCAGTATGTGACTAATGTTATTCCTCCGGTTGCAGGTTCTGGTGGATCATGCGGACTTCCTCAAGGAACTCCACTGAAGACGAGCAGGCTCAAATTGTGTCGCGAGGAGGCAAACCTTATGTTAGCAATGGTCTGTGTGATTGTAATAAAACAAACCTTGTGTAGTAGCAATGGTCTGTGTGTGATGATGTAATAAAAGGGCAGCCTCTTCCGCTCGACGAACAAAAATAAAAAGCAACCACCGCATGCATATGCGGTGATTGACCTAGCGTTATCAAGTTGCTTGCAGTTTGATTGTCACCACAAAGGTGATTGTTAGTTCTTGATAAACATGAACTGGGGACTAGATTGTGAGAGGTGATTAGTATAGTGCGGGAAAAGGAGGAAGATGCACACCTACAGCGTATACTATACCCGATTTCTACAGAGAGAAAGAAAAGATCGCCCTGATCGTATGTTCATCTTAGAGCAACTCCAATAGCTTACGTATCCCTGAAAGAACAACTTCTTTTACGAGAAGTTGGGGAAAAAAAGCCTCTTAACAGCTCTCATAAATCTCAAAAAAGTTATGGGATGTAAAAATCACCTCCTCCGTTCTGCAAGTTTAGTTTACGGGAAGAAGGCGTTCCCGTATAATTTTGGTGGGCTGCAACCGCATGAAACTTCACACGCGCAGCCTTGACGCCATGCCCTGCCGCACCACCGTGCCCTAGCCCCACCACTCGTGGCCACGCACCACCGCCGCGGAGAAAGATGGCCATTAGAGCAACTCTAGCAGACCTCGCAAAACGCCCCGGCCCGTAAAATAACAGTCAAATTACGGGTCGGAGCCAAAAAATCTGCACGATCAAACCTCGCATCCCGTCCCAGTCCGTATTTTTTTTGCGGGGCGCGACAAATCTTCTCCCCCAACTTTTATCTTCATGGGTTGGGAGGCCGACCCAAGCTCAACCTCTATCTCGCGTGAGATTTGGCGGGAGGGACATTTCCGCGCGCCCTTTCCTGCTCCCCGCACCCTCTGCCACCACTGCCCCTCCTCCGCAAGCTCCGGCTGCTCCTGCCCGGCCGTCCCTCGCCACCATGGATGACCCCATGTTGTCCCCCATCATCGTCGAGGGCGCGCACGCCCCTTTCCCTTGGGCGGATCTCGTCGCCGACCATGTTGGCCCCACCGCCGTCTCCCAAGACCACGCCGCACCTGTCCGCAAGCGGCAGGGCAACATGGTCGTGCAGGGCGGGAATCCGGCTTCCCCCGCCGCGATGGCCCGCGCTCCGAGCGCCAACGCGGCAGCGCGATCCCGGCCGGCGACGGAGAAGGTCGGCAAGTCGCGGGCGTAAAGCGGAGGAAGGTTCCGGCTTCAAAGAAGCCACCTTCTTCAACCTCTCGCTCCATCCCCCGCAAGGAGGTGCTCCGGCGATGCCGTACAACGGTGTCGCTCCCCCCGCGAGCGAGGTGTTCGACAAAATGGCCGGAAAGTATGCGTCTTCGGTCTTGGCGATTCCCTTTCATTTTTTGCCATTATTCTCGATAACACGTGACTTGTTATCGTTCGCTATAGCGGTGGTTCGAATAATGCAACAACCGATTTTGTGAACTTGTTGGACATGAACGCGGTTGATATTGATCAAGCCCCTTTCGAACCATTCGACTATAATGAAACAGAGGGCGGCATGGATGATCATGGTTGTGCGGACGAATTGGAGGAGATCGAAGCGGAAGCGTTTGAGCAATCGCAAGCAAAATCTTGGAAAAGCATAAGATCGAAGAACTACACGATTTTAGAAGATCAAGCTTTGATTCAAGCATGGAGTGTGGTGTCTCTTGATGCATGCACGGGTACTTCTCAAACATCCTAGAGATATTGGCAAATGATCGAAGATCAATACTTCCGCATTATGGCAAAGCATCCCAACAGGACTCCACGCACATTTCGGTCGCTTCAAGGGCGTTGGGAGAATATCAAGCCTATGTGCAGCCGTTGGGCAGCTTGCTTGGAGCAAGTACGCAATGCACCTCCAAGTGGCACCGTGGAGTCCGACTATGTGAGTTTGTTTTGCCTTTGTTCAAATTGTGCATCATCATATTGCATCATGGAAAATGATTAGATCACTTTGTTCACATTGTGTAGGACAAGATTGCTCAACATAGATACAAGGACATGGAAGCTTCGGAAGGCAAAATTTTCAAACTAGAGCATTGTTGGGAGTTGCTCCAAAAGTGCGAGAAGTGAAAATTGATCGACAAAGAATCCCCACCAAAGACAGGCTCACTTACAAACATGGATGAAGATAAGGATGATGATGGCCCAAGAAATTTGCACAAACCCGATGGCGACAAGAATACCAAGGAGAAGATGAAGAGAGAGCAAGAAGCATCGAGTTTGAGGGAGAAGATTGATGCCATGGTGCAATCCAATGAGTCGATGTTGTTGAAGTCGTTGGAGATCAAGAAAGAGTTGGCCGAGAAGAAGGCGAATGAGAAGCAAGAAAAGTGGCAGTTGCTCAAAGAAAAGGGGCTGCGCAAAGCTGCCATCGAGGAGAGAAGAGCACGCGCCGCTGAAAACAAATCCATGTCCATGTTGCTCGCTGAAGAGAACAAGATCATGTCAATGAACCGCAATGACATGGACGACCTCAGCAAAACATGGCATGATATGGTAAGGAGAGAAATCTTGAAGAGAAGAATGGTGGCGTCGGCCGGTCCGTGCTATAGTTCCGGTGATGTTTTCTCCGCTCCATATGATGGCAATATGGATGATTTCGATGCGGGAGTTGGAACAAGCGCCGGAGGTGGATTCGGTGGCTCCGATGAACTTCAAGGTGGACTCGATGGCGCGGAGTGAAGATCGATCAAGATGATGCCGGACATGGGCGCAAGCCTTTTGCAGGGCTCTCTTTTGCATTAGCCGTAATGAACTTGGCTTCTATTTTGGTAAAACTATTTATGTCGTTTGAATTTGAATTTGTTTGTGAAATCCTATGTCAAATGCAAGATTTATAGTTTATCTGTTTACGAGTCGTCGTGGTGGTGCCCGAGCAGATCCTGTAGAAGCCAACCTGTAAAAAAGCATATTTCATAAATATACTTATTTTACGGATCTGTTTGAAGGGTCTACATCTGTGCCAACCCGCACCGGTTCGCAAAAGCGGTTTTACGCGAACTGCAAACGTGTTTTGCGGGTCGGCTTGGAATCTGCTAGAGTTGCTCTTATCTCTGCACCGTGCAAAGAAAAAATAGACAGATGGGCAAATAAAAAATGCGCACACTCCATATCGAAGTGGTAGCAGGCATGTAATGAGACGACCAAGGCAACGGCCGAATCAAGAATGCCGGTAGACAAATATCAATTCTATGTGAATTTCGAGTTTGCTAACCACATGTACCATGTGGTGTCAACCATGTCCTTAGGCCGGTATATAAGCAGCTCACCTTTCCTTTCCTTAAGCGATGTGGTACTAAAAGTATGCACAGGAGCAACCAAAACTTTTACTTTTCGAGAAATAGCAACCGAAACCTGAGCCCGCGGACAGATCGGGAGCCCCATAGTCTGGGCTTTCTTATAGCCCAACAGGCCGGCAACTAAAGAGGATATCCCACAATCAGCGTTATGTTTGCCAAGAAAAAAATGATGCTCAAAAAACTAAAAATAAATGACAAGGAAGACCAACGTTTTTTCTTTTCTTTGCGGGGTGGAAGACCAACGTTATTGGCCCTGCCTGGACGACATTGCGATGCTGAACAAGCCCTCAGGTAAATCATATCCAACTACTAGCATTCAGTGGACATGATGCATGTTGTCTTTGGTCAAACGATGATCGATTGTGGGATGAACAACACGACTTAGTTGAGCGCTCCGGCGGCCGTCTGCCTGCACAAGGAGCACGGCCAGTATGCAGCTAATCCAGTTACTCCTTGTTTATGCTAATATTAATTCTGCGTCACACGTGAGAACCCTTTATTTGCGACATTGATATTTTTCCCTTGCCTTGTATGGCTAACGGTGATGTACTGCTATTAGTTCTTTCTATTTTGGTTCATGCTTTTTTCCTATTCAAGCTGCTCTGATGTGTTTGCGCTTTAAGTTTTTCAGCTGCAGCCTGCAGGGGCCTCAAAAGCTATGATGGATTTGGACTACTGGAGATGCAAAGGACCTCTTTTGTGTTTTTACAGGCTTTGATCAGAATGTTTGGGTTAGGCAGGATTACAGGCTCTGTTCTCTTCTTGCATCAACTTATTTCAGAAGAGTATTTGACAAAAAACTACCACATTAAAGGTTTCCGTCCCACGGAACTACCACATTCAAAAAAATGACTGATAACTACCTAAATTTTCTAATTTTGTGACAAAAAACTACCATTTTTGAAAAATGACCCGTTTAGACGATTTGAACATGTTTATGACAGGCAGGACCCGCCCGTCAAGGCTGACGTGGCGGCAAAGTCAACTACGTTTGTTTTGACCGTCAGGTTAACCGTTATGATAGTGGGGCCCACATCAACCTTCTTCTTCCTCCTCTCTCTCTCTGGCATTTCAACAAACATCTTATGTGCATGGGAGGAGAGCAGGTGAGCTTCGGCCCGACGACGGACGCGAGCATGCTCATCCAGCTGCTCCTATGTCGATTTGGAGGAGGAGGTGAGGAAGCCAGGCACATCCTGCGTCGGTGGAGCTGAGCACGAGCGTAGGGTCCACGTCGCCGGCCGACTTGGTGCTGCGGGTGCTCTGGAGCAGTGTCGTCGAGGTGTACGCGGGCGTGGCTGCACCCAGCGGTGCTACTCGTCCTCCACCTAGCGTAGTCGCCAGCAAGCTCGTGACGCAGGCCGCCTGCGCCACGCTCCGCGGCGACCGGTCGCGCTCGCTCTGCGAGCTCGTCCGCGGCATGCCCCGGCGGCGCGCTGGTCGCCGCCGCGGAGCCCGCGTCCACGGCCGTCCCGGCGTATTATCTCACCTCCTGGTACAGGTACAGCCGGAGTCACTCTGTCACCGGCGGCCTGGAGTCATTCGTGCAGGGCGTCGTGCTGTTCGTCTTCCTTGCCACACTCCTCTTCCTCCTGGTCTTCCTGGTCGTCATCGCCGCGTCGGAGACGGCGACGGCGGTGGCGGCGCAGCCGCTCATCTCCCGCGTGCGTGGCGGTTGTGACCACAACCTCGAGCTGGAAGGGGGCGGGCGTGCAGTTGGTTGTGGTGAGCGTCGTGCTGGAGGTCGCTCTTCCCCTTGCCGTCGCCTCCTTCCCTTAGATGCACAGAAGGTGTTTGTTGAAATGCCTGAGAGAGACACGGGAGGAGGAAGGTTGATGATGACATGTGGGCCCCACCTGTCATAACGGTCAACTTGATGGTCAAAACAAACGGAGTTGACTGGGCCGCCACGTCAGCCCTGATGGGTGGGTCCCATTTGTCATAATCACGTTTAAATCATCTAAATGGGTCATTTTTCAAAGATGGTAGTTTTTTGTCACAAAATTAAAAAAATTTGGTAGTTATCAGTCACTTTTTTGAATGTGGTAGTTTCGTGGGACGGGAACTTCTAATGTGGTAGTTTTTTGTCAAATACTCTATTTCAGGGCTTGTTTGAAGCAAAGGGAGTCTGGTCATGTTAGTACAGCTACATGGCATTGTTGATGGTGCAGACAAACGAAGATAGGAGGCTCATGCTGCTTTTTAATCTCTATCTGGACCAGATTACTGCTTCGTTTCCTCAGTCTCTGTCAGATTAGTAGAACATCTACTTTTCTCCTCTGGCTGCCTTGGCATTTTGGTCATGTTGTTCATCAATGGGGATTCTTGCTCCCTTGTTGCCTTCAAGGACTTCTATTCACCTCTAGATTCTCAGATTCTGCTGCTCTTTCTTTCCTATTTCTTGGCAAATCTTGTAACTCTTCATGTACTATGACTTTGAGCTGAATGAATTGGCACCTGTTGGTAACCTTTCCTTTGTTCAAAAAAAAAACAGACAGGTAGTTCTTCGGGCCACCTTTGGCGGGGTGGATTGGTCAACTCTTGTGATAGAGGAAGAAACAGATGATTTTGATGTTCATGTCGAGGACACGATGTAGAGTATAATTTTGCTTGGTCTTAAGGAGGATGAGAGCGCGTGCCAGGCTGCTAATGATGCTAACACCGCTCATGTTGATGCTAATATCTCGGTCGTTGATGCCATTGACACTGATGGTGAAGCCTTACCCGTCGATCATCGCGCATCCGAGGAGCAGTTCACTTCCTTTGATAGGGATAATCCAAAGATGGTCGTGAGCGACACTTTTCCCTCAATGGATAACTTCAGAACGACACTCAAACATTATGCTACGTATTAAAAATGAGTTTGCCACGAAGGTTAATACGTCTCAGCCCAAAAAGTATATGGCCGTTTGTAAGGGCATCTCCAGCCGTTGGCCCTCCAAGAGGGGCAAAAAATCGCCCCCTGGAGGCGCACCAGCGCTAAACCGCGCACTGAGGGCGTGATGCCCCTTCAGTCACGGCCCCCCACGGGTTTTTAAAATGTTCAAATTCGGCGCAAACACAATGCAAACACGGGCGAGTTCAAATTTAAACATATTTTACAAAAAAAAAAGAAAAAAAAACTACTGCGGGCTACCCCGCCGTCTCCCTCGCCGCCCGCCCACGTGGTTCTACATGCCGAGGAGGCTGTAGAACCGCGTATAGTCACCGTCGTCGTCGTCGTCGTCGCCGCCCCCGCCTACGCCTCCGCCGTCCCTGCTGCATCCCTTCCCCGGTTGGCGCGGCGGGTTGGACGGTCCGGGGGCGTCGTCCTCGTCGCTATCGAGGACGACGACACCATCCTCGTCCTCGCGCCCACGTTTGCGGGCGGCGATCTCCTTCAGGGCCCGGCGTGTTGGGGAACATAGTAAATTCAAAAAAATTCCTACGCACACGCAAGATCATGGTGATGCATAGCAACGAGAGGGGAGAGTGTGATCTACGTACCCTTGTAGATCGCAGCGGAAGCGTTATGACAACGCAGTTGATGTAGTCGTATGTCTTCACGGCCCGACCGATCAAGCACCGAAACTACGGCACCTCCGAATTTTAGCACACGTTCAGCTCGATGACGATCCCCGGACTCCGATCCAGCAAAGTGTCGGGGAAGAGTTCCATCAGCACGACGGCGTGGTGACGATCTTGATGTTCTACCGTCGCAGGGCTTCGCCTAAGCACCGCTACAATATTATCGAGGATTATGGTGGAAGGGGGCACCACACACGGCTAAGAAAACGATCACGTGGATCAACTTGTGTGTCTAGGGGTGCCCCCTGCCCCCGTATATAAAGGAGCAAGGGGAGGAGGCCGGCCGGCCCTATTGGCGCGCCAAGGAGGAGTCCTCCTCCTAGTAGGAGTAGGACTCCTACTAGGAGGGGAAACGAAGTGGGGAGGGAGAAGGAAAGGGGGGGCGCCGCCCCCCTCTCCTAGTCCAATTCGGACCAAGGGGGAGGAGGCGCGCGGCCCACCCTGGCTGCCCTTCTCTCTCTCCACTAAGGCCCATATGGCCCATTACTTCTCCCGGGGGGGTTCCGGTAACCCTCCGGTACTCCGGTTTTCTCCGAAATCATCCGGAACACTTCCGGTGTCCGAATATAGCCGTCCAATATATCAATCTTTATGTCTCAACCATTTCGAGACTCCTCGTTATGTCCGTGATCACATCCGGGACTCTGAACTAACTTTGGTACATCAAAACTCATAAACTCATAATATAACTGTCATCGAAACCTTAAGCGTGCGGACCCTACGGGTTCGAGAATAATGTAGACATGACCGAGATATGTCTCCGGTCAATAACCAATAGCGTAACCTGGATGCTCATATTGGCTCCCACATATTCTACGAAGATCTTTATCGGTCAGACCGCATAACAACATACGTTGTTCCCTTTGTCATCGGTATGTTACTTGCCCGAGATTCGATCGTCGGTATCTCAATACCTAGTTCAATCTCGTTACCGGCAAGTCTCTTTACTCGTTTCGTAATACATCATCTCGCAACCAACTCATTAGTTGCAATGCTTGCAAGGCTTATGTGATGTGCATTACCGAGAGGGCCCAGAGATACCTCTCCGACAATCAGAGTGACAGATCCTAATCTCGAAATACGCCAAACCAACATTTACCTTTGGAGACACCTGTAGAGCTCCTTTATAATCACCCAGTTACGTTTTGACCTTTGGTAGCACACAAAGTGTTCCTCCGGCAAACGGGAGTTGCATAATCTCATAGTCATAGGAACATGTATAAGTCATGAAGAAAGCAATAGCAACATACTAAACGATCGGGTGCTAAGCTAATGGAATGGGTCATGTCAATCGCATCATTCTCCTAATAATGTGATCCCGTTAATCAAATGACAACACATGTCTATGGTTAGGAAACATAACCATCTTTGATTAACGAGCTAGTCAAGTAGAGGCATACTAGTGACGTTTAGTTTGTCTATGTAATCACACAAGTATTATGTTTTCGGATAATACAATTTTAGCATGAATAATAAACATTTATCATGATATAAGGAAATAATATAATAACATTATTATTGCCTCTAGGGCATATTTCCTCCAGTCTCCCACTTGCACTAGAGTCAATAATCTAGATTACACAGTAATGATTCTAACACCCATGGAGCTTTGGTGCTGATCATGTTTTGCTCGTGGAAGAGGCTTAGTCAACGGGTCTGCAACGTTCAGATTCGTATGTATCTTGCAAATCTCTATGTCTCCCACCTGGACTAGATCCCGGATGGAATTGAAGCGTCTTTTGATGTGCTTGGTTCTCTTGTGAAATCTGGATTCCTTTGCCAAGGCAATTACACCAGTATTGTCACAAAAGATTTTCATTGGACCCGATACACTAGGTATGACACCTAGATCGGATATGAACTTCTTCATCCAGACTCCTTCGTTTGCTGCTTCCGAAGCAGCTATGTACTGTGCTTCACATGTAGATCCCGCCACAACGCTTTGTTTAGAACTGCACCAACTGACAGCTCCACCGTTTAATGTAAACACGTATCCGGTTTGCGATTTAGAATCGTTCGGATCAGTGTCAAAGCTTGCATCAACGTAACCATTTACGATGAGCTCTTTGTCACCTCCATATATGAGAAACATATCCTTAGTCCTTTTCAGGTATTTCAGGATGTTCTTGACCGCTGTCCAGTGATCCACTCCTGGATTACTTTGGTACCTCCCTGCTAGACTTATAGCAAGACACACATCAGGTCTGGTACACAGCATTGCATACATGATAGAGCCTATGGCTGAAGCATAGGGAACATCTTTCATTTTTTCTCTATCTTCTGCATTGGTCGGGCATTGAGTCTTACTCAATTTCACACCTTGTAACACAGGCAAGAATCCTTTCTTTGCTTGATCCATTTTAAACTTCTTCAAAATTTTGTCAAGGTATGTGCTTTGTGAATGTCCAATTAAGCGTCTTGATCTATCTCTATAGATCTTAATGCCCAATATGTAAGCAGCTTCACCGAGGTCTTTCGTTGAAAAAATCTTATTCAAGTATCCCTTTATGCTATTCAGAAATTCTATATCATTTCCGATTAGTAATATGTCATCTACATATAATATCAGAAATGCTATAGAGCTCCCACTCACTTTCTTGTAAATACAGCCTTCTCCGAAAGTCTGTATAAAACCAAATGCTTTGATCACACTATCAAAGCGTTTATTCCAACTCCGAGAAGCTTGCACCAGTCCATAAATGGATCGCTGGAGCTTGCACACTTTGTTAGCTCCCTTTGGATCGACAAAACCTTTCGGTGGCATCATATACAACTCTTCTTCCAGAAATCCATTCAGGAATGCAGTTTTGACATCCATTTGCCAAATTTCATAATTATAAAATGCGGCAATTGCTAACATGATTCGGACAGACTTAAGCATCGCTACGGGTGAGAAGGTCTCATCGTAGTCAATCCCTTGAACTTGTCGAAAACCTTTTGCGACAAGTCGAGCTTTGTAGACAGTAATATTACCGTCAGCGTCAGTCTTCTTCTTGAAGATCCATTTATTCTCAATTGCTTGCCTATCATTGGGCAAGTCAACCAAAGTCCATACTTTGTTCTCATACATGGATCCCATCTTAGATTTCATGGCTTCAAGCCATTTTGCGGAATCTGGGCTCACCATCGCTTCTCCATAGTTCGTAGGTTCATCATGATCTAGTAGCATGACTTGCAGAACAGGATTACCGTACCACTCTGGTGCGGATCTTACTCTGGTTGATCTACGAGGTTCAGTAGTATCTTGTTCTGAAGTTTCATGATCATCATCATTAGCTTCCTCACTAATTGGTGTAGGTGTCACAGAAACTGGTTTCTGTGATGTACTACTTTCCAATAAGGGAGCAGGTACAGTTACCTCGTCAAGTTCTACTTTCCTCCCACTCACTTCTTTCGAGAGAAACTCGTTCTCTAGAAAGTTTCTGAAATTAGCAACAAAAGTCTTGCCTTCGGATCTGTAATAGAAGGTGTATCCAATAGTTTCCTTTGGATATCCTATGAAGACACATTTCTCCGATTTGGGTTCGAGCTTATCAGGTTGAAGCTTTTTCACATAAGCATCGCAACCCCAAACTTTCAGAAACGACAACTTTGGTTTCTTGCCAAACCATAGTTCATAGGCGTTGTCTCAACGGATTTTGATGGTGCCCTATTTAACGTGAATGCGACCGTCTCTAGAGCATACCCCCAAAACGATAGCGGTAAATCAGTAAGAGACATCATAGATCGCACCATATCTAGTAAAGTACGATTACGACGTTCGGACACACCATTACGTTGTGGTGTTCCGGGTGGCGTGAGTTGCGAAACTATTCCGCATTGCTTCAAATGTACACCAAACTCGTAACTCAAATATTTTCCTCCACGACCAGACCGTAGGAATTTTATTTTCTTGTTACGATGATTTTCAACTTCACTCTGAAATTCTTTGAACTTTTCAAACGTTTCAGACTTATATTTCATTAAGTAGATATACCCATATCTGCTTAAGTCATCTGTGAAGGTGAGAAAATAACGATATCCGCCACGAGCCTCAACATTCATCGGACCACATACATCTGTATGTATGATTTCCAACAAATCTGTTGCTCTTCCATAGTACCGGAAAACGGTGTTTTTGTCATCTTACCCATAAGGCACGGTTCGCAAGTACCAAGCGATTCATAATCAAGTGGTTCCAAAAGTCCATCAGTATGGAGTTTCTTCATGCGCTTTACACCGATATGACCCAAACGGCAGTGCCACAAATAAGTTGCACTATCATTATCAACTCTGCATCTTTTGGCTTCAACATTATGAATATGTGTGTCACTACTATCGAGATTTAATAAGAATAGATCACTATTTAAGGGTGCATGACCATAAAAGATATTACTCATATAAATAGAACAACTATTATTCTCTGATTTAAATGAATAACCGTCTCGCATCAAACAAGATCCAGATATAATGTTCATGCTTAACGCTGGCACTAAATAACAATTATTTAGGTCTAATACTAATCCTGAAGGTAGATGTAGAGGTAGCGTGCCGACCGCGATCACATCGACTTTGGAACCATTTCCCACGCGCATCGTCACCTCGTCCTTAGCCAATCTTCGCTTAATCCCTAGTCCCTGTTTCGAGTTGCAAATGTTAGCAACAGAACCAGTATCAAATACCCAGGTGCTACTGCGAGCATTAGTAAGGTACACATCAATAACATGTATATCACATATACCTTTGTTCACCTTGCCATCCTTCTTATCCGCCAAATACTTGGGGCAGTTCCGCTTCCAGTGACCAGTCTGCTTGCAGTAGAAGCACTCAGTTTCAGGCTTAGGTCCAGGTTTGGGTTTCTTCTCTTGAGTAGCAACTTGCTTGCTGTTCTTTTTGAAGTTTCCCTTCTTCTTTCCTTTGCCCTTTTTCTTGAAACTAGTGGTCCTGTTGACCATCAACACTTGATGCTCCTTCTTGATTTCTACCTCCGCAGCTTTCAGCATTGCGAAGAGCTCGAGAATAGTCTTATTCATCCCTTGCATATTATAGTTCATCATGAAGCTCTTGTAGCTTGGTGGCAGTGATTGAAGAATTCTGTCAGTGACACAATCATCTGGAAGATTAACTCCCAATTGAATCAAGTGATTATTATACCCAGACATTTTGAGTATATGCTCACTGACAGAACTGTTCTCCTCCATCTTGCAGCTATAGAACTTATTGGAGACTTCATATCTCTCAATCCGGGCATTTTCTTGAAATATTAACTTCAACTCCTGGAACATCTCATATGCTCCATGACGTTCAAAACGTCGTTGAAGTCCCGATTCTAAGCCGTAAAGCATGGCACACTGAACTATCGAGTAGTCATCAGCTTTGCTCTGCCAGACGTTCATAACATCTGGTGTTGCTCCAGCAGCAGGCCTGGCACCCAGCGGTGCTTCCAGGACGTAATTCTTCTGTGCAGCAATGAGGATAATCCTTAAGTTACGGACCCAGTCCGTGTAATTGCTACCATCATCTTTCAACTTTGCTTTCTCAAGGAACGCATTAAAATTCAACGGAACAACAGTGCGGGCCATCTATCTACAATCAAATATAAACAAGCAAGATACTATCAGGTACTAAGTTCATGATAAATTTAGGTTCAATTAATCATATTACTAAAGAACTCCCATTTAGATAGACATCCCTCTAATCCTCTAAGTGATTACGTGATCCAAATCAACTAAACCATGTCCGATCATCACGTGAGATGGAGTAGTTTCATTGGTGAACATCACTATGTTGATCATATCTACTATATGATTCACGCTCGACCTTTCGATCTCCGTGTTCCAAGGCCATATCTGTATATGCTTGGCTCGTCAAGTATAACCTGAGTATTCCGCGTGTGCAAGTGTTTTGCACCCGTTGTATTTGAACGTAGAGCCTATCACACCTGATCATCACGTGGTGTCTCAGCACAAAGAACTTTTGCAACGGTGCATACTCAGGGAGAACACTTCTTGATAATTAATGAGAGATCACCTTAAAATGCTACCGTCAAACAAAGCAATATAAGATGCATAAAAGATAAACATCACATGCAATCAATATAAGTGATATGATATGGCCATCATCATCTTGTGCTTGTGATCTCCATCTTCGAAGCAACTTCATGATCACCATCGTCACCGGCGTGACACCTTGATCATCATCGTAGCATCGTTGTCGTCTCGCCAATCTTATGCTTCCACGACTATCGCTACCGCTTAGTGATAAAGTAAAGTATTACAGCGCAATTGCATTGCATACAATAAAGCGACAACCATATGGCTCCTGCCAGTTGCCGATAACTTGGTTACAAAACATGATCATCGCATACAATAAAATTTAGCATCATGTCTTGACCATATCACATCACAACATGCCCTGCAAAAACAAGTTAGACGTCCTCTACTTTGTTGTTGCAAGTTTTACGTGGCTGCTACGGGCTTAAGTAAGAACCAATCTTACCTACGCATCAAAACCACAACGATAGTTTGTCAAGTTGGTGCTGTTTTAACCTTCACAAGGACCGGGCGTAGCCACACTCGGTTCAACTAAAGTTGGAGAAACTGTCACCCGCTAGCCACCTTTGTGCAAAGCACGTCGGGAGAACCGGTCTCGCGTAAGCGTACGCGTAATGTCGGTCCGGGCCGCTTCGTCCAACAATACCGCCGAACCAAAGTATGACATGCTGGTAAGCAGTATGACTTATATCGCCCACAACTCACTTGTGTTCTACTCGTGCATATAACATCAACACATAAAACCTAGGCTCGGATGCCACTGTTGGGGAACGTAGTAAATTCAAAAAATTTCCTACGCACACGCAAGATCATGGTGATGCATAGCAACAAGAGGGGAGAGTGTGATCTACGTACCCTTGTAGATCGCAGCGGAAGCGTTATGACAACGCAGTTGATGTAGTTGTAAGTCTTCACGGCCCGACCGATCAAGCACCGAAACTACGACACCTCCGAGTTTTAGCACACGTTCAGCTCGATGACGATCCCCGGACTCCGATCCAGCAAAGTGTCGGGGAAGGGTTCCGTCAGCACGAAGGCGTGGTGACGATCTTGATGTTTTACCGTCGCAGGGCTTCGCCTAAGCACCGCTACAATATTATCGAGGATTATGGTGGAAGGGGGCACCGCACACGGCTAAGAAATCGATCACGCGGGTCGACTTGTGTGTCTAGGGGTGCCCCCTGCCCCCGTATATAAAGGAGCAAGGGGAGGAGGCCGGCCGGCCCTATTGGCGCGCCAAGGAGGAGTCCTCCTCCTAGTAGGAGTAGGACTCCTACTAGGAGGGGGAAAGGAAGTGGGGAGGGAGAAGGAAAGGGGGGCGCCGCCCCCCTCTCCTAGTCCAATTCGGACCAAGGGGGGAGGAGGCGCGCGGCCCACCCTGGCTGCCCTTCGCTCTCTCCACTAAGGCCCATATGGCCCATTACTTCTCCCGGGGGGGTTCCGGTAACCCTCCGGTACTCCAGTTTTCTCCGAAATCACCCGGAACACTTCCGGTGTCCGAATATAGCCGTCCAATATATCAATCTTTATGTCTCGACCATTTCGAGACTCCTCGTTATGTCCGTGATCACATCGGGGACTCCGAACTAACTTTGGTACATCAAAACCCATAAACTCATAATATAACTGTCATCGAAACCTTAAGCGTGCGGACCCTAAGGGTTCGAGAATAATGTAGACATGACCGAGACATGTCTTCGGTCAATAACCAATAGCGGAACCTGGATGCTCATATTGGCTCCCACATATTCTACGAAGTTCTTTATCGGTCAGACCGCATAACAACATACGTTGTTCTCTTTGTCATCGGTATGTTACTTGCCCGAGATTCAATCGTCGGTATCTCAATACCTAGTTCAATCTCGTTACCGGCAAGTCTCTTTACTCGTTTCGTAATACATCATCTCGCAACCAACTCATTAGTTGCAATGCTTGCAAGGCTTATGTGATGTGCATTACCGAGAGGGCCCAGAGATACCTCTCCGACAATCGGAGTGACAAATCCTAATCTCAAAATACGCCAACCCAACATTTACCTTTGGATACACCTGTAGATCTCCTTTATAATCACCCAGTTACGTTGTGACCTTTGGTAGCACACAAAGTGTTCCTCCGGCAAACGGGAGTTGCATAATCTCATAGTCATAGGAACATGTATAAGTCATGAAGAAAGCAATAGCAACATACTAAACGATCGGGTGCTAAGCTAATGGAATGGGTCATGTCAATCACATCATTCTCCTAATAATGTGATCCCGTTAATCAAATGACAACACATGTCTATGGTTAGGAAACATAACCATCTTTGATTAACGAGCTAGTCAAGTAGAGGCATACTAGTGACGTTTAGTTTGTCTATGTAATCACACAAGTATTATGTTTCCGGATAATACAATTTTAGCATGAATAATAAACATTTATCATGATATAAGGAAATAATATAATAACATTATTATTGCCTCTAGGGCATATTTCCCTCACGGCGCTGCCGGATCATCTCCTCGCGCAGGTAGTCGTCGCGCGACCACTGCATGGCGTCCTCGTCAGAGAAGCCGCGCCGGGCTATCTCCTCGTACTCCAGGGGGAGGCTGGGCTCCACCTTGGGCTCGACGAGGGCGCCGGAGCTGCGGGTACGCGCGTTGACAGGCGTGTCCTGGGGCTTCGGCTTGACGGGGTGGAGGTGGAGGCAGGGAGAGCCGCCGGAGCTGCGGGTACGCGCACTGACAGGCGTGTCCTGGGGCTCCGGCTTGACGGGGCGGAGGTGGAGGCAAGGAGAGCCGCCGGACGAGGAGGAGGACGCCCCGGTCTCCATGCGCCTCGACGTCCAGGAGCTTCCCCGGCGGTGAGAAGGACGGGGGAGCGGGGTACTCGAGGCGCGGCGTGTTGCCGCCCTCGATGTACTCGAGGACGGCCTCCAACGTGCAGCCGGGCACGCCCCACCATCGGCGCCGGCCATCGGAGTTGAGCCTGCCGGAGGGCACGACGCCGTTGGTGGCCTCGAGCTGCTCGGCGTGACGGCGGCGGAAGTAGGGCTCCCAGAGCGGGCTGTCGGGGACGTACCGTGGCCGCTCCCTCGCCGCCCGCGGCAGGGACGCGCGGATGTGTGCGATCTCCGCACGCCGCGTCGCCCCGGTGGGTGGTGGTGGCACTGGCACGCCGCCGGCGCTGATCCTCCAAGCCCCGGGCACCCGCATGTCCGGCGGGACCGGGTACTCGGCCTCGAAAAGGAGGCGAGCCTCGTCCTCGTGCAGATGACGGCGCCCGAATCCGTTCGCCGCCGCACCGTCGCCTGGGAAACGCTCGGCCATGCTTTCTCAACTGGTGACGGCGAGAGGAGGAAAGGGGGAGAAATGAGCGCGTCGTCGGGTGGATGATCGGGGTGAGTCTCTTCGGCGCGCTTGCAGTCGGCTTTTATAGGCGGAGACGCCGCGTGGTAGGCTTGGCCGGCGCGTTACGCGTGGCGTGATTGCGTGGCGGCCGAGGGACGCGCCGCCCAGCCTTCACTGCGCCGCCCGTGAGGCATCAATGGAGGCTGACCGGGGCGGCAGCGCGCGGCTGCTTTGGCATTGATTCGCCGCGGGAAACGAGGCGATGAGGACGACGAAGGGGCGAGAAGAGGGTAGAGTCGCTGACGCGACGGGCCCGCGGCTCTTCGCGCCAAAAACGATTCTCCCGACGCCCCCGAGCGACCCCCAGCGCGCTGGGTTCGGGTTGGGTCCACCGGCGCCAATTTCGGCCCGAGCCGGCGAAAACTGGGCTCTTGGGGGCGCGACTGGGCCGATTTTTTGGTGCCGGCGGACGAAAAGACGCCTGGGGGGCCTTCTTGGGGGCGCGGCTGGAGATGCCCTAAGGGTTCTGAAGTTGGAAATTGCCCTTGAAATATTACAGCTAAAACGACGCAAGAGGGGGGGAGGGGGGGAAACTATGGTGGCAAGTACTACTTGTTTCGATTTATCTGTTGCTATTTCTCTTGTCCTGTCTTTGCATAAAATTGTTGCTATTTGTCTTGCCCATTCCTTGCATAAACTTGCTTCTATGTGCTGTCCATTGTTTGTATAAATTTTTGATATCTTGATGGACTGAACTCTCTTGTCGAAAATTATAAAACTTGTACCAGAATAAAGTTCTACAGAAAAATTTCCAGGTTTGCATCCAATGTTACATGTCTTCTTTTGTGGTAATTTCTTGTCTCTTGGTTACAGTCAATCTTCTTTTTACAAGATGAACCTTATGTCCTTCAAAATTACTGTTACAATGATTAACCAAGCATGAAGAACAAAATCAAATTTCTTGGTTCTCTTTGTCTGTGTAAACTTTCAATCAGATACCCAAGAAAGGCTCTACTGTTCTCAGTATTCTGGCGTCTTGGCAGAGAGGATCAAACATGGGTTAACCTAGGATCAAACATGGGTTAACCTGTTTCAGACTTCTACTGTTATGATAGCACAGGCACCTTACATGGTGATTAAAACTAGGAAAGCCGATTGATTAAATCACGTGAGAAGGCTGTCCATTTCAATGCAAACTATGACACCTAAGAAGAGATGAACAAATGTTTGAATGACTGCTGAAGCAACTGAAAGGGAACTTGGGACTTCATAGAGTGCATCTTATTCCATATATTTAGATGTGCTTTGCTTTGGTACAGTTTCTAAGGCACTATCTGATAGATACACACAAGTGAATGAAAAATAGGAGGCCAAAGAGTGATGGCACTTGTATTATTTGATCAAGCTTAGTACTCGTAGTTAGTAGTGTACATATTTCCTTCATACTGTATAATCTTAATCCTTGTAAAATGGAAAGGAGGCTCTCTTTTTGTTGTTGCACGCATCCCTGCATTACTAATTCAAACATGTAACAAAAGAAACCGATACTGTCCATAAAATTATTGCTGACATTCCCATAACAGAATGAGAATTATTGCAATGATGACATTCTGCAAAAGGGGAAAAAAGAAGAGAGAACATTCTTGAGAAGAGATTGTGTCATCTCCTGACGGTGTAGAAAGGAACCCTGTCTACCTTCGACGGCGGTGATGATATGCCATAATTCCTTTCCCCCGTAGGCACATCGTAGAACTGTGCCAAGTACTCCAAGGCTTCGTGGTTCCCACTGCAAATCTTCCACAGCGATGCCACTTCCCCAGGAGCAACTGTGCCCCAGTCCTCGCAGTCATTCAGAAACTCCAGCAGTTTGGAGTAGTAAGAGTCATAATTCATCAGCAATAACGGGACCGGTAGAGCCGATCCGATCCTCTCCAGCTGAATCAGCGCCATGATCTCAAAAAGCTCATCCAGCGTCCCAATGCCGCCGGGCAATGCGACGATGGCGGTTTTGTCCGCGGAGCTGTTGCGCACTACAGCGTCCACTAAGCCATGCTTCCTTGCCGAGAAGAACCTGCAGGTGAGGTAGGTCTCCGAGGGCAGGTAAGGGTGGAAGTTCGAGGCTGTCCATTCACCGGCCTCCTTGCCGATCTTGAAGCCGCCGACCGGCTTGCCCGCCTCGAGGGCGCCCTGGGTGGCAGCATCCATGAGGCCGGGGCCGGCGCCCGTCCATGTGGTGCAGTCCAGCAGCTTGGCTATCTCCGCCGCGAGCTGGGCGGTCTGGCGGTAGTGGGGGTGCGCGGCCGGCACCCTGGAGGAGCCGAGGTAGACGGCGCCCCGGCCGAGGCGGCGGACGAGCTCGTAGCACCTCGCAATCTCCTCCCTCACCTGCGATACAGATCCGCCGCGTGAGGGATGGGGCTCGCCGCCGTCACGGACAAATCGTAACGGGAAGGGGGAGGAAGAACAATCACCTCGTGGGGGCTGCCCCTCTCGGGCTCCATCGCCTCTCCTCCTCCCACTCCGGCCTGCTGCTGGTGAGGATTTGCGGCGGCGACGACGCTCCGCGCCCGGGCTGCTCTGCTGCGGACGAGGCGCGAGGTCGGCCATGGCAGATGGCGAAACGGGAGAGGGGTGTGAGGACCGCCGCGGCCGCCGCTGGGTCTGAGCCAAGGCCTCGCGAGCCCTAGGCGGGACCCGAACTCGGCCCTCGATCCTACCACCGAGCTCGCCGTTGCCGCTTCCATGGATTCCCCAGAACAGCAGCGCGGTGCGCGTTCTGTGTTTTCTTTTCTTTTTCCTTTAGAAAACTGCGCGTCTCTGCTAGGCATCGTTGTTCCCAATCCCACCACACGGAAAGGAGGCCGCTGGTATGCATCGCCTGCTGCGAGTAACAACACCACATCGCCCGCGGTGCTTCGTTATTAGACCGGCCCGTTTACACCTCTTGTCTATGCGTTTGTTCCCTGTTTTTTTAACCGATATATCATCATTTATAAAAAAATTGGTGAAAAACTAGGCTAGCATCTTTTTTTTTGAGGGAAAAGAGAGCTTTATATATTACTTGTATCAGGAGTACAATCTTTCAAGATTACATCAGTTATACTAGATGGCACACTGCTCATCATAAAAAAACTGCCATTAGATCTAGCGTAAGCAGCAAGTTTATGTGCAGCCACGTTGCTCTCTCTTCCAATCTTTGTCACTCTCCAGGATGGGGAATTCTTCAACAATTCCAAAGAATCGTTATAAGTAGTCCACCATCTTGGCCTAATCACAGACTTTGCATTGAGGGCCTCCACAACAGTCACACAGTCTGTCTCGAATATCGTCGGACCAACATATATTTTTTCCAAAGTTTGCATGCCTAAAAGCATCGCCTGCCCTTCAGCCTCTTCGTCATCACTGCACTCAGGGAGGGTCCAGCCCGCACTAAACAAGACCTCGTCATCGCTGTTTCTTGCAATGACCCCAGCCGCTGCCAAACTCGAAGTAGCAATGAAAGATGCATCAGAATTTACCTTCATAACGCCAACAGGGGCCCTGGTCCAATTGGAAGCATGGGCACTAACTTCAGATTTCGCTCTAGGAATTGCAGCCACAGGAGTTTTGCCCTTCAAGTCATGGGCAGAATTAATGTCTCCGTTAAGGCAGTACCAATAATTAGACAAGAAGATGACAGATTCGGCAACGGAAGCAGTACCTTTATGATGCATTATATCATCACGTAAGTACCAGGCTCTCCATAACAACAACAAGATTCTCTCTTTGGAGGTGTTATCACATTGGCTAAGTAACATCAGCAACCAATCGGGTCCTGAACGATCGAAGCATTCTTCTTTTGGCAAAGGCCAGACTTTCCTCATAGCTTCTCTGATAGCTCTAGCTTTAGTACAGCGAACAGTAGCATGGTATGCATCCTCAGGCTCCCTACCACAAATATTGCAAATACTATGGTGTTCCAAAGTCTGCTTCAATTTGTTTTCTTTTGTTGGTAAGGAATCAGTAGCAGTTCTCCAAGCAAAAATTCTGATCTTGTGGGGGATGTGTGCTTTCCATATGAGGTTTCAAAGAAACACTCTTCCATTGCCATGGCTATGTGATGATTCTTCCCAGCCTGTAGAATTTTTCAGGTTCAGCCCCAAATTGTACGCACTTCTCACCGTAAAATTATCATCCTTTTCATGATTCCACGCTAGCACATCATCAACAGGAATTGATGGTATCCTAATTTTGCAAATCTCTAGAGCATCAAACTCATGGAACAAACTATGAATCAAAGGCCTATTCCACTCATTTGTGTTTGGAATAATCAATTGGTTGACCCAACGAATTCTGCTCCTATTCTTAAGGGACATGATCGACATCCCTTCTTGGCGAGGGATCCAATTATGTCTACGAATCTGGATGCTTTTTCCATTTCCCACTCTCCATATCATGCCCTTCTTTAATAACTCAAGCCCATGTTCAATCCCTCGCCAAACAGGAGATGCATCCGAGGGGAAGACCATATCCATGATATTACCTTTTGGATAATACTTTGACTTCAAAACTCTTGCACACATACTGTCCGGCCTTTGAACAAGTCTCCATGCTTGCTTCGCCAACAAAGCTTGGTTGAAAATTCTCATGTCACGGAACCCCATTCCGCCTTGCGATTTAGTACGAGTCATTCTATCCCATGACATCCAATGTACTTTCCACTTATTTTGCTCATCGCCCCACCAAAAATCTCTAATGAGTTTTTCATACTGATCACAGAAACGAGCCCCCATCTTGAAAATGCTCATAGTGTAAGTGAGAATAGCCCGAGCCACTGATTTTACGAGGTTGTCTTTCGCACCATGAGACATGAACCTCTCAGCCTAGTTTGTAAGCCTTTTAGTGAAACGAGCTGAAATGGGTTGAAAGTGTTTACCTTTCATGCGGCCTTCTGGGGTTGGCAGGCCCAAATATTTCTCCTCAAAAGTAGAAGTTGTAATATCCAAGGTACTAGAAATAGCCTGCCTCACCAGTTCTGGACACACCTGACTAAACAAAATAGAGCATTTTCCGGGGCTAAGAAGTTGACCAGTACCTTGCTGGAATAAATATAGAGCATCTTTCACACTTCAAGCTTGAGCTTCCGATGCCTTGAAGAAGAGCAAACTATCGTCTGCGAACAACAAATGCAAGATCCCTGGGCTTCCCCTGGCTACTTTAATTGGGGTAATGTGTCCAACTTCACACTGCTTGTCCAGGGCCATGGAGAGACCCTCAGCCACAAAGAGGAACAAGTAGGGGCTTAGCGGGTCACCCTGCCTCAAGCCCCTCGTAGGGTAAAAGAACTCCAGAATTTCCCCGTTCATCCTCACCGCATATCTCACTGAGCGAACACAAGTCATTACCCACGATATCCATTTGTGGCAGAAGCCAAACTTGGACAAGCACCTTCTAGAAACTTCCATTCGACGCGATCATAAGCCTTAGTCAGGTCTAACTTATAAGCGTAGTGAGTGTTCTGGGAAATTTTGCTCTGTTGGATCTTATAGAAACACTCGAAAGCGATGCTGGCATTGTCAGTTATCATCCTTCCCGGGATAAACGCGCTTTGACTTTCAGACACAAGCTCATCGAGGAAAGGCCGCAAACGGTTGACGAGACACTTGGATATCACCTTGTAAATAACATTGCGAAGGCTTATTGGACGAAAATCTTTAAGGCACTCAGGCGAGTTACCTTTAGGTATGAGAACGATGACCGTGTCATTTATGCCCTCAGGCATAACTCCATTCACAAAGAACTCCTTTACTGCAGCAACTACATCATCCCGCATAAAAGACCAATTTCTCTGATAAAAATGAGCTGGAAAACCATCAACACCCGGTGCTTTTAAAGGTCCAATTTGGAATAATGCATCACTAATTTCTTTCTCAGTAAACTCACAGCATAGCTGATCATTTATCTCAGGTGTCACTTTGGCCGAAAAGAGGTTGAGCAATGCATCTGGATTTAGATTGTTATCTGCCTTGTAAAGCTCTTTGAAGAATTCAGTGGCCATACTAGCTAATTCACTCGCACCTTCAACCCATTTACCTTTAGTATTGCGCAGTTTACTTATCTTGTTTTTCTTTTGCCGCCAAGTGGCCTTTTGCTGGAAGTATTTCGTATTCTGTTCGCCCTCTCGAAGCCATTTAACTCTAGATCGTTGACGCCATAGGATTTCCTCTCTGTACAGATATTCATCCCGCTCTAGAGACTTCCTACGAATTAGCTCGTCTCTCTGAACCGAAGGAGCTCTGTCCCATAAGTTGGCGAGTTTTTTCCGAAGGTACTGCACATGTATGGTAACAGACCTAAAATTTTTACTGCTCCAGTATTGAAGTCCCTGCTTCACATTAGCCAAATTCCGGACAATCCCCTGCAGGCCCGAACTGGGCACATTATTCTTCTTCCAAGCTTCCTCAATTTCAACAGAAAGTGTTTCGTTTCTCTCCCACATGGCCTCATACCTGAATAATCTTGGGATTTTTCTCCTATCTGGTACACCTTCATAGTCCAGTAATAAGGGGAAGTGACCAGACCTCGAGGAAATAATATGCGTGAGCTGAGCCTTTTTGAATCTGTCACTCCAACAAGGGGAGGCCACAACTCTATCAATTCTGGCTTTAACATTCTTCCGCCCCCCCTATTTATTGTCATAAGTCCAGGGTTTTCCTTTGTATCCAATATCATGAAGATTGCAAAAGTACAACATATCCCTGAACCTAGCCATTTGCCCTTCCGATCTTCGAGAGCAAGAAAAATGTTCAGCTTGCCACATGGTTTCATTAAAATCGCCAATCATCATCCAAGGTTCACTCGCATTTGGTCGGATCCGCTTGAGAAGCGACCACATGTGGCGACGGTCCTGTGCACGTGGTTCTCCATAGACAAAAGTTCCCCGCCACTTAGGGCCATTGGGGTCATCAGACACAAGCACATCAAAATAACGAGGACCATACGACAAAATCTTAATATTTATTGAATCATCCCAGTACAAAGCAATGCCGTCTCCTTTGCCTTTACCATCATGGGTAAGACAATGCTTCAGCCCTAGTCTCCATTTTATTGCCTTTACCTTGTCCTCACATTGCCTTGTTTCAGATAAGAAGACGATCCGGGGGCGGTAGGTCTGCACGAGGCACACCAACTCTTGAACTGTCCGGGACAGCCCTAGGCCCCGGTAGTTCCAGCTGAGAATACTCATTTCTCCTGACGGGCCTCGTCAATCGCGCCCGTCAGTTGACTGATAGCCCCGGGATCGGTTGCTTCCTTGCCACCCTTCAACCCTAAGTCCTGCCCTACCACATGGTGTTTCTCTCCACTACAGAGCTTTTTCTGGTTTACATTTTATTCTGAGATGTGGCTCTCCTCCTCTAACTGTTTTTCTACTATAGAGCTATGTTGCCTCTTCCCAAGTGCTGATTTTACAATGGAACCGGCTCTGCCATCTACATTAGAAACAAGCATGGGGGATCGACCATGTCTCTTGCGACCCATCTTGGCCACACCCAGACCCAATCTTCCCTTGCCCGGTCCAGAACCGGGGGGAGTGTTCGAGCCGATTGCAAACACCATTGACCCTTCTGGGAGGGCCATGGTGTTGTTGTCAACAGGTTGCTGGATATCCTCGTAGTTTTGCGTCTTGTTTAGTTCTCCCGTGACGTGCACCACCTCCGTGGCCGCCATGTCGACGCCCGTAGGATCAGACGCCGACGCAGGAACAACCGCCACAGCCCCCGCCTTGTGCTCATTGGTCACCTCCTCCTTGTGCTCATCGGCCTTGGATTTGATACATACAGCAGGGGCCAAAAGCATTGGTGTTGTCGGCCCTCTTCAGGCTTCTGGAGTTAGCAGACAACATCGCGTTCATCGGCCTGTTATGTGATTCATCAGTGTTTTGTATCTCACTGAGTGTTGCTTCAGCCTCAGAGTCAACCAGAGTAATAGTAACTTGAGACTTCTGGTTTTTATCAGTTTCCATCTTATCGCCCACCGAGAGGCGAGCAACAACATCCCGCATCTGTTCCACCGCTGACATAACCATGGCATGGCTGGCTGGATTGGGAGCACGCCATAGGGGAGTTGACGACCGGGGGCCAGTAGCTTGCCCCATTTTGTCAGGTAGAAACCAAGCTCGGGGATCATCGAAATGTACTGGGAACACACCAAGCTCCTTACTGTACCTTAGCTTCTTTTCTGCAATTGGGAAGTCACGCCTCGCTTCCATATGTCCTATGAATCCACAGAATAAACAGAAATTTGGCAATCTCTCAAACCGCAGATAAACTGTCACCTCTTCATCTGTGATCTCATCGGCAAGCGTGATCTTCTTCTGTAGAGCAGAGTACAAGGGCAGCTGCACTCTCACTCTGAGAAACTTGTCGCAGATATTGCCCCTTGCATGATTGTCAATCATCACCACTGGACCAACCTGATCACCGAGGCTAGCATCTTTGTCTAGAGTAAAAAGCTAGGCCAGCATTCTGTAAGCTAGTGTTTGTACGTCACCAAAGCAATCCATATTGTTTATTTCTTGAATAGTATATTTTCTTCTTTTAACCTGTTGCTTCACATTTTTATTCTCCTTTTGTTTTACCTTTTCCATTTTTGCACATGAATTTCTTTATTTCACTTTCATATTTAAATAAATGTTTGAATAAATTTAAAAGTATTTATTTATTTTAAATAATACTAATGGAATTTGAAAAGTGTTCATATTTTTATAAAATGTTAGCATATTTTGAAAATGCTCATGACTTAGAAAAGTAATAATAAATTTTGAAAATTTATCACAACTTTTAAAAGAAGTTCACATATTTCAAAAAATTTATGTACCTAAAAAATAGTTCACATATTTTAAAATGTGTTGATGGATTTAGAAATAATCACAAGATTAAAAAGTGTTCACATATTTGCAATTTTTCCAAAATAATATTCATGATATATATAAAAAAAGTGTTCTTGCATTAAAAAGCATGTGTTCTCAAGGAAAAACTGGCCATGTATAAGTCAAAGAATGAAATATTATTTTAAAATTATTCAATGTACATTCATTTAGTTTTGGAAAAGTGTTAATGTGTTTATAAAGATATAATGGTGTATTTTTGAAAAAATATATAGGAAAAATAAAGTGTAAAACAAAAAAAGAAACATAAATAATAGAAATGGATAAGAAAAAAATAAAAAGAAAAGTAGAAACGCAGAGAAAGAAAATTCTTGAAGAAAAATCAGAGCAATAAAATGAGAAAAAAGGGAAATACTGAAATACAGTTGGAAAACTCAAAGAAATCAGATCAGGTGTCGTGCGATGGGCCGGCCAGTGAAGTGCTTATATTAGATTGGTGGAAGGTAGTCCATGTAGATTGTCTCGTCTCTTATGTGAGAGTCCCTCTACCTTCACGCCTCCTTGGTTGAAGAGCCAAGCCTACATAGGAGGCAAATAAACTTGTGCAAAGGATGTTTTCTTATGTGAGTGTCTCTCCCTCTCATTTATTAGTCCTTTAGGTTTCCCTAGGATAGCGGTAGCTGGAGCAAAACCCGCTTTCTTCGTTTCACAAATGAGAGGGAAGAAAACTGGAGAATATGTTTTCTCATAGCGAGATCCAAAAGTAGAGGGTGATTCCAACACTATATGCCGCCATCAGCAATATCTCGACGGTGTCGATGCCGGTGATGGGACGTTCTCAAGTGTAGTTCCCCTTTTTGAAGGCGTCATCGTGGGTTGTGCTCCTCCACTATTGGCTTGGGCAGCATCGGCATTTTGGTGCCGTTCCCTTTTTGGAAGTGTTGTTTTGGATCAGTGCTCACTCGAGCATGTGATGGCGGGTTTTTGCTAGTACCAGTTTTTATTAGAGTTAAGCCTAAAATAGTTTTTGCAAAAAAAGTTGAGCCTAAAAGGTTGTGGACACTGAGTTGCGATTTTAGAAAAGATACTACAATTTGCATAGCCAAAAAATGAGGTTGTTGAATCAAATGGACAAGGGGCGAGGGTGGGTTGGGACAGATACAAACGTGCTAGCGAAAAACATTCCCACAATGTCTAGCCTAGAGTGTGTGTGTTGTTGTGTTTGTATGTGGATGGTTGGGTGTGGTCATTGCTTTATATATAAAGCGGGGTCGATAGCCTGTTTCAGGAAAAACTTTCCCACAAAAAATAAGTGTTAGCGAAAAATCACCATTGTTTCTGTCTGGTGCGTAGGATTGAGATCGGTTGGCTGATAATGGGCAGATGAGTGGATATGCAACGGGGCGTCAAGACTCAAGAGTCAAGACGCGTGGAGATGTTGCCGACCATTCGAAGACTTTTTGCTTGGTTCGGAAAGTATGATGCTTTTTTTATTTAACCAAGACAGTGCACTAATTTAGCCATAAATTTCCCGCCAGTGTTGCTTAGGAGCATGCACTTTGGGAATCTATAAATTGATCCATAACCATTTGCTTTGTCCATAGAGTCCAAAGAACAAGAACTATGAATATCAAGAAGAGGATCGTGAGCGCTCCTCCGATACCTTGCCAAGAGATCTGACGATTTTCTGCACCGTCAGTATTACTTTCGGTTGCAACTACTTCTAGTTGTGTTCAAGAGCTGTTTGAATGATGTATGATTGGTTGTTTGCCTCTTCTTTATGAAAGTTGGGGCGAGGGAAACCCATTTCTTTCAAATAAAAAACTTGTACATTGCAGTTTGCTTTTGTACAGATGAAAGTGCTAGTGATCGACTAGAGGGGGGTGAATAGGCGATTTTTATGAAAGTCTTCAAAACATGGAAGTTTCGAAGACAAACGATAGAAATAAACCTATTACCATGCATCGGAAGGTAGACTACACTAAGCAAGCCATAGTCAAGTATTCAATGAAATGAAAGCACAAAGACTAATAGCAGCTAGGCAGTATATATCAGGATGGAAGATAGTATAAAGCCAATCAGAACAAGCAGTCACACAATGAAAACAAATAGATAATGCAACCAGGCAATGACTTCACAAGGACCAATCTTCAAATAAAGAGATGGGAAGGATAGAACCAGTGCCTCATTGAAGACAATGATTTGTTAAACCAGTTCCAGTTGCTGTGACAACTGTACGTCTGGTTAGGGAGGCTGAGATTCAACTCAGAAGACCGCGTCTTCACCTTATTCCCCTTGAGCTAAGGACACCCAGTCCTCGCCCAATCACTTTGGTAAGTCTTCAAGGTAGACTTCCAAACTTTCACAGACTTCGTTCACCGGCGATCCACAGTGACTCTTGGATGCTCAGAACGCGACGCCTAACCGGCTGGAGGATTCACATTCCTCAAGTGTAATAAGTTTTCAGATCACACAGACAGGAAGACTTCAGTGATGCCTAACACTCTTTGTCTCTGGGTGTTTAGGGATTTTTCCTCGCAAGGAATTCTCTCTCAAAGGCTTCGAGGTGGGTTGCTCTCAAACGACAAAAGACGTACACTAACTCTGAGCAGCCAACCGTTTATGGTTGTAGGGGGTGGGCTATTTATAGCCACTAGGCAACCCGACCTGATTTGTCCGAAATGATCCTGGTTCACTAAGGAACTGACACGTGTTCCAACGGTCAGATTTCAAACACACACGACAACTTTACTTGGGCTACAAGCAAAGCTGACTTATCCAGCTCTGGTAAGATTTGCTCTCATTGTCTTCGCTCGAATACATAGGATTTTGGTTAAGCATCACTTCAGTCATTCTGACTGGTTCACTTGGACCCCACTTAACAGTATGGTGGTTCCTATGACTCAACAAAGAAGAAAAAGAACGATGAAACAACTAAGTCTTCGCGCTCCATAGTCTTCACGCAATGTCTTTTCTTGTCATAGTCTTCAATGTGAATGTCTTCACATACCACCTTTGACTTCAATGTCTTCATACATTTTTAGGGGTCATCTCTGGTAGGAAAACCGAATCAATGAGGGACTTCTATCTGTGTTGTCCTGCAATTCTCACAAACACATTAGTCCCTCAACCAGGTTTGTCGTCAATACTCCAAAACCAACCAGGGGTGGCACTAGATGCACTTACAATCTCCCCCTTTTGGTGATTGATGACAAACTGGTTGAATTTTTCAACAGGGAATAAAATATGTGAAATTGTAAAGAATAGGGTATTGTATTCATAAGTGGCAAAGGCTCCCCCTGAAGATGTGCATATAAGTAATTTGCTTTTGGAATGCAAATGCACATGGCAGGTTGTACTTGTGGAGATCCTCTTCACCTTATGATGACAATTCATCATGCATGATTTGATATAACGAAGATAATGATATGCATAATGAAAAATGGACGTATGCAAAATGACCTAAGTGCGGAAGTTACCATCGCACATGCGGAATTTATCATCGCATCACAGAATAGCAAATAAGTAGCAGACGACCATCGAGTTTAAGTGTTACAACTCAAAGAACCAAATGTATCGAAAAGCAAGAGTTGTAAGCACTTGGCAAAAGTAGCAAAAAGTAAAGCAACCACCCATATGGACCCGCTTGAAGACTATCAACTCATATGCTTCTCCCCCTTTTGTCAGTAAGGACCAAAAAGGTTTGAAGACATAGAGTTGCATCATCTTGGTCATCGATGACTCTGGCATTCACTGTTGCAGCTGAGGACGAATAGTCAGAGTCTTCAAGTGAGGGAGTCTGACGCAAGTGAGCATTCCTTGAAGGAGTTGAGTCAAACTTGAATCTTTCGGTGAAGCCATCATCCTGCAGATCAGCTTCACCACTAAGCAATGTCAAACTCTTCCAAGACCTCCGACAGGTTTCATGAGTAACAAAGGCATTCTTGGTGGCAAGATTGCGAATGCGATTGACATCCACCAAGAGGCTTTGCATCTGACGCTTAAGCCAGTTGTGATGCTTGTCCTGTTTCTGGTGTAGTGCGACGAGAAGCTCTCGGTCATTGAGAACACGAGATCGCTTCCGAGGCCTTTGGGCAATGGTGCTTCTAGTGGCGTCAGTTTGAGCGCGAGGGGCACGTGTATTGCCAGCCAAGGGATAAACACGCGAGACTACCTGAACTCCTTCAATGGGCTAGTTGAAGTTTTGACGATCAGCATTGTGAAGATAAATGGGATCCTTAGCAGGCTCTGGGTAAATAGCTTCAACAGACAGATCAACCTCTGGCAATAATACAAGATGATTGCGCGCAGACGGCTGATAGTTGATGGCAGAGTGAAGCTTGATAAGACGCATTACCCATGGAGCATAGAACTTCAACCCAAAAATGTCAGAGCCAGATGCAGCTAATTGTCTGATGAAAAAGTCTTGAGCATTGAAGCTAATGCCATTGAAGATATAGAAAACCAAAGTCTTCATTGCTCCTTCAAGCTTCGCTGCAGATGAATGTCCTTTGACAGGCCATAGAGTTTTTCTGATGATATGATAAATGGTGCGAGGCAGATACTCTAGGTCTTCAACAAAGAATTCAGATGGGTAGTCAGCGTCGTGAGGCAAATGCTTCATCATGCTCAACATTTGGCTCATGTTGGGTTCTAGCTTCTGAAAAATGCTCTCCAAAGCATTCTGGTGTTGTTGACAACCTGGTTCATAATATTCACCAGGAGTGGGTAGGCCTGTGAGCTCAATGATATCAAGAGCTTTGGCTTCATGATGGACATTGCCTGTCATCCACTCAAGGACCCAAGTCTTTGGATCCCTGTTGTAGCCGCGAATGTGAAGAGCTGCATAGAACTGTAATAGAAGCTCTTCATTCCAGTGTTCCTTGTCTGTGACAAACTTCAGGAGTCCAGCGTCTCTGAAGCAATCCAACGCTTTTTCTAGACAGGGCAGGCCAGCTATAGCTTCAGTATCAAGACGCATATGGGGAAATATGCGCCCTTGATTGTATAAGACGCAGGAATAGTAGCTGCGCTGCTGATAGCTCCAGAACCGGTCCGAGGAAATATGGGGTTTGGTGTAAGGATTCTTGGCGCTGTTGAAGAAGGTGTTATGTGTCACGAAGCCATTCACATTGAAGACCCCAGGAGAGATTGCAGTGCTTGGGAATCTTGGAAGTCTTGGCTTGGGCTTCTGGACATGAGGTCTGTGCTCGACATGATAGTCAAATTGTGGACCCGCAGCAGGTGGAGGAACCAGAATGGGCCATCAGACCATGACAGGCTGACCACGATCAAATGTCAGCTCAATTGTATGAGGTCTTGGAGGGGGTACAGAAGCATTGGCATTGTCGTTGACATGGGCTTCAGGGGCCACATTGGCTTCAGGTGCTTCAGTATTGGCTTCGGGCGCTGCAGTGGCTTCAGGTGCATGCACTTCTGGCACCGCATTAGCTTCAGGCGCCACATTAGCTTCAGCCATGACAACGTCATTGGCTTCAGTGTTGATGTTGGTGGCCGCCTCAATATTGTTAACCTCCACTTCAGGAGCTGGAGGGTCGGACACGTTCTCCTCGAGAACAACATCTTGGTGGGATGGGGGTGTAGCAACTCTTTATACTTCAACTCTTGGTTCTTCTGCTTCATCGGCTGATGCAGCCAGAATATCTTCAGCCGTTTTGGCTTAAGACTCAGAGACGTTTACAGTTGGAGTGACTTGGGGCCTTGATCCTTTGCGAAGCCTGTGGAATGTTGGCGACGCTTATGGAGATGGAGTCGGCTGGGCCTCAAAGTCATCGTCATCTTGTGGTTGGGGAGCACTTGGGGTGTCTTGTTGTTGTGGGTGATCAGCCCATGATGCATCCTGAGCAGTTGGCGTCAGAGGACGACCAATGCTGATGAGCTCACTGTGCGTGAGCACAAGCGATGATACCAAATTGCGCTCTATCTGAGGAAGGACTTCATCATCTTCAACATTGTCGTGAGGACCAATGTCTTCAGCTGCGGTGGGGTCAACAGCTGGATTGTCTTCAGCTTTAGGAGCCTCTGTGGAAGCAGGCTCATGAACTATCAACTGGCGCTCTCGATGTTCAGACGCAGGACGAGCCACAGAGATTGGCTCGACCTCAAGGGGCTCTGTGGGAGCAGCCCGATCTCTCTTCTTTGTTTTCCGTTTCTTGGTTGGGGGAGCATCATCAGTGGTGGCTTTGGATTTGCGTTTTCTGGCTTCGGCTTCAGCAGCCCTTGTTTTCTTGAGTTCTGAAGCCACTGTGGGGACCTTAGGCTTCGAGCCTGTCATACTGGCAGGGAAGACAATGCGAGGTTCTTCCTGCCTTGATGCTTCTAGTTCTGCCACAGCTGGCTTCTTCTTCTTTGCAGCCATTCTGGGGTCGATGCCTGGTCGCCCCAAAGCCTTGCGCTTTTCAGCTTCATTGTATCCTTGAACGCATTTGGCAGCTAGATCCTTCATGCGGTCACAAGAACCTTTGGCTTCTTCGCGTTTCTTGTGGAATGCTTCCTTGAGCTCATGCATCATGACCTTGAAGTTTTGAATGTCTTCAACATTGAGCTTGGCCATGTGCTTCTTGAACTAAGCCTTTTCATAATCGATCTTATGCTTCAGCTCAACAATTTTCTGAGCTACAGCCAGCTCGGGAGCAATGGCTCCATGGAAGGCGACACTGAGGCCAATTGGAAGCTGAAGATCATCAAAGCTGACATTTGAGCTGTCGAACCACTCATCAATGAACTTGTTTAAGATTTCCACATAAAAGAGAGGAAGGTCATTGAAGATTTCCGCCTCTTGCTTGCTCTTGATCAACTGCTCAAGAGCGTCATCGCCAAGATCGTCATCACTGGACAGATCAATGGCGTCATTTTCATTTCGCAAAACAGCAGCAGGGGTCAGTGCTTGATCAGTGAGTTGCATGGGCTTCTTCACTTTGGCGGGTTTGGAGATGCGTGAAAGATTTTCAGACTGCACACTAGCTTCAGGAGGTGCAATGGCCAGCGGCTTCGTCCGTGAAACCTTTGGTGCAGGGGAAGGCTTCGAGCTTTAGGTTTCTTCAGCTTCTTTGGCTTCGGTGCTGCAGGCGCTTCGTCAGAATCAGCGTCGTCTGCAGGTTGATCCACGACTGCCCCTTGAACCTTTATGTGAGTGATGAGACCTTCTAAGTTATAGAAGGGCCCAACAAGATTGGGTTTAGCTTCGCATGAGCCATCGGCACGAGGAGCAGAGGGGCCTGGATTGAAGTCTAATCCCCGCGACTTCTTGTTTTCTTTGGCCGAGTTCTTGGCAAACTGGAAGTTGCGCTTGAAAAGATTGTCGTCACGACACCATAGCAATGAAGATGGGTCTGCATCTGCAGGCTGTGATCCACGGACCATGCAAGGATAGAAGCCTTGCTCAATGGCTTCAGCTCTGGACCTGGGTTGAAGATTTCTGTACAAGATGTCTCCCGAGGGTCGCTTAATGGCATTCTTCTCAGCATATTCCTGGGTCACGAACCTGTACTTGTACCATTGTTCTGCCCAATATCTTCGAATCCATTGGATTTGGGTTTTCCGCTGATTGTAGTCCTCCTCTGGATCTGTCTTGTACAGCTCATAGAGGTCAGGAGGCAAATCTCTTGAGGTGTTTCCACGGCGCTGTCTGCCACCCTTCATTCCAGATTTCTCTATTGCCATGAAGTTTAGACTGAAAGGCTTCAACACTGTCAAAGTCTTCCGTCTACTGGTCAGACAGGAACTGGCTTCACAAGAATTTATATGATGCTGTCAGAACTCTGCAAATGAATGCAAACTATGAGAACCAAGGGATTCTCCCACGGACATGTACCTATGACAGCATTAAAGGTGCGAGGGAAGGGGAAGAGGTCATATGCATTCTCAGAAGATTTTGAAGATAAATCAGTTTAGAAGACATTGACCTCATAGTGCAAAGACATTCACTCATATGTAGAGAGTTGGTTCCAGATTTGTACGAATCCATGAATAAGTACAAGCGAGGAATCTGTAAGTGCATCTAGTGCCACCCCTAGTTGGTTTTGGAGTATTAACGACAAACCTAGTTCAGGGACTAATGTGTTTGTGCGAATTGCAGGATAACACAGGTAGAAGTCCCTCATTGATTCGGTTTTTGAAAGGATCGATATGGTTGACTAGAGGGGGGTGAATAGGCAACTAACAATTTTTAGCTTTTCTTTAGCAATTTAAACTTTGCATCAAAGTAGGTTGTCTAGATATGCAACTAGATGAGCAACCTATATGATGCAACACGAATAGGAACACAAGCAAGCAAGATATATGAAACAAATAAGCTACACAAGTAAAGGCACGAGATAACCAAGAGTGGAGACGGTGGAGACGAGGATGTGTTGCCGAAGTTCCTTCCCTTTGAGAGGAAGTACGTCTCCGTTGGAGCGGTGTGGAGGCACAATGCTCCCCAAGAAGCCACTAGGGCCACCGTAATCTCCTCACGCCCTCACACAATGCTCCCCAAGAGGCGACCGAACCTTTACAAACAAGGTTGGGGAAATCTCCACAACTCAATTGGAGGCTCCCAACAACACCACGAAGCTTCACCACAATGGACTATGGCTTCGCGGTGACCTCAACCGTCTAGGATGCTCAAACACCCAAGAGTAACAAGATCCGCAAGGGATTAGTAGGGGGAATCAAATATCTCTTGGTGGAAGTCTAGATCAGGACCTTCTCAACCACTCCCGAGCAAATCAACAAGTTTGGTTGGCTAGGGAGTGAGATCGGGCGAAAATGGAGCTTGGAGCAATAATGGAGCTTTAGTGGTGGAAGAGGTGAGTCAACGGGGAAGAAGGAGACCCTTTATATAGTGTGTGGAAAAGATCCAACCGTTACCCACCAACCAGCCCGCGGCCAGCGGTACTACCGCGCCTGGCCAGCGGTACTACCGCAGGGCCGCGCGGTACTACTGCTTGCAACCAAGCGGTACTACCGCACGGCAGTGCGGTACTACCGTACCGTCCCACGGTACTGCCGCGACCCCAGCCAGGGAAACAGACGCAAGCTGGGGGCGGTACTTCCGCACGCGCGGTACTACCGCTTCCCCAATGCGGTACTACCGCTTCCCCAATGCGGTACTACCGTAAGGCAAAAGTCCCGTCCAGGGGGAAGGGGAACTTCCGTGCCTACTTCCGCAAATAAACGGAAGTAGCAAAAACTCGACACAGTAGTACTGCCGAGGGGCGGTACTACTGACTGACCGCGTAGCGCGGTACTACCGCACGGCGAAAGCGGTACTACCGCGGCAGGTGCGGATGTACCGCTCCTACTACCGCAAAGGGGCGGCACTAGCCTGGTGGGCAGCGGTAGTGCGGCTCCAGGGGAGCGGTACTACCGTGAGCACCAGTGGTACTACCGCGCCACCGCACGGTACTACCGTGGATGCCCACGGTACTACCGTTGATCCAGGAGCAGTACTACCGCAACCACAACAGCAGCCAGTCAAAGGAGGCAGGAAAAACGGAGGAAGCTCCAAGGAAGAAGGAGGGGATAAAAGGAGACGTGTACGTGATGATTCCACCCAAACCTTTCCAACGCGGACCCCCTCTTAATAGTACGGCTTTCCTACGACTCAAATCCACCAAAAAGAAACGTAGAAAAGACGCTGTCTTCGTCAGTCTTCGAGGGGCACCCAATTGTCTTGTGCCTAGCAGAGAAGAGTCTGGAAAACTCATGGCACACGATTAGTCCGCAAATTCGTTGTCATCAATCACCAAAACACTTAGGGATAAATATGTCCTTACAATCTCCCCCTTTTTGGTGGATTGATGACAAAACGGGATTTGCACAAGGAAAAATACTATTGAGTAAAAGCAAACCCCTCCTCTCTATAATATAGATGGGCTCCCCCTAAATTTGTGCCACCTAGATGAGCACGAATACTAGGAACAGAGCTCCCCCTATATTATAGAGACAAGGCAAATTTATCACTAGACAAGATAGTACAAACATAAGATAACTAAGATAGATAGAGTGCATATGTCTTACACCATATGGAGGAAAGGTGTCGGAAGCACAAACCAAACTAAAGCAAACGAGGCAAACGAGGTCCAAACGACAAAGCAAACAAACACACAAAGCACGACACAACGCAAATCCCTACACTCTCTCCCCCTTTGGCATCGAGACGCCAAAAAGGCAGAGAGGACACCTACACACACGGGGTGGCTCAGGCAAAGAAGTCATCCCACTGCTCCTCGTGCTCCTCGTCAGACTCAGTGGCGGGGATAGTCTCCTCCATGTCATCCTCTGAACTGGTTCACTTGTAGCCCTGCTTTGACATCCAGGCAACCTCAGGTGTGATGACGTCCTCAGACCCGCTAGACACATCCTCTCCAAAGAGCCTCATCACCTTCTTGTCACGGCGGCGACTCTCCTTGTCAGTCACGTGAGCCCTGTACTGTCCCTTCGCCTGCATGCAGAAGAGAGTCTTCATCTTGTCATTCAGCTTTTTGTCCCATGATGGCTCGGAGGAAGAAGTGGTGGACCTAGCAGCACGGTCCTCAGCAGCAGCCTCCCCCTCACCAGCAGCCCTCCTAGCAGAAGATGCCTCAGCATGAGTAGTGGTGTTGGCCCAGTTGGGCTTGACGTGGAGGCTGATGGACTCATGGCGAATCCAGTCTGGAGCAAGGAACTCATCACCTGGATACGTCTTCTCCCAAGTGGTGGAGAGCAGCAGAAACATGTACGGTCCATAGATAGGTACCTTGCGAGTGAACACCGCAAACCGAAGCTCACACCACATGATGTGAGAGACATCAAGTGGCTGAGTCTGAGAAGAACGTGCCTCTGCACACAAGAGCAACATGTCCACTAGATATGCATGAACCTTGTCCTTGTCGCCAATGCGTGGGAGCAGAGTGTTGCGGAAGATGCGATGCATGATATCCAGAAAGGAGTTCAACACCCAAGATGACTTCCCATTGGGGAGTACCTTCTCAACAAGGAAGGGCTGAAGCTGGTTCTTGTTGGCAGACTCAGAGTTGGCATGGGGGCGAACGCCAACGGGGGTGTGAAGCCCGTCATCAGGAATGTGCAGCAGATCCATGAACTCTTTCCATGTAGCAGACAGCTGACGGCCATTGGTCATCCAAGTCATCCTCCGCTCCTCCCCGGGATGAAAGTACACTGAGGCAAAGAACTGACAGATAAGCTCAGGGTCATAGTCAAGGTGAAAGAAGATCACCGGCTCAATAGCAAACTGCTCCACCAAGTCCAGAGCCTCTCCAAAATAGTCACGAAACTTGTCTTTCCACAGGTGATGCATGTCTATCCACTTGACATCCACGTAGGTATTCTTCTTGTTCTTTATCACATCCATATAGATGAGAGCTTGTTGCTTGGTCCAGAACAACTCGGTGCCTCTGAGGATAGCCCGAGGATTCACATAGGGATTGATCTTCCGGCGCTTGACATACTCAGTGGTTGAAATCTCGTCCATGCCCTTAGCCGGTTCCTTTTGCTTGCTGGCAGTGGTCCTGACATTGCGCTTGGGGGCATTGGAGCCCTCTGGGGATTCATCTTGGGGGTTGCGCAGACGCTTGGAGCCAGTGTCACGACTGGGATTGAAACGGCGAGAGCCACCACCTGAGACACAGAACGCAAAAACACCCACAACAGCCAAGAGAGATTAATGCAAAGACCACAACAAAGCAAGTGAAACAAGTAGAAAGCACACATGATACATGCCTAGAGAGAGATTTGATCCCTACGGTAGTACTGCCAAGAGCTGTGGAGCTAAGAGAGTAGTACGGCTCTTAGACGCGGTAGTACCGTGCAAGATCACGGTAGTACCGGGTGTAGGAGCGGTAGTACGACCTTAGCACCGCGGCCGGCGCGGTAGTACCGCGTCTGCGGAGCGGTAGTACCGCACGGTACGGTAGTACCGCGCCTGACTACTACCGCACATCGAGCACGGTAGTACCGCACCGCGTCAGATCTGAACTGGTTCAAATCTGAGAAAGCCCGCGAAACCACGGTGGTACTACGGTTGGACAAAGCTACCACAAGACAGCATATCAAGTATGTTTCCTACGCATCACGACTCTCCTACATCCTACTCTTGCATAGATTTGGCCTAAAATCTCAAGAACAACAAGTTTCTCCCCAAAGGCCTAGAAGCAAGAGAACAGCCAAGAAAAAGAGGGATTTGGGGAAAAACCTTGGTCCATGGCAAGAGGAAGTGGTGGGGAATGATCCCACCGGTCGGAATTCGAGGAGAGTGGCCGGAGACGAAGATCCGGCGAGGGCCTCCGGCGCCGTTCTTGAGAGGGAGAGACGTGGAGAGAGAGAGAATGAATGGGTATGGGGAGTTGGAACTCCCTGCCCGAGTCATAACCCCCATGCGCCCTTGACGGCGTGGTAGTACCATGCCCAGACACGGTAGTACTGCACAGTGCGGTACTTCCGAAGTACCGCACCAGAGCGGTAGTACCGTGCTGTGGCGCGGTAGTACCGTGCCTCCCAAAGCGGTAGTACCATGCCCAGACGCGGTAGTACCATGGGCTCAAGAAGATGCACGTTTCGAGCGCGAAAAACTGGATCTTTGCACAAACCACTCCGAGCCAACACAACACCACAAGACCATGCAACACACAAAACCAGAAAGGCACACGACAAACGAACCAACCACGAGACACCACCTCTCCACAAGAGAGGGCGGTGGCCGTAGCCACCTATGTTTGAGTCAATTGGTATGGCACCGCGAAGAATTATCCTTGGGTCCATGACCAAAACTCGTCTTTGAAGCAGAAGTACCATCAAACATGGCTAATGTGAAAGACTTGATTGATTTATGCATAATGGGGGGAGGGAGAGTTCATTGAGAGAACATCACTCCCCCTATGTCCATGCCTACATCTAAATAGGACAACACGTTGAGTATGGTGGGGTGTGCAAGGGTTCAAGCAACATTGCTCGAATCGATGATATTTAGCTCATGCCTTAACTCGCGAAATCTTGCTTCATCCAAGGGCTTCGTGAAGATATCTGCAAGGTTATCATGAGTGTTGACATAGTTGAGCTCGATCTCTCCTCGCCTAATGTGATCCCGGATGAAGTGATACCGGATCTCAATATGCTTCATCTTGAAGTGTTGCACCGGGTTGAGAGAGATCTTGATGGCACTTTCATTGTCACACCAAAGAGGCACTTTGTCACAAGTGACACCATAATCCTTTGAAGTTTGCCTCATCCATAAGAGTTCGCACAACAACTACCGGCCGCAACATACTCTGCTTCGGTGGACGAGAGAGACACACAACTTTGCTTTTTGGAAGACCAACTTACCAAAGAGCAACCAAGGAATTGGCACCCTCCGGAAGTGGACTTCCTATCCACTTTGTCTCCCGCCCAATCGGAATCCGAGTACCCTACAAGCTTGAAGTTTGATCCTCTTGGGTACCATAAGCCAAAGTTTGGGGTATGAGCCAAATATCGAAAAATTCGTTTGACCGCCACATAGTGACTTTCCTTAGGTGCGGCTTGAAACCGTGCACAAATTCCCACACTCAACATGATGTCCGGTCTAGATGCACAAAGGTAAAGCAAGGATCCAATCATGGAACGATATACCTTTTGATCCACCACTTTACCATTGGGATCTAAGTCAAGTTTGCACTTGGTGGGCATTGGAGTGGAAGCCGGCTTGACGTCACTTAGCTTGAATCTCTTGAGCATGTCTTGAGTGTATTTGGATTGATTGATGAAGGTTCCTTCTCTTCTTTGCTTCACTTCGAACCCTAGAAAGAACTTCAACTCTCCCATGGAGGACATCTCGAACTTTGAGGTCATGAGAGCGGCAAATTCCTCATTGAAAGCTTTGTTAGGAGAACCAAAGATAATATCATCGACATATAATTGGCACACAAACAACTCCCCTTTGACCTTCTTAGTAAAAAGAGTGGGGTCGATTAGCCCAACTTCAAAACCACGGTCTTGTAACAACTCGGTAAGGTGGTCATACCATGCATGTGGGGCTTGTTTAAGGCCATAGAGTGCCTTATCGAGTTGATACACATGATCGGGAAAGTAGGGATCCTCGAACCCGGGGGGTTGCTTGACGTACACCAATTCATTAATGGGACCATTAAGAAAAGCACTCTTCACATCCATTTGTTGTAACTTAAAGTTATGATGAGAAGCATATGCAATCAACATGCGGATGGATTCAAGACGAGCAACGGGAGCAAAGGTTTCACCGTAGTCGATACCCTCGACTTGGGAGTAGCCTTGTGCTACCAAACGAGCCTTATTGCGAATGATAATCCCATGGGCATCTTGCTTGTTCTTGAATATCCACTTGGTTCCAATGACATTGTGGTTCCCCGTTGGCCTTGGCACCAATCTCCACACTTTGTTGCGCTCGAAGTTGTTGAGTTCTTCGTGCATGGCATTGAGCCAATCCGGATCTTCTAGCGCATCATAGACCTTGTGGGGTTCCACACAAGAGACAAATGCGTGATGCTCACAATAATTTGCTAATTGTCTACGAGTGATTACCCCCTTTCTTAAGCTTCCAATCACATTCGTCATGAGATGATCCTTGGTGGAGAGCTTGGAAACAACCTTGGCGGCACGACGCTCTAATTCCTCCTCGGTGGTGAGTTGAGGAGCGGTTACTTGATCATCTTGAGCGCCGTCATGAACTTGTTCTTGATCTTGAACTTGCTCGGGGGAGAGAACTTGACCTTGGGCATCACTTGGTGTGTCCACACCGTCTTGAGTATGATCTTGCCCTTTGTCTTGTTCATGAGGTTGAGGGCCTTCACTTTGTTCTTCGAAAGCGTGTGGGCCTTGGGTTGGTGATGGCTCCACTTGAGTGGAGCATTTTCCTTCTCCTTCGGCCACAAGGGGTTCCTCAATGGGTAGGATGAAACCAACACCCATTCTTCTTATGGCTTGAGGAGGAATTTCATCACCTACATCACAAGTGCCACTTTGCTCCACTTGGGAGCCGTTATTCTCATCAAACTCCACGTTACACGTCTCCTCAATAAGTCCCGTGGATTTATTGAGGACACGGTAAGCATGAGAGTTTGTAGCATAACCAACAAATATGCCCTCATAAGCTCTAGCCTCAAATTTAGACAACCGAACACCTTTCTTGAGAATGAAACACTTACACCCGAATACCCGGAAGTACTTGAGGTTGGGCTTGTTACCGGTGAGTATTTCATATGGAATCTTGTTCAAGCCCTTGCGGAGGTAGAGCCGATTTGATGCATGACACGCGGTGTTGATGGCTTCGGCCCAAAAGTTGTACGGAGACTTGAACTCCGCCATCATGGTCCTTGCCGCATCCATCAACGTCCGGTTCTTCCTCTCCGCAACACCGTTTTGTTGAGGGGTGTAGGGTGCGGAATATTGATGCTTGATTCCCTCGTCACTAAGAAACTCATCCAAGGTGTAGTTCTTGAACTCGGTGCCGTTGTCACTTCTTATTGTCAAGATCTTTGCATTGTGTTGACGTTGTGCTTCATTTGCAAAGTCAATGACGGTTTGTTGGGTCTCGCTCTTCCTCTTGAAGAAATACACCCACGTGTACCTTGAGTAGTCATCCACAATCACCAAGCAATACTTCCTACCTCCAAGGCTATCGAAGGATGGAGGCCCAAAGAGATCCATGTGAAGGAGCTCCAAAGGCCTCTTTGAATAAATGATAGTCGTGGGAGGGTGAGCCTTCTCATGTAGCTTTCCTTCGATACAGGCACTGCAAGCACGATCTTTAGCAAAACTAACATTCGTTAGTCCACGGACATGGTCCCCCTTGAGGAGACTTTGCAAAGATCTTATACTGACATGGGCTAAACGGCGATGCCAAAGCCATCCCACATCAACTTTAGCCATTAGGCATGTCGCGTTCTTAGTGGGTCGCTCCGAAAAGTTAATCACATATAGACCGTTCTCGACATGCCCAACAAAGGCTACTTTAAGAGTCTTGCTCCACAAGAGGGCCACGGTATCGATATCAAAGACAGTGGCAAAGCCCATGATAGCAAGTTGACGAACGGAAAGTAAATTGTATGCAAGGGACTCAACAAGCATGACCTTCTCGGTCGTGAGATCATGAGAGAAGACCACCTTGCCAAGTCCCAATACCTTAGAAGATGAGGCGTCACCCCACTCGACATTGGTGGGCATAGATGGAACCTTGTGCACGTGCACCACCAAGTCCTTGCTTCCGGTCATATGATTTGTAGCTCCGCTATCGAGCAACCATGATCCTCCACCGGAAGCAAACACCTACAAGAGATCAATGCTTGGTTTTAGGTACCCATTTTGTAATGGGTCCTTTGATGTTAGTAACAAGGGTTTTTGGAACCCAAATAGACCATTCAATGTATTCATGAAGAGAACCAACAAATTTGGCATAAACATGCCCGTCACTAGCACGGCATAGCACGTAAGAAGGGTTAAAATCGCCGGCTTTGTTGAGAGGGATGGCATTGCCCTTCTTGACATTGTTCTTCTTCTTCTCCTCAGGGGCACTCTCTCCCTCCCTCACAAAGGTTTGCATGAGGGGAGGAGGTCGTTTGGTCTTGTCATTCTTCTTCTTGTTCTTGGAGTCGGGCATGTACCCAACCCCTTCCTTGGCCACACCTCCCTTTTGGTTGATCAAGAGATCGTTGAGGTTCTTCTTGCCTTGTATGCAAGTCGCAAGACCTCTCTCAAGTTGCTCCTTCAACTTCGCATTTTCCTCAATAAGATGTATATGCTCACAACACGGGTTAGTAGCATTTGCATTATCAATTAAAACCATATGAGGAAAAGTTGCTTTCTCCTTAGTTAGCTTCACTTGGAGTTGATCATGAGACTCCTTGAGACTAGCGTGAATACCCTTCAAGGCCTTGTGGGCCTTGTCAAGTATATCAAACTCCTCTTTGAGTCTAGCAAGATCAACCCCGAGTTTGGCCTTCTCGGAATTTAGCACACGAGAAACAATGAGGGCATGATCATAATCTTTCTTTAACTTAGCATGATCAACATTGTGTGACTCCTCAAGAGCCAAACGAAGACCACGCTCTTCCTCAAGAGCATTGGAAAGATCCGAAATCTCATCGGCATAGTCACGACTATGCCCTTCCATCTTAGAGATGGTGTCTTCATGAGCCTCGATCATGTCATTGGCCTCGCCCAGTTGTTCCAAGAGAGCAACAAAGTGCTTCTTGGATTTTCCCTTGAGTTTGCCCATAAAGGCCTCAAACTCGTTAGCCTCCACATTAGCTCCCTCAAGTTCATTAATGCTATCCGTTTGGGAAGGATGATTAATGATGGTAGTTTTGATGTTGGAGGTTACCTTGTTGGTGGCTTTAGCCATGAGGCACTTGGCGGTGATGCTCTCGTTGGGTGAGTCGAAGAGAGACACCCGTGACGTTGTTGCAATGGCAACGGAGGCCATGGCAACCGACTCATCATCTTCATCATCATCATCATCCTCATTGTACTCTTCTTGCACAACCAAAGCCTTGGGAGGAGTCTTCTTGGTGAAGTTGTTCTTGTTGGGGAACGACTTGGCCTTGTCTTTTCGGATGAGTTTGCCACCATTGTCTTCCCTCTTCTCATACGGGCATTCCGCAACGAAATGACTCACGTTGCCGCAATTGTATCAAGTCCTTACACGTTGCTTGCCCCTTGTGCCACTCGAGTTGTTTTTGCTAAAATTGGGCCTCGAGTTTTTCTTGCTCCAAAATTGCCTTGAAGCAAGTGCCATGTGTTCATGATATGCATACTTCATATCTTCGGGGTTGCTCTCCTCTTCTTCCTCTTCTTCTTCTTCCACGGTGAGCTTGGCCTTCAATGCAAGGTTAGGCTTCTTTGCCCGCTGAGAACGGAGCACCACATTGTCGACGGTCTTGTCCAAAATGTTCGTGGCCACAAACTCATCCAACACTTCGCTTGAGGTCAAAGTATGGAAGTCCGGTCTTTGACGAATGACGGAAGACATGGCCTTGTGGTAGGGCATCATTGCCTTGAGGAATTTGCGCTTGATCCAATTGTCATCCATGTCCTTGCTTCCGTGATCTCATAGTGAGACCGCAAGTTTGGTTACTCTCCGATAAAGCTCACGAGGTTCTTCATCTTCCTTCATTGCAAACTCATCGGCCTCATCTTGTACCACTTCATAGTTGGAGCGTTGAATGCTTGCGCTTCCCCGGTAGATAGACACGATACAATACCATGCATCTTTGGCCAAGGCAAAGGGACGAAGATGAGGTAGGTCTTCGGGTGGAATTGCATCTTGAATGATGAAGAGAGCATTCTCATTGAATTGATTGTCCGCGGCTTCTCGAGGAGTGAAGTTGCTTGGATCATGTGGATAGAAACCTTCTTCAATGATTCTCCAAAGGTTAGTGTTCACATGATTTAAATGACGTTTAAAGCGGTAAACCCAAGAATCAAAATCCTCATTTTTCACAATCTTAGGGGGAGGACCGACATGATTCAAATGAGTGGAAGGAACCGGTCCACCATAAACAAGTGGTGGTTCCACATGGGCAAAGATGCCGGTGCCATTCTTGCCACTAGAAGAAGGAGCCTTTTCACTACTAGCTTCCCGATAGCATCCGACACCTTGATGGCGGGATCACCCACTTCCAACGGTGCGGTGGATAGTTTAAGCCCCTCAAGAAATTTAGTAAACATGATTTCAACTTCGGTCGTCATGGAGGTTTTCAATGTCTCCAAGGCCACATTGAACTCCTCACGAGAGACCGAAATTCCCCCATCGCCCGTAGACGAGATAGGATTCACATCGGAGTGTTCCTCCGCACCGTCTACGGTATCAACCATACTCTTTGGACGGTAAAGTCCTTAATAAAGAGACGAGGCTCTGATACCAATTGAAAGGATCGATATGGTTGACTAGAGGGGGGTGAATAGGCAACTAACAATTTTTAGCTTTTCTTTAGCAATTTAAACTTTGCATCAAAGTAGGTTGTCTAGATATGCAACTAGATGAGCAACCTATATGATGCAACATGAATAGGAACACAAGCAAGCAAGATATATGAAACAAATAAGCTACACAAGTAAAGGCACGAGATAACCAAGAGTGGAGACGGTGGAGACGAGGATGTGTTGCCGAAGTTCCTTCCCTTTGAGAGGAAGTACGTCTCCGTTGGAGCGGTGTGGAGGCACAATGCTCCCCAAGAAGCCACTAGGGCCACCGTAATCTCCTCACGCCCTCACACAATGCGAGATGCCGTGATTCCACTATTGGTGCCCTTGGAGGCGGCGACCGAACCTTTACAAACAAGGTTGGGGAAATCTCCACAACTCAATTGGAGGCTCCCAACGACACCATGAAGCTTCACCACAATGGACTATGGCTTCGCGGTGACCTCAACCGTCTAGGATGCTCAAACACCCAAGAGTAACAAGATCCGCAAGGGATTAGTAGGGGGAATCAAATATCTCTTGGTGGAAGTGTAGATCGGGGCCTTCTCAACCACTCCCGAGCAAATCAACAAGTTTGGTTGGCTAGGGAGTGAGATCGGGCGAAAATGGAGCTTGGAGCAATAATGGAGCTTTAATGGTGGAAGAGGTGAGTCAATGGGGAAGAAGGAGACCCTTTATATAGTGTGTGGAAAAGATCCAACCGTTACCCACCAACAGCCCGCGGCCAGCGGTACTACCACGCCTGGCCAGCGGTACTACCGCAGGGCCGCGCGGTACTACTGCTTGCAACCAAGCGGTACTACCGCACGGCAGTGCGGTACTACCGTACCGTCCCACGGTACTGCCGCGACCCCAGCCAGGGAAACAGACACAAGCTGGGGGCGGTACTTCCGCACGCGCGGTACTACCGCGCCCCCAATGCGGTACTACCTTAAGGCAAAAGTCCCGTCCAGGGGGAAGGGGAACTTCCGTTCCTACTTCCTCAAATAAATGGAAGTAGCAAAAACTCGACACAGTAGTACTGCCGAGGGGCGGTACTACTGCCTGACTGCATAGCGCGGTACTACCGCACGGCGAAAGCGGTACTACCGCGGCAGGTGCGGATGTAAAAAATTACATCCGCTCCTACTACCGCAAAGGGGCGGCACTAGCCTGGTGGGCAGCGGTAGTGCGGCTCCAGGGGAGCGGTACTACCGTGAGCACCAGCGGTACTACCGTGCCACCGCGCGGTACTACCGTGGATGCCCATGGTACTACCGTTGATCCAGGAGCAGTACTACCGCAACCACAACAGCAGCCAGTCAAAGGAGGCAGGAAAAACAGAGGAAGCTCCAAGGAAGAAGGAGGGGATAAAAGGAGACATGTACGTGATGATTCCACCCAAACCTTTCCAACGCGGACCCCCTCTTAATAGTACGGCTTTCCTACGACTCAAATCCACCAAAAAGAAACGTAGAAAAGACGCCGTCTTCATCAGTCTTCGAGGGGCACCCAATTGTCTTGTGCCTAGCAGAGAAGAGTCTGGAAAACTCATGGCACATGATTAGTCCGCAAATGCGTTGTCATCAATCACCAAAACACTTAGGGATAAATATGTCCTTACAGTTTTCCTACCAGAGATGACCCCTAAAAATGTAAGAAGACATTGAAGTCAAAGGTGGTATGTGAAGACATTCACATTGAAGACTATGACAAGAGAAGACATCGCATGAAGACTATGGAGCGCGAAGACTTAGTTCTTTCGTCGTTCTTTTTCTTCTTTGTTGAGTCATAGGAACCACCGTACTGTTAAGTGGGGTCCAAGTGAACTAGTCAGAATGACTGAAGTGATGCTTAACCAAAATCCTATGTCTTCGAGTGAAGACTATGAGAGCAAATCTTGTCCAGAGTTGGATAAGTCAGCTTTGCTTGTAGCTCAAGTAAAGTTGCCATGTGTGTTTGAAATATGACCGTTGGAACACGTGTCAGTTCCTCAGTGACCAAGGGTCATTTCCGACAAATCAGGTCGCGTTGCCTAGTGGCTATAAATAGCCCACCCCCTACAACCATAAACGGTTGGCTGCTCAGAGTTAGTACACGGCTTTTGTCGTTTGAGAGCAACCCACCTCGAAGCCTTTGAGAGAGAATTCCTTGCGAGGATAAAGCCCTAAACACCCAGAGCCAAAGAGTGTTAGGCATCACTTAAGTCTTCCTGTCTGTGTGATCTGAAGACTTATTACACTTGATGACTGTGAATCCTTCAGCCGGTTAGGCGTCGCGTTCTGAGCATCCAAGAGTCATTGTGGATCGCCGGTGAACGAATTCTGTGAAGGTTTGGAAGTCTACCTTGAAGACTTACCAGAGTGATTGGGCGAGGACTAGGTGTCCTTAGCTCAAGGGGAATAAGTTGAAGATGAGGTCTTCTGAGTTGAATCTCAGCCTCCCTAACCAGACGTACAGTTGTCACAGCAACTGGAACTAGTCCAACAAATCATTGTCTTCAACGAGTCACTGGTTTCATCCTTCCCTTCCCTTTACTTACTATTGGTCCTTGTGAAGTCATTGTATGATTGCCTTATCTTTTGTCTTCACTGAGTGACTGCTTGTTCTGATTGGCTTCACAATATCTTCCTACCTGATCTTTACTGTCTAGCTGCTATTAGTCATTGTGCTTTCACTCCATTGAATACTTGACTATGGTTTGCCTAGTGTAGTCTACCTTCCGCTGCATGGTAATAGGTTTATTTCTATCGTTTGTCTTCGAAACTTCCATGTTTTGAAGACTTTCATAAAAATCGTCTATTCACCCCCCCCCCCCTCTAGTCGATCACTAGCACTTTCAATTGGTATCATAGCAAGGTACTCCCTTGTTCTGTGTGATTCGGTTTAACCACTTGGAGTTTTAGCTATGTCGACTGCAGGGATAATTAAAGTCTCTGCTGCGTGCCCCGTCTTCGATGAAACTGAATATCCCTACTGGAAGAATAAGATGCGCATGCATCTTGAAGCCATTGATGTCGACCTATGGTATGTCGTCAAGAATGGCGTTCCCAAGGCTGGTGAAGGTGTCACCGCTGCTGATGTCAAGAAGTTCGTTCAACTGGACTCCACTGCCAAGAACATCATCTGTGGTCATCTGACCAAAGGACAGTATGGCCGCATGAGTGCTTTGGAAACATCTAAGCTAGTCTGGGACTGGCTCTCCAAGGTCAACGAAGGCGTCTCAACCCAGAGAGATCAGAGAATCAGTGTCCTTCGCAACCTCTTCAACCGCTTCAAGAGAAATGTCAATGAGAATGTCCAGCTCACGTTTGATCGACTCACTGACATCACAAATGAGCTTCAAGCACTCGGCGCTACTGAGATCACCAAGCATGAAGTTGTCAAGACACTCCTGAGATCACTTGACAACTCGTTTGACACCCTAGCCCTGATGATTCAAGAACGTCCTGACTTCAAGACACTCGATCCGTCTGACATACTTGAGAGGCTCAACACACATGAGTTTCAGCTTTGTGAGAAAAGAGATATCTATGGTCCCAACTATGGGCGAACTCGTGCCTTGAAGGCAAAAGCTGTCTCCTCATCTGAAAAAGAATCTGACAGCAGTTTTGATGATCCTGAAGACATTGGAAAGGAGCTTGCTATACTTGTGAAGAAGTTCCAAAAATTCACCAAGAAGAAAGGCTTTAGAAAGTCCTCAAGATCAAGCTCAAGGAATGATGAAGCTTCTACTCATGACTACAAGAAGAGAACATGCCACAAGTGCAAGAAACCTAGCCACTACATCTCTGAGTGTCCGCAGTGGGACAATGCGAACAAGAAGAAAAAGAAGAGCAAGGAGTATGATTCTGATGATAAGAAGAAGAAGAAATACTCAAAGTCTTCTTCCAAGTCTTTCTCAAAGTGTTCATCACACAAGAAGAGCTCATCTGGCAAGGCTCGTGCGTTTGTTGGCAAGGAAATGGATTCGGAGGAGGAGTCCGCTTCTGAGGAGGCGGAGGTGGAGTCTGAGGAGGAGTCCGATTCTGGTGTGGCAAGTCTGGCTCCAACCTACGTTGCCAAGTCCATCTTCAACACTGAAGACAATGTCACCAACGCCGATGCTAATGACAAGGACGACTCCACTCCCACCTACTGCTTCATGGCACGCGGTGCCAAGGTAAACTCACGCGCCACTCACTATCAAACATCAAGTGAAGATGACTCTGATTGTGGTTCCAAACCCAGCTACAAAACACTTGCTAAAATTACAACTGAACAACAGAAAGCTATGGAACATATTCAAAAACTATTAGACAAAAGCGATGACCTGTTGGACGCTGAAATGACTCGATCTCAGTCCTTAATTGAAGACATAAAAAATCTTCATGTTAAGTACGAGGAACTTGAAAGTCGTCATGAAACGCTCTCAACATCTCATGAAAAGCTTTCCTATGATTATCTTCAAAGGAAGAAAGACCTTGAAAAATTGAGAGCGGCTCATGAAGATCTTCAAAAGGAAAATGAGTCACTTCGCGCCAAACAGATCAGTTCCGCTCAGGAAGGTTTTGAACCACCATGTCTTAAATGCATTGAGCGTGATAACGCTACTTCTATTGCTGAATGTTCTGCTGCTGCTACTGTTGCAATATCTTCAACTGTTGATGTGATAACTAACCCCTCTGCTGAGGATGCCACTGCTATTGCTGATGAAAATGCTAGGTTGAAGACATTGCTTGAAACAGGGATGTTCAAAAGTCTCAAAGGGCATCCGACACTATGTGATGTCCTCAAAAGGCAGATCCTGAACCGAAACCCTAGGAAAGAGGGTGTTGGGTTCGAAAGGAAAATGAATGCTGATGGCTCTTACTGGAAACCTGAGCAGTACCCCAAAACCACATGGGTTGCTGCAAAGGGACCTTTAATGGATCCATCCACCCTATCTCGCTTCACTTGTGCTAATCCCATTGTTATTGATGAATCCTTTGATGCAAACTATAAATTGTTTAAGAATCAGAATGGTGAAGTGTTTGCCAGGTATATTGGTACTAACTGCAGGAATGGGCCGCCTATGAAGAAGGTCTGGGTGCCGAAAAGGTGTTTGGAGAATCTTCCTGTGAATGTCGTCATGACACCACAAGTGAAGAACACAAACCCCAGACCACAGGCTTCATACGGCCCAAAGGCTTCATATAGACAGAGGACTCACCTGAGTCGCACTAATGCAAATGTTTTGCAGGAAAGCCATACTCAGACCTACGAATATGAGCGCGGTTCATCAAACCGCCATGTTCATAAGACCAAGAACTATTCTGCTTATTCTTATGAGTACTATTGTCCACCTGCAAGACTTTTTGCTAGGGCTCCAAAGCCAAACTTCTCAGATGATGCACTTAGACTCATTGCTTCGAAGCCACCCTTGAAGATGTGGGTGGCTAAGAAAGCTTAACTCTCTTTTGCAGGGAAAGGTCTCCAGCCAAAAACCAAAATCGTCTGACGCTATTGCTGGGGACCTTAAACATCTTGTAGGGCGCAAGATCAAATGCCCAAATGGTCTTATTATGTACTTTGTTCCTGAGTCGCTTGCTACTTGCCCTATCAGTCCTAATCTCGATGTAAGATTTCATAATCCACTGGCTCGTCAAATGTTTTTGCTTCACAATTCTCTTCGTGAAGCCTATCCCCCTAACTGCACTGTAGGGTACGACACTAGCTGCTTCAGAATGGATTATTGATAGTGGGTGTACCAATCACATGACTGGCAAGCGAAGCCTTCTTATGGACTCAACCTTACGTCCATCTGACAAAAGTCACATCACATTTGCTGACACTGGTAAAAGTTAGGTATTGGGTCTAGGTAGAGTTGCAATCTCAAAGGATCAACACATGGATAAAGTCATGCTTGTTGAATCCCTTGGTTTCAACTTAATGTCTGTCTCAATGCTTTGCGATTTAAACATGATTGTGATGTTTGGAAAATATCGTTGCCTTGTTCTAATGGAATCTGACAAGTCTCTAGTCTTTGAAGGGTATCGGAAAGATGATTTGTACGTGGTAGATTTCTCAGCAGGACCACAGCTTGTCGTATGTCTTCTAGTAAAAGCTTCAGAATGCTGACTCTGGCATCAGAGGCTAGGGCATGCTGGCATGAGGAACTTGCACACTCTTGCAAGAAAGAAGCATGTCATAGGCATCAAGGGCATCAAGTTCAAGAAGGATCACTTATGCGGTGCCTGTGAAGCAGGAAAGATGACGAGGGCCAAGCATCTCTCGAAGACAATCATGACAACGACTCAACCCTTCGAACTGCTCCACATGGATATTTTCGGTCCCACTCATTACTCAACTCTTACTACTACTGCTTGTCTCTATGGCTTTGTCATTGTTGATGATTATTCAAGATATACTTGGGTGCATATAATCCTCTACATGACTGAAGTGCAGGATGTCTTCAGACGCTTCGCCAATCGAGCAGTGAACAACTATGGCGTCAAGATAAAGCACATCAGAAGTGACAATGGCACTGAATTCAAGAACACTGGCCTAGATGCATATCTTGATACTTTGGGCATCACACATGAATTCTCAGCTCCGTACACGCCACAGCAGAATGGCGTCGTCGAACACAAGAACAGAACACTTATTGAGATGGCTCGGACGTTGCTTGATGAATACAAGACTCCAAGAAAATTCTGGCCTGAAGCCATTGATACTGCATGCCATATCATCAACCGTGTTTATCTTCACAAGCTTCTGAACAAGACATCCTATGAGCTCCTTACTGGCAAGAAGCCAAATGTCAGTTACTTCAGAGTATTTGGTGCCAGGTGCTGGATCAAGGATCCACATCACACTTCAAAATTTGCACCAAAAGCACATGAAGGTTTTATGCTTGGATATGGAAAGGATTCGCACTCCTACAGAGTCTTCAACCTCTTTCACTATAAAGTGGTTGAAACTGTGGATGTGCGGTTCGATGAGACTAACGGCTCGCAAAGAGAGCACCTGCCAAATGTGCTAGATGAAGTTCCATCCAGTGAATCAATCAAATTTATGGGAACAGGAGAAATCATACCTTCTGAAGCTCAGCCTGAAAAGGAACTTATCATCTCCGCACCTGATCAACCTGAAGACAATGCTCAGCCTGAAGACAATCCTTCTAACGATGAAAATGATCAGCAAGAGCAAAATCTTCGTCCTGTACATCCTCGTGTTGCAAATGAAGTGCAGATTGAGAGAATAATTGATAGCATCAATGCACCAGGTCCACTCACTCGTTCAAGGGAAACACGGCTAGCAAATTTCTGTGGGCACTTCGCATTTGTCTCAATATCTGAACCCAAGAAAGTTGATGAAGCCTTCATGGAACCTGAATGGATTCAAGCTATGCAAGAAGAGCTTCAACAGTTTGAGCTGAATAATGTATGGGAACTGGTTAAGCGTCCTGATCCTCACAAGCACAATATAATAGGCACCAAATGGATATATCGCAACAAGCAAGATGAGCATGGTCAAGTTGTCAGAAACAAAGCTCGTCTCGTTTCTCAAGGATATACTCAAGTTGAAGGGATTGACTTCGATGAGACATTTGCTCCTATGGCTAGACTTGAAGCCATACGCATACTGCTGGCCTATGCAAATCATCATAACATTCTTCTGCATCAAATGGATGTGAAGAGCGCTTTTCTCAATGGCAAGATTGACGAAGAAGTGTATGTTGCACAACCGCCTGGCTTTGAAGATCCAAAATATCCTGATATGGTGTACAAGCTCAACAAGGCACTGTATGGCCTCAAACAAGCCCCTAGGGCTTGGTATGACACACTCAAAGACTTCCTGAAGAGAAAAGGCTTCAAACCTGGTTCCCTCGACCCCACTCTCTTCACGAAGACATATGATGGTGAACTGTTTGTGTGCCAAATATATGTGGATGACATTATCTTCGGCTGCACCAATCAGAAATACACTGACGAGTTTGGATATATGATGCAAGAGCAATATCAGATGTCCATGATGGGTGAGCTAAAGTTCTTCCTTGGTCTTCAAATACGTCAGCAACGCAACGACATCTATATATCTCAAGAGAAATACCTCAAAGATTGCCTGAAGAAATTTGGAATGCAAGATTGCAAAGGCTACACGACGCGAATGCCAGCCAAACATCATCTGGGTCCCGACGACAATGGTAAAGAGTTTGATCAAAAGGTATACCGCTCCATGATTGGTTCCTTACTTTATTTATGTGCATCTAGGCCAGATATCATGCTTAGTGTTTGCATGTGTGCTCGATTCCAAGCGGCACCAAAGGAATCGCATCACTTAGCTGTGAAGCGAATTCTCAGATATTTGGCTCACACCCCAACACTAGGATTATGGTATCCAAAGGGCTTAGAGTTTGATCTAGTTGGATTCTCGAATGCTGATTATGCTGGTGACAAGGTGGATCGCAAGTCTACATCAGGCACATGTCATTTTCTGGGACGATCACTTGTATGTTGGTCTTCAAAGAAGCAGAACTGTGTATCTCTCTCCACTGCTGAATCTGAATACATTGCTACTCGATCTTGCTGCGCTCAGCTTCTATGGATGAAGCAAACACTCAAAGACAATGGCATTCACCTGAAGCAAGTACCACTCTACTGCGACAACGAAAGCGCCATCAAGATTGCCAACAACCCAGTTCAGCACTCGAAGACAAAGCACATTGAAATTCGTCATCACTTTCTCAGAGATCATGTCGTGAAGGAAGATATTGATATCATACACGTCAACACTGAAGAGCAATTGGCAGATATCTTCACCAAGCCCTTGGATGAGAAGAGGTTTTGCAAGTTATGGTGTGAGCTAAATATCTTGGAATCCTCAAATGTCCTGTGATCAGGCACACATCCTAACACTTATGCATGTTGATGACTTAGATGTGCAACACACGAAGTAAAGTATATCTTCAATGAATGAAGACTTACATTCTGAGTGTGAATACATTAACGTGGAATTTGACTTCGGAGCGCCACGATAATTATGCGCCGTGTCTGGGTCTAATACTTCCTATACGGTGGGTAACGCCACCACCAAATTCTTCTGTTTGAAGTGTTTTACCCATGGCGTTACATGTGCTATGTCTTCATATTTTGTTTGTCTTCATTTTCAACTTGTCTTCATGATTATCTTCACTATGATGACTTGATTGTCTTCTGATATATACATACTAGTGTTCTGTCCTCTACAGCATTCACTTATAGCTACGTCTTCCTTGTTGAATCTTTTGAAGTAAGTGAATGTGATCGAACCCTAATCTCTCTATGCTTTCTATCTCAAACTCTATCTGTCCAAATCATATGCATTCTATTGAAATTGTCGAATGTCTTCTCTGCGTCCTAGTCAGCAGAAGATACAGAGACAAACATTAAGTCCGTTTGCAATGCTAATTCCTTCACCTGAAACCCGGAGAAGTGGGAACGACCACCTGACAATCCAGACGTGCGTGGGAACATGGAACAACCTTTGATATGTTGCATGATGGCCACGTGTCCTTCAGATGTGAATCGCCAGGGGCACCTGTGTAATAACACTATGCCGTCCCTGTCCCTATAAATACACGCCTCACCACAGTCATTATCCTTTCTTACACTCTCGCACAAACCCTAGCGCCACCGCTAGCCCTCGATGACGCCGGCAACGAAGCGCTTAGCTGCCGCGACCTCACCGACGCCGTCTTCACGCCGGCCGCGGACATCCTCTTCTTCGTCGTCGCCATAGGTGTCCTCCGTCGCCAAGTTAGGGCACGGACGATCGAACTGCTCGGCCTCCTCTCCCACTCCGTCTAGCAGTTCTTCGTGTGGTAAATAAAACTTCCTTTTTACGGCCCCTTTGATCCTATAGATTCATCACTTTCTACCACAAGCAGTTTATGTTCACACAAGTTGGATCTATTTCATACTGCATCTCATAATATGCCTAGTACGTTCACTTATGCTTCACAAAGTAGTTAGATTCCTCACTTGTACTTATTCGTGGATTCGTATAAATCTGGAACCAACTCTCTATCTATGAGTGAATGTCTTCGCACAATGAGGTCAATGTCTTCTAAACTGATTTATCTTCAAAATCTTCTGAGAATGCATATGACCTCTTCCCCTTCCCTCGCACCTTAATGCTGTCACAGATACATGTCCGTGGGAGAATCCCTTGGTTCTCATAGTCTGCATTCGTTTGCAGAATTCTTACAGCATCACATTAACTCTCCCGAAGCCAGTTCCTATTTGACCAGAAAGCGAAAGCCTTTGAAGCCTTTAAACGTGTTGAAGCCCTTCAGTTTAAGCTTCATGGCACCAGAGAAACCTACAAGAAAGGGTGGCAGACAGCGTCGTGGCAACACCTCAAGAGATTTGCCTCCTGACCTCTATGAGTTGTACAAGACAGATCCATAGGAGGACTACAATCAGCGAAAAACTCGAATCCAATGGATTCGAAGATATTGGGCGGAATAGTGGTTCAAGTACAGGTTCGTGACCTAGGAGTATGCTGAGAAGAATGCCATCAAACAACCATGGGGAGACATTCTATACAGAAATCTTCAACCCAAGTCCAGAGCTGAAGCCATTGAGCAAGGCTTCTATCCTTGCATGGTCCGTGGACCGCAGCCTGCGGATGCAGACCCATCTTCATTACTGTGGTGTCGTGATGATAATTTGTTCAAGCGCAACCTTCAGTTTGCCAGGAACTCGGCCAAAGAGAACAAGAAGTCACGAGGCTTAGACTTCAATCCAGGCCCCTCTGCTCCTCGTGCTGATGACACACGTGAAGCTGAACCCAATCTTGTTGGGCCCTTCTACAACCTGGAAGGTCTCATCACTCATATCATGGTTCAAGGGACAGCCGTGGATGAGCCTGCAGATGACGTTGAATCTGATGAAGCGCCTGCACCGCCGAAGCCAAAGAAACTGAAGAAGCCTAAAGCTTCAAAGCCTGCTCCTGCACCAAAGGTCTTACAGGCAAAGCCTCTGGCCACTGCACCTCCTGAACACAGTGTGCAGTCTGAAGATTTGTCACACATCTCTAAGCCCTCGAGAGTAAAGATGCCCTTGCTGTTGGAAATATGCCCTAGAGGCAATAATAAATTGGTTATTATTATATTTCCTTGTTCATGATAATCGTTTATTATCCATGCTAGAATTGTATTGATAGGAAACTCAGATACATGTGTGGATACATAGACAACACCATGTCCCTAGTAAGCCTCTAGTTGACTAGCTCGTTGATCAATAGATGGTTACGGTTTCCTGACCATGGACATTGGATGTCGTTGATAACGGGATCACATCATTAGGAGAATGATGTGATGGACAAGACCCAATCCTAAGCCTAGCACAAAGATCATGTAGTTCGTATGCTAAAGCTTTTCTAATGTCAAGTGTCATTTCCTTAGACCATGAGATTGTGCAACTCCCGGATACCGTAGGAGTGCTTTGGGTGTGCCAAACGTCACAACGTAACTGGGTGGCTATAAAGGTACACTACAGGTATCTCCGAAAGTGTCTTTTGAGTTGGCACGAATCGAGACTGGGATTTGTCACTCCGTGTAAACGGAGAGGTATCTCTGGGCCCACTCGGTAGGACATCATCATAATGTGCACAATGTGATCAAGGAGTTGATCACGGGATGATGTGTTACGGAATGAGTAAAGAGACTTGCCGGTAACGAGATTGAACAAGGTATCGGGATACCGACGATCGAATCTCGGGCAAGTATCGTACCGATAGACAAAGGGAATTGAATACGGGATTGATTGAATCCTCGACATTGTGGTTCATCCGATGAGATCATCATGGAGCATGTGGGAGCCAACATGGGTATCCAGATCCCGCTATTGGTTATTGACCGGAGAGTTGTCCCGGTCATGTCTGCATGACTCCCGAGCCCGTAGGGTCTACACACTTAAGGTTCGATGACGCTAGGGTTATAGGGAAATTATGTACGCGGTTACCGAATGTTGTTCGGAATCCCGGATGTGATCCCGGACGTCACGAGGAGTACCGGAATGGTCCGGAGGTAAATATTGATATATAGGAAGTATGGTTTTGGCCACCGGAAGTGTTCCGGGCATCACCGGTAGTGTACCGGGACCACCGGAGGGGTCCGGGGGTCCACCAGGTGGGGCCACCAGCCCCGGAGGCTTACATGGGCCAATAGTGGGAAGGGACTAGCCCCTAGGTGGGCTGGGGCGCCTCCCACCAAGGCCCAAGGCGCCTCCAAGAGGGGAGGGGGGCAAACCCTAGGGCAGATGGGCCCTAAGGCCCACCTCAGGTGCGCCTCCCCCTCTCCCCCTTGTGGCCGCCATCCTAGATGGGATCTAGGGCTGCCTCCACCCCTAGGGAGGAAACCCTAGGTGGGGGCGCAGCCCTCCCTCTCCCCCTATATATAGTGGAGGCTAAGGGGCAGCCCAACACATGGATTCAATCTCCTTCTTGGCGCAGCCCTACCCCTCTCCCTCCTCGTCTCTTGCGGTGCCTGGCAAAGCCCTGCTGGAGTACCACGCTCCTCCACCACCACCACGCCGTCGTGCTGCTTCTGGACAGAGTCTTCCCCAACCTCTCCTTCTCCCCTTGCTGGATCAAGGTGTAGGAGACGTCACGGGGCTGTACGTGTGTTGAACACGGAGGTGCCGTCCGTTCGGCACTAGGATCATCGGTGATTTGGATCACGACGAGTACGGCTCCATCAACCCCGTTCACTTGAACGCTTCCGCTTAGCGATCTACAAGGGTATGTAGATGCACTCTCCTTCCCCTCGTTGCTAGATTACTCCATAGATTGATCTTGGTGATGCGTAGAAAATTTTGAATTTCTGCTACGTTACCCAACAGTGGCATCATGAGCTAGGTCTATGCGTAGTTTCTATGCACGAGTAGAACACAAGTTGTTGTGGGCGTCGATTTTGTCAGTTTACTTGCCGTTACTAGTCTTATCTTGATTCGGCGGCATCGTGGGATGAAGCGGCCCGGACCGACCTTACACGTACTCTTACGTGAGACTGGTTCCACCGACTGACATGCACTAGTTGCATAAGGTGGCTAGCGGGTGTCTGTCTCTCCCACTTTAGTCGGATCGGATTCGATGAAAAGGGTCCTTATGAAGGGTAAATAGAAATTGGCATATCACGTTGTGGTTTTCGCGTAGGTAAGAAACGTTCTTGCTAGAAACCTATAGCAGCCACGTAAAAACTTGCAACAACAATTAGAGGACGTCTAACTTGTTTTTGCAGAATATGCCGTGTGATGTGATATGGCCAAAAGGATGTGATGAATGATATATGTGCTGTATGAGATTGATAATGTTCTTGTAATAGGAATCACGACTTGCATGTCGATGAATATGACAACCGGCAGGAGCCATAGGAGTTGTCTTAATTTATTTATGACCTGCGTGTCAACTTAAACGTCATGTAGTTACTTTACTTTATTGCTAAAGCGTTAGCCATAGAAGTAGAAGTAATAGATGACGAGACAACTTCAAGAAGACACGATGATGGAGATCATGATGATGGAGATCATGGTGTCATGCTGGTGACAACGATGATCATGGAGCCCCGAAGATGGAGATCAAAAGGAGCAAAATGATATTGGCCATATCATGTCACTATTTGATTGCATGTGATGTTTATCATGTTTTACATCTTATTTGCTTAGAACGACGGTAGCTTAAATAAGATGACCCCTCACTAAAATTTCAAGATAGTGTTCCCCCTAACTGTGCACCGTTGCGAAGGTTCGTTGTTTCGAAGCACCACGTGATGATCGGGTGTGATAGATTCTAACGTTCGAATACAACGGGTGTTGACGAGCCTAGCATGTACAGACATGGCCTCGGGACACATGCGAAACACTTAGGTTGACTTGACGAGCCTAGCATGTACAGACATGGCCTCGGAACACGGAAGACCGAAAGGTCGAGCATGAGTCGTATAGAAGATACGATCAACATGAAGATGTTCACCGATGTTGACTAGTCCGTCTCACGTGATGATCGGACACGGCCTAGTTGACTCGGATCATGTTTCACTTAGATGACTAGAGGGATGTCTATCTGAGTGGGAGTTCATTAAATAATTTGATTAGATGAACTGAATTATCATGAACATAGCCTAAATTGTCTTTGCAAATATGTTGTAGATAAATAGCTCACGTTGTAGCTCCCTGTTTCAATACGTTCCTAGAGAAAGATTAAGTTGAAAGATATTGTAAGCAATGATGCGGACTAGGTCCATAGTCCGAGGAGTGTCCTCACTGCTACACAGAAGGCTTATGTCTTTGATGCACCGCTCGATGTGCAAACCCCTACAACGTCATGTGTGGATGTTGTGAACACCTGACAGACACATCCTGATGACTACTTGATAGTTTAGTGCACCATACTTTACGGCTTAGAATCGGGATTCCAATGACGTTTTGAACGCCATAGAACATATGAGATGTTCCAAGAGCTGAAATTGGGATTTCAGGCTCATGCCCGTGTTAAGAGGTGTGAGACCTCTGACAAGTTCTTTTGCCAACAAGATGGAGGAGAATAGCTCAGCTAGTGAGCATGTGCTCAGAATGTCTGGGTGCTACAATCACTTAAATCAAGTGGGAGTTAAACTTCCAGATAAGATAGTGATTGATAGAGTTCTCTAGCCACTATTACTAAGCTACTAGATCTTCGTGATGAACTATGACATGCAAGGGATGGAGTTGATCCCAGAGTTGTTCGCGGTGCTTAAGACCGCAGAAGGTAGAAATCAAGAAGGAGCATCAAGTGTTGATGGTTTAACAAGACCACTGGTTTCAAGAAGGGCAAGGGCTAGAGGGGAAAATTCATGGATGGTAAACCAGTTGCCGCTCCAGTGAAGGAACGCAAGGTTGAACCCAAACCCGAGACTAAGTGCTTCTATTGTAAGGGGAACAGTCACTGGTAGCGGAATTACCCCAAATACATGGTAGATAAGAAGGCTGACAACTTCAACAGAGTATACACGTGTTATTAATGTGTACCTCACTAGTACTCCTGGTAGCACCTGGGTATTGGATACCGGTTCAGTTGCTATTATTGGTGACTTGAAGCAAAAGCTACGGACTAAACGGAGACTAGCTAAGGGCGAGGTGACGATGTGTGTTGGAAGTGTTTCGAAAGTTGATGAGATCACCATCGCACGCTCCATCTGCCTTCAGGATTAATATTGAACCTAGATAAATGTTATCAGGTGTCTACGTTGAGCATGAATATGATTAGATCATGTTCATTGCAATACGGTCATTCATTTAAGTTAGAGAATAATGGTTATTCTGTTTACATGAATGATACCTTTCATGGTCATGCACCCTATGTGAATGGTTCATTGAATCTCGGTCGTGGTAATACACATGTTCACGCCAAAAGATGTAGAGTTAATAATGATAGTACCACTTTCTTGTGGCACTGCCGCTTAGGTCATATTGGCGTAAGATGCATGAAGAAACTCCATGTCGATGGATGTTTGGAGTCACTTGATTTTGAATCACTTGACACATGCGAGCCATGCCTCATGGGCAGGATGACTAAGACCCCGTTATCAGGTACAATGAAACGGGCAAGTGACTTGTTGGAAATCATGCATGCTGATGTGTGTGATCCAATGAGAATTGAAGCGTGCGGTGGATATCGCTATTTTCTCATCTTCACTGACGATTTGAGTAGATATAGGTATATTTACTTAATGAAGCACAAGTCTGAAACGTTTGAAAATTTCAAGCGATTTCAGAGTGAAGTTAAGAATCATCATAACAAGAAGATCAAATTCCTACGATCTGATCAATGAGAATATCTGAGTTATGAGTTTGGCAAACACTTAAGACATTGTGGAATTGTTTCACAGTTGAAGCCACCTGGAACACCACTGGGTTATGGTGTGTCCGGACGTCGTAATCGAACCTTATGAGATATGGTGCGATCTATGATGTCTCTTATCAATCTACCGTTTTCATTTTGAGGTTATGCGTTAGAGACAACTGCATTCACTTTAGATAGGACACCATCTAAGTCCGTTGAGACGGCGTCGTATGAACATTGGTTTGGCAAGAAACCAAAGTTGTCGTTTCTTAATGTTTGGGGCTGCGATGCTTAAGGCTTCAGCCGGAGAAGCTCGAACCCAAAGCGGACAAACACATCTTCATAGGATACCCAAAGGTGATAGTAGGGTATACCTTCTATCTCAGATCCGAGGGCAAATTGTTTGTCGCTAAGAACGGGTCCTTTCTCGAGAAGGAGTTTCTCTCAAAAGAATTGAGTGGGAGGAAGATAGAACTTGATGAGGTTGTCAAACCTTTACTTCAACTAGACAGTGATGCAACACAGAAAGATGTTTTCTGTGGCACCTACGTCTGTTGAATAGGAAGTTAATGATAGTGATCATGAAGCTTCGGATCAAGTTGCTATCGAACCTCGTAGGTCGACAAGGATATGTACTACTCCTAAGTGGTACGGTAATCCTGTCTTAGATATCATGTTGTTAGACAACAATGAACCTACGAGCTATGGAGAAGCGATGGTGGGCCCGTATTCCGACAAATGGTTAGAAGCCATGAAATCCGAGATAGGATCCATATATTAGAACAAAGTATGGACTTTGGTGGACTTGCCCGATGATCGGCAAGCCATTGAGATAAATGGATCTTTAAAGAAGAAGACGGACGTGGGCGGTAATGTTACCATCTATGAAGCTCGACTTGTGGTAAAGAGTCTTTTCACAAGTTCAAGGAGTTAACTACGATGAGAATTTCTCACCCGTAGCGATGCTTAAGTCCGTCGGAATCATGTTAGCACTAGCTGTATTTTTCGATTATGAAATCTTACAGATGGATGTCAAAACAAGTTTTCTTACCAAGTTTTTGTAAGAAAAGTTGTATGTGATACAATAAAAGGTTTTGTCGATCCTAAGGATGCTAAAAGGTATGCTGGCTCCGGCAATCCTTCTATGGACTAGAGCAAGCATCTCGGAATCGGAATATATGTTTTGATGGAGTGATCAAAGCTTTTAGGTTTATACAATGTTTGCTAGAAACTTGTATTTACAAGAAAGTGAGTGGGAGCACTACAACATTTCTGATAAGTATATGTGGATGACATATTGTTGATCCGAAATGATGTAGAATTTCTGGAATGCATAAACGGTTGTTTGAAGAGTGATTTTCAAAGGAAGACCTGGATAAAGCTGCTTGCATATTGGGCATCAGGATCTGTAGAAATAGATCAAGACGCCTGGTGATACTTTCAAAGAACGCACACCTTGACATGTTTTTGAAGGAGTTCAAAATAGATCAGTCAAAGAAGGGGTTCTTACCTGAATTGTAAGGTGTGAAGTTGAGTAAGACTCGAAGATTGACCACGGCAGAAGAAAGAGGAAGGACGAAGGTCGTCCCCTATGCTTTTGTCATAGGCTCTATACGGTATGCCATGCTGAGTACCGCACCAGATGTGTACCTTGCCACATGTCTGGCAAGAGGGTACAAAGGTGATCTAGGAGTAGATCACCAGATAGCGGTCAAAATTATCCTTAGAGGAATAAGGAAATGTTTCTCGGTTATGGAGGTGATAAAGAGTTCGACATAAAGAGTTATGTCGATGCAAGCTTAACACCTATCCGAATAGCTCTGAGTAGAGATACCGGATACGTATAATGGAGCAATAATTTGGAATAGCTCCAAGTGGAACGTGGTAGCAGCATCTACGATATAAAGTTTTGCGAAATACATAGGGATCTGAATATGGCAAGACCCGTTGACTACAACCTCTCTCACAAGCATAACATGATCAAACTCAGAACTCTTTGAGTGTTTATCACATAGTGATGTGAACTAGATCATTGAGTCTAGTAGACTCTTGGATGTTGGTCACATGGCGATGTGACCTGTGAGTGTTAATCACATGGCGATGTGAACTAGATTATTGACTCTAGTGCAAGTGGGAGACTGTTGGAAATATGCCCTAGAGGCAATAATAAATTGGTTATTATTATATTTCCTTGTTCATGATAATCGTTTATTATCCATGCTAGAATTGTATTGATAGGAAACTCAGATACATGTGTGGATACATAGACAACACCATGTCCCTAGTAAGCCTCTAGTTGACTAGCTCGTTGATCAATAGATGGTTACGGTTTCCTGACCATGGACATTGGATGTCGTTGATAACGGGATCACATCATTAGGAGAATGATGTGATGGACAAGACCCAATCCTAAGCCTAGCACAAAGATCATGTAGTTCGTATGCTAAAGCTTTTCTAATGTCAAGTGTCATTTCCTTAGACCATGAGATTGTGCAACTCCCGGATACCGTAGGAGTGCTTTGGGTGTGCCAAACGTCACAACGTAACTGGGTGGCTATAAAGGTACACTACAGGTATCTCCGAAAGTGTCTGTTGGGTTGGCACGAATCGAGACTGGGATTTGTCACTCCGTGTAAACGGAGAGGTATCTCTGGGCCCACTCGGTAGGACATCATCATAATGTGCACAATGTGATCAAGGAGTCGATCACGGGATGATGTGTTACGGAACGAGTAAAGAGACTTGCCGGTAACAAGATTGAACAAGGTATCGGGATACCGACGATCGAATCTCAGGCAAGTATCGTACCGATAGACAAAGGGAATTGAATACGGGATTGATTGAATCCTCGACATTGTGGTTCATCCGATGAGATCATCGTGGAGCATGTGGGAGCCAACATGGGTATCCAGATCCCGCTGTTGGTTATTGACCGGAGAGTTGTCTCGGTCATGTCTGCATGACTCCCGAGCCCGTAGGGTCTACACACTTAAGGTTCGATGACGCTAGGGTTATAGGGAAATTATGTACGCGGTTACCGAATGTTGTTAGGAATCCCGGATGTGATCCCGGACGTCATGAGGAGTTACGGAATGGTCCGGAGGTAAAGATTGATATATAGGAAGTATGGTTTTGGCCACCAGAAGTGTTCCGGGCATCACCGGTAGTGTACCGGGACCACCGGAGGGGTCCGGGGGTCCACCAGGTGGGGCCACCAGCCCCGGAGGCCTACATGGGCCAATAGTGGGAAGGGACCAGCCCCTAGGTGGGCTGGGGCGCCTCCCACCAAGGCCCAAGGCGCCTCCAAGAGGGGAGGGGGGCAAACCCTAGGGCAGATGGGCCCTAAGGCCCACCTCAGGTGCGCCTCCCCCTCTCCCCCTTGTGGCCGCCACCCTAGATGGGATCTAGGGCTGCCACCACCCCTAGGGAGGAAACCCTAGGTGGGGGCGCGGCCCTCCCTCTCCCCCTATATATAGTGGAGGCTAAGGGGCAGCCCAATACACGGATTCAATCTCCTTCTTGGCGCAGCCCTACCCCTCTCCCTCCTCGTCTCTTGCGGTGCCTGGCGAAGCCCTGCTGGAGTACCACGCTCCTCCACCACCACCACGCTGTCGTGCTGCTGCTGGACGGAGTCTTCCCCAACCTCTCCTTCTCCCCTTGCTGGATCAAGGTGTAGGAGACGTCACCGGGCTGTACGTGTGTTGAACACGGAGGTGCCGTCTGTTCGGCACTAGGATCATCGGTGATTTGGATCACGACGAGTACGACTCCATCAACCCCGTTCACTTGAACGCTTCCGCTTAGCGATCTACAAGGGTATGTAGATGCACTCTCCTTCCCCTCGTTGCTAGATTACTCCATAGATTGATCTTGTTGATGTGTAGAAAATTTTGAATTTCTGCTACGTTACCCAACACTTGCAACCCAGCAGCCAAGAACTGACTGCTGCTGTTATTCTGCGCAACGATGCCATTGATTTGTCCAGCGACGAAGATCTTGCAGATGACGCTCTTGAGCAACTAATCAAGAGCAAAGAAGAAGCAGAAATCTTCAATGAGTTGCCTCTATTTGACGTAGCAATCCTTCACAACTTCATTGATGAGTGGTTTGAAACCCCCAATCTCAGCTTTGATGATCTACAACTTCCAATTGGCCTCAGCGTCGCTTTCACTGGCGCCATTGCTTCTGAGCTAGCTCTAGCTCAGCGCATCGTTGAACTGAAGCAAAAGATCGACTATGAGAAAGCTCAGTTCAAGCAGCACATGGCAAAGCTCAGCGTGCAAGATGTCAAGAACTTCAAGACTATGCTGCACGAGCTCAAGGAAGCCTTTCTCAAGAAACGCGAAGAAGCTAAAGGTTCTCGTGAGCGCATGAAGAGTCTGGCTGACAAGTGCGTGCAAGCCTACAATGAAGATGAAAAGCGCAAGGCTCTTGGGCGTCCTGGCATCGATCCCAGGATGGCTGCCAAGAAGAAGAAGAAGCCAGTTGTGGCCGAACCCGAAGCAACAAGGCAGGAAGCACATCCCATTGTCTTTCCAGCCAGTATTACAGGCTCGAAGCCTAAGGTCCCCATAGTGGCTTCAGAATTAAAGAAGACAAGGGCTGCCGAGGCTGAAGCCAGAAAGAGGAAACATCCTGAAGCTTCTGATGTCGCTCCCTCTAAGAAGAAGCGCAAAACCAAGAAAGATCGGGCTGCTCCCACAGAGCCCCTTATTGTTGAGCCCATCTCGGTTGCTCGTCCTGCCTCTTCGCAGCAAGAATGACGGATGGTAATTCATGAGCCTGCTTCCATAGAGGCTCCTGAACCTGAAGACATTCCAGCAGTTGACCCCACCGCTGCTGAAGACATTGGTCACCATGACAATGTTGAAGATGATGAAGTCCTTCCTCAGATCGAGCACCAATTGGTATCATCGCCTGTGCTTACGCACAGCGAACTCATCAGCATTGGTCGTCCTCTAATGCCAACTGCTCAGGATGCATCGTGGGCTGATCGCCCACAGAGACAAGACACTCCAGACTCTCCCCAACCGCAAGCTACCCCAACAGTGCAAGATGATGATGACTTTGTGGCCCAGCACACTCCATCTCCACAAGCATCGCCCTCATTACGCAGGCTTCGCAAAGGACCAAGGCCTCAAGTCACTCCCACAATGCACGTGTCTGAATCCGAAGCCAAAATGGCTGAAGACACTCCGGCTGCATCAGCCGATGAAGAAGAAGATAAAGAAGAAGCCCCAAGAGTTCCAAGAGTTGCTACACGCCGTCTCACCAAAATGTTGTTCTCAAGGAGAACGTGACCGACCCTCCAGCTTCTGAAGTGGAGGTTAACAACCCTGAAGTAACCACCAACATCACTGCTGACGCTAATGACGTTGTCATGGTTGACGCCAATGAGGCACCAGAAGTCAATGCAACACCTGAAGTCAATGCTATAGCACCTGAGGTCCAAGCCCCTGAAGCACATGTGGCCCCTGAAGCCCATGAAGACAATGCCAATGCCCATGTTCCCCCTCCAAGACCTCACACAATGGAGTTGGCATTTGATCATGGTCAGCCGGTTATGGTTCGATGGCCCATTCTGACTCCTCCACCTGCTGCTGGTCCACAATTTGAGTACCATGTCGAGCACAGGCCTCAAGTTCAAAAGCCCAAGCCAAGACTTCCATGATTCCCAGGCACTGCCACTTCACCTGGGGTCTTCAATGCAAATGGCTTCGTGGCACATAATACCTTCTTCAACAGCTCCAAGAACCCCTATACAAGACCGCACATTTCCTCAGATCGGTTCTGGAGCTATCAGCAGCGCAGCTACTATTCATGTGTCCTATACAATCAAGGGCGCATATTTCCACATATGCGCCTCGACTCCAAAGCTATAGCTAGACTGCCCTACCTTGAAGAAGCATTGGACTGTTTTAGAGATGCTGGTCTGTTGCAGTTCGTCACTGACAAGGAACACTGGAATGAAGAGTTGCTGCTTCAATTCTATGCCACTCTTCATATTCGAGGCTACAACAGGGATCCGAAGACTTGGGTCCTTGAGTGGATGACAGGCAATGTCCATCATGAAGCTAAAGCTCTTGATATCATTGAGCTCACAGGCCTGCCCACTCCTGGTGAATACTATGAACCAGGTTGTCAACAACATCCAAATGCCTTGGAAAGCATCTTTCAGAAGCCAGAACCCAACATGAGTCAAATGCTGAGCATGATGAAGCCTCTGCCTCATGACGCTGAATATCCATCTGAGTTCTTTGTTGAAGACCTAGAGTACCTGCCTTGCACCATTTACCACATCATCAGGAAGACTCTATGGCCTGTCAAAGGACACTCATCTGCAGCGAAGCTTGAAGGAGCAATGAAGAATTTGGTTTTCTATATCTTCAATGGCATCAACTTCAATGCTCAAGACTTCTTCATCAGGCAGTTGGATGCGTCTGGCTCTGACATCTTTGGGTTGAAATTCTATGCTCCATGGGTCATGCGTCTGATCAAGCGTCACTCAGCCTTCAACTATCAACCATCTGCGCGCAATCATCTTATATTCTTGCCCGAGGTTGATCTGTCAGTTGAAGCCATTTACCCAGAGCCTGCTAAGGATCCCATTTATCTTCACAATGCTGATCACCAAAGCTTCACCCAGCCCATTGAAGGAATTCCAGCAGTGTCTCGTGTTTATCCCCTTGCTGGAAACACACGTGCCCCTCGTGCTCAAACTGATGCCACTGGTAGCACCATTGCTCAAAGGCCTCAAAGACGATCTCGTGTCCTCAATGACCGAGAGCTTCTCGTCGTGCTGCATCAGAAATAGGACAAACATCACGACTAGCTTAAGCGTCAGATGCAAAGCCTCTTGGTGGAAGTCAACCGCATTTGCAATCTTGCCACCAAGAATGCCTTTGTCACTCATGAAACCTGTCGGAGGTCGTGGAAGAGTTTGACCCTACTGAGTGCTAAAGTTGATCTGCACGATGATGGCTTCACCGAACGCTTCAAGTTTGACTCAACTCCTCCCAGAAATGCTCACTTGCGTCGGACTCCCTCACTTGAAGACTCTGAATACTCGTCCTCAGCTGCGACCGTAAATGCCAGAGTCATCGATGACCAAGATGATGCAACTTCACCTCCTCCAACTTCAGCGTGTGACGACACAGCACCAAGTTCCTCTGCACCACCGGATCTCACCGACGACCCTGCTGCCTCGCCTACACCTCATGGGAACGAGTAGGCGCTCTATGTCTTCAAACCTTTTTGGTCCTCACTGACAAAAGGGGGAGAAGCATATGAGTTGATAGTCTTCAAGCGGGCCCATATGGGTGGTTGCTTTACTTTTTTCTACTTTTGCCAAGTGCTTACAACTCTCGTTTTTGATACATTTGGTTCTTTGAGTTGTAACACTTAAAGTCGATGGTCGTCTGCTACTTATTTGCTATTCTGTGATGCAATGATAAATTCCGCATGTGCGACGATAAATTCTGCACTTAGATCATTTTGCAGACGTCCATTTTTCATTATGCATGTCATTATCTTCACATACTTTTCTTGCATGATGAATTGTCATCATAAGTTGAAGAGGATCTCCACAAGTACAACCTGCCATGTGCATTTGCATACCAAAAGCAAATTACTTATATGCACATCTTCAGGGGGGAGCCTTTGCCACTTATGATGACAATCCCCTATCCTTTACAATTTCACATATTTTATTCCCCGTTGAAAACTTCAACTAGTTTGCCATCAATCACCAAAAAGGGGGAGATTGTAAGTGCATCTAGTGCCACCCCTAGTTGGTTTTGGAGTATTGACGACAAACCTAGTTGAGGGACTAATGTGTTTGTGCGAATTGCAGGATAACACAGGTAGAAGTCCCTCATTGATTCGGTTTTCCTACCAGAGATGACCCCTAAAAATGTAAGAAGGCATTGAAGTCAAAGGTGGTATGTGAAGACATTCACATTGAAGACTATGACAAGAGAAGACATCGCATGAAGACTATGGAGCGCGAAGACTTAGTTCTTTCGTCGTTCTTTTTATTCTTTGTTGAGTCATAGGAACCAACGTACTGTTAAGTGGGGTCCAAGTGAACCAGTCAGAATGACTGAAGTGATGCTTAACCAAAATCCTATGTCTTCGAGTGAAGACTATGAGAGCAAATCTTGTCCAGAGTTGGATAAGTCAGCTTTTCTTGTAGCTCAAGTAAAGTTGCCGTGTGTGTTTGAAATCTGACCGTTGGAACACGTGTCAATTCCTTAGTGACCAAGGGTCATTTCCGACAAATCAGGTCTGGTTGCCTAGTGGCTATAAATAGCCCACCCCCTACAACCATAAACGGTTGGCTGCTCAGAGTTAGTACACGGATTTTGTCGTTTGAGAGCAACCCACCTCGAAGCCTTTGAGAGAGAATTCCTTGCGAGGATAAAGCCCTAAACACCCAGAGCCAAAGAGTGTTAGGCATCACTTAAGTCTTCCTGTCTGTGTGATCTGAAGACTTATTACACTTGAGGACTGTGAATCCTTCAGCCGGTTAGGCGTCGCGTTCTGAGCATCCAAGAGTCATTGTGGATCGCCGGTGAACGAAGTCTGTGATGGTTTGGAAGTCTACCTTGAAGACTTACCAGAGTGATTGGGCGAGGACTGGGTGTCCTTAGCTCAAGGGGAATAAGGTGAAGACGAGGTCTTCTGAGTTGAATCTCAGCTTCCCTAAGCAGACGTACAGTTGTCACAGCAACTGGAACTGGTCCAACAAATCATTGTCTTCAACGAGTCACTGGTTTCATCCTTCCCTTCCCTTTACTTACTGTTGGTCCTTGTGAAGTCATTGTATGATTGCCTTATCTTTTGTCTTCACTGAGTGACTGCTTGTTCTGATTGGCTTCACAATATCTTCCTACCTGATCTTTACTGCCTAGCTGCTATTAGTCATTGTGCTTTCACTCCATTGAATACTTGACTATGGTTTGCCTAGTGTAGTCTACCTTCCGCTGCATGGTAATAGGTTTATTTCTATCGTTTGTCTTCGAAACTTCCATGTTTTGAAGACTTTCATAAAAATCGCCTATTCACCCCCCTCTAGTCGATCACTAGAACTTTCAGAATCTAACTACTTTATGAAGCATAAGTGAACATACTAGGCATGCTATGAGATGCAGAATGAGATAGATCCAACTTGTGGGAACAGAAACCACTTGTGGTTGAAAAGGATGAATCTATCGGATTAAAAATACTGTAAAAGGAGGTTTTATTTACCACACGAGGAACTGCTAGATGGAGTGGGAGAGGAGGCTGAGCAGTTCGATCTTCCGTGCCCTAACTTGGCGACGGAGGACACCTACGGCAACGGCGGAGAAGACGATGTCCGCGGCCGGCGTGACGACGGCGTCGGTGAGCTCGCGGCAGCTAAGCGCTTCGCCGCCGGCGTCGTCGAGTGCTAGCGGTGGTGCTAGGGTTTGTGCGAGAGTGGAAGAAGAGATAATGACTGGGGTGAGGCGTGTATTTATAGAGACAGGGACGGCACATCGTTATTACGCAGGTGCCCCTGGCGGTTCACATCTGAAGGACACGTGGCGATCGTGCAACACATTGGAGGTTGTTCCACGTTCCCACACACGCCTGGATTGTCGGGTGGTTGTTCCCACTTCTCCGGGTTTCAGGCAAAAAGGATTGAGCATTGAAAACAGATTAATGTTTGTCTTTGTGTCTTCTGCTGACAAGGACGCAGAGAAGACGTTTTGACAGTTTCAATAGAATGCATATGATTTGGATAGAGAGACTTAAGACAGAAGCATAGAAAGGTTAGGGTCCGATCACATTCACTTAGTTCAAAAGATTCAACGTGAAGACATAGCTATAAGTGAATGTTGTAGAGGACAGAAACTGAATCAGTATATTGAAGATAAACATGAGGCATGTTAACATTGAAGACAAAAAAAATGCGAAGATTTTGCAAATGTAACGCCATGTGAAAAACACTTCTAAGGGAAGAATTTGGTGGTGGCGTTACCCACCGTATAGGAAGTATTAGACCCAGACACGGCGCACAATTATCGTGGCGCTCCGAAGTCAAATTCCATGTTAATGTATTCACACTCAGAATGTAAGTCTTCATTGATTGAAGACATACTTTACTTCGTGTGTTGCACATCTAAGTCATCAACATGCATAAGTGTTAGGATGTGTGCCTGATCACAGGACATTGGAGGATTCCAAGATATTTAGCTCACACCGTAACTTGCAAAACCTCTTCTTATCCAAGGGCTTTGTGAAGATATCTGTCAATTGCTCTTCAGTGTTGACGTGTATGATATCAATATCTTCCTTCATGACATGATCTCTGAGAAAGTGATGACGAATTTCAATGTGCTTTGTCTTCGAGTGCTGAACTGGGTTGTTAGCAATCTTGATGGCGCTTTCGTTGTCGCAGTAGAGTGGCACTTGCTTCAGATGAATGCCATAGTCTTTGAGTGTTTGCTTCATCCATAGATGCTGAGCGCAACAAGATCCAGCAGCAATGTATTCAGATTCAGCAATGGAGAGAGATACACTGTTCTGCTTCTTTGAAGACCAACATACAAGTGATCGTCCCAGAAAGTGACATGTGCCTGATGTAGACTTGTGATCCACCTTGTCACCAGCATAATCAGCATCCGAGAATCCAACTAGATCAAACTCTAAGCCCTTTGGATACCATAATCCTAGTGTTGGGGTGTGAGCCAAATATCGAAGAATTTGCTTCACAGCTAAGTGATGCGATTCCTTGGGTGCCGCTTGGAATCGGGCACACATGCAAACACTAAGCATGATATCTGGCCTAGATGCACATAAATAAAGCAAAGAACCAATCATGGATTGGTATACCTTTTGATCGAACTCTTTACCATTGTCGTCGGGACCCAGATGGTGTTTAGCTAACATTGGCGTCGTGTAACCTTTGCAGTGTTGCATTCCAAACTTCTTCAGGCAATCTTTGAGGTATTTCTCTTGAGATATGAAGATGTCGTTGCGTTGTTGTCGTATTTGAAGACCAAGGAAGAATTTCAGCTCACCCATCATGGACATCTGATATTGCTCTTGCATCATATATCCAAACTCATCACTGTATTTCTGGTTGGTGCAGCCGAAGATAATGTCATCCACATATATTTGGCACACAAACAGTTCACCATCATATGTCTTCGTGAAGAGTGTGGGATCCAAAGAACCAGGTTTGAAGCCTTTGCTCTTCAGGAAGTCCTTGAGTGTGTCATACCAAGCACGAGGGGCTTGTTTGAGGCCATACAGTGCCTTGTTGAGCTTATAAACCATGTCAGGATGTTTTGGATCTTCAAAGCCAGGTGGTTGTGCAACATACACTTCTTATTCAATCTTGCCATTGAGAAAAGCGCTCTTCACATCCATTTGATATAGAAGAATGTTATGATGATTTGCATAGGCCAGCAGTATGCGTATAGCCTCAAGCCTAGCCATAGGAGCAAATGTTTCATCGAAGTCAATTCCTTCAACTTGAGTGTATCCTTGAGCAACGAGACGAGCTTTGTTTCTGACAACTTGACCATGCTCATCTTGCTTGTTGCGATATATCCATTTAGTTCCTATGATATTGTGCTTACGAGGATCAGGACGCTTGACCAGTTCCCATACATTATTCAGTTCAAATTGTTGAAGCTCTTCTTGCATAGCTTGAATCCATTCAGGTTCCATGAAGGCTTCTTCAACTTTCTTGGGTTCAGATATTGAGATGAATGCAAAGTGTCCACAGAAATTTGCTAGTTGTGTTGCCCTTGATTGAGTGAGTGGACCAGGTGCATTGATGCTATCAATTATCTTCTCAATTTGTACTTCATTTGCAACACGAGGATGAACATGACGAAGATTTTGCTCTTGCTGATCATTGTCATCGTTAGAAGGATTGTCTTCAGGCTGAGCATTGTCTTCAGGTTGATCAGGTGCAGAGATGATGAGTTCCTCTTCAGGCTGAGCTTCAGACGGTATGATTTCTCCAGTTCCCATAAGCTTGATGGTTTCACTGGATGGAACTTCATCTAGCACATTTGGCAGGTGCTCTCTTTGCGAGCCGTTAGTCTCATCGAACCGCACATCCACAGTTTCAACTACTTTATAGTGAAAGAGGTTGAAGACTCTGTAGGAGTGCAGATCCTTTCCGTATCCAAGCATAAAACCTTCATGTGCTTTCGGTGCAAATTTTGAAGTGTGATGTGGATCTTTGATCCAGCACCTATCACCAAATACTCTGAAGTAGCTGACATTTGGCTTCTTACCAGTGAGGAGCTCATAGGATGTTTTGTTCAGAAGCTTGTGAAGATAAACACGGTTGATAATATGGCATGCAGTATCAATGGCTTCAGGCCAGAACTTTCTTGGAGTCTTGTATTCATCGAGCATCGTCCGGGCCATCTCAATAAGTGTTCTGTTCTTGTGTTCCACGACGCCATTCTGCTGCGGTGTGTAGGAGCTGAGAACTCATGAGTGATGCCCAAAGTATCAAGATAAGTGTCGAGGCCAGTGTTCTTGAATTCAGTGCCATTGTCACTTCTGATGTGCTTGATCTTGATGCCATAGTTGTTCATGGCTCGATTGGCGAAGCGTCTGAAGACATCCTGCACTTCAGTCTTGTAGAGGATTATATGCACCCATGTATATCTTGAATAATCATCAACAATGATGAAGCCATAGAGAGTTGAGTAGTGAGTGGGACCAAAGAGGTCCATGTGTAGCAGTTCGAAGGGTTGAGTCGTTGTCATGATTGTCTTCGAGGGATGCTTGGCCCTCGTCATCTTTCCAGCTTCACAGGCACCACATAGGTGATCTTTCTTGAACTTGACACCCTTGATGCCTATGACATGCTTCTTATTTGCAAGAGTGTGCAAGTTCCTCATGCCAGCATGCCCTAGCCTCTGATGCCAGAGTCAGCATTCTGAAGCTTTTACTAGAAGACATACGACAAGCTGTGGTCCTGCTGAGAAATCTACCACGTACAAATCATCTTTCCGATACCCTTCAAAGACTAGAGACTTGTCAGATTCCATTAGAACAAGGCAACGATATTTTCCAAATATCACAATCATGTTTAAATCGCAAAGCATTGAGACAGACATTAAGTTGAAACCAAGGGATTCAACAAGCATCACTTTATCCATGTGTTGATCCATTGAGATTGAAACTCTACCTAGACCCAATACCTTGCTTTTACCCGTATTAGCAAATGTGATGTGACTCTTGTCAGATGGACGTAAAGTTGAGTCCATGAGAAGACTTCGCTTGTCAGTCATGTGATTAGTACACCCACTATCAATAATCCATTCTGAAGCAGCTGGTGTCACACCCTACAGTGCAGTTAGGGGGATAGGCTTCACGAAGAGAATTGTGAAGCATAAACATTTGACGAGCAAGTGGATTATGAAAGCTTAGATCGAGGTTAGGACTGATAGGGCAAGTAGCAAGCGACTCAGGAACAAAATACATAATAAGACCATTTGGGCATTTGATCTTGCACCCTACAAGATGTTTAAGGTCCCCAGCAATAGTTTCAGACGAATTTGATTTTCGGCTGGAGACCCTTCCCTGCAAAAGAGAGTTAAGTTTTCTTAGCCACCCACATCTTCAAGGGTGGCTTTGAAGCGATGAGTCTAAGTGCAGCATCTGAGAACTTTGGCTACGTAGCCCTAGCAAATAGTCTCGCAAGAGGGCATTAGTACTCATAAGAATAAGCAGAGTAGTTCTTGGTCTTATGAACATGGCGGTTTGACGAAACACGCTCATATTCATAGGCCTGAGTATGGTTTCCCTGCAAAATATTTGCGTTAGTGCGACTCAGGTGAGTCCTTTGTCTGTATGAAGCCTTTGGACCATATGAAGCCTGTGGTCTGGGGTTTGTCTTCTTCACTTGTGGTGTCATGATGACATTCAAAGGAAGATTCTCCAGACACCTTTTCGGCACCCAGACTTTCTTCATAGGTGGCCCATTCCTGCAGTTAGTATCAATATACCTGGCAAACACTTCACCATTCTGATTCTTAAACAGTTTATAGTTGGCATCAAAGGATTCATCAATAACAATGGGATTAGCACAAGTGAAGCCAGATAGGGTGGGTGGATACACTAAAGATTCCTTTGCAGCAACCCATGTGGTTTTGGGGTACTGCTCAGGTTTCTAGTAAGAGCCATCAGCATTTATTTTCCTTTTGAACCCAACACCCTCTTTCCTAGGGTTTCGGTTCAGGATCTGCCTTTTGAGGACATCACATAGTGTCTGATGTCCTTTGAGACTTTTGTACATCCCTGCTTCAAGCAATGTCTTCAACCTAGCATTTTCATCAGCAATAGCAGTGGCATCCTCAGCAGAGGGGTTAGTTACCACATCAACAGTTGAAGATATTGCAATATTAGCAGCAGTAGAACATCCAGTAACAGAAGTATCGTTGTCACGCTCGATGCATTTAAGACATGGAGGTTCAAATCCTTCCTGAGCGGAACTGATCTGTTTGGCGCGAAGTGACTCGTTTTCCTTTTGAAGATCTTCATGAACCGCTCTCAATTTCTCAAGATCTTGCTTTCTTTGAAGATAATCATAGGAAAGCTTTTCATGAGTTGTTGAGAGCGTTTCATGACGACTTTCAAGTTCCTCATGCTTAACGTGAAGATTTTTTATGTCTTCAATTAAGGACTGAGATCGAGTCATTTCAGCGTCTAACAGGTCATCGCTTTTGTCTAACAGTTTTTGGATGTGTTCCATAGCTTTCTGTTGTTCAGTTGCAATTTTAGCAAGTGTTTTGTAGCTGGGTTTGGAACCACAATCAGAGTCATCTTCACTGGATGTTTGATAGTGAGTAGTGCGTGAGTTTACCTTGGCACCGCGTGCCATGAAGCAGTAGGTGGGAGCGGAGTCGTCCTGGTCATTAGCATCGGCGTCGGTGATGGAGTCATTGTCTTCAATGTTGAAGATGGACTTGGCAACGTAGGATGTAGCCAGACTTGCAATGCCAGAATTGGACTCCTCCTCAGACTCTACCTCCGCCTCCTCAGAAGCAGACTCCTCCTCTGAATCCATTTCCTTGCCAACAAATGCACGAGCCTTGCCAGATGAGCTCTTCTTGTGTGACGAAGACTTTGAGGAATACTTGGAAGAAGTCTTTGAGTATTTCTTCTTCTTGTTGTCGTCAGAATCATATTCCTTGCTCTTCTTCTTGTTGTTGTTCTCATTGTCCCACTGCGGACACTCAGAGATATAGTGACCAGGTTTCTTGCACTTGTGGCATGTTCTTTTCTTGTAGTCATGAGCAGAAGCTTCATCATTCCTTGAGCTGGATCGTGAGGACTTTCTGAAGCCTTTCTTCTTGGTGAATTTCTGGAACTTCTTCACAAGCATAGAAAGCTCCTTTCCAATGTCTTCAGGATCATCAGAACTGCAATCAGATTCTTCTTCAGATGAGGAAACAACTTTTGCCTTCAAAGCACGAGTTCGTCCATAGTTAGGACCGTAGATGTCTCTTTTCTCAGAAAGCTGAAACTCATGTGTGTTGAGCCTTTCCAATATGTCAGACGGATCGAGTGTCTTGAAGTCAGGGCGTTCTTGAATCATCAGGGCTAGGGTGTCAAATGAGCTATCAAGTGATCTCAAGAGTGTCTTGACGACTTCATGCTTGGTGATCTCAGTAGCGCCGAGGGCTTGAAGCTCATTTGTGATGTCAGTGAGTCGATCAAATGTGAGCTGAACATTCTCATTGTCGTTTCTCTTGAAGCGGTTGAAGAGGTTGCGAAGGACGTTGATTCTTTGATCTCTCTGGGTTGATACGCCTTCGTTGACCTTGGAAAGCCAGTCCCAGACTAGCTTAGATGTTTCCAGAGCACTCACACGGCCATACTGCCCTTTGGTCAGATGACCACAGATGATGTTCTTGGCAGTGGAGTTCAGTTGAACGAACTTCTTGACATCAGCAGCGGTGACACCTTCACCAGCCTTGGGGACGCCATTCTTGACGACATACCAGAGATCGACATCAATGGCTTCAAGATGCATGCGCATCTTATTCTTCCAGTAGGGATATTCAGATCCATCGAAGACTGGGCACGCAGCGGAGACTTTGATTATCCCTGCATTCGACATAGCTAAAACTCCAGGTGGTTAAACCGAATCACACAGAACAAGGGAGTACCTTGCTCTGATACCAATTGAAAGTGCTAGTGATCGACTAGAGAGGGGGTGAATAGGCGATTTTTATGAAAGTCTTCAAAACATGGAAGTTTCGAAGACAAACGATAGAAATAAACCTATTACCATGCAGCGGAAGGTAGACTACACTAAGCAAGCCATAGTCAAGTATTCAATGAAATGAAAGCACAAAGACTAATAGCAACTAGGCAGTATAGATCAGGATGGAAGATAGTATGAAGTCAATCAGAACAAGCAGTCACACAGTGAAGACAAATAGATAATGCAACCAGGCAATGACTTCGCAAGGACCAATCTGCAAATAAAGAGATGGGAAGGATAGAACCAGTGCCTCGTTGAAGACAATGATTTGTTGGACCAGTTCCAGTTGCTGTGACAACTGTACGTCTGGTTAGGGAGGCTGAGATTCAACTCAGAAGACCGCGTCTTCACCTTATTCCCATTGAGCTAAGGACACACGGTCCTCGCCCAATCACTCTGGTAAGTCTTCAAGGTAGACTTCCAAACTTTCACAGACTTTGTTCACCGGCGATCCACAATGACTCTTGGATGCTCAGAACGCGACGCCTAACCGGCTGGAGGATTCACAGTCCTCAAGTGTAATAAGTCTTCAGATCACACATACAGGAAGACTTCAGTGATGCCTAACACTCTTTGGCTCTGGGTGTTTAGGGCTTTGTCCTCGCAAGGAATTCTCTCTCAAAGGCTTCGAGGTGGGTTGCTCTCAAACGACAAAAGCCGTACACTAACTCTGAGCAGCCAACCGTTTATGGTTGTAGGGGGTGGGCTATTTATAGCCACTAGGCAACCCGACCTGATTTGTCCGAAATGACCCTGGGTCACTAAGGAACTGACACGTGTTCCAACGGTCAGATTTCAAACACACACGGCAACTTTACTTGGGCTACAAGCAAAGCTGACTTATCCAGCTCTGGATAAGATTTGCTCTCATTGTCTTCGCTCGAAGACATAGGATTTTGGTTAAGCATCACTTCAGTCATTCTGACTGGTTCACTTGGACCCCACTTAACAGTATGGTGGTTCCTATGACTCAACAAAGAAGAAAAAGAACGATAAAACAACTAAGTCTTCGCGCTCCATAGTCTTCACGCAATGTCTTTTCTTGTCATAGTCTTCAATGTGAATGTCTTCACATACCACCTTTGACTTCAATGTCTTCATACATTTTTAGGGGTCATCTCTGGTAGGAAAACCAAATCAATGAGGGACTTCTACCTGTGTTGTCCTGCAATTCTCACAAACACATTAGTCCCTCAACCAGGTTTATCGTCAATACTCCAAAACCAACTAGGGGTGGCACTAGATGCACTTACAAGAGGTTAGAATTCACTTATCTGATAAAGCTGATATATATTCTACATGTACATGTGATACCTGTGTTTTGGTCTGAACAAATATTCTTTTGTTTAGAATTTGGTGTAAAGTATGTATAAGTCGACACTTTTTTGAAGGTAATACATGCTTTATTCATAAACAAGGAGTAGGGTTCAAGCCATAGATACCAACCTGTCAAAACCGAAAAGACAATAGAACCCTTGCAATAGCCGAGAAGACCCCTAGCCAAGAAAGAAAAATACAACCAAGACCGAATAATCCCCTGAGCTAGATGCCCACATCCATCACTCGCCTCCGGCACCACCACAGTGGCCATTGAAAGAAAAAGGGGACATAACAACTCTTTACTTGAGCTCGATGTGCCTTCATCATTGATCTGCAGGTTTTCAGACCTGCAAAGTAGCTCGCTAAAGACAAAGCTATTGCCATTTCAAGAATTTGGCCATGGCAGCATCCCGAACACACCATCGAACTTCAGATCTGCCCCCCCCCCCACCCCAACACCGACATCAGAGGAGGGAACCTGACGTGTCAGCCTTCTACCGCGAATTCACTGGCTTCCATCTGTCGCCAATGTAAATTGCCGTCAGTACTGGCTCTTGAACAACCTCCTGTGCCCTGCGCCAACGCTAGAGCGAACGCTTTCGCAAAGGCGAAGCCCAATGTCACAAGATGGCGACGCTTCTTCTTCGATCGGTCTTCCAGGCTCCGATCCTCCTCAAATTCGTTCGTTGGGAAGGATTAGACAGAGCTCCGACGTAGATTCCTGCCAGCTCCTCAGGACGGCGAGGTTAGGGTTTCTCGTCGTGAACGACGATATTTGGTGTCAGGTTCTTCAGACCTATTCAAGGATTCAACGGCGACAAACTACGACTCCGGGGCACTGGTCCTAGTGGCACGTGCGAAAACTTCACAACTGTCATTGACAAGGTCAGGCCGGCTCCGGTATGGGAGCGGCGATAGTGGTGCGTCGGCAGCTCATTCCGGCGGCAATGGTCGTTCGGTGGTCCATGGACCTCGATGTAATTTTTGTTATGTTTGAGATGTTTTATACTTCCGGCGAATCTTTATAACAGATCTAACCCTTTTCGTAAAAAAAAACCCACCACAAGGATGTTGTTGTCACCCTGTCCTTGCTTGAAGCATTGAACGGACACCCATATCCATCACCGGCCATGGAGCAGAACGCCTTGTCGGATAAGGAACTGCAGCTTATTTGTTTAATGTTGTCATTGTCGTAGTCGCCGCTAAGGCCAAGAGGTCAAAAAGACCAATCTAAACCAGAAGAATATTTAGAGGAAAAAAGACCAGAAGAAAATCATCAAATATCGTAAACGAACACAGACGCAATAAAAAAATGATGCTGCATTTGCGCAGCTAAAGATATTTAGGATGTCGAATCAATTTTTTGAATCGTACCCACAATACCCGCAAAAAGAATCGTATCCACACAAAAAAAAGAAAGATGATTGACAAATGAACAAGGGACCGAGGAGGGTGGGTTTGGGCGTGTTTGCGAAAAACTGTCATGGTTTCGCCCCCGCAAAAAAAAATTGTCATGGTTTCGGTCTGCTGCGTAGGATCGAGATCGGTTGGCCAGCAAGACGTCAACACGCGTTAGGAGACGCCGCCGAGGCGCCGACCATTCGACGCCTTTTTGCCGGTTCGGGCTGTACGCTAACTTGTTGGAATTTCCCTTGAACTGGCCAACTGGGGCAGTACGCTAACTTAACCATGAATTTCCCCGCAGTGGTTGCTTGAGAGCGTGGACTTGCGCGCCACTCCTGGTAACTCTATAAATACCCGACGTTCGCTTTGCCCAGAGAGTCCAGACATTTGCCGGCCGGCGAGAACCATGAAGATCAAGAAGGGGATCGTGAGCGCTCCTCCGGCGCCGCCGGCTGAGATCGCCTCCCACCCCATCCATCCGGAGCACAAGCTGCTGCTTGTCACCACCGACGACGTGGAGTTCGAGTGCGACGGCTGCAAGGAGAGGGGGGCCGGCGGGAGGTACACCTGCGATCACTACGGCGAGCACCGCGGCTGCGACTTCGACCTCCACATCGGCTGCGCGCTCGCGCCGGACGTGCTGGAGACCCCTCTGTTGTTCGAGGGGCGCGCGTTCGTGCTCCTCCACGAGCCCCCGCCTCCCGACCCCGCCGACCACCGGGTCTGCGACGCGTGCGGCGACAAGGTGCTCGGCCTCGTGTACCACTGCTTCGACCGCGACCTCGACCTCCACCCGTCCTGCGCGCGCCTGCCTCGGCGCGTCGACCTCGACGGCCTCGCCTTCGAGCTCTGCCGCGAGCACGTGCCGAGCCGGAGCTGCGTCCTCTGCACCGGCAAGGGGCGCCGCTGCCGGCGCAAGTTCTTGTCGTACCGCTCCGAGTGGGACGGCGAGGCCGTTTACCTGCACGTGGCCTGCGTGAAGGAGATGGCCTACGAGAGCCTCAAGTCCGGCCACGGCAGCCATGACGGCGGCGGGAAGACGGTCGTGCAAGCGAATAAGGCCCCGTCTTTGAAGGTGGCGCTGGCGCTCAAGAAGGCTCAGAGTAGCACCAGGCGCTTCAAACGTTTCCTCAAGATTGTCGGATTCTTCGCGCGCGTCGTCATCGGCGTGATCTTTGGGGACCCGACGGCGATGATCGCTGCGGTCGTGGAGGTTGTCTTCTCCGGCGGCGGCGGATAGAGGGTTGTTCTATGGATGTGTCATCTTTGGATGTTTTTGTACAAAGAAGTTTGCATCTGGCTGTCATGTCGGATTGTAAGATAAATAATTTTGGGTGGATTTAGGTGTTTGCTTTGTTTTCGTCTTATTACCCATGTCGTCGCTCTACTGTTCGAGCTCAATTCATCGAGACAGAAAATGTATTGGGAATTATGCATAAGTTGGCTGGAAATATTATTTCTTTCACTCACTATACATAAGGAGGCCGGCGCTCAGTTCACATACTCATAAAAATTAAGTGTCCCTACTTTGGCATTTTGGTTGCATAGGCATAGATCAGTTTTATTGTGCGAATTAAGCGTAACTCGGATCTTTGCGATGGAACCAATTCACTCATGTTCAATTCTTAGATTTAGCATGGATGCTCGTATTTTTCTTAGACTTATTGAGACTTCTTGATGATATTTGTTTAGGAAAAAACAATGTTCCCTCAACTACAATACTACGTGCTATGCGTGCGTGCGTGCGTTCGTAGGGCTGAGTATACGTGCGAGTTTGTGAATGTTTGTTAATCTCAAGATGTATCGGACTGCAGTCTCAGCCTCTCGCGGGTGATCATAGGGTAAGGTGTACGATAGGAAGGGCTCACACAGTTCCCCTTCGGCACCTCGGCTAGGGTTTTGACTTCTTCCAGCGGCACACTCGTCATGAGTTCCTTCCTTCCGATTGATCACATCTTTGTTCCACACCTTTCCACCGACCTCTTGGGCGGATCCAGGAGGAACCTAGAACCTAGCGTTCCTTCCTGGTCTTGGTATCTTTCCTCTTTATACGAACCTAGCATTTCACGCCTTTGAACCTTGCAACTAGCAAGACGAGGGGATTGACAACCCCCTTACCAAGTTGGGTGCAAGTATTTTTTTTGTTTGTGTGTAGGTGATGCTTGTTTTGCTAGCTGTAGACTTCTACTGGTTCGATAAACCTTAGTTTTTAACTAAGGGTAATACTTTCTGCTGCTGTGCTACATCACCCATCCTCTTCAAAGAAATCCAACAACTCCTATGAGAATAGCAGGCGTCCAACTAGATCGTAGCCCCCGAGTATGGCGTGAAATTCAAGTGAATGGTAGCCCCCGAGTATGGCATGAGATCCAAGTGGATTGTAGTTCCCCAAGTGAAGCACAACGTTATAGATTGACACAACAAATTTCATCAAGGGATAGATATAAATGGAAAGGTGTTTTATTCATCGAGACGTACTCAGAATGCAATCAATACTTAGGTACAATCAGAATGCAAAACTACGTATGAAACCTGCATAGGAGGGGTCGGCGTTCCATGCTCATGGTTCGTCGTTTTTCTTGTGGAGATTATATAACCTGTATGCTCTATTATTAAGCACCTTCGAGATGACAAACTTTGAGCTTAATCATGTTGGTAGAGAGGCCAACGAGTTGGTGCACCCATGTGCTTCGTAACAATAGGAGACGATGTATTTTTATTTTTTTCGGGTGAAATAGGAGACGATGTATTTGAATTGATTGCACCCCGAATTTCCTAGCTAGTTTCTTGCAGAATGATTGTAATTCTCGTTAATCGAATGAAAGTCTTTTTAATAGTTATAATTTAAACGCTCTTATATTTTTTTTATGGAAGGAGTACGTTTCTGCGCTAAAATGGGTGAGCGTACATACAAGTCCTTAAAAATTTGTGTTTGTACTGTGTTTAAGAAAAATGTCAGATTTATAATCAGCACTGCCAAATCCTTGGAAATGGAGTGTGGAAAACATTAGATTTGTCGGCGTCGTGTTTACGCCAAAAAATCAGTAGATTTGTCCGCGTCGTGTTCACGCAGCCTCTTTAGTTCTTTCCCGAATTGTGTTTACGCAGCTTTGGCCAGTCATCCCTGCGTGCCCTCCTTTGGGCCAGTACTAACCGCGATCTGAAGAAAAGTCGAGAAGAGTTGAGCTCAGCCGCACGGAGCCTCGGAGTCGGAGACTCGGACCGGTCCGTCCTTCCACGCCAACCCAGCCAATACGGCGTCCCCGCTGGCACCTCCCGACCAACCACAGCACGCCACGTCACTCCTCTGACGCGCGCTCTCCTTTTCCGCGGTTACGCCCAACTGCTATAACACCCGCCTCCTCCGACCCCCGGGAGCCTGCCCGCGACCGATCCCCCTCGCCGGCGAGCACAACCGCACAAGCGAACGCGCCATGGTGTCCGCGCGCAAGGGCCAGGGCCGCGGAGGCGGGGCCCGAGGCCCTCCCCGCGTCGACGGCGGCGGCGGCGGCGGCAGCCTGGCTTCGCGCGTGGCCGTGCTCGCCTTCTGCGTCGCCGGGATCTGGTCGTCCTACATCACCCAGGGCATCCTCCAGGAGACGCTGTAAGCACCCTCTCTCTCCCCCCCACCATCCCCAATGGCGTTGGCTCGCGACACAGAGAAACAGGGCTGAGTTCGCCGGGTTCTCTGCCTTTTCCCCTCGACTCAGATCGACGAAGCGATTCGGGCCGGAGGAGCGGCGGTTCGACCACCTCGCGTTCCTCAACTTCGCGCAGAACGTCGTCTGCTTCGTCTGGTCCTTCATAAGTGAGCACCCTCGAGCCGCGCTTTTGCATTTCCCGCCGAATGCGGCCGTGGCTTCGCTGCTCTTGTATGGCGGTTGCGTGTGAAGGGATCGTGACTTTGCTCGGTTCCTGCAGTGATCAAGCTGTGGTCGGGCGGTAGCAGTCCTGCCGGGCGGGCGCCGCTTCTCAAGTACTGGGGCGTCAGCATCACCAACACCATCGGCCCGACCATGGGGATCGAGGCGCTCAAGTACATCAGCTACCCGGCTCAGGTTTGGATTGGATCCAGCTGCTTTTGCTGTCTCAGCTTCTTTGGTGTGCAGTATTTTGTGCGGATGTTGTATTTGCAATTAGGTGCTGATTGGGTTAATCGTTAATGTAGTAAGTGGTGGTTATGGAGTAGAAATGTTCTAGTCTTGAGTCAGTTAAATGTGCTAAGAAATTGGCCAATGGGTGATTGGAGTTCTTAAGGCAGCAGTATGGGCTTATACCAACCTAAGGGCTTCTTTGGTTCAAAGGATTCTCAAAGGAATTATGAAGGATTCTAATCCTTATCCTTAGGATTTTTTTCTATGTGGGTTGTTTGATTCGTAGGATTGTAAACCATAGAAATTTTTTCATAGGATTCATTTGCACTAGATTTCATAGGAAATTTTCCATCCACTCAAACCTCTTTGAAAGAATCCTACGTTTTTCCTATGCACAATCAAACACTTGTACAATCATGTAGGATTCAAGATGACATGCCACTTCAATCCCACGTTTTTCCTATTCCTGCATTTTGGAAATCCTATGAATCAAAGAGGCCCTAAATGGGATACTTAGTTACCACTGGATATCACATTTATGTACAATCTTGAGTATACTGATATTTTCCAACCTATGCTTAATCATATACGCGAGAGTGCATGGCATAAAACTAATTTGTCCCCTAACTATTAGAGAAGTGGTAACACGCCTGCTTCATATCTCAACCTTGTGTGGAATTGGAATTTGATGATTTAGTTAAATAGCAAAGATGCACGTCAAATGGATGAAATATTGCTGTTTTTCTTAATGATGCCCAAAAGTACTGGCGATCAATGATCTTGAACTATTTTCTATCTGTAACAGGTCTTGGCGAAATCTTCTAAGATGATTCCAGGTGAGTTTTGCATATATTTATGCATACAATGCAGTTTTTATTTACACTTTTTTTCATATGATGTTGCCTATAATGGTTGTCAAGTTGTGATTGGTACGCCAGTTCACCTCATCATTTACTGAGTAAAGTAAAGTGGAGTACACCTTTTTATGAATGTCTAAAACCTGTGCATGTCATCACTATTATTAACTAGGGAAATCAAACAAATATGGTCTTGAGGTTATTCTGGATCATTGTCTCCAGTCGAATCAAGAGGAAATTCATACATGACCTACTATTGCTATGTCCACTAACTATCAAGTATATGTAGCTGCCAGAAACGAACTAGGATGTTACTCCCTCCGTCCCATAATGTAGGACGTTTTTTGTTCACAAAATTGTCCAAAAATGACTAAAGTAGCCTTGCAGGCAAATCTCTGTACACTACTGAAACTATTGGAGCTTCAGTTCCATTTTTAAATCAAGCACGTGTGGAGAGTGGGTCATTTTGTATTACATGGAGCATTTTATTCCATTTTGCCACCATGTTATTGTTTCAGCTATCAGTACGCCCTGCACAACTGGAAACCCTTATGTGCATTGTTTACATTTCCAATCTCAAGCCATGTATAGTTGATGTCACATAGATAACTGTATTACTGAGTAATCTGCGTTAAGTGTTTTGAGTAATGCTTCTTAGCCTGGACAGGTTTGTGCTGCTCTTTTCTAACTGTTGATTCATTATGCACAGTTATGTTGATGGGAACTCTACTCTATGGTGTTAAGTATACAATTCCAGAGTACTTTTGCACCTTCCTTGTTGCTGGGGGTGTGTCATCCTTTGCATTGTTGAAGGTAAGGAAATCTTCATTTTCATATATATATATATCAACAAACTAGCAATTGCATGCCTTTGATGGTGCCCCTGAAACCATTAAAACCTCTTGCCGATCTATAGTATTAAACCTAGAAAAAATAATTTATGCCATATGCCTTATGGTTCATTTTTCTGATGAAGCATGAACTACACATCAAATGATCAAAATCATTATAACTATTTCTCTGCTTAGCTAGCTTTTATGTAGTAGGCCCTAAGAAAAGACACATTGAAATAATTGTACTTAAAAAAGTTACTCCTAATTTTTTTTGTTTGCTTTTACTGAATCAGACAAGTTCGAAGACTATCAAGAAGCTTGCTAACCCTAATGCTCCGCTTGGCTATGGGTTGTGCTTCCTCAACTTAGCTTTTGATGGCTACACTAACTCAACCCAAGATTTAATTAAGTCCAGGTAAACATATCTATCAGTTCCACTTCAAAGCAAAATTGTGATATATTATTTCTGAATGGGAAGTAATATTGTGTTATTGCAGGTTCCCCAAGACTAACCCTTGGGATATAATGCTTGGCATGAACCTCTGGGGAACCATATACAATACTTTAATTATGTTTGTGGCGCCATTACTGTTCAGTAACTGGCCATACGCAAACGGTTTTGAGGCTGTAAGTTTTTGCCGGGAGAACCCAGAGGTGGCCTGGGACATTCTCATGTTCTGCCTATGCGGCGCCGTGGGTCAGAATTTCATCTTCCTGACCATCAGCCGATTCGGCTCTCTTACTAACACTACAATCACCACCACCCGCAAGTTCATGAGCATCGTCATCTCATCAGTTATCAGTGGTAACCCACTGTCCATGGAGCAATGGGGAAGTGTTGTGATGGTCTTTTCTGGCCTCTCTCTCCAAATATATCTCAAATGGAAGAGAAAGAAGGGCAGAGATCACAAGGAATGAACTCAATTCTTATAAGCACATGTTGATTTGTAGCTTTGATTGCGCACATTTGTTGTGGAGATATCCGGGAGATCATTAATGTAGCCCATTGAAATGATAGGAAAGAGGTTTACATTTACAGGAATGTTTGAAATGTATGGTAATCGCTAATAGTGTTAGCTATTTAAAAACCGCTGGGTAGTCTATTCTACTCAGGGGAGTTGCATCATGAGCAATACGATAAATCATGTACTCAAACTTTCTCCATCTAGCTGAGCAATTAGCAAAAAAACCATGCCATTATTTGTCATGAAAAATAGTTTTATGATGTTTCACTAACGCACACATATATTGTCAAATCTGCATATTGGTACTGAGTCAAAAATGCCAAACCGAGACACAGCTGCATGGAGGCCTTGATTTGAACCTTCAAAATTCAAACATTTCTGCTTCAAAAAATTCTGAAAAAAAATACACATATACCTAGAGACATAATTTACATGTGTAAATTTTATATTGAAATACGTTAAAATGAGAGCTACACAAAAAAGACAAATGTAGAGCTTTTTAGCATACGGTCGATCAAAGAGAAGAAGTCGGCGATCCACATTTCTCCCGGCGAGAGTGATGAAGGGGCGATGGCGAGGTTTTGCGTGGGAGAATCCCCAACAAGTTCATAACGAGTTGGAGTTCTATTGAAAGCATGACCTCAAGAAGGAGAAGCAGGTGAAGAAGGAAGACGAGGTCGGCCCCTCGACAGTGATCCCCATCGAGGCCGACTAGGAGGAGGAGGAGGAGCTCCACGACTCTGACAACCCCAACCCAGACTCATTCTGGGCCTAGTTCGTAAACGATCCGGCGTCCGACGAGTAGTTTTATGTCTAGGGCGATGGTGAAGTAGTATTGATATGATCTAGTTTGTAGTATGAACTATGTTAGTTTGAAAAGAACTTGGTATGTTTGAAATGATCTAGTCATTCCAATTTTACATCACTTACCGGAGCATTAGTGCCCTATTGCCTATTTACATCTGTTTGGGGGGGGGGGGGGGGGGGGAGGGTTTTAGATGTAAATAAACACTTTTTGGTAATGTATAATTTACTTGAAGGCTAATTCAATAATATATTTTATTTTACATCATCTATCGAAGATGTTTCTTAGATGGCCGACATATTCACGGATAGTGAGTTCGTTTTGCGACACCGCGTTGGAGATGCCCTGAGTTCATGCTGTGCTGGTCGACTCCCCTTCACTTTAGGATCTACTCTCTCCGTCCCACAATGTAAGACATTTTTTACACTACACTAATGTAAAAAACGTCTTACATTATGGATCCTACTCCAGAGAACTACGCCGTCCCTTCTCACAAAAACTTAGCTCAATGGAAAGATCCTCAGCTACACCGCACTTCCTGTTTTTAATTCAATAAGATGAACTATAGTCCATGCATGAAATACCAACATTTCGTAAAACATTGCAAACTTTTTATACGACACATGAATCATTATACGGTACGAGGTGTAGTAGTAGCTGATTGGCTCGGGGAAATACACTTCGGCTCCTGGTTGTATATACACCCTATATGAAGAATTTCTTTTAATAATTAAATAGAAAGTCAAAATAGTTCATAATGTTTTTTAGAATAAACTTGACTTATTTTTGCACTAGTATGTAAATTTCCATAAAATAAAAATCAACGTTGACTTCACAGCGAAAAAGACAAAATTCATTTACTATTATAGGTCACTATTCACACTATTTTGATCAAAATTTTGTCTTTCTTGAAAAGAAGTCAAAGGGGGATTTTCTTTTTGTGAAAATTTTCTCACAAGTATAATGTAAGGTCAAGTTTATTTCAAAAATATTTTCAGAATTTTTTGACTTTTGTTGAATTACTAAATTATTTTTTCATATAGGGTGTATATGTCCCCATAGATCAAAAATTTCCCTCCATTGGCTCTGCCGGTAGGTAGCGGTGCCGCTCACTTTTTTCACTTTAAAGTGGAGACCTCGTCGACGAGCAATGCTACACCTACGTAGCAATCATACGTAAACTAACGTAATAGCTTAGGTGGCTTTTGCAAACCAACCCGTGGTTGAGATGGTTAGGTGGACAGTGGTATTCCTAACCCATCAGGATTCAAATCCTGGTGCTCACATTATTTCTGTATTTATTTCAGGATTTTCGGCGATGCGCTTTCAGTGGGAGGAGACGTTCCCGTCGACGACGAGGCGCCTACGGTGACTTCGTAAATCTCAAGATGATATGCTGGCTCAGTCTCTCGGAGATGCTCATAGGGGTAAGGTGTGCGTGTGTGCGTTCATAGGGATGAGTGTATGCGCGTGTATATGAGCGCTTGTGTCTGTACTGATGCTAAAAAAAAGGTTAGGTGCCTTTTTCTGTTGGAGGAAATTAGGGGAAGGGACCCACCTAGCTGAAATCAGGGGGGCAAAGGAATTAGAGATTAGTAGTTAGTTAAGTTACGTAACAGCACAGAATATTACAGCATTTTTGCCTCGTCGACTCCCCTCCACTCTCGGATCTATATCCTTCTCCAGAGAACCACGCCGTCCCTTCCCAAAAACCTCGCTCAATGGAAAGATCCTCAGCTACACCGCACTTCCTGTTCGTCACCACGCCGATGCAGGGCCACATCAACCCGGCGCGCCGCCTCGCCGCCCGCGTGATGGCGTCGATGCCGGGCGCGCGCGTCACCTTCTCCACCGCCGTTGGAGGCCACCGGCTCATGTTCCCGTCCCTAGCGAGCCCCGACGAAGAGACCGTCGACGACGCCGGCGTGCTGTACGTCCCCTACTCCGACGGCTTCGACGAGGGGTTCAGGCCCGAGGTGCATGGCACGGACACCTACAAGGAGCGCGCGCGCGCCTTGGGGCGCGAGACGCTCTCCGCCGTCGTCGCCGGACTCGCCGCGCGGGGCCGCCCCGTGACGTGCATGGTCTACGCCTTCCTCGTCGGGTGGGCACCCCACGTCGCGCGCGCGCACGGGATCCCCGCGGCGCTCTACTGGATCCAGCCGGCCGCCGTGTTCGCCGTGTACTACCACTACTTCCACGGCCACGAAGCTCTCATCGCCTCCTGCGCCAACGACGCTGACCCCGACGCCGCCGTCGAGCTGCCGGGACTGCCGCCTCTCAGGTCCAGCGCGCTCCCGTCTGTCGTGTCTATTACCTCGCCGGAGCACCCGCACTACCTGCTGCTCGACATGATGCGCGATCTCTTCTTGGTGCTCGACGAGTACAAGCCCAAGGTGCTCGTCAACACTTTCGACGCGCTGGAGCCGGACGCGCTCCGCGCAGTCGCGCAGTTCGAGCTCGTCGCCGTCGGGCCGGTGGTGCCGGACGAGGCATCTCCGTCGAGGTCGGACCTGTTCCGGCGCGACGACGGGAAGGGGTACATGGAGTGGCTGGACACGAAGCCGGCACGGTCCGTGGTGTACGTCTCGTTCGGGAGCTTCCTTTCGATGAGCGAGCGGCAGGCGGAGGAGACGAGGCGCGGCCTGGAGGCGACCGGCCGGCCGTACCTGTGGGTGGCGCGCAAGGGTGCCGGTGAATGCGCGACTTTGGACGGCGGCGACGACGACAACGGAGTGCGCGCGCAAGGGGTGGTGGTGGAGTGGTGCGACCAGGTGAAGGTGCTGTCGCACCCGGCGGTGGGCTGCTTCGTGACGCACTGCGGGTGGAACTCGACGCTGGAGAGCGTCACGAGCGGCGTGCCGATGGTGGCCGTGCCGCAGTGGACGGACCAGCCGACGGTGGCGTGGCTGGTGGAGGCGCGCATGGGCGTTGGCGTGCGCGCCCGGGCGGACGACGAGGGCGCGGTGGACCGAGGCGAGCTGCAGCGGTGCGTGGAGACGATCATGGGCGACGGGGAGGCCGCGTTGGGGATCCGGGCTCAGGCGGACCTCTGGAGGGGCCGGGCCGAGGAAGCGATCGCCGGCGGCGGGACGTCGGAGAGGAACTTACGGGCGTTCGCGTCGGAGCTGTGCTCTGACGTGAACGGCACACGGGGAGACGGGGTCAGAGCGGCAGCGACGTGCACGTGAGACGTGACATGAGCCGTGTCCCTTTTCGATCTGCGCATTGGGCGCGTCGAGAGAAATTTGGTCTGCATCGCACCAATGGCGGCATGGCGTCACGATCGGTGACACTTGTACTAGTATGGTCTACATGTTTGTTTAGGGGAGCTAGTGATCATCGATCTGCTGGCATGTGCAGATCTGCTGGAGAAAAATGATGTCCTGAACACTTATTTAAACCAAATGGCAATTCATCTTGCTCTCGTAATTGTTTTCTTTAGGTCCGCTGGCAGTGGTAAGAGCATGGTCTGGGTTAATTTGACCTCTCATATGTTCACGGACTTGTCGTAGAACGGAAGGATCAAACCTGTAAACACCCAAAAAAGAAGAGCAAAGACCGGATCCAAACAAATCCATCATAGACCAATACCGACCGGATCCGGCAAGATCCGACGATGCTAGACGCATCATCGGGACATGGATCAAACGTGGGAGACATTATACCTACTAAGAGACATCGAATGAGAGTGGGGTCGCTCCGCCGGCCGGGGGGAGTGGGAGGTCCTTTGCACCTCCATGGCCCAAAGGTCATCGGAGATTGGCGGACTGGCGGTGGCGCCAATGAGAGGAGGAGGAGAGCCAGGGGTCCTTTATTGTGGAGGAGGAAAGAACACATGTGTGTAGGTGCATGCAAAATTCATCCTCCATTTGTCCTCAAATCCTCAAATTGTCCAGAGAAATGCATATGATTGGGGAGGTGGGGGGGGGGGGGGGGTTGAAAAGAGAAAGGGAAGTTCGAAAAAACAAAAGGAGAAAGTAGTACGGGGTGAGCTGGGTTCGACATGGCGGTTTGTCTAAACACCCATGTTTTCTCTTCAAATATGAAGTGGGTTTGGCAGTTTGCGGACACCCCGAATATGCGAGGATGATTTGGGCGCCTCCGTTGGAAAGGCTTTTTTTGTCCGAGTTGTCCGTCTGAACACATAGGTCTTATTCGGAGGGTCTGGTTGGAAATGCTCGAATATAGCAACAACATATGTCCCACATAGAGGCGTGGACATGTGGATATGTGCAATGATGACATATCTTAGCAAATAACATTGTCATGTATAATCCTACATTGGAAGAGAGAGAGGGAGAGAGAGAACACTTCATATAGCTAAGAGATAATGTCTAGATATGACATTTGTCCTTGTTATTACATTTGCTCTTTTTCCTCTGTTTTCAGTACTAGTATAATAGGAAAATATTCATCGCAGTTTCAACTTATTAATACAACTAGGCGATGCCCCGCGCATTGCGGCGGGATTTTGTTTGAAATAAAAACTGCGTTGAATTAATCATTTAGCTAGTGTCTTTATAGCTTCTCCTGTAGTAAGATAATCTGTTTATCAGTATTTACAGATAAATAAGTAAATAAATATCTCTATCTATAATTCCAAGTTAGACCAAAACAAAATAAAATATGCATGCACAACTCACTTTTCTTTCATATAGAGCACTTGGTATGAGGCTATGAGCTGCAGTATTTTTCTCTTGAGTAAAATATTTATAGGCAGGAGTTACTGCATGCATGCGGCAGTTACTACATGTGGTAGCTGCAGTGGCTTGTAGTGTGTTGATCGGACGGATATTGTTGATTGATCTAGTATATCTAAGGGCTAAATTAATTTGGGTGATGTGGCTCAAGGAGAAGCTAGAGAATTCCTAATAGTGGGGGCTAACTATTTAGATATAATAGATTTGTATTCTTCTAGTTATAAAATTAGTTTTCTCTCTCTCTTCCACCCCTCCTAGAGGTGATAGGGAAGAGAACGTTCGTTCCCCACCCGCCCACCACCTGTGCTGATCCCGCGATCCCCCCTTCCCCCAACCTACCTCCTTGGCGGTGTAAGGTGTGGGTAACATTGGTGCCAGGGCCGGGCCTACAGTGGTGCAGAAAGTGCAGCCCGCACAGGGCCCAAAATTCTGAGGGGCCCCAAATTTTTTTACATAGGCTTGGTATTAAAAAAATGCACTACGGGGCTGCTGGGCTCTGGGCTCTACCACTATCGGCTGGAGTCGAACTGTCGAAGCGACGAGGCCACGAGGGAACCCATCGAGCGACAGCCACCAGTGCTGAAACAAAATCCTCAAAAAAAGAAAAACTACCGCCGAAACCGGATCGACCTGATCTGTGATCTCCTCGACTCGAGTCTCCAGCGCTGAGACGGCGGCCGCGACGAGCGTTGAAACTTCTCCTGATCTCCTCGTCGTCCTTGACTTTTCCTCGACTACTTGTACTCGATCAAGCCTGTACTCGATGTCTCGATCGCTACACCCTAAAGGGATCGGGAATTCGGGATCGTTAGAACTACTCTCGATCTTAGGGCGACGTTCGTGGGCTCGTGGCTACAGGAAGGAAAGGAACATCTTAGGGCGCCCGGCCGCTGCCGTCGTTGCCTTCCTCGCCTCCTCTGTCCTCTCTCAATTTTGGATTGATCGGTGACCGACTCTAGCCTCCTGCCAGGTGTTTACTGCTTAGCGAGTCCTTTTCGATTAACTTCGGTTCCTACTCCTAATTCCTAATTTTCTAATTAACAATTGGCAGGGATCTCTACTTCGTTAGAGATTGATTCTTACTTCTTACCATCCCAGTTAAAGATCACAGGACCAAAAATTAGGTGAGTTAGACGGTTCATCTAATTGGCAAACATTGATGCATGATCTCCAACTCGAATTGATATATGCTACTGTAAGACATTATATTATATACATTACAGTTTTTTTCTACGAGATATATATAATATAAATGCTCGTTAGTTCTTTTTTTGAGATAGGGCCCCAACTTTTAGTTTCGCACAGGGTCCTGAATTTTGCCAGCCCGGCCCTGGTCGGTGCTTTGATGTTGCTGTGTGGATAGGCTAGGGTTAGGATTTCATGTTGGTGCGTCCTTGGTGGCGGCGGCAACATTAGTACGACGAACAAGGTCCACTTAGCTCTTCCCATTTTGACGATATCATTTAGAAGGAGGTTAGGGCTTCGCTTTGCAGGTGGATCTCTGATCTCGTCTCCTTCACGTAGACGTTGTCTCTGGTGCCAACATGAAGCATGTGAGAAATAATAGAGGTTTGGCTTTTGGATCCATGGCTCTTCTGCCAGCGACGATTTCTTATCTAGGTGTTGGTCCGGTAGGACCGTGGATTTGATGACTTATCATCCATGATCAACAACGAAAACCCGACTTTGGCAATAGAGAGGTTGGCGGCGACACACCATCGACCCGTTCGGGAGAAAGAAGATGGTCGGCCCTAAGGGTTTTGATGTAATATTTTTATTTCATATTGTGTTTGTACTGTTGGTTTCGTTAATAGATTTAGGGTTTCATAAAAAGTTTTTTTTATAGTTTTTTCAGTTTTGTATGTGTGTGTGTGTTTAGGGTGAATGTCTGTTTCTTTGCAGGGCTGTATGTTTTTTTTTGAGAAAATGTGGAGCTATATGTGCGTGCGTGTGTTTTTTTTTTCTGCAGTGGAAGTTCTCTGTGGGGATTGAGGGCCAGTTCTTTTCGGCGATTCTCTCAGAATCGCCCCTTTCCGCAGCTTCTCCCAGAATCGTCACTTCATTTTTTTTACAATCCTACCTAGTTAAGGTCTAATTATCTAGGATTGTAAAAAACATATGAAGTGGTGATTTTGGGAGAAGCTGGGGAGGGGGGCGATTTTGGTAGAATCGCCCAAAAGAACTGGCCCTGAGTGACAGGGCCAGGCCCGGGGAGGAAGAAGATACTGACTTATCATCGCTTAATTGTGCTGACAAAAGCCCGGAAAACAGAAAAAGTAAGGCCTCTTTTGGTTCATAGGATAAGATTATCATAGGAATAGGAATCTTATAGGAAATGAGATGACATATATCTCAAATCCTATGAGTAGGAATAGGAAACAAGATGTCATTTGGTTGACACCAAAGAAATTTTTCCATCAAGTCTAGGCTTTTTTTTTTCATTTTTTACGAAATATGGAGGATAGGAACCAATCCTATGTAGAAATAGGAATCCGTTCCTATGAACCAAAAGGCTTTAAATTTTTTTTTATAAAAATCCTATCTTCTAAAATTTATATGAAATTCCTTTAAACCAAATGAGGCCTGAAAAGAGCCGAGGGGCTCCCTCGGTTTCTCAGCTACTCCGGCGGTCCGGCCAAACCGAGCCCGCTTCTCCCCCTCGGTCTCATCGAAAACCCCTCGTCCCCTCCCTATTACTCTCCCTCCCACCTGCTCTCCCCGCCGCTCCAGAATCGCCGCCACCTTGCTGCGCTCACCAACAGCACGCGCGCCCCCCAGATCCCCCCCTCACGCATTCCGCCTTCTACCGAGGTAAGCCACCGCCTCCCGCCTCACCTCCGCCCCCGATCCACGGAACCCCGCCTGTTGCCCTGCGCCGCCTGCCGGCTGGTTTCGCCCGAGGAGATCCTCCGGCCCGGCACGAGCTGCGAGCCGGTCCGCCGTTTCCGGCCGGCGTCGCTGATTCTGGCCGTGCCTTTATCCTTGTCGCGAGATCCTTTCTTGCTGTGATGAATTTGTGGTGTTCTGACTGAACAGGCTCGTAGCTGCCAGCACGGACGATGGCCCCTTGCGCAACTGCCGGCGTGCAGATGCTGGCCGCGCGCCCCTGCGTCTCGGCCTCCCAGAGCATGCTCGCCTCGAGGGCGGCCGTCTCACGGATCGACCTGGCGCTCGGCGCTGGTAGCTTCGCGAGCTGCCCCAGAATCTCCTGCTCCAGGTCTCTTGGTTCTTCCCGGAGCGGCGCCGTCGCCGTAAGAGCGGTGTCAGGAGAACGTAGCTCTTCCGGGCTGCCCATCGATCTTAGAGGTGAGCAGTGTCGGGAATGGTGGCAATTATGTTCTGGTACTTCTATGCATGTAAAGAAAAATTATGTAATTCGACATCACATCTTGTTGTGATTCTGTTTCGGTTTTATTGGATCGTGAGATAATCATACAGATTTAGTGTACTACTAGTAGTTAATATCATTCACCTTTTAGTATATGCTGCTCCCCTTTCTAAACACAGTCAGGTTCATGCATACCACTTCAACTGATTGCTGAAATTCCATCCTTGATTCATTATAAGTTTATGACGCATAGGGGATCGTATTCGCTTACTTTGGAGTTTAGCGACTTAGGTGTGTATGTGATATATTTGAACCTTCTATTGAGATTAATTCGTTATAGTCCTGATTCCTGGAAAACTACAATTCTCTTATCGGCAACAACTGAAAAGTGGGTTTCCTGGGGACTGTATTTTATCGCTTGTTTGCCAAAACGGTGAAAAAGAAGCCATGTTGCTCTAAATCACATTACCTGAAAGCTGGCATTCAGCTTACTACCCCAGGGTACTTCAAAAGTTTATCAAAAAAATTGGGGGAGGTTTCATTGTACCTACTAATCAGTAACCTCATGTAGTTTTATTTGCATGAATTGCTGACACTATGAAAATTACGTAAATAGGTTTAGAGGAGGTCCATTTATATTACTGTTTTGAGATTACGAATATGTAATGGTGCTCGTGTTCTCGCACTAAAAAAACTAAGGAAGTGTGTAACTCATTATTCAGAAAACTGGATTTGATAGATAGCATAAAGCCTTCTCATTACTATATTTTTTTCTCATCATGCTGTGATCTTTCAGGGAAAAGGGCATTTATTGCTGGGGTTGCTGATGATAACGGCTATGGCTGGGCAATTGCGAAGGCTCTTGCCGCAGCTGGTGCTGAAATTCTTGTTGGTACATGGGTGCCTGTATGTTGATCTGACCCTTGTGTCCATCATTCTGGAAGCTTTTGTTGATGGATTGTCTCATGGATGATTGTACCTTTGACAGGCACTTAACATATTTGAGACAAGCCTGAGGCGGGGAAAATTTGACGAATCACGGAAGTCTGTACTATAGCTCTGGAAGTCTGGATAGTTATTTCTAGTTTTAGTCGGTGCACCACATATTTCTAAACACTTATCTTTTTACAGTTGACTAATTTGCTGTTGGTACAGGCTACCTGATGGATCTCTTATGGAGATTGTTAAAGTCTACCCACTGGATGCTGTCTATGATTCACCGGAGGATGTTCCTGAAGATGTAATGCTCTATTTTTGTGTATGTCCTTGTTTGTTTTTCACTATGGCTTTCTGATGAACATTGTATTTCACTATGTTAGGTCAAAACAAACAAAAGGTATGCAGGATCGTCAAATTGGACTGTGAAGGTATGTCTATGAAACCATCTCCATCATATATGACTACCTAATTTTTGAATTTGCTTCAAAACAACATCATGCACAATATTGTTATGTGTTAAGGTTAGTCGTGTAACAATGAGTGCATGTTAGGATTACAAGGGACACAATTATAACCATCTCTACTATATCACATAAACTTTACCCCTTCCAAACTCAACGTGGTTGCATGTGCCTTGAATTTGAGGTGGTAACGGTAGTAACATATAAGTGGTATTTTTAGTGGTAGGTCATCCTTGTGGCAATATATATTAGCCCTATGGGCCTCATTGCAAAGCATGTTCCACTTCTGGTGTCTCTCCCAATTTAACAAATACGATCTGTTCTGCAACAGCTTGAGTTGGACTAATATATGAATCTGCTCACTTGACAGGAAGCTGCCGAATTAGTTAAGAAGGAATATGGCAGCATTGACATTCTTGTGCATTCTCTTGCTAATGGTCCTGAGGTAGCCTCTCCGTATTTTTTTACATTTATGTTTGCACACGCACATGCATGACATCGTACTCAATATTTTTGTAGCACCTTCACTGAAAAACCACCTAACTTTATGCTTGAAGGTTACAAAACCTTTGCTGGAAACCTCAAGAAGTGGGTATCTTGCTGCAATTTCGGCATCCAGTTACTCCTTTGTTTCTTTACTTAAGCACTTCCTTCCTATCATGAATCCAGGTAATGCACATCCCTTCAGTACTATGCTAGTATTCATATAGTTATCTTTCATACTGTATTTTTCCCTGGCCAAATCCACTACCGCTCGATTTAATTTGAGACCTTTTCATGCTTTATTTTTGTTTCAAATTTGGATCTACCTTCTAGCATGAATCTCAATGCAAATGCCAACCTCTGTGATACAACTTATAGTCCACATGAGATGTTGGCATAAAATACACTTTTCTAGGATCAAACCTTCTTTTCCTGCATGCGGTCTCATTTTAGCTTTAGTTTGCATGTGAATCATGGTGGAGATGTTGTTTGGCTCTTATAACATGTCACATTTGCATGGAACTTCTAAGTGGACATCAGTACTGAAAAGTTCTTTCACCATTTATTAACTCTGCCCAGCTTAATAAAATAATGTGTTCTTGGACAGAACCTCATAGCCATTATATTTTCACCGCCTCATGGGTTAAAATATTTTGCAGGTGGTGCTAGTATCTCGCTAACATACATTGCATCTGAAAGGACAATCCCTGGGTAAATATTTCTTGAAGATCTATGGAGATAAGCTAATTTTCAAGCTATTTTTGCTTGTTATTAATTTGATGGTTTTTTGCTTATAGATATGGCGGTGGCATGAGCTCAGCTAAAGCAGCTCTTGAGAGTGATACAAAAGTAGGATTATCTCTGCAATACTAAAGCACATTTTTGAACATGAGGTCTTTGTTTTGCATGATTAATACTATTTTTGACTTTTTTCCAAATTTATGTAGGTACTTGCTTTTGAAGCTGGACGCAAAGGCAAAATCCGAGTTAACACCATATCTGCAGGTATCCTTTTTCAGAAGAAACACGGTTTCTGACAGCTAACTTATCTTGGAGGAAACCTAGCATAATAAACGAGTGCACTTAAATTGCATTTTGTACAATTTAGTTACTATCTAAGCAATCAATCACTATTTTCTTGGATGTTTGCTCAAGTCATTTAAACATGTCATAGTTACATTACTCGTCCATGGTAATCTGCTTTGTTTAGCTGTTAAACAGTTTGGCAGCACTTGGAAGTGTATCAAATTTGCTTCATTGTGATTTCTTGGATGCATATGTAGGTCCTCTGGGAAGCAGAGCAGCCAAGGCAATTGGATTCATTGAGAAGATGATCGAGTACTCTTATGTCAATGCACCATTGCAGAAGGAGCTTCTGGCAGGTTAATGATTTTTGTCTACATATAACTCACCGACTCCTTCCCTTGTTTTATTTCCACAAAGACATGCAACTTTTTTCTAAGAAATGATATCTTATAAGAATGTTGGCATGTTGAACAGATGAAGTCGGGAACACGGCAGCATTCCTGGTGTCTCCTTTGGCTTCTGCCATCACTGGATCGACTGTTTACGTCGACAACGGACTGAACACCATGGGTCTTGCGGTTGACAGCCCCACAGTATCTTCGTTGTTGTGATTCTAGTAGGCGGACCTATTTTTCCCGATTCACCGCGGCTTGATTGTTGAATAAGGAGCTTAGTTAGTTAGTACTGTAAGAGGCTCTTGCTAAGAGCCGAGGGCAGGAGAAAAAAGAGAAGGGGGTGGCTGTTGAAAATGACTTTTTAAGCAGTCCAGTACCTCCTCTTTGGCCCATTTCTAATGTTATCTCAAATGTTGTTGTTGCTGATACTGTGTTCAGTGTGGCTGGTTGGTGCCTCGACAAACTGTGTTATATATATACATCAGAAATTGTGTTCAAGAAATAAAGCAGGTATGGTTGGATGGTTGGGATCGTACTATATGAGATCTTTGCGCCGTATGGATGAGACAGGATTAACCCTGCACAAGCACAGAATCACGCTCTCTTGAACTCTGTTTTGTACATGTACTGATTGGGTTAGATCAAAGGTCAATGCTGATTGGGTTAGAGAAAGAGAGAAGTGCATATTACACCCCTCAACTCTAGCCCTAGTTTAATATACAACCCCCAACTTCAAAATCGTTTAATCTGCAACCTCCAACTCTTAAAACTGGCCAAAATTCAACCCTCCCCTTCCCTTGACCGGGTTTGACCCATTGATTTGATGAACAGTAAGTTCGGAAAAAAAAATGAAAATTCAGAAAAATAAAATTTCAGAAAGCATTTTTTGCCTCCGGATGAACAGTATTTCAAAAAAAATTGGGAACGGAATTTTTAAAAAATAAATTCGACTTTTCACCAGTGAACAATATTAAAAATTCAGTTTTTTTTACATGTACCCGGAGGTAATAAATTGGAAACAAAATTCACCGGGATTTGTTTTTTGAATTACTGTAAACAACGTGAACAGTATTCAAAAAAGTAAAAAAATCAGGAAAAATCATTTTTTCACTGCGTGAAAAGTGACCGAGGGAAAATTTTCGTTCCAAAAGTTCGAACTTGTTTTGAATTACTGTTCGCACGGTGGAAAAGTCGAAATTATTTTTAAAATTTTGTTCCCAACTATTTTTTGAATTTACATTTTTTTATTTTTATTTTTCTGAATTTTTCATTTTTTTCAAATTTACTGTTCATCAGTCAATGGGTCAGACCCAGTCAAAACCGGTCAAGGGAAGAGGAGGGTTGAATTTTGGTCGGTTTTAAGAGTTGGAGGTTGCAGATTAGACGGTTTTAGAGTTGGAGGTTGTATATTAGACTAGGGCTAGAGTTGAGGAGTGTAATATGCACTTCTCTCTTAGAGAAATGGCAATGTTATTGCTGTCCTTTGGATAAATTGAGCAATGCAAGTTTGTAACAATTCTGTGGTCCAGGAACATAAGAAAAAGAATAAGAGATACTACCAATCTATGACTGCAATCAAATGGGAGGTTCATTTGGGCTATGCTAGGCGCCGGGCTAGAGGACTCGACCGGGTGCTCCTCTTGCCCGACCGGCCGTCTCCCAGGACATCTGATCCCACTTATGTGTAAAATTTAGAGCATCCAATTGTTTTTTTTTAAGTTAGAGCATCCAATTGTTGCAACATGAAATTCCACTTGCAATATTTTACTGTGTGTACACAATGTCGTTGCAATGTTTTCTCCGTGTTCCGTGAAAAAACGTGCACAAAACATTGTTAGGTTTCAAGCATGTATATGCAATAAAGCATTCTACGTATGCAACAAATCCCCATCATTTCAATAAGAGATAATTGCATATTCATCTCTCAACTATTGTTGTAGTGTAGATTTTCTCTCTCTCTATTAATTTATTGTGATCCTCACCCTAAATCAAACTGCCAATGCCAGGTAAAACTGGTCCTCGGTAGCCATCAATCTCAATGAAAACATGATCTTGATCTGACGTAGCTAGGTGAAGGCCTTATGGTGTATGTGAGTGTTTTATCTGTCATCCCGATGACACGTAAGAGTATACAGAGCCCATTTAATTTAAGTCGACCACCCCCCTCTCTGTGTCCCCAAAAATTCCTTTCCCATGAACACTATTGGTGTTGGCAGCAAACCATACGTCCATACTACTACTGTGGTGCCACTGCTAGCAGCGGCAAAAACTAAAGTCTAGCAGTAGTTGTGGTGCCATCGCTAGCGGCGGCAAAAACTAAAGTCTAGCAGTAGTTGTGGTGCCACCGCTAGCGGCGGCAAAAACTAAAGTCCACCATAGGTCTAAAGAAGTTGTCTAGAACTCTAATACCCTACTTGGATTGATTGTAATTTGTGTGTGCTCCCCGTTATTTAGTTCAAAATTGACATAATTGACATTACTTATTTGCCCATTTGGGTTAACACCGCAAACAATTATTACCATCTAATCCATATGCCGTAAGCCTCCTCTTAAAACTTTCTTTGTTGTTGGTATCAACATGAATTGTTGATCTTATGCTACTATCTTTTACTTAGTAGCACATGATTTTACCAGACATATCACAAGAAAACACCTTAGTCTGCACATAGTACTTATACTAGAAGCATGTCGCGCGCTTCGCTGCGCCGAGTCCTCCCTCACACCTTCACTTGGGCAACGCTCAGTTGCACAAGTGAAGAAAACTATGGACATAGCCAACACATATCAAATAATCTTGTTCTTCTTTGCTCCTGTAGTTGCTGGCCTACAACAACACCTAGTTTGTGACCCAGGTAAACAGAGTTATTCATCACCAAACGGTGTCAGGTATGTGTACTATATGCGGGATGGAGGATGAAAGTACTTTCCATGCCCTTGTGTCTTGCCCAAAGGTGCGTGCGTTTCGTTTTGCTATGAGAGAAGAGTGGAATATTCCTGCCGAGGAGCTTTTCAGATTTACGGGGCCAGACTGGATGTTTATTCTGCTTGATCAATTGGGGTCGCCAGAACGTGATCAAGTTTTATTCATGCTTTGGAGAGCTTGGCATCTCAGAAATGATATGATCTTTGGGAAGGGGAAAGAATCCTTACGTGCTTCTGTCACTTTTGTGGGAAATTACTGAAAATCTTTCACAAATGTCAAAAACTGTGCGCAAGTTGACTTAAGCATCAAAGGTAAGGGGGTGATTGATAATGGGAGGTACATCACACCAATCGCGAAGGCTCATCGTAATTGGGAACCACCGGACCAAGGGTATATTAAGATAAACGTTGATGCTAGTTTTGTGGAGAGCATGAGATCTGCCAACATTGGGATAATTGCCAGGAATCACCTTGGCTAAGTCCTGATTTCCTCATGGGATTTTATCGGGTCGTGCACTTGTGTGGATGAAGCAGAATTTCGTGCGGCGCTTGCTGGGTTATATATTGGTATTACATTCCATAGTCCTGTTATTTTGGAGACTGACAGCACGACTGTTGCTTTTTCTCTGGCAAAAGATTCTTTTGACAGGTCTCCTTTTGTGGACCTGAAAAAGGAGGCGATGAGTGTCTCAAACCTCATTACGGATTTCAAGATAGTGAAGATTGACAGGCAGGAAAATAGGGTGGCGCATGAGATTGCTAAATTTTGTTTTGATAGTAGGTCAGACGGTGTTTTATGTAATAGTGTTCCGCCCTGCGTGGCTAGATTTGTAATGAACGATTGTAAGAATTTTGTTATTTCTGATTAATATATGGGGGTTTTCAAAAAAAAGTTCTGATAAGAATTAGGAGATGAAATCTTGGTAATAGAAATGAAATGAAATGACTTAACAAGATTCCCAAGCTTAAATTATCAGTCGCAAGCAACTATTTGAACAAATTACACCAAGAAACCCGGACTAAGCCTTTATCAGGGAAATCTGACTGGTTTTGTTACCTTACCAAAGGTGAAAAACCTCCAAATTAATTGAAACAACATGATTTGTTAGATGGAAGGAAAGAAAGAAAGACAAACATACATCCATAGAATCACATGAAGTGCAAGCAGAATAAATAGGAAAGCGTGACATTGATAAATTAAGAGGGACAGATGCAAGCATACCAACAACAACAGAAACCAAATATAAGATTTAATCAAGTGATTGGCATGAGAATCGCCTACAATACGTAGGAAGCAACTTGAACGGGTGAATTAGGAGCGCTCGATCAGTTGCGTCACATGTTTGCATTTTATCAAACACATGCCATGTAGGAAATACATGTAGCTAAATATATAAAAGAATGGGGAATAGAAAGACAACCGAGAAAGGCCACACGCGCTCGTCACTACTGTTCTTTGTTTTGCTGGCAACAAACTAAAGCACTTCCCCACCGACAATCTTGGCCCACACACCCCAATCGCTTACCAAGAGGGCTCACCGAGTGGCAAATCCCTCCATACGACCCAGCATGAGGACCAGGTAAAAATTGAGACACAATGCAAAATCAACAACTTCAATTGATTGTGAGGCCTTAAAACTTAGGGAGCATAGTAATATACAAGATGTATTTAAGATGTACATTAGACATTTGCAAAGTACGACACTAGCATTTTGGAGACCCTAGTGCAAACTGAATACAATGGGCGAACCACTATATAGAGAAAAATGAGCACCTCCACGGGCATATATTATATACCATGAAAGTCGTAATAAAAGCATAAACATTGGAAAATGTAATTTTTGGTAGCAAATAAGGTCTTAACCAACTTTCACTCTCACAAAGTGCCTAGGAGCACGTGCTAGAGCTGACTCTTCACCAAGAGTCCGCTTACATTCTCTCTTCTCTTTTCTTTCCTCCAACTAAGCAAGAATATACTTATAGCCAGCTGACTCAGCTATATTGTACTTGCTCTAATGGGTTTAATAGTGTGGTGTCGGGGACGGGGTGGGGGCAGGACCAGAGCCCCCCCCCCCCCCGCCCCCGCCCCGCCCCCTAAAGTATTCATGGTTGGCATAGTAAGGGATTCATCCAAAAAAAGTCATATTTTTCAGTACTATACTTATGTGTGTAGATGTATTGTGACCTTGTTTGAGTTGGGCCCTAAGCCATCATTCTTCTTGTCATGGTCTAGAGTTGTCTATGAAGGTTGTAGAATTAGTTCAGACCATAGCTCCTTGACAATGGTCCACATGTTTTGCGGACTACCAATTTAACCAGCATGCTTGCTCGGCTTGTTGCACATACTTAGCTCTCCTTAATAGTGTCACTTTTCAGAGTTTTCTTCTAACAATGCCATCACCTACGTGTTGTGGATGCCCTTGCAGCCAATGGTCAAGTTACACAAGGATGTTCAATTAAAAAATCCTCCACAACAAAATTTCTTAGTATTTCTTCCAAAGTTGGGGCTGCCCTTTGGCATTCACATAGCTCCGCCATTGATAGCGGTATCGACCAAAACATTCATGGAATCCTCTGTGGCAACATTTATATGCTCTTGCACCATCTGTACTCGTATGGAAGTAAGTCTGGAATAGATCTTACCAAGTACGCATAATATCTTGACAAGCGAACATTTGTGGTCTTGCGATCATTAGTGGGAGGGTTGTGTTGTGGGATTCTTAACTAAAAATGCTTGTGATGTTGTGCCATTTTAGTATTACCTCTGCCATACATATGCCATTGCAAGTACAGAGTAAGTTGCTGTAATTTTATAGGCTTTTAGGCAAAAAGGTTGCACCATGCCTTGCTATCCCGATGATGTTACTTAGGATCTCTAGGATGACCGTTTTCATAGGTGTATATACTGCATAGCAAGAAAGCCATCATAAGGGCATAAAAATAAAAAATATAATTGTCAGAAAATAAGGTATTAGTACACCATGTGTATGTGATTATAGGATCAATAATGATTACAAGATACATGTACTCCAACATAAACAACTATCGGAGAAGCATTTTGTGGTGTTGTGAGGGCCAGAGCCCCCTTCCATAACATAAGGTGGGGAGAGATGCCAAGCCCCTTAATCCTAACTTTACAGAGAATTGATTAGTCCTAAAGTTTGTGTTAAAGGGTAAGTACCCCCAATTCGTTTGTTTGCCATTATCACCCAAACATCATTACTACGGGCATACCCCCCCTCCTTTGCCGTGAACCATCCAGAGAGATCAACCTTTTGGTTTAACCAAGCCAAACATTTTTGAGTCATCCATGGACTTTGGTTTAACCAAGCCGAATGATTGGATGGCTGTTAGGATGTAAAAGGTCTGAGCTATTGTTTTTATTCCTATGAAATGTGAAGGATGTGAATCAATCCTATATAGGACTAGGAATCCGTTTCTAAAAAACAACGGGCTCTAAAATAGAGGTCTACTGTTCACCTCCACACACAAATAGGTATTGTCCTAGAATATGCACATTAAAATTATTTACCTTTGATCAATAATCCTTTTACAATAATTTAGATTGTACATAATAAGAATATAAATATCAGTTTTGCTAAAGCACATCTAGATGTGCCATAAGTATTGCACATCTAAGTCCTATATTATTGATTTTACATTAAGATTCGTGTGAATATTTTCTTTTTTTCTTTTCCTTTTTGTGCTTGATTCACTCACTTAGATGTGCCCTAGACACACCCTATAAATGTTGGTATACTATCTGGAAAGGTACGCTTGCCATACTATATGTTTTTCAGATTTTACAAATATAATGCAGTACAAACTTGCGGTCAAAATTGTGTCATGGACACTATGTCAGTGTCCAAAACAACAATTCTTTGTGACTTTAGGACTAACCAATCCTAGCGTAGTCAGGTACCATCAACAAAGTCATTTTTTATTAGTGTTGGTGTTATATTTCGCAAAATATTTTTAAATAATATTATAATGTGTTTATGTATGTAGATATATTGCTTTTTTTTACACAATACAAACACAATGCTCACATATATGCGCATACAATCAACTTTACGAACCTATGCACGCACACCCTACCCCTATGAGCACCTCCCCACAAACGCTTGTCGACGGGAATGTCTCCTTTCACTGAAGGCACATCGCCGGAAGGTCTAAAATAAATCCAGGAAAATGCGACCTCCAGTGCCAAGTGTATGATTTAAACCCTGGTGGGTTGATTCCACCACAAGGAACCTAACCATCTAAGTGAAGGAAATATGCCCTAGAGGCAATAATAAAGTTATTATTTATTTCCTTATATCATGATAAATGTTTATTATTCATGCTAGAATTGTATTAACCGGAAACATAATACATGTGTGAATACATAGACAAACAGAGTGTCACTAGTATGCCTCTACTTGACTAGCTCGTTAATCAAAGATGGTTATGTTTCCTAACCATGAACAAAGAGTTGTTATTTGATTAACGAGGTCACATCATTAGTTGAATGATCTGATTGACATGACCCATTCCATTAGCTTAGCACTCGATCGTTTAGTATGTTGCTATTGCTTTCTTCATGACTTATACATGTTCCTATAACTATGAGATTATGCAACTCCCGTTTACCGGAGGAACACTTTGGGTACTACCAAACGTCACAACGTAACTGGGTGATTATAAAGGAGTACTACAGGTGTCTCCAAAGGTACATGTTGGGTTGGCGTATTTCGAGATTAGGTTTTGTCACTCCGATTGTCGGAGAGGTATCTCTGGGCCCTCTCGGTAATACACAAAGCCTTGCAAGCATTGTAACTAAGATGTTAGTTGTGAGATGATGTATTACGGAACGAGTAAAGAGACTTGCCGGTAACGAGATTGAACTAGGTATTGGATACCGACGATCGAATCTCAGGCAAGTAACATACCAATGACAAAGGGAACGACGTATGTTGTTATACGGTCTGACCGATAAAGATCTTCGTAGAATATGTAGGAGCCAATATGGGCATCCAGGTCCCGCTATTGGTTATTGACCGGAGACGTGTCTCGGTCATGTCTACATTGTTCTCGAACCCGTAGGGTCCGCACGCTTAAGGTTACGATGACAGTCATATTATGAGTTTATGCATTTTGATGTACCGAAGGTTGTTCGGAGTCCCGGATGTGATCATGGACATGACGAGGAGTCTCGAAATGGTCGAGACATAAAGATTGATATATTGGAAGCCTATGTTTGGATATCGGAAGTGTTCCGGGTGAAATCGGGATTTTACCGGAGTACCGGGAGGTTACCGGAACCCCCCGGGGAGCTATATGGGCCTTAGTGGGCCTTAGTGGAAAAGAGAAGGGGCTGCCCTAGATGGGCTGCGCGCCACCCTCCCTCCCCTAGTCCTATTAGGACAAGGAGAGGTGGCCGGCCCCCCTCTCTCTTTTCCCCCTCCGCGAATCCTATTCCAACTAGGATTGGGGGGGGGGGGAATCCTACTCCCAGAGGGAGTAGGACTCTCTTGGCGCGCCAAGCTTGGCCGGCCAGCCTCCCCCCTCTAGTCCTTTATATACTGAGGCAGAGGCACCCCAGAAACACACAAGTTGATCCACGTGATCTATTCCTTAGCCGTGTGCGGTGCCCCCAGCCACCATAATCCTCGATAATACTGTAGCGGAGTTTAGGCGAAGCCCTGCTGCTGTAGTGCATCAAGATCGTCACCACGCCGTTGTGCTGACAGAACTCTTCCCCGACACTTTGCTGGATCGGAGTCCGGGGATCGTCATCGAGCTGAACGTGTGCTCGAACTCGGAGGTGCCGTAGTTTCGGTGCTTGATCGGTTGGATCGTGAAGACGTACGACTACTTCCTCTACGTTGCGTCATCGCTTCCGCAGTCGGTTTGCGTGGGTACGTAGACAACACTCTCCCCTCTCGTTGCTATGCATCACATGATCTTGCATGTGCGTAGGAATTTTTTTGAAATTACTACGAAACCCAATAGTGGTATCAGAGCCTAGGTTATTTATGTTGATGTTATATGCACGAGTAGAACACAAGTGAGTTGTGGGCGATATAAGTCATACTGCCTACCAGCATGTCATACTTTGGTTCGGCGGCATTGTTGGACGAGACGACCCGGACCAACCTTACGCGTACGCTTACGCGAGACCGGTTCCCCCGACGTGCTTTGCACATAGGTGGCTTGCGGGCGACTATCTCTCCAACTTTAGTTGAACCAAGTGTGGCTACGCCCGGTCCTTGCGAAGGTTAAAATGGAGTCTATTTGACAAACTATCGTTGTGGTTTTGATGCGTAGGTGAGATTGGTTCTTGCTTAAGCCCGTAGCAGCCACGTAAAACTTGCAACAACAAAGTAGAGGACGTCTAACTTGTTTTTGCAGGTTATGTTGTGATGTGATATGGTCAAGGCATGATGCTGAATTTTATTGTATGAGATGATCATGTTTTGTAACCGAGTTATCGGCAACTGGCGGGAGCCATATGGTTGTCGCTTTATTGTATGCAATGCAATCGCGATGTAATGCTTTACTTTATTACTAAACGGTAGTGATAGTCGTGGAAGCATAAGATTGGCGAGACGACAACGATGCTACGATGGAGATCAAGGTGTCGCGCCGGTGACGATGGTGATCATAACGGTGCTTCGGAGATGGAGATCACAAGCACAAGATGATGATGGCCATATCATATCACTTATATTGATTGCATGAGATGTTTATCCTTTTATGCATCTTATCTTGCTTTGATTGACGGTAGCATTATAAGATGATCCCTCACTAAATTATCAAGAAGTGTTCTCCCTGAGTATGCACCGTTGCCAAAGTTCGTCGTGCCCAGACACCACGTGATGATTGGGTGTGATAAGCTCTACGTCCATCTACAACGGGTGCAAGCCAGTTTTGCACACGCAGAATACTCAGGTTAAACTTGACGAGCCTAGCATATGCAGATATGGCCTCGGAACACGGAGACCGAAAGGTCGAGCGTGAATCATATAGTAGATATGATCAACATAACGATGTTCGCCATTGAAAACTACTCCGTCTCACGTGATGATCGGTTATGGTTTAGTTGATTTGGATCACGTAATCACTTAGAAGATTAGAGGGATGTCTATCTAAGTGGGAGTTCTTAAGTAATTTGATTAATTGAACTTAAACTTATCATGAACTTAGTACCTAATAGTATCTTGCTTGTTTATGTTGATTGTAGATAGATGGCTCGTGCTGTTGTTCCGTTGAATTTTAATGCGTTCCTTGAGAAAGAAAAGTTGAAAGATGATGGTAGCAATTATACGGACTGGGTCCGTAACTTGAGGATTATCCTCATTGCTGCTCAGAAGAATTACGTCCTGCAAGCACCGCTGGGTTCCAGGCCTGCTGCTGGAGCAACACCAGATGTTATGAACGTCTGGCAGAGCAAAGCTGATGACTACTCGATAGTTCAGTGTGCCATGCTTTACGGCTTAGAATCGGGACTTCAACGACGTTTTGAACGTCATGGAGCATATGAGATGTTCCAGGAGCTGAAGTTAATATTTCAGGCAAATGCCCGGATTGAGAGATATGAAGTCTCCAATAAATTCTATAGCTGCAAGATGGAGGAGAACAGTTCTGTCAGTGAGCATATACTCAAAATGTCTGGTATAATAATCACTTGATTCAGATGGGAGTTAATCTTCCAGATGATTGCGTCATTGACAGAATTCTCCAATCACTGCCACCAAGCTACAAGAGCTTCGTGATGAACTATAATATGCAAGGGATGAACAAGACTATTCCCGAGCTCTTCGCAATGCTGAAAGCTGCGGAGGTAGAAATCAAGAAGGAGCATCAAGTGTTGATGGTTAACAAGACCACTAGTTTCAAGAAAAAGGGCAAAGGGAAGAAGAAGGGGAACTTCAAGAAGAACAGCAAGCAAGTTGCTGCTCAGGAGAAAGAAACCCAAGTCTGGACCTAAGCCTGAAACTGAGTGCTTCTACTGCAAGCAGACTGGTCACTAGAAGCGGAACTGCCCCAAGTATTTGGCGGATAAGAAGGATGGCAAGGTGATCAAAGGTATATGTGATATACATGTTATTGATGTGTACCTTACTAGAGCTCGCAGTAGCACCTGGGTATTTGATACTGGTTCTGTTGCTAATATTTGCAACTCGAAACAGGGACTACAGAATAAGCGGGCACTGGCAAAGGACGAGGTGACGATGCGCGTGGGAAACGGTTCCAAAGTCGATGTGATCACGGTCGGCACGCTACCTCTACATCTACCTTCGGGATTAATATTAGACCTAAATAATTGTTATTTGGTGCCAGCGTTGAGCATGAACATTATATCTGGATCTTGTTTAATGCGAGACGGTTATTCATTTAAATCAGAGAATAATGGTTGTTCTATTTATATGAGTAATATCTTTTATGGTCATGCACCTTTGAAGAGTGGTCTATTTTTGATGAATCTCGATAGTAGTGATACACATATTCATAATGTTGAAGCCAAAAGATGCAGAGTTGATAATGAAAGTGCAACTTATTTGTGGCACTGTCGTTTAGGTCATATCGGTGTAAAGCGCATGAAGAAACTCCATACTGATGGACTTTTGGAACCACTTGATTATGAATCACTTGGTACTTGCGAACCGTGCCTCATGGGCAAGATGACTAAAACACCATTCTCCGGTACTATGGAGAGAGCAACAGATTTGTTGGAAATCATACATACCGATGTATGTGGTCTGATGAATATTGAGGCTTGTGGCGGATATCGTTATTTTCTCACCTTCACAGATGACTTAAGCAGATATGGGTATATCTACTTAATGAAACATAAGTCTAAAACATTTGAAAAGTTCAAAGAATTTCAGAGTGAAGTTGAAAATCATCGTAACAAGAAAATAAAGTTTCTACGATCTGATCGTGGAGGAGAATATTTGAGTTATGAGTTTGGTGTACATTTGAAAAATTGTGGAATAGCTTCGCAACTCACGCCACCCGGAACACCACAGCGTAATGGTGTGTCCGAACGTCGTAATCGTACTTTACTAGATATGGTGCAATCTATGATGTCTCTTACTGATTTACCGCTATCGTTTTGGGGTTATGCTTTAGAGACGGCCGCATTCACGTTAAATAGGGCACCATCAAAATCCGTTGAGACGACGCATTATGAACTGTGGTTTGGCAAGAAACCAAAGTTGTCGTTTCTTAAAGTTTGGGGCTGTGATGCTTATGTGAAAAAGCTTCAACCTGATAAGCTCGAACCCAAATCGGAGAAATGTGTCTTCATAGGATACCCAAAGGAGACTGTTGGGTACACCTTCTATCACAGATCCGAAGGCAAGACATTCGTTGCTAAGAATGGATCCTTTCTAGAGAAGGAGTTTCTCTCGAAAGAAGTGAGTGGGAGGAAAGTAGAACTTGACGAGGTAACTGTGCCTGCTCCCTTATTGGAAAATAGTACATCACAGAAAACTGTTTCTGCGACATCTATACCAATTAGTGAGGAAGCTAATGATGTTGATCATGAAACTTCAGGTCAAGATACTACTGAACCTCGTAGATCGACCAGAGCGAGATCCGCACCAGAGTGGTATGGTAATCCTGTTCTGGAAGTCATGCTACTAGATCATGATGAACCTACGAACTATGAAGAAGCGATGGTGAGCCCAGATTCCGCAAAGTGGCTTGAAGCCATGAAATCTGAGATGGGATCCATGTATGAGAACAAAGTATGGACTTTGGTTGACTTGCCCGATGATCGGCAAGCAATTGAGAATAAATGGATCTTCAAGAAGAAGACTGACGCTGATGGTAATGTTACTGTCTACAAAGCTAGACTTGTCGCAAAAGGTTTTCGACAAGTTCAAGGGGTTGACTACGATGAGACCTTCTCACCCGTAGCGATGCTTAAGTCTGTCCGAATCATGTTAGCAATAGCCGCATTTTATGATTATGAAATTTGGCAGATGGATGTCAAAACTGCATTCCTGAATGGATTTCTGGAAGAAGAGTTGTATATGATACAACCGGAAGGTTTTGTCGATCCAAAGGGAGCTAACAAAGTGTGCAAGCTCCAGCGATCCATTTATGGACTGGTGCAAGCCTCTCGGAGTTGGAATAAATGTTTTGATAGTGTGATCAAATTTGGTTTTATACAGACTTTCGGAGAAGCCTGTGTTTACAAAAAAGTGAGTGGGAGCTCTGTAGCATTTCTGATATTATATGTGGATGACATATTGCTGATTGGAAATGATATAGAATTTCTGGATAGCATAAAGGGATACTTGAATAAGAGTTTTTCAATGAAATACCTCGGTGAAGCTTCTTACATATTAGGCATAAAGATCTATAGAGATAGATCAAGACGCTTAATTGGACTTTCACAAAGCACATACCTTGACAAGATTTTGAAAAAGTTCAAAATGGATCAAGCAAAGAAAGGGTTCTTGCCTGTGTTACAAGGTGTGAAGTTGAGTCAGACTCAATGCCCGACCACTACAGAAGATAGAGAGAAAATGAAAGATGTTCCCTATGCTTCAGCCATAGGCTCTATCATGTATGCAATGCTGTGTACCAGACCTGATGTGTGCCTTGCTATAAGTTTAGCAGGGAGGTACCAAAGTAATCCAGGAGTGGATCACTGGACAGCGGTCAAGAACATCCTGAAATACCTGAAAAGGACTAAGGATATGTTTCTCGTATATGGAGGTGACAAAGAGCTCACCGTAAAAGGTTACGTTGATGCAAGCTTTGACACTGATCTGGACGATTCTAAATCGCAAACCGGATACGTGTTTACATTAAACGGTGGAGCTGTCAGTTGGTGCAGTTCTAAACAAAGCGTCGTAGCGGGATTTACATGTGAAGCGGAGTACATAGTTGCTTCGGAAGCAGCAAATGAAGGAGTCTGGATGAAGGAGTTCATATCCGATCTAGGTGTCATACCTAGTGCATCGGGTCCAATGAAAATCTTTTGTGACAATACTGGTGCAATTGCCTTGGCAAAGGAATCCAGATTTCACAAAAGGACCAAACACATCAAGAGACGCTTCAATTCCATCCGGGATCTAGTCCAGGTGGGAGACATAGAGATTTGCAAGATACATACGGATCTGAATGTTGCAGACCCGTTGACTAAGCCTCTTCCACGAGCAAAACATGATCAGCACCAAAGCTCCATGGGTGTTAGAATCATTACAGTGTAATCTAGATTATTGACTCTAGTGCAAGTGGGAGACTGAAGGAAATATGCCCTAGAGGCAATAATAAAGTTATTATTTATTTCCTTATATCATGATAAATGTTTATTATTCATGCTAGAATTGTATTAACCGGAAACATAATACATGTGTGAATACATAGACAAACAGAGTGTCACTAGTATGCCTCTACTTGACTAGCTCGTTAATCAAAGATGGTTATGTTTCCTAACCATGAACAAAGAGTTGTTATTTGATTAACGAGGTCACATCATTAGTTGAATGATCTGATTGACATGACCCATTCCATTAGCTTAGCACCCGATCATTTAGTATGTTGCTATTGCTTTCTTCATGACTTATACATGTTCCTATAACTATGAGATTATGCAACTCCCGTTTACCGGAGGAACACTTTGGGTACTACCAAACGTCACAACGTAACTGGGTGATTATAGAGGAGTACTACAGGTGTCTCCAAAGGTACATGTTGGGTTGGCGTATTTCGAGATTAGGTTTTGTCACTCTGATTGTCGGAGAGGTATCTCTGGGCCCTCTCGGTAATACACAAAGCCTTGCAAGCATTGTAACTAAGATGTTAGTTGTGAGATGATGTATTACGGAACGAGTAAAGAGACTTGCCGGTAACGAGATTGAACTAGGTATTGGATACCGACGATCGAATCTCAGGCAAGTAACATACCGATGACAAAGGGAACGACGTATGTTGTTATACGGTCTGACCGATAAAGATCTTCGTAGAATATGTAGGAGCCAATATGGGCATCCAGGTCCCGCTATTGGTTATTGACCGGAGACGTGTCTCGGTCATGTCTACATTGTTCTCGAACCCGTAGGGTCCGCACGCTTAAGGTTACGATGACAGTCATATTATGAGTTTATGCATTTTGATGTACCGAAGGTTGTTCGGAGTCCCGGATGTGATCACGGACATGACGAGGAGTCTCGAAATGGTCGAGACATAAAGATTGATATATTTGAAGCCTATGTTTGGATATCGGAAGTGTTCCGGGTGAAATCGGGATTTTACCGGAGTACCGGGAGGTTACCGGAACCCCCCGGGGAGCTATATGGGCCTTAGTGGGCCTTAGTGGAAAAGAGAAGGGGCTGCCCTAGATGGGCTGCGCGCCACCCTCCCTCCCCTAGTCCTATTAGGACAAGGAGAGGTGGCTGGCCCCCCCTCTCTCTTTTCCCCCTCCGCGAATCCTATTCCAACTAGGATTGGGGGGGGGGGATCCTACTCCCAGAGGGAGTAGGACTCTCCTGGCGCGCCAAGCTTGGCCGGCCAGCCTCCCCCCTCTAGTCCTTTATATACTGAGGCAGAGGCACCCCAGAAACACACAAGTTGATCCACGTGATCTATTCCTTAGCCGTGTGCGGTGCCCCCAGCCACCATAATCCTCGATAATACTGTAGCGGAGTTTAGGCGAAGCCCTGCTGCTGTAGTGCATCAAGATCGTCACCACGCCGTCGTGCTGACGGAACTCTTCCCCGACACTTTGCTGGATCGGAGTCCGGGGATCGTCATCGAGCTGAACGTGTGCTCGAACTCGGAGGTGCCGTAGTTTCGGTGCTTGATCGGTTGGATCGTGAAGACGTACGACTACTTCCTCTACGTTGCGTCATCGCTTCCGCAGTCGGTCTGCGTGGGTACGTAGACAACACTCTCCCCTCTCGTTGCTATGCATCACATGATCTTGCATGTGTGTAGGAAATTTTTTGAAATTACTACGAAACCCAACACTAAGCTACCCTCATTTCGCTGTATGTAGATATACTGGACCCTTATTTTGAGATGAACCCTAAGTTGTCGCAAATTTTTGCTATGGTCCAGGGAACAACCCTAGCCAAGTTGGTCGGGGGCAGAGGCTATCCTTAATTCTGCAAAATGGAAAATGATACATGGCAGATTGTGTAAAACAGCGGAGAACGTCGTACCTCTCTAGAGGCGACGGTTTCATGTTAATATAGGCAGGGGCATATCCCTGATAAGCATACAAGGTTGTTGAGATTACATCTTGAGGTACAAGGAAGGTAGAGATAAGATATACATGAGGAGATTACAACCATATACTCTAACCAACCTAGACCGAAGCCTATCTCAACTAAACCGGTGCGTGGTGCGCCCCTTGGACCTGAATATTGCATGGTTTAACTGTTGGGGAACGTAGTAATTTCAAAAAATTTCCTATGCACACGCAAGATCATGGTGATGCATAGCAACGAGAGGGGAGAGTGTGATCTACGTACCCTTGTAGACCGACAGCGGAAGCGTTAGCACAACGCGGTTGATGTAGTCATACGTCTTCACGGCCCGACCGATCAAGCACCGAAACTACGGCACCTCCGAGTTCTAGCACACGTTCAGCTCGATGACGATCCCCGGACTCCGATCCAGCAAAGTGTCGGGGAAGAGTTCCGTCAGCACGACGGCGTGGTGACGATCTTGATGTACTACCGTCGCAGGGCTTCGCCTAAGCACCGCTACAATATTATCGAGTACTATGGTGGAAGGGGGCACCGCACACGGTTAAAAATATGATCACACGGATCAACTTGTGTATCTAGGGGTGCCCCTTGCCCCCGTATATAAAGGATCAAAGGGGGGGTGTGGCCGGCCATGAGGAGGGCCTGCCACGAGGAGTCCTACTCCCACCGGGAGTAGGATTCCCCCCTTTCCTAGTTGGAATAGGATTCGGGAGGGGGGAAAAAGGAGAGAGAGAAGGAAGGGGGGGCGCCGCCCTCCTCTCCTTGTCCTATTCGGACTAGGGGGGGGGAGGGGCGCGCGGCCCAGCCCTGGCCACCTCTCCTCTCTTCCACTAAAGCCCACTAAGGCCCATATACCTTCCGGGGGGTTCCGATAACCTCCCGGTACTCCGGTAAAATCCCGATTTCACCCGGAACACTTCCGATATCCAAATATAGGCTTCCAATATATCAATCTTTATGTCTCGACCATTTCGAGACTCCTCGTCATGTCCGAGATCACATCCGGGACTCCGAACAAACTTCGGTACATAAAAAATGCATAAACTCATAATATAACTGTCATCGAAACCTTAAGCGTGCGGACCCTACGGGTTCGAGAACAATGTAGACATGACCGAGACATGTCTCCGGTCAATAACCAATAGCGGAACCTGGATGCTCATATTGGCTCCTACATATTCTACGAAGATCTTTTATCGGTCAGACCGCATAACAACATACGTTGTTCCCTTTGTCATCGGTATGTTACTTGCCCGAGATTCGATCGTCGGTATCTCAATACCTAGTTCAATATCGTTACCGGCAAGTCTCTTTACTCGTTCCGTAATACATCATCCCACAACTAACTCATTAGTTGCAATGCTTGCAAGGCTTATGTGATGTGCATTACCGAGAGGGCCCAGAGATACCTCTCCGACAATCGGAGTGACAAATCCTAATCTCGAAATACGCCAACCCAACATGTACCTTTGGAGACACCTGTAGAGCACCTTTATAATCACCTAGTTACATTGTGACGTTTGGTAGCACACAAAGTGTTCCTCCGGCAAACGGGAGTTGCATAATCTCATAGTCATAGGAACATGTATAAGTCATGAAGAAAGCAATAGCAACATACTAAACGATCGGGTGCTAAGCTAACGGAATGGATCATGTCAATCAGATCATTCATCTAATGATGTGATCCCGTTAATCAAATAACTCTTTGTTCATGGTTAGGAAACATAACCATCTTTGATTAACGAGCTAGTCAAGTAGAGGCATACTAGTGACACTTTGTTTGTCTATGTATTCACACATGTATTATGTTTCCGGTTAATACAATTCTAGCACGAATAATAAACATTTATCATGATATAAGGAAATAAATAATAACTTTATTATTTCCTCTAGGGCATATTTCCTTCATTAACACCCTCCCATAATCACAACTTGGACAAGTTGAGATTACGCTTAAATTCTTCAAAACCTCTGGTAGGCAAAGCTTTAGTGAAGCCATCTGCAACTTGATCTTGAGACCGAATGAACCGAATATCCAGCTTTTTGTCTGCAACTCTTTCTCTGACAAAGTGAAAATCTATTTCGATATGTTTTGTTCTTGCATGAAATATTGGGTTAGCAGAAAGATAGGTGACACCCAAATTGTCACACCATAAGCATGGGGCCTGTTTACTATGTATTCCAAGCTCCTTTAATAATGACTGAACCCAAATAATTTTTGCAGTAGCATTTGCTAGTGCTTTGTATTCTGCTTCTGTGCTGGATCTAGACACAGTAGCTTGTTTCTTAGCACACCATGAGATTAAATTTGGACCAAAGAACACTGCAAAACCACCTGTTGAGCGTCTGTCATCAAGGCAACCTGCCCAATCAGAGTCAGAAAAGGCACTTACAAGTGTTGATGGTGACTTGGTGAAGGTGAGTCCAACACTGGAAGTGTTCTTGACATATCTAAGTATGCGTTTTGCAGCTGTCAGATGTACTGTAGTGGGTGCATGAAGGAACTGACATACTTTGTTCACAACAAAGGAAATATCAGGCCTAGTCAGAGTTAAATATTGCAGTGCACCAACCATACTTCTGTACCTGGCGCTGTCCTCTTGATTCAAGAGTTTCCCTTCTGTTAAGGATAGTTTCTCAGAGCTGGATAGAGGTGTTGGAGCTGCCTTGCAGCCTTGCAACCCTGCTCTTGCTACAAGATCAATGGCATATTTCTCTTGAGACAAGTGAAGCTCATCCCCACTTCTTTTTACTTCAATGCCAAGGAAATAGTGCAAGCCTCCTAGATCCTTAAGAGCAAACTCAGAGTTCAAATCCTTGAGCAGTGCTGAAATAGCTTCATCAGATGAGCTTGTGACAATAATATCATCAACATATATGAGTACAAATATAGATGTATTTGACTTGTTGAAAATAAACAGTGAGGTGTCAGACTTGGACGGAGCAAACCCAAGTCCTTGAAGCTTTGAACTCAACCGAGAATACCATGCTCTAGGAGCTTGTTTTAATCCATATAGAGCCTTATCAAGCTTGCATATGTGGAGGGGTTTTTGTCTGTTTTCAAACCCAGGAGGTTGTTTCATGAACACTTCCTCTTCTAGAACACCATGAAGAAACGCGTTCTGAACATCTAGTTGGCGTAGACTCCATCCTCTGGATACGGCAATAGACAAAACGAGACGAATAGTAGCAGCCTTTACTACAGGACTAAAAGTGTCCTCATAATCTAGACCGTATCTTTGTTTAAAACCTTTTGCAACTAGTCTAGCCTTATAACGATCTATGGTGCCATCAGACTTCTTTTTAATTCTGAAGACCCATTTACAATCTATAACATTTTTACCTTTGCCTTGACGTGCTGGAACTAAGTGCCAAGTTTTGTTTTTGTGGAGCGCCATGTATTCATCCTCCATAGCCTTCTGCCACTTTGGATCGCCTAGAGCTTTTGCAACAGAGTGTGGGATATCTGGTTCATGTGAAACACAAGCAAGTCCAAACTTTGCTAAAGACTTGTAATTTTTGGGTTGAGTTACTCCCCTCTGAAGCCTAGTGCGAGGTGGTGAAGAAGGATCCGCAGAAGATCCAGCGCCAGGAGCGGCTGCAGGCTCGCTGGGCGAGGACATGCAGGCCGGATCTTCTGTGGCCGGCGCACGTGGAGCTGAAGAAGAAGTCACCGCAGAGGATCCCGATCCAGCTGGGGGCGCATGATGGTGCAATGATTGCACCGGTGGGACAGGGACTGCAACGTGATCCACACCGGAGTCAGCGCCCGTATCCAGCCGTGATGGGCGCCGCACGTAGCATCGCGTGTCGGGGCAAAACCGACCAGGTGCGGGGCCAGACGCGGGGCCGGGCGCGGAACCAGGCGTGAGCGGCTGGAGTTGGCGCCGCGTGGCACTGGTGGGTTGGCGCGGAGCGGCCACCGGGCGGTCCACCGAGCCGCTGGTGGCGTGTGGCGACGCGGGGCTCGAGGCGGATCGGCCTGGCGCGGAGGGCGCGGATCCCGCGGGGGCCAGGGCGGCAGACTGGCGCAGGAGCGATCCTGAGGCTAATGCGCCTAGATCCCGAGGGAGATCTGCTTCGATGCTGCTGCTGTTTTGTCCAGGAAACATAAAATGATGATTTGGGCTGATTTCTTCACCATTTTCTGCACAAATTTTTCCGTTGCATCACAAGACTCAAGACCATCATTAGTAAGAGGATTAGTCAACAATTGATCATCAGTGTCTAAAACATCCCCATTGTCACGTCCGGTGAGATGTGAAGGTAGAAGAAGAATCTCCTTTTGAAGAAGGGCTCCGGCGTTTGGATGAAGTTGTGCAAAAGGGAAAACAGTTTCATCAAACACAACGTCACGGGAAATATAGACACGTCCAGTGGATACATCAAGACACTTTACACCCTTATGTTGTGGACTATAGCCCAAGAAAACACACTGTTTTGATCTGAACATGAGTTTGCGGTTGTTGTATGGCCGAAGATTTGGCCAACACGCACACCCAAATACTCATAGAGATGTGTAATCTGGTTTTGTATGAAGGAGACGTTCTACTGGAGATTCATTGTTGATGACTCTACTTGGCAACATGTTTATGAGGTGGACTGCAGTGAGAAAGGCCTCATCCCAGAATTTCAAAGGCATAGAGGCAGCCGCAAGTAAGGCCAGACCGACTTCAACTATATGCCTGTGCTTGCGCTCAGCTGATCCGTTTTGCTGGTGAGCATGGGGGCATGACACGTGGTGTGATATGCCAATTTGCTGAAAAAAGGAGTTGAGGTTGCGGTACTCCCCTCCCCAATCGGATTGGAGAGCTAGGATTTTGCAATCAAACTTTCTTTCTACTAGTGCTTGAAAGTTGTGAAAAACTTGAAAAACATCAGATTTCTTTTTGATGAGATAGATCCATGTGTACTTGCTATAGTCATCGATAAAACTGACGTAATAAGTGTGTCTGCCAACTGATTTTGGGGTAGGACCCCAAACATCGGAAAAAATGAGCTCAAGAGGTTTGGTGGAGATGCTTGTAGACACAAGATAGGGTAATTGATGACTTTTAGCACACTGACATGAATCACAAATTGTTTCACGATCTCGCTCACCAACAAACGGGAGCTTATTCTTTTTAAGCAAGTGTTCAACTAAAGAAAAAGATGCATGCCCTAATCTATCATGCCACCGTGTTGAAGAGACTTTGGTGACACCATAGGCTTGTTTATTCAATCTCCTAAGCTCCGGAATCAACGGGTACAGCCCTCGAACACATCTACCTCGATACAGAATTTTCTTCGTGACCTGATCCTTGATCAAAAAGAAAGACGGATGAAACTCAAGGAATACATGATTGTCAATGGCAATGCGATGAACTGAAAGGAGATTTTTCGAAGCACTAGGGACATGCAAGATTTTTCTTAGACGAATATTTCTATGGGGGGTTTTAAGCACTGAATGACCAACATGGCTAATGCTCATACCTTCTCCGTTGGCAGTGTGAACTTGGTCTTGCCCACGGTACTTTTCACGGACTGTCACCTTTTCCAGCTCGCTCGTGATGTGGTCAGTTGCGCCACTGTCCACATACCAGTTCGTGTTGATGCCGTAGGAGCCATCAGCAGCACCTGCAACTTTCTCATCTTGTGAGGATTCGCCATCATCTTCATAGCGATACCAGCAGTCGCGGGCGGTGTGGCCTAGCTTGCCGCAGATTTGGCATCGTGGCGCATCAGGGTTGGCGCGAGGCCTGCCACCACGGCGGCCCCTATTGTTGTTGTTGGAGGGCCGCCCGCCGCCGCCGCCACCACGAGAGGAGTTGCCGCCGCCACTGTTTCCGCCAGATGGCGGCTTGCCCTTGCCGCGCGGAGGTCCACGATAGCGTGAACCGCCACCACCGCGACCGCCGCCGCGAGAGACCACGTTAGCAGATGACTTGAAGCCCCCGCCTGAGTTGTTGTTGTAGAGGGCGAGGCGCTGATCAAAGTTGCTCATCTGAGCGTAGAGGTCGTCGATGCTGATGGTGTCGTTGCGCGCGTCGTTGGCGGAGACGAGGGGTTGGTACTCCATGTCGAGGCCGGCGGTGATGTAGGAGACAAGTTCATCGTCATCGATGGGCTTTCCGGCGGCTGCGAGCTCATCGGCAAGCGCTCTCATCTGGGCGAAGTAGGCCGCAACAGATTGCGTCCCCTTCTGCGCCGTGGAGAGAGCAACCCGGATGTTGTTGACGCGGGCTTGGGACTGCGATGAGAACATGTGGGCGAGAGCCGCCCAGAGCTCGTGCGGCGTGGCGATGGAGGTAACCTGCACGAGGACTTCTTTGGTGAGAGTATTGAGCAAGTATCCAAGTACCTGCTGCCCTTCTTTGAACCAGATCAGATGGAGAGGGTTCGGTGTCTGCTCTTCTTTCCCGTCTTTGTCCTTCGTGACGAGGATCTTGACAGGTTCCGGCATGGAGCCGTCGGCGTAGCCGAAGAGGCCAGCCCCTCTCAGCCGCGGTGTCACCTGCGCACGCCACAGGACGTAGTTGGTGCGGGTGAGCTTTTCTGCAACCTGCCCAAGGGAAGCCTGGACGGTGCTGGAGGAGGACGACATGGCTGGCGCTGGATGGGTTTTGCTAGATGCGATGGATAGAGGTGGCTCTGATACCATGTAAAAAAGCGGAGAACGTCGTACCTCTCTAGAGGCGACGGTTTCGTGTTAATATAGGCAGGGGCATATCCCTGATAAGCATACAAGGTTGTTGAGATTACATCTTGAGGTACAAGGAAAGTAGAGATAAGATATACATGAGGAGATTACAACCATATACTCTAACCAACCTAGACCGAAGCCTATCTCAACTAAACCGGTGCGTGGTGCGCCCCTTGGACCTGAATATTGCATGGTTTAACAGATTGCTTGAAGTACTATTAGCAACATGAGAACTGATGTAATGTCCGTTGCGGTCCAATGGAGCATAATGTTGCAGACAGCACAATGTTCTGTAAATCAGCGTTAAGTTTCCACGAAAACATGTCTGCCAAGTGTAATAGTGATTTGGTGCCTTTGCTGCAACTCGAGTACTGTTTCTGAAAAGAATCTTCTGTGTGAACCTTTCCACGTGCTTATGCTGCGATGCAAGATCCACAGTTGATCTGGATGTAAAAAATGGACAAGCCATGCAGGCAAACTAAGGAACATCTCAAGGGAACTTACGAGATTAACTTTTCTTACGTAAATCAGATTCTCCTTTTCATGCTAGCAACACATTGTACTATCTCTATTCCAAAATATAAGACGTTTTGGTAGGTAGTAGTACTCACTGCATACAAAGTTTTGCAGAGTTACTTTTTAGACAACAGTGATAAATACAAATAGTCAAGCATGCATTATGCAGTTTGTGAAGTTCATTCATCAAACTTTTCGTTGGTTCAAAACAAATTATCTGAGATACTGGGCTTGCAAAGCAAATCAGAATGGGACGACCTACATCTAGCCCTAGCCTGCATTGTGAAATCTTTGTTTTCAAGCCTCAACTGGTGAAGTGATGAAAAAGATTTGATAGTTGTAACACTGTCCCACATCTCACCGGTGCTACCGATTTCCTTTTGCTTGGAACTAGCCAAATTGTGCAAAACAACAAGCCCTAAAATGGAACAAAGATCACACCAGCTTGCTAAAAGCAGAGTTATGGTAGCAAAAACCATGACGCACTAAGCTAGGAATTATGATATAAAATGTAGGTCATGTTAACAAAGATCACACCACAGCTATAAAAATAGCAATATCATCCCACTGTGCCTCATCAACAATCTGTACTGCAATACAATCATTTCTATCATCATTATGCAAGCAAACATCCTAAAATAATACTCCCTCCGATCCCAAATAAGTGTCTTGGTTTTAGTTTAAATTTAAACAAAAACCACGACACTGATTTTGGATAGAGGGGAGTAACATTTAGAAGGAGATTTTTCCAAGTAAAATAGACCAATTGCTCAGGCTAATCTAAAAAGTTGGGAATATGATCTAGCAATGAACAGGTGATGACAGGGATCAATGAACAGGTGTTGTCATTGCTCTTGCAAGACAGGGAGCTTATATCATTTTGTAGTCAATAACCATAGCACTTATTCTTGCTTCTCCTTCAAAATATTTGTCATACAAACCACACACTCATTCATTTTGCAGCTCTGGCCCTTGCCCCTTTGGAATTGACTTGGATGGATGATTCACATTCGTTGATCCCTACTGTAAAATACCACAAGTACTAACATGACAACTACACAAGTGAAGAATTGAAAAACAAAAGGTGACATCATAACAGTAACGGAGATGACAAATTGACCATGATTGGAAAATTTGATGGTCCTGGGATGAATAACCATGGCATTGCTGTACTAAATGTTCAGGGGGATGTAGTACAAGAGATCAACATACAACTATGTATACAGCAGTGAAGGAGTGCATGGGCTAAGAAAGCACAGCACACAATAACACATAGGTTTAAGTAACAAAAAATTGAATGAATTTTGTGGGCTGAACAACATCATAAGTTACGACAAAGAATCTTCATCTTCGGCGCCCTTAATGACAGCAGAGCACATGACCTGCTTTGAGACGCGGGTATCAAGCTCTCTTGACACCTCTGTTAGTCTCAAGTCAAAGTTGGCCCTGCACCTCTGAGGTTTGGGTGATGATGAACCTGAAAACCGCCTCCTTGGGCTTGACAACCTCGCAGTTGGTGACCCTGACAGCCAGCTCTTTGTGAGTGCAGGCACGATCTCCTTCCCTGTCATGATGGGTCTTGTCTCCTGGTTCTCCTTCCCTGTTACTGTCATGATGGGTCTTGTCTCCTGGTTCTCCTTCCCTGTTACTGTTATGATGGGTCTTCTCCCCTGGTTCAAAGGACCTCTCTTTGTCTCCAATGGTAATGGTCTCATCGGGGAGATGGTCGTGGATGGCAACTTCTGCCTGATTCGCTCACGCGCACGCTCAGCGGCTGCCATTGCTTTGTCCTTGTTCATAGTGATCAACGTCCATGGGTTGATCGAGACGTCATCCTTCCTTCTTGTTGCATCATTGGCCTCCTTCTCGTCGATCCTAATCGATAGCTTTCGGGTACTCTATCATGTTCAAAATTGTTTTGTTATCTATGAAGTTACCTGACAGTAAATTATACATATTAGGGAAGCAATGTATCCCCTCTTACCTCATTCACTTCATCTTTTCTGCATAAGATCCTTGACAAGAAGGATGGCCTTTCTGGAGAGTCGAAGTCAATGCTCTCGTCCGAGGAAAAATCAGAGTCATCAAAAGGATCATATGCCTGTGCAGCTTCTCGCATAGCAAGGATGTAATCGTATGTCCTCATTCCCTGTAGTTGAAAATACGCAAATGAGGCTTCCAAAAATGTGAGCATATTTCCGAGCTCCACACACTGGTAACATAAGTATGTGTTTGGCAAAATGCAAACCTTTCTAATGAGCAGAACATGGAAAAAGAAGAGCTGACCCAGTGCTGCAGTACTGTACAAAGTGAAGATGACAAATACCATCTGTGGCCAAAATTAAAGAGAAAAGTGTGAGCTTCACAAGTGAAATGAATCAATGAAGTTTGTCACCAGGCATATTCTTGTCATAACTTACAGATAATGCTGCGTGAGCTCCTTTAGGTAGCCCTACGTGAAGCCTGTGCTCCATTTCAGTTTTCAGCCCTTTGCTGTCGATGAAGCAGCGAATAAAAATCGCAACCGCTGTTCCCCCCTCGATAACAAGCTGATAAAGTAGATTGCAAATTCATATACCAAATAGAACTGGTCAAATGAAAAACAGCTTGGAATGCTGGGCATTTAAATATCAGTGGAATTTTGAAACAAATGGAATTGCAAATTTGCAGAGAGTTAGCACCCACCATCAGCAAAACAAAGAACATTAGCAGGATAAATGCTGCATAATTCCTTCTCCCTATGCAATTGTTGAGCCACTGCATTGAAGAAAGTACATGATCAATCAATTGACTTCCCAAGAGATGAAGAGCAGAGCCAGAGATTTGGAAGTGAGCTATGCATAGTTATAGTGGTTACCCTGCAGTGGTGATCAAATCCATCAACACACCGGTCGCAAGTTTTACAGTGCTTGCTGCGCAATTTCACCTGTAGTTTAAGCTTCGTAAGTTCTTGATTGCTAAACTGTTGTCACAGAGGTAATTCACTTGTTGAACTTGACTAACAACACATGAATCCAGTCCATTAAACACACCCTATATTCAGAAATTAACCTCTCCACATAGAAATAAAAATTGCTCCCAAAGCACTCAAATAAGCCGCATTTCTTGGTTTCTTTGAAACACAGAAGGTCTGTAAACTAGAGATGAGGGAGAGGGACGTAAGCGGAGACCTCGCAGTCGCAGATTGGGCAGAATGAGATGTCCTGGTCGTCGGTGGCGTGCGGCGAGACGATGTCCTCAAGGCTGGTGAAGGCAAAGGGGAGCATGGGGTCGAGCTGGACACTGGAGTTCCACTGCTCGAGGTAGCTCCTCCGCACCCAGCGGTTCATGACGCGGACCTCGACCCTCTTGAGCAGCCGCGCCGCGTACCGCCACAGGATGTACCCGTAGCGCAGCCTCGGCAGCCTCCGCCCGCCGCCCCTGGCGAGACTGCGCTGCCTCTTCACCTTCTTGGCGTGGGTCCGGTCGGAGGGGTCGACGGCGGTGCAGCGCACGTAGAGGGCCGCGGTGGCGGCGGTCTGTCGTCGACCAGGGCCGATGCCGTCAGCGCAAGGCAACGCGAGGAGGGCACGAGCAAAGCCGCGTTTGGGCAAGAGAGGGAGGGAGGTCGCTGGTTTACCGAGACGGAGAAGAGCGCGAGGAGGGTGTTGCCGGCGACGGCGCTGCCGAGGTAGGGCCCGAGGACGACGTAGAAGGCCGTGACGAGGACGGTGAACACCCCCGCGCCCACGAGCTGCAATCGATCGAGAAAAGCGCGAGGTCGGATGGTGGCGCTGGAAGCGGCGAAGAGGGGGGGGGGGGGGGGGGGGGGGGGATGAAGAGAGGGCGACGGACGGAGACGGACCTGGAGCGGGTGGAGGGGGAGCTGCCAGCCGTGCCGCCGGGGCCAGGCCATGGCCGTCGAGGTCTCGCCGCCGCGCCCTGCGAACAGATTCGATTGGGTTGGATTCGATCCGAGCGCGCTGCTCTGCTCTCGCCTCTGGTCAGGTCAAGTCAAGCGGCGGGCGTGGTACTAGAGAGAGGAGGAGGCGGCTTGTGTGCTCTCTCTGACAGGTGGGGCAGGGCCGCCGCCCGCAGCAACGGCTTTCCTTTCCTCCTACTGTTTTGAATTTCGAATCGCCGGGGCGGCTGTGCGGGCCGGACTGACAACTTCCGGGGACAGAGATGTTTCTTGAGCGTGTTTCGTTCGCTGCCCAAGGCCCAGGAGCCCGAAACGAGATGCTAATCCCCAAGGCCCAGGAGTCCGAGTGTTAGGGGCCTTCGCAGCCCAAGGCCCATGAGTCGGAGTGTTAGGGGCCTTCGCAGCCCAAGGCCCAGGACTCCGAATACAAAGACCGAGTGAGGATTTTCACTTTTTCTTTTGCGGGGACGGCTTCCCATATCCGAGTGATCACCATAATCTCTACTTCTAATGAAGCAGCTGGTAGTCTCCGTTTCACAATTTTTTTCGTCCCACCTCTCACCCTTCGTCTGTTTTATTTTCGTCTCTCCTCTCACCTCCCACCTCCCCCGCAAGTAACGATCCCCTCGACAAAAAACCCAACCAAAATCACGTTAGAAGGGAGCGACGCCTCCAGGTAGTCCCCTCGCACGCTAGAGAAACGAACAAAAAAAACCTACGAAAAAAATTGACGACTCGCATGCACGAGCGGGCGAGGCCTCCAGAGTGCCCTCGATCCCCATCCAGGTCACAGCAGATCCGTTCGCCGACGCCCTCGCACTCGCATCAAGCCGCCGCTGATCCCTACACTACCTCGACAGGAGCCATCACAAATAAGGATCTAATCCTCCAGAGCGCCCTCGATCCCTGCGCTACCTCCCTTCGTCGCTGCCGATCTCGTCGCTACGTCAACACAAACATTTGACGCCGCCGAACCCCTTGCCATCGTGGATCCCTTTGCAAACGCCGACCTGCATCAGGAGGCGCCATCGATCCCCTGCTTCAGGAGCCGGCACTGATCCCCATCCAGGTAGTGGATGGAGCAGGCACTTGTGGTCGTGGTGGACCATGGGTGGAGTCGGAGCAGAGTCGGGGCGTAGGAGATGGGGAGAACGGAGTAGGCTTCATGATGGAAGGAGATACAGCGGCGGAGAAGGAGGAGGTCGGGGGTTACACGGATGTATAGGTGGATGTCAGCAACCTGCCCCCTACGATGTCGATGGTGAGCACCACGCGCAGATGTTCCTCTTAGCTTGCTACCTCTTCCCTGCTAACCTAATTTCCCCCTACCACTCAATCAGGCCTCAAGCTACTCCCTAATTTTTGTATTTTGCATTATCGTATATTCTAAATTCTTGTTTGATTACAATGAAAGAAGTGGCAGAGGATCTGCAATTCTGTCAGGGTAAAGTTCAGTGATGTTGGTGTTTCTTTTCAAGATTTCCTTTCTTTTGGCACTACAAACTTCTCAAGCAAATTCATGTGATCTACTTATTTTAGTTGTAGGTGTAATCGATCTATTTGAGGTCTGATTATGCTTTCCTGGTCAAACTTACAGTGCAAGTAGTCCATTTAACACCAAGTCAGAAAAAAACTATATTCATCCAGATGATGCCATTCATTTGCTAAGTGCTTCTGAGCATTTTTTTTATTCTGATGCATTTGCTTCTGAATCATGACATGTGGTTTTGTTTTTTTATCTGGTTATGTGCAAGTTCATGTAAGGAGAGCAAGGATCCCTGTGAGATGCTACTCTAATTTTTTTCCATTAAGATGACACTATTGATCACAATCTTGTTATGGCCGAAACAATTGCCTTGCTGTAAGGGCATATTTATCCCTTAGTTGTTTTGGTGATTGATGACAATGCTTTTGTGGACTAATCATGTGCATGGAGTATTTCAGACATATCTTGACTAGGCACATGACGATTTGGTGCCCCTCGAAGACTATTGAAGATGGCGTTTCTCTATGTTTCTTTTCGGTGGTTTTGAGTCGTAGGAAAGCCGTACTATTAAGAGGGGATCTGCTTTGAAAATGTTTGGGTGGAATCATCACGTACACGTCTACTCCTTTTGCACCACCTTTCCTTTGGATCTTTGGAGCATCCTCCGTCTCTCCTTGTTTATATATGCAAAATGAAGGTCTCCTAGTGTTGCTGAACTGGGGCATGCGGTAGTACTGCTCCTCTGAAGCGGTAGTACCGCAGGTCCTTGCGGTAGTATCAGCCTCTGGCGCGGTAGTACCGCAAGTGCTCACGGTAGTACCACACCTCGGGAGCAGTAGTACAGTGGCCTCAGGCCAGGCGCTGCTGCTAGTGCGGTAGTAGGCACTACAAAAAAAGACACATCCGTGACATTTTGGGCCGAACGAATTTTTTTTCTGTCATACATATGACACTTCTATGACGATAATTGTGACAAAACCCGGTATCATCATAGATGTGGTGGGCTCCTACTTCTATGACAAAAAACCATGACAGAAAATGGGCTTTTCGTCCTGGGCGGGCCGGAGACGCAGCTGCATGACATTCTTTGGGCCGTCCATGACGGAAAAAACCGTGGTAGAAGCGAGGGGGAGGAAAATTTCGGGGAGTTCCCGGTTATGGTGGGAGGTCGGGGGCCGAGCGATGCGCGTTTCTCTCGTACACATACGCGTGTGTGTGCGAGGCGTTGGCTCTAACTGAACCCGAGCGAGGCGTTGGGCTCTAACTGAACCCGAGCGATTGCACTGCAGGCTACGCGTTACTGGACCCGAGCGATCAATCGATGGCTGTTAACTGAACCCGATCGAGCGATTCCTTGGCTACTGCTGCTAACTGAAGCCGATCGATGGGATGAACAGTGAGCGTTGGGGGGGGGGGTTGGATGAACAGTGAGCGGTGGCATTGCCTCTGGATGAACAGGACCCCGTGGTGTGGTGGAGGGCTGGATGAACAGTAAACGGTGGAGGGGTGCCCGTGGAGGGGTGGATGAACAGGACTCCATGGTGTGGAGGGCAGGATGAACAGTAGACGGTGGAGGGGTGCCCGTGGAGGGGTGGTTGAACAGGACCCCGTGGTGTGGAGGGCTGGATGAACAGTAGACGATGGAGGGGTGGTTGAACATTAGCCGATGGAGTAGCGCATGGTGGAGGCTGGATGAACAAGAGCCCGTGGAGGCTGGAGGAGGTCGACGGTGGATGAACAGTAGCTCGTGGAGGCTGGAGGGGGTCGACGGTGGAGATGAACAGTATCCCGTGGAGTCCCGTTTTGCGGTACGCCACACCCCTCCCGATGAACAGGACCCCCGTTTCGACCGTAGCGCTCCAACACAAGTCTGTTTCCTCCGTTTTGCGGTACGCCACACCCCTCCCGATCAACAGGACCTCCGTTTTGACCGTAGGAGCTCTGTTTCCTCCGTTTTGCAGTACGCCACACCCCTCCCGATCAACAGGACCCCCGTTTCGACCATAGGAGGTCCGTTTCCTCCGTTTTGCGGTATGCCACACCCCTCCCGAACAACAGGACCCCCGTTTTGACCGTAGGAGGTCCGTTTCCTCCGTTTTGCGGTACGCCACACCCCTCCCGATCAACAGGACCCCCGTTTCGACCGTAGGAGGTCCGTTTCCTCCGTTTTGCGGTACGCCACACCCCTCCCGATCAGCAGGACCCCCGTTTCGACCGTAGGAGGTCCGTTTCCTTCGTTGTGCGGTACGCCAGGCCTCGTTTCCATCACCTCTTCCGTCCAAGCCCTCCCAATGAACACGACCACGCATTCCGTTCCGACCCATGAACACGACGACGACGCTGTTTCTCCGTTCTGACCCAGCCATGTACACGAGCCCTCGCCGTACGTATACGCGAGTAGGCGTTCGAGACCCCGCCCGTATGTACACATATGTGGCCGTATTTTCTTTCTTGCACCTTGGCCGCCTCTACTACAACACGTGCGCGCCTCTACATCCACCAGTATATATGTACGTACACGTTCGTGACCAGAATGACAACGCTACGTACGCTTCGACCAGGTGGGTCCCGACTGTCAGGCACTTCCTTGCCTGCGAAGATGTAGCTGGTGGGTCCCATCTATCAGGGGGCGAAATACAGTGGCCCATCCGGTGGGTCCTTGCTGTCAGGTGGAGGAATAATTATTTTGCACGTAATAAGGAGGCACTTCCTTGCTGCGGCCGTGGACCCAGCTGTCAGCCTCTCCACGTACAGTCCACGTCCGATGGAAGTCGTTCCTTGACCAAGTTGACCACGCCGCCCCGGGAGCACCAGGGCGGTGGACGACGGCGAGGCCTAGGAAGGGGACGACGCGGAGCCGGGGAAGACGCGACAGTGGATGCCCACGCGTAGAGGAGTATGAGGGTTCACTGGTTCGCTGCGGTGTGAGGCTGCTGTCGCCACAGAATAACAGGGGGTGTGGGTGAGTAGAGGGATGGCCTGACCAGCGGTGGGAGTAGTAGGGGGCGGTGAGGCCTCCGCCGCATCACAGCCGGCCACGGGAGGCAGGAGCACGAGGCATGACCGGCGCTGGTTTGGGCGGCTGGAGCAAGAAGACCAGAGGTTGAAGAAGCACTACGGCCGTTGGATGGACATCGTACGGTCACTGGAGCTAGAATCGTGCATATTGACTAAGTTGACAAAGCCCTCCGTCCCCGTCAACTTAGTAGGCCCACAAGTCAGCCTCTCAGCAAGGTGGGTCCTAGCTAGCCAGGGGAGTATTCATTTTTTGTACGTAATAAGGAGGCACTTCCGGTGGGTCCGAGCTGACAGCGGGGGGAACGTTTTTTCGCAAAATACGATGGCCCGTCCGGTGGGTCCCTGCTGTCAGGTGGAGGAATAATTATTTTCCGCGTAATAAGGAGGCACTTCCTTGCGGCTGTCGTGGACCCAGCTGTCAGCCTCTCCAAGTACAGTATTCTTCCGATGGAATTCGGTCGTTGACCACATTGACCACGGCGCGCCGACAGCACCACGGCGGTGGACGACGGCGAGGCCTAGGAAGGGGACGACGCGGAGCCGGGGAAGACGCGGCAGTGGATGCCCACGCGGAGAGGAGTACGAGGGTTCACCGGTTCGGCTGCGCTGCCGTCGCCGCAGAATAACAGGGGGTGTGGGTGAGTGGAGTGGAGGGATGGCCTGGCCAGCGGTGGGAGTAGTATGGGGGCGGCGAGGCCTCCGCGGCACCACAGTCGGCCACGGGAGGCAGGAGCAGGCGGCACGACCGGCGCTAGTTTGGGCGGCTGGAGCAAGAAGACCAGAGGTTGAAGAAGCACTACGGCCGTTGGATGGACATCGTACGGTCAGTCGAGCTAGAATCGTGCATATTGACTAAGTTGACAAAGCCCTTCGTCCCCGTCAACTTAGTAGGCTCACTATACTGGGTCCCAGCTAGCAGGGGGAGTATTCATTTTTTTGTGCGTAATAAGGAGGCACTTCCTTGCGTGCGAAGATATAGCTGGTGGGTCCGAGCTGTCAGCGGCGGTAACGTTTTTTTCGTGAAATACAGAGGCCGTTTCGGTGGGTCCCAGATGTCAGGTGGAGGAAATCATTATTTTGCGCGTAATAAGGAGGCATTTCCTTGCATGCGGCCGTGGACCCAGCTGTCAGCCTGTTCACGTACAATCCACTTCAGATGCATGTCGGTCGTTGACCACGCTGACCACGCCATGCCGAGAGCACCAGGGCGGTGGACGACGGCGAGGCCTAGGAAGGGAACGACACGGAGGCAGGGAAGACTCGGCCGTTGTTTTTGTTTCCCACGCGGAGGGGAGTACGACTGTACGAGGGTTTACTGGTTCGTCTGCCGTCACCGGAGAATAATAGCAGGTGTGGGTGAGTAGAGGGATGGCTAGGCCAGCGATGGGAGTACGGTGGGGCGGTGAGGCCTGCGCGGCAGCACATCCGACCGCGGGGAGGAGGGAGCAGACAGTCCCGCCGGCGCTTGTTTGAGCGGCTGGAGCAGGAAGAGCAGAGATTGAAGAAGCACGACGGCCATTGGATGGACATCCGACAGTATACAGGCCATCTGTGGAAAACCTCAAATCTGTGGAAAACAGCATACAACCCATCTGCCATTATTTCAAATAATTTACAGCCCATTTGCTAATTCTTACGGGTTTTTTTGGAGCCCATATTCTTTATGTTAGCATTACAGCCCATATTGTGGCCACGGTTAAAAAATTATACGAAATTTTGCATATGTCGGTGCGGTCTGAACTGTTTTTAATCCCGAAATTTCGAGTCACATTCAGATTGATTTTAAAAATAAATGTATATCAATATAAAATCCAATAAATTGTCCACGCATAAAAATCAATGCAATTTAAAATCTCGAAATGAAAAAAAGATATTTGAAAATAATTGCCGGTTTGATGTGTTTTAAAAATGTACATCCCATTTCTCATTACTGATAGGCCATTTTCTCGGCCAGCCGAATGAAGCTCTCCTCGTCTTGAAAGATTTGTAGCCCAACAGGCCTGATAAAGCGACTTACTTGACAAATCACAAAAAACTGGGCTAGCCATTTTCAGAAAGAAAGAAAAAACTACTGGGCTGGTCTGTGGTAAACATAAAAGAAAAGGCTGTCTAGACAGGCCAGAGTGTCCCGCACAGCCCAGTTGACACCCTGCTTCCGCCTCAAAAACAAATTAGATAAATGCCACTCCAATTATGGCGATTCATAAAAATGCCACTGTAGTTTCCAAACTTTGAAAAATGCCACTGCAGTTTGCAAACTTTGAAAAACGCCACTCCAGACTTCGAAAAATGCCACTAGAAATGGCATTTTTCAAAGTTTGGAAATTGCAGTGGCATTTCTCGGATATACCAGATTTGGAGTGGCATTTATCAAATTAACCCAAAACAAAAATAACTGGGCGAGCTGCTGGGTCCCTGGTGTCAGCCACTCGTTGTGCAATTCTCTCGTTTATTGACTACGTTGATAATGGCATGAGACCCAGATGTCAGAAATCCACTAGGAGGAGCCATTTTTTATGGGCTTGAAATAAGAAGGCACTTGCTTGCGTACTGCCATGACCTTGGCGGGTCCCTGCTGTCATCCTCTCCACATACAATCATCTCCTTATTGTGTATGCGTCAACTTGCTAGGCCCACAAGTCAGCCTCTAAACCGTGGAGGACAAATACAACCCATTTAAAAAAATAACAGCCCATTCCATACGCTCAAACAGAAAGTTCAACATTCAGACCAAAGTAACAGGTCTGATCCACATATAGAGTACTGAACTTCCACGTTGACAACCATCATAGCCAAGTTAACTATCTACTCCCACTAACACTCTAGTAGCATACAAGTACTAACTTACTCTTAGCTAACTAGAGGATGCCGGCCGCCATCTGCTGTCCATGCTAAACGCCGGCACCGGCGTCCTCCGCATCGCCTCGGACCTGCCAGAGGTGCGATAGGAGGCACTTGCTTGCGTACGAGCTTGTCAGTTTCTTCAGAGGTAGGCATTTTTATTCAAAAAACTGCCACTTCGCATCTTGCGTTGCAAATAAAACTGCCAGGAGCGCATTTGTAGGCTAGCTAGTGATCGATTAGTAACTTGTAAACACTGAGTGAACAGAAATAAGTAACTATTAATGCATCTCAATGATTCACAGATCATATACAAATATGTAGCTCCAAAAGCAAAGATCAGCCACTTCGGATCTTGCATCGCAACTAAAACTAACTAGTACGCTTCCCATACATAAGATCAACATGTTAATGCATCTCAATGACTCACAGATCATATACAAATATGTAGCTCCAAAAGCAAAGATCTAGAAAAAACATATGTTCTCCCTACTAACATGGATGCTTCTATTGGCCAACATTCAGTACAGACTGAAAGCAAAATTTGTTTGTGAAGTCTACAATTCCTCTTGCAAACATAAGTGGTTTCACCAACAGCTGGAACCATGAGAATGAACCAGACATGATGGAGGAACATGCACTGCAATATGATTTGGTCTTCCCTCGATCACACTGCGAGACTATTTTCGGAATACAAACTTTAACTTAGGCAAAATGATGTCCATTGTATAATCAGACCAAAGCAATGAAGCACCTAGTGTTGGCCAATAAATAGTACAGTACTACTTTTCTGCAGTCCATGAAGTGACTATCCAATCTTTCTGTGTCTATTTTCAAATGGCACTGCATGCAGTGACTATACTATTCTCTTGTGCAGTTCAACCAAAATTGCGGGCACTTTGTTGGTTTGCCAAATAGCAACGGACAGACATCTCTGTCTGCACAAATATCAAGCAGCTAGTAAACATATACCACACCTTGTATTTTCGGTTTAAACATGTCTCTTCCGCTTAGCATCTGTCATGTTCTGCACTGGACAATCTGATAAAGTTATGTTTTGCCCTGGACAATTTTATACTGAATTGATTTGCTGGTTCAGAGCAGAAATATAGCGCCTATTCTTCATCAGACCAAGGATATCCATGTTCGCAGTGATGGAAGAGGTGAAATCGATACAACCGAAATTGAGCATCCAATCATTGAATCCTGTCCTGCACCTCCAATGTAGGTCCACCCTGCCAATAAATTCACATGCAAACCACTAGTATTACTATCTAATGACAGTATAAAAAGAGTAGCAAGATAGTAGCAAACCATGTACCTTCGTAATGAACAACTCATAGTGCCACCAATTGGATATAAAGGTTGGGAAAAAAACATGTTCCTAATGTTGAACCAGTTGGACTTTTTGTGCAGTTCCACTAAAATCAAGCATCCCTGTTTGCATAGATATTGAAAGTGTGATTACTCTAAAAGTGGCACCAGTTGAAGCATAGACTCACAAATATAAGCACTCCAATTTCTTAATGGGAAAAGGTAGCAAGACTGTTTCTAACCACCTGTTTGAAGGAATAAATAAAGCAACAACAGCTGATGTGAGGAAGGCATAGATAGTTTTTTCCTGGAAAAGTGAGCCATTCCTGACCTTTCCTCTTCTTTTAAGCAAATTTTGTGCAGTTCTACTAAAATAAAATGCCATCACCGCCTTGACAATTCAGTGACACTGTACAAAAGGAAATGACTTAACATTACATCATGATGTCAGGTATGTAGTCAACAGGCATTAGAGACAAACATACAGACCTCAAGAGAACAGCCGGAGGAGGAGGTGCCCACTCTTGACCTTTCCTCTTGTCTTCATAATTGTCTGTGCAGTTTAACCAAAATAAAATGACACCAACGCCTTGGCATTTTGGTGACACTGTACAAAAAAATTAACTTATCTCATGAAAGTGAGGTATGTAATCTATAAGCATTAACAGTGCAAAAATCTGACGGGAGTAACAAGTTTCATCGTTGGTATACTGGCTGTGCAACAACATTAGAATGCCTTATAGCTGAAAAATCTTTAATACATCCACAATCAATAGCTAACCCTGAAATAATCCAGTGACATTAAATGGCATTGCTTAAATTTATGGGTGGCATTAGACTGAGAGCGGCATTAGTTAAATGTGGCATCACTTTAGCAATAGCATTGCTTGACTTGACTGCTGGCGTTATACTAACAGCAAAAAAAGTGGCAATAAGAGCATGGGAGGCACCAGTACGATGTACCTCCACGGACGCAGAGTGGTGAGGGAGGTATGGTTGCCCAGAGCAACAAATATCCAGGCAACATATGTGGATTACGGTCCCATTTTTGTTGTCTTTAGCCACCTTTTTCCTATGCGAGGACAACAAACCGATCGACCTGGTCATTCTCTATTGCGCTGTCATGCCTTTCTACCCTTCTTCAACCAAGAGACACGAGACTCGTTCCTTAGCTACTGATTTTCCCCTTTTCAACCTAGATGCGGGTTCGATGCCTACTCTCTTGGACAGTACAGTCTCCCTTCCTTTCCTTATTCAACCCAGACATGGATTAGTCTGCATGAAGTAGGGTTTCCTTTAATAGTGCAAATTATGGTTTTCGTCTGCGTGGCCAGCAGAGTAGAGGATAGCAAATTGGGAAGATGGTGGAGTGGAAAAAGATCCACATGCAATGACGTAGCAGATGGGGCAATAGAACAAGGTTATGGCTCGAAAAGAGGTAGCATACCTGAGGGTCGGCGGGAAGTGGCTTCGCTCGTGGTCGTCGTCCTCCGCACACACTACGGCAGCGAGCTTGGGGACGGAGGCCATCCCGCGCAGGCGCTAGGTCTGAGAGGACGACCTTGTCGTCAGTGCGTGACCTCGCTCGCCGACGACGAGTGCGTCAACGCTGCACGTCCTTTTCTTCCCCGGCGGATCTGTGACCACCAGTGAGGAGGGAGAGAGGGGCCGTCTTTCTTAGATCTGGAGAGAGGGTGGTAGTGTGAGAAGCAAGTGGGCAGCCCTTAGCAAGAAAGCGCTGAAACTCCAGCCTATATATATCTTCTTTATACTACTAGTACTGGAGGTGGGGTAGTGGTAGAGTAGTTTATATTTTCTCTGCGTACAGTACCAGTTAGTCGTGCTTCAAAACTGATCGGCACGCCATTAAAAAAATAAAGGTCGATAACTAATGCGGCACCTTGGGCCAACGCGGCCAGATCGCATTTTGCACGAGAAATTACACACCATCTTTCATTGACATGTGGTCCCGTTCCAACATATCAGTGAGACAACGGCGAGTAGTAGGAGTATTTCCGAACGGACGTGTAGGCCGGGGCGCCTCTTCGTGAACCATGACAAACTCGCAACCGTCCACCGACTCTTCGCCTTTCCCTCTAGATTTGGAACTGCTGTCGCACGCTCTTCCTCTCCCTCCTCCATTTTCCTTCAGCCCTTCACCCTTTCTTTTGCCATTGTTCGATCGTCTTCTCCATGGAGGGAACAGGCCGGAAACGACCTCGTTATTCTTGCCCCGATTTGAAAGATGACGTGGTGGAGGAACTCATTGATCGGTGCGACGTCATCACCTTGGCTAGCATGGCAGGTTCGTTCCAGCCCATTCTCGACTCAACTAATAACATCATTGCAAGGAACCTAAGGGTCAAGAAGCGGTTTGATCTCCCCTATCTTCTTCGCCGTGACCCTGATGACTGGCGCCGGCACGACGGAGGCCTCGCCCTGTGCAAGTTGATGCCGCTTGATAATGATACATGTGATGTTAAGATGCCATCGCTTGAGGGTAAGGCTTGGGCGGGCGCAAATGGAGATTGGGTTGTTTACATTGGGTCCAACTGCGAGTGGGAACTTGTGAATGTGTACACTCGTCATCGGGTTCCATTTCCAAAAATCTCAGCACACTGCCCAGAGGTTGAGCACACCGGTAATGTACGCACGTTCAAATATGATCATGGCGACTATCGTCTACGGAAGATAGCAATTTGTCGAGTTCCCAAACGCTCTTGGAATTACAAAAACTATGATGTTGTTGCTATCTTCGACAAGCTTGTTGCCGTCCTTGATGGTTTCACTCGATGGATATTGCTCAAAAATCAGTTTCTGTACACGGATGACTACTGTGATGCAATTGAATACGAGGGCCTTGTGTTTGCTGCCACCACTCGTGGCACTGTTTTTGCATGGCATCCTCGTTGTTTCGGTACGTTTGTCTTTCGCCGTAATTATAATTGTTTCATCCACATGCATGCGGGTTAGCAAGTTTCCCTTTACTAATTAACCTTCTTCTTGTGTTTCCAAGGTCGTGTGAACATCCCACCACCTATACTTGAAGATTTTTATAACCAAGGGGGAGATGACGATGGTGATGATCATGAGCATGAGGACGAGCAACGCCGATAACTCTGTGGCGCCTGGCAACTAATTCCGATGGATCACCTCTTCTTGTGTGTATACAACCCACTGATGATGTTACTGCTAAGGAAGCAGGTGTAGTCTCCCATGGTCGCACTCTCTGGACCTATTCCAACACCCGTTGCATGGTATTCGGGATGGATACTAGGGTGCTAGCGCCAACTCCTTCTCCCTGGCACAGAATTGATAGTCTTGGAGAAAACTCGCTCTTCCTTGGACAAAACTATCCGATGATGGTGAAAGGCGATCCAACTGCTGTTGACACATTTATGAGAAGCAACTGTGTCTATACCTCGGACATTTGGGTGGTTCCCTACCCTGGTACTGATATAGTAGGCCGCTTCAGCCTGGATGATCAGTCCTGCGTTGGTCTCCAGATCGACAACAGATGGCCCGTCCCAGAGAATCACTTGTGGTTCAAAGCAAGCGTTTCCAACGCCGCGGAATGGTTGAGTTGAAGTTCATTTCATGGCTTGTTATTTGTTGTGTGGTGAAAACTTTAGTATTTATAATGTATCCTCGTTGTCGATGTGGGTTGATGACCTGTTGTACTATGTAATAAAATGATATGCCTGTGATAAACTTACTAAATTTATGAATGTCTTTCGAGTCGCTTCTCTGAGTGAGTGGTGCGACGAGGCAAAAAAATATTTTCCGAATACATAATTATACATGCATTGCAACAGGTTATCGGATGAGGCCAATCAACAATAGTAGTACACTATTTGTACTAGCTTCACATGCTTCGCGCGTCGGGCGGGTGTTTTTACTGTAGCCATATGTTAATGTGTTCATTGTACGTAACCAGCACCTCGAATCCTTGATATACTAGTAGTATAGTATATAGTAGGAGTAAGTAGTAGGAGTAGTAGGGTGGCATGGGCCAGAACAAGCATTCACGTCCAGGAGTATGGCACACGCCACCACCACGACATCCATCTGACACCATATTATTTCTTGGAGTCCGTGCGAGAGCAATCTCTTCAACCTCGTCGTTTCTCTAACTTCAGCCACCATGCGGCGGGCGAGGTGGGGGTTTGCCGATAGTCGGTTTCCTTAACTGCGGTCCCACTTGTAAGGCCAACCCCAACGCACGACCCCAAACGGACCTCCATTTTGCATGAACTCCAATGATAATTTTGTCTACTCCTGTAGTAAGTTGGATTAGTGCCTTCTTGATGCATTCATTGTTGATCTGCGGAGGCTCGATCTGCGGAGTGTAAAGAAGTAGACGTTGCTTCCTCGCATCTAGTCTCATGTCTAGCCTCTATTCTATACTAGCTAAAAGTGATAGAACATCTACTAAATTGCGCTCTATCAATATATGGATGTACTCTTCTTCCCAATACAAAAACTTGCATCCATTCTACTCCCTCCGTTGCACAATACTACATGCCTTCTATTTGTCAAAATATATATGTATCTAGACATGTATTAGTATATAGGTACATCCATTTTTGGACAAATGGAAGTCAAGTATTTTGGAACGGAGGGAGTACACAATAAATTTTTTAAGTTAGCACAACTAGTCTAATCCGAGAGCAGAACCGAAGATTTGGTCGGGTTCTTCCTCCTTTTGCCGACACGTGGGACATCCAACATCCAGGTCGTGTCATGAAAGAAAATAGAGTGGTAGTTGAAGCCACGAGATGTGCATCTTGGGTTAAACTGTAAATAGAATCTTACTACTCTTGAGTAACTCCAAAAGCGGCCACCGAAGATCTTTATTGGATTTGTTTTTCATCACCAGCACGTCGAGGTGAAAGATGTGCAGGTTCAGTGGGTCCTCTTGTGTTTTCACTGACATGTGGGGCTGCATGTGAGCAAACAGACGATGGGCTCCGCGCGTCCGCTGGCTGGCTGAGAAGAGAGATAGAGGAGGGCTGAGCACGGACTGCAGGAAATTTGTTCTACGCACCTCGATATAGGCTCGATATAGTGGGGTGGAAATGGGCCATAACTAGCATTCACGTCTAGCAGTACGGCACACGCCACCCACAAGAGTCCCATCCGACACCAATTTTCCTGGAGTCCGTGCTACAACCATCTCTTCTCCCTCCTGTCCTCTTTTCTCAGCCATCGCGCGGTGGGCGGGGTGGGGTTTTGCCGATAGTCGGTTTGCTCAACTGCGGTCCCACTTGTAAGTGAAAATGCAACACTGCACGCATTCCCGCTTGAGCGGCGTGCCGGACCAACCGTGTGGGGGTGCGACGCGAACACGGCAGGCTTTTCCTTTTGAACTCGTAACTTGTAAATTTTGGTTCTGCTCCATGGCGCGACCGATAGATAGAAAATAACGATTTTGCCTAGAGTAATGAGAAGTTTGCTTCTGGCGCCGTTCATGCATGGAGTACGTACGAAAATTATGAAGTTGATGTGAAAGGTAAGATAATTACTGTAGTATCATATACTACTACATGGATTTGATGGAAGGATAAAAATACATATGGATCCATCAACGTTCAACGACATCCTCACGCCCTAGTGCGCCGGGTCACCAACCGACGTGTGAGGAGCAGCGGCGTTGGCGGTGAGCTCAACGTGCTTCTGAACAGTGCCGTCCAAGGTTGCCCTGCGCTCCAATAAGGCCAGCGTCCTATCGTCCTCCTCTTGCATGTACTAGTCCTTGTGGACGATTTGCGCGTAGACGTGGGTGATTATGTCGATGGTGTCTTACTGCGCCAGGCGCTGCGTGGTGAGCGCGACCTCGAGGTGGACATTCTCCGGCGCGACGGCGGGCAGTCGCAGGGCCACCAATGCGTCAAAGAGGTTGTTACCATAGTGACCGTTGAGGGTGGCGGGCATCGCAGAGCCTGGGCACGTCGGCTGGAGGCTTACGTCAAAGTCGTCCGCAAGTTTCTTGACGACGGTGAACTTGTCGAAAAAACCGACGAGGACCTCGTCGAACAAGGATGTGAAGCTGTCGTCCAAGTGGCCCCTCGCCCTGGTGGCCTCAAGCAATACTACCTGCCGGGCCGCAGGCCGGCGTCGTGGACCATCTGGCACAGCCGGCTGATGCTCACGCTCATCGCCTCCATGGGTCTAGCATAGCTTCTAGTCGACTGATCTTGCGATTCGAGTGATCACTCAGCCCTTGGTTAGTGTGTGTAGGTGCGTAGGATTTCGTACTACTCCTCGGCCCTCTACCGCACCTGCCTTTGGCTATATGATAGGTGGGCCAGCCACCCCCTGGGGCCACGTGTCATTCACCTCCTGACCCGTCTCTCACACGCACCCTGCTAGTGTATATACTCCCTCCTTTCTGGTTTATAGGGCTTATCTCAAAATTTTAGTTTTTCCGTTTCATAAGGCTCAATTTGGTTGTTTTCCATCACATGTTCAGATTCCAAGGTGCATTAAATCATTGCATGCAAGTACTAAGAGAAAATTGACCAATGCATGTAATTTATGCATGCATGCATTGCAATTAATGCATTGGTAAACATACTTTTTTGAGGAAAACAAGAGCATTAATTAGGTGCTTTTGCAAACTACAAAAAGTATTCCATCACTCACCATCTACCTTGGTCGGTGAGAATTTTGAATTGAGCTTTATAAACCAGAAAGGAGGGAGTATAGTGGTTTTCTTTTTCTCTCCATATCAACCATTTTATATTGCGTACGTGTCATTCAAGAGTGAAATGATGGTTGCTTCTTCCGACTAACTTACTGTGTGATTTGACTGCTCTTTAGTGGCCCCTACACGTACTCCCCCTACGTGTATGCAACAGTCACACGTACACATGGACGCAAAAACGCGCGCGACGCCCTAATGCATGCATGTCCGAGCACACGATGGAACACACACGGTGACACTCAAGTGCTCAACCTACACGTGCATGCACACACATACTCAGTTAGGGTGAGCTAGTGACCGTATGAACACCGAAAAATATATATATTGAGCGCAATGAGCGTATTATGAAGTTCACTGACCATATTTTTACAAATATACAGTGACAGACAGTGTATTTATCTCGTTTGCAATTAAGCCATGTTGACGGTGTCCTGGACTAGGGGGTACTCACCACGTCGTCTCCCGATCTATTAGATTGGGCCAAGGCCCCCATGACCGTATACTCATGGGCCAGTTCGGACAGCTGCCACATACAAGGAAGATTCCACAAAGACTTGGAGATCAAGACAAGGACTTCTCCCCACCGGCGTATTCGGCTAGGACTCTTGTTAACCTAGGCCTCTGGTGCATTATATAAACCAGGGCCAGGCTAGTCGATAGAATAGACAACATACACATCAACAATCATGCCATAGGCTAGCTTCTAGGGTTTAGCCTCTCCGATCTCGTGGTAGATCTACTCTTGTACTACCCATATCATCAATATTAATCAAGCAGGACGTAGGGTTTTACCTCCATCAAGAGGGCCCGAACCTGGGTAAAACATCGTGTCCCCTGCCTCCTGTTACCATCCACCTTAGACGCACAGTTCGGGACCCCCTACCCGAGATCCGCCGGTTTTGACACCAACATTGGTGCTTTCATTGAGAGTTCCGCTGTGTGATCGACAAAAGGATCGATGGCTCGCCGGCAGATCAACTGCGACTTCGGTGTCTCCGTCACCAGTTCGACTGGTCACCTTGGTTCGACCAAAAATTACGCCCCGTGTTCGGATCACCATGTTCGGACGAGGGCCTTCATCAAACATCAACTCCGATCTCTATCAAGATCACGGAGGAATCATCTATGGAGCTCGGGGGCTCAACGTCAACATTGCCCTCAAGCGACCGTGCTGTTTTTTTTGGACAGCGAACTCGTATCTGCCGCCACCACCTCCCCGAGTATCGCTTTGATGATCGCTTTGGTGGAATTGTGCGGAATTGAGCCTATAACAACCCTGGAAAATTTCGTCGAGTTCCGATGGAGGAATCTCTGGCAATCCATGATATACCGGGGCCCTGTCAAATCTGGATGGGAATTTGGATGAGTTTAGCACGTGGTGTCCAGCTTCTAGCTCGGACGTCCTTTGGAATATCCAACCGTTGATCGGCTGTGGAATTTCTATATCTACCACCTCTCAAAATTTCAGCACGATCCGACCGTCCAAACTCCGGGAACCTTCCGATTAGTGCATCACTTTCCGGATCTGTTTTTTGCGCGAAAACGAATCCGACCCGAGTTCATCTTTTTTATGAACGGGGTTTCGCACATCCCTTTTGATGGAAGTTTTGTATGGGGTATTGTGTTTTGTTCCCGAACACATCCCACTAACTTTAAGATCTTTTAAACATGATCTTCAACATCATGCTAGTGTCAAACCAGTCCGGCAATATTACTCCACGGCTGCCGACCTGCGCTAGACACGTCGTCACTTTAGCCGAGGTCAACTTCTTTGGATCATCATCTTGGCAAGCCGAACAAGAGTCCGGCATTGTGAAGGATAAATCATCATCAACATCGCCGCCCCACGGATTACACGGAGCGGGCATACCGGCATCGCCGCACGGTCGCTTCATCAAGCCGGCATCGACCACGTCACGACCTGCATCGACAGGGCCGCACTATTGCTTCTTCAAGCTGGTGTTCATCACGCCGACCTACTTCGACTCATCGGCTGACATCGAGGCTTCGACATCTTGGCTGGACCGGGGGCTTCGCCATCTCTTCATCAACCTACTCCGGACACTTCGGCGTCACTAGCCGACCAGCTCCGTCACGTTAGCCGGGCCAAGGGCTTTGCCTCGGCGAGTCAACCTTTATCAGCATTGCCATGCCATCGTTTTATCGCCCATCAGGCAATGGGTGTGCGGAGGGAGTCCCAATTTTGGGAATCACCTTCCTTCGGATTGCTACAACAAATAAACCAGGTGCTATTAATCCCAGTATTTTTTTGCTTGTTTGGGTTCATTTTTCCCAAGGAATTATTACTCTGGTTTGTCCATGATATGTACACAGGTCTATCAAATGGTGACCGCATTAACGACGATCGCGTGGTGCTTCGATCAGTTTCCGTACATAGTCCGGCAAACGCCGCATCCGGAGCTCGGACCGACCTGTGAATTCAGGCTTTGCCACGCCTTTACTACATCACGCCGACACCCTGCATCGACATTGACTTCGGCGCCCGGCCATATTTCTTCTATTCCTCACTTTGCATAAATTATTTATTATGCAACATTTTTTTATTATCATTATTACTATTATCTCCGGTTTGCACTATTTTTTGTGCACAGGAAAATGATCCGGGGACTTCGGCGTCACTCTGCCGGTCTGCATAGACCGTGCTATGTCACCACTTCGGCGTGTCGAGTTCTCCGCTCCGCCACCTTGGGACCAGCTTGGGGGATGGAACCTTGCCCCGCATCATGCTCGGACCGCGTCATCAATATCGAACACATTAACCAGCTAAGTCGCTTTCATGCTCAAAGCTTTAATTTCTAACTTGCGTTCGGTTCGACCAAGCATTATACTTTTTTGGAAAAAAGTTGCTTATAAAAAATTTCCTTGTCCAAACTTTGTTTGTGACGCATAAATTCAAATACCTTCATTTGGGGCTTCCTTCATGAAGCTTTTCCACTTGCATATGATTATACTTGTACGACTTCGTTCCTTGTTCGTGTATTACGCCACAATATGCACCATATTGACTTAAGCGATTTGCAAGCTGGGTTGCCTCGCTCCTGTGTTTACCCCTACGTTCCCGATTGTTCGGCTAGGGAGTAAAGGGAGCACCTCTGGGATTGTCACGATCGGGTCAACCGAGCCGGACCTCAGACCAGGTGAAGCCGAAAGCTAGCGCTCTTATAGTTTTCAATGATGGTCGGCACACAACGGAACTCATGAGTACAAAAAATCTATTGCACAAGTCTCATAATAACAATGAGCACCGAAGAAAGGTATCGGTGGGGGTACTATTTTCTTCGAAGATGCTTCTTACACTTCATGGTAATATAGCATAAGTTTCCTGAGCGCGCTTTGTCTGTTACAGCCTTATGGCCTGATTGCCTGGTTATTGGAAACACCGTCGATATTCTCGACCGATGGAGTACATAACACTTTTCGGTCCTTGACTGAAGAGGGAGAAGCTGACGGTCGGTTAAGATGCGTTTAAAGTTCGGTTGAACATAGATATGATATAAGTACTTCGGTACATACAATCATTCTTATACCCAAGTCACTTGGGGGCTCTTAAGTTTATTTGAGCCGTTTTATAATAAGTGTTCTTCTTCTTAGTCGTTGCAAAGTTTTATTATTATTATTATTATTATTTATCACTCCTTTTTTCGACGCGAGTGTGCGGTCACTAGCCGGGGAGCCTAATTTCTCTCTCAAAGCCGCTAGAGTTTAGTTTGCTAAACTGGCCTAATGAGAAGTACTCCGCCCTCGGGATAGGAGGTTGAAGCCGTAGGCTGACCCGCTCGAAGTCTTGAGATAGGATGTATCATGTTGAACCATACTGAAGCACTTCCTTTTTTTAAGACCAATTTTTGGATTGGCACCGAACACTTGATCTTGTTCGGACGTCATGCTTTTATTGATGTTTCTTGGTTTTCCAAGCTTTTTGGCACTTTTAAACTATTTGTGCTTTTCCAGCATTAGTCTCGCAGTGCAACGCCGGACACCTTTAGGGATTCGGCAAAAACATTCTCAGATATTGCTATATATGCATCGGTTTCGAATTGTGTCTTCGGTCAATAGTTGGGTTGCCCGGCTCCTGCACTTGCTTCCTACGTTTCGTTTTGTTCGGCTAGGCGTGCAAAGGGAGAACCACTGCGATTGTGCTTCTAGCTCACATGGTTAAGCACCTCAGTGGAGAAAGCCGAAAACTGACTGTCACAATAAGCATAAACTAGTCAGCGATCCGATGACTATGTTAAAAGACGGGCCGTTCATAACATTGGCCGAAGTGTTTACGGCTTGACCCCGACTGTCGCCGAACACTACCGGGGGATATTAACTGGCCTCCCAAACTAAATCCTCGATATTTTGCTCTTACATTAGAGTTGAGGTTTAATGATCATGCTTAGCATGAAAACCCAAAGAAAGGAACCGATAGCGGGACTATTTTCTTTGGGAGACATTTCTTCTGTTAAACAGTAATATAACTCTCTGCGTACCTTTGTTCATAAAACCGTATGACCAGATTGCCTTGTTTGTCGTAAATCTTTGCCCTCATAAAGGCTTTATAAAGTAGGACAAACACTCCTCGGCTACTAGCCGAGGAGGTGGAAGCCGATGGTCGGTCAACAAAGTTTTGTACATTGCGGACCCAAGCATTAATGACGTAAAGTACTTGGATACATAGAGTCATTACACATAATTTGTGATTTTACTATAGATATTGATCCTTAATTCGGCCACCCATGCCTGCATTAAGGTTCGGGGGCTACTGGGCTTTGGGCTTATTATTTACAAATATTAAAGGGGCACATCGATCCCCTGATCTGGTGTTGCCACCCGACCAGTGTCTCGGGGGCTACTGCATTGCCTGTTCAACGCAGAAAATTTTAAGTGCAATACAGTTGCCGAGGAGATTTTGATCCTCGGGTTGGCCGGCCGCACCCAACCTGAGTCTCGAGGACTAAGCACGCCGCTTTTTGTGTCCCAAAGTATTCTGCCGAGCTAGGACTTGATCCTCAGGCCGATTTTGCAAATCAACCTGAGTCTCAGCGGCTACTGGGATCAGCGGTCTTACGTCATCCTTCAGGTGCATCTCGGGTTTTAGACCGATACACACCTTGAGGGCTACTGGCCATATATCTCGGCAGAGAATAAATTGCAATAACAAAAAATATTGACAAAAAATCGGCCCACAATCGGGGTGGTGCACCACCTCGGAAGCAGTCCAGCATAAAGCTCGGGCGCTAGTGGCTGGCTCCATAGAGGGCATTTCCGGCATTAAGCTCGGCTAAACTCCTTTAACTTTTTTGAACCAAGGTGATATGACACCTCGGATATAGTCCGACGTTGGAGCTGGGACACTGTCCGGTGTTGGAGCTCGGATATAGTCCAGCGTTGGAGCTGGGACACTGTCCGGCGTTGGAGCTCGGATATAGTCCGACGTTGGAGCTCGGATACATTTCGGCGTTAGAGCTGGGAAGCGGTCCGGCGTTGGTGCTCGACTGCAAAAGATACCTCGAATGCAGTCCGGCGTTGGAGCTCAGACGCAAGAGGACGCTGCCGCCCGGGGACAATTTCAAACCCGAGGTGTGGCATAAAAATAACAAGGCATTGATAAAGGCCAGAAACTTAAAGGGGCTCCTCGGATACCCGACGTGTAAACTCGTCGAATGCATTTCGGCGATCCTCAAGATCGAAGATGAGAAGATTTGTTGAACCAGTTTTCAAGACCGACGACCGAAGATGAAAAACAGTTCGGAAGAATCGAGGAGCGTCCCTAACTTGAAGACTGGTTCAGGGGGCTACTGACGGTGTCCTGTACTAGGGGGTACTCACCACGTCGTCTCCCGATCTATTAGATTGGGCCAAGGCCCCCATGACCGTATACTCATGGGCCAGTTCGGACAGCTGCCACATACAAGGAAGATTCCACAAAGACTTGGAGATCAAGACAAGGACTTCTCCCCACCGGCGTATTCGGCTAGGACTCTTGTTAACCTAGGCCTCTGGTGCATTATATAAACCAGGGCCAGGCTAGTCGATAGAATAGACAACATACACATCAACAATCATGCCATAGGCTAGCTTCTAGGGTTTAGCCTCTCCGATCTCGTGGTAGATCTACTCTTGTACTACCCATATCATCAATATTAATCAAGCAGGACGTAGGGTTTTACCTCCATCAAGAGGGCCCGAACCTGGGTAAAACATCGTGTCCCCTGCCTCCTGTTACCATCCACCTTAGACGCACAGTTCGGGACCCCCTACCCGAGATCCGCCGGTTTTGACACCGACACATGTTAACCGGAGAGGAGGCAACATGGACTAGCATTACTTTGCCGTGTCCCGTCAACTTGCCGAACGAGGAGAAGGTTGCAGGACGGGAGAAGCTTGCGCGCGGTGGCTCGCAGGACAGGGAGAAACTTTTGACTAATGGAAGCTCTCCCTCGCTCAGGCGGTGGACGTGCACCAGTTAATTCGGTGTCAGATTGCCAGAAGCATACTACACTATACTACTAGGAACCGGATGGAGGAGCGTCTGCACTCTTATTATAATTTTAAAATGTGATAAAGCAATGTTCAACACATTTGGTTCTCTTCGAGGGTTCTCGCATGTGATAATGGAAGTTGATTGCATGGAACACTCGCCACAATTCTCGCTTAATTCTGGCTCATATCCTGTTACAAATAGTAGCGCTCACTAATATTCCTCTTTTTGTTATTCAGCATGTAAACAGGTCAACAAACCTTGCGGCGCATCTTCGTGTGAACCGTGCTTGCTGCACTTTGAATGTGGCCGAGAGCTGGCTTGATGAAACACCTCACTTCCTACTTATTTTTTTGGCTTCCTAGTGACCAGTGTCTTGGCTGATCGTCCTAAGAATGCTTATATATGAATAAAGCTCTCTCATTTACCTGCAAAAAAGATTAAGCCATATTAACCGGAAAGGAGGGAGTATGGACTAGCACTACTTTTTGGTGTGTCCCGTGAACTCGTAGAACGAGGAGAAGCTTGCAGGACAAGGTGAATCTCGCTTACGCCTTTTGACTAATGCAACCTACCCTCGGTGGACATGCATCAGTCCATTCGGTGTCAGATTGTTAGAGGCATACACTGTAGTACCCAACATGCGGAGTACCATCATTGTTCGACTTCACGAAGGGGCGAAGAGCCAAGCGCAGTACTAGTACGCGTACTTGGTTTTGCACCTTCATACTACTCCACCCTCCGTCACAGTTTACAGGGCGCGCTTCATTATGATGCATTTCTCTCAATGCATTTCCACCACCAGAGAGACTTTAGACGCGTTTGGTTTAATGCTTAATTAATTAGGGCGTGGTAACCGCAATCAAGTCCACAATTTTCTCTCCATGTACTATACTACTACGGAGTGCATGCATGTGTGTACCCGGGGTGGAAGCACTGCATGCATGTGTGTACGCATTATTCCCTCTAGTAATAGACGCCGTGCTATAACTACCAATGCTATTTTTCAGGCCGATCGCTAGTCGCCTTGGTCCCATAGATTTTTTTCTTTTTTCTGAAGCGTGCTGTATAAACAGTGACGGATGGAGTAGTATGAGCGGATTCAAAGAAGAGCGTACTGATGGTTGCTTCTTCAGAGCAACTTACAGTGGGAAAGATGGGGCTTATGATTTGACTGCTCATTACTCACTATTAATCCGGCGCAACGACCGGGCTGAGTCTCCCATGAGGTTGTGCACTACCCCCTCGGTTCTTAAATATACTCCGGAGTATTTGTCTTTCTAAAATATGTTGAAATCTCCGTTAAGACGAATAGAATATTTAGGAATGGAGGGAGTACACATACGAAGCAAAATGAGTGAATCTACACTCTAAAATATGCCCGTTTGAAATTTGTAAAAAGACAAATATTTAGGAACGAAGGAGTATAATTTCGTGCATGGCACATGGACCCGGATGATGAAGAGGCTTCTGGCAATGCTATCAAGCTTCCATCATTTGTTTACATAATTGACCTACTATACAATAATTTTCCAGCGACATGAAATTGTACAATGGTGTGAGCTTTCAGCTTTTGTTTCGCGTGTCTTGCCATCGATGCTCTTTCGGAAACAACAAAAAACTAACTTCCTTGCTAATGCATGTCAATTATTAGCATATCAGAGCTAATAATTACATCACAACTGAAGACAAATTTGTGAGAAGGTGTTAAATTAAAATTGATCCATGCTTTCATTGGCAGCAACGTCCCCCCCAGCTCTGTCTAAATCAACAAGGCATGTTGGGAAAAAAGTAGCTGTCTGGAGCATGCAACATTCCGATCATTTTGTGCAGTTCCACTAAAATAGAACTGAGCATCCCTGTTCCAAAGATATCAAGTGTGATTACGATAATAGAGGACTGCTGATAATCAATAAACACACAAATAGAAGCCAATCACCATTGCAGTCTCTCTTAAGACTAACTAGTTGGAGAAGATTAGGCTTGGAGTTGGATGAGGAGGATAGAGCAAAACCAATCTCCCTTTGTGCAGTCGCACTGAAATGTAGAGACGTTGCCCGTGTGACATTTTAGTACAACTGCACAAAACACTCTTAAGAAAAAAGTGATTTGTGCAGTTCACCAAAAGGTCGCAATAGCAACGAGGTGAAATGGATAGCCCTGTTTGCAAAAAATAGGTAGAAAGGAAACAATTACTGGCCAATAACAGTTGATGACACATGCGACGACAAAAAAGAAGCATGTTCCTTGTCCTAAGGGAAGATAACAACATGATTGTGTTTGTCTAAAATGGTGTGAGGACGAGAATGCAATATGGAAAGTACGCCGGACGAGCTACGTTTTGGGCAAAGAACTATGGAAGATCCACATGCAGCGACGTGGGAAAACGGGCAGTGGAGCAAGGCCGGAGGGGATACGTGGAGGTCGTCGGGATGTAACTAGGTGAGCGGTGGCGGGCGGAATCTGCGAGCAGGTGGCGTAGGCCCTGCCGCGGCGGAGCTTGGTCAGAGAGAACGACGTGTACCGCAGATCGGGACGTGCTGCCTCGGCGACGTCGAACGGAGAAACGATGCACTTCCTTCCTTTCCCCCGGCAGTCGAGATGCGGCTGAATCAGTGACCAACGGTGAGAGAGAGAGGTCACCACACTCCCTTTCCCCCGGCGGACAGGATGCGGCCGGATCAGTGACCAATGGTGAGAGAGAGAGGCACCGCACTCCCTTTCCCCCGGCGGACGGGATGCGGCCGGATCAGTGACCAACGGTGAGAGAGAGAGAGGCCACCGGAGCCTTGTGTGAGATACTCTGAAGAGCGGACTACCTTTTCCTCCATAAAAATCATTTTATATTCCGTGTACGTGCCATTGAGCGCTATAAATTTATTTAAAAATAACGCGGCAACGCGTCAAGTCGAACTTTGTTTCGTGCACGCGTGGTACACGACCTCCCTAGGTAAACAACCGCTACAGGCGTTCAAATTAGCACGTGGGCTGCCATTTCGTAAAGAAATGAGCTCCACCGTGTACCCGCGCGGGTGTGGCTGGGCACGAAGCGTGAGTACATGCACGGTGCATCTATTATCTTCTTGTATACGTACACCACCTACGCGGGGTTGTGTGAGAGAGATACAAACCTAGAGAGATATAGTGTGTGGGTTCTTGAGAGTTTTTTTTGGGGGGGGGGTCAATAAAAAAATTTAACATATGCAATGTGTGTGAAATAGAGTCCTGGATATAACATATATATAGAGGGGGCGATCCACGAGAAGAGAGTGGAGGTATCATCGGCTTGAGGTGTCTATAGAATCGAAGAGAGGGATGATGTGTGTGTGTGCACGCGCGCGATCGATAAAGAGTGCCATCGAATTTGTGTGTGCCCACGTCAAAGATATAGAGTGGCTGGCCTACTGGAATGTGAGATGGGACATGTGCAGTTTGTCTCTGTGGCATGGATACCTACCTGCAGCACTCGAGTATCGGTGTGTGGTGGGGGAAGAGGGAGGCCCAATTAACTATAGAGGTACAATGGCTGGTATATGTGTGGAGGAGGAGAGAGGCCTACCTCATGTATTAAGGAGATCGATCTGCCTCATGTATTAAGGGAGATCGATCGACATCCATGCATATGTGCAGGAGATGAATAAGGTTGGGAGAGAGACAGAGCTAGAGTGTTGGAGGGGGTGGTAGTGGAGTTGCTTCTAACAAATGGTGGGATAGGCTTGCTAGACAAATGGAGGGCACGCCCGCAATATCAATAAGAGAGGAGATGGCTGCTTGTTGTCTGTGCACGTGCGTGTGAGAGACGGGTCAGGAGGCATGCAAGAATTATGAGGGGGACGATGTGGCTGTGGTAAGCAGACGTAACTACATAGGAAGATCAATCACCCTTTGTAAGAGAAAGGAGAGACATAACTTGTGAGGTACGTCGATCGATGGGGGGGGGTAGTTAAAGTCGATCTAGGTATATGTTGGGAGATCGATCGGTATACATGCATGTGTGTGTTAGAAGCAAATGAGGCATGAGGAGAAGGATAGAGAGAGAGAGGGATGCATGTAGGAGGTGGTAAGAGAGGCATACTATATCGAGGGGGAGGAGTGTGCGATTACGAGAACGATGAAAAGAGCGGTGTGAGTGAGGCATGTACGGTGACAAGAGAAGAGGGGAAGCTTGTGTTTGTGCTAGGCACACCTGGCTAGAGAGGCATATCGATCGATGTGTGCCATAAAGAAGGAGCTGGGGGGCCTACACACACCGTGGGTGAACGACCTAAAGTGAAGACATGAATTTGCGCGATGGAGCTAGAGAATGTTGAGGGAGGGTGAGAGGGATGCGGGCGTGTGCATGCACAAGAGAAAGTTAGCGCTAGCTACAAAGATAAGAGGGTTGTGTGGGTGTAAAAGACGAATAGAGATCATATATACTTCATTATAAAGAGCGAATTCGGATATTTTAAGAATTTATCATAGTGTTTAAAACCGACGGATGTGTGAATATATATAACGGTGATAAACATGGTGTGGTTATGAACATGGTATACTACATTTAATATATTTTATCTCTACTCTTATAAAAAACAGAGTTGTTGATGATGGTGTGCCTGCCATCCTGCATTATAGGCCATCTGATTTATATTTGGCGGATAGCAAGGAAACTTTGATGGTTGAAGTTGGCAACAATCATGATTGTAGATTCTTATTGAAATAGAGAAACGAATTCAAATTTAGTTCGAATTGCAGTGGTAGTATAGACATTTGGAATGCACTAAAATGTTGGTATGAGTAGGTTACATGCATTATATAGTAAGCGAAAAAATTTAATCGGACATAACATGGATTCATACTCCCTCCTTCCATCTACATAGGGCGTAATGAGATTTTTAAGACCGCCTTTGACTATTGACAAGATTAATAATACATGAAATGCACAATGTGAAAATTATATCATTGAAAGAACCTTTCGCAGACAAATTTAACGGTGTGCTTTGTGTAAGTTGCATGTCATATATCATTGCTCTAATATTTGGTCAAAGTTAGCATTGAAAAACGCATTAGGCCCTATATAGATGGAAGGAGGGAGTAGCTTTGAATAGCATTTTATAGTAAAACGGGGCAAGACTCTCTCTTCGTGTGGTGTGAATAGTTTTATTTTTTTCGTTTTCTTTTTGGTTGAGGGAAGTGCGAATTGATTTGGTACGTACAAGTACAATACTACGACACGTTAGGCTTGTCCCTGAAATTCAACTCGCGTCTTGTTATATCCCAAAAATTCAGATATCGTGCTCCCAAAACTGGCGCCTTCACAACCCACGCCTTGCTATCCCGAAATTACAACGCGCGCAAAAACTACCTCCAGCTGCCAAATCCTGACACGCGAAATCCCACTTCTAACCCTGAGCTGAAAGCGCCGCTAGTTCAAATTGGTGGGGGGTACTTTTGTAACACACCCTACATTTTGGACAAGCGCGTTCCTAAGTCATGCTTCACCCCCTCCCATCACCCCCTTTTCGCCATTCGAAATCCCAGGCCGCCATAACCTCTCCGTTCCAGCCGCGAAACCCCACCCTCCTCCGTCCGCCACGTCACCGCTGCCCAGCCGGAGCCTCTTCCCCGACGACGTCGTCCACCGCAACAGCTCGACATCCCTCGTCCACCTCCCCGGATGAGGATCCGTCGTCCTGCCGGTTCAGCCGCCCCATCCTCCACCTCCAAGGAGCTGCTCCGATGATTGCCTCGTCTATCGCGGCTGCTCCATCCCCACAGCGCCACCTTAACCTGCTCCACCGGAACTGCAACATCCTCACCGACTCCTCGGACGAAGCTGAGGCCTACTCGGCGCCACCAAAGAGGTTGTACACTCATCACATCGCACCTTCTCCTTAACTCGACCTCCTGGCGCCGACGGTGCTCCATCCCGCACCCCCATGGAGCGGCTACCTTGAAGCCGGCGCGGCGGGCGACATCTCCACGGCGGATCTCCCCCAGTGCAAGGCCCCTTCGGCGACTGCGTCCATACCAGCCGGATCTGCTGCTGCTGCTCCGGCTCTCGCTCGATCGCTCGCTCGCCCAGCTGCTGCTGCTACTCTCCCCCTCGCTTGTGCTGCTGCTCTGCTCCGATTAAGCCACACTTCAGTCGACTGAATCGACTTTTGGGTCAGTCGATTTTCAGGGGTTGGGGGGCTCGCCGGAGTTAAGGAAGAACCACCCGCAGCGGGGACGGGGGATCGCCGGAGAGGTACCCCACTATCTATCTTAGGGTTCAGGGTGGGGGGCGGGGTGCCTAGAGGGCTGGCCGGGGCGGCGGTGGCGAGTTGTTTCGGGGGGGCGAGGCGGCGCTGGGGCCGGCGGTTCGGCCGGTGGTGGCTGGCGGCTCAGGGGGGGTGCAGGTTCAAGATGAACTGCAGGCCCTCCCTAAACTACATGTCAAGTGCCTCTCTGCTACCATTGCGTTCAGTTTCGACAGTAGCATTCAAATTCCACAGTAAATTTCAGTTTCGACAGTTAAGTTCAGAGTCAACAGTTTTTACCTCATCTGTTGTAGTCAGGTGGTTTTTGGTGATGTTAATTTTACATCCATTTTACATCATCTATTGGAAATGCTATTAGAATCCCACTTGAGATTGACGATGTCTGTCTTGTGCTGCTTCAGCCTTGACGTCTTACGGCTCACCGGAGGTGCTGCAACGACAGAATGATCCATCACAACAGAGCAGTGCCCTGGACGCCGTCTACAGATTCCTCAGATCTTCCTCCACACCTCCGACAGCCACCTCTGCCTCAACTGCTTCAGCGACCAACCCAATGATGCTGAGGTCGACACGACTACGGCAAAGAGGTTGTACACTTGTTGCATCACTTATTACTATACATTCACGTCGATCCATTAGGGCTATTTTGGTTCAACGGAAAAACATCGATTCACTGGTTGTTACCATCACTCTAAATTTCTGCATGCTCTCCTTACGTAATCTCACCATATTTTTTCGTATGCATGTCAGATATTGTACACAGTCATGCTGAACATGTAGAGAAAAAGAGAAGAGTTTTGCGCGGCAATACAATGTCATGCAGACATCGCTCCATGGTGGGTTCAATGGCAAACCCTCCCCACCCCTCTCCAGATTGTAATCCAGAGGAAGATATCTGTTCTGAGGCGGATTCGGACGCCGCTGACCACTCCTATTTACCCCCCAAGGTGTTTACTCTACCTTGGCATGATGATGTTAGTCATATCATGCATATGTTGCCTTGTAGTGCCTACTTTTGACATCATATATGTCATCTGCTTAGTTTAGACATGTTCTGTAATGCCACCTGTTTAGTTTCTATATCATATATGGGAATTATGCAGTCTCATGTCTTTTAGCCAGCCATAATATATGTGAAATGTGCAATGCCATCCTGTTTAACCAGGCATCATATATTTGAATGATATCTTGCCCATCCTTTTCTTCATTACATTTCCATTTGTCGACAATGTTTGTACATTAAACTACTCTTCCTGTGAATCAGCCATTTGGGTGGGAGATGGAAAAATCTGGAGTGAAAACAAGGCCTTCATAGCAGACAGTGCTACCTGTCGAAGCAGATCTCTTGTTGGGTCCCGATAGCTCCTCAGAGATGGATTCAGAGACAGATGACCATTCCTATTCCCCCACTGAGGTGTACGCTCTAACTTGGCACGGTTATACTGCTCATATCATGCAGACGGTGTGTTGCATTGCATAGTTTAGACATCATATACACAATATTCAACACCATGTTCTTAGTTCAGACATCATATCGAATGCCCTCTATTTAGCATATAAATCATATATGTGAATTAAATGATGCGATCCTGATTACTTAGATAACATGTAGGTGAATTATGTCAGGCGATCCTGTTTAGTTATTCATCATATCTTTGAATTATGTTATGCTATGCTATCCAGTTTAGATAGACATCATATATGTGAAATTATGTCATGATATCCATTTTAGTTAAACAATATACATGTCAACTATTTTATGCCCTCTTTTTTCCACACTATCTATTGCATCTGTCTCTCATACAATGTCTGTACATTCAACTATGTTTCCTGTTTATCAGCCATTTGAATTGGAGCGGGTGATGCCAGTATCTAGCGGACTAAAAACACAGTCTTCAAATAAAATAGTGCTACCTCTTGGTGGAGATAGCATCCCGGTTGTACATGCACAAGAACCAGCCCTACCACACATAACCCAAACTCTCGCAGATTGTACCCCTACTACGATGGACAAAGAACCAGCTTCACCCAATCTAACCCCAACCCCAGCCGATAGTAACCCAGTTCCTATTGACACAACACCATCTCCACCACAGAGCTCCCAAACAAGAGCAGTTAGTAAGGCAGCTCCAGTGCCCAAAGGGCCAGTACTATCACGGCGAACCCCAACTCCACCAGTTAGTACGCCTATTCCTGTGGAGGAAGCACAACCAGCTAGTCGTAGTTTAGCATCTATCACATTTGATGTTGTTAAATCGTATGTGCGTATCTTCCCATCTTGGAAATATTATACTGAAGATGAAGGAAAATGCCAGTTGCAGGTGTTTGTCCAGGAGTTATGTGTAAGTAATGTTATTCATGGCAATTACTTTGCTTTGTCCCATACATCCTACCTCCATGATGGTTATAATACAACAAATTTTCCCATTTTTTTCTATAGAGAAGGACCAATTTGGAAACTCAGGATGAGGTAACCTGTGCTAATACCTCTGCTATCTTCAAGAATGCTTGGTGGCAGTATCGGAATTACCTGAAGAAAACGTACTTCACCGACAAAGAAACTCATCAAATTCCCTTACGTTCTCCTGAGACACATTTACTGGACGATGACTGGGAACGCCTTGTTCTGTACTGGTCCCGAACCAAGAATGTGGTAAGGTCTATGAGCTCATTTTCTATTTTTAAGTATTATATTCTTGCGTCTTACTGTACTCTGTTCATGTAGAACAAGTGCCTAAACCTGAAGAACAACTGTACTAATTTAAGATTCCATTGCTACCATAGGACATAGATATATGTTTGTTTGATGCTTTTATTATGTACTAGTACTTGGCAATAGAAGACTTGGTAGTTTAATCCTGTCCACCTTACTAATGAACTGGTTCACCGAAATGAGTTTCATATACTAGTACATGCTAAACTTGTTATGTGCCTGCTTGTTTCTTATTTTAGAATGCTGACAGAATATTGGGGAAGAGTGCCTTATTAATCAACGGTAAAGGAAGTAATGCAAATAAGGTTCAGGATAGTGACACATCCTGTCTTGGTTTAGTGTTGGAGTTACTGGCCACTACCGCTTGCACAAGCTATTCAAACTCACTGTCTGAATCAGTTCGGTTTGCTGAGTCCCAACTACAAGCTGAAAGACATTGATCAGCTGTGCTGCGACAAGAAGCGGAAGGACTGCGGAAGTCCCTGGAGCATTCAGATGCATACTTTTTGGTGCAACAACAAGCGTTGGAGGATTTTAGCACCAAACAGGACAAAGCTAATCAGCTTGCTAAGCTTATTGCCAGCATGGTGGATACCCAGGATAACGTTTCTTGAGCTCTTCTGAAGTTGTTTCAGTTATGCTCTTGTTTTGCTGCCACGTTTATTTGCACTGATGGCCAATTTTGACGGCCAGTGTATATGATATGCTGCTTTGTTCCCTATATTTGCACTGGTGGCGAACTTTGATGCCCAGTGGATGTAATATGTGTAATAGCCATGATAGCCTAGCGTTAGTTGCTTGCTTATTTATTTCCTTGTTGTCTTGTTTATTTGTTTGCTTGTAGTCATTGCAGTTCTTTTTCAGCGGTTAACTAGTGGCTGCAATAACCTATTTTTTAAAACTAGGCCACAATAACCATGGGCTAATATTTACTGTAGTGACACTGGGCCTCCTACGGGCCGTAGAAACAGTGGGCCTTTTATGGACCGTAGAAACAGTAGGCCTTCTACGGGCCGTAGAAACAATGGGCCTTCTACGGGCCGTATCATCAATGGGCCTTATACGGGCCGTATGATCGATTGGCCAAACATGGGCCAATAACAGGCCGCATTATGGTCGTAAACGGTATAGAGTTGGAATCGTCCGTTCATGGGCCGACCATAACGGGCCATCGTTAATAGGCCGTATTGATGACGCTATGAAAATGGCTGTCGGTGTCAAAACCGGCGGATCTCGGGTAGTAGGTCCCGAACTATGCGTCTAGGCCGGACTATATCCTTTGGCCGGACTGTTGTACTATGAAGATACAAGATTGAAGACTTTGTCTCGTGTCCGGATGGGACTCTACTTGGTGTGGAAGGCAAGCTAGGCAATACGGATATGGATATCTCCTCCTTTGTAACCGACCTCGTGTAACCCTAACCCTCTCCGGTGTCTATATAAACCGGAGGGTTTTAGTCCGTAGGACACAACAACCACAACATACAATCACATCATAGGCTAGCTTCTAGGGTTTAGCCTCTTTGATATCGTGGTAGATCTACTCTTGTACTACCCATAGCATCAATATTAATCAAGCAGGACGTAGGGTTTTACCTCCATCAAGAGGGCCCGAACCTGGGTAAAACATTGTCCCCTGCCTCCTGTTACCATCCGGCCTAGACGCACAGTTCGGGACCCCCTACCCGAGATCCGCCGGTTTTGACACCAACATTGGTGCTTTCGTTGAGAGTTCCTCTGTGCCATCGCCATTAGGCTTGATGGATCCTACTATCATCAATAGCGATGCAGTCCAGGGTGAGACTTTTCTCCCCGGACAGATCTTCGTGTTCGGTGGCTTTGCACTGCGGGCCAATTTGCTTGGCCATCTAGAGCAGATCGAAAGTTACGCCCCTGGCCACCAGGTCAGGTTTGGAAGCTTAAACTACACGGCCGATGTCCGTGGAGACTTGATCTTTGACGGATTCGAGCCTCTGCCTTGTGCATCACGCGGTCACGATGAGTACGATTTAGCTCTACCATCGGACAGTGTTCAGGAGATCGCACCGGCAGCCGCTCCCACCCTCGATTTGGAGCCAGTTGCGCCTTCCGCGGACGGGTGGATGGACCCCGCCACAAAGGCCTTACCCTCAGCGGCGATCAAGCCGAACATCGACCTTACCTTGCACAAGAGCCGTGTTGATAAATTGCCGGATCCTTCTCCGGCCACGGACTCCGAACCGCCTGCGCTCGTTCCTATCGAATCCGATTGGGCGCCGATCATGGAGTTTACCTCCACGGATATTTTCCAGCACTCGCCCTTTGGCGACATACTGAACTCATTAAGGTCTCTCTCCTTGTCAGGAGGATCCTGTCCGAACTATGTCCGGCAGGACTGGGATGCGGACGACGAAGAAATTCGCGACCCACCCACCACCCACTTAGTAGTCACTGTCGATGCCTTAACCGACATGCTCGACTTCGACTCCGAAGACATCGACGGTATGGATGACGATGCGGGAGACAAAGAGGAACCACGGCCTACGGGGCACTGGACAGCCACCTCGTCATATGACATATACATGGTGGATACACCCAAAGAAGACAATGGCGACGAGATAGCGAAGGATGACCCCTCCAAGAAGCAACCCAAGCGCCGACATTAGCAGCGCCGCTCTAAGTCCCGCCAAAGCAAAAGTGGTGATACCGGCACAGGAGATAATAATACTCCGGATAGTGCCGAAGACAACAACAATCCCCTCCAGCAAGATTTAGAGCAGGAGGATGGAGGAGCCAGCCCTCCTGAGAGAGCGACAGATGGAGAAGAGGAGGATGATAATTACATGCCCCCCTCCGAAGACGAGGCAAGCCTCGGCAACGACGAATTTGCTGTGCCAGAGGATCCCGTCAAACAAGAGCTCTTCAAACGTCGGCTTATGGCCACGTCAAATAGCCTGAAGAAAAAGCAACAGCAGCTTCAAGCTGATCAAGATCTGCTAGCTGACAGATGGACCGAAGTCCTCGCGGCCGAGGAATATAAACTCGAGCGCCCCTCCAAGAGTTACCCAAAATGCAGGTTGCCACCCCGACTGGAGGAAGAAGTGTATGACGCGGCTGATCGGCCACCTCGTTGCCGCGATAGAGATGCATTGCAGCCAAAAACTCAGCCCACACTCCGACGCCATTCAAATAAAAAGGCATGGGGAGATACGCCAGACCTGCGAGACATATTGGAGGACAAAGCAAAGCATGCAAGATCGATCTACGGATCACGAGGGCGCGCCACCATGCGAGACGATAAACGTCACGCCGGATACAGTAAAAGTAAATCCGGCCGGCCGAACACAACGGGGAAGACCCATTCGAGCTGCGTCACGATATAGCCCAATACAGAGGCGCCGCACACCCTTTATGCTTCATAGACGAAGTAATGGATCATCAAATCCCAGAAGGTTTCAAACCTATAAATATTGAATCATACGACGGCACTACAGATCCTGCAGTATGGATCGAGGATTTCCTCCTTCACATCCACATGGCTCGCGGTGATGACTTACACGCCATCAAATACCTCCCACTAAAGCTCAAAGGACCAGCGCGGCATTGGCTTAACAGCTTGCCAGCAGACTCCATTAGCTGTTGGGAAGATCTGGAAGCCGCATTCCTCAACAACTTTCAGGGCACTTATGTGCGATCACCAGACGCCGATGACTTGAGCCACATAATTCAGCAGCCAGAAGAGTCGGCCAGACAATTCTGGACTCGGTTCCTTACAAAGAAAAATCAAATCGTCGACTGTCCGGATGCAGAGGCCTTAGCGGCTTTCAAACACAACATCCAAGACGAGTGGCTAGCCCGGCACCTTGGTCAGGAAAAGCCGAAATCTATGGCAGCTCTCACGACGCTCATGACCCGCTTTTGTGCGGGAGAAGACTGCTGGCTGGCTCGTAGTAATAACATATCAAAGAACCATGGTACCTCGGATACCAAGGACGGCAATAGCAGGTCACGTCGCAACAAACATAAGCGCCGCATTAACAGCGAAAATACCGAGGATACAACAGTCAATGCCGGATTCAAAGGCTCTAAACCCGGTCAGCGGAAAAAGCCATTCAAGCAAAGTACACCGGGTCCGTCCAGCTTGGACCGTATACTCGATCGCTCATGTCAAATACACGGCACCCTAGACAAGCCATCCAATCACACCAACAGGGATTGTTGGGTGTTCAAGCAGGCCAGCAAGTTAATTGCCGAAAACAAGGACAAGGGGCCGCATAGCGATGACTAGGGGGAATCCCGGCAGCCACACACTGGAGGACAGAAGAGGTTTCCCCCACAAGTGCGGACGGTGAACATGATATACGCAACCCACATCCCCAAGAGGGAGTGGAAGCATGCTCTCGGGGACGTATATGCGTTGGAGCCAGTCGCCCCAAAGTTCAACCCTTGGTCCTCCTGTCCGATCACCTTCGATCGCAGGGACCACCCCACTAGTATCCGTCATGGCGGATTCGCCGCACTGGTCCTAGACACAATCATTGATGGATTTCACCTCACTCGAGTCCTTATGGATGGCGGCAGCAGCCTGAACCTGCTTTATCAGGACACAGTGCGCAAAATGGGTATAGACCCCTCAAGGATCAAACCCACAAAAACGACCTTTAAAGGCGTCATTCCAGGTGTAGAGGCCCATTGCACATGCTCAATTACACTGGAAGTGGTCTTCGGATCCCCGGATAACTTCCGAAGTGAAGAGTTAATCTTCGATATAGTCCCATTCCGCAGTGGTTATCACGCGCTGCTCGGGCGAACCGCATTTGCTAGATTCAATGCGGTACCGCATTATGCATACCTCAAGCTCAAGATGCCAGGACCTCGCGGAGTTATTACAGTCAATGGAAACACAGAGCGCTCTCTCTGAACAGAGGAGCACACCGTGGCCCTCGCAGTAGAAGCGCAAAGCAGCCTCTCAAGGCAATCAACCAGTTCGGCGCTTCAAAGCCTGGACACCTTCAAGCGCGCTCGGAGAAATCGGCAAATAGACCACCTGGCACGATCTGAGCTTGCGTAGCAATACGGCGCCCACCCCAATCCCAGCCCAACAGCGAAACTCGTGCCACGCGTACATAATTATGCATTAAAAATACCATGGGCACAGGTGGGGAGGGGGGCACAACTGCGGCACGCCCCAAGACGCGGCTTAAACCGCACTAGGGGCTTCCCGTTTGGTTATTTTTCTCTTTTTCAGGACCTTAATCTCTGGAAACACTGTCCGACAGCACTATTGCCAAACACATGATGCAGCAACCAAGGAGGCAGACATCTACGTCATACCACGGAATTCCCAGGTGGATTACAGTAACGAGCGAAATATTCGATTTAATATCATTCCTCAGCTTGCCCTTGGAAGGGACATAGTCCTACTCTTTGCTTATCGCACTGTCTGTATCACTCTGCTTTAATGCAATTTTTTGAATAAACAATGCATGACATTACAACTATTATTGCATTCTTGTTATATATATATATATATGTTCATTAATGACACCTTGCAACCGTACACTTTGGTACGACCAATACACCAGGGGCTCACGTACCCCACAATACGGTGTGAAAAGTCCAAACACTTTCACAAGTTCGGCACCCCGAACTTATAGCATTATATGCATCAGCTCCGAATCATGTCTTTGGTCAAATGTTGGGTTTGCCCGGCTCCTATGTTTTGGTACCTTACGTTCCAATCTATCAGCTAAGGTAGCGCTAGGAGAACTACTGCGATTGTGTCCCAGTTCTACTGGGTTCAACACCTTAGTAGAGAAAGCTAAAACTGACTGTCATGATAAGGCGAGAGACTGGTCGCTGTTCAGCGAGGTTTTCGAGTCCCTAAAGACTTATGCCACTTAGAGCGAGGGGCCGGCCCTGTCCGGCTTAAAGGCGTGTATCGCACCCCGAATTCGGCCTTCCAAATACCAGGGGCTTCACCGAAATTTAAAATTATAGAATTCTATGGCTAAGTGAGAGTGATAAAGCATTATTAGTCCGGTTGCCTTGTTCGCTGTGCTGAGCACCTCCCTCGAAGGACCCAAACATGGGAACAAGAGTGCTCAGGCTTATCCCGAACACCCCAGCACTTGTGGCATGGGGGCAGAAGCCGAGGACTAGCCATCTCTCAGATTGGATAAACAGCCAAACAGAAGGCAATATTTTAAATTCAAACAAGCGTTGCATAGCGCATATGAAACAAGTTTTCATAAATACAGGATAAAAAGAGCAAGTCTCACTCAAATATTACATCTTTTGAACACTCGTCCTCTATGAGACGGGCACCCGGCAGAACACCCTCGTAGTACATCTCGGGGTGGCGGTGCTCCTTGTCCTCCGGCAGCCCCTCCTTGATCAGCTTCACGGCGTCTAGCTTGACCCACTGCAATTTCACACGGGCGAAAGCCCGACGTGCACCTTCAATGCAGACAGATCGCTTGACGACCTCCAGCCGCGGGCAGGCATCCACAAGCCACCTCACCAGGCCGAAGAAGCTGTTCGGAAGGGCATCGCCAGGCCACAGCCAGACTATAAAGCCCTTCATGGCCTGATCGGCCGCCTTATGTAGCTCGACCATCTGCTTCAGCTGGTCGCTCATTGGCACCGGGTGTTTGGCCTCAGTATACTGAGACCAGAACAGCTTCTCCGTTGAGTTTCCATCCTCGGCCTGGTAAAATTGTGCGGCATCGGACACGCTGCGGGGCAAATCTGTGAATGCCCCTAGAGAGCTCCGGATTCGGGTAAGTAATCGGTAATTTACTTTTACATGCTTGCGTTGCATATAGAAATCCTTACCCGCCGCTATCTTCTTCATTGCGTCGATCTCCTGGAGGGCCTTTTGGGCTTCGGCCTTGGCACTTTTTGCGCTCTCGAGGGCCGCGGCAAGCTCAGACTCCCACGTCTTTGAGTCAAGCTCCAACGCCTCGTGCTTCTCCACGAGAGCCTGGAGCTCTTGTTGCACCTCGCCCACCCGAGCCTCGTGCTTCTCTCGCTCGGTGCGCTCCTTGGCCACTTTATCTTCGGCCCCAGACAGCGCTTGCTTTAGGGTCGCCACTTCGGTCGCGGCCCCTGGCAAATTCATGATAATCCTGTCATTTTGCAATCGCATTCTTTTTATACATATCTATAGACAGGGTATTACTTACCCTTGTTCTCCTTGAGCTGCCTCTTGGCAGGGCCGAGCTCTTTCTTGGACCCCTCGAGGTCCTGCTTCAGTACGGCAACCTCCGCAGTCAGTGCGGCGGACGCCAACAGCAAGGCCTGCATATGCATATTGACATACTTATATTAGACTCCTGAGATATTATTTGATCCTCTGTTCGGCTTTTCTTTGCGAACACCGAACAAAGCATCAGGGGCTACTGTCTATGCGGTATTATTTTTCCTATATTTTAAAAACACTTACCTCAAAGCCTGTTAGAAGGCTGCACAGGCTTCAGTCAATCCGCTCATGGCGGACTGAACCTTCTGGACCACCGCACTCATAATAGTACGGTGCTCCTCGTCGATGGAAGCGCCGCGAAGTGCTTCCAGCACATTGTCCGGCGCCTCTGGATGGACAGAGGTCACCGGCACAGGCGTCTTGCCCCTCTTGGAAGGAGGCCGCCTGCCCGAGCCCAGAATCACTGGAGGTTCCGGCGCGGTGTTCGGCTGAGGGCCGAACTCGGAGCTCTCGGGGGCCCCGTCCCCTCGGCTCCCGGAGTTCGGAAGGTCACCTTGAGGCGCCTCCGGGACTGTCTCCCCTCGACCCGGTGCCTCTTGAGGCAGCACCTCGGCGTTGCCAGCAGGATGAGGGGAGGTGGCGGTCGGGACTGGATCGCTATCCATGTCCGATGAGCCCAGGGAGCCGTCCGATGATACATCGATACTGGCTCGTGGTGGCCTGCATAATTATGTTCGACATTAGGGAAAGCAGTGCGACAAAGGAATGCTATGAGTTACTCTGGTATCCGAATACTTACGATCTCCCCAGGGGCTTGGCCCTGGGCAACCACTCGTCTTCGCCTTCGTCGGCGGCGGTGGAATTGTCCGGAAGGAGAGTCCTTCCCTTCTTCGTCGGCGGCCTTCCTTTTATTATCTCCCCCAGCTGGAGGGGGAGCATCTTCTTCTTCTTCCTCGTCTTCGGGGGAGGAGTGCGCCGCAGAGTCATCGGACGGAGAGTCCGACGACGCCTGACGTCGGGAACTCTTTCGGGTTCACTTGGCCTTCTTAGTCTTCTCCGACACCGTATAAGGAGCCAGAGTCAGCATCTTCGCCAGAAGAGCGTCCGCTGGGCCTTCGGGCAAAGGAGCCGGACAGTCGATCTATCCGGCCGTCTCCTGCCAGTCCTGTCAAAGGTACGGGAGTTTAGATCCCTCATGGAGTCAATCTATAAAAGATAAGTATCCTGTGAAAGGTAAAGCAGCTTACCGCACTGGCTTGGCGCTTCGCGCTGAATCCGCGATGCTCAGTAATGGGAGGAGGGACCTCAGCGCTTTTGAATAGCACCCTCCAGGCATCTTCGTGAGTTGTGTCGAAGATCCTGTTCAGAGTTCGGTGCTGCACGGGGTCGAACTCCCACAAGTTGAAGTCCTGTTGTTGGCACGGGAGGATCCAGTGGTGGAGCATGACCTGGACTACGTTGACAAGTTTGAGCTTCTTGCTCACCATGTTTTGAATACATGTTTGGAGTCCGGTCAGCTCTCCCGAACTACCCCAAGACAGGCCCTTCTCTTTCTAGGAGGTGATCCGCATGAGGATGCCTGATCGGAACTCGGGCCCCACTGCCCATGCAGGGTCACGCAGCTCGGTGATGTAGAACCACCCTGATTGCCACCCCTTTATGGTTTCCACAAAGGAGCCCTCGAGCCATGTAACGTTGGGCATCTTGCCCACCATGGCGCCTCCGCACTCCGCCTGGCGACCGCCCACAACCTTCGGCTTGACATTGAAGGTCTTCAGCCATAAACCAAAGTGGGGCTTGATGCGGACGAAGGCCTCGCACACAACGATAAACGCCGAGATGTTGAGGATGAAGTTCGGGGCCAGATCGTGGAAATCCAGCCCGTAATAGAACATGAGCCCCCGGACGAATGGGTGGAGAGGGAATCCCAGTCTGTGGAGGAAATGGGTGAGGAACACTACCCTCTCATGGGACCTGGGGGTGGGGATGAGCTGCCCCTCATCTGGGAGCCGGTGCGCGATGTCGTCGGGCAAGTATCCGGCTCTCCTCAGCTTCTTGATGTCTCCATCCGTGATGGAGGAGACCATCCACCCGCCTCCCGCTCCGGACATGGTTGGAGAAGGTTGAGGTGGGAAGTGCGGACTTGGGCGCTAGAGCTCGAGTGTGCGAAAACGGATGAGCAAGGGAGGAAGAAGGTGTGGATGAAAAGGTGAATCCTTATCCCTTTATATGGGCTGATGAAACTATGCGCCCCCCACTAGCCTGGTAAAACTCGCTTATCCCACAAGCGCCGTAATCGATGGCGCGGTTGGGTTACCCACGCCCGTATTAATGAGAATCCCATGATAAGGGGACACGATCTCTGCTTTAACAAGGCGTGTCAAAAAACTGCCTCACGTTATGTGCGGGGCTAGTTAAAGGAAATGGTTCGAATAATCACCGGGCCGTGACGTAATGTCCTGTTGCTAAAACAGGTCAGCAAATTAGATTTGCGAAAATATTATTCTCTCTATGGTGGTATGTGTAACATATTTTGCAGGGTCGGACACTATCCTTGTATTCAAATTCTTCCGTGGTGTATTCGGAGGAGGAACCCGCCTTGCAATGCCGAAGACAATACTGCGCGCTGGACTCATCGTCATTGAAGCCTGGTTCAGGGGCTACTGAGGGAGTCCTGGATTAGGGTGTCTCCGGACAGCCGGACTATATCCTTTGGCCGGACTGTTGGACTATGAAGATACAAGATTGAAGACTTCGTCTCGTGTCCGGATGGGACTCTACTTGGCGTGGAAGGCAAGCTAGGCAATACGGATATGGATATCTCCTCCTTTGTAACCGACCTTGTGTAACCCTAACCCTCTCCGGTGTCTATATAAACCGGAGGGTTTTAGTCCGTAGGACACAACAACCACAACATACAATCATTCCATAGGCTAGCTTCTAGGGTTTAGCCTCTCTGATCTCGTGGTAGATCTACTCTTGTACTACCCATATCATCAATATTAATCAAGCAGGACGTAGGGTTTTACCTCCATCAAGAGGGCCCGAACCTGGGTAAAACATTGTGTCCCCTGTCTCCTGTTACCATCCAGCCTAGACGCACAGTTCGGGACCCCCTACCCGAGATCCGCCGGTTTTGACACCGACAACGGCCCAACGTATTAACGGACCACAAACGGGCCGACTGTAACCACGGGCTGAATTTGGCCCACAAGCAGAAAATGACAGTAACGGGCCGTAAGTAAACGAATGCTGGAAATGAGCCCAAGAATAAATGGGCTCTGAGAAGGCCGAAAGTTAACATGGGCTGGAAACGGCCCAACGGAATAACGGGCCGTTAATGGGTATAAAGTGATACACTGTTCATTACGGGCCAGTTTCACCACGGGCCGTTAATAGGCCAAGAGTTACATAGGGCCTCATATGGGACGAAAGACGTCATGGACCATACATGGGCCAGAAGTGAAAACGGGCTGGAATCATATTGGATGGCCTAGATGACGCTACTGGGCCTAATTCGGATAGGGCGTAACAGGCCTTGGGTTAGCGGGCTGTAAATGAGCTATATGCGAACATGCCGTTAACAGGCTTTCCATGGGCCGGCCTGCCAGCTTTTGACCAAGTCAAACGGGCCGGCCTTTTCACCGGAATGGGCCTCTGTTGGGCCGTGCTACGTGTCGACGTATCATAGGCGCCTATCTGTCCAACTGACGAACTGACACGTGTTTCGTCCGGCCAATAAGAATTTTACACGTGGAAATTTCCCATTGGTCGGGGCTGTTAATGGGTAATCGGATCCAAAACCCGACTCGATAGCTTAACGGCGTTACGTTACGGTGGATGCCACGTGTCGGTCACCCTTGACGAAAGCACTTCTATGACGCGCGATTTATCGTCATGGAAGTGGACACTTCCATGATGATAATTTTGGTAATGTCATGGAACACTTCTACGACATCACAGGTATGACTATCTTGGTTCTGTCATAAATTTTTCATGGATGTACATGCATGACAAAAAAAGCGACCTACTGTGACAAACACGTATCATCATAGAAGTGTATTTTTTTTGTAGTGAGGGGCGGATGTAATTTTTTACATCCGAGCCGTACGCGGTAGTACCGCTCCATAGGCGCGGTAGTACCGTGAGCTCTGGCCAGGTTCAGCAGCATGAGCGGTAGTAGGGGCGGATGTAATTTTTTACATCCGTGCCCTATGTGGTAGTACCGCTCCAAGTCTGCGGTAGTACCGTGTTGGATTTTTGCATAGATCAAAACTCAGCGGAAGTTGTCACAGATGTAATTTTATATGTACGTGCCTTCCCGAGCTAGTCCATTCCTGCCTTGTGGTAGTATCGCAAGGGGGCGCGGTAGTACCGCGCCAGCAGTTCTACCGCTCCTCGCCTTAGCGCTTCAGGACTGGTCTTAGGCCCTGCCGTGGCAGCGGTAGTACCGCGGTTCGTCGCAGTAGTACCGTGAGCCCTTGCGGTAGTACCGCTTGTTTGGTGCGGTAGTACCGCAGGTCGCGGGTTGGTTAAGTGGATAACAGTTGGATTTGTTCTTTCACTATATAAGGGGCGACTTCTTCTCCGAGTTGACCACCTCTTCCAACTCCAAGCTCCATTGTTGCTCTAAGCTCCATTTTCACCCGATCTCTCTCCCTAGCCGATCGAACTTGTTGATCTCCTAGGGATTGGTTGAGAAGGCCTAGATCTACACATCCACCAAGAGATATTTGATTCCCCCCACTAATCCCTCACGGATCTTGTTACTCTTGGGTGTTTGAGCACCCTAGACGGTTGAGTTCATCGCGAAGCCATACTTCATTGTGGTGATGCTTCGTGGTGTTGTTGGGAGCCTCCAATTAAGTTGTGGAGATTGCCCCAACCTTGTTTATAAAGGTTCGGTCACCGCCTTCAAGGGCACCAATAGTGGAATCACGGATTCTCACATTGTGTGAGGGCGTGAGGAGAATACGGTGGCCCTAGTGGCTTCTTGGGGAGCATTGTGCCTCCACACCGCTCCAACGGAGACGTACTTCCTCTCAAAGGGAAGGAACTTCGGTAACACATCCTCGTCTTCACCGACTCCACTCTTGGTTATCTCATCCTTTTACTCGTGCAAGCTTATCTTGTGTTACATCCCTTGCTTTCTTGTTTACTTATTGTTGTTGCATCATATAGGCTGCTCACCTAGTTGCATATCTAGACAACCTACTTTGATGCAAAGTTTAAATTGGTAAAGAAAAGCTAAAAATTGTTAGTTGCCTATTCACCCCCCTCTAGTCAACTATATCTATACTTTGAATTGGTATTAGAGCCTCTTCTCTTTATTAAGGACTTTGCCTTCCAAAGAGTATGGTTAACACCGTAGACGGTGAGGAGGAGCACCCCTGTGTGATTCCGTCCTCGTCTACGGCCGATGGGGGAACCTCGGTCTCACGTGAGGAACTCAATGTGGTCTTGGACACATTTAAAACCTCCATGGCGACCGAGGTCAAAGGCGTGCTTAAAGATTTTCCTGATGGTCTTAAATTATCCACCGCACCATTGGAAGTGGTTGATCCCACTGACAAGGTGATGGTTGCTAACTCTGACAAGGGGGAAGTTTCTAGTGATAAAGTTCCTTTGTCTAGTGGTAAAAGTGGAAATGGCATCTTTACCCATGTGGATCCTCCACCTACCTATGGAGGACCGATTCCCTCCACTCATTTAAATCATGCCGGTCCTCCTCCTAAGATTGTGAAAAATAAGGATTTTGACGCTTGGGTATATCGCTTTAAACGCCATTTAAATCATGTGAATACTAACCTTTGGAGAATCATTGAGCAAGGTTTCTATCCGCATGACCCAAGCAACTTCACCCCAAGAGAAGTCGCGGGTCATCAATTCAACGAGAATGCTCTCTTCATCATCCAAGATGCTATCCCTCCCGAAGATATTGTGCATCTCCGACCATTCACCATGGCAAAGGAAGCATGTCACCATGTTATTTACCTTCACAAGGGAAGCGCAAGCATTCAATGCTCCAACTATGAAGTGGCGCAAGATGAAGCCGATGAATTTTCTATGAATGAAGGTGAAGAACCTCGTGAGCTCTACCGGAGACTAACCACACTCGCGGTCTCACTCCGAGATCATGGGAGCAAGGATGCAAATGACAATTGGATCAAGCAGAAATTTCTCAAAGCCATGATGCCTTACCATAAGGCCATGTCCTCCATCATCCGTCAAAGGCCGGATTTCCACACCTTGTCCTCAAGCGAAGTGTTGGATGAGTTTATGGCAATGAGTATCTTGGACAAGACCACCGACAATGCGGTATTGCATTCTGAAAGAGCCAAGAATCTCAATCTTGCTTTGAAGTCGAAGGCTAGTGTGGAAGAAGAGGAGGAAGAGGAAGAAGAGGAGAGCAGCCCCGAGGATAAAAATATGATTATCATGAGCACATGGCTCTCGCTTCAAGACAATTTTGGAGCAAGAAGAACTCAAGACCCAACTTCAACAAGAGCAACTCAAGTGGCATCAAGGGCAAGCAATGTGTGAGGACTTGCTACAATTGCGGCAATGTGAGCCAATTTGTTGCGGAGTGCCCCTATGAGAAGAGGGAAGACAATGGTGACAAACTCATTGCTACCTCTTGAGCACTTGCGTTGGTTTTCCCTTGAAGAGGAAAGGGTGGTGCAGCAAAGTAGCGTAAGTATTTCCCTCAGTTTTTGAGAACCAAGGTATCAATCCAGTAGGAGGCCACGCACGAGTTCCTCGCAACCAACGCGATAAGGGGTTGTCAATCCCTACACGGTCACTTACGAGAGTGAGATCTGATAGATATGGTAAGATAATATTTTTGGTATTTTTATGATAAAGATGCAAAGTAAAATAAAAGGCAAAGGAAATAAATAAGTATTGGAAGATTAATATGATAGAAGATAGACCCGGGGACCATAGGTTTCACTAGTGGCTTCTCTCGAGAGCATAAGTGTTCACGGTGGGTAGACAAATTACTGTTGAGCAATTGACAGAATTGAGCATAGTTATGAGAATATCTATGTATGATCATGTATAAAGGCATCACGTCCGAGACAAGTAGACCGACTCCTGCCTGCATCTACTACTATTACTCCACACATCGACCGCTATCCAGGATGCATCTAGAGTATCAAGTTCAAGAGAACAGAGTAACGCTTTAAGCAAGATGACATGATGTAGAGGGATAATCTCATGCAATATGATGAAAACCACATCTTGTTATCCTCGATGGCAACAATAAAATACATGCCTTGCTGCCCCTACTGTCACTGGGAAAGGACACCGCAAGATTGAACCCAAAGCTAAGCACTTCTCCCATTGCAATAAAGATCAATCTAGTAGGCCAAACCAAACTGATAATTTGAAGAGACTTGCAAAGATAACCAATCATACATAAAATAATTCAGAGAAGATTCAAATATTGTTCATAGATAAACTTGATCATAAACCCACAATTCATCGGTCCCAACAAACACACCGCAAAAGAAGATTACATCGAATAGATCTCCACAAGAGAGGGGGAGAACTTTGTATTGAAATCCAAAAAGAGAGAAGAAGCCATCTAGCTAATAACTATGGACCTGTAGGTCTGAGGTAAACTACTCACACTTCATCGGAGGGGCTATGGTGTTGATGTAGAAGCCCTCCGTGATCGATGCCCCCTCCGGCGGAGCTCCAGAACAGGCCCCAAGATGGGATCTCATGGATACAGAAAGTTACGATGGTGGAATTAGGGTTTTGGCTCCATATCTGGTAGTTTGGCGGTACACAGGTATATATAGGAGGAAGGAGTACGTCGGTGGAGCAACAGGGGGCCCACGAGGGTGGAGGCGCGCCTGGGGGGTAGGCGCGCCCGCTACCTTGTGGCCTCCTGGTTGATGTCTTGACGCAGGGTCCAAGTCCTCTGGATCATGTTCGTTTCGAAAATCACGTTCCCGAAGGTTTCATTCCATTTGGACTCCGTTTGATAATCCTTTTCTTCGAAACCCTAAAATAGGCAAAAAAACAGCAATTCTGGGCTGGGCCTCTGGTTAATAGGTTAGTCCCAAAAATAATATAAAAGTGTATAATAAAGCCCAATAATGTCCAAAACAGAATATAATATAGCATGGAAAAATAAAAAATTATAGATACGTTGGAGACGTATCACTCATCCGGAAGGACAAGGCCAAGTCTTTCCCCAACAAGAACCACTTCACCAAGAAGGCTCCTCCCAAGGGATTGGTGGCACAAGAAGAGTACAATGAGGATGAGGATGATGAAGATGGTGAGATGGTTGCCATGGCCTCCGTGGCCATTGCGAAAACACCCTGGGCGTCCCTCTTCGACTCACCTAATGAGAACATCACCGCCAAGTGCCTCATGGCTAAAGCCACCAACAAGGTAACCCCGACATCAAAACTACCATCATTACTCATCCTTCTTTGACAGATTGCATTGATGAAAGTGGGGGGTCCAACATGGAGGAAAATGAGTTTGAGTCTTTTATGAGTAAGCTTAAGGGTAATTCAAGAAGCACTTTGTTGCTCTCTTGGAACAACTTGGTGAAGCCAATGACATGATCGAGGCTCACGAAGACACCATCTCTAAGATGGAGGGGCATAGTCGTGACTATGCCGGTGAGATATCGGATCTCTCTAATGCTCTTGAGGAAGAGTGTGGTCATCGTTTGGCTCTTGAGGAGTCACACAACGATGAGCATGCTAAATTAAAGAAAGATCTTGATCATGCTCTTGTTGTGTTTCGTGTGCTAAATTCCGAGAAGGCCAAACTTGGTGTTGATCTTGCTAGACTCAAGGAGGAGTTTGATATCCTTGACAAGGCTCACAAAGCTTTGAAGAGTACTCATGCTAGTCTTCAAGAGTCTCATGATCAACTCCAAGTGAGGCTAACCAAGGAGAAAGCCACTTTTCCTCATATGGTTTTAATTGATAATGCAAATTCTACTAACCCTTGTTACGAGCATGTGCATCTTATTGAGAACAATGCAAAGTTGAAGGTGCAACTTGAGAAAGGCCTTGTGTCGTGCATACAAGGTGATAAGAACCTCAATGATCTTTTGAGCAATCAAAAGGAAGTTGTGGCCAAGGAAGGGATTGGGTTTGCACCCAAGTCCAAGAACAAGAAGAAGAATGACAAGGCTAAACGGTCTCCTCCTCTCATGCAAACTTTTGTCAAAGAGGGAGAGGGTGCCTCTAAGAAGAAGAAGTACAATGTGAAGGGTGGTGGTGTCAAGAAGGGCAATGCCACCCCTTCCAACAACACCGGCGACTCTAACCCTTCCTATGTGTTATGCCGTGCTAGTGATGGGCATGTGATACGTCTCCATCGTATCTACTTTTCCAAACACTTTTGCCCTTGTTTTGGACTCTAACTTGCATGATTTGAATGGAACTAACCCGGACTGATGCTGTTTTCAGCAGAATTGCCATGGTGTTATTTTTGTGCAGAAATAAAAGTTCTCGGAATGACCTAAAACTCAACGAAGATTATTTTTGGAATATATAAAAAATACTGGAAGAAGAATCCACATCAGGGGGCCCACACCCTGTCCACGAGGGTGGGGGGCGCGCCTACCCCCCTGGGCGCGCCCCCTGCCTCGTGGGCCCCCTGATGCTCCACCGACGTCCACCTTGACTCCATATATTCACTTTCGGGGAGAAAAAAATTAGAGAGAAGGATTCATCACGTTTTACGATACGGAGCCGCCACCAAGCCCTAAACTCTCTCGGGAGGGCCGATCTGGAGTCCGTTCGGGGCTCCGGAGAGGGGAATGCGTCGCCATCGTCATCATCAACCTTCGTCCATCGCCAATTTCATGATGCTCACTGCTGTGCATGAGTAATTCCATCATAGGCTTGCTGGACGGTGATGGGTTGGATGAGATTTATCATGTAATTGAGTTAGTTTTGTTAGGGTTTGATCCCTAGTATCCACTATGTTCTGAGATTGATGTTGCTATGACTTTGCTATGCTTAATGCTTGTCACTAGGGCCCGAGTGCCATGATTTCAGATTTGAACCTATTATGTTTTCATGAATATATGTGAGTTCTTGATCCTATCTTGCAAGTCTATAGTCACCTATTATGTGTTATGATCCGTTAACCCCGAAGTGACAATAATCGGGACCATTACCGGTGATGACCGTAGTTTGAGGAGTTCATGTATTCACTTTGTGTTAATGCTTTGGTCTGGTAGTCTATTAAAAGGATGCCTTAATATCCCTTAGTTTCCAATAGGACCCCGCTGCCACGGGAGGGTAGGACAAAAGATGTCATGCAAGTTCCTTTCCATAAGCACGTATGACTATATTCGGAATACATGCCTACATTACATTGATGAACTGGAGCTAGTTCTGTGTCACCCTATGTTATAACTGTTGCATGATAGATCGCATCCAACATAATTCTCCATCACTGATCCAATGCCTACGAGATTTTCATATATTGTTCTCCGCTTATTTACTTTTCCGTTGCTTCTGTTACAATCACTACAAAACCCCAAAAATATTACTTTTGCTACCATTACTCCTATTATCATATTACTTTGCTACTAAATACTTTGTTGCAGATACTAAGTTATCCAAGTGTGGTTGAATTGACAACTCAGCTGCTAATACTTGAGAATATTCTTTGGCTCCCCTTGTGTCGAATCAATAAATTTGGGTTGAATACTCTACCCTCGAAAACTGTTGTGATCCCCTATACTTGTGGGTTATCAGCATGTTTATGCTAAATTTGTTGGTTCTTCTTATGAGTACATTGAATGGTCTATTTGGGTTCCTAAGACCCTTGTCACTAACATCAAAGGACCCTTTACAAAATGGGTACCTAAAACCAAGCATTGATCTCTGGTAGGTGTTTGCTTCCGGTGGGGGATCATGGTTGCTCGATAGTGGAGCCACTAATCATATGACTGGAAGCAAGGACTTGGTGGTGGATGTGCAAAAGATTCCATCTATGCCCACCGACGTCGAGTGGGGTGATGCCTCGTCCTCTAAGGTATTGGAGCTTGGCAAGGTTGTCATTTCTCATGATCTCACGATCGAAAAGGTCATGCTTGTTGAGTCCCTTGCACACAATTTACTTTCTGTTCGTCAACTTGCAATCATGGGCTTTGCCACTTTCTTTGATATTGATATAGTGGCCCTCTTGTGGAGCAAGACTCTTAAAGTAGCCTTTGTTGGGCATGTCGAGAACGGTTTCTATGTGATTAACTTTTTGGAGCGACCCACTAAGATCGCGACATGCCTAATGGCTAAAGTTGACGTGGGATGGCTTTGGCATTGCCGTTTAGCCCATGTCAATATGAGATCTTTGCAAAGTCTTCTCAAGGGGGACCATGTCCGTGGACTAACAAATGTTAGTTTTGCCAAAGGTCGTGCTTGTAGTGCTTGCATTGAAGGAAAGCTACATGAGATGGCTCATCCTCCCACGACTATCATTTACTCAAAGAGGCCTTTGGAGCTCCTTCACTTGGATCTCTTTGGGCCTCCATCCTTTGATAGTCTTGGGGGTAGAAAGTATTGCTTGGTGATTGTGGATGACTATTCAAGATACACTTGAGTGTACTTGTTCAAGAGGAAGAGTGAGGCCCAACAAACCGTCATTGACTTTGCAAATGAAGCTTAACGTCAATACAATGCAAAGATCTTGACAATAAGAAGTGACAATGGCACCGAGTTCAAGAACTACACCTCGGATAAGTTTCTTAGTGATGAGGGGATCAAACATCAATATTCCGCACCTTACACCCCTCAACAAAATGGTGTAGTGGAGAGGAAGAACCAAAACGTTGATGGATGCGGCAAGAACCATGATGGCGGAGTTCAAGTCTCCATACAACTTTTGGGCCGAAGCCATCAACACTGCGTGTCATGCATCCAATCGGCTCTACCTCCGCAAAGTCTTGAAGAAGACTCCATATGAGATACTCACCGGTAAGAAGCCCAACCTCAAGTACTTCCGGGTGTTCGGTGTAAGTGTTTCATTCTCAAGAAAGGTGTCTGTTTGTCTAAATTTGAGGCTAGAGCTCATGAGGGCATATTTGTTGGTTATGGTACAAACTCTGATGCTTACTGTGTCCTCAATAAGTCCACGGGACTTACTGAGGAGACGTGTAACGTGGAGTTTGATGAGAATAATGGCTCCCAAGTGGAGCAAAGTGGTACTTGTGATGTAGAGGATGAAATTCCTCCCCAAGCCATAAGAAGAATGGGTGTTGGTTTTATCCTACCCATTGAGGAACCCCTTGTGGCCGAAGGAGAAGGACAATGTTCCACTCAAGTGGAACCATCACCAACTCAAGACCCACATGCTTCCGAAGAACAAAGTGAAGGCCCTCAACCTCATGAACAAGACCAAGGGCAAGATCAACCTCAAGATGGCGTTGAACCACCAAGTGATGCCCAAGGTCAAGTTCTCCCCTCCAAGCAAGTTCAAGATCACGAACAAGCTCAAGATGATGCTCAAGATGATCAAGTAACCGCTCCTCAACTCTCTCCTGAGGAGGAATTGGAGCGTCGTGCCGCAAAGATTGCATCCAAGCTATCTACCAAGGGTCATCTCATGACAAATGTGCTTGGAAGCATATGAAAGGGGGTAAGCACTCGTAGATAATTGGCAAACTATTGTGAACATCATGCGTTTGTCTCTTGTGTTGAACCCCAAAAGGTCTATGAGGCACTCGAAGATCCGGATTGGCTTAATGCCATGCATGAAGAACTCAACAACTTCGAGCACAACAAGGTGTGAAGATTGGTGCCAAGGCCAACGGGGAACCATAATGTCATTGGAACCAAGTGGATATTCAAGAACAAGAAAGATGCTCATGGAGTTATTGTCCGCAACAAGGCTCGCTTGGTAGCTCAAGGCTACTCCCAAGTCGAGGGTATCGACTACAGTGAAACCTTTGCTCCCGTTGCTCGCCTTGAATCTATTCGTTTGTTGATTGCTTATGCTTCTCGTCATAACTTCAAGTTGCAACAAATGGATGTGAAGAGTGCTTTTCTTAATGGTCCTATTAATGAGTTGGTGTATGTCAAACAACACCCCGGGTTCGAGGATCCCTATTTCCCCGATCATGTGTACCAACTCGATAAGGCACTCTATGGCCTTAAACAAGCCCCACGTGCATGGTATGACCACCTTACCGAGTTGTTGCAAGATTGTGGGTTTGAAATTGGGAAAATTGACCCCACTCTTTTTACTAAGAAGGTCAAAGGGGAGTTGTTTGTGTGCCAACTATATGTTGATGACATTATCTTTGGTTCTCCTAACAAAGCTTTCAATGAGGAATTTTCCGCTCTCATGACCTCAAAGTTCAAGATGTCCATGATGGGAGAGTTGAAGTTCTTTCTCGGGTTCGAAATCAAGCAACAAAGAGAAGGAACCTTCATCAACCAAGCCAAATACACTCAAGACATGCTCAAGAGATTCAAGCTAAGTGAAGTCAAGCTGGCTTCCACTCTAATGCCCGTCAAATTCCAACTTGACATAGATCCCAATGGTAAAGCGGTGGATCAAAAGGTATATCGCTCCATGATTGGCTCCTTGCTTTACCTTTGTGCATCTAGAGCGGATATCATGTTGAGTGTGGGAATTTGTGCACGGTTTCAAGCCGCACCTAAGGAAAGTCACTTTGTGGCGGTCAAGCGAATCTTTCGATATTTGGCTCATACCCCAAACTTTGGCTTAGGGTACCCAAGAGGAGCAAACTTCAACCTTGTAGGCTATTCGGACTCCGATTGGGCGAGAGACAAAGTGTATAGGAAGTCAACTTCCGGAGGGTGCCAATTCCTTGGTTGCTCTTTGGTGAGTTGGTCTTCCAAGAAGCAAAGTTGTGTGTCTCTCTCGTCGACCGAAGCGGAGTATGTAGCCGTCGGTAGTTGTTGTGCACAACTTCTATGGATGAGGCAAACTTTAAAGGATTACGGTGTCATTTGTGACAAAGTGCCTCTTTGGTGTGACAATGAAAGTGCCATCAAGATTTCTCTCAACCCGGTGCAACACTTCAAGATGAAGCATATTGAGATTCGGTATCACTTCATCCGGGATCATATTAGGCGAGGGGAGATCGAGCTCAACTATGTCAACACTCATGATAACCTTGCAGATATCTTCACGAAGCCTTTGGATGAAGCAAGATTTCGTGAGTTAAGGCATGAGCTAAATATCATTGATTCGAGCAATGTTGCTTGAACCCTTGCACACCCCACCATACTCAACTTGTTATCTTGTTTAGGTGTAGGCATGGGCATAGGGGGAGTGTTGTTCTTGTTGGGGAACATAGTAATTTCAAAACATTTCCTACGCACACGCAAGATCATGGTGATGCATAGCAACGAGACGGGAGAGTGTTGTCTACGTACCCTCGTAGACCGGCAACAGAAGCGTTGACACAACATAGAGGAAGTAGTCGTACATCTTCCCGATCCGACCGATCCAAGTACCGAACGTACGGCACCTCCGAGTTCTGCACACGTTCAACTCGGTGACGTCCCTCGAGCTCCGATCCAGCAAAGTGTTGAGGGAGAGTTTCGTCAGCACGACGGCGTGATGACGGTGATGATGTTCTACTGACGCAGGGCTTCGCCTAAGCACCGCTACGATATGACCGAGGTGGAATATGGTGAAAGGGGGCACCGCACACGGCTAAGGAACAATCACGAAGATCAACTTGTGTGTCATGGGTGCCACCTTGCCCCCGTATATAAAGGAGAGAGAGGGGGAGGTGCGGCCGGCCCAAGGGGTGCGCCTGGAGGAGTCCTACTCCCACCGGGAGTAGGACTCCCCCTCTTGCCTTGTTGGAAAAGGAAGAGGAAAGGGAGAAAGAGGAAAGGGGGGCGCCCCCCATCCTTGTCCTATTCGGACTAGGGGGAGGGGGCGTGCGGCCTGCCCTGGCCGGCCCTCCTCTTCTCCCTTAGGGCCCATGTAGGCCCAATAACCCCCGGGGGGTTCCGGTAACCCCCCGATACTCCGGTAAAATCCTGATTTTACCCGAAATGTTTCCGATATCCAAATATAGGCTTCCAATATATCAATCTTTATGTATCGACCATTTCGAGACTCCTCGTCATGTCCGTGATCACATCCGGGACACCTAACAACCTTCGGTACATCAAAACACAAAAACCCTAATTACGGTCGTCACCGAACTTTAAGCGTGCGGACCCTACGGGTTCGAGAACTATGTAGACATGACCGAGACATGTCTCCGGTCAATAACCAATAGCGGAACTTGGATGCTCATATTGGCTTCTACATATTCTACGAAGATCTTTATCGGTCAGACCGCATAACAATATACGTTGTTCCCTTTGTCATACTTGCCCGAGATTCGATCGTCGGTATCTCAATACCTAGTTCAATCTCGTTACCGGCAAGTCTCTTTACTCGTTCCGTAATACATCATCCCGCAACTAACTTATTAGTTGCAATGCTTGCAAGGCTTGAGTGATGTGCATTACCAAGAAGGCCCTGAGATACCTCTCCAACAATCGGAGTGACAAATCCTAATCTCGAAATACGCCAACCCAACAAATACCTTTGGAGACACCTGTAGAGCACCTTTATAATCACCCAGTTACATTGTGACGTTTGGTAGCACACAAAGTGTTCCTCCGGTAAACGGGAGTTGCATAATCTCATAGTCATAGGAACATATATAAGAAAGCAATAGCAACAAACTAAACGATCAAGTGCTAAGCTAACCAAATGGGTCAATTCAATCACATGATTCTCCTAATGATGTGATCCCATTAATCAAATGACAACTAATGTCTATGGTTAGGAAACATAACCATCTTTGATCAACAAGCTAGTCAAGTAGAGGCATACTAGTGACACTTTGTTTGTCTATGTATTCACACATGTATTATGTTTCCGGTTAATACAATTCTAGCATGAATAATAAACATTTATCATAATATATGGAAATAAATAATAACTTTATTATTGCCTCTAGGGCATATTTCCTTCAGTCTCCCACTTGCACTAGAGTCAATAATCTAGTTCACATCGCCATGTGATTTAATACCAATAGTTCACATCACCATGTGATTAACACCCATATTTCACATCGACATGTGACCAACATCCAAAGGGTTTACTAGAGTCAATAATCTAGTTCACATCGCTATGTGATTAACACCCAAAGAGTACTAAGGTGTGATCATGTTTTGCTTGTGAGAGAAGTTTAGTCAACGGGTCTGCCACATTCAGATCCGTACGTATTTTCAAATTTCTATGTCAACAATGCTCTGCACGGAGCTACTCTAGCTAATTGCTCCCACTTTCAATATGTATCCAGATTGAGACTTAGAGTCATCTGGATCAGTGTCAAAACTTGCATCGACGTAACCCTTTATGACGAACCTTTTGTCACCTCCATAATCGAGAAACATATCCTTATTCCACTAAGGATAATTTTGAGCAATGTCCAGTGATCTACTCCTAGATCACTATTGTATTCCCTTGCCAAACTCAGGGCAGGGTATACAATAGGTCTGGTACACAGCATGGCATACTTTATAGAACCTATGGCTGAGGCATAGGGAATGACTTTCATTCTCTCTCTATCTTCTGCCGTGGTCGGGTTTTGAGTCTTACTAAACTTCACACCTTGTAACACAAGCAAGAACTCCTTTTTGACTGTTCCATTTTGAACTACTTCAAAATCTTGTCAAGGTATGTACTCATTGAAAAACTTATCAAGCGTCTTGATCTATCTCTATAGGTCTTGAAGCTGAATATGTAAGCAGCTTCACCGAGGTCTTTCTTTGAAAAACTCCTTTCAAACATTCCTTTATGCTTTGCAGAATAATTCTACATTATCTTCGATCAACAATATGTCATTCACATATACTTATCAGAAATGCTGTAATGCTCCCACTCATTTTCTTGTAAATACAGGCTTCACCGCAAGTCTGTATAAAACTATATGCTTTGATCAACTTATCAAAGCGTATATTCCAACTCCGACATGCTTGCACCAGTCCATAGATGGATCGCTGGAGCTTGCATATTTTGTTAGTACCTTTAGGATTGACAAAACCTTCTGGTTGCATCATATACAACTCTTCTTTAATAAATCCATTAAGGAATGCAGTTTTGTTTATCCACTTGCCAGATTTCATAAAATGCGGCAATTGCTAACATGATTCGGATAGACTTAAGCATAGATACGAGTGAGAAACTCTCATCGTAGTCAACACCTTGAACTTGTCGAAAACCTTTTTTCGACAATTCTAGCTTTGTAGATAGTGACACTACTATCAGCGTCCGTCTTCCTCTTGAAGATCCATTTAATATCAATGGCTCGCCGATCAATGGGCAAGTCAATCAAAGTCCATACTTTGTTCTCATACATGGATCTCATCTCAGATTTCATGGCCTCAAGCCATTTCGCGGAATCTGGGCTCATCATCGCTTCCTCATAGTTCGTAGGCTCGTCATGGTCAAGTAACATGACCTCTAGAACAGGATTACCGTACCACTTTGGTGCGGATATCACTCTGGTTTACCTATGAGGTTCGTTAGTAACTTGATCTGAAGTTACATGATCATCATCATTAGCTTCCTCACTAATTAGTGTAGTAGTCACAGGAACAGATTTCTGTGATGAACTACTTTCCAATAAGGGAGCAGGTACAGTTACCTCATCAAGTTCTACTTTCCTCCTACTCACTTCTCTCGAGAGAAACTCCTTCTCTAGAAAGGATCCATTCTCAGCAACGAATATCTTGCCTTCGGATCTGTGACAGAAGGTGTACTCAACATTTTCTTTTGGGTATCCTATGAATACAGACTTCTCCGATTTAGGTTTGAGCTTATCAGGTTGAAACTTTTTCACATAAGCATTGCAACCTCAAACTTTAAGAAATGACAGCTTAGGTTTCTTGCCAAACCGTCGTCTCAACGGATTTAGATGGTGCCCTATTTAACGTGAATGTAGTTGTCTCAAATGCATAACCCCAAAACGATAGCGGTAAATCTGTAAGAGACGTCATAGATCGCACCATATCTAATAAAGCACGGTTACAACGTTCGGACACACCATTACACTGTGGTGTTCCAGGTGGCGTGAGTAGTGAAACTATTTCACATTGTTTTAACTAAAGGCCAAACTCGTAACTCAAATATTTTACTTCTGCGATCATATCGTAGAAACTTTTATTTTGTTACGATGATTCTCCACTTCACTCTGAAATTCTTTGAACTTTTCAAATGTTTCATACTTGTGTTTCATCAAGTAGATATACTCATATCTGCTCAAATCATCTGTGAAGATCAGAAAATAATGATACCTGCCGCGAGCTTCAATATTCATCGGACGACATACATCAGTATGCATGATTTCCAACAAATCTGTTGCTTGCTGCATTGTTTCGGAGAACGGAGTCTTAGTCATCTTGCCCATGAGGCATGGTTCGCAAGCATCAACTGATTCATAATCAAGTGATTCCAAAAGTCCATCAGCATGGAGTTTCTTCATGCGCTTTATACCAATATGACCTAAACGGCAATGCCACAAATAAGTTGCACTATCATTATTAACTTCGCATCTTTTGGTTTCAATATTATGAATATGTGTATCACTACGATCGAGATCCAACGAACCATTTTCATTGGGTGTGTAACCATATAAGGTTTTATACATGTAAACAGAACAACAATTTATTCTCTTACTTAAATGAATAACCGTACTGCAATAAACATGATCAAATCATATTCATGCTCAACGCAAACACGAAATACCACTTATTTAGGTTCAACACTAATCCCGAAAGTATAGGGAGTGTGCGATGATGATCATAACAATCTTGGAACTATTTCCAACACACATCGTCACTTCACCCTTAACTAGTTTATGTTCATTCTGCAACTCCCGTTTCGAGTTACTACTCTTAGCAACTAAACCAGTATCAAATACCAAGGGGTTGTTACGAACACTAGTAAAATACACATCAATAATCTATATATCAAATATACCTTTGTTCACTTTGCTATACTTGTTATCCGCCAAATACTTGGGGCAGTTCCGCTTCCAGTGACTAGTCCCTTTGCAGTAGAAGCACTTAGTCTCAGGCTTGGGACCAGACTTGGGCTTCTTCACCTGAGCAGCAACTTGCTTGCCATTCTTCTTGAAGTTCCCCTTCTTCCCTTTGCCCTTTTCTTGAAACTAGTGGTCTTGTCTTCCATCAACACTTGATATTTTTCGTGATTTCTACCTTTGTTGATTTCAGCATTACGAAGAGCTTGGGAATCGTTTCCGTTATCCCTTGCATATCATAGTTCATCACAAAGTTCTACTAACTTGGTGATGGTGACTAGAGAATTCTGTCAATCACTATCTTATCTGGAAGATTAACTCCCACTTGATTCAAGCGATTGTAGTACCCAGACAATCTGAGCACATGCTCACTGCTTGAGCTATTATCCTCCATCTTTTAGCTATAGAACTTGTTGGAGACTTCATATCTCTCAACTCGGGTATTTGCTTGAAATATTAACTTCAACTCCTGGAAAACATCTCATATGGTCCATGAGGTTCAAAACGTCTTTGAAGTCCCGATTCTAAGCCGTTTAACCATGGTGCACTAAACTATCAAGTAGTCATCATATTGAGCTAGCCAACCGTTCATAACGTCTGCATCTGCTCCTGCAATAGGTCTGTCACCCAGCGGTGCATTAAGGACATAATTCTTCTATGCAGCAATGTGGATAATCCTCAGATCACGGATCCAATCCGCATCATTGCTACTAACATCTTTCAACTTAATTTTCTCTAGGAACATATCAAAAATAAAACAGGGGAGCTAAACGCGAGATATTGATCTACAACATAGATATGCTAATACTACCAGGACTAAGTTCATGATAAATTAAAGTTCAATTAATCATATTACTTAAGAACTCCCACTTAGAAAGATATCCCTCTAATCCTCTAAGTGATCACGTGATCCAAATCAACTAAACCATGTCCGATCAGCACGTGAGATGGAGTAGTATCAATGGTGAACATCAATATGTTGATCATATCAACTATATGATTCACGCTCGACCTTTCGGTCTCCGTGTTCCGAGGCCATATCTGTTATATGCTAGGCTCGTCAAGTTTAACCTGAGTATTCCGCGTGTGCAACTGTTTTGCACCCGTTGTACTTGAACGTAGAGCCTATCACACCCGATCATCATGTGGTGTCTCAGCATGAAGAACTTTCGCAATGGTGCATACTCAGGGAGAACACTTATACTTTGATAATTTAGTGAGGGATCATCTTATAATGCTACTGTCAATCAAAGCAAGATAAGATGCATAAAAGATAAACATCACATGCAATCAATATAAGTGATATGATATGGCCATCATCATCTTGTACTTGTGATCTCCATCTCTGAACTACCGTCATGATCACCATCGTCACCGGCGCGACACCTTGATCTCCATCGTAGCATCGTTGTCGTCTCGCCAATCTTATGCTTCCATGACTATCGCTACCGCTTAGTGATAAAGTAAAGCATTACATCGCGATTGTATTGCATACAGTAAAGCGACAACCATATGGCTCCTGCCAGTTGCCGATAACTCGGTTACAAAACATGATCATCTCATATAATAAAATTTAGCATCATGTCTTGACCATATCACATCACAACATGCCCTGCAAAAACAAGTTAGACGTCCTCTACTTTGTTGTTGCAAGTTTTACGTGGCTGCTACGGGCTTAGCAAGAACCGTTCTTACCTACGCATCAAAACCACAATGATAGTTTTTCAAGTTGGTGATGTTTTAACCTTCGCAAGGACGGGGCATAGCCACACTTGGTTCAACTAAAGTTGGAGAAACTGACACCCGCCAGCCACCTGTGCGCAAAGCACGTCGGTAGAACCAGTCTCGCGTAAGCGTACGCGTAATGTCGGTCCGAGCCGCTTCATCCAACAATACAGCCGAACCAAAGTATGACATGCTGGTAAGCAGTATGACCTATATCGCCCACTGTTGGGGAACATAGTAATTTCAAAAAAAAAATCCTACGCACACGCAAGATCATGGTGATGCATAGCAATGAGAGGGGAGAGTGTTGTATGCGTACCCTGGTAACCGGCAATGGAAGCGTTGACACAACATAGAGGAAGTAGTCGTACGTCTTCCCGATCCGACTGATCCAAGTACCGAACGTACGGCACCTCCGAGTTCTGCACACGTTCAACTCAGTGACGTCCCTCGAGCTCCGATCTGGAAAAGTGTTGAGGGAGAGTTTCGTCAGCATGACGGCGTGATGACGGTGATGATGTTCTACCGACGCAGGGCTTCGCCTAAGCACCGCTAAGATATGACCGAGGTGGAATATGGTGAAAGGGGGCACCGCACACGGCTAAGGAACGATCACGAAGATCAACTTTTGTGTCATGGGGTGCCCCCTTGCCCCCGTATATAAAGGAGGGAGAGGGGGAGGTGCGGCCGGCCCAAGGGGTGCGCTTGGAGGAGTCCTACTCCTACCGGGAGTAGGACTCCCCCCTCTTGCCTTGTTGGAAAAGGAAGGGGAAAGGGAGAAAGAGGAAAGGGGGGCGCCGCCCCCCCTTCCTTGTCCTATTCGGACTAGGGGGGAGGGGGCGTGCGGCCTGCCCTGGACGGCCCTCCTCTTCTCCCTTAGGGCCCATGTAGGCCCAATAACCCCCGGGGGTGTTCCGGTAACCCCCCCGGTACTCCGGTAAAATCCCGATTTCACACGGAATGTTTCCGATATCCAAATATAGGCTTCCAATATATCAATCTTTATGTCTCGACCATTTCGAGACTCCTCATCATGTCCGTGATCATATCCGGGACACCGAACAACCTTCGGTACATCAAAACACAAAAACCCTAATTATGATCGTCACCGAACTTTAAGCGTGCGGACCCTACGGGTTCGAGAACTATGTAGACATGACCGAGACACGTCTCCGGTCAATAACCAATAGCGGAACCTGGATGCTCATATTGGCTCCTACATATTCTACGAAGATCTTTATCGGTCAGACCGCATAACAATATATGTTGTTCCCTTTGTCATCGGTATGTTACTTGCCCGAGATTCGATCGTCGGTATCTTTATACCTAGTTCAATATCGTTACCGGCAAGTCTCTTTACTCGTTCCGTAATACATCATCCCACAACTAACTTATTAGTTGCAATGCTTGCAAGGCTTGAGTGATGTGCATTACCGAGAGGGCCCAGAGATACCTCTCCGACAATCGGAGTGACAAATCCTAATCTCGAAATACGCCAACCCAACAAATGCCTTCGGAGACACCTGTAGAGCACCTTTATAATCACCCAGTTACGTTGTGACGTTTGGTAGAACACAAAGTATTCCTCCGCTAAACGGGAGTTGCATAATCTCATAGTCATAGGAACATATATAAGTCATGAAGAAAGCAATAGCAACAAACTAAACGATCAAGTGCTAAGCTAACAGAATGGGTCAAGTCAATCACATCATTCTCCTAATGATGTGATCCCATTAATCAAATGACAACTCATGTCTATGGTTAGGAAACATAACCATCTTTGATCAACGAGCTAGTCAAGTAGAGGCATACTAGCGACACTTTGTTTGTCTATGTATTCACACATGTATTATGTTTCCGGTTAATACAATTCTAGCATGAATAATAAATATTTATCATAATATAAGGAAATAAATAATAACTTTATTATTACCTCTAGGGAATATTTCCTTCACTGGCCCTCCTCTTCTCCCTTAGGGCCCATGTAGGCCCAATAACCCCCGGGGGGGTTCCGGTAACCCCCCGGTACTCCGGTAAAATCCCGATTTCACCCGGAACGTTTCCGATATCCAAATATAGGCTTCCAATATATCAATCTTTATGTATCGACCATTTCGAGACTCCTCATCATGTCCGTGATTACATCCTGGACACCGAAGAACCTTCGGTACATCAAAACACAAAAACCCTAATTACGACTGTCACCGAAATTTAAGCGTGCGGACCCTACGGGTTCGAGAACTATGTAGACATGACCGAGACACGTCTCCGGTCAATAGCCAATAGCGGAACCTGTATGCTCATATTGGCTCCTACATATTCTACGAAGATCTTTATTGGTCAGACCGCATAACAATATACGTTGTTCCCTTTGTCATCGGTATGTTACTTGCCCGAGATTCGATCGTCGGTATCTCAATACCTAGTTCAATCTCGTTACTCACAAGTCTCTTTACTCATTCCGCAATACATGATCCCGCAACTAACTTATTAGTTGCAATGCTTGAAAGGCTTGAGTGATGTGCATTACCGAGAGGGCCCAGAGATACCTCTCCGACAATCGGAGTGACAAATCCTAATCTCGAAATACGCCAACCCAACAAATACCTTCGGAGACACCTGTAGAGCACCTTTATAATCACCCAGTTACGTTGTGACGTTTGGTAGCACACAAAGTGTTCCTCCAGTAAACGGGAGTTCCATAATCTCATAGTCATAGGAACATATATAAGTTATGAAGAAAGCAATAACAACAAACTAAACGATCAAGTGCTAAGCTAATGGAATGGGTCAAGTCAATCACATCATTCTCCTAATGATGTGATCCCATTAACTAAATAACAACTCATGTCTATGGTTAGGAAACATAACCATCTTTGATCAACGAGCTAGTCAAGTAGAGGCATACTTGTGACACTCTGTTTGTCTATGTATTCACACATGTATTATGTTTCCGGTTAATACAATTCTAGCATGAATAATAAACATTTATCATGATACAAGGAAATAAATAATAACTTTATTATTGCCTCTAGGGCATATTTCCTTCAGTCTCCCACTTGCACTAGAGTCAGTAATCTAGATTACACAGTAATGATTCTAACACCCATGGAGCCATGGTGCTGATCATGTTTTGCTCGTGGAAGAGGCTTAGTCAGTGGGTCTGCAACATTCAGATCCGTATGTATCTTGCAAATTTCTATGTCTTCCACTTGGACTAAATCCCGAATCGAATTGAAGCGTCTCTTGATGTGCTTGGTTCTCTTGTGAAATTTGGATTTCTTTGCCAAGGCAATTGCACCAGTATTGTAACAAAAGATTTTCATTGGACCCGATGCACTAGGTATGACACCTAGATCGGATATGAACTCCTTCATCCAGACTCCTTCATTTGCTGCTTCCGAAGCAGCTATGTACTCCGCTTCACATGTAGATCCCGCCATGACGCTTTGTTTAGAACTGCACCAACTGACAGCTCCACCGTTTAATGTAAACACGTATCCGGTTTGCGATTTAGAATCGTCCGGATCAGTGTCAAAGCTTGCATCAACGTAACCATTTACGATGAGCTCTTTGTCACCTCCATATACGAGAAACATACCCTTAGTTCTTTTCAAGTACTTCAGGATGTTCTTGACCGCTGTCCAGTGATCCACTCCTGGATTACTTTGGTACCTCCCTGCTAGACTTATAGCAAGGCACACATCAGGTCTGGTACACAGCATTGCATACATGATAGAGCCTATGGCTGAAGCACAGGGAACATCTTTCATTTTCTCTCTATCTTCTGCAGTGGTCGGACATTGAGTCATACTCAACTTCACACCTTGTAACACAGGCAAGAACCCTTTCTTTGCTTGATCCATTTTGAACTCCTTCAAAACTTTGTCAAGGTATGTGCTTTGTGAAAGTCCAATTAAGCGTCTTGATCTATCTCTATAGATCTTAATGCCCAATATGTAAGCAGCTTCACCGAGGTCTTTCATTGAAAAACTCTTATTCAAGTATCCCTTTATGCTATCCAGAAAATCTATATTATTTCCAATCAATAATATGTCATCCACATATAATATCAGAAATGCTACAGAGCTCCCACTCACTTTCTTGTAAATACAGGCTTCTCCAAAAGTCTGTATAAAACCAAATGCTTTGATCACACTATCAAAGCATTTATTCCAACTCCGAGAGGCTTGCACCAGTCCATAAATGGATCGCTGGAGCTTGCACACTTTGTTAGCTCCCTTTGGATCGACAAAACATTCTGGTTGCATCATATACAACTCTTCTTCCAGAAATCCATTCAGGAATGCAGTTTTGACATCCATTTGCCAAATTTCATAATCATAAAATGCGGCAATTGCTAACATGATTCGGATAGACTTAAGCATCGCTACGGGTGAGAAGGTCTCATCATAGTCAATCCCTTGAACTTGTCGAAAACCTTTCGCAACAAGTCGAGCTTTGTAGACAGTAACATTACCGTCAGCGTCAGTCTTCCTCTTGAAGATCCATTTATTCTCAATTGCTTGCCGATCAACGGGCAAGTCATCCAAAGTCCACACTTTGTTCTCATACATGGATCCCATCTCAGATTTCATGGCTTCTAGCCATTTTGCGGAATCTGGGCTCACCATCGCTTCTTCATAGTTCGTAGGTTCATCATGATCTAGTAGCATGACTTCCAGAATAGGATTACCGTACCACCCTGGTGCGGATCTTACTCTGGTTGATCTACGAGGTTCGGTAGTAACTTGATCTGAAGTTTCATGATCATTATCATTAGCTTCCTCACTAATTGGTGTAGGTGTCACAGAAACCGGTTTCTGTGATGTACTACTTTCCAATAAGGGAGCAGGTACAGTTACCTCGTCAAGTTCTACTTTTATCCCACTCACTTCTTTCGAGAGAAACTCCTCTATAAAAACTCCGAATTTAGCAACAAAAGTCTTGCCTTTGGATCTGTGATAGAAGGTGTACCCAACAGTCTCCTTTGGGTATCCTATGAAGACACATTTCTCTGATTTGGGTTCGAGCTTATCAGGTTGAAGCTTTTTCACATAAGCATCGCAGCCCCAAACTTTCAGAAACAACAACTTTGGTTTCTTGCCAAACCACAATCCATAAGGTGTCGTCTCAACGGATTTTGATGGTGTCCTATTTAACGTGAATGCAGCCGTCTCTAAAGCATAACCCCAAAACAATAGCGGTAAATCGGTAAGAGACATCATAGATTGCACCATATCTAATAAAGTACGATTACGACGTTCGGACACACCATTACGCTGTGGTGTTCCGGCTGGCGTGAGTTGCGAAACTATTCCGCATTGTTTCAAATGTAGACCAAACTCGTAACTCAAATATTCTCCTCCATGATCAGATCGTAGAAACTTTATTTTCTTGTTACGATGATTTTCAACTTCACTCTGAAATTCTTTGAACTTTTCAAATGTTTCAGACTTATGTTTCATTAAGTAGATATACCCATATCTGCTTAAATCATCTGTGAAGGTGAGAAAATAACGATATCCGCCACGAGCCTCAACATTCATTGGACCACATACATCTTTATGTATGATTTCCAACAAATCCGTTGCTCTCTCCATAGTACCGGAGAACGACATTTTAGTCATCTTACCCATGAGGCACGGTTCGCAAGTACCAAGTGATTCATAATCAAGTGGTTCCAAAAGTCCATCAACATGGAGTTTCTTCATGCGCTTTACACCGATATGGCCTAAATGGCAGTGCCACAAATAAGTTGCACTATCATTATCAACTCTGCATCTTTTGATTTCAACATTATGAATATGTGTGTCACTACTATCGAGATTCATCAAAAATAGATCACTCTTCAAGGGTGCATGACCATAAAAGATATTACTCATATAAATAGAACAACCATTATTCTTCTGATTTAAATGAATAACCATCTCGCATCAAACAAGATCCAGATATAATGTTCATGCTCAACGCTGGCACCAAATAACAATTATTTAGGTCTAATACCAATCCCGAAGGTAGATATAGAGGTAGCGTGCCGACAGCGATCACATCAACTTTGGAACCATTTCCCACGCGCATCGTCACCTCGTCCTTAGCCAATCTTCGCTTAATCCGTAGCCCCTGTTTCTAGTTGCAAATGTTAGCAACAGAACCAGTATCAAATACCCAGGTGCTACTGCGAGCATTAGTAAGGTACACATCAATAACATGTATATCACATATACCTTTGTTCACTTTGCCATCCTTCTTATCCGCCAAATACTTGGGGCAGTTCCGCTTCCAGTGACCAGTCTGCTTGAAGTAGAAGTACTCAGTCTCAGGCTTAGGTCCAGACTTGGGTTTCTTCTCCTGAGCAGCAACTTGTTTGCTGTTCTTCTTGAAGTTCCCTTTCTTCTTCCCTTTGCCCTTTTTCTTGAAACTAGTGGTCTTATTGACCATCAACACTTGATTTCTACCTCCGCGGATTTTAGCATCGCGAAGAGATCAGGAATAGTCTTATTCATCCCTTGCATATTATAGTTCATCACGAAGCTTTTGTAGCTTGGTGGCAGTGATTGAAGAACTCTGTCAATGACATTATCAATGTAACACCCCGGATGTAACTTTCCCAATTTGTACTCCAACTCTTGTCGTTTCCGGCGTTAAGTTATATTTATTTTCTCGGGTTCGGGTCTTTGTCTCCGTGTGTTGTTATCGTTGTCACGCATCTCATATCATGTCATCATGTGCATTGCATTTGCATACGTGTTCGTCTCATGCATTCGAGCATTTTCCCCGTTGTCCGTTTTGCATTCCGGCACTTCGTTCTCCTCCGGTGGTCAATTCTACCTTTCTTTCGTGTGTGGGGATTAAACATTTCCAGATTGGACCGAGACTTGCCAAGCGGCCTTGGTTTACTACCGGTAGACCGCCTGTCAAGTTTCGTACCATTTGGACTTCGTTTGATACTCCAACGGTTAACCGAGGGACCGAAAAGGCCTTGTGTGTGTTGCAGCCCAACATCCCTCCATTTTGGCCCAAAACCCACCTAACTCTGCTCCATCATCTAGAGCGTTCGATCACGATCGCGTGGCCGAAAACCGCACCTCATTTGGACTCTCCTAGCTCCCTCTATGCCTATTTATACCTCCCCCATTCCAAATCCGGACGAAACCCTAGCCTTCTTCGTCTCCACGCGCCGCCGGACAAAATTGCCACCGACGGACACGTCCGATTCCTCCCCACCGCCGCCACGTGATGCCTCCTCACTCTCTATCGCCGCATCCCTCCGCCGCCGGCCCGAGAAGCCCGGATCGGGCCCCCGCGGCCCAAGCCGGTGCGCCGCCCCGCGGCTTCGCCTCTCCCGTGGCGAGCCGCCACCTCGCCGGCCCCGCCGCCTCCGCCCGCCGGCGCCACCGCCGACGCGCCTCGCCCGCCACCGCCGCTCGCTCCGGCCGCCGCCCTCCTCTCCCGCGCGCCATCGCCGCACCCTCCGGCCGCCTCCTCCCTCCTCAACACCGGCTCCGGCGAGCTCCATCCCCGCCGATGAACAGTGCCTCGCCGGCCCCGCCTCGATTTCCGTGGCGGGTCAAACCCTAGATCTCGGGGTGATTTTTTTTTGTCTAAGTCCCGAAATCACAGATCCAAGTGCCCCTGTTCATAGCCTCGTAACTTTGCATCCGTAGCTCCGATTCATGCATATAGCATATCAAAATGTTCATCTCAGAGAGTACATCATTTCATTCCATTGCATCATTTTCATTTGAGTTCATCTTGATGCCCAAAATGCTGTTAGAAGAGGGCTACTTGAGATAATTGTCAGATCTGCTGCTCCATTTAGGTTTTTGTCATTTTTGCCATGATTAATGTGTGCATGATATGCCCTGATGCTCTACATATGTTTTGTTAAGGGTTTTGTCATCTTTCCATAGGTGCAACCCATGTATTTTTGTGATGTGTGTGGTGACTAGTACAAGCTTGCAAAGTGGTGCACTTGTTAATTCTGTTTTCAGGGACTTAGCAATTCCACTAAGTCCTTGACCTGTTTATCTCATATGGCCATATGTTCATGTTGTTTCCTAGTGATCCGTGCCTCTTTTGAGGATGATCAGTAAGGATGTTTTGTTAATATTGTAGTGCTCTATCCATCCATGTCTTTGTTTGCAATTATGGAGCACCCTAGCTTGAGTCAATCGAGCTCTACTTTTGCTACTTTGTGAATCTGGGCAGATTGTCAACTTGTTTGCAATTTTGTCGATGATGTTGTAGTTGATCCGTGCGTGCTATGCTATTGTTCTTGCCATGTCTAGCTTGAATTTTGTGCCTTCTCGATGGATGTATGCTTGTCTTGCCATGACTTGCCATGTGGTGAGAGCATCGAGCTCGTAAACATGCCTACTTGAGTTATGTTTCAGCATGTGTCAGTTTTCACTAAGTCTGAAAAGTGATTATGTTTTTGCTATGTTCACATGCTTGCAATTGTATTTTCTGATCCATTTTGGCTCAAGGTCACTAAGGGACTTTTGTTAAGCTCTTTGAGTAGCTCCATGCCATGCTTTACTTTGCCATGTTCAGTTCATGTAGCATGTAGTTTTGTTGCTCCGAAGAGGGCTACCTGATCTAAAATTCCAGACAAGTGTTAATTTCACAAAGTCTGAGATCTGTTTGCCATATGCATTTTTGCCATGCTTGTTTGAACCTGTTTATGGATGAATTGGCCGTAGCTCAGTGCTAGACTTTTGTTAAGCATCTTGAATGCATCCCTGCCATGTATTTTGTTGTCATGTTTGGGTGCTGTAGCATGTTCATCTCATTGCATTTAGATGGCTACTTGCTGTAAATCGCAGACCGGTGCCATTTTTGGATCGCTTGCCATTTCCAAACCATAACTCCGATTCCGGCGTTCTTTATATCGTTTTCAAGCGATTTCATCTCATATTTCCAGTGGCACACTTGGAATTCCAAGTTGAGGCCAGGTTCATACATTCCCTGTCATATCTTGCATTTTGCATCCCGCATAGCATATCATCATTGCATCATATTGCTTGATCCTTGCACGTGGTTGATTGTATCCTTATTGCTTGTTTGTCTTGTTTGGGTAGAGCCGGGAGACGAGTTCGCTAACGAGGAGCCCGTTGAGTTTGCTTTTGAGGATCCAGTCAACTCTGACAACTGTGCAGGCAAGATGATCATACCCTCGAAATCACTACTATCTTTGCTATGCTAGTTTGCTCGCTCTTTTGCTATGCCAATGCTACGATGCCTACCACTTGCTTTCAAGCCTCCCAAATTGTCATGTCAAACCTCTAACCCACCTTGTCCTAGCAAACCGTTGATTGGCTATGTTACCGCTTCGCTCAGCCCCTCTTATAGCATTGCTAGTTGCAGGTGAAGATTGGAGGCCGTTCCTTGTTGGAACATTTATTTACTTGTTGGGATATCATTATATTATCTTGTTATCTTAATTCATCTATATACTTGGTAAACGGTGGAAGGCTCGGCCTCTTGCCTAGTGTTTTGTTCCACTCTCGCCGCCCTAGTTTCCGTCATATCGGTGTTATGTTCCCGGATTTTGCGTTCCTTACGCGGTTGGGTTATAATGGGAACCCCTTGATAGTTCGCCTTGATTAAAGCTTTTCCAGCAATGCCCAACCTTGGTTTTACTATTTTCCACCTAGCCTTTTCTTTCCCTTGGGTTCTGCAGACTCAAGGGTCATCATTATTTTAACCCCCCCCTCGGGCCAGTGCTCCTCTGAGTGTTGGTCCACCTGTCAGCTACCGGTGGCCACCAAGGGCAACTCTGGGCTGGCCTACCCGTACCTAGGACAATCTGAGTGTTCCTTGAGAAAGAGATATGTGCAGCTCCTATCGGGATTTGTCGGCACATTCGGGCGGTGTTGCTGGTCTTTTTTTAACCTGTCGAAGTGTCTTGAATAACCGAGATATCGAGTCTGATCGGAACGTCTTGGGAGGAGGTCTATTCCTTCATTGACCATGAGAGCTTGTCATGGGCTAAGTTGGGACTCCCCTGCAGGGATTTGAACTTTCAAAAGCCGTGCCCACGGTTATGGGCAGATGGGAATTTGTTAATGTTCGGTTGTAGATAACTTGAACCTTAATTTAATTAAAATGAATCAACTGAGTGTGTTACCGTGATGGCCTCTTCTCGGCGGAGTCCGGGAAGTGGACACGGTGTTGGAGTAATGTTTGCGCAGGTTGCTCTCTAGTTTCTCGCTCGCGCTTTGCCTCCTCTTCTCGCTCTCTTCTGTGAATAAGTTAGCCACCATACTTGCTAGTCGCTTGCTGCAGCTCCACATATATTTACCTTGCCTTACCTATAAGCTTAAATAGTCTTGATCGCGAGGGTGCGAGATTGTTGAGTCCCTGTGGCTCACAGATTACTATTACACCAGATGCAGGGCCTGATGATTCCGCTCCATCAGACGCGTATGAGCTCAAGTGGGAGTTCGACGAAGACTCTCAACGTTACTATGTTTCTTTTCCTGATGATCAGTAGTGGTGCCCAGTTGGGGGTGAACGGGACCGTGTCGCTTGTTGGGTTATCTTTTATTTTGGCGCCGTAGTCGGGCCATGAGTGTTTGGATGATGTAATGTTATTTATGTACTTGATTGACGTGGCGAGTGTAAGCCAACTATGTTATCTCCCCTTTATTATTTACATTACATGGGATGTTGTGAGGATTGCCTAACTTGCGACATATGCCTTCAATGCGATTATGCCTCTAAGTCGTGCCTCGACACGTGGGAGATATAGTCGCATCGAGGGTGTTACAAGTTGGTAATCAGAGCCTTCCCCGACCTTAGGAGCCCCATTGCTTGATTGTTTTTTAGCGGCCGAGTTGTGTCTAGAAAAATGTTTTGAGTCAATTAGGAATTATATATTGGAGAGTTTAGGAATTCTTTTTACTTCTCAGTCTCCTCATCGCTCTGGTAAGGCATCCTGACGTAGAGTTTTGACTCTTCTCTTCTCAAATTTCACTAAAAGAAATTTTAGGATCACGCGGGTATCTTGGAATCGTTCTGATGGTTTTATGATGAGAACATTGTCTTGGTGCCTCCTGTCAGGGTTTTAGTGGAAGTGTCCCGAGGAGTTGAGCTCTTAGGGGTTTTCATCATAATTTTATCGTTGCAATTCTGGAATACCTGAGTCTAGTACACCGACATCGAAAATCTCTTTTATGCAGTTCGTTGGTGAGATAACCTCGACGCCACCCAGTACTGGGGCGGGAGTTCGGGAGTATCGCCATAACTTGTATAACGGATGCTTTTCGAAGGTTGAGGTAGATGGTTTCCGAAGGTTTCTTGGTTATGTGTTGAAGGATGGATACAGCTGGATGTAGGATTTGCTAGTTTGGGTGAGATATTATGCTTCCCCTGTATCCCCCACACCTGATTGCATAACCGGAAAGGTTCGGGAGTTCCATAGGTGGGAATTCTTGTAGCTCTAGTTCATCTTCCACGGATATTGGTTTGAGATTGGGATTTCTTACCGATTATTCGTTCTTGATCCGTACCTTGTTGATTTATTTCTCTACCTTAATTCTACGTGGCTTCTCAATTTATGGATATGTGACCATTTCAAGAGGAATGCATTTTTTCATTTTGTTCGGATGTGAAGACTATATGTTGCAATTTTCATTCCGTTGGATTCAGCTTCAATATTTGTCTATCAATGTGCTAATGGACGTCAACCTCTTCAGGATGGCTCCTCCAACGCGCACGACTCCGAATCCTGATCCGCCACCACCTCCACCTCCTCCGGAGGCATGGCAAGCTGTGATGGCCGCAACCAATGCAAACACACAGTTGATCATGCAAATTCTTCAAGAGCGCAATCAAGGCAACCAAGGGAATCAAGGCAGCAATCAGAATCACTTTGCTTCACTCAGCCAGTTCCTTGCTAACGGGCCAAAGACTTTCAGCAATTGTGTTGAGGCAACCGATGCTGACGATTGGCTTGTGGATCTGTGCAAGCATTTCGAGTGCAGTAACGTCAGGCCTGAGGACTTTGTTAAGTTTGCTTCCTTCCAACTCAAAGATCAAGCTGCAGAATGGTTCCAGCAGTACAAGGACTCCAGAGGTGGACGTGTTATCACTTGGGATGATTTCCGTCGAGATTTCTGAGCTCATCATATTCCTCAGAGCATGGTTGAAAGCAAGCGTGAGGAATTCCGTACCCTGAAGCAAGGCTCTTTGTCTGTCTATGACTACAACAAGTTGTTTCAGAAGCTCTCCCACTTTGCCAAGCAGGACGTCCCTGATGAGAAGAGCATGATATACCAGTTCAGGGGTGGTCTTAGAGAAGAAATTCAGCTAGCTCTTGTCCTCTTTGAGCCCTTGAGGTACGATGAGTTCTACAACATGGCATTGAAGCAAGAGGCTGCTCAGTTGAGGTGTGATGCTTCCAAGAAGCGAGTCAGAGATGTTACTCCTTCTTCCTCTACCCAAGTGGCCAAGCAGCAGAAGTATTGGCTTCCTCCTCCTCCGTTCCGTCAGCCGTATCAGCAAAAGAGCAAAGGTGGCAGTGGTTCTTCCCACCCACTCAACCCTGGCTTTCAGAACAAGACTTCGTCTCAAGCTCCAAGATCGAGTGCTCCGTATCACCGTCCGCTTTCAGAGGTCACGTGCAACAAGTGCCAACAGAAGGGTCACTATGCCAACAAGTGTTTCAACCAGAGGCGTCTTCCTCCTCCTCCTCCTGTCAGATCGGCAAGTACAGCTGTGGTCAAGCATAACCCCAAGCATGCCAAGGTCAACTTGATGAATGCAGCTCAGGCAGAGGACTCGTCAGATGTGATCATGGGTAACCTTCCTGTTAATGATATTCTAGCTAAAGTTCTTTTTGACACTGGTGCATCGCATTGCTTCATCTCAAGACCGTTTACAAATAGGCATGAATTGGTTTCACAAGTTTTGCCTAGTCCTTTAGTAGTTGTCTCTCCCGGTAAGCGCATGCAGGCTAACTCCGTCGTTCCGGATGTTACTATCACTTTGGGTGACTACAAGTTTCTGGCTTCTCCAACGGTTCTTGGTGACTCGGATATTTATCTTATTCTCGGAATGGATTGGCTTTCTAAGCACAAGGCACATCTTGATTGTGCTGCCAGGCAGATTCAATTGACTCATTCGTCTGAGGATGTAATTGTATTTGCCGCTCGTGATGATACCATTCGTATATTTTCTCTCAATGAGAAGGGTGAATTGGATGCCATCTCTAAAATTCCAGTCGTTTGCGGATATCAAGACGTCTTTCCAGAAGAGCTTCCAGGAATGCCTCCGCACCGGCCAGTTGAATTCCTTATTGATCTTGAGCCTGGCATGGAACCTTTGTGCAAACGTCCTTACAAGCTCAGACCTGAAGAGTTGAAGGAGCTGAAGAAGCAACTCGATATTCAAGAGAAAATGGGTCTCATTCGGCCTAGTTCTTCTCCGTGGGGTTGTGGTGTTCTTTTTGTGAAGAAGGATGGAATGGACCGACTTTGTGTTGATTACCGTCCAGTGAACAAGAAGACCATCAAGAACAAATACCCACTTCCCAACATCAATGAGCTATTCGAACAACTCAAAGGTGCCCAAGTATTCTCCAAGCTTGATCTTCGTATGGGCTATCATCAGATTCGAATCCGTGAGCAAGATATTCCCAAGACGGCTTTCAGGACAAGCTTTGGTTCATATGAATACACTGTCATGTCTTTTGGCCTCGTCAACGCTCCTCCGACGTTCTCTCGCATGATGAACTTCATCTTCAACGCCTACACCAATGACTTCGTTTTGGTCTATCTCGACGACATTCTGGTTTTCTCGAAGAACAAGGAAGATCATGCCAAGCAGTTGTGTTTGGTTCTTGATAAGCTAAGGGAACATCAGTTCTACGCCAAGTTCTCCAAGTGTGAATTTTGGCTCGATGAGGTTCTTTATCTTGGTCATATCATCTCTGCCAAGGGCATTGCCGTGAATCCTGAGAAGGTGTCTGCAATTGTGAATTGGGAACCTCCTCAGAACGTGAAGCAACTCCGTAGCTTCCTCGGTCTCGCAAGCTATTGCCGAAGATTCGTTGAAAACTTTTCTAAGATCACGAAGCCTCTCTCTAATCTTCTCCAGAAGCATGTCAAGTACGTTTGGTCTTCGGAGTGTGACATTGCTTTCAACACTTTGAAAGAGAAATTGATCACTGCTCCAGTTCTGACTCCGCCTGATGAATCCAAGCCGTACGAGGTCTTTTGTGATGCCTCTCTCCAAGGTCTTGGCACATTATTGATGCAAGATAAGAAAGTTGTTGCTTATACCTCTCGCCAATTGAAGCCTAATGAGAAGAACTACCCCACTCATGATCTCGAGTTGGCGGCAGTTGTGCATGCTCTTTTGACTTGGAGACATCTTCTATTGGGAAGAAAAGTGGACATTTTCACTGATCACAAGAGTCTCAAGTACATCTTCACTCAGCCTAATCTCAACCTCAGGCAAACTCGATGGGTCAAAATGATTCAAGAGTATAATCCAAGTATCGAGTATACTCCAGGCAAGGCCAATGTGATTGCTGACGCATTGAGCAGAAAGGCTTACTGCAACAGTCTGATTCTCAAGCCTTATCAACCCGAGCTTTGTGAAGCTTTCCGCAAACTTAATGTGCAAGTTGTTCCTCAAGGTTTCCTCGCCAACCTTCAAGTCTCTCCTACCTTGGAAGACCAGATTCACCAAGCCCATCTTCTTGATGCTATGGTGAAAAAGGTGAAGATTGGGATTGCCAAGAGTCAACCCAAGTACAAGTGCTACCGCCTTGATGACAAGGACACTCTCTTCTTCGAGGATCGTATTGTTGTACCCAATGGTGACCTCCGTAAAGTGATCATGAACGAGGCTCACAATTCTCTCCTCTCCATCCACCCTGGGAGCACGAAGATGTATCAGGACCTTAAGCAAGCTTATTGGTGGACTCGAATGAAGCGCGAGATTGCTGAATTCGTGAATGAGTGTGATGTCTGCAGAAGAGTGAAGGCAGAACACCAAAGGCCAGCAGGTCTTCTCCAACCTCTTGCCATTCCAGAATGGAAGTTTGACCACATTGAAATGGACTTCGTGACTGGGTTTCCAAAGTCCAAGCGTGGCAATGATGCTATATTCGTTGTCATCGACAAACTCACCAAAGTGGCTCACTTTCTGCCTATCAAAGAGTCGATCACTGCAGCTCAATTGGCGGAACTCTATACCTCTCGTATTGTCTCTCTGCACGGTATTCCACAAGTGATCTCTTCAGACCGTGGCAGCATCTTTACATCCAAGTTTTGGGATTCTTTTCAGAAGGCCATGGGCACCAACATCCGCTTCAGCACAGCTTTCCATCCTCCAACTAGCGGTCAAGTCGAGCGTGTCAACCAGATTCTTGAAGATATGCTCAGGGCTTGTGTGATCTCCTTCGGCATGAAGTGGGAGGATTGTCTTCCTTATGCTGAATTCTCCTACAAGAACAGTTTTCAAGCAAGTTCGGGCAAGGCCCCATTTGAAATTCTGTATGGCAGGAAGTGCCGTACCCCTCTCAACTGGTCTGAAACCAGTGAATGTCAGCTTTTGGGTAATGACTTAATCACAGAGGCAGAGGAAATGTGCAAAGTAATTCGTGATAACCTCAAAGCAGCCCAATCCCGTCAGAAGAGCTACTATGATAGTAAGCACCGTGATTTGGCTTTCGAGATCGGAGATCATGTTTACCTCCGCGTCTCTCCTATGAAAGGTACTCGTCGCTTCGGTATCAAAGGGAAGCTTGCCCCTAGATACGTGGGGCCTTTCAACATTGTCAGCAAGAGAGGCGACCTCGCCTATCAACTCGAGCTTCCTTCAAACTTTGCAAATGTTCATGACGTGTTCCATGTCTCTTAGCTCCGAAAGTGCTTCAAGACTCCTGACCGCACCGTCAACTTCGAGGACATTGAGCTCCAAGAAGATCTCTCCTATCGTGAGCACCCAGTTGCTATTCTCGAAGAGACTGAACGCAAGACTCGCAATAAGTCGATCAAATTTCTCAAAGTCAAGTGGTCACACCATTCCGATCGTGAAGCTACCTGGGAACGCGAGGATCACCTCCGTTCTGAGTACCCGGCGTTCTTTCAGTCCTAGATCTCGGGACGAGATCCTTTCGTAGTGGTGGAGTGTTGTAACACCCCGGATGTAACTTTCCCAATTTGTACTCCAACTCTTGTCGTTTCCGGCGTTAAGTTATATTTATTTTCTCGGGTTCGGGTCTTTGTCTCCGTGTGTTGTTATCGTTGTCACGCATCTCATATCATGTCATCATGTGCATTGCATTTGCATACGTGTTCGTCTCATGCATTCGAGCATTTTCCCCGTTGTCCGTTTTGCATTCCGGCACTTCGTTCTCCTCCGGTGGTCAATTCTACCTTTCTTTCGTGTGTGGGGATTAAACATTTCCAGATTGGACCGAGACTTGCCAAGCGGCCTTGGTTTACTACCGGTAGACCGCCTGTCAAGTTTCGTACCATTTGGACTTCGTTTGATACTCCAACGGTTAACCGAGGGACCGAAAAGGCCTTGTGTGTGTTGCAGCCCAACATCCCTCCATTTTGGCCCAAAACCCACCTAACTCTGCTCCATCATCTAGAGCGTTCGATCACGATCGCGTGGCCGAAAACCGCACCTCATTTGGACTCTCCTAGCTCCCTCTATGCCTATTTATACCTCCCCCATTCCAAATCCGGACGAAACCCTAGCCTTCTTCGTCTCCACGCGCCGCCGGACAAAATTGCCACCGACGGACACGTCCGATTCCTCCCCACCGCCGCCACGTGATGCCTCCTCACTCTCTATCGCCGCATCCCTCCGCCGCCGGCCCGAGAAGCCCGGATCGGGCCCCCGCGGCCCAAGCCGGTGCGCCGCCCCGCGGCTTCGCCTCTCCCGTGGCGAGCCGCCACCTCGCCGGCCCCGCCGCCTCCGCCCGCCGGCGCCACCGCCGACGCGCCTCGCCCGCCACCGCCGCTCGCTCCGGCCGCCTCACCGGCCGCCCCGCGCGCCCGACGCCGCCGCCCTCCTCTCCCGCGCGCCATCGCCGCACCCTCCGGCCGCCTCCTCCCTCCTCAACACCGGCTCCGGCGAGCTCCATCCCCGCCGATGAACAGTGCCTCGCCGGCCCCGCCTCGATTTCCGTGGCGGGTCAAACCCTAGATCTCGGGGTGATTTTTTTTGTCTAAGTCCCGAAATCACAGATCCAAGTGCCCCTGTTCATAGCCTCGTAACTTTGCATCCGTAGCTCCGATTCATGCATATAGCATATCAAAATGTTCATCTCAGAGAGTACATCATTTCATTCCATTGCATCATTTTCATTTGAGTTCATCTTGATGCCCAAAATGCTGTTAGAAGAGGGCTACTTGAGATAATTGTCAGATCTGCTGCTCCATTTAGGTTTTTGTCATTTTTGCCATGATTAATGTGTGCATGATATGCCCTGATGCTCTACATATGTTTTGTTAAGGGTTTTGTCATCTTTCCATAGGTGCAACCCATGTATTTTTGTGATGTGTGTGGTGACTAGTACAAGCTTGCAAAGTGGTGCACTTGTTAATTCTGTTTTCAGGGACTTAGCAATTCCACTAAGTCCTTGACCTGTTTATCTCATATGGCCATATGTTCATGTTGTTTCCTAGTGATCCGTGCCTCTTTTGAGGATGATCAGTAAGGATGTTTTGTTAATATTGTAGTGCTCTATCCATCCATGTCTTTGTTTGCAATTATGGAGCACCCTAGCTTGAGTCAATCGAGCTCTACTTTTGCTACTTTGTGAATCTGGGCAGATTGTCAACTTGTTTGCAATTTTGTCGATGATGTTGTAGTTGATCCGTGCGTGCTATGCTATTGTTCTTGCCATGTCTAGCTTGAATTTTGTGCCTTCTCGATGGATGTATGCTTGTCTTGCCATGACTTGCCATGTGGTGAGAGCATCGAGCTCGTAAACATGCCTACTTGAGTTATGTTTCAGCATGTGTCAGTTTTCACTAAGTCTGAAAAGTGATTATGTTTTTGCTATGTTCACATGCTTGCAATTGTATTTTCTGATCCATTTTGGCTCAAGGTCACTAAGGGACTTTTGTTAAGCTCTTTGAGTAGCTCCATGCCATGCTTTACTTTGCCATGTTCAGTTCATGTAGCATGTAGTTTTGTTGCTCCGAAGAGGGCTACCTGATCTAAAATTCCAGACAAGTGTTAATTTCACAAAGTCTGAGATCTGTTTGCCATATGCATTTTTGCCATGCTTGTTTGAACCTGTTTATGGATGAATTGGCCGTAGCTCAGTGCTAGACTTTTGTTAAGCATCTTGAATGCATCCCTGCCATGTATTTTGTTGTCATGTTTGGGTGCTGTAGCATGTTCATCTCATTGCATTTAGATGGCTACTTGCTGTAAATCGCAGACCGGTGCCATTTTTGGATCGCTTGCCATTTCCAAACCATAACTCCGATTCCGGCGTTCTTTATATCGTTTTCAAGCGATTTCATCTCATATTTCCAGTGGCACACTTGGAATTCCAAGTTGAGGCCAGGTTCATACATTCCCTGTCATATCTTGCATTTTGCATCCCGCATAGCATATCATCATTGCATCATATTGCTTGATCCTTGCACGTGGTTGATTGTATCCTTATTGCTTGTTTGTCTTGTTTGGGTAGAGCCGGGAGACGAGTTCGCTAACGAGGAGCCCGTTGAGTTTGCTTTTGAGGATCCAGTCAACTCTGACAACTGTGCAGGCAAGATGATCATACCCTCGAAATCACTACTATCTTTGCTATGCTAGTTTGCTCGCTCTTTTGCTATGCCGATGCTACGATGCCTACCACTTGCTTTCAAGCCTCCCAAATTGTCATGTCAAACCTCTAACCCACCTTGTCCTAGCAAACCGTTGATTGGCTATGTTACCGCTTCGCTCAGCCCCTCTTATAGCATTGCTAGTTGCAGGTGAAGATTGGAGGCCGTTCCTTGTTGGAACATTTATTTACTTGTTGGGATATCATTATATTATCTTGTTATCTTAATTCATCTATATACTTGGTAAAGGGTGGAAGGCTCGGCCTCTTGCCTAGTGTTTTGTTCCACTCTTGCCGCCCTAGTTTCCGTCATATCGGTGTTATGTTCCCGGATTTTGCGTTCCTTACGCGGTTGGGTTATAATGGGAAACCCTTGATAGTTCGCCTTGATTAAAGCTTTTCCAGCAATGCCCAACCTTGGTTTTACCATTTTCCACCTAGCCTTTTCTTTCCCTTGGGTTCTGCAGACTCAAGGGTCATCATTATTTTAACCCCCCCCCCCCCGGGCCAGTGCTCCTCTGAGTGTTGGTCCACCTGTCAGCTACCGGTGGCCACCAGGGGCAACCCTGGGCTGGCCTACCCATACCTAGGACAATCTGAGTGTGCCCTGAGAAAGAGATATGTGCAGCTCCTATCGGGATTTGTCGGCACATTCGGGCGGTGTTGCTGGTCTTGTTTTAACCTGTCGAAGTGTCTTGAATAACCGAGATACCGAGTCTGATCGAAACGTCTTGGGAGGAGGTCTATTCCTTCGTTGACCGTGAGATCTTGTCATGGGCTATGTTGGGACTCCCCTGCAGGGATTTGAACTTTCGAAAGCCGTGCCCGCGGTTATGGGCAGATGGGAATTTGTTAATGTCCGATTGTAGATAACTTGAACCTTAATTTAATTAAAATGAATCAACTGAGTGTGTTACCGTCATGGCCTCTTCTCGGCGGAGTCCGGGAAGTGGACACGGTGTTGGAGTAATGTTTGCGCAGGTTGCTCTCTAGTTTCTTGCTCGCGCTTTGCCTCCTCTTCTCGCTCTCTTCTGCGAATAAGTTAGCCACCATACTTGCTAGTCGCTTGCTGCAGCTCCACATATATTTACCTTGCCTTACCTATAAGCTTAAATAGTCTTGATCGCGAGGGTGCGAGATTGCTGAGTCCCTGTGGCTCACAGATTACTATTACACCAGATGCAGGGCCTGATGATTCCGCTCCAGCAGACGCGTATGAGCTCAAGTGGGAGTTCGACGAAGACTCTCAACGTTACTATGTTTCTTTTCCTGATGATCAGTAGTGGTGCCCAGTTGGGGGTGAACGGGACCGTGTCGCTTGTTGGGTTATCTTTTATTTTGGCGCTGTAGTCGGGCCATGAGTGTTATGATGTAATGTTATTTATGAACTTGATTGACGTGGCGAGTGTAAGCCAACTATGTTATCTCCCCTTTATTATTTACATTACATGGGATGTTGTGAAGATTGCCTAACTTGCGACATATGCCTTCAATGCGATTATGCCTCTAAGTCATGCCTCGACACGTGGGAGATATAGTCGCATCGAGGGTGTTACAATCAACAGGAAGATTAACCCCCAGTTGAGTCAAGTGATTATGATACCCAGACATTTTGAGTATATGTTCACTGACAGAACTATTCTCCTCCATCTTGCAGCTATAGAACTTATTGGAGACTTTATATCTCTCAATCCGGGCATTTTCTTGAAATATTAACTTCAACTCTTGGAACATCTCATATGCTCCATGACGTTCAAAACTTCGTTGAAGACCCGGTTCTAAGCCGTAAAGCATGGCACACTGAACTATCGAGTAGTCATCAGCTTTGCTCTGCCAGACGTTCATAACATCTGGTGTTGCTCCTGCAGCAGGCTTGGCACTTAGCGGTGCTTCCAGGACGTAATTCTTCTGTGCAGCAATGAGGATAATCCTCAAGTTACGGACCCAGTCCGTGTAATTGCTACCATCATCTTTCAACTTAGCTTTCTCAAGGAACGCATTAAAATTCAACGGACAACAGCACGAGCCATCTATCTACAATCAAACATAGACAAGCAAGATACCATCATGTACTAAGTTCATGATAAATTTAAGTTCAATTAATCATATTACTTAAGAACTCCCATTTAGAAAGATATCCCTCTAATCCTCTAAGTGATCATGTGATCCAAATCAACTAAACCATGTCCGATCATCACGTGAGATGGAGTAGTATCAATGGTGAACATCAATATGTTGATCATATCTACTATATGATTCACGCTCGACCTTTCGGTCTCCGTGTTCCAAGGCCATATCTGTTATATGCTAGGCTCGTCAAGTTTAACCTGAGTATTTCGCGTGTGCAACTGTTTTGCACCCATTGTATTTGAACGTAGAGCCTATCACACCCGATCATCACGTGGTGTCTCAGCACGAAGAACTTTCGCAACGGTGCATACTCACGGAGAACACTTATACTTTGATAATTTAGTGAGGGATCATCTTATAATGCTACAGTCAATCAAAGCAAGAGAAGATGCATAAAACATAAACATCACATGCAATCAATATAAGTGATATGATATGGCCATCATCATCTTGTACTTGTGATCTCCATCTCCAAAGTACCGTCATGATCACCATCGTCACCAGCGCGACACCTTGATCTCCATCGTAGCATCATTGTCGTCTCGCCAATCTTATGCTTCCACGACTATCGCTACCGCTTAGTGATAAAGTAAAGCATTACAGCATGATTGTATTGCATACAATAAAGCGACAACCATATGGCTCCTACCAGTTGCCGATAACTCGGTTACAAAACATGATCATCTCATACAATAAAATTTAGCATCATGTCTTGACCATATCACATCACAACATGCCCTGCAAAAACAAGTTAGACGTCCTCTACTTTGTTGTTGCATGTTTTACGTGGTTGCTACGGGCTTAGCAAGAACCGTTCTTACCTACGCATCAAAACCACAATGATAGTTTGTCAGGTAGGTGCTGTTTTAACCTTCGCATGGACCGGGCGTAGCTACACTTGGTTCAACTAAAGTTGGAAAAACTGACACCCGCTAGCCACTTGTGTGCAAAGCACGTCGGTAGAACCAGTCTCGCATAAAAGTACGCGTAATGTCGGTCTGGGCCGCTTCATCCAACAATACCGCTGAACCAAAGTATGACATGCTGGTAAGCAGTATGACCTATATCGCCCACAACTCACTTCTGTTCTACTCATGCATAACATCAACGCATAAAACCTAGGCTCGGATGCCACTGTTGGGAACGTAGTAATTTCAAAAAAATTCCTACGCACACGCAAGATCATGGTGATGCCTAGCAACGAGAGGGGAGAGTGTTGTCTACGTACCCTCGTAGACCGGCAATGGAAGCGTTGACACAACATAGAGGAAGTAGTCGTATGTCTTCCCGATCCGACCGATCCAAGTACCGAACGTACGGCACCTCCGAGTTCTGCACACGTTCAACTCGGTGACGTCCCTTGTCGGTGTCAAAACCGGCGGATCTCGGGTAGGGGGTCCCGAACTGTGCGTCTAGGCCGGATGGTAATAAGAGGCAAGGGACACGAAGTTTTACCCAGGTTCGGGCCCTCTCGATGGAGGTAAAACCCTACGTCCTGCTTGATTAATATTGATGATATGGGTAGTACAAGAGTAGATCTACCACGAGATCAGAGAGGCTAAACCCTAGAAGCTAGCCTATGGTATGATTGTTGTTGTCTATGTTGTCCTACGGACTAAAACCCTCCGGTTTATATAGACACCGGAGAGGGTTAGGGTTACACAAAAGTCGGTTACAATGGTAGGAGATCTGAATATCCGTATCGCCAAGCTTGCCTTCCACGCCAAGGAAAGTCCCTTCCGGACACGGGACGAAGTCTTCAATCTTGTATCTTCATAGTCCAGGAGTCCGGCTGAAGGTATAGTCCGGCTATCCGAACACCCCCTAATCCAGGACTCCCTCAGTAGCCCCCGAACCAGGCTTCAATGACGATGAGTCCGGCGCGCAGATTGTCTTCGGCATTGCAAGGCGGGTTCTCCCCCATATTCCGTGCACCTGTTGAATAAAGTCCGGTTTTCTGTAGATGTTGCGCTCCTTGGCTTCTACGCCCAATAATGGCTGCTTCCCACGTGTCAAACGAATATGAAAAGTCTGAGTGCTTTTACATTCACACCCCTAGCCGCGTAAATGAGCTGCCCTATTTAAGGGGACGAGGATTTAGATCCAAACCACATCTTCCCCCTTTCGCGAGTGTTCATCAGAGCGCATCCGACAAAGGTCCATTCCACCATGGCCAGTCATCACAACTCCTCCCCTCGCCCTTCCAGCCCCAAGCCCGGGTACTGGGAGAGATGCTCCATCCCGCATAGCGAGCTAGTGAAGCTCCAGACCAAGGGATTCCTCCCCCCGGCCTACATGATCCCGGTTCGAGCCGGTCTCACCACCTATAACGGCGGGAAGCAAGCGGAAAGTGCCCCCAATCCCTCCAAAGGAGAGCGGGTGTGCCTCGTCCCTTATTTAATAAGGGGGCTCGGGTTTCCAATCCGCCCATTTCTCCGGGGGCTGCTGGAGTTTTACGGCCTCCAGCTACACAATCTCACGCCTGCCTCCGTATTGCATATCGCGGGCTTCGTAGCCCTCTGCGAGCTGTTTTTGGGCGTCGAGGCTCATTTCGGGCTATGGAAAAGGTTATTCTGCCTTGTGCCCCGTTCTAAGGAGGGGTCAATGTATCAAGTGGGCGGAGCCGAAGTGTGGCGCATCGCCGGGACCGGATATCTGTCCGGAACCCCAAAGAAGGCGTCTGAAGACTGGCCCTCGGAATGGTTCTATATAGAAGACGTCCCGCTGCCGGATCCTATCCGGATCGGCCTCCCTGAATTCGACGGTGCTCCCTTAAAGAAGCGCCTAAGTTGGCGTCCGCGGAGCCCTCAGAGGGAAAGTGACAGGGACATCATTTACCTGATGGGCCGAATAAAATTGTTAGCCCATTCCGGACTAACCATGATCGGGGTTATGGCCGAATGCATCATGCGGGGGGTGCAGCCGCTTCAGTATAGAAGCCACCCCATGTGGGACTTCAACGGGGAAGACGACACCACCCGCTACGGCCGTAAGGGGCCAGATTCAGCTGCCGCTCTACTAAAGACCTTTTCCACTTTGTATAAGGGAGAAGAGGAGGAATTTCTCCGCGTCAACCCACAAGGTGGACTCTCTATGCACAATCCCCCAAGATGGGTAAGTGGTCGCTTTTACTTGCTCATCTGTTTTGTATTCCCGTTGTTTAAATATTCAGTCTGACGACTTCAACGCAGGAACTGCGCCGGGCTGTTAAGGAAATAAGCAGCCCTCCTCCACGACCCGAGGACCCAGGATGGTCCCTCAACTTGGCCTCTCAAGAGGATCCGGACATATCTGTGGAGCTAATTGATGGAGTGTTCTATCAATTGAGCATGGACAACGCCTTGGTGGCCATTATGGCTGATTACCCAGGGCTAATTCCGGCCTCCCAGGTAATTGAGATCGAAGTCCCGGTATCCCGAATAGGGGTCCGTCCTCTCGTGTTTTCAGTTTCCTGATTACAACCGAACTTTGCAGGGGAGGTTTTTGAGGCGGAAGGCCGAACCTACGGCGACAAGCCAACGAGGGGCCGCAGGGCCCCGTGGGCAGAAAAGAAGTGCAGTCCGGACCGAGGCATCAGTGCAAAGGTATGGCGCGCCCCCCTATCCCAGGTGTTATACCTTCGAGGCACATTTGACACTCGTGCTCTCTTCAGGACAAAGAGACCTCGCCGGACTATATCCGGAGAGGCTGCTAATCGCGCCTCCACCAGCCAGGCTCCAAAGCCTGGTCCGGAGGTGGAGGCGAACGCAAGGCGCATGCCAGACGCTCCTCCGACGGAGGATGCGGACGGGTTGTCTGCCACCAACTCTGAGGTGGAGAGTGCCATGAACCACAGGCACCGCCGGACAATTCTTCGCGACGCTTGTTTCTCCCAAGGGGCGTTAGATGCCTTCAATTTGGGAGATGCGTACCTCCGTGCCGCTCAAAATGGTCTAGCCAGAGCCACGGAGCAATATGTAAAAGACATGCGGGTAAGAAATTTTGGTAATTATATATAGACCAGTAGCCCCCGAGACTTGAAACAGTTAGAATAACTGGTTTAAGGATCATTTGTTATGTAGGTTCTTACAGAAAAGAATTCCCTACTGTCCAAGGAGCTGGAAGAGTGCAAAGCCCAGCTAGAGTCCGCACTAGTCGCAGCAGGGGAGCCCAAGGAGACCCCCTCTGGTAATATACACATTGAAAGATAAGTATTTTGCAAAGCACGGCATGGGTGTGAATCTGACAAATGAAATTGCAGATGGCGCCAGATTGAATCCGGAAAGGCAACACCTCCTACGCCAGCTAAAGGTTGGTGAGAAGGTGCTGAAAATGGTGAGGCGGGAGAAGAACAATCTACAGGATGCCAACACCAAGCTGGGCGTCGAGCTGAAAGATGTTCGTGCCCAGCTGTCAGACTCCGTGAAGGAGAATCAGCGGCTTCGGCACGACATATTTAGTAAGTGCTTGAACGAACCTTTAAAAGAAAGTTCGGCGGGGAAGTCGACTAACAGAGCAATGTCTATAGGTGTGCTAACAGGTCGTCCTGCAGAGGAGATGCCCGGTGAGGGAGTCCTGGATTAGGGGGTGTTCGGGTAGCCGGACTGTACCTTCAGCTGGACTCCAGGACTATGAGGATACAAGATTGAAGACTTCGTCCCGTGTCCGGATGGGACTTTCCTTGTCGTGGAAGGCAAGCTTGGCGATGCGGATATTCAAGATCTCCTACCATTGTAACCGACTTGGTGTAACCCTAACCCTCTTCGGTGTCTATATAAGCCGGAGGGTTTTAGTCCGTAGGCCAACTTCTTCATCATACAACAATCATACCATAGGCTAGCTTCTAGGGTTTAGCCTTCTTGATCTCGTGATAGATCTACTCTTGTACTACCCCTATCATCAATATTAATCGTGCAGGACGTAGGGTTTTACCTCCATCAAGAGGGCCCGAACCTGGGTAAAACATTGTGTCCCTTGTCTCCTGTTACCATCCGCCTAGACACACAGTTCGGGACCCCCTACCCGAGATCCGCTGGTTTTGACACCGACATTGGTGCTTTCATTGAGAGTTCCTATGTGCCGTCGCAATTAGGAAGGATGCCTCTTCCCATCTTTAAAGATGGCGCCGTTACTAAGGGAGCTTTGGCTGTCGGCCAAACTCTCTGGCTAGGCGGTTTTCTCATGACTGCCTGTTCGGCCATTGCACCGACGGTGACCTCTCGGGTCATAAAAAGCAATCTTCACGTCAGCTCGGAGCTCGTCGAGCAGTTAGATCCAATGGAGCTCTCCTCCGTAAACAAGCTCTTAGATCGCATCGCCGCCTTGGGTGTCACTACGGATTATGACCAGGTTGGGCTTAAACCCGATCTAAGAGAAATTAATTCTCCCCAAGTCACCCATCATGTTGCCGTGGTAGAGGCACAGTGCGGCGACTTTTCACCTATCTTAAGGACTAGCTACGTCCGTATTCCCGATCCCTCCAAGCCGGATACCCGCGGAGGGGAGGAGGTAACTCAAGACCTGAACTTAGAATCAGGCAACGGGCTAGATTCACTGGACAACATCCAGGAATCCAAACTTCAGAGTTTGGAAACTCCTTGGCCTCTGAGTCTTAGATTGGGTGAAGTCCCGGATTTAATTCCACCCACCCACCCGAACATAAGCAATCTATCCCAAATCAGGCAAAAGCCTGAAGAAACAGTACATCATTACTGGGCAAGGTTCCTCCTGGTTATGAACAGGATAAAGGACTGCCGCGAGGAAGACGCAATCTCAATCTTTTGCAATAATTGCACGGACAAGGGAATCCTCAACGCCACAGGTCGTCGTGAGCTTACACGCTTCGCTAACTTGGCGTCCATAGTACAAAAATACTGTGCGATGGAAAGCGCCCGGAAAACCGAAACTAAATTTTGGGACAATCCGGCCCTGAATAGAAACCTCGTCCGAAATAAAAGGGTGCATCATCATCAGACACCCGGGTTAAAAACCAAAAAACCAAAACCCTCTACAGGGCATGGAACCGTACTGGAGGGATGGCTTAATGGACCCTGTAAAATTCATAGTACAGAGGACGCCACACCAACTCACAGCCATAGAGCATGTTGGATACTCTGGCAGGTGGCCAAAAGGGGCGAAGATCTCCTAATTCCGGAGACCGCAGAAAGCCACCTCAGGGACTCCAGTACAGTCTTAACAGTCTTCGAGACTTTCGCATCAAATAATATGCGAAAAAGAACACTCCGTAGCCTCGCCGAAGTCTATCAAGTAGCAACAATAAACCCATGGAGTGACACGGCTATTAATTTTAATGCCAGTGATGAACCTAAATTCCGAATAGCTCGAGCACCAGCCGCATCGGTACTCAGTCCTATAGTGGACGGCTTTCGCCTGACCAAGGTACTCATGGACGGAGGCAGCGGATTGAACCTCATTTATGAGGAAACCCTTCAAAAAATGGAAATAGACTGGAATCGCATTGAGCGAAGTAGCACAACCTTTAGAGGAATAATCCCTAGTCGGGAAGCGCGCTGTGTAGGAAAAATCACACTAGATGTGGTGTTCGGCATGCCGGATAATTATAGATCCGAAGAGGTCACATTCCAGGTGGCCCCGTTCAGTAGCGGATACCATGCTCTGCTGGGGCGGGAAGCCTTTACAATCTTCCAAGCAATACCCCATTATGGGTACATGAAGCTCAAGATGCCCGGGCCGAACGGAATCATCACTCTCGCTAGTGATCCGGACATAGCACTCCGCGCCGAAAACAAGACAGTCGCATTGGCCCTTGAGGCACTGTCGGAAGCCCTAGTGGCTGAGGAACTGACTACGCTGCGCTCCACGGTAAACAGGGACGATGTGATACTCGACAAAAGATCCAAGTCCACCTCCTTTAAATCAGCGGATGAAATAGTCAAATTCCAGGTCCATCCAACGGACCCCAATAAAACAGCTTCCATCGGGGCACGATTAAACCCCAACGTACACGCCGCACTGCGAGAATTCCTACGGGAGAACTGGGACATTTTTTCCTGGCACCCTTCAGACATGCCAGGAATCCCACGCAGGCTGGCCGAACACAGCTTAAATATCCTAAAAGGATTCAAACCTATCAAACAAGCCCTTCGGCGTTTCTCTGAGCCCAAGAGACAGGCAATGGGAGAGGAGCTAGCCAAACTTTTGGAGGCCGAATTCATCAGAGATATAAAACATCCGGACTGGCTAGCAAACTTGGTGATGGTACCAAAGAAGGACAAATCCTGGCGCCTGTGCATTGACTTCAAAGACCTTAACAAGGCCTGCCCAAAGGATCCCTTCCCCCTCCCCCGCATCAATCAAATTATCGACGCCACTGCAGGACACGATTCGTTGTGCTTCCTCGACGCATACTCCGGTTACCATCAAATCAAGATGGCTGAGTCAGACCAAGCCGCAAGGGCATTCATCACCCCATACGGCCCGTTCTGCTTCAACACAATGCCTTTCGGGCTCAAAAACGCCGGCGCAACATATCAGCGCATGATTCAGACATGTGTGGCAAACCAGATCGGCAAAAAAGTAGAGGCATACGTGGATGATGTGGTCGTAAAAACAAGACATGTTGAATCTCTAGTAGACGACTTGAGGCTTACATTTGACAACCTCCGAGCATATGATATCAAGCTAAATCCGGAAAAATGCGTTTTCGGCGTTCCAGCCGGAAAGCTCTTGGACTTCATTGTATCCGGTAGAGGAATCGAAGCAAATCCAGCCAAGATCTGAGCTTTGTCACAATTGGATATCCCAAAAGACCTCAAACAAATACAAAAATTAACCGGATGCGTGGCGGCCCTAAGCCGCTTTATCTCCCGTTTGGGAGAAAAGGCGTTACCCCTCTATCGCCTCCTTCGGCGCACCGAACACTTCGAGTGGACGGATGCCGCCACGGACGGACTCGAGGAAATAAAAGCCATATTGGCAACCAACCCTGTCCTGGCCGCGCCAAACATCGGCGAACCAATGCTATTGTACATTGCAGCAACCCATCAAGTTGTCAGCGCAGTACTCGTCGTCGAGCGGGAAATGGACGGACACAAATTCCCCCTCCAAAAGCCGGTTTACTATGTGTCCACTGTCCTCACCCCATGCAAATCACGATACCCACATTATCAAAAGATTGCATATGCAGTATTCATGGCATCCCGGAAGCTACGACACTACTTTCAAGAGTGTTCAATCAGAGTAGCATCGGAAGTACCACTCAACGATATCATAAACAACCGTGACGCAACGGGCCGGATTGCAAAATGGGCCATCGAGCTCCTCCCGTTCGACATAACTTATAGGCCATGACGAGCTATCAAATCGCAAGTTTTGGCCGACTTCGTCGCAGAATGGACGGAGGCCGAACTCCCTAAAGAGTACGACACATATTCAAACTGGATCATGCACTTCGACGGTTCCAAAATGTTGGCTGGACTAGGGGCCGGCGTCGTTTTGACGTCCCCCACACGAGACACAGTTCAATATGTGCTCCAGATTATGTACACGGACTCCAACAATGCAGCCGAATATGAGGCCCTTTTACATGGTCTTCGGATGGCAGTATCCATGGCCATTCAACGCCTAGAGGTGCGCGGGGATTCGAACCTCGCGATATCCCAAATCAATGGAGACTTCGATGCCAAGGACCCAAAAATGGCAGCTTACCGCAACGCCGTCCTCAAAATGTCAGCTCGGTTTGAGGGGCTCGAATTTCACCATATAGCCCGAGAAAATAATCAGGCGGCAGACGTCCTGGCACGCATCGGCGCAAAACGTGATGCGGTCCCCCCCAACATCTTCCTGGAAAGGCTGTTCAAGCCATCCGTAGTATGGGAAGGGGAATATGGCAATATTAGCCCGGACCCAACCGCACTGTCTGACGCCAAACAATCTGATATAATCGGAGGCTCTGCCAATGAAATCACAACCTCAGCCCACGTACTAATGGCCGTTATCGCCCCGTGGACAGAACCATTCCTAGCCTACCTTACTAGGCAGGAACTCCAAGAGGACCAAAACGAGGCACGCTGTATAGTGCGGCGATCTAAAGCCTATAAAGTCCATGAGGGAGAACTTTATAAGAAAAGCACTACCGGAGTCCTTCAAAGGTGTATCTCCGAATAGGAAGGGCGGAACCTGCTGGCTAAAATTCATGCCGGACTCGGTGGCCATCACGCCGCAGCCCGGTCCCTTGTAAGCAAGGCTTTCCGTACAGGCTTTTAATGGCCAACGACCTGGGCGGACGCTCAGGACTTGGTCCAAAAATGCGTCGGTTGCCAGCTTTTTGCAAACCAAAGCCACATGCCACCCACCGCCCTCCAAACTATCCCCATCACTTGCCCTTTTGCGGTCTGGGGGCTTGACATGGTGGGACCCCTTAAAGGCGGAACCCACAAGAAAAAATACTTACTGGTCATGGTGGATAAGTTCACCAAACGGATAGAAGCCAAGCCTGTTAAGATGGCCGAATCCGGACCTATGATAGACTATATATCCGGGGTCGTACACCGTTATGGCGTCCCCCACAGCATCATCACCGATAACGGCACGAACTTTACGGCCGATGAGGTAAAACTCTGGTGCAAAAACATGGGCATCAAGCTCGATTACGCTTCCGTCTATCACCCACAAACTAACGGTCAGGTCGAACGTGCAAATGGTCTCATCATGAGCGGCATCAAACCCAGATTAGTGCGGTCCCTCAAGGAATCTAACACGCACTGGGTAGAGGAGCTCGACTCCGTACTCTGGGGGCTGCGGACCATGCCGAATCGCACCACCGGATACACACCATTTTTTATGGTGTACGGTGTAGAGGCAGTCTTGCCCTGCGACATAATTCATGACTCACCTCGAGTGCGCATGTACGAAGAAAGGGAAGCCGAGCTCGATCGGCAGGACAGTTTGGACACCTTAGAGGAGGAGCGCGACGTGGCAAAAGCCCGTTCCACATTCTATCAACAGCAGGCTCGAAGATATCAAAGCACAGAAGTGCGGGCCAAAAACTACAACGTTGGCGAATTAGTTCTACGCCTGCCTGACAAGAAAAAGGACAAGCTGAAGCCCAAGTGGGAAGGTCCGTTCATAATCGACCAAGTCCTGACCGGTGGAGCATACCGCCTACGAGATGCGTCGGATAACCGACTCGAGCCGAACACATGGAACGCAGCCCGTCTCCGAAGATTCTATGCCTAACGCGGGACTCTGTGTTTGTCTCCTTCCTCCGTCCATTTTTTACATTTTCTGTCATTTCTCTCCTTCCCCTCTTTTCTTTTATAGCCCTTAAAGGCTCCTCAAGTGATGTGCTACTTGCGCTCATTAAACCTGGGGGCTTCTTTAACAGAAGCTTATTTACTCGGGCTTCACGCCCACCACATGTGTTAAACTTCCGCATGTACCTTTTCTTCACCATTATATGCATCGATATGACTTAAGTTTTGGCCAAGCTGGGTTGCCTGGCTCCTGTGCTTACCCCTACGTTCCCGATTGTTCGGCTAGGTGGTAAAGGGAGCACCTCTACGATTGTTACTGCCGGATCAGCCGGATGTGTACCTCAGACTGGGCGAAGCCGAAAGCTAGCGTTCTTAAGGGAATATTCGGTCGGTGAACTAAAAGATGACCTTTTTCACTTATATATGCCCCCAGATGATTTTCCTGCGTTTGCAGTCTAGACATGCACTTTAGGGCATGCCTCCCAGAGAAAGGAACCCCTAACGGAACTATTATCTCTGGAAGATGTTTCTTACTAACCATGTAATATAACATAACTAGTTGGGCACTTGTCCGATAAAGCACTAATGACCCCTACGCCTGGTCTCCATGCATACCCCGGTTCTTACATAACCGGTAGGGTATTTGGACACACTCCGGACCGTCAGGTCCTGAGGTCGAAGCGAAAAGGTCGGCAACGACAAACGATCTACAATCCGGCTAGAAGGCATTACACATGTCAATCAACAATTACATAGTCACTTTGACTGATTGTATTCCTCCTCAATACCATCTAACAGGCTGCCTAACTTACAGTCCTGCTGGGAATACTTTGCGGCCAATTCTACTTGGCCGTACACTAAGCTTACAGGGATCTCCTTCCCGTCAGGCCCCACAGGTCCGACCTCGGCCATGTGGTTTGGGTCAGACTTCGTGTACCGCGTCTTCACCATGGCCGAGGCCTCCCTGGCGCCTTGTCGGTAGGCCGCTATCTTCCATAACCGGAAGCGCCGCCGAGCTCCCTTAAGATTCTCCGAAAGCTCTCCAAGGCCCTCGGCCATGGAGTGGGAAGGCCATAAGGCTTGGGCAATGCCCCGCATCGCCTGCCGAACTCGCTCGTGCAGTTGCGAGAGCTCGGGAAGAAGGTCACCCGTAGAACCGGGCATCTCCTCTGTAGGACGACCCGTTAGCATACCTACAGACATTACTCTGTTAGTCGACTTCCTCGCCGAACTCTTTCTTTCAAAGATTCGCTTAAGCACTTACTAAATATGCCGCGTCGAAGCCGCTGATTCTCCTTAGTGGAGTCCGACAGCTGGCCACGAACATCTTTAAGTTCAACGTCCAGCTTGGTGTTGGCGTCCTGAAGATCATTCTTCTCCCGCCTCACCCTTGTCAGCACACTCTCACCGGCCTCTATCCGGCGTAAGAGTTGTTGCCTCTCCGGATCCAGTTCGGTGCCATCTGCAATATGATTTGTCAGATTTACACCCACGCCGCACTTCGCAAGATGTTAATCTTTCGAAGTATATCTTACCAGAGGGGGTCCCTTTGGGCTCCCCTGCCGCGGCTAGTGCGGCCTTTAGTTGGGCTTTGCACTCTTCCAACTCCTGGGACAGTACGGTATTCTTCTCTGTAAGAACCTGCATAACAAATGATCCTTAAATCAGTTACTCTAACTGTTTCAAGTCTCGGGGGCTACTGGTATATATATATTTACCAAAATTTTCTTACCCGTATGTCTTTTACATATTTCTCCATGGCTCTGGCTAAACCATTTTGACCGGCACGGAGGTACGCATCTCCCGAATTGAAGGCATCTAATGCCTCTTGGGAGAAACAAGCGTCACGAAGAACTGTCCGGCGACGCCTGTGGTTCATGGCACTCTCCACCTCGGAATTGGTGGCAGACAGCCTGTCCGCATCCTCTGTCGGAGGAGTGTCCGGTGCGCGCCTTGTGTTCGCTTCCACTTCCGGGCCAGGCATTGGAGCCTAGCTGGTGGAGGCACGATTGGCAACCTCTCCGGATGTAGTCCGGCGAGGTCTCTTTGTCCTGAAGATAGCACGAACGTTAATATACCCTGAAGGAATAGCACCAGGGAAAAAGAGGGTGCGCTATACCTTTGCGTCGGCGTCTCAGTCCGGACTACATTCCTTTTTACCCCATGGGGCCCTGCGGCCCCTCGTTGGCTAGCCGCCGCAGGTTTGGCCTCCCGCCTCGGAAACCTCCCCTGCAAAACACGGTCGTTGTCAGGAAAATTGAAATACGTGAGAATGGATTCCTTCTCAAGGGGATGAGACTCCGCTCTCTGTTACCTGGGAGGCCGGGATTAACCCTGGGTAATCAGCCGTAATGGCCACCAAGGCGTTGTCCTTGCTCAGTTGATGGAACACCCCATCAATCAGCTCCACAGATATGTCTGGATCCTCTTGAGAGGCCGGGTCGAGGGACCTTCCTGGGTCCTCGGGTTGTGGAGGAGGGCTGTTTATTTCCTTAACAGCCCGGCGTAGTTCCTGCGTTGAAGTCGTTAGACTAAATATTTGACAATGGGAATACAAAACGGATGGGCAAGTAAATGCGGCCGCTTACCCAGCTTGGTGGATTGTGCATAGAGAATCCACCCGGTGGGTTGACGCGGAGAAATTCCTCCTCTTCTCCCTTATACAAAGTGGAAAAGATCTTTAGTAGAGCAGCAGCCGAATCCGGCCCTTTGCGTCCGTAGCGAGTGGTGTCGTCCTCCCCGTTGAAGTCCCACATGGGGTGGCTTCTATATTGAAGTGGCTGCACCCCCCGCATAATGCATTCGGCCATAACCCCGATCATGGTCAGTCCGGAATGGGCTAACAATCTTATTCGGCCCAGCAGGTAAACGATGTCCCTGTCACTTTCCCTCTGAGGGCTCCGCGGACGCCAGCTCAGGCGCTTCTTTAAGGGAGCACCGTCGAACTCAGGGAGGCCGATCCGAACAGGATCCGGCAGCGGGACGTCCTCTATATAAAACCATTCCAAAGGCCGGTCTTCGGACGCCTTCTTTGGGGTTCCGGAGAGATATCCGGTCCCGGCGATACGCCACACTTCGGCTCCGCCCACTTGATATATAGACCCCTTTTGAGAGCGGGGCACCAGGCAGAATAACCTCTTCCACAGCGTGAAATGAGCCTCAACACCCAGGAATAGCTCGCAAAGGGCGACGAAGCCCGCGATATGCAATATAGAGCCGGGCGTGAGATTGTGCAGCTGGAGGCCGTAGAACTCCAGAAGCCCACGAAGAAAGGAATGAATTGGAAATCCAAGTCCTCTTACAAGATAAGGGACGAGACACACCCGCTCTCCTTTGGAGGGATTGGGGGTGCTCTCCGCTTGCTCTCCACCATTAAAGGTGGCGAGTCCGGCTCGGACTGGGGCCATATAGGCCTGAGGGAGAAATCCCTTGGCCTGAAGCGACACTAGCTCGCTGTGCGGGATGGAGCACCTCTCCCAGTCTCCAGGTTTAGGACTGGAAGGGCGAGAGGAGGAGCTGCGACGGCTGGCATGTTGGAATGGACCTTTGCTGGAGGCACTCTGATGATTACCCACGGAAAGGAGAAGGTGTGTGTCACACCCTAGTTAGTTCAAGCATTAGAGTGTGCATCATGTTTAAATTCCTCTTAATTTTGAAATGGAGAAGACAGAACCCCCAACCCCCCCCCCCCTGGAAACAACTAGGGTTTACTAAAATTATTTTTCAATGAACCTGAAATGCCCTTCTAAAAAGTTCACTCTCTTTGTCTTGGGTTAGAACCTCTGGCAAAATTGGTGCACAATTTTCTAGGTCAATAGAAGGTCATTGAATTAAATCATAAGTATTTGATTTTGGGCATTTAACTGCTATAAAATAATTTAAATGCTCAAATAATTCTGGAAATAAATGTTGCTGTTGGAAATATTCTAAACAGAGCCCACAATTATTTTCAGGATTTTTGGAAACGCTTTAGTATTTTTAATAAAGCCCAACAGTTGCAGTTAAATAGAAAAACAGAAACAAATCAAAAAAAGAGAGAGAGGGAAGCCCACCTGAGCCTTACCTGTGCTGGCCCAGCCCACCTGGCTTGGCCCAGCCGACTGGCCTTGCCAGTCGTCGTCCTCCTCCCGCCAGGAGGACGAGGAGCGCGTGGCCGGCGCCCGCGGCCACACGCCGGCCACCTCCTGCTTCTGCCGACGCCCTGGAGACGTCCAGGGATGCCACGCCGACCCCCACATTCCCCTCTCATCCTCCCTCACTCTCCCCCTCGTCTCCCTCACCCTCTCCCGCGATGGCCGAGCGCGATCCTCGCCGCCGTTCGCCGTAGACGTCACCAGAGCCACCCCTTGCCCCTCCGACAAGCCCAATAGCTCCGCCTCATCGCCCTGGACCTCTCCGCTGACCCGCGCGACTCCAAACGCCGCCGAACGCCGTCTTCACCCTCGTCTTCAACCTCGGGCACCCGAGCCGTCTTCGATCGATTCGGTGCCGCCAGGACCTCCCCGAGCTCGCTGACCCCCTCTCCGACCCTGCTGTGAGCTCCTCTTCCTCTTCCCCTAGCTCCCGTGCTCGTTTGGCCTTTGTAGTCGCCACTTCCACCGCACCTGAAAGCTCCCTGCCGCCGGCCATGGCGCCGTCGTGGCTAGAGCCACAGTGGCTCGAAGCCAAGCTCACCGTTGTGCTCAGCGCAGCACCAGGAGGCCGTAGCCACCACCAGCTCCTTCTCCCGTGCACCGTAGCGTCGAACCCCAACCCCGTCCAAACTCCGGCCGCCGCTGTCGAGCTCGCCGGCGTCATTTCCGGCGTCCCCGTGTCCAACCACTTGCACCACTAGATGCGACAGCTCCCCAGCTACGCGTAGCACGTCTCCACCGGCGATTTGGTCACCAGAGGACCAAATCCGAAGCTCTCCCCGTCTCGGCCTCGCCGGCGACTCAACGCCGGCGGGATTAGCCCCGCTGACCAGGGGTTTGACCCCAGTTTGACTCCATCTGAGTCACTGATGTGTGGGGCCGGCTTCTAACTAATTTTGATTAGTTTAAATTAGAGCTAATCACTCTGTTAGAGGTTAATGACGCCGTTAACTACCCCTCTCTCACTGACATGTGGGCCCAGAGCCTAACTAACCCAGTTTAGTGCTAACTAAACACTAACCAACTCTATTAGTTAGCTGAGAGACTGACAGAAGGGGCCCACCAGTCAGGTTTGACCTGGGCTGGCGCCTTTGACCCGCTGACATCACAGTGATGCAGTGCTGACGCATTAATTCAATTTCTGGATTTATTCTTTAATAGGAAATTCCAGAAGATAATCAAAACTTCTAAAAATAATAGAAAATCAACCATAGCACCAAATGCAAAGATTTATATATGAAAAATGATCAGAAAAATTCAATCTATCCATCTGTAATGGTTTCATGCATGACAAAACAAGTTAAACTTGCTGTTTAAGCAGAATGAGGTAATGCACTAATAAAGCCATGTTTAATAAGCTAATAATTGAATCTTTGACTCAAATGAGTTCATCCCTTTCTGTTTTAGCTTGCATTAGGCCAAGACACCTTCATCTTGCCATGTCATATCATGCATCATATTGTTGCATATTGCCATGTGTTGATTATGTTTCGGTGTGTCTTTCGTGGTAGGTTCTGCCTCCGAGGATAACCCCGAGTATCCGTCTGAAGGGCAGTACCCTACTACCACTACAACAGGCAAGCAACCCATTGATCATTCCGATACAAAACCATGTTCTCGCTTCTGCTCTTGTTTACTGCATTAAGACAACGCGATTCAAACTGCTGTGTGTTTCGGTAGTTGAACCCTTATCCTCTGCATGACCTGTCATTGCCACAGTAACTAGATGAAACCCACTAGCATGTGTAGGAGTTGTTTGAGCCATGTATGTGATTCCTACCTTGCTATGCCTGCTATGCTTAGAGTTGTGTCAGGTCTGGTTCATCTGGGTGATGGGCTAGAGTGATATGATATGTCGGTAATGTGAGGAATGTGTTGAACATGTTTTGGTAAAGGTATCGATGAGAGGCCATGTAGGAGTACATGGTGGGCTGTTTCATTGAGACCGTCCATAAGAACTGAGATCTGTATGCGTGATTTAAGATTCAGCTACTACCACACATTGGGCCCTGAAATATGACCCCGCTCGACTTACTGACCCCTCTCGCCCTCTGTCCAGGAGTTGCAACTAGTTTCTGGTGTTTGTAGGACATGTGTTGGCGGCCGTGCGTAGCGCTGACCCTGGGGGTGGGCTATGATGCGGTAGATACACTGTGGTCGGGTATGCCGGGCGCCCGTTTGGCGTCTCCGGACCCTGTACACATCGTTTGGGGCCGTTGAGGACACCCCGGCCAGATTTCCTTGCGGATGGAACCTGAATAGGCGATAAACCTGGACTAGAGACTTGTGAGGTTAGTCAGGTCGTGGTCTACACCCACGTCGGTTTTCGCTTGAAGTCTGCCGAGCACATGTCGTGTGCAGACGCTAAGTGGTGGAAACATGTGTGATGAAGTACACCCCTGCAGGGTATAAAACTATTCGAATAGCCGCGTCCGCGGTAAAGGACTACTTGGTTGCCTATGCAGTTCATAGACAAGTTAATGGATACTACTAAAAGACTCAAGATAAGTGTGAGTACCGAGGATGGCCCTCTCGTAGGATGACGAGGGAGGATCCTCGGTGGAGTATTGTGTTGGTGAGTAGTGGACTCATGTACGAAAACTATTTTTACTGGTGGAGTTCCATAGTATAGCTTAGCCAAGAGTCAAAGCTGGCTTGCTGCAATAACCCCACCACCTTCTTGAGAATAAGCATGTATAGTAGGTTCTGTTGTAAGACTTGCTGAGTACCCTTGTACTCATGTTTGCTTAATTACTGTTTTCAGACGATAACACCGCCCCCTCCGATGGGTTCTACGTAGACCTTGACGTCCATGAGTGACTAGCCACCCAGGTGGTGACTCTGGCCATGGAGGGCCCTATGTAGATAGACAGGCTTCGAGAAGCCTTCTTTCTTTCTAGTGTCTGTACACAGACTAGTTGCTTCCGCATGTGCTTGTATGATTGTATGACTGAGTGTCGGGTCATGTGACCCCTATCTGTATGAACATGTTATGTATGGCTCTCTGGAGCCTTTAAATAAAGTACTTGAGTTGTAGAGTTTTGTTGTGATGCCATGTTGTATGTACTCATATCGAGCATATTGTGTGTATGATTGAAATGCTTGGTATGAGTGGGATCCGACAATCTAGTTGTTTATCCTTGGCAGCCTTTCTTATGGGGAAATGTAGTCTAGTGTTCTTCGAGCCATAGTAGTCCGCTACAGCCCGGTTCACCGAAGTCCTGCTAGCCCAGCACTACTGTTCAGGACACTTGACTGGCCGGCATGTGTTTCACTTCGTTCCTATGTCTGTCCCTTCGGGGAAATGTCACGCGGTGACTTCCGGAGTCCTGCCTAGCCTGCTACACCCCGGGTTCCCCCGAGTCCTGGTAGCCCAGTGCTACAGCCCGGAATCACTCGCTGATGATCGACATGCTCGATGTGATTCATGTATGCATGTCTCCATAGGTCTGTGCTGCTTTGGGTTCACGACTAGCCATGTCGGCCCAGGTTCTCTGTCATATGGATGCTAGCGGCACTATCATATACGTGAGCCAAAAGGCGCAAACGGTCCCGGGCCATGGTAAGGCGACACCCGTGGGATACCGTGCGTGAGGCCGCAAAGTGATATGAGGTGTTACCGGCTAGATCGATGTGGCTTGGAATCGGGGTCCTGACAGCGTTGGCATCAGAGCCGGACTGCCTGTAGGTTCATTGAGCCAAGCTGGTCGATGTCGAGTCTAGAAATGCTTTAGTTATATGTAGGGGAATTGATTGTGGGAGGGAATGTAAGGCTCTTTTACTCCTTTACCCTATGCCTCTGATCTGAGTCATTCTCTTCTCATTCAATGTGGGTTATGGACTAGGCTCTCTTCTTCTATCAGGTTCACGTGTTACTAATCCATAGTAGCTTATAGGATTGTTGTTACAAGCCCCAGTTCAGTTTCTACTATTTTAGTATGTTGCTAATTGGATCAGAACCTTGATATGATGTTGTTGAGTGGTATTGCGAACTGTTGTGGATGTCTCAAATCTTTTCTGAGCATTTACAGCTGTTATGTTGTCCAATTTTCCATAGAAATTCTGATGTCTTAGCATTGTGGTTGTGCTTTCAGATGGCCAACCGTGTTCAAAACCAAGTGATTCGCCTGACCCGGTGCCTCGACGTGCCCAGTCATACTGCTATGTTAGTCCGGGTAATGATCGAGACGGGTTACCGTTGGTATCCCGAATACACCGTCGAAGAGCAATTCTGAGACTTTAATCAAAGCCAATATTTCTGCACCGTCAGGATATTTCCTTCTTATCCTGGATCTACCGAGCCCCTTCACTGTTCCTATGGACTCGGGGTTACTGTTGAGATGGCTGTGCAGGATGCTACCTATTCCATGATGACCATCATGCGAGTCCGGACTGGCCTGCTTCGGAACACCGACTTCCGTTACATGCCAGCTTCACTTCCGGGAGCGCAAGGGTATCTTCAGGCTATCTATGCTGACTCCACTCAGGAGGACTCATTAACTCGTACCACTGCCGAGATGCTCGAAGATAAGGACCGAGAGAATCGGGCCTTGAGGCTGGAGCTTTTCAATATCCGTGTTGATCATTGGGCTACATTGACTCGGTTTGCACCTGCGGTGCAAGCTGGATGTATGGATACAAGGGATCTGTATCCTGTGAGATCTGCTTTGCCAGACATGGTGGATTGGCGTGATGTGGGAGGCATCACCCCACCCCGTGGTCCCCGCAGGCCACCGTTTGTTGGTCCAAGACCTCATCCTAGCCCCTATGGTCCATAGGCTCCGCAGGACCGTCTGTTCCCGGATGGTCACGTTGAACTTCCAGGCTATGGAGGTGACTTCTATGAGGACTACTACGGAGCTGTCTGAGTTAGTGGTAGTACCACTAGTATTGTAGTAGTTGTATCTCCACTATCCTGCGTGACTTGTGGAATATGACTTTGGGTGTAATCAATTCCGGAGGTGTAGACAAATAATGTATAGGAGCTTGGGATGCCTCCGATGAGATGTAACGTCTTTCATCATAGTTGTACTGTAGCCTGGGCTTGTACTAAACTATGTATGATGTGTATGACCGTTGGTATATATATGGCAGTTTTATATTACCATGACATACGGATGAACATCTCTGCATTCCGTGTTATCCATTACATTCTGCACTTCCTTGCTAAGCTTGAGCCATCCTTATCTAAACCGTTGTCTTGTTTTCTCCTAGGATGGTCAACACCCGCAGCAACCCTGCTGCCTCGGAGCAGGGGGAAGCCAGTGTAGCTAGGGGTGAAAATCTGCCTCACCCGCCTTCTCTGGCCGAAGTAATGCTGGAGGCGGAAAGAAACAAGCATGAGACTAACCGCCTGCTAGAGCGGATTGAGCAGAACACTGCATGCCATCCGCGAAATGACTTGGTGTCAATCAATGACTTTATCAAGCTGTATCCACCAAAGTTTAACCATTCCGTCGAGCCCCTCGACGCGGATGACTGGCTTCGCAGCATCACCCACAAGCTACGTTCTGCCAACGTAGCCGAAGCCGACAAGGTTACTTACGCTGCCTACCATCTCGAAGGCCCTGCTAGCCTCTGGTGGGAAAATTTTGAAACTATGCGCCCGGTCGGCCAAATTACTACTTGGGCTGAATTCAGTGAGGCTTTCCGTGAGCATCACATTCCGGAAGGTCTCATGGATCGCAAGAGGGAGGAGTTCTGCAACTTCACCCAGGGAAGACTGACTGTGGATGCTTATAGTCGTGAATTTGGGAATCTAGCACGTTATGCCCCTGAAGAGGTATCTACCGACGCTAAGAAGCAGGCAAGGTTCCGCAAGGGACTTAGCCCTGAGCTTCGCCGCGATCTTCGTCTGCACGAGTGCACCTCTTTTCAGAAGTTGGTCAATAAAGTCATCAGTGCTGAGACAGGCCAGACTGATTATGACGCTTCACGCAAGCACTCACGTGATTTTGGCTCTTCATCCGGCTCTGGAGCTCAGAAGCGCCGGGTGTGGATCCCAAGCACGGCGCTGCCACCCAGGTTCATTCCGAGGCCATCCTTTGAGGCGCCTCGTCCTAACCAGCAATTTGCACCGCCCAAGCCCTATGGTGGCCCCGCTGCTAACGTTGTTCCACGCCCCAATATGGTGACATGCTTTAAGTGTGGAGAGCCGGGTCACTATAGTCGAGAGTGTCCCCAGAACAACAACCCCAATCAAACTGGAAAGTCCGTTGGTCGTGGTAAGCCCGCGAGAAAAACATTCTACGCCAAGCCGGCCACCACTGCACATGGCCATGTCAACTATGTTTCAGCCGAGGAGGCTCATGAGGATCCTAACGTCGTCCTTGGTACGCTCCTTGTTAACTGCCATCCGGCATATGTTCTTTTCGATACTGGAGCATCTCATTCATTCATATCCGAGAACTATGCTCGATTGCATAACACGACATTCTGTGACATGCCCTCTACCATGGAAATTCAAACCCCTGGCTCTAGATGGCAAACTTCTAGAGTAAGCCATGGGAACGAAATTCTTGTCGATAGACTTGTCTTCCTTGCATCCTTAATAGCTCTCAAGTCCTCGGACATAAACATCATCTTGGGTATGGACTGGATGTCAGCTCATTATGCTAAGATCGATTGTGCCACTAGAACCGTTCAACTTACTCACCCATCGGGCAAGACAGTCAATGTCTTAACCCGAGTGGCCAAGCGCCAACTTTACTCCCTAAATGCCAACCCCCTTCCAGACCTTGAGGATGTTCCGGTAGTCCGAGACTTTCCGGATGTCTTTCCAGAAGAACTGCCAGGTGTTCCACCTGACAGGGATGTTGAGTTTGTGATAGACCTTGTTCCAGGAACCGTTCCAATTTCTAGAAGACCCTACAAGATGGCACCCTTAGAACTAGCCGAGCTTAAGAACCAACTCGATGAGTCCTTGAAAAAGGGTTTCATCCGTCCTAGTTCCTCTCCTTGGGCTTGCCCCGTCCTCTTCATTAAGAAGAAGGATGGAACGGATCGAATGGTTGTGGATTACCGACCTGTCAACTTGGTCACCATCAAGAACAAATACCCGCTTCCCAGGATCAACGATCTGTATGATTAGCTCACTGGATCCTCAGTCTTTTCCAAGATGGATTTGAGGTTGGGCTACCATCAAATCAAAATCAGGAACGGGGACATTCCCAAAACGGCCTTTGTTACTCGTTATGGCTAATACGAGTACACTGTCATGTCCTTCGGTTTAACAAATGCCCCAGCTACCTTCTCTCGGTTAATGAACTCGGTCTTCTTGGAGTACTTGGATAAATTCGTCGTAGTATACCTCGATGACATACTCATCTACTCCAAGAATGAAGAGGAACATGCCGAACATGTAAGGCTGGTATTGATGAAACTTCGAGAGCATCGCCTTTATGCCAAATTCTCCAAGTGTGAATTTTGGTTGCCAGAAGTGACCTATCTAGGCCATGTAATCTCTGGTAAGGGTATTGCTGTCAATCCCGAGCGAGTTCAAGTCGTCCTTGATTGGACTCCACCTGAGACGGTTAAGCAAGTTCGGAGCTTCCTTGGCTTAATGAGCTATTGCCGCCGTTTCGTCGAGAATTTCTCCAAGGTTGCTAAACCTCTAACTGAACTCCAAAAGAAAGATAAAAAGTTTGAGTGGACTCCACAATGTGAGTTCAGCTTTCAGGAACTGAAAAGACGCCTGACATCTGCTCCCGTACTGGTACCACCAGACTTCTCCAAGGACTTTATTATCTATTGCAACGCCTCGCGACAAGGACTAGGTTGCATACTCATGCAAGATCGTCAGGTAATTGCCTATGCTTCACGGCAATTACACCCACATGAGGAAAATTATCCCACACATGATCTAGAGCTTGCAGCTGTAGTCCATGCACTTAAAACTTGGCGACATTACCTTCTCGGTAATCATTGCGAGATCTTCACCGATCACCAAAGTTTGAAATATATCTTCACCCAACCAGATTTGAAACTCAGGAAAAGACGTTGGGTTGAGTTGATCTCGGATTACGATTTAGGAATAACTTACACCCCGGGCAAAGCCAATGTCATGGCTGATGCGCTAAGCCATAAGTCCTATTGTCAACCTGATGTTACAACAAAGTCAACCACTTCTCCATGATGAATTTCGTAAGCTTAATCTTCACATTGTTCCTCGAGGATTCCTATCCACCCTCGTGGCGAAACCTACCCTTATGGATCAAATCATAGCTGCCCAGAAGCGTGATAAGGGCATATCCCGGATTAGGGAAAACATTGCTAGCGGAGTTGTTAAATGTTTTTCCATGGATAAGCGGGGTGCTGTCTTCTTCGAGAACCGGTTGGTGGTTCCCAAGAAACAACATCTACGCCAGTTGATCCTTAAGGAAGCTCATGAATACCCTCTCACCATTCATCCCGGTAGTACTAAAATGTATCAAGACCTACGCCAGAGGTTTTGGTGGACTAGGATGAAGAGAGAAATCGCTCAATACATTGCTAATTGCGACGTTTGTCGTCGTGTTAAAGCAGAGCATCAACGGCCTGCTGGCACCCTTCAACCTTTGGCTATTCCTGAATGGAAATGGGATAAAATCAGTATGGATTTCATCACTGGGTTTCCCAGAACCAAGAGAGGGAATAATGCCATCTTCGTCGTGATCGACCGACTTTCCAAAGTAGCCCATTTCCTACCTGTTCGTGAGAGTATCACCGCTAGCCAGCTAGACGATTTATACATCTCCCGAATAGTGTCTCTTCATGGTGTCCCATTGGAAATTAACTCAGACCGTGGGAGTCTCTTCACCTCTCGATTTTGGGAAAGTTTCCAAAATGCTATGGGAACTCGTCTCTCTTTTAGTACCGCCTTCCATCCTCAATCAAGTGGTCAAGTAGAACGAGTTAATCAAATTCTGGAAGATATGCTCCGAGCTTGTGTTATCTCGTTCAGAATGAGTTGGGAGAAATGCCTTCCATTCGCGGAGTTTGCTTATAACAATAGTTATCAAGCCAGCTTGGACAAGGCTCCTTTCGAAGTTCTCTATGGACGAAAATGTCGAACGCCTCTTAATTGGTCAGAAACCGGGGAAAGACAACTCTATGGCCCGGATATGATTCAGGAAGCAGAAGAGCAGGTTCGTGTTATTCGTGACAAATTGAAAACAGCCCAATCTCGTCAAAAGAGTCAATATGATCGTAAAAATAAGCCTATGACTTATGAATTCGACGAGAAGGCTTACCTTCGGGTTACTCCGTTAAAGGGAACCCATCGTTTCGGTATCAAAGGCAAATTGGCTCCTCGTTACATTGGACCCTTTCGCATTCTTGCCAAATGAGGAGAAGTTGCTTACCAATTGAACTACCTTTGCATCTTTCCAGAGTTCATGATGTCTTCCACGTTTCTCAACTCAGGCATTGCTTCGCGGATCCCATCCGTGGAGTGGACCACGAAACGCTTGATCTACAAGATAACCTCTCCTATCGGGAATATCCCGTTCGTATCCTTGATCAAGTCGAGCGTACCACTCGACGTCATAATATCAAGTTTCTCAAGGTTCAATGGTCACACCATTCCGAGAAAGAAGCCACATGGGAAAGGAAGGATCGTCTTCGACTCGAGTACCCCACCTTCTTTCCGGAGGATCCTAAATCTCGGGACGAGATTCTTTTGAGTGGGGGTGAGTTGTCACACCCTAGTTAGTTCAAGCATTAGAGTGTGCATCATTTTTAAATTCCTCTTAATTTTGAAATGGGGAAGACAGAACCCCCAACCCCCCTGGAAATAACTAGGGTTTACTAAAATTATTTTTCAATGAACCTGAAATGCCCTTCTAAAAAGTTCACTCTCTTTGTCTTGGGTTAGAACCTTTGGCAAAATTGGTGCACAATTTTCTAGGTCAATAGAAGGTCATTGAATTAAATCATAAGTATTTGATTTGGGGCATTTAAATGCTATAAAATAATTTAAATGCTCAAATAATTCTGGAAATAAATGTTGATGTTGGAAATATTCTAAACAGAGCCCACAATTATTTTCAGGATTTTTGGAAACGTTTTAGTATTTTTAATAAAGCCCAACAGTTGCAGTTAAATAGAAAAATAGAAACAAATCAAAAAAAGAGAGAGAGGGAAGCCCACCTGGGCCTTACCTATGCTGGCCCAGCCCACCTGGCTCGGCCCAGCCGACTGGCCTTGCCAGTCGTCGTCCTCCTCCCGCCAGGAGGACGAGGAGCGCGTGGCCGGCGCCCGCGGCCACACGCCGGCCACCTCCTGCTTCTGCCGACGCCCTGGAGACGTCCAGGGATGCCACGCCGACCCCCACGTTCCCCTCTCATCCTCCCTCACTCTCCCCCTCGTCTCCCTCACCCTCTCCCGCGATGGCCGGGCGCGATCCTCACCGCCGTTCACCGTAGACGTCACCAGAGCCACCCCCTCGCCCCTCCGACAAGCCCAATAGCTCCGCCTCGTCGCCCTGGACCTCTCCGCTAACCCACGCGACTCCAAACGCCGCTGAACGCCGTCTTCGCCCTCGTCTTCAACCTCGGGCACCCGAGCCGTATCCGGTCGATTCGGCGCCGCCAGGACCTCCCCGAGCTCGCTGACCCCCTCTCCGACCCCGCTATGAGCTCCTCTTCCTCTTCCCCTAGCTCCCGTTCTAGTTTGGGCTCTGTAGTCGCCACTTCCACCGCACCCGAAAGCTCCCTGCCGCCGGCCATGGCGCCGTCGTGGCTAGAGCCATAGTGGCTTGAAGCCAAGCTCACCGTTGTGCTCAGCGCAGCACCAGGAGGCTGTAGCCACCACCAGCTCCTTCTCCCGTGCACCGTAGTGTCGAACCCCAACCCCGTCCGAACTCCGTCCGCCGCTGTCGAGCTCGCCGGCATCGTTTCCGGCGTCCCCGTGTCCAACCACTTGCACCACTGGATGCGACAGCTCCCCAGCTACGCGTAGCACGTCTCCACCGGCGATTTGGTCACCGGAGGACCAAATCCGAAGCTCTCCTCCGTCTCGGCCTCGCCGGCGACTCAACGCCGGCGGGATTAGCCCCGCTGACCAGGGGTTTGACCCCAGTTTGACTCCATCTGAGACACTGATGTGTGGGGCCGGCTTCTAACTAATTTAGATTAGTTTAAATTAGAGCTAATCACTCTGTTAGAGGTTAATGACGCCGTTAACTACCCCTCTCTCACTGACATGTGGGCCCAGAGCCTAACTAACCCAGTTTAGTGCTAACTAAACACTAACCAACTCTATTAGTTAGCTGAGAGACTGACAGAAGGGGCCCACCAGTCAGGTTTGACCTGGGCTGGCGCCTTTGACCCGCTGACGTCACAGTGACGCAGTGCTGACGCATTAATTCAATTTCTGGATTTATTCTTTAATAGGAAATTCCAGAAAATAATCAAAACTTCTAAAATAATAGAAAATCAACCATAGCTCCAAATGCAAAGATTTATATATGAAAAATGATCAGAAAAATTCAATCTATCCATCTGCAATGGTTTCATGCATGAGAAAACAAGTTAACCTTGCTGTTTAAGCAGAATGAGGTAATGCACTAATAAAGCCATGTTTAATAAGCTAATAATTGAATCTTTGACTCAAATGAGTTCATCCCTTTCTGTTTTAGCTTGCATTAGGCCAAGACACCTTCATCTTGCCATGTCATAGCATGCATCATATTGTTGCATATTGCCATGTGTTAATTATGTTTCGGTGTGTCTTTCGTGGTAGGTTCTGCCTCCAAGGATAACCCCGAGTATCCGTCTGAAGGGCAGTACCCTACTACCACTACAACAGGCAAGCAACCCATTGATCATTCCGATACAAAACCATGTTCTCGCTTCTGCTCTTGTTTACTGCATTAAGACAACGCGATTCAAACTGCTGTGTGTTTCGGTAGTTGAACCCTTATCCTCTGCATGACCTGTCATTGCCACAGTAACTAGATGAAACCCACTAGCATGTGTAGGAGTTGTTTGAGCCATATATGTGATTCCTACCTTGCTATGCCTGCTATGCTTAGAGTTGTGTCAGGTCTGGTTCATCTGGGTGATGGGCTAGAGTGACATGATATGTCGGTAATGTGAGGAATGTGTTGGACATGTTTTGGTAAAGGTATCGATGAGAGGCCATGTAGGAGTACATGGTGGGTTGTTTCATTGAGACCCTCCATAAGAACTGAGATCTGTATGCGTGATTTAAGATTCAGCTACTACCACACATTGGGCCCTGAAATATGACCCCGCTCGACTTACTGACCCCTCTCGCCCTTTGTCCAGGAGTTGCAACTAGTTTCTGGTGTTTGTAGGACATGTGTTGGCGGCCGTGCGTAGGGAGGCCTGCGCCATGGTGAAGACGCGGTACTCAAAGGCTGACCCCAACCACATGGCCGAGGTCGGTCCTATAGGGACCGATGGGAAGGAGATCCCTGTAAGCTTAGTATACGGCCAAGTAGAGTTGGCCGCAAAGTATTCCCAGCAGGAATGTAAATTAGACAGCCTGTTAGATGGTATTGAGGAGGAATACAATCAGTCAAAATGACTGTGTAATTTAATTGACATTTATAATGCCTTCTACCCGGATTGTAGATCATTTGTCATGGCCGACCTTTTCGCTTCAGCCTCGGGACCTGACGGTCCGGAGTGTGTCCGAATTCCCATACGGTTATATAAGAACCGGGGAATGCATGGAGACCAGGCGTAGGGGTCATTAGTGCGTGAACAGACAAGTGCCCGACTAGTTATGTTATATTACATGGTTAGTAAGAAACATCTTCCAGGGAGAATAGTTCCGTTAGGGGTTCCTTTCCCTGGGAGGCATGCCCTAAAGTGCATGTCCATGCTGCGAAAAGAAACGCAGGAAAAACATCTGGAGGCATATAGAAAAATAAAAAAAGATCATCTTTAGTTCACCGACCAAATATTCCCTTAAGAACGCTAGCTTTCGGCTTCACCCAGTCTGAGGTACACGTCCGGCTGACCCGGCAGTAACAATCGCAGAGGTGCTCCCTTTACCACCTAGCCGAACAATCGGGAACGTAGGGGTAAGCACAGGAGCCAGGCAACCCGGCTTGGCCAAAACTTAAGTCATATCGATGCATATAATGGTGAATAAAAGGTACATGCGGAAGCGTAACACATGTGTTGGGCATGAAGCCCGTATAAATAAGCTTCTGTTTGAAGAAGCCCCCAGGTTTAATGAGCGCGGATAGCGTGTCACTTTATGAGCCTTTAAAGGCTATAAGAGAGAGAGAGAGAGAGAGAGAGAGAGAGAGAGAGAAGGAGAGAAATGTAAGACAGAAAGTATATAAAAAATGGACAGAGTAAGGAGACGAACACAGGATCCGGCGCTAGGCACAGAATCTTCAGAGACGGGCTGCGTTCCATGGGTTCGGCTCGAGTCGGTTATCCGATGTATTTCGCAGGCGGTACGCTCCGCCAGTCAGGACTTGGCCAATTATGAAGGGACCTTCCCACTTGGGCTTGAGTTTGTCCTTTTTCTTGTCTGGCAGTCGTAGAACTAATTCGCCAACGTTGTAATTTTTGGCCCGTACTTCTCTGCTTTGGTATCTTCGAGCCTGCTGTTGATAGAATGCGGAACAGGCTTTTGCCACGTCACGCTCCTCCTCTAACGCGTCCAAACTGTCCTGCCGATCGAGCTCGGCTTCTCTTTCTTCGTACATGCGCACTCGAGGTGAGTCATGAATTATGTCGCAAGGCAAAACTGCCTCTGCGTCGTACACCATAAAGAATGATGTGTATCCGGTGGTGCAATTCCGCGTGGTCCACAGCCCCCAGAGTACGGAGTCGAGCTCCTCTATCCAGTGCGTGTTAGATTCCTTGAGGGACAGCACTAATCTGGGTTTAATGCCGCTCATGATAAGACCATTTGCACGTTCGACCTGGCCTTTAGTTTGTGGGTGATAGACGGAAGCATAATCGAGCTTGATGCCCATGTTTTTGCACCATACTTTTACCTCGTCGGCCGTAAAGTTCGTGCCATTATCAGTGATGATGCTGTGGGGGACGCCGTAACGGTGTACAACCCCGGATATAAAGTCTATCACAGGTCTGGATTCGGCCGTCTTGACAGGCTTGGCTTCTATCCATTTGGTGAACTTATCCACCATGACTAGTAAGTATTTGTGCTTGTGGGTTCCGCCTTTAAGGGGTCCAACCATATCAAGCCCCCAGACCGCAAAGGGCCAAGTGATGGGGATAGTTTGGAGGGCGGTGGGTGGCATATGGCTTTGGTTTGCAAAGAGCTGGGAACCGGTGCATCGTTGGACTAAGTCCTGGGCGTCTGCCCGGGCCGTCGGCCAGTAAAAGCCTGTACGGAAAGCCTTGCTCACAAGGGACCGAGCTGCAGCGTGATGACCGCCAAGTCCGGCATGAATCTCCGCCAGGAGGTTCCGCCCGTCCTCTTCGGAGATGCACCTTTGAAGGACTCCGGTAATGCTTTTCTTATAAAGCTCTCCCTCGTGGATTTTGTAGGCTTTGGATCGCCGCACTATGCAGCGTGCCTTGTTTTGGTCCTTGGGGAGTTCCTGCCTAATAAGGTAGGCGGGGAATGGTTCTATCCACGGGGCGATGACGGCCATTATTACATGGACTGAAGGTGTTATTTCATTGGCAGAGCCGCCGATTGTGTCAGAATGTTCGGTGTCGGGCAGTGCGGTTGGGTCCGGGATGTTGTTGTGCGGCTCCCCTTCCCATACTACGGATGGCTTGAATAGCCTTTCCAAGAAGATGTTGGGGGGGACTACATCGCGTTTTGCGCCAATGCGTGCCAGGACATCTGCCGCCTGATTATTTTCCCGGGCTATGTGGTGAAATTCAAGCCCTTCGAATTGAGCTGACATTTTTAGGACGGCGTTGCGGTAAGCCGCCATCTTTGGATCCTTAGCGTCGAAGTCTCCATTTATTTGGGATATTGCGAGGTTCTAGTCCCTGCGCACCTCTAGGCATTGAATGCCCATGGATACTGCCATCCGGAGACCATGTAAAAGGGCCTCATATTCGGCTGCATTGTTGGAATCTGTGTAGATAATCTGGAGTACGTATTGAACTGTGTCTCCTGTGGGGGACGTCAAAACGACGCCAGCCCCCAGTCCAGCCAACATCTTGGAGCCATCGAAATGCATGGTCCAATTTGAATATGTGCCGTACTCTTTAGGGAGTTTGGCCTCCGTCCATTCTGCGACGAAGTCGGCCAAGACTTGTGACTTGATGGCTCGCCGTGGCTTATAAGTTATGTCGAACGGGAGGAGCTCAATGGCCCATTTTGCAATCCAGCCCGTTGCGTCACGATTATTTATAATATTGTTAAGTGGTACTTCCGAGGCTACTGTGATTGAACACTCTTGAAAGTAGTGTCGTAGCTTCCGAGATGCCATGAATACCGCGTACGCAATCTTTTGATAATGTGGGTACCGTGATTTGCAGGGAGTGAGGACAGTGGACACATAATAGACCAGCTTTTGAAGGGGGAATTTGTGTCCGTCCATTTCTCGTTCGACGACGAGCACTGCGCTTACAACCTGACGTGTTGCTGCGATGTACAATAGCATTGGTTCGCCAGTGTTTGGCGCGGCCAGGACTGGGTTTGTTGCCAATATGGCTTTTATTTCGTCGAGTCCGGCCGTGGCTGCGTCCGTCCATTTGAAGTGTTCGGTGCGCCAAAGGAGGCGGTAAAGAGGTAGGGCCTTTTCTCCCAAGCGGGAGATAAAGCGGCTTAGAGCCGCCACGCATCCGGTTAACTTTTGTATTTGTTTGGGATCCTTTGGGATATCCAGTTGCGACAGAGCTCGGATCTTGGCTGGATTTGCTTCAATTCCTCTACCGGATACAATGAAGCCCAAGAGTTTTCCGGCTGGAACGCCGAAAACGCATTTTTCCGGGTTGAGCTTGATGTCGTATGTTCGGAGGTTATCGAATGTGAGCCTCAAGTCGTCTACTAGAGATTCGACATGTCTTGTTTTGACAACCACATCATCTACATATGCCTCCACTGTTTTGCCGATCTGGTTTGCCAGACATGTCTGAATCATGCGCTGATATGTTGCGCCGGCGTTTTTGAGCCCGAAGGGCATTGTGTTGAAGCAGAATGGACCGTATGGTGTGATGAATGTCATTGCGGCTTGGTCTGATTCTGCCATCTTGATTTGATGGTAGTCGGAGTATGCGTCCAGGAAACACAACGAATCGTGTCCTGCAGTAGCGTCGATAATTTGATCGATGCGGGGGAGGGGGAAGGGATCCTTTGGGCAAGCCTTGTTAAGGTCTTTAAAATCAACGCACAGGCGCCAGGATTTGTCCTTCTTTGGTACCATCACCAGGTTTGCTAGCCAGTCCGGATGTTTTATATCTCTGATGAATCGGCCTCCAATAGCTTTGCTAGCTCCTCTCCCATGGCCTATCTCTTAGGTTCGGAAAAACGCCGAAGAGCCTGTTTGACAGGTTTGAATCCTGTTTGGATATTTAAGTTGTGCTCGGCCAGCCTGCGTGGGATTCCTGGCATGTCTGAAGGGTGCCAGGCAAAAATGTCCCAGTTCTCTCGTAGGAACTCTCGCAGTGCGGCGTCTACGTCAGGGTTTAACTGTGCCCCGATGGAAGCTGTTTTATTGGGGTCCGTTGGATGGACTTGGAATTTGACTATTTCGTCCGCCGGTTTAAAGGAGGTGGACTTGGATGTTTTGTCGAGTACCACTTCGTCCCTATTCACTGTAGAGCGCAGCGCCGTCAGTTCCTCGGCTACTAGGGCTTCGGATAGTGCCTCGAGGGCTAGTGCGGCTGTCTTGTTTTCGGCACAGAGTGCTATGTCCGGATCACTAGCGAGAGTGATGATCTCGTGGGGCCCGGGCATTTTGAGCTTCATGTACCCGTAATGGGGTATTGCTTGGAAGATTGTAAACGCTTCCCGCCCTAGTAGAGCGTGATAACGGCTGCTGAATGGAGCCACATGGAACGTGACCTCTTCGGACCTGTAATTATCTGGCGTGCCGAACACCACATCTAGTGTGACTTTTCCTGTACAGCGCGCTTCCCGACTGGGAATTATTCCTCTAAAGGTTGTGCTGCTTCGCTCGATGCGGTTCTAGTCTATTTCCATTTTTTGAAGAGTTTCCTCATAAATGAGGTTTAATCCGCTGCCGCCGTCCATGAGTACCTTGGTAAGACGAAAGCCGTCCACTATTGGACTGAGGACCAATGCGGCTGGTGCTCGCGCTGTTCGGAATTTAGGTTCATCATTGGCATTAAAGGTAATAGCCGTGTCACTCCATGGGTTTATTGTTGCTACTTGGTAGACTTCGGCAAGGCTGCGGAGTGTCCTTTTTCGCATATTATTTGATGCGAAAGTCTCAAAGACTGTTAATACCGTATTGGAGTCTCTGGGGTGGCTTTCTGTGGCCTATGGAATTAGGAGATTTTCGCTGATTTTTGCCACCTGCCGGAGTATCCAACATGCTCTAAGGCTGTGAGTTGGTGTGGCGTCCTCCGTACTGTGAATTTTACAGGGTCCATTAAGCCATCCTTCCAATACGGTTCCATGCCCTGTAGAGGGTTTTTGCTTTTTGGTGCTTGACCCGGGTGTCTGGCGATGATGCACCCGTTTATTTCGGACTGGGTTTGCAGTCAAGGCCGGATTGTCCCAAAATTTTATTTCGGTTTTCCGGGCGCTTTCCATCACACAGTACTTTCCTACTATGGACGCCAAGTCAGCGAAGCGTGTGATATCACGGCGACTTATGGCGTTGAGGATTCCCTTGTCCATGCAATTATTGTAGAAGAATGAAATCGCGTCTTCCTCGCGGCAGTCATTTATCCTATTCATCACCAGGAGGAATCTGGCCCAGTAATGATGTACTGTTTCTTTGGGCTCTTGCCTAATTTGGGATAGATCACTAATGTTCGGGTGGGTGGGTGGAATTAAATCTGAAACCTCACCTCATCTGAGGCTCAGAGGCCGAGGAATTTCTGAACTCGAAAATTTGGGTTCCTGGACGTTGTCCAATGAATCCAGTCCGTCGCCTGACTCTAAGTTCAGGTCTTGAGTGATATCCTCCCCTCCGCGGGTATCCGGCTTGGAGGGATCGGGAATCCGGACGTAACGAGTCCTCAAGATAGATGAAGGGTCGCCGCACTGTCCCTCTACCACGGCAACATGATGGGTGACTTGGGGAGAGTTAATCTCTCTCAGATCGGGTTTAGGCCCAATCTGGTCGTAATCCGTAGCGACTCCCAAGGCGGCGAAGCGATCCAAGAGCTTGTTTATGGAAGAGAGCTCCATTGGATCTAACTGCTCGCGAGTTCCGAGCTGACATGAAGATTGTTTTCAATGGCCCGAGAGGTCATCGTCGGCGCAGAAGCCGAATGGGTGGTCATAATAAAACCACCTAGCCGGAGGGTTTGGCCGACAGCCAAAGCTCCCTTAGCAACGGTGTTGTCTTTAAAGACGGGGCGAGGCATCCTTCCTGATGGCGACGACACATAGGAACTCTCAATGAAAGCACCAATGTCGGTGTCAAAACCGGCGGATCTCGGGTAGGGGGTCCCGAACTGTGCGTCTAGGCCGGATGGTAACAGGAGGCAAGGGACACGAAGTTTTACCCAGGTTCGGGCCCTCTCGATGGAGGTAAAACCCTACGTCCTGCTTGATTAATATTGATGATATGGGTAGTACAAGAATAGATCTACCACAAGATCAGAGAGGCTAAACCCTAGAAGCTAGCCTATGGTATGATTGTTGTTGTCTATGTTGTCCTACGGACTAAAACCCTCCGGTTTATATAGACACCGGAGAGGGTTAGGGTTACACAAAAGTCGGTTATAATGGTAGGAGATCTGAATATCCGTATCGCCAAGCTTGCCTTCCACGCCAAGGAAAGTCCCTTCCGAACACGGGACGAAGTCTTCAATCTTGTATCTTCATAGTCGAGGAGTCCGGCTGAAGGTATAGTTCGGCTATCCGAACACCCCCTAATCCAGGACTCCCTCATCCCTCGAGCTCCGATCCAGCAAAGTGTTGAGGGAGAGTTTCATCAGCACGATAGCGTGATGACGGTGATGATGTTCTACCGACGCAGGGCTTCGCCTAAGCACCACTACGATATGACCGAGGTGGAATATGGTGGAAGGGGGCACCGCACACGGCTAAGGAACGATCACGAAGATCCACTTGTGTGTCATCGGGTGCCCCCTTGCCCCCGTATATAAAGGAGGGAGAGGGGGAGGTGCGGCCGGCCCAAGGGGTGCGCCTAGAGGAGTCCTACTCCCACCGGGAGTAGGACTCCTCCCTCTTGCCTTGTTGGAAAAGGAAGGGGGAAGGGAGAAAGAGGAAAGGGGGGCGCCTCCCCCCTTCCTTGTCCTATTCGGACTAGGGGGGAGGGGGCGCGCGGCCTGCCCTGGCCAGCTCTCCTCTTCTCCCTTAGGGCCCATGTAGGCCCAATAACCCCCGGGGGGGTTCCGGTAACCCCCCGGTACTCCGGTAAAATCCCGATTTCACCCGGAACATTTCTAATATCCAAATATAGGCTTCCAATATATCAATCTTTATGTCTAGACCATTTCGAGACTCCTTGTCATGTCCGTGATTACATCCGGGACACCGAACAACCTTCGGTACATCAAAAGACAAAAACGCTAATTACGATCGTCACCGAACTTTAAGCGTGCGGACCCTACAGGTTCGAGAACTATGTAGACATGACCGAGACACGTCTCCGGTCAATAACCAATAGCAGAACCTGGATGCTCATATTGGCTCCTACATATTCTATGAAGATCTTTATCGGCCAGACCGCATAACAATATACGTTGTTCCCTTTGTCATCGGTATGTTACTTGCCCAAGATTCGATCGTCGGTATCTCAATACCTAGTTCAATCTCGTTACTAGCAAGTCTCTTTACTCGTTCCGTAATACATCATCCCGCAACTAAATTATTAGTTGCAATGCTTGCAAGGCTTGAGTGATGTGCATTACCGAGAGGGCCCAGAGATACCTCTCCGACAATCGGAGTGACAAATCCTAATCTTGAAATACGCCACCCAACAAATACCTTCGGAGACACCTGTTGAAAGATCGTGGATGTCGCCTAGAGGGGGGGTGAATAGGCGCTTTAAAATAATTACGGTTTAGGCTTGAACAAATGCGGAATAAACCTAAAGGTTAATTTGTCAAGCACAAAACCTAAAACAACTAGGCTCACCTATGTGCACCAACAACTTATGCTAAGCAAGATAAACTACTTAGGTGATAGCAAGATATATGACAAGAAACAATATGGCTATCACAAAGTAAAGTGCATAAGTAAAGGGCTCGGGTAAGAGATAACCGAGGCACGCGGAGACGACGATGTATCCCGAAGTTCACACCCTTGCGGATGCTAATCTCCGTTTGGAGCGGTGTCGAGGCACAATGCTCCCCAAGAAGCCACTAGGGCCACCGTAATCTCCTCACGCCCTCACACAATGCAAGATGCTGTGATTCCACTAAGGGACCCTTGAGGGCGGTCACCGAACCCGTACAAATGGCAACCCTTGGGGGCGGTCACCGAACCCGTACACTTTGGCAACCCTTGGGGGCGGTCACCGAAACCCGTCAAATTGCTCGGGCGATCTCCACAATCTAATTGGAGACCCCGACGCTTGCCCGGAGCTTTACACCACAATGATTGAGCTCCGAACACCAACAACCGTCTAGGGCGCCCAAGCACCCAAGAGGAACAAGCTCAAGGGTACCAAGCACCCAAGAGTAATAAGCTTCTCAACTTGTAACTTCCACGTATCACCGTGGAGAACTCAAACCGATGCACCAAATGCAATGGCAAGGGCACACGGAGTGCCCAAGTCCTTCTCTCTCAAATCCCACCGAAGCAACTAATGCTAGGGAGGAAAATGAGAGGAAGAAAAACAAGGAGAACACCAAGAACTCCAAGATCTAGATCCAAGGGGTTCCCCTCACATAGAGGAGAAAGTGATTGGTGGAAATGTGGATCTAGATCTCCTCTCTCTTTTCCCTCAAAAACTAGCAAGAAACCATGGAGGGATTGAGAGTTAGCAAGCTCGAAGAAGGTCAACAATGGGGGAAGAACACGAGCTAAAAGGATAAGGTTCATTGGGGAAGAAGACCCCCTTTTATAGGTGGGGAAAAATCCAACCGTTACCCACCAACCAGCCCGCGGCCAGCGGTACTACCGTGCCTGGCCAGCGGTACTACCGCAAGGCCGCGCGGTACTACTGCTTGCATCCAAGCGGTACTACCGCACGGCTGTGCGGTACTACCGTACCGACCCACGGTACTGCCGCAACCCCAGCACAGAACCGATAAACAGACGCACAGGAGCTGGGGGCGGAACTTCCGCACGCGCGGTACTACCGCGCCCCCATGCGGTACTACCGCGAGGCAAAAGTCCCAGCCAGGGGAAAAGGGAAACTTCCGTGCCTACTTCCGCAAAGAAACGGAAGTAGCAAAAACCCGACACAGTAGTACTGCCGAGGGGCGGTACTACTACCTGGCCGCATAGCGCGGTACTACCGCACGGCGAAAGCGGTACTACCGCGGTAGGTGCGGATGTAAAAAATTACATCCGCTCCTACTACCGCAAAGGGGCGGCACTAGCCTGGTGGGCAGCGGTAGTGCGGCTCCAGGGGAGCGGTACTACCGTGGGCACCTGCGGTACTACCGTGCCACTGCATGGTACTACCGCTGATGCCTACGGTACTACCGCTTTCCTGGGAGCAGTACTACCGCAACCAACAACGGCAGCCACACAAGGGAGGCAAGAAAACGGAGGAAGCTCCAAGGAAGAAGGAGGGGAAAAGAAGGATATGTGTACGTGATGAATCCACCCAAACCTTTCCAACACGGACCCTGACAAAACCACACTCAAGAGAACAAGAACTGCCATAACTTCTGCATATGAGCTCCGAATTGAGCAAACTCAAGCTTGTTGGAAACAAGATGACGAGTAGCATCAAAACAGCGACTGGTTATAGTAAGAAGAGGCAGGGAAGGTATGCCAACAAATAGAGGAGTGAAACCTCCAACCGAGAAGAACCGGCAAAACCTCCAACAACGAAAACATCATAGAGTATGCAAGCGAACTCCGTTTTCGATGAACTCAAGCTTGTCATCAAGATGACCAAAAGCTCTAAGACTCTCAAAGAGAACCAAACAAGAACCAAGAAAGATGATGCAAGGATGCAATGGTTTGAGCTCTCAGCGAACGATACGATCAAGCTACTCATCGAGAGCCCCCCTTGATAGTACGGCAATCGATCCTATAACCCAGTCTCCCAACTACCATCATGAGACCGGTAAAATAGAAAACCTATCAAGGGCAAACCTTTGCCTTGCACATGGTCCACTTGAGCTAGATGAAGACGATCTTGACTCCCTCAAGTTGGACCACCTTTCTTGATTGGGTTGAGTTGATGAAGACTAGTTGATTACTCCCCCATACTCCACTATGGGTGAGCCACTCTTCCGCACATCTTCACAAGTCCATTGTCACCACAAAGGACGGCAAGCTTCAAGCATTTGATATCTTCGTGATGCTCCACTTGAACTTGCACACTGCAACCTAACCCCACAAAGAACCCTCACGAAGACCATGGGTTAGTACACGAAGCGTAATTGACAATGCTTACCATACCATGGGATCACTTGATCCCTCTCGGTACATCTTCTACACTTTGTGGGTTGGTCAACTTGATTCACTCTTTGACTTAGTCTTGATCAACCTCTCACAAGACCAATCTTTAGGTAATTCCTTGAATAGCACCTTGGTCGACACAAACTCTCCTTGAAACTAACACATGTACTCCAACAAAAGCCTATGGACAAAAACCTTCAAATATAACTCAAGGCAACCATTAGTCCATAGAGATTGTCATCAATTACCAAAACCAAACATGGGGGCACCGCATGTTCTTTCACCTGTAGAGCACCTTTATAATCACCCAGTTACGTTGTGACGTTTGGTAGCACACAAAGTGTTCCTCCGGTAAACGGGAGTTGCATAATCTCATAGTCATAGGAACATATATAAGTCATGAAGAAAGCAATAGCAACAAACTAAATGATCAAGTGCTAAGCTAACAGAATGGGTCAAGTCAATCACATCATTCTCCTAATGATGTGATCCCGTTAATCAAATGACAACTCATGTCTATGGTTAGGAAACATAACCATCTTTGATCAACGAGCTAGTCAAGTACAGGCATACTAGTGACACTTTGTTTGTCTATGTACTCACACATGTATTATGTTTCCGGTTAATACAATTCTAGCATGAATAATAAACATTTATCATAATATAAGGAAATAAATAATAACTTTATTATTGCCTCTAGGGCATATTTCCTTCGGTTCTCTCAATGAACTCTTCCTCCCCCCATTATGCATAAATTGATCAACTCTTTCACATTAGCCATTTGTGATGGTACTTGTGCTTCAAAGACGAGTTTTGGTCATGGGCCCAAGGATAATTCTTCGCGGTGCCATACCAATTAACTCAAACATAGGTGGCTCCAGCCACCGCCCTCTCCTTTGAGAGGTTGTGTCTCACGGTTGGTGCTTGTTGTCTTTTGCCCTCCCTTCTTCATGCTGAGCTTGTGTTTGAGTTGCCTCGTGTATTAGCTCTTTAGTGTGTCCGTTCGCTTGAAGGTTGCATTGCAAAGGCCCCTTTATTCTCTGTTTTTGAAACTTGCATTTTCTTGGGTCTACGGTACTACCGTGGCTTACCACGGTACTACCACAGGAGATGCGCATGCTACCGCAACCAGCACGGCAGTAATTTTTTACTGCCGCTGGAGGAGCAGTACTACCGCCCACGGTGCGGTACTTCCGCCCGGGCGGTACTACCGCAGTGATGCGCGGTACTACCGCGCAGTCGCGAGCGCGTGGGGGTTAAGAGCGGGCAGGGGAAGTTCCAACTCCCCCATACCCATTCAACTCTTTTTCTCCACGCTGTCTCTCACTCTCCTGCCCAAGAATGGCATCGGAGAACCTCACCGGATCTCCGTCTCCGGCCGCTCTCCTCGCATTCCGTCCGGTGGGATCGTTCCCCACCACATCCTCTTGCCATGTAACAAGTTTTCTCCCCAACTCCCTCTCTCTTTGGTTCATTCTCTCATCTCTAGGTTTTTGGGGAGATGCATGTTGTTCTTGAGATTTTAGGCTAAATCTTTCCAAGAGTAGGATGTAGGAGAGTAGTAATGCGTAGACATGGTACTTGGTATGTTGCCTCGTGGTAGATTTGATCAACCGTAGTACCGCTCCGTTGTCACGGTTGTGCTCAGATCCGTTTGTGGTTCGGATCTGCCCCGTGCGGTACTATCGCACCTCTCGTGCGGTACTACCGCTCGTACTGTACTACCGCCCTCAGGAGCGGTACTACCACGCAAGGCGCGACACTAAAATTTTACTTCCGCTCCAAGCCACGGTACTACCGTGCCATCCTGGCGCGGTACTACCATGACTAGGAGCAGCACTAAAATTTTAGTCCCGCGCATCCATGCAGTACTACCGTTGTTGTCAAATCTCCCAAGTGGCAATTACCCAATGCTAGTTCTACTTATTTCCCTTGTTTTGTTCTGGTCTTTGCATTAAGCCTTCTCGTTTCTCTTGCGTGTTCTTGTGTTGTGTGTCATAGGTGGTGGCTCCGGTTCCAATGTCCGTCGTTCGAACCCCGTTCGCGACACAGGCTCAAAGCGCCTGTGCAACCATTATGAAGCTCCAGAGGGCTCCAATGCCCCCCAACGCAGAACCAAGTCAACCGCAACCAAGCATAAGGAGCCATCAATGAGCATGTATGAGATGCCACTAGCCGAGTTTGTCAATCAAAGGAAGATCAACCCCTATGTGAATCCCCGTGCAAACTTCAGAGGGAATGAGTTGTTCTGGACCAAGCAGGAGTATCTTATCTATCTGGATGTGATCAAGGCCAAGCAGAACCTCTATGTGGACATGCACTGGATTAACATGCATCATATGAGGGAGGATAAGCACCGCGCCTATTTTGGTGAGGCTTTGGACCTGGTGGAGCAGTTTGGGATTGGGGACTTGATCACGTTCCACCTGGACTTTGACCCTAAGATTGTGGCTCAGTTCTTTGCCTCGGTCCACTTCCACTCTGACGAGGAACGGACTTTGACATGGATGAAAAATGGACAACAGCTGACCGCCACGTGGAAGGACTTCATGGATCTGCTGCATGTTCGTGATGAGGGGCTCGACAAGCCCGTTGGTGTTTGCCCTCATGCCAACTCCGAGTCTGCTAACAAAAACAAGCTACAGCCATATCATGTTGAGAAGAAGCTTCCCAGTGGCAAGAAGACTTGGGTACTAAACCCATTCCTTGACATCATGTATCGGATCTTCCGCAACACCTTCTTCCCACGTATTGGTGACAAGGATAAGGTACATGCCTATCTCGTGGATATGATGCTCATTTGTGAGGAGGCGCGTCGTGCTTGGACGCAACCACTTGATGTCTCACATATCATGTGGTGTGAGCTACGATTTGCGGTGTTCAACCGTAAGGTACCCATCTATGGTCCTTACCTGTTTCACGTGATCTTGAAGACTTGGGAGAAGCTCTATCCCAATGTTGAGTTTGAGGCCCCCGATTGGACCCATCACAAGCCCATCAAGCTCCGCGTCAAGCCTAAGTGGGCTAACACCACTACCCGTGCTGAGGCAGCGGCTGCTCAGATGAACGTCGATGAGGATGAGATTGAGGAGAAGGAAGCGGATGAGGACAGCTCTGATGGGTATGCTCCACCCTCTACTGAACCCTCATGGGCTAAGAAGCTAGAGGCCAAGATGAAGGCCTTGTTTTGCATGCAAGCCAAGGGGCAATACAAGACTCATGTTGCTTCTAAGGAGAGTCGCCACCGCGACAAAAGGATCTTGAGGACATTTGGCGAGGACATATCCAGTGGGTCCGAGAAGCACATCACTCCAGAGGCCGAATGGATGGCGAAGCAGGGTTACAAGTGGACTGATTCTGAGGAGGAGCCCATCCCCATTGCTGAGACCGACGAGGAGCATGACGAGTGATCGTTTCAGCTTGAGCCACCACTTGTGTCGTAGGTGTCCTCTCTGCCTTTTTGTTGTCTCGATGCCAAAGGGGGAGAGAGTGTAGGATTTGCGAGTCGTGTGTCGTGTTTCGTCTTGTTGCTTTGCTTTCGTTTTGTTGAACCTCGTTTGCTTTGGTTTGGTTTGTGCTTATGAGACCTTTCTATCATATGGTGTAAGATATATGGACTCTTCCGTACCTTATTGAGCCTATGCTATCTTGTGTCCTTTACTTTATGCTCATAGTTTTTATCTTCCTTAGTGTTAGCTTTATCATTACAAGATATGCCTTGCCTATAAAATATAGGGGGAGTTTTGATCCTAGTATGTGTGTCGTGCAGTCCAAAGCACTTCTCCAATTAGCACACATCTAGGGGGAGCCCGTCTATATTTTTTAGATGTGGGGTTTGCCCATGTTCTTTTTATCTCCCTTTGTGCAAATCCCGTATTGTCATCAATCCACCAAAAAGGGGGAGATTGTAAGGGCATATTTATCTCTTAGTAGTTTTGGTGATTGATGACAATGCTTTTACGGACTAATCATGTGCATGGAGTATTTCAAACATATCATGACTAGGCACAAGATGATTTGGCGCCCCTCGAAGACTATTGAAGACGGTGTTTCTCTACGTTTCTTTTCGGTGGATTTGAATTGTAGGAAAGCCGTACTATTAAGAGGGGGTCCGCTTTGGAAATGTTTGGGTGGAATCATCACGTACACGTCTACTCCTTTTGCACCACCTTTCCTTTGGCTCTTTGGAGCATCCTCCATCTCTCCTTGTCTATGCAAAATGAAGGTCTCCTAGTGTTGCTGAACTGGGGCATGCGGTAGTACTGCTCCTCTGAAGCGGTAGTACCGCAGGTCCTTGCGGTAGTACCGGCCTCTGGCGTGGTAGTCCCACAAGTGCTCATGGTAGTACCGCACCTCGGGAGCGGTAGTACCGTGGCCTCAGGCCAAGCGCTGCTGCTAGTGCGGTAGTAGGGGGCGGATTTAAGTTTTTACATCTACGCCGTAGGCGGTAGTACCGCTCCATAGGTGCGGTAGTATCGTGCGCTCTGGCCACGCTCGGCAGCATGAGCGGTAGTAGGGGCGGATGTAATTTTTTACATTCGCGCCCTACGCGGTAGTACCGCTCTAGGTCTGCGGTATTACCGTGTCGGATTTTTGCATAGATCAAAACTCAGCGGAAGTTGTCACGGATGTAATTTTATATGTCCGTGCCTTCCCGGCCTAGTCCATTCCTGCCTTGCGCTAGTACCGCGCCAGCGGTTCTACCGCTCCTCCCCTTAGCGCTTCAGGACTGGTCTTAGGCCCTACCGTGGCAGCGGTGGTACCTCGGTTCACCGCGGTAGTACCGTGAGCCGTTGCAGTAGTACGACTTGTTTAGTGCGGTAGTACCGCAGGTCGCGGGCTGGTTTAGTGGATAACGGTTGGTTTGTTCTTTCACTATATAAGGGGTGTCTTCTTCTCTGAGTTGACCACCTCTTCCAACTCCAAGCTCCATTGTTGCTCTAAACTCCATTTTCGCCCGATCTCTCTCCCTAGCCGATCAAACTTGTTGATCTTCTAGGGATTGGTTGAGAAGGCCTAGATCTACACATCCACCAAGAGATATTTGATCCCCCCCCACTAATCCCTCACAAATCTTGTTACTCTTGGGTGTTTGAGCACCCTAGACGGTTGAGGTCATCGCGGAGCCATACTCCATTGTGGTGAAGCTTCGTGGTGCTGTTGGGAGCCTCCAATTAAGTTGTGGAGATTGCCCCAACCTTGTTTGTAAAGGTTCGGTCGCCGCCTTCAAAGGCACCAATAGTGGAATCACGGCATCTCGCATTGTGTGAGGACGTGAGGAGAATACGGTGGCCCTAGTGGCTTCTTGGGGAGCATTGTGCCTCCACACCGCTCCAACGGAGACGTACTTCCTCTCAAAGGAAAGGAACTTCGGTAACACATCCTCGTCTTCACCGACTCAACTCTTGGTTATCTCATCCCTTTACTCGTGCAAGCTTATCTTGTGTTACATCCCTTGCTTGCTTATTTACTTATTGTTGTTGCATCATATAGGCTGCTCGCCTAGTTGCATATCTAGACAACCTACTTTGATGCAAAGTTTCAATTGGTAAAGAAAAGATAAAAATTGTTAGTTGCCTATTCACCCCCCCTCTAGTCAACTATATCGATCATTTCACTTGCATCATAATTTTTTATGGGTTAATTAACAGGGATATAATGTCGAACATTTGAAGCACACTTTATTATTAATGCAATACAGATTGATTGTGCAATTTGTTAGATGGAAGTGATGGTAACAGAATAGGAGTACTAAATATGTTATGTGTGTTCTGTACAAAACTCTTTCCTTTTTGTTCCATGTTTTGGTCATATGCAATCATCCACCACATAGGTATCTCTAGACTGCATGCTTTGATCAGTTTTCATGCTATCCAATTGGAATTTCTCTGCATTTTGTTGAAACATGGTTGTGTAAGCTTTTGGTTAACCTATAACAGTTAGCTTGTCTTGTATCTATTTGATCAGTTTTGCTAAAAAATATGAACACACACACACACATTGTATAAATTTTACATGGATTTACATGATGGGCAATTAGCCTTGGTCTCCCGCCTCTTCCACTTTTCAGATGGTATGATTCTAAATTCAGTTAACATGAATCTTGATAATACTTTCTGGAAGTCGAAGACGGCATCAGGATTGTTAGGGAAAATAAGCCACGGCCGAGTCCAGGGCATGTCCGTGCGCGCGCTGGGCTTGTCTAGAAAATTTCATGCATCAGACCATAAACATTCTAATCAATTTAATTAATCTTATAAAATCTACGGGATGTTGGTTATTATACACCGTAATTACTCTATGATAGAGACACCATAGCGGTGTGTAGGTGGATGAGAAGTCATCACATGGGATAGGTTGAAAAGTGTGTGGGCTGTCGGGAGAGGATTTGTAGCACGGAGGGTGCAAGACACACAATCCGCTTTTTTGGCTTTTATATAATAATTTTTTGTTTTCATATTCGTGTTTCAAAGCTTTTTTTCAATCTTTTGTATCTTTTGAATTAAAAGTTCAAATTACGTTTTGTTTTCATATTCGTGTTTCTGGTGATGAAGTCTTTGAGCTGACATTCATTTTCAATACGTTTTGATGAATTTTGAAAAAAATGTTAACTTTTAACTTCTGAAATTTGATACGAGCTACCGGCAAAATTGTCAATTTCAGAATTTGCGAGCAACAAAATAGTAAGTTTAAGTTTCAACTTTGAATTTTGGTACGAGCGATCGACAAAATCATCACAAAAAAGGGTTTCCCCGCTTTGTACTACAAAGCAACCAACCGATACAACCAACGATAGGTGCTGGGGCGGAAGCAGCACAAACACATCCAAAAGAATCGAAAGAGAAAAAACAAAAGAAACAAATGTCGACAACGGCGGATCAAAAAAAAACGAAGAAGCCTCGCAACCAGTGCGCCCACCGAAAATCTCCCACCGACCTCCTAAATTCCGAAGCGTCGGTACCAAACAACACCTGCAAGAAGGGACGCGACGATGTCGACGCTGCTGCCAAGGGTTTTCCCTGGTATGCGACAAGGAGAGAGGAAAGGTAGCCCACGACGCCCTCCAGGAAGGTCCGGCGGCACCCTCAGACGCCACCACGTCGGTGTCGGTCAAGCCGACCTGGATTTCTCCCGATCCCAACCTTCACATCGGGCGCTCCGGAGCCCGCCACCAAACCGACCACCACCCTATGCCGACATGGTCTTGAAGCTTCCACGCCGTCTCACCACGGCACCACGAAGTGTGGTATGCACACCGAAGACGAGGAGCCGGGATTAGAGGCAACAACACCGTCAGCATGCGGGAGGGCTCAACCTCCACCGTCAATGACGGTAGCTGACCGGGCGCAATAACATGAGCATGCCAGACCCGTGAGCCCACATGCCCGGCCGAGCCCTCATTGGCCCGTACAGCTCCCGCCTTCGCGCTGCAACAGGCACGCCGTCGGCGTCGCCACTCCCAATCAGAGCTGCTCCTCCTCCCCACCGCGCAGAAGATAACAAAGCCGTGCCGGGGGCCGATCCGCTAGGACCCAGATGGGCCCACAGGGCCCGGATCCAAGCCGGGGGCGCGCCGCCGACCACCCCGCGCCACCAAGCTGCCCCACTGCCAAGGAGTCGCGTCGCCACCTCGTCCGCCGCCGGGTCGTCGGACCACAGCCAAACCGAGGAACACCGCCGCCGCCGACACCACCCGAAACAGCGCTGGGGTCGACCGCCGACGGCGGCAATGAAGGAAAGGAGAGTTGGGCCGTCGAGAAAGAAGAGGGAGGCGCGCCGCCCCGGGAGGCGGCGCAACGACGGATCCGGGAAGGGAATGGGAGGAGCGGGCCGGGCCCGGGCGACCGGCGGGGGCACGGGGGCGCAGGACTGCCGGCGGCGGCAGGAGGTGAGCAGGAGGAACCTAGCGAGGTTGGCGATTTGTTGTACCGGTGATCCCGAAACGACATGTTCTCCTACCCTGCGTTCGCGGGCTGTTGGTTCCGCTCGATATTTCGTTGGGGAGATCGATCGACAAAATCATTAGCTTCAGAAACTATAACTTAAAACTTGTTGTGCCCATGTTCAAAATTCAAAGACTTTCCGAATCGTGAGGCTAATCGTGAGGCAATCAAGCGGCTGACACGGCTATGCAAATGCGTGCCCCTGCGAATTTCCGGCGATCTATGGTCTATTATACATTGTTCAGCTAACAATACATCAGACAACCCAGAAATGCAACGTGGGTTAAGAATCTTGAAGCTTGCTCCGCCTTCGATAGTCTTGGTGCTGTCGCGTGGCCAGCCTCGCATTTCTCCTCCTAGTGTTGCCCTCGAGGAATGCCCTTAGATTACGATCCGACGAACCACCTTCCCCCAGAGCCTCCACGACCGCCCGCTTCCACTCTGACGCCGCGCGCCGTGCGCCCCCCGCGGCCTCGCCCTCCCGCATCACCTCCTCCACACGCCGCCTCACCTCGGCCGCGCGCAGCACGCCGTCGCCGCCCACCTCCGCGCGCGCTCCCACGCGCCACTCGCACTCGACGAGCCACGCGTTCATCCGCTGGTCCGACATCTTCGGCACGCACACCATCGGCACGCCGCACGCCACGCTCTCCATCACGGAGTTCCACCCGCAGTGCGTCACGAAGCAGCCCACCGCCGCGTGCGACAGCACGCGCACCTGGTCGCACCACTCCACCACCATGCCGTTCTTGAGCGGCGCGTCCATCTCCGTCTCCGTCGCCTCGCCATCCGCGAGCTCCGCCTTGATGTCCTGCCGGACGACGCACAGGTACGGCCTCCCGGTGTCCTCGAGTCCGAGGAGCAGCTCGTCGAGCTGCTCCCTCTCCATCCTCGCCAGGCTGCCGAACGCGACGTACACCACGGAGTCGGCCGGTTTGTCGTCGAGCCACTCCATGTACTTGGCGCCGTCCTGCTTGAAGAGGCCGGCCTCGTCGCCGGACGGGAGCACCGGGCCGATCGGCAGCGCGTCGTACGCTGCCACCGCGGCGAGCGCGCCCTCCTCGAGTTCCTGGCACGTGTTGACCAGCACGGTGGCTCTGGGGGTCTCCCTGTCGAGCGTGTCGAACAGGTCGCGGACGGTAGTGTACACGCTGTGGAAGAAGTCGGACGGGTCGGTGGAGTCGGTGAGGAAGGACGGGAGGTCCCGCACGGCCTGCGGCGGGAGGCCCGGGAAGCGCACGAGGAACGACGGGTCGTGGCGGTGGTCGGCCACGACGGCGGCGTGGCCATGGAAGTAGTGGTAGTAGACGGCGAGCACGGCGGCCGGCTGGATCCAGTAGAGCGCGGACGGCAGGCCTTTGTCGCGCGCCACGTCCGCGGCCCACGGGAGGAGCATCGTGTACACGACGCGGGTCACGGGGCGGCCGCGCGCGGCGAGCGCGTCCACCAGCTCCCCGACGCTGCGCGCGCCCGCGGCCTGGAAGGACGCCATGTAGTCGGTGAAGGCCGCGGGGTCGGTGCTGCTCCGGACGTACCCGGTCCCGGTGCCGTCCGAGAACGGGAGGAGCTCGAGGCGGCCGCCATCACCGCCGCCGTCGGCCGCGTCCGCGTCCGCCGGGAACATGCGGCGGTGCGCTGCTTCGGTGGTGGAGAACGTGGCGAGCGCGTCGGGCGCGGTGGCGAGCAGGCGCCGGGCGAGGCGGAGCGCCGGCGCGATGTGGCCCTGGAGCGGGAACGTGAGCACGAGGAAGTGCGGCTGCGGAGACATGCTTGTCCCTCGCTCTGACTCCGGCCACGGGTAGATTGGCGTACTCGATCTGCGGCGACGGCCAAAGGCGGTTTGTGTGGTGGCGTGTAGGGGCGTGGGTTTTTATTATGGTTCCGCGCGTGCGCGTCACGTGTTTGACGGAACAGCCGTGCAGAGCTAGGTTGTGTCAGGTGTGACGTGTCTAGGTTCTACGCCCGATACCCTTCTCATGTGCGTCCGCCTCCATCCATTGTTGGTTCACAAGAGTCCAATTTTCTTTGCAGACGACATAACAGTCCAATCGTGTCAGTTGGCGAAGTGAACGATCAGGCACGGCCGGTTTGGTTGGACACCGGTGGCGCTGCTCTCCTGCCGTCCCCGTACTGCTGCTCATATTCACTCATTTTTTACCACTGTTATTAAAAAGAGGTAATATCACCAGGAGTCATAAAACTTGCACTCAATGTTCAGTTTGGTGCTAAAACTTTAAAATACGGATTTATGGTCACATAACTTGTCCCCGCGTGCATATACGGTGCTTCCTCTCGTATCCAGCCACATGGCCTGTCAACATGGCGTGCCAGCCCGGTGAAGGCCCACTTGTCAGTGGTTGGGAATGCACAAGGCACTAGGTGACCATAACACGCTGGATTTTTTACAGAGAACTCCCTCACAGTTTATTTAATGCGCACAAAGCCATTAAATATAATGAAAAAAGATGGCACACATGGAGTTCAAACACGGAACCTGTCAATAAAATAGTCCGCCATACATCATTCCATCAGTGCCAATTGACGTTCAACATGATCAACTAAAATTCGTTTAATCACAAACAGAAACCCCAACGCGAATTGAGTGACAAAAAAGGGTGGCCCAGCAGATTCAATCTCTCAACCTCAAGCGTGGACACACTGCAGCTAAACACTACACTAAGTACCAACCAATGCCTGTAAAGAGAGAAGCCCGATTTTATATATTGTCCACGACCACTACTCGTATTCAGGTTCTTTTTCTCTCAGACCGAAATTTTCGACAACTGATCAGTCCCCAGAAAATTTGGCGGTCCCCCGAAAAAATGTTGTCGCCCGAAATTTTGAATTTAAACAACAAAAACAATGTCAAATATAATAACTTTTGTGTGCATACAATATCATAATGCAAAGTTAACTTAGTGGCAGGGGCCGCGATTCTATTCCTTGTATTGTGAAATATTTTTTTCTTTATTCATGCTCATTTATAAAAATGGTCTCGAACTATAACAATGAATTGAACATGCAAACTTCTATATAAGAGAGGAGTTAAGCTGACCACTGTAACAGGCGTCACTTTCTTTTTGCTAAATTAAATATATTTAGACGATAAAAAGAATTGAATTCAAAATTCATTTCAAAATTTTGGTAGATAAAAACTGGAATTGCCAAGATATTTTGAAACCCGGATTTTTTCCAACCCTCTCGAAAAAAATGGAACAAAAAATTCTCGCTCATGACAAAGTTTTGTACGGTATGGATTAAACATTATACATTTTGAAACAGTTTTCTTAATTGCTTTTTGGTGAAAAAAGGTGAGATTTTCCGGTATCCAGTTTTTACTAGCCGAACCTGGGAAAAACAGAATGTAGGAAGAACTGCGTCTAATATAAAATCAGGTTTACCTCTTTACAGTAAGGAATATGTAGTTGGTGTAGTGGTTTGCTTGTGCATGGATGTACCCGACGTGTATGGAGTTAAAATTCCTGTGTGTGTACTTTTTATTTTCATTTTTCACACCACCTCATGCTGACAAGTGGGACACACAGAGGGGATTATGCTCAATTAAATTAATTAAATACAGAGCAAGGGTGCTTCTGCAAAGAAAAAATGCGGCGACCTGTTTCGGTCACTAACAATGGGCCGTAGCCACGCTGGGGTGCCACGTAAGCGCGTGATACGTCTGAGTATGACCAAAGTGACCGTATTTGCACAAGAACGCAAGTTGAATGACCACAAATCCGTATTTTTAAAGTTTTAGCACCAAACTGAACATCGAACACAAATTCTATGACTTTCAATGATATTACCTTTATTAAAAACTTAAACTGAACCATTCAACCCTATTGAGCATCTACAGTCCAACTTAGCAAATCTGGCCCCCTCAAACGTCGCGTTCGCGGGTACTAACTGGACACCTCATAAATGTTGTGTCGCACATCCACATACCGCAAATTTCGATCCTTAAATCCATGCAATCCATGCACGTACAAACTGACAGAATGCCAAAGTTTGAAACAAAGCAAAACAAATCATAGTTCAGCAAACTGGACATGGCAAAATGAAATCAATGCCCGAGTGAGGGAGTCCTGAATTAGGGGGTGTCCGGATGGCCGGACTATATCTTTAGCCGGACTCCTGGACTATGAAGATACAAGATTGAAGACTTCGTCCTGTGTCCGGAAGGGACTTTCCTTGGTGTGGAAGGCAAGCTTGGCGATACGGATATGTAGATCTCCTACCATTGTAACCGACTTTGTGTAACACTAACCCTCTCCGGTGTCTATATAAACCGGAGGTTTTAGTCCGTAGGACAACATACAGAACAACAATCATACCATAGGCTAGCTTCTAGGGTTTAGTCTCTCCGATCTCGTGGTAGATCTACTCTTATACTACCCATATCATCAATATTAATCAAGCAGGACGTAGGGTTTTACCTCCATCGAGAGGGCCCGAACCTGGGTAAAACTTCGTGTCCCTTGCCTCCTGTTACCATCCGGCCTAGACGCACAGTTCGGGACCCCCTACCCGAGATCCGCCGGTTTTTGACACCGACATTGGTGCTTTCATTGAGAGTTCCTCTGTGTCGTCGCCGTCAGGCTTGATGGCTCCTACGATCATCAATAACGATGCAGTCCAGGGTGAGACCTTCCTTCTCTGACAGATCTTCGTCTTCGGCGGCTTCGCACTGCGGGCCAATTCACTTGGCCATCTGGAGCAGATCGAAAGTTATGCCCCTGGCCGTCAGGTCAGATTTGGAAGTTTAAACTACACGGCTGACATCCACGGGGACTTGATCCTCGACGGATTCGAGCCACTGCCGAGCGCGCCGCACTGTCACGACGAGCATGATCTAGCTCTGCCGCCGAACAGTGTCCTGGAGGCCGCACCCGCATCGGCTTCGACCCTTAATTCGGAGCCAACTGCGCCGATCGAGGATGGGTGGTTGGACACCGCCTCGGGGGCTGCGATCCCAACGGCGATCGAGCCGAACACCAGCCCCGCACTCCGCGAGACTCGTGACTCCAAGGAGCCGGACTCCTCTCCGGACTCCGAACCCTCCGCGCCCCTGCCGATCGAATCCGATTGGGTGACGATCATGGAGTTTACTGTCGCGGACATCTTTTAGCACTCGCCTTTCGGCGATATTCTGAAGACACTGCAGTCTCTCTCTTTATCAGGAGAGCCCTGGTCGGACTACGGTCAGCAAGGTTGGGGTACGGATGATGAAGAAATTCAAAGCCCACCCACCACCCACTTTGTAGCCACTGTCGACGATTTGACCAACATGCTCGACTTCGACTCCGAAGACATCGACGGTATGGATGCCGATGCAGGAGACGACGAAGAACCAGCGCCTATTGGGCCCTGGAAAGCCACCTCGTCATATGACATATACATGGTGGACACCCCAAAAGAAGGAGATGGCGATGGAACAGCGGAGGATGACCCCTCCAAGAAACAATCTAAGCGCCGGCGTCAGCGGCGCCGCTCAAAATCCCGCCAAAGCAAATACGGCGATTCCAGCACGGGAGATAATAATACTCCGGAGAGTGCCGAAGAAAACCCCCTCCAGCAAGATTCAGCACAGGAGGATGGAGGAGTCAGCCCTCATGAGAGAGCGGCAGACAGAGAGGTCGAGGACGATAATTGTATACCTCCCTCCGAAGACGAGGCAAGCCTCGACGACGACGAATTCGTCGTGCCAGAGGATCCCGTCGAACAAGAGCATTTTCAACGCAGGCTTTTGGCCACGGCAAGAAACCTCAAGAAAAAATAGCAACAGCTTAGAGCTGATCAAGATTTGCTAGTCGACAGATGGACTGAAGTCCTTGCGGCCGAAGAGCATAAACTCGAACGCCCCTCCAAGAGCTACCCAAAGCGCAGGTTGCTACCCCGATTAGAGGAGGAAGCACTTAAACCTACATCACCAGCACCTGATACGGCTGACCGGCCACCTCGTGGCCGCGACAGAGAGGCCTCTCGGCCCTCCACTCAAGCCGCACCCCGTACCAAGGCACGGGAAAATGCGCCAGACCTGCGAGATATGTTGGAGGACAAGGCAAGGCAAACAAGATCGATCTACGGATCGCGTGGGTGCCCCACGACTCGAGATGACAACCGTCACGCCGGACACAAATCCGGCAGGGCCGAACATAGTAGACAAAGCTCATTTGAGCTACGTCGTGATATAGCCCAGTACAGAGGCGCCGCACACCCACTATGCTTCACAGACGAAGTAATGGACCATCAAATCCCCGAGGGTTTCAAACCCGTAAACATCGAATCATATGATGGCACAACAGATCCTGCGGTATGGATCGAGGATTACCTCCTTCATATCCACATGGCCCGCGGCGATGATTTCCACGCCATCAAATACCTCCCACTCAAACTTAAGGGACCGGCTCAGCATTGGCTTAACAGCTTGCCAACAGGATCAATCAGTTATTGGGAGGACCTGGAAGCCGCATTCCTCGACAATTTCCAGGGCATTTATGTGCGACCACCAGACGCCGATGACCTAAGCCACGTAATTCAGCAGCCAGAGGAATCGGCCAGGCAATTCTGGACACGATTCCTAACAAAGAAAAATCAAATAGTCGACTATCCGGACGCACAGGCCCTAGCAGCCTTCAAGCACAATATCCGTGACGAATGGCTGGCCCGGCACCTTGGACAGGAAAAGCCGAAATCGATGGCAGCACTCATGACACTCATGACCCGCTTTTGCGCGGGAGAAGACAGCTGGCTTGCTCGCAACAATAATATGACCAAGAACTCTGGTAATCCGGATACCAGGGACAGTAGTGGCAGGTCGCGTCGCAACAAGCAGAGGCGCCACATTAACGGCGACAATGCTGAGGATACGACAGTTAATGCCGGATTCAGAGGCTATAAATCCGGTCAGCGGAAAAAACCATTCAAAAGAAATCCTAGGGGCTCGTCCAGTTTGGACCGAATACTCGACCGCTTGTACCAAATACATGGCACCCCTGAAAAGCCGGCCAATCACACCAACAGGGATTGTTGGGTGTTCAAGCAGGCAGGCAAGTTAGATGCCGAAAATAAAGACAAGGGGCTCCATAGCGATGACGACGAAGAGCCCCGGCCGCCGAACAACAGTGGACAGAAGAGTTTTCCCCTCACAAGTGCGGACGGTGAACATGATATACGCAACCCACATCCCCAAGAGGGAGCGAAAGCGCGCGTTAAGGGACGTATACGCGGTAGAGCCAGTCGCCCCAAAGTTCAACCCATGGTCCTCCTGCCCGATCACCTTTGATCGAAGGGACCATCCCACTAGCACCCGTCATGGCGGATTCGCCGCATTGGTTCTAGACCCAATTATTGACGGATTTCATCTCACTAGAGTCCTTATGGACGGCGGCAGCAGCCTGAACCTGCTTTACCAGGATACAGTGCGAAAAATGGGCATAGATCCCTCGAGGATTAAGCCCACCAAAACAACCTTTAAAGGCGTAATACCAGGTGTAGAGGCCAATTGTATAGGCTCAGTCACACTTGAAGTGGTCTTCGGATCTCTGGATAATTTCCGAAGCGAGGAGTTAATCTTCGACATAGTCCTATTCCGCAGTGGCTATCACGCACTTCTCGGGCGAACCGCATTCGCCAAGTTCAATGCGGTACCGCATTACGCATACCTTAAGCTCAAGATGCCAGGCCCTCGAGGAGTAATTACGGTCAATGGAAACATTGAACGCTCCCTCCGAACGGAGGAGCACACGACGGTCCTCGCAGCGGAAGTACAAAGCGGCCTCTCCAGGCAGTTCTCTAGTCCGGCCATTAAACGTCCGAACACCGTCAAGCGCGCCCGGAGTAACCTACAACAAGACCGCCTGGCACGTTCCGAGCAGGCGTAGCAATGCGGCCCCAACCCCAGCCCTCGCAAAAATGCGACACCAGTGCTTCGCGTACATAAATACACTCTAGAAATACCATGGGTAAAGGGGGAGGGGCACCATCATGGCACGCCCGAAACACGGCTTAAACCGCACCAGGGGCTGCCGATTTTTTAATTTTCTCTTACTTTCAGGACTCCATTCTTCGGAAGGCCTGTTCGGCAGTTCAATTGCCGCATAAACGATGCAAGAACCAGGGAAGCAGACAAGCCATGCCGCATTACGGAACTCCCAGGTGGTCTCTATCATGAGCAGTATACCCGTTTCACATACCATTCCGCAGCCTGCCCCCTGAACAGACATGTTAAATAGTCCAACCTTTTGCTTACCGCATTATTTGTATCGTTCTGCTTTGATCGCAGCCCTTTTTAATAAACAATGCATAGCTTTTGTCTATTTTTGCATTACCCTTTTTTACAAATATATGTTCCTTAACGACATGTTGCACCCGTACACTTTGGTATGGCCAAAATACGCCAGGGGCTTTAAGTACCCCTCAATATGGTGTGAGAAGTCCGAACACTTTATCAAGTGCGGCACCCCGAACTTATAGCATTATATGCATCGGCTCCGAATCATGTCTTGGGTCAATAGTTGGGTTTGCCCGGCTCCTATGTTTTGGTGCCTTACGTTCCGCTATATCGGCTAAGGTAGCACTACGAGAACTACTGCGATTGTGCCCCACTTGAGCTGGGTGGAGCACCTCAGTAGAGAAAGCTAAAACTGACTGTCATGATGAAGCGAGAGCTGGTCGCTGTTCAAGATGTTTTTTGAGTCCCTAAAGACTTATGCCGCTTCGAGCGAGGAGTCGGCTCTTTCCGGCCAAGGCGTGGATAGCGCCCCGAACTCGGTCTTCCGAATACCAGGGGCTTCGCCGAAATTTAAAATTATAGAATTCTATGGCTAAATGAGAGTGTTCACGCATTATAGTCCGATTGCCTTGTTCGTTGTGCTGAGTGCCTCCCTCGAAGGACCCAAACATGGGAAAAAGAGCGCTCAGGTTTATCCCCGAACACCCCAGCACTAGCGGCATGGGGGCAGAAGCCGACGACTCGCCATCTCTCAGAATTGATAAACAGCCGCACAGAAGGTAATATTTTAAATTCCAACAGCATTGTTGTAATGCCCTCGATGCGGCTATATCTCCCACGTGTCGAAGCATGACTTAGAGGCATAACCGCATTGAAAGCAATGTCGCAAGTGAGGTAATCTTCGCAAACAACCCATGTAATACAATAAGGGAAGAGATACATAGTTGGCTTACAATCGCCACTTCACACAAATACATGAATAAAGCATTACATCATCCAAATACAATCAGGGCCCGACTACGGAGCCAAAATAAAAGAAGAACCCCAAATGCGACACGGTCCCCGATCAACCCCAACTGGGCTCCACTACTGATCAACTAGAACGAAACAACACAAAGGACAAGATCTTCATCGAGCTCCTCCTTGAGCTTGGTTGCGTCACCTGCTCGATAACATCGGCACCTGCAAACTGGTTTTGGAAGTATCTGTGAGTCACGGGGACTCAGCAATCTCGCACCCTCGCGATCAAGACTATTTAAGCTTATGGGTAAGGTAAAGGTATGAGGTGGAGCTGCAGCAAGCGACTAGCATATATGGTGGCTAACATACGCAAATGAGAGCGAGAAGAGAAGGCAAAAGCACGATTGAACAACTATGATCAAGAAGTGATTCTAGAACAACCTACGTCAAGCATTACTCCAACACCGTGTTCACTTCCCAGACTCCGCCGAGAAGAGACCATCACAGTTACACACGCGGTTGATGTATTTTAATTAAGATCAACTTCAGGTTTTCTACAACCGGACGTTAACAAATTCCCATCTACCCATAACCGCGGGCACGGCTTTCAAAAGTTCAAATCCCTGCAGGGGTGTCCCAACTTAGCCCATGACAAGCTCTCACGGTCAACGAAGGATATACCTTCTAGCGGGAAGACCTGATCAGACTCGGAATCCCGGTTATAAGACATTTCGACAATGGTAAAACAAGACCAGCAAAGCCACCCAGATGTGCCGACAAATCCCGATAGGAGCTGCACATATCTCATTCTCAGGGCACACCGGATGAGCCAGACATCGGGTGGGCCAGCCCAAAGTCGCCCCTGGTAGCTCCGGACATCGCTCAGTTGGACCAACACTCAGAGGAGCACTGGCCCGGGGGGGTTAAAATAAAGATGACCCTTGAGTCTGTAGAACCCAAGGGAAAGAAAAGGCTAGGTGGCGAATGGTAAAACCAATGTTGGGCCTTGCTGGAGGAGTTTTATTCAAGGCGAACTGTCAAGGGGTTCCCATTATTATCCAACCGCGTAAGGAACGCAAAATCCGGGAACATAACACCGATATGACGGAAACTAGGGCGGCAAGAGTGGAACAAAACACCAGGCATAAGGCCGAGCCTTCCACCCTTTACCAAGTATATAGATGCATTAATTAAATAAAAGATATTGTGATATCCCAACAAGTAAACATGTTCCAACAAGGAACAACATCTCCATATTCCAACAAGGAACAAACTTCAATCTTCACCTGCAACTAACAACGCTATAAGAGGGGCTGAGCAAAGCGGTAACATAGCCAAACAACGGTTTGCTAGGACAAGGTGGGTTAGAGGCTTGGTTCAATAATATAGGAGGCATGATAAGCAAGTGGTAGGTATCGCGGCATAGGCATAGCAAAAGAGCGAGCATCTAGCAAGCAAATATAGAAGTGATTTCGAGGGTATGATCATCTTGCCTGAAATCCCGCAAGGAAGAAGAATGAGTCCATGAAGAAGACAAATGGACGTAGACGAACGGGTCCTCACAAACGCGACGTTAATGAAACCAACCCGAAGAAGCAACACCAGAAAGAAGCACACAACATAGTAAACAACCAACACATGAACATGGTATGGTATGCGAGATGCGGTATGCGATGCATATGCATGATTTGACAAGGAATAATTGAACCCGGCCTCAACTAGGAAATCCAAGAGTACCACTGGAAAGGTGAGGTGATTTCGGTTGAAAACGATATAAAGATCACCGGAATCGGATGCACGGTTTGGAAATGGCAAGCAAAACAAATATGGCACCGGTCTGCAATAAACAACAAGTAGCCATCTAAATGCATCAAGATAATTATGATACAGCACTCAAACAAGACAACAAAATACATGGCAGGGATCCACTCATAATGCTAGACAAAAGAGGAACACTGAGCTACGGCCAAATCATCCATTAACAGGTTCAAACAAGCATGGCAAAAATGCAAACGGTAAACAGATCTCAGACTTAGTGAAATTAACACAAGCCTGGAATTTCAGATCAGGTAGTACACTTTGGAGCATGAAAACTATATGCTACAGGAACTTAACATGGGAAAGCAAGGCATGGCATGGAGCTACTCAAAGAGCTTAACAAAAGTCCCTTAGTGACCTTGAGCCAAAAGGGATCAGAAAATACAATTGCAAGCATGTGAACATGGCAAAAACATAAACAGATCACAGACTTAGTGAAAAACTGGAGCATGCAAATCAGATATAAAGTAGGCATGTTTACGAGCTTGATGCACTCACTACAGAGCAAGGCATGACAATCTAAGCATACACCCATCAAAAATACATATTATATAAGCTAGACATGGCAAGAACAACAACATAGCATGCACGGATCAACAACAACATCGTCGGCAAAATTGCTAACAAGTAGACAATCTGCCCAGATTCACGAAATAGCAAAAGTAGAGCTCGATTGACTCAAGCTAGGGTGCTCCATAATTGCAAACAAAGACATGAATGGATAGAGCAACACAATATTAACAAATCATCCTTACTGATCATCCTCAAAAGAGGTACGGATCACTAGGAAACAACATGAACATATGGCATATTGATAAAAACAGATCAAGGACTTAGAGAAATTCTAAGTCCCTGAAATCAGCATTAACGAATGCACTACTTTGCAAGCTTTTGCTAGTCACCACACACATCACAAAAATACATGGATAACACCTCTGGAAAGATGGCATGGCATATAACAAAACACAAGTAGAGCTCATGAGCATATCATGCACACAATAATCATGGAAAAAATGACAAATAGCTAAATGATGCAGCAGATTTGACAATTAACTCAAATAGCTCTCTTCCAACAGCTTTTCAGGCATCAAGATGAGCTCAAATGAAATGATGCAATGAGATGAAATGATGCACTTTCTGAGACGAACATTTTGATATGCTACACGCTCAAAACAGAGCTACAGATGCAAAGTTACGACACGATGAACATAGCAAAATAATTAGGGTTTTGGGGATAAAGTCAACCCTAAAAACCAGATCTCAGATCTGAGGCGCGGAAACCGAGGTTCGCCGAGGAAGCTCGCCGGAGTTCGTCGTCGTACTTGAAGGAGGCACGCCGGCCGGAGGAGGTCTTGCCGGAGACGACGAGGAGGACGGCGGAGGGCGGCGGGGAGGCGAGGCGCGGCCGGGTCGCCGACGTTGAGGAGCCGCGGCGGCCGGCGAGGCGGCCCGGTGACGGCGCGCGGCGGCGTCGAGCGAAGGAAGGCGGCGCGGGCGCCCTGGCGGCGGGGCGAGCGGCGCTTGGGAGACGGGCCTCGGGGGCCCGGGACGGGCTCCGCGGGCCGGCGGGATTCGCGGCGATGTGGGGCGCCGGCTGGGACACGTGGCGAACGGCAATTGGTCCGGGCGGAGCGGCGTACGTGTCCGGCGGCCGACGGATGTGTCCGGTCGCGCGGAGGAGGCGATTTTTAGGGTTTCGGGAGAGGGGAACCGAGAATTTCGGAGGGGGTTATATTTATAGGCATAGGAGGAGCTAGGAGAGTCCAAATGAGGTGCGGTTTTCGGCCACACGATCGTGATCGAACGCTCTAGATGATGGAGAGGGTTTTGGGCCAAAAAGGAGGGGTGTTGGGCTGCAACCCACAAGAGGCCTTTTCGGTCCCTCGGTTAACCGTTGGAGTATCAAACAAAGTCCAAATGGTACGAAACTTGACAGGCGGTCTACTGGTAGTAAACCAATGCCGCATGACAAGTCTCGGTCCAATCCAAAAATGTTTAACACCCGCACACAAAAAGAGGTAGAAAGGGACACCGGGTGACATAGGAGCGCCGGATTGCAAAACGGACAACGGGGAAAATGCTTGGATGCATGAGACGAACATGTATGCAAATGAAATGCGCATGATGACATGATATGCAATGCATGACACGCAAGCAATGACAACGCAACAACAGCGAATAACTGGAGGACACCTGGCACATCGGTCTCGGGGCGTTACAATTGCTTAGCGCATATGAACAATTTTTCAGCGCATAGGATAAAACGAGCAAGTTTTACTCAAAAATTATATCCCTGGAACATTCATCCGCCATAATGAAGGCACCCTTCAGAACATCCTTATAATAATTCTCCGGCTTGCGATGCTCTTTCCCCGGCGGTGGCCCGTCCTTCACAAGCTTCTCAGCGTCCAGCTTGCTCCAGTGCACCTTAGCACGGGCAAGGGCCCTACGGGCACCTTCAATGCAGACGGAACGCTTGATGACTTCGAGCCTTGGACAGGTCCCCACCAGCCGCCGCACCAGCCCGAAATAGCTCCCAGGCAGAGCCTCCCCAGGCCACAGCCGAACTATGAGGCCCTTCATGGCCTGTTCGGCCGCCTTGTGGAGCTCGACCAGCTGCTTCAGCTGGTCGCTCAGGGGCACGGGGTGTCCGACCTCAGCATACTGAGACCAGAACACCTTCTCTGTCGAGCTGCCCTCCTCGGCTCGATAGAATGCGGAGGCATCGGACACGCTACGGGGAAGATCTGCGAATGCTCCTGGAGAGCTCCGGATTCGGGTAAGTAACAAGTAACTCACGTTTATGTGTTTGCTTTGCATAAAGAATGCCTTACCCGCCGCTCTCTTTTTCACCGCATCCAACTCCTGGAGGGTCTTCTGGGATTCGGCCTTGGCATGCTTGGCATTTTCAATAGCCATCGCGAGCTCGGACGCTCGCGTCTTTGAGTCAAGCTCCAAACTCTCATGTTTTTTCATGAGAGCCTGGAGCTCTTGCCGCACCTCGCCAACCTGGGCCTCATACTTCTCCCGCTCGATGCACTCCGTGGCTGCCCTCTTCTCGGCCTCGACCAGCGCTTGCTTATGGGTCGCCACCTCAGATGTGGCCCCTACAATAGCCACGATAATCATGTCATTTCTTGAAATTGCACCTTTTTTTATATATATTTAAACAAGGTATTTCTTACCTTCCTTGTCCTCGAGCTGCTTCTTGGCCCGCCCGAGCTCTTGCTCGGACTGCTCAAGGTTCTGCTTTAGCGTGTCCACTTCCACAGTCAGTGCGGAGGACGCCAGCAGAGAAGCCTGCATACGCATATTGACTCTTTTTTGTTAGACTCCTGCGAATTTTATTGATCCTCTATTCGGCTTTTCTTCCCGAACGCCAAACAGAGCATCAGGGGCTACTGTCTATGCGGTAATATTATTTACACATTCTTTACTTACCTCAAAGCCTGTTAAAAGGCTAGTACAAGCTTCAGTCAGTCCGCTCTTGGTGGACTGAACCTTCTGGACCACCACACTCATAATGGTGCGGTGTTCCTCGTCGATGGAGGCGCCTTTGAGCACCTCCAACAGATTGCCCGGCGCCTCCGGTTGGACGGGGGTCACCGGCACGGCGGGCTTGCTCCTCTTGGAAGGAGGTCGCCCGCCGGACTCTGGAACCTTTGAAGGTTCCGGAGCGGTGTCCGGCCTAGAGCCAGACTTGGAGCCCTAGGGGGTTTTATCCCCTTTACTCCTGGAGTCCGGGAGGTCGCCTTGCGACGCCTCCAGGACCACCTCCTCCTAGCTTGGAACCTATTGGGACAACACTTCAGCGTCGTCCGTAGGGCGGGGGGAGGTAGCCGTCAGAAGCGAATTCACATCCGACAAGTCCAGTGAACCGCTCGACGACGCGTCGAGCCGGTCTTTGGGTGGGCTGCATAATCATATTCGACATAAGGGAAAGCTGTGCAATAAAGGAATACTATGAATTACTCTGGTATCCGGATACTTACGATTTCGCCAGGGGCTTGGCCCTGAGCGGCCACTCCTCTCCGCCGTCGGCGTCGGTGGAGTAGTCCGGAGGAAGGGTTTTCCCCTTCTTGGACCCTTCGGCCTACCCAGTAAGGGTGGCCTTCCTTTTCTTCTCTCCCCCCGCTGGAGGGGGAGAGGTCTCTTCTTCCTCCTCCTTGTTTTCGCGGGAGGAATGCGCCTTGGAGCCGTCGGATGATGAACCCGACACCTCCTGGCGCCGGGCACTTTTTCGAGTCCCCGTGGCCTTCTTCGTGGCCTTCTTCTCTGGCACCACATGGGGTGCCGGAACCAGCAGCTTCGCCAAGCAGGCATCGGCTGGGTCTTCGGGCAAAGGAGCCGGACAGTTGATTTGTCCGGACTTCGCCTGCCAAGGCTGTCAAAGGTAAGGGAGCTTAGATCCCGCATAGAGTCAAACTATGAAAAACTAATACCCTGTAAGAGGTACAAACAACTTACCGCGCTAGCATGACGTTGCGCGCTGAATCCGCGATCCTCGGTAGCGGATGCGGGAGCCTCAGCGCCCTTGAAGAGCACCTTCCAGGCATCTTCATTCGTCGTGTCGAAGAGCCTGCTCAGAGTTCGGTGCTGCGCCGGGTTGAACTCCCACAGATTGAAGGCCCGTTGTTGACACGGGAGGATCCGGCGGATGAGCATAACCTGGACTACGTTGACAAGCTTGAGCTGCTTGTCCACCAGGGTTTGGAGGCATGTTTGCAGTCCAGTCACCTCTCCTTTGCTGCCCCACGACAGGCCCGTCTCTTTCCAGGACGTGAGCCGCGTTGGGGGTTCGGACCGGAACTCGGGGGCTGCGACCCACTCAGGGTCGCGCGGCTCGGTGATGTAGAACCACCCTGATTGCCACCCCTTCAGGGTCTCCACAAAGGAGCCCTCGAGCCATAAGACGTTGGGCATCTTGCCCACCATGGCGCCTCCGCACTCCGCCTGGTTGCCGCGCACCACCTTCGGCTTGACATTGAAAGTCTTGAGCCATAGGCCGAAATGGGGGCGGATGTAGAGGAAAGCCTCGCACACGACGATAAACGCCGAGATATTGAGGATGAAGTTTGGGGCCAGATCATGGAAATCCAGGCCGTATTAGAACATGAGTCCCCGGATGAATGGGTGGATAGGAAAGCCCAGTCCGTGGAGGAAGTGGGGAAGGAACACTACCCTCTCATGGGGCCTTGGGGTGGGGAGGAGCTGCCCCTCTTCGGGAAGCCGGTACGCGATGTCGTTAGACAAGTATCCGGCCTTCCTCAGTTTTTTGATGTGTCCCTCCGTGACGGAGGAGACCATCCACTTGCCTCCCGCTCCGGACATGGCTGGAGAAGGTTGAGGTGGGAAGTGCGGACTTGGGCGCTGGAGCTTGAGTGCGCGAAAATGGATAGGCAAAGGAGGAAGAAGGCGTAGGTGAAAAGGTGGATCCTTATCCCCTTATATGGGTGGACGCAACTACGTGTCCCCACCATCCTGGTAAAACTCGCTTATCTCCAAGCGCCGTAATCAATGGCACGGTTGGGTTACCCATGCCCGTATTGATGAGAATCCCGGAATAAGGGGACACGATCTCTGCTTCGACGAGACGTGCGAAGAAAACCGCCTCGCATGACACGCTGAGGTGGGACAATAAAATAAAGGCTTGGCCGTGGTGCGACGTCACACTACGGAATACGTCAGCAGATTAGATTTGTGTAAATATTATTCTCTCTATGGCAATATGTGGAAACTTATTTTGCAGAGCCGGACACTATCTTTGTGTTCAAAATCTTTTATGAAGTACTTGGAGGAGGAACCCGCCTTGCAATGTCGAAGACAATCTGCGCGCCGGACTCGTCGTCATTGAAGCCTGGTTCAGGGGCTACTGAGGGAGTCCTGGATTAGGGGGTGTCCGGATGGCCGGACTATACCTTCAGCCGGACTCCTGGACTATGAAGATACAAGATTGAAGACTTTGTCCCGTGTCCGGGAGGGACTTTCCTTGGCGTGGAAGGCAAGCTTGGCGATACGGATATGTAGATCTCCTACCATTGTAACCGACTTTGTGTAACCCTAACCCTCTCCGGTGTCTATATAAACCGGAGGGTTTTAGTCCGTAGGACAACATACAGAACAACAATCATACCATAGGCTAGCTTCTAGGGTTTAGCCTCTCCGATCTCGTGGTAGATCTACTCTTGTACTACCCATATCATCAATATTAATCAAGCAGGACGTAGGGTTTTACCTCCATCGAGAGGGCCCGAACCTGGGTAAAATTTCGTGTCCCTTGCCTCATGTTACCATTCGGTCTAGACGCACAGTTCGGGACCCCCGACCCGAGATCCGCCGGTTTTGACACCGACACCGAGCATGACGGATGGCCTCGGATCACTGGCTGGGCACCTGCTCCGAGCGGGATGCATCCTGCTCGTCCTGCTCCGCCTGCATCCGGGCTGCCTGCTCCAACTGCACAGTTCGCTTTAAATGAAATCTTTGAGTGTAATTGTTGGATTTTCAAGGCCACACAACATACTTTATATGAAAAAATTAGTGTAATACTTAAGATGAAATATTCGAGCATACATTTTTTGATCTTCATGGCGACACAACACACTTTAAATGAAATCTTTGAGCATGATTGGTGGATCTTCAAGGCATCACATCACACTACACATGCAATCTTTAAGGTCGTCTTCAAAACCTCGCGAACATGGAGAGCAGGATGCATTACGTCACTCTTGCTGCTATGCTCTGATACATGTGATGTATGTAGTTTAAGCGGTCCTCTCTTTGTTCGGGAGGATGTTGCCTACCTCTGTTAGGCTTGTTGCCAAGCCTAGATCGGCCGCCAGCCCTCATACAAACTAGCACGTGCAACATGTGAAGTTCAAGTCATCCTTAGTAAATCCATTGCAAAAAAAAAATCATCCTTAGTAAATGGTAAAGAGCTATAAATTTTCAAATCAAAATTCAATTTTTTTAGTGACTATGTTTTTTATCAATAACGGTTTTGCTATTAGCCAGGCATTTGAAATTTTCTCAGTTTTAGCCAAATCGCCCATTGTCCCTTGTGGTGCTTTGTGATTCGTGCGCCATCCGTAGGAATAGTTGGTTGACTTATGCCTGTTGTTTTTTCAGTCAATTTCTCAGGCTTATTTTCTTCTGTAGTTGGGCTGGCCTACTACCCACGAACGCATGCATGTCCAGTCTTTTTTGATTTATTTTGGATTTGCTATTTCTCATGTGGCTGAAATTCCTTTTCGCGTCTAATGGATTTCTATTTGCTATTTCAGTAGTACCAGCACACCGGTGTATAATGAAACTCAAGTACATTTAAATAAAATATTTTCTTTTGCAGGCGTTCTGTGTTTTAGGACCTGTTTGGATTGTGACTATCTTTGTCATATATTGCCACATGATTTTTGCCACACCTGCCTTAGTTGAGTTGATCAAATTGTTAGCCACACTTTGGCTTGTCTAAGGGAATCTTACCACACTTTTTATGTCTATAATATGTGGGGTTCACTGCTCATAAAAAAAATCCTTGCCTTAGGTGTGGCTAGAACCAAACATCTACCTAACTTGATCAAACTTGCTTAAGGTTAGGTGTGGTAAAGTGTGGCAAGGTGTGGCTGGGAACCAAACAATCCCTTGGTTGCACTGCATGAAATTATTTGAAGAGAAGATGAAGCCTCATCATTACCCAACCCAACATAAAGGATCAAATTGTTGCGGATGTTGCTTATCGCAATACTCTTTTTTTTTCTTGAATCATTTTTAGGTTTTGTATATGTTCCATATGTTGTATATGAAGTGTATAAAATGTATGTTGGCTCTTAATTTTCTATTATATATGCATGTCTGCTATGAGATGCAAAGCTTTGTACAAATTAATGACGAATGCATATGTTTATTTCAATGATTACTTCCAATTTCCTTTGTGTGATTGGTTAAGAAATACGAAATTGAGAAGGGTTTCATCTGACTATCATTAGCAAGGGCAGGTAGCTAAATGGAAAAATTCACATCCCTGACCTACAAAATAAAGGCAGTTATTAGTATGCAACCACCTGCAGAAAATAGTATTATAAGTGATTTTAAATACGAAATCGCTCAAATTGTCCATGATATTGGAGGTGTTTTTCATAATCGCCACCGCCGTGCGGAGTATTAGTGACACATGCTTTGAGGCGGAATTGAAAACCGCAACCAGCTCATGTACCAAAAAACGTCGCCACCGCCGCGATGAGGGCCGACGACAGCGGGGGCGAGGGGGCCCGACGTCATAGGGTGTTGCTGGCGGCGCGTGGTGTGACACTGGTGCGTCCTGGAGAGACGCTTTACCATGTCGGGAGATAAGCGGGCCATATATGAATATTGATGAGTATGGCATACTATATGTCAAAACCATGTATCGTTGCATTTTTTATCTTCAACCCAACACAAAAATGGAATAAACTCATTCCCCGTGAAATGAAACCATAACATTTCATGCCCCTGTTTCTCAAACCAAACACATTATTATTTCACGGAAGCTCAAACAAACTCATTTGATAACCTGAGCTATTTCAGCAACCAACAGTTAAAACATACCACTGCTCCTACTACAAGCCAGTGTCATACGGACACACCGTCATCGACGGCCTCGATGAATGCCCTTAGATTACGATCCGACGAGCCACCTTTGCCGAGAGCCTCAGCGACCACCCGCTTCCACTCCGACGCCGCGCGCCGCGCGGCCCCCGCTCCGTCCTCACCCTCCTGCATCACCTCCTCTACGCGCTGCCTCACCCCGGTCGCGCGCAACACGCCGTCGCTGCGCACCTCCGCGCGCGCTCCCACGCGCCACTCGCACTCGACGAGCCACGCGTTCATCCGCTGGTCCGACATATGGGGCACGCACACCATGGGCACGCCGCACGCCAGGCTCTCCATCACCGAGTTCCATCCACAATGCGTCACGAAGCAGCCCACCGCGGCGTGCGAGAGCACCCGCACCTGGTCGCACCACTCCACCACCGTGCCGTTCCCGAGCCGCGCGTTCGTCTCGGGCTCCGACGTCGCCTCGCCATCGGCGAACTCCGCCTTGACGTCCTTCCGGACGACGCAGAGGTACGGCCTCCCGCTCTCCTCGAGGCCGAGGAGCAGCTCGTCGAGCTGCTCCCTATCCATCCCCGCCCGGCTCCCGAACGCGACGTACACCACGGAATCGGCCGGCTTGGTGTCGAGCCACTCCATGTACTTGGCGCCGTCCTGCTTGAAGAGGCCGGTCTCGTCGCCGGACGGGGGCACTGGGCCGATCGGCAGCGCGTTGTACGCTCCCACGGCGGCGAGCGCGCTCTCCTCGAGTTCCTGGCACGTGTTGACGAGCACGATTGCTCTGGGGGTTTCCCTGTCGAGCGTGTCGAACAGGTCGCGCACGGTAGTGTAGATGCTGTGGTAGAACTCGGCGGGGTCGGCGGACTCCGTGATGATGGACGGGAGGTCCCGCACGGCCAGCGGAGGGAGGCCCGGGAGCCGCACGACGAACGACGGGTCGTGGCGGTTGTCCGTCACGACGCCGGCGTGGCCGTGGAAGAAATGGTAGTAGAAGGCCAACACGGCAGCCGGCTGGATCCAGTAGAGCGCGGACGGCACGCCTTTCTCGCGCGCGACGTCCGCGGCCCACGGGAGGAGCATCGTGTAGACGACGCGGGTCACGGGGCGGCCGCGCGCGGCGAGCGCGTCCACCAGCTCCCCGACGCTGCGCGCGCCCGCGGCGTGGAAGGACGCCATGTAGTCGGTGCACGCCGCGGGGTCGGCGGTCCTGTCGTACCGTTGTCGAAGCCGTCCGAGAACGGGAGGAACTCGAGGCGGCCATCGCCGCTGTCGGGCGCGTCCGCCTTCGCCGGGAACATGCGTTGGTGCGCGGTCGCGGTGGTGGAGAACGTGACGACCGCGCCGGGCGCAGCGGCGAGCAGGCGCCAGGCGAGGCGGAGCGCCGGCGCGATGTGTCCCTGGAGCTGGTACGTGAGCACGAGGAAGTGCGGCTGCGGAGACATGCTTGTCCCCCTTTCCTCAGGCGGACTCGCGTAGCGACTAAAGAGCCAAAGGTTGCCACAACTAACGTTAAGGTTAGACAAGTTTGATCAATTTAGATGTATGTTTGGTTCAAGCCACACCTTTGGCAAGCCACATACCTTTGGCAAGCCAAATTTAGACCCATATGACATACATACAAAAAATATGACAAGATTCTCTTAGGCTTGCCAACTTGTGGCTTTTATTTTAATGAACTAACCTTAGGCAAACTTGATAAAAATATGTGGTAAAGTGTGACAGTGCTAGTCCTAAAACCAAACAGCCTCGGAGTTTTTCTACCGGAACCGGTACCTACCAATGTGACATCCACCACACATGCATTTCATCAAGATTCATGTGATCTGGTAACGTATATTATATCTTGCTCTATACATTGTGAATACTAGTGACACGGCCTGACAGAAAGTACATGGTGGCAGCCTTTTACAGAGAAGAGAGAGAGATAGGGAGGAGAAAAATAACCGTGCATGCATGCATTCTCTCTCCCATACATCTAACATGCATTAATTTTCATCCTCATATTTTAAATGATTGATATATTTTCAAACAAATGTTCACTTTTTAAACTTTTTATATATTAGAATTCGCGCCGACAAGACCTTCAAAACAAGATCAATCTAGGATATATTTCAACTACTTTTATTTTGTATATTTCAATTATCTTTGAAATCACTTTCAGAAAAATATAAGATTATTTCGGTATTTCACAAAAATGATTTCGACTGTTTCACTAATTTCCAAAAAAATATGATTTCACTTGTTAAAAAACTAATTTCAAACTTTTTTAAACACTGGTTTCACTTATTTAAAAATGCATATTTCACTAATATTCAAAATCAAGTTCACTAATTTCATAAAAATGATTTCACTCATTTAAAAGAACTAATTTCATTCATTCTTAAACACTACTGGAAGTGTTACACATTTCTCAAAACGATTGAATGATTTTCAGTGAGATATTAATTGAAATAGCTATGTGTAGTTGAGCTGTGTAAAATATGTGAAACTGATATTTCAATGTGTTGTTGCACGTTGTCAAACTAATTTCTGTGAAAAAAATATGAAATCACTTCTCTGAAATATATGAAACTGATATTTCTCATATTTGTAACTTGTTATTTCAGTGAGATATGTATTGAAAAATATGAAATTACTTCCCTGAAATATATTTCAATGTGGTGTTGCAAGTTGCGAAACTAATTTTTGTGAAAATATATGAAATTACTTCTCTGAAATATATGAAAATGCTATTTCATATATTTGTAACTTGTTATTTCAGTGAGATATGTATTGAAATATATGAAATTACTTCCCTGAAATATATTTCAATGGAGTTGCAAGTTGTGAAACTAAATTCTGTGAAAATATATGAAACTACTTCTCTAGAATATATGAAACTGCTATTTGTCATATCTGTTACTTGTTATTTCAGTGAGATATGTATTGAAATATATGAAATAACTTCCCTGAGAAATATGTAATTACTTCCCTAAAAAATATTTCACAAGTTTGAAAAAACACAATTATGTGATTTGGAAAACTGATTCACTCTTTACAAAAACAATCTCTTTACAAGTGCTTTCGCACATGAAACAATCCATTTCACATATCCAAAGTAATAAGTTTCACATATTAACAAAATGAACCTAAATTGTTGCATAAATCTCACTTTGCTCATTTAAGAAATATAATTTCACTCATTTAAAAAAACTTATTTAAATCCTTAAGAGACCAATTTCACACGTTATTCCAGATAAACTCGATTTCAGTCATTTTGATTTACTGATTTCAGTTATTCAAAAAACATCTTTCAATTATTACCAAAAACAAGTTCACTCGCTTCATAAAATATGTTTCGGTCATTTTTCAAAAAATAATCAGTTTCACATGTTTGAAATAACTAGTTTCACGTATTTCACACCCAAAAAATGTGGCATGTGTATTTCACGTATTTCACTCATCTTAAAAATTTGGTTCCATTTATTTCAGAAAACTAATTTCACTTATTTTAAAAAATCATTTCAACAAACAATTTCACTAGTTTCAAAACAAGATTTCACGCATTTAAAAAAATAAATTGAAATAATCAGCTCACATTGTTTAAATAACTAGTTTCGCATATTGCACACTGAAATATGATATTTCAGTTTTTCTAAACAGTAAAATAGTAAATTAGTTTAATATATTGAATGATTTCTCAAAATATGTAACATCTCCCATACATCTAACAGTAATTTGAAATACATATTTCACTCATTCACAAATTGATTTTATTATTTCAAAACAATATATCATTTATTTGAAACAACTGATTTCACTCAGTTGAAAAAACTTATTTCACTCATTTGAGAGAAAACATTAGATTCACTCATTTGAAGTACTATATTCCACTCGTTTAAAAAAACTGATTTCACACATCACAAAAAATTATATTTTCAAACCATATATAGAGTGAAATAAGTTTCGAACAGTGAAATAAGCAGTTTCACACATAATATATAGAGTGAAATAAGTTATTTGAAATGTTGAAAATAAAAAATCATTTCAACAAACAATTTCACTAGTTTCAAAACAAGATTTCACGCATTTAAAAAAATAAATTGAAATAATCAGCTCACATTGTTTAAATAACTAGTTTCGCATATTGCACACTGAAATATGATATTTCAGTTTTTCTAAACAGTAAAATAGTAAATTAGTTTAATATATTGAATGATTTCTCAAAATATGTAACATCTACCATACATCTAACACTAATTTGAAATACATATTTCACTCATTCACAAATTGATTTTATTATTTCAAAACAATATATCATTTATTTGAAATAACTGATTTCACTCAGTTGAAAAAACTTATTTCACTCATTTGAGAGAAAACATTAGATTCACTCATTTGAAGTACTATATTCCACTCGTTTAAAAAAACTGATTTCACACATCACAAAAATTATATTTTCAAACCATATATAGAGTGAAATAAGTTTCGAACAGTGAAATAAGCAGTTTCACACATAATATATAGAGTGAAATAAGTTAATTGAAATGTTGAAAATTAAATGTATTTGAAATGTATCCGAAATTGATCTTGTTCTAAAGGTCTTGCCACCCGGAGATCAAATATATAAAATATTTCACATATGTAATTTTGATTTAAAAGATATAAACGGTTGAAAATGTCAAATGAAATTTAAATGGTACTATGGGAGCTAGAGGAGGAGAGTATGTCTGAGACATGCATGCACGGTACTGGCAAAAAGTGCTGACAAGAGTTGACAAGACATTTCATACATGATGATGTTTAACAAAATACAAAGGAATACTAGTATGCATGTAGACAGTGTGCACCAATCTTCAAGAATTGAAGGGTGGATTTAGCACCGGTACATACCGGCTCCGGTAAAAAGAGGTTTGCGACTCGCGTAGCTCGAGAGAGCGTCACGCGATCTTGCAGCGACGGCTGGCACGCTTTCCGATTTGAGTGGCATAGCGCGAGAGACCTTGGGTCCCAATGCAAAGGTGCTTAGATGAGGTGCTAAGTGCATTAAATACTTTAGCAACTCAACTCCTCAATGCATAGGTGCTTAACTTGTTGTTGCTAAGCACACTTTATTTAATGAGTTAGCACCTAAAGTCTTTCATGCATTGGCCAAATTGTTTCATTTAAGTGATTTGCCTAGGTTCTCGCGCTTGGCATTGGTTCTTCCTGGGGTCACCAAAGTACTCTCTTTTTTTTAAATGTTGTGCCATCATTTTTTTACTTATGTGGCATGCTTAGCATCCGTCCACGGTGAAGCACTGGGAAGCACGCGACCCACGATGCCCAGCTGCCCACGCGAGGAAGCTGGTTCATCCATGACTCTGTCGGGAACTAATTGCTCGCGGCCGGCGCACCCATGTGGTTTGGGAGAGGAGCGGCTGCATGTGTCAAGCGAACGGCATGCACATGCCAACCAGTACTGTAGATCTGTGATCTGTGGTATTGGTCGCTCTGTGATCAACGCACGTGCTCCCTCTTCTGGTTCTTTGTTTTTGTTTTGAGAACTCCCTCTTCTTGTTACGAGGCCGATCAACTGGGACTCGGACGCTGTCGGCAGAGGGGAGGAGCACCTGGCGGTCGGCGGAGAGAAGGAGCACCAGGATCAGCTGGAACTGACCAAACTTGCGTGCTTCCTTCTCGTGTGCCCATTCGTACTCCTGCATATGTGGATTAATTTGATTGGTACAAAATAAGGCCCCGACCCCACCCCTTAAAATCAGGGGGGAGATGATTAGATTAGAAAGGAAAAAAGGGAAAAGACAACCATAAGATGAAGTGGGAGCACGGATGGGAGCATGGGGAGAGAGCAAGCAAGCCGGATCCCTCCCCCCTCCCCCCCCCCCGATTTCAGGGGGTGGGGCCCGACTGCTAATCCTAAGCCAATTAGTTTGCTCCACATCAGCCTGTACGATAAACCATGTAAAAATAGCCCATAGTTCTAGCATTACTGCTCGAGGACAGCGAGAGCAGCAGCACCACCAGACCCCCGCGCGTCCCCATGTCGACCGCCGCAGTCTCTCAGCGCGGCCCGCCCTCTCCGACTGGTCTTCGGCTAGCGCTCAGCACCAGCGCCCGGTTTGGTTTGGCACCAACACCTTCAAACTGCCCCTATACGTGGGGTACATTACATGTCATCCAACTTGCGATGCCTCATCGGTCCATGGAGGGATTGGAAGTCCGTTTTTTCACAAACCGGGGGGCTTTGCTGACATCCGGTCCGTTGACATGCACGCGCCCGACAACCCGGTTCCATCCAAAACCCTCTTTCGTGCGAAACGGTTGCCACACATTGATGCCGTCCGAGAGCGCATGCATCACATACATACTGGCCCAGAAGAGACGCGACCTCTCACTCGTGCATTGGAAAAGCGCGTCAGCCGAGAGTGCCACATGTGCTACGTCTCGGTCTCTGTGCCTGTTCAATGCCAGAGCGACGTGAGTGGACAGGACAGATAAAAGCTACATGACCCACTTGGAAGCTGCCACATCAACAACTGATGGCCCTATTTGTCAGAAACTTTGATCGATCAAACCCATGGAAAGATTATTACTCATGGATTATCGTCATAAAAAATGATCTTAGGCGACAGATTGGCATATGATCGGTTACAGTCTAGGCCATCATCGAAAATGGTCGCCAGTGACAATTTTGAGTTCATCACCTAAGACAGGGTTTTGCGAGACAGAAAAAATGGTACCATCGAGATTTTATTTGCTGTGACGGCGCTTCAGTGACGGTGGACATGACGGCCAAAAAACGTCACCTGGCCATTTTATGACGAAAAATGATTTTATGTAACACAAATGAAACAACACATGATATCTTGTTTTGTCGCGAGTAGCCGGTCCATGGCGCAAGGGCCAAATGCAATTGAGAAACTCCGTGAACTATACAGAGCTTCTTATCAAAACTCATAAACTTCTTTTTAAAATTGAAAAAGAACGATGAATATTTGTGAAAGCATTCAGGCCATTTTTCTAAGGCTTTGTGACTGATTCCTCAAACAATGTTTTTGCTTAATTAGAAATAAGCAGAAGGAAGAGCTTCAGACAAAACTCAACTCTCACCCATTTCCATAAACCGCATACTACAAATACTTACCTCATACATTACATGACATGAAATGTTTTGAGGATGAATGTAGCGTATTCCTTATTTGACGGCTACTGTGGGTATGAAACGATCAATCATAGGGTGAGATATCACCCTGCTGTCCCTAACTTTGGCTTCGAGGTGTTCCATTGGCTCCCTATCCATGAGATAGAACCTGAAGCCAGACGGCAAAAGTGACGAACATCTCTTGCACCACACATTGATTACTTTCATTACATATTCGTTCAGTGCATTATCCGTGTATGTCACTAATACATCGATGGTTTCATTCTCAATGGCACTTGCTTCGCCCACCGGAATATTGAGGTATAATCTGTCGGCCTTATTATTTCGACCAAGGTCCATAAAGAACGGAAGCAAATAGGTTGGGTGGTCGGCCATGGCAAGCTGCTCTGGCGGGTAGACATGGGGCGGCGAAACTTTCTTTTGTCCGCTCGGAGGATGTAGGAATTTAGTGAGGTCTTTGCATTTCAAGAAAAGGCTCTCCTTCTGGGGAAGGGGGCGTTGAGGGAGTCCTGGACTAAGGGGTCCTCGGGTGTCCGGACAATTTGATATGGGCTGGACTGGTGGGTGATGAAGATACAAGGCAGAAGACCTTTCCCCGTGTCCGGATGGGACTCTCCTTTGCGTGGATGGCAAGCTTAGCGTTCGGATGTATTATTTCCTTTCTCTGTAAACCGGCTCTATACAACCCTAGACCCCTCCGGTGTCTATATAAACCGGAGGGTTTCGTCCATAGAGGCTAAGAACAAATCACATAGGCTAGACATCTAGGGTTTAGTCATTACGATCTCGAGGTAGATCGACTCTTGTAACCCCTATACTCATCAAATACAGTCAAGCAGGACGTAGAGTTTTACCTCCATTAAGAAGGCCCGAACCTGGGTAAACATCGTGTCATCCTTGACTCCTGTTTCCTTCGATCCTCAGACGCACAGTTCAGGACCCCCTACTCGAGATCAACCGGTTTTGACACCGACATTGGTGCTTTCATTGAGAGTTCCACCATGCCGTCAACGGAAGGATCGATGGCTCGTTCGATCGTCAGCAATGATGCCATTTCCGGGGAGGTTTTCCTCCACGACCAAATTTTTGTGTTCGGTGGCTTTGTTTTGCGTGCCAACTCGATTGGTCACCTCGAACAGGTTGATAGCTACGCCCCAGGTCATCAGACAAGTCTCAGGAACCTAAATTATGTCGCTGATATCCGAGGAGACTTGATCTTCGAAGGATTCGCGGCCCCGACCACCGCTCTGGCCTTAGATCCGGAGCAAACCGCCAGGCCCGAAGATGGGAGTGTGGAGCCCACCGGACTCTCCACTGCAAACCATGCTATCGAAGATCCGGAGGCGATTGTTTACACAACGAACTCGGAATTAGACCGGGTTCCTCCTATGACTGAAAGGCCGGACTCGCCCCCGGACTCTAGCTCCATGGACTCTCGTTTCCCTGTCCAAACCTCGCTCTTAAACGAGGTGCTGGACTTAATGCGATCCCTCACCATCACAGAGGAATCACCTCCGAATTACGCCCAGCCCAGACTAGGGGCTGGAAGCAGGGAATTTTACGCCCCACCCACCACCCACTTCATAGCCACTGTCGAAGATTTAACCGACATGCTGAACTACGCCTCCGAAGACATCGACGGCATAGACGACGATGCCAGAGACGAACAAGGCCAAGACCTGCCGTTTACCGAACGTTGGACGGCCACCTCCACATATGACGTATATATGGTGGACACACCCAAAGAGGATGACGCCGGCGGCAGGAAGGATCCGGTTGAGGACAAACCCATTGAGGCACCTCGAAAGCGTCGACGTCAACGGCGCCGCTCAAAATCGCGTCGTGGCAAAGACAGTAATATCGGCACCGGAGATGATAACACTCCGGAGGGTGCCGAAGACCCTGAAGCCCCTGTCGAGCCCACATCCGAACAAGACGATGTGGAGGAGGGGAAAGTTAATCCCGACGATCCAGTCGGGAACGAGGACTCAGAAGACAGTAATTATCTACCGCTCTCCGAGGACGATGTGAGCCTCGGTGACGAAGACTTCATCGTGCCAGAGGAACCACTCGAGCAAGAGTGCTTTAAGCACCAGCTAATCGCCACTACGAGAAGCCTAAAAAAGCAGCAGCAACGGCTCCAAGCCGAACAGGATACGCTCAACGACAGATGACTCAGGTCCTAGCTTCCGAAGAATATGGCCTTCAACGCCCAACAAAAACTTATCCGAAGCGCCGGCTACTGCCACAATTTGACGACAAGGTCGTCAAGCCAAACCCGTCGAAACATGACCATGCCGATGAACCAGATCGGCCACCACGTGGGCGAGACAAAGCAGCCACCCATGCCAAAGACCAACCCGCACCACCTCGCCGTAAGGGCAGCGAGACAACGGTTCCATGATACACCTACGATCTATGACAATACCTAAATAATAGAGCAGGCCAAATAAGATCAATCTACGGATCTAAGGGGTGCGCCCCAACGCAGAAGACGAGCGCCAAGCTTGGCCTGACAGGCATAACCTCACCAGGGCCGAAAACCGCATACGGACTTCATCCGAATTGCGTCGTGACGTCGCCCGATACAGAGGCGTTGCACACCCCTTATGCTTCACTAATGAGGTAATGGAGCACTAGTTCCCAGAAGGGTTTAAACCCGTGAACATTGAATCATACGATGGAACGACATATCCCGCAGTATGGATCGGAGATTTTCTTCTCCGTATCCACATGGCTCGCGGTGACGATCTCCATGCCATCAAATACCTCCCCCTAAAACTCAAGGGACTAGCACGACACTGGTTAAATAGCCTCCCAGAGAACTCAATTGGTAGCTGGGAAGACCTGGAGGATGCCTTTAGAGACAACTTCCAAGGTACTTACGTCCGGCCTCCGGACGCCGATGACCTTAGTCACATAGTCCAGCAACCCGGAGAGTCAGCCCGGAAACTCTGGACCAGGTTCTTAACTAAAAAGAACCAAATTGTCGATTGTCCAGACGCTGAAGCCCTCGTGGCCTTTAAACACAGCATCATGACGAGTGGCTTGCCCGACACCTCGGCCAAGAAAAACGAAGTCCATGGAAGCCCTCACCGCACTTATGACCCGCTTTTGCATGGGAGAAGATAGCTGGCTAGCTCGCAGAAGCAACAACACCAGCGACCCCGGCACCTTCGAAGCCAGAGATGGCAACGGCAGGCCATGACGCAACAAACACAAGCATCAAAGCAACAATGACGATACCAAAGACACGACGGTCAACGCCGGATTCAGTGGCTCTAAACCCGGCCAGCGGAAGAAGCCATTCAAAGGAAATAAGGATGGTCCATATAGTTTGGACCGAATACTAGATCGGCCTTGCCAGATCCATGGCACCCCGGACAAGCCTGCCAATCATACCAACAGAACATGTTGGGTCTTTAAACAGTCTGGTAAGATAAACACCGAACATAAGGGGAAAGGGCCGCCCAGCGAGGATGATGATGAGCCTCGCCCGACGAACACAGGTGGGCAAAAGAAATTCCCCCCCGAAGTAAAAACAGTAAACATGATCTACATCACTCATATCCCTAAGCGGGAGCACAAGCGCGCACTAAGGGACGTTTATGCCATAGAGCCAGTCGCCCCAAAATTCAACCCATGGTCGGCTTACCCGATCACTTTTGACCGCGGAGACCACCCAACCAGTATCCATCATGGAGGTTCGGCAGCATTGGTCCTCGACCCAATCATCGACGGATTCCACCTCACGCGAGTCCTTATGGACGGCAGCAGCAGTCTCAACCTGCTTTATCAGGACACTGTCCGTAAAATGGGCATTGATCCGTCAAGAGTCAAGCCCACTAAAAACTACCTTTAAAGGAGTAATACCTGGCGTAGAGGCCTGCTGCACAGGGTCCATAACGCTGGAGGTAGTCTTCGGCTCACCGGATAATTTCCAAAGCGAAGACTTGATCTTCGACATCGTCCCTTTCCGCAGTGGCTATAACGCACTGCTCGGACGAACCACATTCGCCTGCTTCAATGCAGTCCCGCACTATGCTTATCTAAATCTCAAGATGCTCGGACCACGCGGCATCATAACAGTCAATGGAGACATCGATCACTCCCTCCGTACTGAGGAGTATACTGTGGCCCTCGTAACTGAAGCACAGGGTGGCCTTATCACACCAAATACTACATCAGCAGTCAAGCCCCCAGACACTGCCAAACGAGTCCGGTCTACCCTGCAGAAGGATAGCCCAGCTCGTCCAGAGCTGGATTAGCAATTCGGCCTCCATGAAAACCCCAACCTGATTGCGGCATGCGTACTGCGCGTACATAATTACGCACTAAAGGTACCATGGGCGAGGACGGAGGCACATTGAAACAAAGTCCACAATACGGCTCGACCCTATCCGGACCCTCATATTCTTATTTTTCCTTATTTCTATTTTTTAGGTTCTTTACAACCCACATCACTTTATGATGGTACCGAGGGCCCTTTTCCAGGCCCCTTATGTATCCTCGATCGAGTGATCCTCTCAAAGGATCCTACACCAAGGCGAAAAACGGCGAAGACATGCGGCAGAGTATTCAAAGGATCTTCAAGACCACCTTTTCCTTTTTAGGACCCGTATAGAGCTTTCCCTTGAATTCTCGGCATGTAAAATAGCCTTGATAATTATGGCATTCTCTGTAAAGAGCACGTTCGACGTATCAATTAGAACATAGCGGAAATAGTTTCGTCCTACCTTCTTCGGTATTGGCCTATTCCATAATCTATATTCCATCTTCACGACTGATTGACATATACACATTGGAATTAATTGCCAGGGGCTTTATTCAGCCACAAATATTCAAAAACAGAAAGTCCAAACACTTTCATAGTACACTTCGGCGTCCCGAATACCGCATTATATGCATCGGCTCCGAATCATGTCTTTGGTCAATAGTTGGGTTGCCCGGCTCATGTGGTTACCACCTTACGTTCCGCTCGTTCGGCTAAGGTAGTAAAGGGAGAACAACTGCGATTGTGTTTCGGGCTCGTTCGGTCAAATACCTCAGTAGAGAAAGGCGAAAATTGACTGTCATGATACGGCGAGAGTTGGTCAGCGGTTCGGTGACTTATTAAAATCTTTTCATGATTTTTCTTTCCGTATTACACGAAGGACTGGCCTTCACCCGACCAGGCGTCTAAAGCACCCACGTTTGGATAGCCGAACAACACCAGGGGTTAAGCCTATAATCCCATTGTCAAACTCATATGGCTAAGTGAGAGTAGTAAATCCGCATAGTCTGATTGCCTAGTTCGCTACACGATCACCTCCTTTACGGACCAACACGTTGGGACAAGAGTGATCGCGTGCGATTCCAAACATCCCCGTAGTATCTACGTGGGGGCTGGAGCCGACGACTGACAAACTTTCAAATATAACAAACGGCCGCACAGGAGGAAAATAATTTGAGATAAACAAGCACAAGTATATTACAAAAATCCTCGCTTCATAATACAAAGTTTGGGTGGCTCAGATACATTCATTTCAAACATAATGTCCTTCGAGCATTGACCCCCTGTCAAACGGGCACCCTCCAGGACGTCCTTGAAGTATTGCTCTGGCTTGCGGTAGTCCTTGCCTTCAGGTGGACCCTCGATGGCCACAACGGCGGCCTTCATCTTCGCCCAATGCATCTTGACACGGGCAAAGGCCATCCACGCGCCCTCTATGCACGTCGAGCGCTTCACAGCCTCCACTCGGGGCAAGGCGTCGCTGAGCCGCTTGGCCAGACCGAAGTAACTGCTAGGAATGGGTCCGGCTGGCCAAGCTGGAGTATAAGGTCCTTCTTGGCCAAACCGGACATCCTCCTGCATCATTTGGTTGTTTAGCAGCGCTGGCCGCTCTGGCACCAAGTACTGCGACCAGAAGAGCTTCTCTGTTGCGTTCCCTTCTTGGGCCCGGAAATACCGTGCGGCGTCGACCGCACTCCTTGGGAGATCAGCAAAGGCGTCTGGAGAACTCCATAGTCGATTAAGTAAGGCATATCTCCGACCACCAAAAATACTCTGTAAAAGAAAGGGCTTACTAGTCGCTATTTGTCCATCTTGCTTGATCTCCTCGCGAGCCACACGGGGCTCGGTCCGTGCCTCCTTGGCCTCTTGAAGAGCCTTGGTGAGATCGTCCGCCTATGCCTTATTTTTCTCCTCTAGAGTCTTTCACTTGTTGGCGGCATCTTGGAGCTCCTGCTCCACTTCTTTCACCCGCTCCTCATACTTGCGGCGGGTAACCTGCTCGGCCTCTAAAGCCGCAGCCACTTTGTCAGCGGCCGCTTGGCTCGCTGCTACCTCTTGAGCATGCGTTGGTTTTCCCTTGAAGAGGAAAGGGTGATGCAGCAAAGTAGTGTAAGTATTTCCCTCAGTTTTGAGAACCAATGTATCAATCCAGTAGGAGGTAACACGCAAGTCGCCTAGTACCTGCACAAACAAACAAGAACCTCGCAACCAATGCGATAAAGGGGTTGTCAATCCCTTCATGGTCACTTATGAAAGTGAGATCTGATAGAGATAATAAGATAAATATTTTTGGTATTTTTGTTGTATAGATTGGAAAGTAAAGATTGCAAAATAAACTACTATAGAAATAGCAAATTGATAGGAAAATAATATGATGGAAGATAGACCCGGGGGCCATAGGTTTCACTAGTGGATTCTCTCAAGATAGCAAATTCTACGGTGGGTGAACAAATTACTGTCGAGCAATTGATAGAAAAGCGAATAGTTATGAGAATATCTAGGCATGATCATGTATATAGGCATCACGTCTGCGACAAGTACACCGAAACGATTCTGCATCTACTACTATTACTCCACACATCGACCGCTATCCAGCATGCATCTAGAGTATTAAGTTCATAAGAACAGAGTAACACATTAGGCAAGATGACATGATGTAGAGGGATAAACTCAAGCAATATGGTATAACCCCCATCTTTTTAGCCTCGATGGCAACAATACAATACATGCCTTGCTGCCCCTACTGTCACTGGGAAAGGACACCGCAAGATTGAACCCAAAGCTAAGCACTTCTCCCATTGCAAGAAAGATCAGTCTAGTAGGCCAAACCAAACTGATAATTCAAAGAGACCTGCAAAGATATTTAAATCATGCATAAAAGAATTCAGAGAAGAATCAAATATTGTTCATAGATAATCTTGGTCATAAACCCACAATTCATCGGATCTCGAAAAACACACCGCAAAAAGAATTACATCGAATAGATCTCCAAGAGAATCGAGGAGAACTTTGTATTGAGATCCAAAGAGAGAGAAGAAGCCATCTAGCTAATAACTATGGACCCGAAGGTCTGTGGTAAACTACTCACACATCATCGGAGAGGCTATGGTGTTGATGTAGAAGCCCTCCGTGATCGATTCCCCCTGCAGCGGAGCGCCGGAAAAGGACCCAAGATGGGATCTCACGTGTACAGAAGGTTGTGGCGGTAGAAATAGGGTTTTGTGGTGCTCCTGGATGTTTTCGGGGTATATGGGCATATATAGGAGGAAGAAGTACGTCGGTGGAGCTGCAAGGGGCCCACGAGGGTGGGGGCACGCCTACCCCCCTGGGCGCGCCCTCCTGCCTCGTGGCCTCCTCGCTTCTTTCTTGACGTCCACTCCAAGTCTCCTGTATCACGTTTGTTCCAAAAAACTCTCCCGAAGGTTTCATTCCATTTGGATTCCGTTCGATATTCCTTTTTTGCGAAACACTGAAATAGGCAAAAAAATAGCAATTTTCACTGGGCCTTTGGTTAGTAGGTTAGTCCCAAAAGTATATAAAAAGGTATATTAAAGCCCATTAAACATCCAAAACAGATAATATAATAGCATGGAATAATCAAAAATTATAGATATGTTGGAGACGTATCAAGCATCCCCAAGTTTAATTCCTGCTCGTCCTCGAGTAGGTAAATGATAAAAACATATTTTTTGATGTGGAATGCTACCTAGCATAATTCTCAATGTAATTTTCTTTATTGTGGTATGAATGTTCAAATCCGAAAGATTCAAGACAAAAGTTTAATATTGACATAAAAATAATAATACTTCAAGCATACTAACAAAGCAATCATGTCTTCTCAAAATAACATGGCCAAAGAAAGTTATCCCTACAAAATCATATAGTCTGGCTATGCTCTATCTTCATCACACAAAGTATTTAAATCATGCACAACCCTGATGACAAGCCAAGCAATTGTTTCATACTTTTGATGTTCTCAAACTTTTTCAATCTTCACCCAATATATGAGCGTGAGCCATGGACATAGCACTATAGGTGGAATAGAATGGTGGTTGTGGAGAAGACAGAAAGGGAGAAGATAGTCTCACATCAACTAGGCGTATCAACGGGCTATGGAGAAGCCCATCAATAGATATCAATGTGAGTGAGTAGGGATTTCCATGCAATGAATGCACTAGAGCTATAAGTGTATGAAAGCTCAACAAAAGAAAGTAAGTGGGTGTGCATCCAACTCGCTCGCTCATGAAGACCTAGGGCATTTTGAGGAAGCCCATCATTGGAATATACAAGCCAAGTTCTATAATGTAAAATTCCCACTAGTATATGAAAGCGACAACATAGGAGACTCTTTATCATGAAGATCATGGTGCTACTTTGAAGCACAAGTGTGGTAAAAGGATAGTAGCATTGTCCCTTCTCTCTTTTTCTCTCATCATTTCTCTACTTTGAAGATCATGGTGCTAGTTTTGGCCTCCTTGCCCTTCTTCTTGGTCTTCTTCTCCAGTGCCTGGTACGGCGCCGGAACCAGCATCCTCGTTAGTAGAGGAATGGCTGGGTCTTCGGGTAGCGGAGCCGGATACTTGATCCGCTCCACCTTCTTTATCCAGCCCTAAGGAGAGAATGAAAGGATAAGCATACCCTTTTGATTTACGAGTTGAAGTTATGTTCGGAAATCAGAAAACTTACTGGAGTGGCCGAATGAGCGCAGTCGAGGCTGATGTCTTCGGTCGTCTCCGGCCAAGACTTCTGGGCCTTGAGAAGCAGCTTCCAGATCTCTTTGTGTGTCGTGCCGAAGAAATGCTACAGGGTCCGAGGGCCAGCAGGATTGAACTCCCACATGTGGAGAGGCCGACTCTGGCAGGGGAGAATCCGGCGTTAAAAGCATCACCTGGATCACATCAGCAAGGCTGGTGTTCTTCTCCATCATATTTTTGATGTGCTTCTGTCGCATCATCACCTCATCGGCCGACGCCCAATCCAGGACCTTGTTAACCCACGAGGCGAGCCGCATTGGGGGTCCGGACCTAAAATCAGGAGCGGCCACCCAGTTGGCACCGCGGGGTTCGGTGATGTAGAACCACTCTTGCTGCCATATCTTGACTATCTCCACGAAGGCCCCTTTTGGCCAGGTGACGTTGCGAAGCTTGCTCACCATGGCGGCTCCGCAGTCTGCGTTCTCCCCATCAACCACCTCCGGATTCACATTGAAGACCTTAAGCCATAGGCCGAAGTGGGGGAGAATGCGGAGGAGTGCCTCGCACACGACGATGAACACCGAAATGTGGAGAAAGGAATTTGGGGCTAGATCATGGAAATCTAGCCCGTAGTAGAACATGAGGCCGCAGACGAAGGGGTGGAGAGGAAACCCTATTCCGTGGAGGAAGTGGGGGATGAACACCACCCTCTCATTGGGCTCCGGAGTGGGGATGATCTATTTTTTGGCAGGGAGCCGGTGCGCGATGTTCGCGGCCAAGTACTCTGCTTCTCGGAGTTCCTTGATGTTCCTCTCCGTGACGAAGGAAGCCATCCACTTGCCCTGCGAGCCGGCTCCGACCATGGTTAGAGGGGTCGGGCGGTGGAAAGGGCTGAGAGCTTGGGCGTTAGAGCTCGAGGACGGGAAGGCTGAGGAAGGAAGAAGGCGTGGGGTAAAGAATGGATTTTATCTGCTTATATAGGCAGTGAATATCAAGTGCGCCCCACTAGCCTTAAAACTCGCCTATTCCCAAGGGGTCGTGCACTAAAAAAATACACTTCCGTGATGATACGTGTTTGTCACAGTAGGTCACGTTTTCTGTCATGCATGTACATCCATGACGATTTTATGACAGAATCAAGATAGACATACATGTGTTGTCGTAGAAGTGTTCCATGACATTACCAAAATTATCATTACGGAAGTGTCCACTTCCATGACGATAAATCATGCGCCATAGAAGTACTTTCATCAAGGGTGACCGACACATGGCATCCACCGTAACTGGTCGCCGTTAAGCTATCGGGTCCGGTTTTGGATCCGATAACCCATTAACAGCCCGGACCATTGAGGATTTTCCATGTGTAAAATTGTCATTGGCTGGAGGAAACACGTGTTGGCTCACCGTTGGGACAGATGTCATCCATTCATTGGACAGGAGGCGCCTATGACACGTCGACACGTGGCACGGCCCAACAGAGGCCCATTCCTGTGAAAAGGCCGGCCCATTTGACTTGGTCAAAAGGTAACGGGCCGGCCCACGGAAAGCCTATTAACGACTCGTTCATATATAGCCCATTTACGGCCCGCTAACTCACGACACGGTATGGCCTATCGGAATTAAGCCAATTGCTTCATCTGGGCCGTCCAATATGATTCTAGTCCGTTGTAACTTCTGGCCCATGTATGGCCCATGATGTCTTTCGGCCCATACGAGGCCATTTGTAACTCTTGGCCCATTAACAGCCCGTGGTGAATCTGGCCCACAATGAACAGTGTACCGCTTTATACCCATTAACGACCCATTATTCCATTAGGCCGTTTCCAACCCGTGTTATGTTTCGGCCTTCTCAGGCCCATTTATTCTTGGGCTTATTTCCAGCATTCGGTTACTTATGGCTCGTTACTGGCCTTTTCTGCTTGTGGGTCAAACTCAACCCGTGGTTACAATCGGCCCATTAATCCGTTGGGTCATTTTCATAGTGTCATCAAATACGACCGATTAACGACGGTCCGTTATGGTCGGCCCATGAACAGAAGATTCCAAATCTAGCCCGTTTACGTCATAATGCGGTATGTTATTGGCCCATGTTTGGCCAATCGATCATATGGCTCGTAGAAGGCCCATTGATGCTACGTCCCGTAGAAGGCTCATTGTTTATACGGCCCTTAGAAGGCCCAATGTTTCTACGGCCCGTAGGAGGCCCATGGTAACTACAGTAAATATGTAGCCCATGGTTATTGTGGCCTAGTTTAAAAAAATAGGTTATTGCGGCCACTAGCAAACCGCGGAAAAAGAACTGCACTGACTACAAGCAAAAAAATAAACAAGACAACAAGGAAATAAATAAGAAAGCAACTTACGCTAGGCTATCACGGCTATTACACATATTGCATCCACTTGGCATCAAAGTTCGACACCAGTGCAAATATAGGGAACAAAGCCGCATATCATATACACTGGTTGTCAAAGTTGGCGACCAGTGCAAATAAACGCCGCAGCAAAACAAGTCCAGAACTGAAACCACTTCAGAAGAGCTCAAGAAACAATATCCTGGGTACCCATAATGCTGGCAAGATGCTTAGCAAGATTATTAACTTTCTCTTGATTGGCGCTTAAATCCTCCAACGCTTGCTGTTGCACCAGAAAGTATGCATCTGAATTCTGCAGGGACTTCCTCAGTCCTTCAGCTTCCTGTCACAGTGATACATCTCCAACGTATCTATAATTTTTGATTGTTCCATGTTGTTATATTATCAATCTTGGATGTTTTATAATCATTTTATAGTCATTTTATATCATTTTTGGTACTAACCTATTGACATAGTGCCAAGTGCCAGTTCTTGTTTTTCCGTGTTTTTTACATCGCAGAAAATCAATATCAGATGGAGTCCAAATGCCGCAAAACATTACGGAGATTTTTTATGGACCAGAAGGAACATGTTGGGCCCTGGTTGCACCCGGGGGGAGTCCCGAGGAGGGGACAACCCACCAGGGCACGCTAGGAGGCCCAGGCGCACCCTGGTGGGTTGTGCCCACCTCGGGTGCCCCCCGGACCGCCTCTTTGCTCTATAAATACCCCAAAAATCCCAGAACCCTAGGGGAGTCGATGAAATATTCATCCAGCCGCCGAAGAGTTGAGAACCACCAGATCTAATCTAGACACCATCTCGGATGGGGTTCACCATCTCCATTGGTGCCTCTCCGATGATGCGTGAGTAGTTCTTTGAAGACCTTCGGGTCCGTAGTTAGTAGCTAGATGGCTTCATCTCTCTCTCTTGATTCTCAATACAATGGTCTCTTGGAGGTCCATATGATGTAACTCTTTTGCGGTGTGTTTGTTGGGATCGATGAACTTTGAGTTTATGATCAGATCTATCTTTTTATATCCATGAAAGTTATTTGAGTTTCTTTGATCTCTTATATGCATGATTGCTTATAGCCTCGTATTTCTTCTCTGATATTTGGGTTTTGTTTGGCCAACTTGATCTATTTATCTTGCAATGGGAAGAGGTGCTTTGTAGTGGGTTCGATCTTACGATGCTTGATCCCAGTGACAGAAAGGGAAACGACACGTATGTATCGTTGCTACTAAGGATAAAACGATGGGGTCTATCTCTACATAGATAGATCTTGTCTACATCATGTCATCGTTCTTATTGCATTACTCCGTTTCTCCATGAACTTAATACACTAGATGCATGCTGGATAGCAGTCGATGTGTGGAGTAATAGTAGTAGATGCAGGCAGGAGTCGGTCTACTAATCTTGGACATGATGCCTATATAATGATCATTACCTGGATATCGTCATAATTATTTGAGGTTCTATCAATTGCCCAACAGTAATTTGTTTACCCACCGTTTGCTATTTTTCTCGAGAGAAGCCACTAGTGAAACCTACGGCCCCCGGGTCTTCTTTCTCATATATTTGCCTTTGCGGTATACTTTTATTTGCTTTTATTTTCAGATCTACTAAACCAAAAACCCAAAAATACTTTGCTGCAATTTTCCCTTATTTATTTTATTTGGCATTCGATCTATCAATCTACTACAAATTTATCTCACGTCTGTTTGCCTATCTTGAGGCACCGTACCCCGAAAGGGATTGACAACCCCTTTAACACATTGGGTTGCAAGGATTTGTTATCTGTGTGCAACGGCTGTTTACGTTGTGTTGTTTGGTTCTCCTACTGGTTCGATAACCTTGGTTTCATATCTGAGGGAAATACCTACCACCGATGTGCTGCATCATCCCTTCCTCTTTGGGGAAATACCGACGTAGCTTCAAGCGACATCAAAAGGAATTTCTGGCGCCGTTGCCGGGGAGGATCTTTAACATATACTAGGTTCCTAATCACAAATCTCATCTCCTCGAAATTTACATTATTTGCCATTTGCCTCTCATTTTCCTCTCCCCCACTTCACAAAAATTTGTCATTTTATTCGCCCCTCTTTTCGTTCATCGTTTTCTTGTCAGATCTGTTTTTGTGTGCAATTTTATTTGCCGTTATTATCATTATGGATAGCTCTTCCTCTATTGCTTGCACTCCTGAGAACGAGGTTCTCAACTTTAAACAAAGGGGAGGAGAAAATTTAAAAGATGCTTGGTATAAGATTTGCAATGCTCATAATAGATCTACACATAAGCAATCCATCGTTGTTCTTCTTCGTTGTTTTTATGTTGGCATCACCACTTGGTATAGATTCGTCCTTGATACGATTACTGGTGGAAATTTCTTGACGTGTCCTTCTCTTGATGCCTTTAATGTTATGGGAAATTTAGTGGGCTCACCACCACTTACGATTAATGAAACAACTTTGACTCTTAAGCATGTTATGGAAAGACTAGATGCTACTGAAAAGAAAATGCTCATCGAAGATCATATGGAAATTATAGATAAAAAGATTCATAATTATTCTACCAATATTTGGTCAAAAGTGGGAGATATTCTTAAGTTGTTAAAAGAGAAGGGTACCTTAATCCATGAAAGAATAGAAGAAAGTCCGTCTCGGATTGATAAATTAGAAGAAATCTTTAGTAATCTAAGCATGACTTTTACTTCCGCTAAAACTATCAAGAAAACTCCCATAAGGAGGGGTAGATCCAAGAACAAGGGTGCAACTTCTAGTAATAGTAATAATGGAGATATTAATATGATTAGTGTTCACCCGGATTTTGTTGAAGAGATAAGAGATCCTTTTTGCAAGAATGAGATATTTGAATTTATTCCTAGAAGTGTTGTTATTGAAAATCTTTATGCTAAATCTTTGAAGGATTCTAAGTGTTTGATTGAAGAGTTGGACAAGGATGACGAAACTTAGATCCTTGCTTTATGCCTAGCTAAGGGCATAAAACTATAGCGCTTGTTGGGAGGCAACCCAACGAATAAATTTTCTTTTTTGCTTTTTGCTTCCTGTTTTGGTGTGTTAGCACAATTATGCTACTGTTATGATTGTATTTTTTATGTTTTAATTAGTGTTTGTGCCAAGTAAAGCCTTTAGGATCTTCTTGGGTGATAGTTGTTTGATCTTGCTAAAAAAACATAAACTTATACGCTCATGAAATAAATTTTTGTTTTTTACCAGAGAGCGATAAATACCCATTCCACTTGCAGTAGATCTATTTACAAACTCAGGTCATGCTAATTGTTCAGAATTTTTGGAGTTATAGAAGTATTCGAAATAGTCAGATTGCTACAGACTGTTCAGTTTTGACAGATTCGGTTTTCTTTGTGTTGTGTGCTTATTTTGATGGTTCTACGGTTTTCTTTGATGAGTTTTTGCCATAGAAAAGTTGGAATACAATAGATATAATACAAAAACAAAATATGAATTGGTTTGATACAATACTTATATTAGTGATTTATTATTCTTATACTAACGGATCTCACGAAGGTTTTGTTGAGTTTTGTGTGATTGAAGTTTGCAAGTTTTGGGTTATCTTACGATGGATGAAGGAAGGATGGAAGAGCCTAAGCTTGGGGATGCCCCGGCATCCCAAGCTTTTATCCAAAAATGAGCAACCAACTAAGCTTGGGGATTCCCCCGAGTGGCATCCCCGCTTTCTTCCAATGATCATCGGTACTTTACTTGAAACTATATTTTTATTCGTCACATGATATGTGTTTTGCTTGGAGTGTCTTGTATGATATGAGTCTTTGCTTGTTTTATTTTGTGTTTTAAGTTATCAATCCTTGCTGGACACACCTATTTGAGAGAGAGAAAATTATGTCATGACTTGTTAGAATTGCTCTCTATGCTTCACTTAAATTTTTATGAGCAATGGACCTGCTCTAGTGCTTCACTTATATCTTTTTGAGCACGGTGTGCTTTAGTATTTTTTAAGAAATGCTCTCTTGCTTCAGTTAGATTTATTTGAGAGTTAGTAAAATTTTCAAGAAATTCTCTCTTGCTTCACTTAAATTAATTTGAGAGAAAGGGAAATATATTATGTGCTCATGATCTTCACTTATATTTGTTGGAGCTTGTCAAAAACAATACATGAAAATTAGTCCCAAAGTGATAGATATCTAAAAAGGATATAATAAAACTTTCATGAAAATTATTGGACAGAATAAACTTGATTCTTAGTAATAGTTGTGAGATATGATGATGTGATATTTGAGTCATCTTGATGAGTAATTATGCTTTAGTACGAATATTGGTGTTAAGGTTTGTGATTCCCTATGCAAGTATGAAAGTCAATAGTCATGCAATGAAATTATACCCTACTTATGGTGCATTATTCGGTGTTATTTATGCTTAATGCCTGCTTATGAGATTATTCGTTTCTTAGTTGGTCGCTTCCTAATCTTTTGCTAGCCTTCATTTTGCACTAAGTATGATCACAACTTGTGCATCCAAAAAACCTTTAACCCAGTTTTGCCACATGAGTCCACTATATCTACCTATATGCGGTATTCTTTTGCCGTTCTAAGCAAATTTGCATGTGCCATCTCCAATTTTCAAAATAAACTTCTCTTTTGTGTGTTTGTTTCGCTCGCGGAGCGGTGAGGGGTGGCTAATATTTTCCATGCTAGATGTGTTATTCTCAAGATGAGTGTTTATTCACTTGTCATTGCACGAGAGTAAAGCAAAGGTATTAGGGATACCCAGTCCCGAAATGCAAAAAAATTGAATTTACTTTATGTTGTCAAATAATAAATTCCTTGGAAAGTGTTGGTATGGAGGGCAACCGTGGATACGGCTAGCCAGGGAAAGTGAAAGTATGGTGGAAAAAGGAATAAACTTTATTTTCTATTTGGGAACAGCCTATGATATATCTATGCATGGAAAGTATTGGGGACTCTAAGTCGTTTTCGTTGGTGGGATGGATACACCTCCCAAAATGTTTTTATCTCTAAGTTTTTCTCTTTGAGCTCTGGCACCTCTACAAATCCCTACTTCCCTCTGCGAAGGGCCCTTCTTTTACTTTATGCAATTTTTATTTTGAGTTTCCATCTTCTCTTATAAAAGCACCAACTAGGAGGAAATATGATCGTACTTAAGTATTGGGTGTAGCTAATATTCGAGTGTGTTTCATGAATGGATCAATGTTTGAGCATGATGGGCTAGGGATAACTTATTTTAGCGTTGATATTTTGAAAGACATGGTTGCTTGTTGATATGCTTGAGTATCTAAATTATCATGTCAAAACTAGACTATTGCTTTGAACAACTAAAAGTCGAATTGTCCATGCTATAAAGAAAAGAATATGATATGACATGATAGGCAGCATTCCACATCAAAAATTCTATTTTTATCACTTACCTACTCGAGGACGAGTAGGAGTTAAGCTTGGGGATGCTGATACGTCTACAACGTATCTATAAATTTTGATTGTTCCATGTTGTTATATTATCAATCTTGGATGTTTTATAATCATTTTATATCATTTTTTGGTACTAACCTATTGACATAGTGCCAAGTACCAGTTCCTGTATTTACATGGCTTTTACATTGCAGAAAATCAATATCATACGGAGTCCAAATGCGATGAAACTTTATGGAGATTTTTTATGGACCAGAAGGAACATGTTGGGCCCTGGTTGCACCTGGGGGAGTCCCGAGGAGGGGACAACCCACCAGGGCACGCCAGGAGGCCCAAGCGCGCCCTGGTGGGTTGTGCGCACCTCGGGTGCCCCCCGGACCGCCTCTTTGCTCTATAAATACCCCAAAAATCCCAGAACCCTAGGGGAGTCGATGAAATATTCATCCAACCGCCGCAGAGTCAAGAACCACCAGATCCAATCTAGACACCATCTCGGATGGGGTTCACCACCTCCATTGGTGCCTCTCCGATGATGCGTGAGTAGTTCTTTGTAGACCTTCGGGTCCGTAGTTAGTAGCTAGATGGCTTCATCTCTCTTTCTTGATTCTCAATACAATGGTCTCTTGGAGATCCATATGATGTAACTCTTTTGCAGTGTGTTTGTTGGGATCGATGAACTTTGAGTTTATGATCAGATCTATCTTTTTATATCCATGAAAGTTATTTGAGTTTCTTTGATGTCTTTTATGCATGATTGCTTATAGCCTCGTATTTCTTCTCCGATATTTGGGTTTTGTTTGTCCAACTTGATCTATTTATCTTGCAATGGGAAGAGGTGCTTTGTAGTGGGTTCGATCTTACGATGCTTGATCCCAGTGACAGAAAGGGAAACGACACGTATGTATCATTGCTACTAAGGATAAAACGATGGGGTCTATCTCTACATAGATAGATCTTGTCTACATCATGTCATCGTTCTTATTGCATTACTCCGTTTCTCCATGAACTTAATACACTAGATGCATGCTGAATAGCAGTCGATGTGTGGAGTAATAGTAGTAGATGCAGGCAGGAGTCGGTCTACTAATCTTGGACATGATGCCTATATAATGATCATTACCTGGATATCGTCATAATTATTTGAGGTTCTATCAATTGCCCAACAATAATTTGTTTACCCACCGTTTGCTATTTTTCTCGAGAGAAGCCACTAGTGAAACCTACGGTCCCCAGGCCTTCTTTCTCATATATTTGCCTTTGTGTTCTACTTTTATTTTAGGATCTACTAAACCAAAAAACCAAAAATACTTTGCTACAATTTTCCCTTATTTATTTTATTTGGCATTTGATCTATCAATCTACTACAAATTTATCTCACGTCCGTTTGCCTATCTTGGGGCGCCATACCACGAAAGGGATTGACAACCCCTTTAACACGTCGGGTTGCGAGGATTTGTTATTTGTGTGCAGGGGCTGTTTACATTGTGTTGCTTGGTTCTCCTACTGGTTCGATAACCTTGGTTTCATATCTGAGGGAAATACCTACCGCCGCTGTGCTGCATCATCCCTTCCTTATTGGGGAAATACCGATGTAGCTTCAAGCGACATCACGCAACACATCTGATCGATGTCTTTCAACTTGAAGTTGAGACTCAAGAAGACGAACTGATTCAGGCAACAAGTTCGAAGAGGTTGTGCCAGCAGTAGTGGCCTGTAACTCAGATACTACAGCAAGACAGGACTTTTGGTTTCTCTCACTGTCACCAAGATAGTTTTTATCAGCTTTCTTGGAGACCAACAGGGATGTCTCATTATCTTGTACCTTATCTGCATTACTTTCTTTACCATTGCATAACGGGGTACTGTTCTCCAATATTTTTTCCGCATTCTAAATGAGAAACAAGCAGATACATCACATGTTTACCATGTTGTATATGAAACTCATTTCCGTAAATCAGTTCAGTAGTAAAGTGGACAGGATTACAGCATGAAACAAACATATATATATATATACTTTATGGTCTATATCATTCTAGTTTTTGTTGCCAAATCAAGATAGAGACATAGTTCAAATAATATTTGTTCAAGACGAAGCAGAATAGACAGAATATAAGTGTGGGAAACTATAGAGCAATAACAACACTTGTAATGTGCATGACATGAGAACATAACTGTTTATTCAATTGAAACTGGAATCAGCATAGAGCAAGTTACAATAGTGAACCAGTTAAAGAAATAGGTTTAAAACATACCTGTTGCGCCATTGGAGTTTCAATTCCATCCTTAAAATTTGAAAATAGTTGGTATGAGTAAATAAAGTGATGCAAGAGCAAAGGAGTATGAACCATAGCTACAGAACCTGACCTGAGAATAATTATTCTACTCCTTTAAGCGTTGAGCTGGGATTCGGAGTGGTGGTCCTTGTGCTTTGGGCACTGCAGTTCCCTTACTAACTGCTCATGTTTGGGTGCTCTGTGGTGGAGATGGTGTTGTGTCAACTGGAACTGGGTTATTTTCTGCTGGGGTTGGGGTTAGAAGGGGTGTAGCTGGTTCTCTGTCCAACTGGGTAGGGGTACAATCTGCCAGAGTCTGGGTTATGTGTGGTGGGGCTGGTTCTTGGGCAAGTACAACAGTGGTTCTATCTGCATCAACTGGTAGCACTATCTTTTCTGAAGACTGTGTTGTTACTCCCTTAGATACTGCCATCACCCTCTCCAATTCAAATGGCTGATAAACAAGAAAAGTAATTGAATGTACATACATTGTATGATAGACACGTGCAATGGATAGTGGGGAATAAAAGAGGGCATGAAATAATTCACAGTTATGTTGTCTAACCAAATAGGATAGCATGACACAATTTCACATATATGATGCCTAACTAAACAGGATAGCATGACACAATTTCACATTATGATGGCTAACTAAAAAAGATGGAAAGACATAGTTCAAAATATGATGACTATGTAAACAGGATGACATGATATAACTATATAATGTGTTTATTAAATAGGTTGGCATGCCATAATTCACATACATGCCGCCTATGGAAACATGATAGCATGATATAATTCATGGATAGAATGACATAATTCAAAATATGATGACTGTAAACACTAAACAGGATGAGATGATATAACTATATGATGTCTTTATTAAATGGGTTGCCATGCCATAATTCAGATAGATGTTGTGTATGTAAACATGATGGCATGATATAATTCAAATATATGATTTATATAGTAAGCAAGTAAGCAGATGGCAATCCATATATGATGTAAAAACTAAGCAATGCAAGACAACATGCATGACATGGGTAATATAACCCTGCCAAGTTTGAGCATAGACCTCAGGGGGGTAATAGGACTGGTCATCAGTCTCTGAATCCTCCTCTGAGGAGCTCTCTGTAACCAACAAGATGTCTGCTTCAACAGGTAGCACTGTCTGCTCTGAATACCTTGTTTTCACTCCAGATACTTCCATCATCGCTTCAATTGGCTGATGTACATGAAGAGTAGTTGAATATACAAACGTTGTTGACAAATGGAACACGTAATACAAAAAAATGATAGCATGATATAATTCACATATATGATGATTGGCTAAATAGCATGGCATTGCATAATTCACATATATAATGCCTTTGCAACAAGATAACATTTCATAATTCACATATATAATGTCTTGCAACAAGATGGCAATGCATAATTCACATATATGGTAATTAGACACTAAACAGGTGGCATTCACACAAAGCATGTCTAAACTAATCAAATGACATAGCAATGCAAGACACCATACGCACGGTATGAGCAATAGAACCCTGCCAAGTTAGAGCATACACCTCCGGGGGGGGGGGGAATAGGACTGGTCATCTGTCTCTGAATCCTCCTCCGAGGAGCTATCCGTTACCAGCAAGATATGCGCTTCGTCAGATAGCATAGTTTGCTCTGAAGACCTTGTTTTCACTCCAGAATTTTCCATCACCGTGTCAAATGGCTGATGCACACGAAGAGTAGTTGAATATACTAACATTGTTGACAAATGTAATACGTAACGGAAAAAAGGATGGCCTGATATAATTCACATATAAGATGACTGGCTAAGCAGGATGGCTTTGGAAAATTCACATATATGATGCCTGGCTAAACAAGATGGCGTTGACATAAACGAGGAATAAACTAAACAGATGGCATTCACGCAAAGCATGTCTAAACTAAGCAGATGACATATTTGATGTATAAATTAAGCAATGCAAGGCACCATATGCATGATATAACCAACATCAGCATGCCAAGTTAGAGCAAAGACATCAAGGGGTAAATAGGAGTGGTCTTCTCCTTCTGAATCCCCCTCGGAACAGATATCTTCCTCTCGATTACAATCCGAAATGGGTCGAGGGGGGCTGCCTTTGCGCCTACCATGGAGCGACGTCTGCAAGAAATTTTATTGCCACACAAGGCTCGTCTCTTTTGCTCTACATGTTCTGTTCCATTGTGTACAATAACTGACATGCATAGGAATAAAACATAGTGAGATTATGTAAGGAGTGGATGCAGAAATCCAGAGTGATGGTAGCAACCTGTGGATAGACCCAAAACCAATGATAGCAGGTCGATAATGGCTTCAGTTAAAAAATACAGATAATGGCTTCTTTACTATTTGTTTCCCACCCAACATGAAACTCATAGTAGACACCAGAGATTAACCAGATAGTAGATAGATACTATTGATTGCGGCCCCCATATGTACCCCACAACCATTTAAAAACTCAAGTTTGACCATTAGTTTGGAGCTGACTTAGAGTCTAATCGGTGAACAAGATGATAAAGTAGCATGTAATATTAAGCAATGCATAACGTAAGCAGACACGTAAGAGCGTGACCTCTCTTGCGGACCCGTGTAGTCCTCGGGGTCATCTGCTTGGTTGATGATGGTAATACATTTGTCATGGCTGCCAGCGGTGGGGAAAAAGATCTGAAGCGGCGAAAGACAGTCTGGAGGCCGGATCCCTGCTCTGTTGGACCCTTCTGTCACTGGAGCAGCTGAGCTGGGGTGGACGACGGTGCAGCAGGAGCGTGACAAACCACACAAGGTTTTCTTTGACAACTATCTATAATAGAAGTAATTCTGTAAGGGCTCGTTTGAATTGGAGGATTCTAACAATGCAGGGGTAGGAAATACACAGTAATAGGATAGGAATGCACGTGCAAACCAGAGAATTTAAAAATACATGATTTCTGCCAATCTGGGTGTTTGGTTCAAGAATTGGAAGATCACATGATGCAAAGAAGCATGGTGAGATTAAGTCAAACCACAAGAAAATGTACGGTTATAATGCTATTATGCTACTATCTCTTAGTCTTGTGCTTCATGAATAGGAATTTGAAAAGAAGGATAAGTGGATATTAAAATTCCTACGGTTTTTCTTTCAAGGAACTAAAGGAACAAATCCTACAGTTTTCCTTTGCTCCATTCCTTTGAACCAAATGCATGAATAGTAGTACCATAGGAAACTTTCCAATTCCTATGTTTTTCCTTCAAATTTCATTTCAAGCACTGGCGATTCTAGTAGGCAAGCTTGAGCAAGGGAAAGCTTACACTCAAAAAATGTTTTTGTGCTACTTCTACTACTTTGGATCCAGGCCACTGCCCTACTAGCTCAACTCCCAAGCCCATCAATAAATGCACAACTCAAACGCATAGAGATAAATAATGATGGCGTTCAAGAGAGTCCATCACGGATAGCTAAGTTGCCTGGTACCTCACTGCTTGTCTTATAGTAGGAGAAACTAATCGTATTTCACGTTACTATGTGTGCTCAATGGACAATATATATAACATGTAGAGTAAAAAGTAGATGCAACAAGTGTACAACCTCTTTGGCGAAGCCATGTCGATCTCAGCGTGATTGGGTTGGTCGGTGAGGATGATCCGGATGACTTGGCTATCGCAGGCGGGGAAGAAGATCTTAGGTATCTTCAGATGGAGCCTGGGGTACTGCTCCACTGTGATGGAGGGTTTTGTCATTGGAGCAGCTCCAGTGAGTTGTACGACGTCGAGGCTGAAGCAGGACAAGAGAGATAACGTTAACCTAAGTGGAATTCTAATAGCATCTCCAATAGATGACGTAAAATACATAACCACAAAGTGCTAGATGTAAAATACATCGGCCGCTCATCTCTGAACTTAACTGTTAAAACTGAATTTAACTGTCAAAACTAAACTTAACTGTCGAAACTGAATTTTGCTGTCGAAACTAAATTTTACTGTCGAAATTGAACGCACTAGTAGCAGAAAAGCAGTAGCAGCAGTGCGTGCGAGAGCCGGGGTAGCTGGTCGTGTAGCAGTTCATCCTCAACCTCCACCCCCTGAGCCGCCAGCCACCACCGGCCAAACCGCCGCCCCCGCCGCCCGCGGCCGGCGGTGCGCCGCCCCGCCTGCCCCGAAACCACTCCCACCGCCGGTCCGCCGCCGCCCCGGCCATCCCTCTAGGCCCCCCGTGCCGAGCTTTTTCTCCAGCGATTCCCATGCCACCGCCCCACCACCCCTAACCCTAAACCCTAAGATAGATAGTGGGGTACCTCTCCGGCGAGCCCCCCTCCCCACTGCGGCTGGTTCTTCCTTAACTCCGGCGAGCCCCCCACCCCCTAAAAATCGTCTGACCCGAAAGTCGATTCAGTCGACTGAAGTGTAGCCAAATCGGAGCATCATCGCTATCAAGAGCAAGAGCGAGAGCAGCAACGCGAGCAAGAGAAATAGCAAGAGCAGACCAGGCAGGGGACCGAGAGCAAGAGTAGAGAAGCAGCGCGAGCGACAGCTAAAGTAGCAGCAGCTCCTACTGATGTGGACGTCGCCACCGAGGGAGCGACACCATGGAGGAAGTGGTCGGCGACGCCGTCATGGATGGGGCCGCACCATGTCGGCTCGGGACCAAGCACCGACAGCACCATGAGATCGAATCAAAAAGAAAATGTGGTGATCAGTGTACAACCTCTTTGGTGGCGCTGATTAGGACTCAGCTTCATCCGAGGAAACGGTGATGATGCTACTCTTTCGGTGGTGCAGGTAAAGACAGCGGTGTGGGAATGGAGGTGGTGCGAAAGACGAGGGGAACATCGGGGCAGCTCCTTGGAGGTGGAGGACGGGGTGGATGAACCGGCGGGACAACGAGATCAACGATGGATCCTCATCTGGTATGGTGGATGAGGGATGTTGAGGTGTTGCTGTGGACGACGTCGTTGGGGAAGAGGCTCTGGCTGGGTGGCGGATGGAGGAGGGTGTGGGGCTACGCAGGTTTTCGCGGCCTGGGTGTACGAATGGGTGGGCGGATGGGATGGGAGTCGGGAACCATGGCTTAGGGACGCGCTTGTCCAAAATGTGGGGTAAGTTACGAAAGTACCCCACCGATTTGAGCTGGGCGGTTCTTTCGGTTCAGGGGTATCACGGGCATTTGGCGTGTCGGGATTTCACAGGAGGTGGGAGTTTTTGCGCGCGTTGTAGTTTTGCTATAGCAAGGCGCGGGTTGAGATGGAGGGAGTTTTCGGAGCACAACGAGACAAAGATATATCTTAAATATTTCGGGGTAACAAGGCGCGGGTTGAAATTTCCGGACAAGCCTAACATGTATTGTACCAAATCAATTCGGACTTCCGTCGACAAAAAAACAAAAAGAAATCAATTCGCACCACAGAAGAGAGTCAAGTCCCGTGTACTGCACCAAATCAATTCGCACTACAAATGTCATTCAAAACTTTGAATTCATGTTATGTTCAATTAAAATATTTAGCTACGTGCATAATGCATGCAATCTGCTACTGAAATGAACGTTTTAGTTCATTCCAAACGTATATACTACCGCTTCAATATGAACTAAATTTGAATTTGTTTCTCTATTTGAATAAGATCTACAATAATGATTGTTGTGAAGTCAAACCATTTGAATTCATTTCTCTATTTTAATAAGATCTACAATCATCATTATTGTCAAGTTAAACCATCATTTGTGTATTATCTTCACAACACACCACATAATTACTGTCGAGTTAGACATGAACTATGTGTACTATATGAACTTGAACTCAATTTTTTGAATCCACTTTATGTTGATTTCAAATCACAGTACATTTCAAGCTCTAACTAGATCTTCATAATCTAAACCATGTCTCATATGTATAATGTGTTTATCACATAATGTATGGTGCCCCGCCCCTACGCCCACAAGTATTTAGATGTGAGTTGCAAACGCCACACATTACCACAAATTCAAATAAAATATGATATTGTTTGATATATAGTATTGTTTAGATTGTTCGATATTTAGTTGTAAGCTGCAAACGCCACACATTATCACAAATTCAAATAAAATGTGAGATGGTTCGTGTAACTGCATCTAGTGCCCCTTAGTGATTTTGGTGTATTGAAGACTTATAGGTTAAGGGACTGATGCGTTTGTGAGTGTACACAAGTCTATAAGTCTATGAGGAGTTTGATATTTACAGAGAAAGTCGACCCCTAAAAAAGAAGTTCTTCGACTGAAGACTTTGGATTTATGAAGACTTTCCAAAGACTTTGAAACTGAAGAAATTGGTGTAATCCTGAAGACTTGGTATACATTCGAGGAACATGAAGCATGAAGACTTTTGTTTTTGTAGTTTCATTTTCTCTTTCTTGAGTCATAGGAAACACCGTACTATTAAAGGGGGTCGAGGAAATACTAAGGAAAAATTTCCAAGTGATGCTCAACTCAAATCCTACACCTACCAATCCCTTCGAGTGAAGCCATTGGAAATCTCATACAGCTCAGTCAATTTCATCATTGACAGAGACGAAGTCCTTCTGGTCTCTGAGGAATTTGTTCTGACTGAGGAGTTAGGAATTTACCAGTGCGGATTGCCTACACAGTGAGGAACATGATAGCCCTGAGGAATTTGATACTCAAAATTCCGACCGTTGCTGTGCTATGCGCCAGCTGTCCCAAAATATCTACCCACCTAACGGTCATATCATTGAAGGGCATTTATGTCTTATCATGTCGGGCTGCTCCCCAGGCTATAAATAGCCACCCCATACAACCACTAGCTGGTTGGCTGCTCCGATAGAAACTGGCACTTGTCATTTGAGAGCATCCCATCCTCTGAGGACTTTGAGTGAAAATCATCAAGTGAGGAAAACCCAAACCCAAACACCTACAAACCCAAAGTGATTGAGCATCACTGAAGATATTGATCCTGCGTGGATCCGACGCTTGTTACCTTTGAAGACTGTGCATCTTCCAGACGGTTAGGCGTCATGGTCTAGAGCATCCAAGAGGAAATTGTGGATCGCCGAGTGACCGAGTTTGTGAAGGTTTGGAAGTCACCTGAAGACTTACCACGAGTAATTGGGCGAGGTCTGTGTGACCTTAGCTCAAGGGGAATACAGTGATGACTAAGTGTCCTGAGCTGCGTGTTCAGGACTGGGTGTCCGGGACTGTGTGTCCTCAGGTTTAAATACCTAGCCGCCCTAACCAGACGTACACCTGTCACAACAGTTGGAACTGGTCTACCAAATCATTGTCTTCACCGAGCTAACTGGTTCCATTTCCTCAACCCTTCCATTTCCTCATTTCTGTGATGTGTGCTTGTTCATATCTGTTTGAAAACTTTGACTGAAGACTTTCTCTATTTCCATGGCTCGATTTCTTCAGCCTGTCTGTCTTCATTCTGTTTATCCTGTGTTTACGCTTTCTGTACTCTGTGCTTGTTTTCATTTCATCTTGAAGACCATGCTCATGCTCTGTTATGTTTACTTCTGAGTACTTATTCCACTGCAAGTAGTTCTTCACTCAGGAATTTCCTCACCCGCAAATTCTTGAGTGAAGAATTCATAAAAATCGCATATTCACCCCCCTCTAGTCGATATAACGCACTTTCAATTGGTATCAGAGCAAGGTACTCCCTTGTTCTATGTGATTTTGGTTTAACCGCCTGGAGTTTTAGTTATGTCGACCGCAGGTATGATCAAGGTTTCTGCTGGGTGTCCTACCTTTGATGGGACGGACTACCCTTACTGGAAGAATAAGATGCGCATGCATCTTGAGGCAATTGACAATGATCTCTTGTACGTTGTGGAAAATGGCGTCCCCTCTGTCACTCCTACCATCAACACTGCTGATGTGAAGAGATTCAAGCAACTCGACTCTCAAGCGAAGAACATCATATGTGGCCATCTGAGCAAAGGGCAGTATGGCAGAGTGAGTGCTTTAGAGACAGTTATGCTTATCTGGGACAGGCTGTCTAAGGTCAATGAGGGAGTCTCAATGCAGCGTGACTCTCGAGTTGACGTTCTTCGCAATCTCTTCAACCGTTTCAAAAGACTCGACAATGAATATGTTCAGCAAACTTTCGATCGCCTCACTGACATCTCAAATGAGCTTCAAGCACTTGGTGCCACTGATATCACCGACCATGAGGTGGTGAAGAAATTGCTGAGATCGCTTGATTCCTCATTTGATACCTTGGCATTGATGATACAAGAACATGGAGACTATAAGTCACTTGACCCCGCTGATATCCTCGAGAGACTAAACACTCATGAGCTCCAGCTTGCTGAGAAAAGAGATCTCTATGGACCAAGTTATGGTAGATCACGGGCTATGAAGGCCAAGGCAGTGTCTGAATCTGAAGGTGAAGATTCTGGCAGCAGCCTTGGTGACCCTGAAGAACTGAGCCAGGAGCTAGAAATGCTCGTGAGGAAGTTCCAGAAGTTCTCAAGAGGTGGTCACTTTGGTAAATCCTCAAGAAGTGGTGACTTGAGATCAGATTCCTCATCCCGTGATTACAAGAAGAGACTCTGTCATAAATGCAAGAAACCCGAACACTACATTCAAGATTGTCCTCAGTGGGAAAAGGAATCAAAGAAGAAGAAGTACAAGGATTACAGTTCTGATGATTCAAGGAAGAAGAAGAAATCTTCAAAGTCCTCGTCATCAAAATCTTCAAGGTCCTCATCTCACAAGAAGAGCAGCTCCAAGAAGGCTCGGGCATTCATTGGCAAGGAAATGGACTCTGAGGCTGAATCTGAGGAAAATGAGGAAGAGGAGGAATCTGAGGAGTCAGACTCTGGTGTGGCGAGCCTATCCCTCGCTACCGCGTTCGTTAGCAAGTCCATCTTCAACTTTGAAGAAAAGGACCTCCCCAACACTACTGATGACGGCGATGAGGACTATGCTCCCACCTATTGCTTCATGGCAAAAGGCTCAAAGGTACTCAAATATCCCTCCTCTGAATCTAGTGAGTATGAATCTGATGAAAACCTCAAACCCAGCTATTCTAAACTTGCTACGATTGCTGTGAAACTGCAAAAGGCTCTTGAAAAGGTTCAAAACATGCTAGATAAAAGCGATGATATGTTGGGCGAGGAAATGGATCGCACTAAAATTTTGACTGAAAATCTTCAGAGACTTCAGTCCAAGTTTGACAATCTTCAAGGTCATCATAACACTCTCCTATCTGATCATGAGAAGCTTTCTTATGAATTTCTTCAAAGAAAGCAAGATCTTGAGAAGTTAAGAGTGAGTTATGAAGATCTTCAGAAGGAGCGTGATTCATTACTTGCTCAACAGACCAGCGCTACTCAGGATGAATTTGTTCCTCCATATTTGAAGTGCATTGAACGTGAAACTGCTAATTCTTCACCTAAATGCTCAAATACTTCCATTGCTGCAAATTCTTCAACTGCCTCTGTTGTCACTAATTCCTCATCTGAGGACATTGCTAGTATCACTGATGATGCAGGGCTGAAGGAATTGTATATGACAGACATGTACAAAAGCCTCAAAGGGCATCAGGCTCTTTGTGACGTGCTTAAAAGGCAGATCCTCAACAAGAACCCTAGGAAAGAGGGTATTGCCTTTGGGAGGAAACTCAATGCTGATGGGACCTACTGGAGACCTGCGTAGTATCCCAAAACCTCATGGGTTGCTGCAAAGGGACCTTCGGTGGATCCATCTACTTTATATGGCTTTACATGTGAATCTTCATATTCTTCTGATGAGTCATTTGACTCCAACTATAAAATGTTCAAAAATCAGAATGGTGAAGTATTTGCTAGATATGTTGGCACTAACTGCAGGAACGACTCTCCTATGAAGAAAATCTGGGTTCCCAAAAGGTGCCTTGAAAATCTTCAGGTGAATGTCATCATGACCCCACCTGTGAAGAATAGGAACCCCAGATCAAATTCTTCATATGGACCAAACTCCTCACGAGGATCAAATTCCTCAAAAGTATCAAAGTCCTCATATGAGCATCATCGTGCTAACCCGTCTGTTTCGCAGGGAAGATCTAAGGATTATGGATATGTGCATTATTCTTCAAATCATTATGTTCATAAATCCTCGAAGAATTTCTCTGCTTACTCTTATGCTTACCCTAATCCCTCTTATGTGAAACGAAGTGGATTGGCATCTATGCCACCTTTCTCTTATGGAGCTCACGGAATGATGAACTCTTTGCCACCCCTTCAGATGTGGGTGGTGAAGAAAAAGAACTAACCTCTTATGCAGGGTCAGGTCTCCAGACGAACTTAATCATCTGAAGAATTTGCTGGAGACCTGAATTGGCTTGAAAGGACGCAAGCTAATCATGAAGAAATGAATTTTCATTTCTCACGTCCTCATACTGCTTTATTTGTTCTATTGCTTGATGAAATTGATCTGATGAAATTGATACCATATTCTTCACTGATGAAGTATAGAGTTCGTAAGTTGCACTAATTCATCTGCAGGATGATCAACCCAAAGCCACTGAGTGGGTCCTCGATAGTGGATGTACAAATCACATGACTGGTGACATGAGCTTATTAATGGACTCTGCTTTATCTTCATCACATCTGAAGCATATCACCTATGCTGACAAAGGCAAAAGCAAGGTATTGGGTCTAAGTAAGGTTGCAATCTCAAAGGATCGACACACGGACAAAGTCATGCTTGTCGAGTCCTTAGGGTTCAACCTCATGTCTGTCTTAATGTTTTGTGATCTTGATATGGTTGTTGTCTTTGGAAAATATCGTTGTGTTGTGATCATGGAAGCTAACAATTCCAAAGTCTTCGAAGGCTTTAGGAGAGGAGATTTGTATATTGTTGATTTCTCTACAAGACCACAAACCTGCTACATGTCTACTTGCAAAAGCTTCAGAAGGGTGGCTATGGCATCGACGACTTGGTCATGCTGGCATGAGGAATCTGCACACGCTCGCGAAGAAGAAGCATGTCATTGGCATCGAGGGTGTAAAATTCCTCAAGGACCATTTGTGTGGAGCTTGTGAAGCTGGAAAGATGACCAAGGCCAAGCATCCAGCAAAGACTATCATGACTACTACTCGACCATTTGAATTGCTTCACATGGATCTCTTTGGCCCTACTCACTATGCCACATTTACTAATGCTGCATCTTTATATGGCTTTATCATTGTTGCTGATTATTCTCGATATACATGGGTCCATATCATCACTTAAAAAACTGAAGTGCAGGAAGTCTTCAAACGATTTTCCTCGGGGGCTTCAACCAACTTTGGTGTGAAGATCAAGCACATCAGAAGTGATAATGGAACTGAGTTCAAGAACACTGGTCTTGATGACTATCTTGATGAACTTGGTATTACTCATGAGTTATCTGCTCCTTATACTCCTCAGCAAAATGGCGTCGTGGAGCGTAAGAACATGACTCTTGTTGAGATGGCTCACACTATGCTTGATGAGTACAAGACTCCTACTCGCTTCTGGCCTGAGGCAATTGATACTGTGTGCCACATGATCAATAGGGTATATCTTCACAAATTCTTCAATAAGACTGCATATGAACTCCTCACTGACAAGAAACCCAATGTGAGTTATTTCAAAGTCTTCGGTGCTAAATGCTGGATTAGAGATCCTCATCACAGTTCTAAATTTGCACCGAAAGCACATGAAGGTTTTATGCTCGGTTATGGTAAGGACTCGCACACCTACAGAGTCTACAACTCCTATCACCACAAGGTTGTTGAAACTGTAGATGTGCGGTTCGATGAGACTAATGGCTCGCAAAGAGAGCACCTACCTCCTGTGACAGATGAAATACCTCTTGAGGAATCTACTAAGTTCAAGGCTACTAAGGATGTCATTCCTACCGAAGAATCTGCTGAAGAAGTCATTCCAGAACATGAAGAATGTCATGCTGATGCACCTGAGGAAAATGGTGCTGAAGAAAATATTGATCAAATTCTTCAACGACAACCCGCTCATCCTCGCGTTGCAAATGAAGTGTAAATTGATAAAATCATCGGTGACATCAACATTCCAGGTCCTCTCACACGCTTAAGAGCTTCACATTTATCTAACTTTTGTGGGCACTTTGCTTTCGTCTCTATCACAACACTAAGGTAGATGAAGCATTTCTGGAGCCTGAGTGGATTCAAGCTATGCAAGAGGAATTACTTCAATTCGAGCTCAACAATGTCTGGGAACTGGTCAAACATCTAGATCCTCGCAAGCACAATATCATTGGCAGAAAGTGGATCTACCACAACAAGCAAGAAGAAATTGGCCTTGTGGTGAGGAATAAGGCGCGGCTTGTAGCTCAAGGCTACACACAGGTTGAAGGAATTGATTTTGATGAAACTTTTGCACATGTTGCTAGACTTGAAGCTATTCGCATATTACTTGCTTATGCTAACCATCATGATATCATCTTATATCAAATGGATGTGAAAAGTGCATTCCTCAATGGTAAGCTTGAGGAAGAAGTATATGTTGCTCAGCCCCCAGATTTTGAAGATCCAAAGCATCCTGACAAAGTCTTCAGACTCAATAAGGCCCTCTATGGCCTCAAGCAGGCCCCACGGGCGTGGTATGATACTTTGAAGGAATTCCTCATGAAGAAAGGCTTCAAACCCGGTTTACTTGACCCAACTATTTTCACTAAATCTTATGATGGTGAATTGTTTGTGTGCCAAATTTATGTTGATGATATCATTTTTGGTTGTACTGACCAACGATACAGTGATGAATTTGCCTATATGATGAGTGAAGAATATCAAGTGTCTATGATGGGAGAACTAAAATTCTTCTTAGGTCTTCAGATTCGTCAACAATGCAATGGCTTATTCATATCTCAGGAGAAATACCTCAAGGATGTACTGAGGAAATTCGGCATGCAAGATTACAAAGGAGTCAAAATCCCTATGCCCCAAAATGGCCATCTATGCACTGATGAAAATGGTATTGACTCCGATCAAAAGGTATACCGCTCCATGATTGGTTCTTTATTGTACTTATGTGCATCCAGGCCAGATATTATGCTTAGTGTTTGCATGTGTGCCCGATTTCAAGCTACACCAAAGGAATCACACCATAAGGCTGTGAAGCATATTCTTCGATATCTAGCTCACACACCAAAACTTGGATTATGGTACCCCAAGGGCTCGACTTTTGATCTCATTGGATATTCAGACTCTGACTATGCTGGTGATCGTGTGGACCGCAAGTCAACATCTAGCACATGCCATTTCCTCAGACGATCCTTGGTCTGTTGGTTGATAACCCACAAGTATAGGGGATCGCAACAGTTTCCGAGGGTAGAGTATTGAACCCAAATTTATTGATTCGACACAAGGGGAGCCAAAGAATATTCTCAATTATTAGCAGCTGAGTTGTCAATTCAACCACACCTGGAAACTTAATATCTGCAGCAAGTGTTTAGTAGCAAAGTAATATGATAGTAGTGGTAACGGTAGCAAAAGTAATGTTTTTTGGTATTTTGTAGTGATTGTAACAATAGCAACGGAAAAGTAAATAAGCGAAGAATAATATATGGAAAGCTCATAGGCAATGGATCGGTGATAGAGAATTATGTCGGATGCGGTTCATCATGTAACAGTCATAACCTAGGGTGACACAGAACTAGCTCCAATTCATCAATGTAATGTAGGCATGTATTCCAAATATAGTCAACGTGCTTATGGAAAAGAACTTGCATGACATCTTTTGTCCTACCCTCCCTTGGCAGCGGGGTCCTAGCGGAAACTAAGGGATATTAGGGCCTCCTTTTAATAGAGTACCGGACCAAAGCATTAACACATAGTGAATACATGAACTCCTCAAACTACGGTCATCACCGGAAGTGGTCCCGATTATTGTCACTTCAGGGTTGCCGGATCATAACACATAGTAGGTGACTATAGACTTGCAAGATAGGATCAAGAACTCACATTTATATTCATGAAAACATAATAGGTACAGATCTGAAATCATGGCACTCGGGCCCTAGTGACAAGCATTAAGCATAGCAAAGTCATAGCAACATCAATCTCAGAACATAGTGGATACTAGGGATCAAACCCTAATAAAACTAACTAGATTACATGATAAATCTGATCCAACCAATCATCGTCCAGCAAGCCTACGTTGGAATTACTTACGCACGGCGGATGATTATCATGAAATTAGTAATGGAGGATGGTTGATGATGATGACGGCGATGGATTCCCCTCTCCGGAGCCCCGAACGGACTCCAGATCAGCCCTCCCGAGAGAGTTTGGGGCTTGGCGGCGGCTCCGTATCATAAAACGCGATGAATCTTTCTCTCTGATTTTTCTCTCCGAGCACGAATAAATAGAGTTGGAGTTGAGGTCGGAGGAGCTCCAGGGGGCCCACGAGGCAGGGGGGCGCCCCCCCACCCTCGTGGCTAGGGTGTGGGCCCCCTGGTCTTGATCTTTTGCCAGTATTTTTTATTATTTCCAAAAATAATCTCCGTGAAGTTTCAGGTCATTCCGAGAACTTTTGTTTCTGCACATAAATAACACCATGGCAATTCTGCTGAAAATAGCGTCAGTCCGGGTTAGTTCCATTCAAATCATGCAAGTTAGAGTCCAAAACAAGGGCAAAAGTGTTTGGAAAAGTAGATACGATGGAGACGTGTCAACTCCCCCAAGCTTAAACCTTTGCTTGTCCTCAAGCAATTCAGTTGACAAATTGAAAGTGATAAAGAAAAACTTTTACAAACTCTGTTTGCTCTTGTTGTTGTAAATATGTAAAGCCAGCATTCAAGTTTTCAGCAAAGATTATAAACTAAACATATTCACAATAATGCTTAGGTCTCATGTTTACTCATATCAATGGCATAATCAACTAGCGAGCAATAATAATAAATCTCTGGTGACAACACTTTCTCAAAATAATCATAATATGATATAACAAGATGGTATCTCGCTAGCCCTTTATGAGACCGCAAAACATAAATGCAGAGCACCTTTAAAGATCAAGGACTGACTAGACATTGTAATTCATGGTAAAAGAGATCCAGTCAAGTCATAGTCGATGTAAACTAATCAGTAATGAAGGCAAATGACAGTGGTGCTCTCCAGTGGGTGCTTTTTAATAAGAGGAGGATGACTCAGCATTAAAGTAAATAGATAGGCCCTTCGTAGTGGGAAGCGGGGATTTGTAGAGGTGCCAGAGCTCGGTTTTGAAATAGAGGTGAATAATATTTTGAGCGGTATACTTTCATTGTCAACATAACAACCAAGAGATGGCGATATCTTCCATGCTACACACATTATAGGCGGTTCCCAAACAGAATGGTAAAGTTTATACTCCCCCTCCACCAACAAACATCAATCCATGGATTGCTCGAAACAACGAGTGCCTCTAACTAACAACAGTCCCGGGGGAGTTTTGTTTGCAATTATTTTGATTTGATTTGCATAAAGCATGGGACTGGGCATCCCGGTGACCAGCCATTTTCTCGTGAGTGAGGAGCGGAGTCCACTCTTTTTGAGAATAACCCGCCTAACATTGAAGATACAGACAACCCTAGTTGATACATGATCTATTCGAGCATACAAAACATGATATTTATTTAAAGGTTTAGAGTTTGGCACATACAAATTTACTTGGAACAGCAGGTAGATACCGTATATAGGTAGGTATGGTGGACTCATATGGAACAACTTTGGGGTTTATGGAATTGGATGCACAAGCAGTATTCCCGCTTAGTACAAGTGAAGGCTAGCAAAAGACTGGGAAGTGACCAACTAGAGAGCGACAACAGCCATGAACATGCATTAAAGTTAATGAACATTGAGTGCAAGCATGAGTAGGATATAATCCACCACGAACATAAATATCGTGAAGGCTATGTTGATTTTGTTTCAACTACATGCGTGAACATGTGCAAAGTCAAGTCAATTAAATCATTCAGAGGAGGATACCACCCTATCATAAAACATCACAACCATTTTAATAGCATGTTGGCATGCAAGGTAAACCATTATAAGCTCCTAACTAATTAAGCATGGCATATGGAACTATGATCTCTAATTGTCATCGCAAACATGTTTATTCATAATAGGCTGAATCAGGAATGATGAACTAATCATATTTACAAAAACAAGTGAGGTCGAGTTCATACCAGCTTCTCCCATCTCAATCAGTTCATCATATATCGTCATAATTGCCTTTCACTTGCACGACCGAACGATGTGGATAATAATAATAATAGTGCACGTGCATTGGACTAAGATGGAATCTGCAAGCATTCAATAAACAGGATAAGACAAGGCAATATGGGCTCTTTTGTCAGATCAACAATAATGCATATAAGAGCCACTTCAACAATTTAATCATGATCTTCTCCTATCGAACCCCACAGAAAAGAAAAGAAAAAAAACTATATACATGGGAAAGCTCCCAACAAGCAAAAGAAGAACAAGAAATCTTTTTGGGTTTTCTTTTTAATTACTACTACAAGCATGGAAAGTAAACTAATTAAAAGCTACAACTAATTCTTTGTTTTGTTTTTCTTAAGGTTTATTAAACACACAAGAAGAAATCAATAAATGGAAAATAAACTAGCATGGATATTACAATGAAAAAGTATGAGCACCGACATCTAGCAATGAGTGTGTGAACATGAATGTAATGTCGGTGAGAAATACGTACTCCCCCAAGCTTAGACTTTTGGCCTAAGTTGGTCTATGGCCACGGCTGGCTTGGCGGATATCCAAAGTAATAGTTGCGGTCATACTGTGATGTAACAGTCATTGCATCGTGGGCTGCAGCTTGGAGGCGAGCTATCTTAGCTCTCCTCTTATACTCTTCCGCCTCCTGTCTGGTTATAAAATATCTCCCTTTTGCCTGAAAGTCAAAGAAAGTAGAAGTAGGGAGAGCGACGTGATAGGTGCGTCGTCTGTCAAAGATTAGTCAGTACTGGAGGAACTGATCGTTCCTCTCAACAAACTGATGACGAACCATAGCCTCATAATCCAAATAAGCAGGAGGCAACTCAATATCATCCTCACGTATGGTTATACCAAGAAAATTAGCTATGCGGGTTGCATAAATTCCACCAAAGAAATCTCCATTAGATCTATTAAGATGCAACCTACGTGCAATAATGGCTCCCAAATTATAAGATTTATCTCCTAACACAGCACTCCTAAGAATACCGAGGTCAGGGACACACATGTGACATGCTTCATCTTTACCATTAATGCATCTACCTATGAAGAGAGCAAAATAATGTATAGCAGGAAAGTGAATGCTCCCTATGGTAGCTTGTGTTATATCTCTGGACTCTCCCATAGTTACACTAGCAGGAAAATCTCTAAACTCATATTTGTGGGGTTCATTAGTACTACCCCATTGCGGAAGTTTGCAGGCAGTGGTAAAATCCTCTAAGTCCATAGTATAAGAATTTTCATAAAGATCAAACAGGACAGTTTGAGAATTGCGTCAAGATGAAAATTCAAACCTCCTCACAAAGGAACTAGTGAGATAGTGGTACTGACGACACTTTACTACCTCGAAGCTCACAAGATCAGCATTACGCAAATATGCGTTAAATTCTTCCTTAATTCCTGCTCGATCCATGAAGTCCTCTGAAGACCATTCACAAGGCCGCACTGGAGCATCCCTTGGTGGCTCATCATCAGCATCACGCATTGCAAGCCTGGGTCCTTGTTTCCTTGAAGAACCACCTTGGTACATTTTCCTAAACATATTTCTTCCTTTGAAAAATTTCTGAAATTTTTAGTAACTTCAAATAAAAGTAAACCAAACTCAACAAAATTGATAGCAACTACTCCTACAAGTTCCTAGAGCCTATATCATGCATTAGAACTACTTGGAACCATATAAATTTGGCATGCAAGCTCAAGAACATGGTCACCTAGGCAGCACAAATTTGCAATGAATAAAGCACTAGAACAAAAACTAATTGGACCAATGGAGGAGTCACATACCAAGGAACAATCCCCCAAAGCAGTTTTGTGAGAGGTGCCTTGAGCAAGGAGATCGAAAATCGCAACAAAAGGGGCTAGAACTAGTGCCTGAGCTGGATAATGGTGTTTGTGGGAGGAAGAAGGAGTGTGTGGGTGCAGGAATAAGTGGAGGAGGGCCACCGTGGGCCCACGAGGCAGGGGGAGCGCCCTCCACCCTTGTGGCCAGGTGGATGCCCCCCATGCTGTGTTCTCAGTGCCAAATATTCTCAAATATTCCAAAAAATCATATTTAAATTTCAGGTCATTTGGAGAACTTTTATTTTCGGGGTATTTTTATATTGCACGGATAATTCAGATAACAGACATAAAATACTATTTTTACTTTATTTAATATAAATAACAGAAAGTAAAAGGAGGGCACAGAAGGTTGTGCTTTCTAACTTCATCCATCTCATGATCATCAAAAGGAATTCATTAACAAGGTTGATCAAGTCTTGTTAACAAACTCATTCCGAATAACATGGAACCGGAGAAATTTTCAATAACATTATGTTACCTCAACGGGGATATGCACATCCCCAATAATTAGAATATCATATTTCTTCTTGACAGTAGGAAGAGGAAATTAAAAACCTCCAAAAATAATCGATGAAAGTTTTCCAATAGAATTAATACTATGAACTTGAGGTTGTTTCCTCGGAAAGTGTACCGTATGCTCATTACCATTAACATGAAAAGTGACATTGCCTTTGGTGCAATCAATAACAGTTCCTGGAGTATTCAAAAAGGGTCTTGCAAGAATAATAGACATACTATCGTCCTCAGGAATATCAAGAATAACAAAGTCCGTTAAAATAGTAACGTTTGCAACCACAATAGGTACATCCTCACAAATACCGACAGGTATAATGGTTGATTTATCAGCCATTTGCAAAGATATTTCAGTAGGTGTCAACTTATTTAAATCAAGTCTACGATATAAAGAGAGAGGCATAACACTAACACCGGCTCCAAGATCACATAAAGCAGTTTTAACATAATTTCTTTTAATGGAGCATGGTATAGTGGGTACTCATGGATCTCCTAACTTCTTAGGTATTCTACCCTTAAAAGTGTAATTAGCAAGCATGGTGGAAATTTCAGCTTCCGGTATCTTTCTTTTATTAGTAACAATTTCTTTCATGTACTTAGCATAAGGATTCATTTTGAGCATATCAGTTAATCGCATACGCAAAAAGATAGGTCTAATCATTTCAGCAAAGCGCTCAAAATCCTCATCATCCTTTTTCTTGGATGGTTTGGGAGGAAAAGGCATGGGTTTTTGAACCCATGGTTCTCTTTCTTTACCATGTTTCCTAGCAACAAAGTCTTTCTTATCATAATGTTGAATCTCTAATTGTGGGTTATCAAGATCAACAACAGGTTCAATTTCTATATCATTATCATTGCTAGGTTGAGCATCATCATGAACATTATCATTAACATTATCACTAGTTTCAAGTTCATTACCAGATTGTGTTTCAGCATCAGAAATAGAAATATCATTTGGATTCTCAGGTGTTTCAGCAATAGGTTCACTGGAATCATGCAAAGTCCTATAATTTTTCTTTTCCTTCCTTTTAGGAGGACTAGGTGCATCTATATTATTTCTCTGAGAATATTCTCAATTCTCTTAGGGTGGCCTTCAGGATACAAAGGTTCTTGAGTCATTTTACGAGTTCTAGTAGCCACTCTAACAGCATAGTCCTTATTCTTACTATTCAATTCATTGAGCAAATCATTTTGAGCTTGATGTACTTATTCTACTTGAGTGGTAACCATATAAGCATGTTTACTAATAAGTTTAAGTTCACCTATGACATTAGCCATATAATCACCCAAGTGTTCAAGCATATCAGCACTGCGTTTTAATTCTCTACCAAAATAAGCATTGAAGTATTCTTGCTTAACCATAAATTTATCAAACTCATCTAAGCATGGGCTAGCAAACTTGGTGAATGGGATTTCAGCTTTATCATATCTATAGAGAGAATTTACCTTTACTACCTGTGTCGGGTTATAAAGACCATGTGTTTCTTCAATAGGCGGTAAATTAAGAGCTCAACAACGTCTCGGAACTGGTCAAATGTCCAGATCCTCGCAAGCACAATATCATTGGCACAAAGTGGATCTACCGCAACAAGCAAGAAGAAAATGGCCTTGTGGTGAGGAATAAGGCATGGCTTGTAGCTCAAGGCTACACATAGGTTGAAGGAATTGATTTTGATGAAACTTTTGCACCTATTGCTAGACTTGAAGCTATTCGCATATTACTTGCTTATGCTAACCATCATGATATCATCTTATATCAAATGGATGTGCAAAGTACATTCCTCAGTGGTAAGCTTGAGGAAGAAGTGTATGTTGCTCAGCCCCTAGATTTTGAAGATCCAAAGCATCCTGACAAAGTCTTCAGACTCAATAAGGCCCTCTATGGCCTCAAGCAGGCCCCACGGGCGTGGTATGCTACTTTGATGGAATTCCTCATGAAGAAAGGCTTCAAACCCAGTTTATTTGACCCAACTATTTTCACTAAATCTTATGATGGTGAATTATTTGTGTGCCAAATTTACGTTCATGATATCATTTTTGGCTGTACTGACCAACGATACAGTGATGAATTTTCCTATATGATGAGTGAAGAATATCAAATGTCTATGATGGGAGAATTGAAATTCTTCTTAGGTCTTCAGATTCGTCAACAACGCAATGGCTTATTCATATCTCAGGAGAAATACCTCAAGGATGTACTGAGGAAATTCGGCATGCAAGATTGCAAAGGAGTCAAAATCCCTATGCCCAAAAATGGCCATCTATGCACTGATGAAAATGGTATTGACTTTGATCAAAAGGTATACCGCTCCATGATTGGTTCTTTATTATACTTATGTGCATCTAGGCCAGATATTATGCTTAGTGTTTGCATGTGTGCCCGATTTCAAGCTACACCGAAGGAATCACACCATAAGGCTGTGAAGCATATTCTTCGATATCTAGCTCACACACCAACACTTGGATTATTGTACCCCAAGGGTTTGACTTTTGATCTCATTGGATATTCAGACTCTAACTATGCTGGTGATCGTGTGGACCGCAAGTCAACACCTGGCACATGCCATTTCCTCGGACGATCCTTGGTCTGTTGGTTGATAACCCACAAGTATAGGGGATCGCAACAGTTTTCGAGGGTAGAGTATTCAACCCAGATTTATTGATTTGACACAAGGGGAGCCACAGAATATTTTCAAGTATTTAGCAGCTGAGTTGTCAATTCAACCACACCTGGAAACTTAATATCTGCAGCAAGTGTTTAGTAGCAAAGTAATACGATAGTAGTGGTAACGGTAGCAAAAGTAATGTTTTTGTTATTTTGTAGTGATTGTAACAATAGCAACGGAAAAGTAAATAAACGAAGAACAATATATGGAAAGCGAATTATGCCGGATGTGGTTCATCATGTAAATAAACGGAAAAGTAAATAGGCAACGGATCAGGGATAGAGAATTATGCCGGATGTGGTTCATCATGTAACAGTCATAACCTAGGGTGACACAGAACTAGCTCCAGTTCATCAATGTAATGTAGGCATGTATTCCGAATATAGTCATACGTGCTTATGGAAAAGAACTTGCATGACATCGTTTGTCCTACCCTCCCGTGGCAGCGGGGTCCTAGCGGAAACTAAGGGATATTAAGGCCTCCTTTTAATAGAGTACCAGACCAAAGCATTAACACATAGTGAATACATTAACTCCTCAAACTACGGTCATCACCGGAAGTGGTCCCGATTATTGTCACTTCGGGGTTGCCGGATCATAACACATAGTAGGTGACTATAGACTTGCAAGATAGGATCAAGAACTCACATATATTCATGAAAACATAATAGGTACAGATCTGAAATCATGGCACTCGGGCCCTAGTGACAAGAATTAAGCATAGCAAAGTCATAGCAACATCAATCTTAGAACATAGTGGATACTAGGGATCAAACCCTAACAAAACTAACTAGATTACATGATAAATCGCATCCAACCCATCACCGTCCAGCAAGCCTACGATGGAATTACTCACGCACGGCGGTGAGCATCATGAAATTCGTGATGAAGGATTGTAATGATGATGATGACGGCGATGGATTCCCCTCTCCGGAGCCCCGAACGGACTCCAGATCATCCCTCCCGATAGAGTTTAGGGCTTGGCGGCGGCTCCGTATCGTAAAACACGATGAATCTTTCTCTCTGGTTTTTTCTCTCCGAACACGAATATATAGAGTTGGAGTTGAGGTCGGAGGAGCTCCAGGGGGCCCATGAGGTAGGGGGCGCGCCCAGGAGGGCAGGCGCCCCCCCACCCTCATGGCTAGGGTGTGGGCCCCCTGGATTTGATCTTTTGCTAGTATTTTTTATTATTTCCAAAAATAATCTCCGTGAAGTTTCAGGTCATTCTGAGAACTTTTGTTTCTGCACGTAAATAACACCATGGCAATTCTGCTGAAAACAGCGTCATTCCAGGTTAGTTCCATTCAAATCATGCAAGTTAGAGTCCAAAACAAGGGCAAAAGTGTTTGGAAAAGTAGATACGACGGAGACGTATCTTTGGTCCTCGAAGAAACAGAGCTGCGTATCACTATCTACTGCTGAAGCTGAGTACATTGTTGCTGGTTCTTGTGGTGCTCAACTGCTATGGATGAAGCAAACTCTCAAGGACTACGGCGTCAACGTGAAGAATGTGCCACTCTACTGTGACAATGAGAGTGCCATCAAGATTGCTCTTAACCCAGTTCAGCACTCGAAGACAAAGCACATTCAGATTCGTCATCATTTTCTTCGTGATCATGTGTTGAAGGGCGACATCTCTATTGAGAATGTGAAGACTAAAGAACAGCTAGCCGATATCTTCACTAAGCCCTTGGATGAGAAGAGATTTAGCAAGTTGCGGTGTGAGCTAAATATCCTAGAATCTTGGAATGTTCTTTGAAAAGGACACTCATCCTAACACTTATGCAAAATTGATGACTTAGATGTGCAACACATGAAGAAACATTTTTCTTCAATCAATCAAGAATAACACTCTAAGTGTGAAGAAATTAACGAAGAATTTGATTCTCAGAACCATACGACAATTATACGCGGTGTCTGAAATCATCATTCTTATACAGTGGGTCACGCCACCACCAAAAGTTGAAAATCTTCAATTTGAGTTTTTCCTTAGCTTTGAAATTCCTCGGTTGTTTTTCAACTTGCATTGTCTTCACTCTTTCCGTCGTTTAGCATAGAGGGGGAATGTTCGTCGTGTTCTTCGTCCAGGGTAATTAAAAGTTACTTTTAGTACCCATGTTGATTCGGATGTTTTCTTCAAATCCTCAAAAGGTGTTTATTCTTCAAATCCTCACACACTGGACACCTCACATATCATATGTTCTTGATCTGTTTCCCTAAGCAACATTTTTCTTCAAGATTCCTCAATTGTGTGGATTTTCTAATCTGTACAACTCTGGAACCTAAGTCAAAGAACGCTTAGTGAAATTCCTTAAGATTCATCCAGTCAAATTCCTCAAACTTGTTCTTATTGCAAAACTTCTGAGAACACACATGACCTCTCCAAATTCCTCGCAACTATACTATGTTCACAGGTATACATGTCCGCTGCTGAATCACTAGGTTCTCATCAACTTAACTCATTTGCAGCGTTCCTCTAAGAAAAGTTGCACACCTCTTCAGAGAATTCCATTTCTCAAATTCCTCAGCTGAAGAAAATGGCTGACGTAAGAAGCCACAGAAGGGAGGAAAGAGGCCTGAGGTCAACACTGCGTTTGAAATCCCTAAGGATATCTACAAGGATTATTGCACTCCTGATGAGGCCAAACATGGCAAGGAGGACAAAAATCAGCACAAGGTGTGCATACAAAGGATAGAGAGGAGATGGGCACGGGAATGGAGGGAGTACAGATATGTTACTCCCAAGTATATGAAGAAATTCGCTCTTAATCCTCCATGCCCAAGACCTCCATTGGCACCTGGCCAAGAAACTGATCCCACAAGCCTCAAGCGTGGTGAGGATTATCCTGATGAATGGGCCAAGTGCCAGGCCAAGCTAGCCAAAGTAGCTAAGGAACGAGTGAGGAAATTTAATGAAGACTCTGTTGCTTCCACTGTTGAGGCCTCTGCAAGCAAGCCAAAGAAGGCCATGCCAAAGAAGCCTACTCATAAGCCAAGTGCTTCAACCCCAATGCCCTCACGGCCAGATTCTTCAAAGCCCTCACGGCCAATTCCTCAAGCCGCACCAGCTCCTCCAAAGTCCTCAGCTCCTCCATCAAAATCCTCAGCACCTGTGCATCTCACCATGTGCCAAAGGACAACAGGCATCTCTATTGCCTCAGGAGCTTCTGCTAGTTCTTCAGCTGCACCAAATTCATCAACTGGCCCCTCTCTGCTGAAGACAAAGGCCACTGCTGGACAAGGCTCTCGACCAAGTACTCACAAGAAGCAGGTCGCCTTTCTAGTACCGTCCGAAGATGACAAAGCTGATGATGAAGAACTCACTGAAATCATCAGAGATAGGTAACACAGGGCCGCTAGAGCCAAAGGCAGCAATGTGCCATTGATGCTGGATCCAAAGTTGATCCTAGACTTCATTGACTTGTGGCACAAGGACCCCAACACACCTCTGCCTGAGATGAACCTCACTCCTGGTCAAAGTCATATGCTGACTCACTTCATTGATGAAGAAAAATGGAAATTTGAACAGGGAAGGAGGGTGAAGAAAGCGCAGTACAAGAAAGAGCGCTTTCTGAAGCAAAACATTCTGAAGCTTTCACCTGAAGAACTTGTTACTCTTCAATCTGAGATAAACAAACTGAGTGATGAATTTGATCACTACTATGTTGCCTGGCTTAGAGCCAAAGTCAGATTTGTAAAGATAACTGAACAGTTCAATTCCAATGTTGCAGCCCCAACGGAACAAGAAAATCCTTAGGCTGAAGCATCTGCTCAGCCTACTGAAGAAAATGCCACCACCGCTGATGATACTCAGGCTGTTGAAGAAAATGCTAGTACCAGGGCTGATGACTGCATTCCAGCCGCTGAAGAAATTACCAAGGCAACCACTAGTGTTGCGCCTGAAGAAAATGAAGAAGTCAGGGCAAATGCATCAGTTGTGCATGAAGATCTTGAACCAAATTCCTCTGCTCCTCCTACACCTACACCAACTCTGATCCTTCCATCTGCATCAGATGTGAAGAAGACCAAGGCTACAAAGTGTGCAGCTGTGAAGAAAAGGAAGGCATCAACTGCATCAGATTCTTCAGCTCCGAAGAAGATGAAGCTGCTGACCAGCTCGTTTGAAAATCCAATTGATGTTGTTCCTGTCTCATCCATGCCATCAAAGGAACTCGCTCCTTTTGATGAAGAATATGTGATGCCAAGCGGATCTGATGAATACATTCCTTCTGCTTCTTCTTCAGAGCAGTTGGATGAAGAAATTGAAGTGGATGCAATCCCTTCAACCCCAATAGTCTCATCGCCCATGCCTTAGTTTACTGCTGAAGAGGTCGGCATTGAAGAAATGAATGAATAAGAGGATGTGGACATTGGGTGCACAACTCCAGTATTGAACGACGACTTTTGGGAAAGTCAGGACCCCAATTCCCCTTTGTTCACACCCCTACAACAAATTCCTCAGTCCCCTATCACTACTGAAGTACAAATGGGATCTGAAGAACCTCATGCCACACCATCTGTCCATGAAGAGATTCTAGCCACTAGTGCTGAAGAAAATGTAAATGAAGAATTGAAGTCCCAGGCTGCCACTGAAGAAGAACCTGAAATTCCTCAGCCTGCGGAACCCGAGATCGAGATCCCTGAGGTTGTGATGCAATTGACTGACACTCCTCACCCCAAGCCAAAGGACCCCTTCTCAAAGAAGCACAAATTCAAGGCGGGTGACTTCTTCGGCGAGCATGTATTCTTCACGGACTACAATCCTTATGACTTTGCTCGTCTTAGGAGGAAGCGCTTCTGGACTGCCAGCCAGGCCAATTTCTATTCTTCACTGCTCTTCAACAAGGATAAAGTCTTCTACCACAAGCATATTCCTCACATGGACATGGAATCACTGCCTTGCTTCTCTCATGTCCTCAGTGTGCTTCATGACGCAGGCCTCCTAAACTTTTGCTATGACATTGTTGATTGGAATGAAGAGCTTATTCTTCAGTTCTATGCTACACTGCACATCACAGGTGATGCTGATGATATCAACACTTGGGTATTGGACTGGATGACCGATAATACTCATTATAAGGCACCGGCCTCTGAATTACATCATGCCCTGCCCATCAGTCCACCCCTTGAAGGAGCTCGTTGCTTGTACCAGGAGCCTGAACTCACTGCCCATTACATGCAAGTGCTAATGAAGCCCCTGAAGCCCGGTCAAGCCCCAAGGACCAAATTCCTCATGAAGGAATTGTTATATGTGCCCAGAACAGTCTATCACATTCTAACGAGGACAATGAGTCCTATCAAAGGCCACGACTCGTCTAATGAGGAAATTGTTGGCATCATGAAGAATCTGCTATTCAACATCATACATGGCATTCCTGTCAATTATCATGATTTCTTCATGAGGACTCTGGCAAATGTTGCACTCTCTTCATTTGAGTTGAAGCCTTATGCTCCTTGGATTATGAGATTCCTTAGAACAAGGTATTCACTAAACTACAAGGCTGATTTTCAGAATCACCTCAGCTACCTGCCCCCAATTGAAGTCCTCAAGGAGACATATTCCTCAGCTGATGAAAAGGGCAAGGCACCTGCTGTCATTGATGAAGGCATTCATCCATTGGATGGTCAGTTTCGCAAAGCTGCATCTTATTCCACCAATGATGACTCTGCCACTCATGATTCTGCTGCAAATGCATCCAAGCCAAATCCTCAAGCCATAGCTCCCAGGGTGACGACTGACCGTGAGCTACTTCTTAGTCTTCACCAGAAGGTGGATCGAAACCATAAATGGGTTAAGCGTCAGTTTGGTTCTCTTCTTCACAACATGACTGCTACACATAATGCAGTGAAGAAAAACCATTACTACCTCCATGAAGTTTTTGGTCGCACCTGGGCTATCTTATCACATCTGTATGGTGAAACAGATCTAAAGCAAATGGGTCTCAAGGAGAACTTTGATTGGTCTGCACCTCCAGCGGAGAAATTCAAGAAGGTCAAAGTTCCTTCCCTGGTGGCCAGCTCATATTCTTCATCCCGCGACACCGACAAGTATGAACACTTGGACGACACTGCGGCAGGCCCTACAACAACAAACGACCCCAACAACGCTGGCGCTCCTCCATCAACTTGATATTCTTCAGGGGTGTTAGTCCTCATTTTCGATCCTTTTCGTCATTCGATGACAAAGGGGGAGAAATTTGAGTTAGTCTTCAAGCGGGTCAATCTATATGGGCATTTTTTTCTAAGTTACACCTCTCGTTCTTTTGAAGACTTTGCTGGATCGAGTTGTAAACTTAAACTCTATGGTGGTCTGATACTTTTGCTGAGTTTTTCTGCATGCTTATTCCTCATTAATGTTAATGCACGCATGCTGAATTACATCAGTCACCATATTTCATCATGCATTTCAAATTCTTCATATTATATGATAAATGCGTGTATGAATTACAAGATATAGGGGGAGATCTCCATGATTCTACTCTTCGAAGTGTGCATTGCTCCGAAAGCAAATTTCTCACTATGCACATCTTCAGAGGGAGTTCTTCTATATCTTGCAATCCTATTCCTCAATTTCAGTATTTACACTTCTTGTGTTTATCCCCATTGAAAACTTAACCTATATTGTCATCAATCACCAAAAAAAGGGGAGATTGTAAGTGCATATAGTGCCCCTTAGTGATTTTGGTGTAGTGAAGACTTATAGGTTAAGGGACTGATGCGTTTGTGAGTGTACACAGGTCTATAAGTCTATGAGGAGTTCGATATTTACAGAGAAAGTCGACCCCTAAAAATGAATTTCTTCGACTAAAGACTTTGGATTTCTGAACACTTTCTGAAGACTTTGAAAGTGAAGAAATTGGTGTAATCATGAATACTTGGTATACATTCGAGGAACATGAAGCTTGAAGACTTTTGTTTTCGTAGTTTTATTTTCTCTTTCTTGAGTCATAGGAAACACCGTACTGTTAAAGGGGGTCGAGGAAATACCAAGGAAAAATTTCCAAGTGATGCTCAACTCAAATCCTACACCTACCAATCCCTTTGAGTGAAGCCATTGGAAATCTCATACAGCTCAGTCAATTTATTGAGTGATAAAGATGAAGTTCTTCTGGGCTCTGAGGAATTTGTTCTGACTGAGGAGTTAGGAATTCGCCAGTGCGGATTGCCTACACAGTGAGGAACATGATAGCCCTAAGGAATTTGATACTCAAAATTCCGACCGTTGATGTGATATGCACCAGCTGTCCCAAAATATCTACCCAGCTAACAGTCATATCATTGAAAGGCATTTATGTCTTATCATGTTGGGCTGCTCCCTAGGCTATAAATGGCCACCCCCGACAACCACTAGCTGGTTGGCTGCTCCGAGAGAAACTGACACTTGTCATTTGAGAGCATCCCATCCTCCGAGGACTTTGAGTAATCATCAAGTGAGGAAAACCCAAACCCAAACACCTACAAACCCAAAGTGATTGAGCATCACTGAAGAGATTGATCCTGCATTGATCCGACGCTTGTTACCTTTGAAGACTGTGCATCTTCTAGATGGTTAGGTATCATGGTCTAGAGCATCCAAGAGGAAATTGTGGATCACCGAGTGACCGAGTCTGTGAAGGTTTGGAAGTCACCTGAAGACTTACCATGAGTAATTGGGTGAGGTTTGTGTGACCTTAGCTCAAGGGGAATACGGTGAGGACTAAGTGTCCTGAGCTGCGTGTTCAGGACTGGGTGTCCGGGACTATGTGTCCTCAGGTTTAAATACCTAGCCGCCCTAACTAGACGTACAACTGTCACAGCAGTTGGAACTGGTCTACCAAATCATTGTCTTCACCGACCTAACTGGTTCCATTTCCTCAACCCTTCCATTTCCTCATTTCTGTGATGTGTGCTTGTTCATATCTGTTTGAAGACTTTGACTGAAGACTTTCTCTATTTCCACGGCTCAATTTCTTCAGCCTATCTGTCTTCATTCTGTTTATCCTGTGTTTACACTTTATGTACTCTGTGTTTGTTTTCATTTCATCTTGAAGACCATGCTCTTGCTCTGTTATGTTTACTTCTGAGTACTTATTCCGCTGCAAGTAGTTCTTCACTCAGGAATTTCCTCACCCGCAAATTCCTGAGTGAAGAATTCATAAAAATCGCCTATTCACTCCCCTCTAGTCGATATAACGCACTTTCAGTTTGACGTAGTATGGTTTGGATTGTTCGACATTTAGCTGTGAGTTGCAAACGCCATGCATTATCACATTATGGTATAACTTGTGCAAAACCACAACGCGCGTATCATCACTATATTCATGCATGCATGTGTTTATAACACTATGATCTCCTATTCAAATATATGAATCCACTTTCATATCAAATTATGATCTTTGTTTGCCTCTTACACCCACACAATCCTCTAACCTTTGTAGCTAGCATTAACTTCCTCTCGTGCATGCACCCTCCCTCCTCACCCTACCCCTCCCTCAGCATTCTATCCATCGCTCACATTGATTTTTTTTTCTTTAGGTCGTTCTCCCACAATCTCCACAACTCCTTTCCGACACACACCGATCGATAAACCTCTCCAGCAATGTCTGCCTACAACATACACATGCACCTTCCATCTCCTCCTTTCTGTGTCCATGCCTCGTGTCTCTCATATGGTCCCACACACGTGTAAACTCTCGCACCTCTTTTCATCGATCTCACATCGCACACTCCTCCCCCTATCTAGCTAGTAGCTCGGCCTCTCGCACCACCTCCTAGCTCCATTCTCTCTATCTATCCATCTCGCTGGGCCTTATTTGCCTCTAACAAATGGATGTACACCGACCGATCTCCCGCTATGCATATAGCTAGCTAGGTCCTTATAACTCGTTTTCCCCACGCGTCGATCGATCTACCTCATTAGTTATGTAGCTCCCTTCCTCCGACAAACAACAATTGATCTACCGATCTAGTTAGGTTTGCTTACCAAACACATGGTTCCCCTTCATCATCCATGCATGTGTCCCGACACATCTATCACACACAGGCAGACACAGAAACACATCCCCACTCTTATTGATAATATTGCAGTTCTACCATCAATTTGTCTAGTAGGCCTCTCCCACCATCTTCGAGAAGCAACTCCAGCACTCTACCCCTCTCCCTCCCTCCCTCTCTCCTCTCTCTCTCTATCTATCTCTCTCTCTCTCTCTCTCTCTCTCGATGTCCCAACCTATTTCCCATCCTTCGATTATGTATGGATGTCGACCGATCTCCCTCAAGACATAGCTGGGTCTCTCCTTCTCAACACATATACGAGTCGTTCTACATCTCTAGTTAGGCCTTTACCTCCCCCCCACACACACCGATACAGCGAGCACTCTAGTCATATCTCCCTGCCACACACAAACTTGCCATGTGCCCTGTAACGTTCCAGTAGGTCAGTCTCCCTATATCTTTGACTTGCACACACAAAATTTCGATGGCTCTCTTCATCGATCTCGCACCCACCCACTTGATCCTCTCTTTGACTCTATCGATTTGTATGACCCCTCCCTTTCTTCTCGTGGATCGCCCCCTCTCTATATGATATAGATAGGCCTCTATTTAACACACATTGCATGTGTCAAATTTTTGTTTGAGATGTCATCGACACATATTCCCACAAATACATTCACGAAATCACCCCCCCCCCACAAAAAACACTCACGAACGCACACGCCATCTGTCTTTGTATTTATCTGACACACACCCACGTAGGTGGGGGACGTGTACGAAGAGAAGAGGTGCACGCACGGCACACTTACTCCCGCCTCTTTCCCAACCACACCCACACGGGTACACGGTGGATCTCATTTTTGTACGAAAAGGTAGCCCACGTGGTAATCTGACATGTTTACTGGTTGTCCACTTGATGGAGGATCGTCTACCACAGGTGAACAAACAAATTGTGACTTGATGTGTTATGTTAAAAAAGAGGCAAACCATGCGGGGCCTACCTTAGAGGCAAGGCTCTATACACTCGAGATGCTCTGTACATATTACTTTTGATGTGTCCCGTCAACTCGTAGAACGAGGAGAAGCTTGCTTAGTATGTCATCTCCCCCGCCCATGGGCGCGGTGGCTCGCACGACGAGGTGAAGCTTGCTTACTATGCCTTACGCCCGCTCCCTCGCCCACGCACGCGGTGGCTCGCAGGACGAGGAGAAAAATTTACTACTCCCTCTGTTTACTCCTCGTCCCTACCTTGGTTAGAGAGATTATCATATTGTTTGGAATATATATCCTTTAGTAGATTTCAATATGAACTACTCCACTAGTACATACTCCAAACACTGATGTATATAGACGTATTTTAGAGTGTAGATTCACTCATTTTGCTCCGTGTGTAGTCCATATTGAAACAGACGTAATAGTATGCACTCTCCCTCACCCCTCGACCCTCGCCCACATGGACGTGCAACAATTCATTAGGTCTCATATAGCCAGAATGATATATACTGCAGTACCATTATTGCTCGACTTCCCGATGAGGCGAAGAGCCAATCGCAAGGTTAATATTTTGGAGATGCCAAGCACAAGTTTTATAGGAGAACGAGTAGTACTAGTACTAGTAGTACGTACCAGTGGTACGTATCGTACGAGGAACAAGGCAACAAGATGCATGTTTTGCGTGACGGTCTCTTCTTACAGGACGTGCTAGACCTAGTGGACCTCATTGTTGCAATGGGACTACTCCCTATCATAGATGGAACGATTCAGAGTGGTGGGAAACGGGCATAATTCGGAGCTGCTTAGTCTTAAACCCCATGAAGAAGTCCCATCGAAAGGAATAGTCATCCTCTACACGTGCTCCTATGTAAAATGAGTAAATGAGACAAAAAGAGAAAGATATAAAGTAAAAAAATAACCAGCCTTAGATCCAGCCCTATTGTATCAGTGAATGATATTTCTACGTCGTGATTGACATGGCTATATTATTAGCCATGCTACGGAGGTAGAAGCGTATTTTTATTTATTCACGGAGGTAGTAGCGGATGGGTATTCAACGAGGAGTGAAATGATGGCTGCTTCCTCGGTCAAACATAGAGAAAGGTGGGCCTCATGATTTCACGGCTTATTAGTCATTATTACTGCCTATACTCTTTGCCCGTATATAATAACCGCGTGGTAGTATAGTAGTGGGCTATACTTGTAATAACCATGCTCGAAGAGAAGAGGTGCACGCACCCACACACGTAGTGTACTAATAGTAGCACTCTTTGCGTCTTTAGCGTCTTCCCCAACCACACACGTGACACCGGTGGAGCTCATTTCTGTAAGATGATGCAGCCCACATGATAATTTGACGCATCTAGTAGTAGTTACTCACTTATAAATAATGGAGGGTCGGGAATCACGCATGGACGGTGCCGCATCATTTATAAATAAAGTTTTTTTCTTCAGTGGCACGTATGCAATATAAATAGGTTCATATGGAGAGAAAAGGAAACCGCTCCACTATATACATAGCCAGGACGATCCTACATGGTTGCTTGCTGGGGTTGCTCTCTTCACACTCTCTCGCACAAAATGATTGTGGCCACATCTCTAACATCCGGGCGGCTCACGTCCACCGAGGGAAGGGGTGGATGCTTAGTCTAGATGCGGTCGCCATCGTCGACGGTGAAAACCCACTGTCGGCACGTCCTGATCAGGGGTCCCCATCGTTCTCTCTCACAAATCCGGTGAGGTTGCCTTCGTCCCTTGCTCATTGCCGCGACGTGGGCAGTTGCCGCCTCCCGCCACCCTCCTCTAGGTTGAGCTACGTCCCGACATCCCTCGGGTACAACTTCCTTTATAGCCGGCTTGCACCACTACTCCAACTGCCCACATCACTCCATGTGGATATTCCTCTACTCTTTTGCCCCGCACATACCTCTACTGGCTTCTGCGTACTGTATATGTAATGAGTTTACGTCTCATCTACTAGTCCAGTAATCTTGTTCTAATCATGCTTCTTCAATTTTTTTGCCACAGGGATGCTCATCTCGATTTTGGTGAAACTACACAACATGATCCGATGGTCAAAGGGTTGCAAACTTCATTTCTTCGGAAGCTCCAACGTTGCCAGCAAATTAAAGCCTGGTTAGGGTTTACGGTTGCTGGGCTAGGGACTGCATGGATCATTTTTTTCTTTAGGTACCTCTATTCCAAAATAAGTGTCAACTTTAGTAGTAGTACAACTTTGTACTAAAGTTTGCATAAAGTTGAGACACTTATTTTGGAACGGAGGGAGTACATATTGGCTATGATATGTCAATCATTGAGATGCAATAGCATGCATGTTAGTCTCCTTTGTATTTGATGAAATGTTGCAACAGGCAACCTTGGACGCAAGATACATGAAACAGAAGCTGGAAGCTTCATAGCATTGTATAGATTTATCTCGCTCAGAAATTATAGTACGTACTATACTAGTACTATGTAAAGAGTTAGGTGTCGCATGGTGTCCAGAAAATATGGTGATAGTGTGAGGTGGGCCATGTAATCACTTAGCCTGCATGTTTTCACTGCTTTCGCACTCCTCCGCTGTAAGAATGGAGAAAATTGTAATCTAGTAGTACCTCCTTTTGCTGAAAGCGTGGGACATCCAGCAGTCATACCACCTCAATAATAATGACCAATGAGCCGTCAAATCACATAGACCCAACAATAAGTTGGACAGACAAAGCAACCATCACTCTTGAATCTGCTTCTCCCTTCAACGCTAGGTCGCGTCCGCTCTGCCCGGGCATGAAGGCGGCACCGATTCTTTGGAGTGGTGCTAACCGTTTCAGGCAGGAAGCGTGCGGGGGCGATGGAGGGGCTTTGGGTGGGCCAGGCCGGTCAGGAGCGGGCGTGGCAGCTGTCCGCCTGTCCTGACTGGATGCCCGGAAATGAGAGGATGCACCGACTCTCGCGGCTAAATCATACACTACACACCATCTCTCTGTAGGAGTAGGTCGATGTATCACTCTCTCTAACACACACACACACACACACAGGTTCATAGAATAGGAATATCCTGCGAGTGCGAAGCCACATGAAGTGAGATACAAATGGAGTACGTACAAGAAGAGAAGAGCTGATGAATATACCATCAAACCTAGACTGAGGAGTAGTACTCCCTCCGTCTAGGTGTTAAGTCATCTTACGAAAATCAGATATTCCCAAAATGTTTAGGCGTCGTCCATTAACTTCACATCTCAATCCCCTCATGGCCTTGTTGCTAGCAAGCGTTGTTACTTAGGGAGCGTTTGGATCCTTAGCAAGAACAGTTTATAGCCTAGCTGGGCAAGGTTAGGCATTTGGAACTGTTAAAATATGTTAGCTTTTGTGGGCCAGCTAGCTTGGGTGGTCTAGAAAACCCTTGCTAGCTCAGGAGAGCCAGATCTGCTCGCTTCCGAGGGCAAACTTCGCGCATAGAAAAATCGGTGACCCACTCATGACAATGATTTTCACGGGGCAAGGCTAGTAAGAAAAATAACTAAACCGTTTGACCAGGCAAGGTTGGCAAAGTGAAAGCTGGCTAGCTGGGCTAGCCACAGTGGGAGTAACTTAGGTACTAGTAACATAGCACATTCCAAGAAAAAATTGCTTATGTGGCATGGAGTTAATGAGGAAAGAGATGTTTGTGGTAACATAATATGTTACTGTAACATAACACACCCCGAGGTAAAATAAGTCTATATCTCAATTAATGAAGACTTGCATGTTACCATCCATATGTTACTACCCACTATGAAGGTAGTAACATAGACTAGTAATATGCCCACTATGACCAGCCTAAGTAATGTAACCAAACACTCCTTACTCTGCCTTGTTATCTCCCCCGGAAACCCAATGCATGGAGTGCAACTACACGTTGATCAGTCAAGAAATCAAAGTCGGCTCGCATGCGAGTTAATACGTGGCCCTGCATGGTAGCTAAAACGACATCTCTTAGTTGTTGTGATTAATTGTTGTGTTTAGAGACAAAAATCGGGGCTTTGATTGGAGGAAGAACCGGTCAAGTTTCTCCTCCTCCAATCTGCTTGCACCTTGGTCCCGCTGCACCTTCTAACATGACTTAGGGCATCCACAATGTTGGTTTTTCTCGCCTCTAACGCCGCCTCTAGTTCTTTTGCACCGTCGCCATACATTGTGTGCACAGCCTCTTGGAAAAATGCCTAGCGACGCCTCCAAGGGAAGAGGCGGCCTCCAAGCCTCTCGCCTGATTAAAATAATCTCTTTACCCCACTTGTCATTCACTAGTTTGTACAAGTGCACATCATTGAATAGGAAAAACTACATGCTTCGGCGGTATATTATATTTGAACCTGGGGTCCACTTAGGGACAATGTGGAGTCGCTATACATTACACACTTTTCAGCTGAAATTAGAGGTTGGACGAGGGGCCCACCTTAGAGGCGGCGTTGCCTCCAAACATTGTGGATGCTCTTACACCTAGACGGAGGGAGTAGTACGAGATACGGTGGCACACTAACTTAGGTCGAATACAAGTGCCCAAAATTATTGGAAGAGAGCAAAATGTACGAACTAAATAATTAAAAGAGTAAAATGCAATGTTGGTCACTGAACTTATCGTATAAGTTCACTTTGGTCACTGTACTCAAGAATACGGTCAATACGTCACTATATACGTGATGAGGTGATTATACGATCACTGCGAGATCGTATAGCTCCGTATTCATCCATTTTGACCACACAAACCTCCAATTGTGATTAACTAGTGGCAAATATAGTTTTCTACCTTTAGTAGCGGCACACGCATGCAGCACACAACTTGCAGTGCATGCCCATGCACTAGCACGGACTCAAGTCGCATGTTGGCCTCTATTGCCGCAAGTCCATGCAGTACCTCGCCTGTTGTCCGCCGTTCCCTTTGTTGACCCTGCCACCTGAGGTCATCGACCCGTTGCTCTACCACTACGCCAAGTCCGAGCTCTCGCTGCTTGTGGCGCAACACATATGAACTCCATATGCGTGAGATGACATGGCCGTCAATGATGATTATGATGACACCCACACTAGGTCGCTCTACTTGCCTTGTCCGCACGATTGTCGTGCAGCTGCCGAAGTACGACCCTGTGTCCTCAACTTCGTCGCTGGTCGCCAGTGTGTGCGTGCTATGTGCTAACTAGTGTGTGTCTGCCTGTTGCGTGCTAGTGTGCAAGTGCATGCATGTGTACTATGTGCATGTTATAATAAGGATTCACTTAAAATAGTACGTGAGCGAACAGAGGGATCAATTGGACTGTGTTCACGAGTAGTAGCTAGATGTGTGAGGTAAGATACACCCCTGGCGCTTTTATTTTTTCTTATTAATTTGTTTGTTTCACCCTGTGACTGGTGGAACCCAACATACTACATGGAGAGAGGTAAGGTGACTAAGGTTGCATTATTTCTGTACTACCAACACTGCTTTAAATCCCAAAAGACCTTACCACCAATGCCACATGACACGATTATGATTTAAATCCCAATGACTCCCACGCAAAAAAACATGACATGTTTGTCACACGAATGCAGGAATGTATATGATACGTCTCCAACGTATCAATAATTTTTGATTGCTCCATGCTATATTATCTACTGTTTTGGACATTATTGGGCTTTATTATCCACTTTTATATTATTTTTTGAACTAACCTATTAACCGGAGGCCCAGCCCAGAATTGTTGTTTTTTTTGCCTATTTTAGGGTTTCAAAGAAAAGGAATATCAAACGGAGTCCAAACGGAATGAAACCTTTGGGAACGTGATTTTCTCACCGAACATCATCCAGGAGACTTGGACCCTACGTCAAGAAATAAAGGAGAAGGCCACGAGGTAGGGGGCGCGCCTACCCCCCCTAGGCGTGCCCTCCACCCTCGTGGGCCCCCTGTTGCTCCAATGACGTACTCCTTCCTCCTATATATACCTACGTACCCCCATACGATCAGATACGGAGCCAAAACCCTAATTCCACCGCTGCAACTTTCTGTATCCATGAGATCCCATCTTGGGGCCTGTTCCGGAGCTCCGTGGAGAGGGCATCCATCACGAAGGGCTTCTACATCAACACCATAGCCTCTCCAATGAAGTGTGAGTAGTTTACCATAGACCTTCGGGTCCATAGTTATTAGCTAGATGGCTTCTTCTCCCTTTTTGGATCTCAATATAATGTTCTCCCCCTCTCTTGTGGAGATCTATTCGATGTAATCTTATTTTTGCGGTGTGTTTGTTGAGACTGATGAATTGTGGGTTTATGATCAAGATTATCTATGAACAATATTTGAATCTTCTCTGAATTCTTTTATGTATGATTGGTTATCTTTGCAAGTCTCTTCGAATTATCAGTTTGGTTTGGCCTACTAGATTGATCTTTCTTGCAAAGGGAGAAGTGCTTAGCTTTGGGTTCAATCTTGCGGTGTCCTTTCCCAGTGACAGTAGGGGCAGCAAGGCACGTATTGTATTGTTGCCATCGAGGATAACAAGATGGTTTTTTTATCATATTGCATGAATTTATACCTCTACATCATGTCATCTTGCTTAAGGCGTTACTCTGTTTTCTTGAACTTAATACTCTAGATGCATGCTGGATAGCGGTCGATGAGTGGAGTAATAGTAGTAGATGCAGGCAGGAGTCGGTCTACTTGTCTCGGACGCGATGCCTATATACATGATCATACCTAGATATTCTCATAACTATGCTCAATTCTGTCAATTGCTCAACAGTAATTGGTTCACCCACCGTAAAATACTTATGCTCTTGAGAGAAGCCACTAGTGAAACCTATGGCCCCCGGGTCTATCTTCATCATATTAATCTTCCAATACTTAGTTATTTCCTTTGTTTTTTACTTTGCTTTTATTTTACTTTGCATATTTATCACAAAAATACCAAAAATATTATCTTATCATATCTATCAGATCTCACTCTTGTAAGTGACCGTGAAGGGATTGACAAACCATTATCGCGTTGGTTGCGAGGAGTTATTTGTTTTGTGCAGGTACGAGGGACTCGCGCGTAGCCTCCTACTGGATTGATACCATGGTTCTCAAAAACCGAGGGAAATACTTACGCTACTTTGCTGCATCATCCTTTCCTCTTCAAGGAAATCCAACGCAGTGCTCAAGAGGTAGCAAGAAGAATTTGTGGCGCCGTTGCCGGGGAGTCTACGCAAAAGTCAACATACCAAGTACCCATCAAAACCCTTATCTCCTGCATTACATTATTTGCCATTTGCCTCTCTTTTCCCTCTCCCCCACTTCACCCTTGCCGTTTTATTCTCCCTCTCTGTCTCTATCCTCCCTCTCTTTCTCTATTTGCCTCTTTTTGCCTTCTGCCATTATGTCTGAAATTGGGGAAATTATTGTCGATATGGACAACAATAATATCATGAAAAATTCTGATGCTCCTGCTGAGGAACTCCCTATCTTACATACAAAAAAATTCCGTATTGGTAGTGGTAATATTATTGGTAAAGGAATTATCCAAGATTTCTTTACTTGTGCCGGTGTTTTTCCTTCTATGGGTAGTTCTATCCTTCATAGAACTAGTAGTCTTGCGGACGCTATTGCCATGCTTGTAGTTGAACTTGAAAGACAATTCATGCACTTGCACCCTTGCATACAAAGAATTTTCCTAGAATTTTCTAATATTGAGCATTCTTCTGTTAAGCGTGCCGCTACTATCTTTTTGGCTCATGAGTTTATATTTATAATAAAAGAGGCCAAAGAAATCTTTGCACATTATAGGGTGGACGCTTGCCGTCCTGCTATAGAGGCTATCCTTTTTGATCAAGAAGAAATAATGCGATTTCAATCTCTAGACTATGTTGCTTTCAATGAAAATCTTAGAAAAAGGGTTCCTACCAATGTTCTAGTTGATATAATTTCTGAACTTAATTATGATTTGGCTATTCAAAATAATTAACTAGGTTATTCTCTTGAGTATGGGCTCACAAAGTTCTGTCAAAAGAATGCTTATAATGATGAATTGGTTGTGCAATACGAAGGGCCAAAGGAGGAACCTATACCTCCCAAAGTTGATCTTGGGGACTTTTGTCCCAGTAAATTTAGCCCTTTCGATTACTTTTGCTTACCTCAAAGAAAACTTGCTGCTGAGAGTAGAGAATATGAAATGAGTTTTAATGATCTATCTTACTATTATGGAAATACCTATATCTATCCTTGCTTTTTATGCCTAGCTAGGGGCGTTAAACGATAGCGCTTGTTGGGAGGCAACCCAATTTTATTTTTATTCCTTGCTTTTTGATCCTGTTTAGTAATAAGTAATTTATCTAGCCTCTTTTTAGGTTGGGTTTTTTGTGTTTAATTGGTGTTTTTGCCAAGTAGAACCGTTGGGAAGACTTGGGGAAAGTCTTGATATCTTGCTGTAAAAAACAGAAACTTTAGCGCTTACGAGAACTGCTGCCATTTTTATTTGGAAAGTGCTATTTAGTTAATTATTTTTTAAGATGATTAATAGATAAATTCCTCACGTCCAGAAATTTATTTTAGAATTTTTTGGGTTCCAGATCTTGCGCTAACTACAGATTACTACAGACTGTTCTGTGTTTGACAGATTCTGTTTTTCGTGTGTTGTTTGCTTATTTTGATGAATCTATGGCTAGTAAAATAGTTTATAAACCATAGAGAAGTTGGAATACAGTAGGTTTAACACCAATATAAATAAAGAATGAGTTCATTTCAGTACCTTGAAGTGGTCTTTTGTTTTCTTTCGCTAACGGAGCTCGCGAGATTTTCTACTTTAAGTTTTGTGTTGTGAAGTTTTCAAGTTTTGGGTAAAGATTTGATGGATTATGGAACAAGGAGTGGCAAGAGCCTAAGCTTGGGGATTCCCATGGCACACACAAGATAATCTAAGGACACCTACAAGCCAAAGCTTGGGGATGCCCCGGAAGGCATCCCCTCTTTCGTCTACTTCTATCGGTAACTTTACTTGGAGCTATATTTTTATTCACCACATGATATGTGTTTTGCTTGAAGCGTCTTGTATGATTTGAGTCTTTGCTTTTTAATTTACCACAATAATATTTGATGTACACACCTTTTGAGAGAGCCATACATGATTTGGAATTTGTTAGAATACTCTATGTGCTTCACTTATATATTTTGAGTTATATAGTTTTGCTCTAGTACTTCACTTATATCTTGTAGAGCACGGTGGTGGATTTGTTTTATAGAAACTATTGATCTCTTATGCTTCACTTAGATTATTTTGAGAGTCTTAAATAGCATGGTAATTTTCTTAAATAATCCTAATATGCTAGGTATTCAAGATTAGTAAAAAAAACCTTATGAGTGTTTTGAATACTAAGAGAAGTTTGATGCTTGATGATTGTTTTGAGATATGGAGGTAATAATATCAAAGTCGTGCTAGTTGAGTAGTTGTGAATTTGAGAAATGCTTGTGTTGAAGTTTGCAAGTCCCGTAGCATGCACGTATGGTAAATGTTATGTAACAAATTTGAAACATGAGGTGTTCTTTGATTGTCCTCCTTATGAGTGGTGGTCGGGGACGAGCGATGGTCTTTTCCTACCAATCTATCCCCCTAGGAGCATGCGCGTAATGCTTGGTTTTTGATGACTTGTAGATTTTTGCAATAAGTATGTGAGTTCTTTATGACTAATGTTGAGTCCATGGATTATACGCACTCTCACCCTTCCGTCATTGCTAGCCTCTTCGGTACCGTGCATTGCCCTTTCTCACATTGAGAGTTGGTGCAAACTTCGCCAGTGCATCCAAACCCCGTCGTCGGTGTCAAAACCGGCGGATATCGGGTAGGGGGTCCCGAACTGTGCGTCTAGGTCGGATGGTAACAGGAGGCAAGGGACACGAAGTTTTACCCAGGTTCGGGCCCTCTTGATGGAGGTAAAACCCTACGTCTTGCTTGATTAATATTGATGATATGGGTAGTACAAGAGTAGATCTACCACGAGATCAGAGAGGCTAAACCCTAGAAGCTAGCCTATGGTATGATTTTTGATGTGTATGTTGTCCTATGGACCTAAACCCTCCGGTTTATATAGACACCAAAGAGGGTTAGGGTTACATAGAGTCGGTTACAATGGTAGGAGATCTGCATATCCGTATCGCCAAGCTTGCCATCCACGCCAAGGAAAGTCCCTTCCGGACACGGGACAAAGTCTTCAATCTTGTATCTTCATAGTCCAGGAGTCCGGCTATCCGAACACCCCCTAATCCAGGACTCCCTCAGTAGCCCCTGAACCAGGCTTCAATGACGACGAGTCCGGCGCGCAAATTGTCTTCGGCATTGCAAGGCGGGTTCCTCCTCCAAGTACTTCGTAGCAGGTTTTGAACATAAAGATAGTGTCCGGCTCTGCAAAACAAGTTTTCCACATATTGCCCTAGAGAGAATAATATTTACACAAATCTAATCTATTGACGTATTCCGTAGTGTGACACACCATGGCCAAGCCTTTATCCGAGTCGTTTCATCATCCCACCTCAGCGCGTCATGCGAGGCGGTTTCCTTGGCACGTCTTGTCAAAGCAGAGATCGTGTCCCCTTAATCCGGGATTCTCATCAATACGGGCGTGGGTAACCCAACCGCTTCTAGGACTCCTAGATTATAGGCAAGTCCAAACGGACACGCAGAGGACGCTCGATATTCACCCTCTTTATAAAGGGACAAGGCTTTTTATTTTTCCCTCCTATGCTCAATCGAATCCTTCCCCTACCTCAAGCTCCAACGCCCAAAGTTCAGGTCAGGTGCTCTGAACCTTCAGTCATGTCCAGATCTAGCCTTCAAGGCCGATGGGTGCCTTCCTCCGTCATGGAAGAAGACGTCAAAAAGTTGAGGGAGGCCAGATATCTGACTGCCGAGATTCGGCATCGGCTGCCTCCCCGGGGCAGGCCGTCCCCTCCCCCGAACCCAACGAGAGCGTCATGTTCGTCTCTCACTTCCTCCGAGGTCTAGGCCTTGCATTAGATCCTTTTTTCAGGGGCTTGATGTTTTACTACGGGCTAGATTTCCATGATCTAGCTCCGGACTCCTTTCTTCATATCACGACATTTATTGTTGTGTGCGAGGCCTTCCTCCGGGTTACCCCTCACTTTGGCCTATGGCTCAAGACTTTTGAAGTAAAGCCGAAGATGATCGAGGGGCAACATGCGGCGTGTGGAGGTGCTTCAATACGCAAGATGACGGGAGCTGCATGGCCCAAAGGCTCCATTCCAGAGGTGTCTGAATTGTGGCAACAGGAGTGGTTCTACATCACGGCTCCTAGAAGTGCCAAGTGGGCGGCCGCCCCAGTTTTCCGCCCCGGCCCTCCACCACAACTGATGTCATGGATTAGCAGAGGATTGAGCTGGGGTCCAGCCAAGGACGTGCCTATACTGCAAAGCCGCATTCAAGATCTCTTTAATGGAGATCTCAGTTTGGTCGCGATAACTCAAGTTATGCTGGTTCGTCAAGTCCAGCCTTGCAAACATCGGCCTCTTCGATTGTGGGAGTTCAATCCCGATGGACCGCGCACCATTCAAAATTTCCTCGGCCTGACGCATGAGGAGATGTACAAGTCATTCTTCGGACCTCAAGTGGAGTGTCCGGAAATCACCGAGGACGTGGGCCTGAGTAGTAACCGCGCCGCTGAACAGGTAAGGCACCTCCCGATCGAATGTACTACCTCTCCTTTGATACGAAGTTATTTCTGAGAGTTCGCTTTTTTGACCAGGACTGGCTAACGAAGGCGAAGTTGATTCGGTGCTCGGCTCCCCTCCCTGAGGGTTTGGAAAATCCGGTATTGGAAAAGATGCTCCAGACCGCACCTTGCCCGGAGCCCTTGAAGGAAAATGCGGGCGGTCGCGGGCCCTCAATGCTGCCCATACTAGCCGAGGGAGCGAGCGTCTCCGTGAAGGAAGACGACCAGAAGAGGAAAAGGATTGCGCCCGGGGATTCGGAAGACAAAGCTTCCAAACGGGAGAAGAAGCTTCCCACGGAGGGTCCTGCCCCAGGGGGTGCGGTTGCCGCACAAAGTCCGAGGGGGGATCAATCCTCCCACGAGTCGTAAGTGACCCAAAGTACCTTAATAGTATGTCATCCTTTCTTCTGAGAAAATAACCACCGCATATATCTTTGCAGTTCGGGCCTTAGCCCCTCTCAAATGAGCTCGTCTTCGGGGGATCTTCTTCCAGAGATGATGGAAAGCGAAACGCCTCCTCCGGACTCCTCCGCTCCGGAAGCGGGCGACCCTGAAGTGTCGTCGCGGAGGGCCTCTCCGAGTCCGGCGAGGCCAGAAGATAATCCCGTCGACCCCCGAAGCTCTCAGTGTCCGGCTCCCGAAGAGAGCGGACAAAAGAGTCCGGCACCGTCTAGTATGCGGTCGGATGTTCTGAGGGAGTTGGTGGGGCGAGCGGCCATCTCAGATGAACACTGTGTGCTGATGAATACGGTGATGGAGAGAATCTCGTCCGCCGAAAGCAGATTGCATAAAGCTTTTATGAGTCTACTGACAGGTTTTGAGGTACGTAAAATAATGTATGATAGTCCTGCACATGCTAAGTATGTCCTGTGTAGATCGTAGCCCCTGAGACTCTGGTTGTCGTCGGAAACGACGACGAACAGAGGATCATAATCCCAGGTAGTAACCATACTGCCTCTATGAGCAGGTGATGGAAGCTCCGATGGCTAGCCGGAATAGCGAGTTCGCCCATTTAAGATGGCAGTTGGATGCAGCAGACGCCGACATCGAGCTTGTTAACAAAAGGCTTGACGAGGCACAGGGTAAGTGCTATTGTATGGTAAACGCCGCATAGTAAGGGCGGCATGAAGTCAGTATATTTAACATGTTATGCCTGCAGATGGAGCTGCCACTATTGAAGCCTTGCGGGCGGAACTTGCCCGAGCCAAGGAACAAGCAAAATTGGGTAATGTGGCTGCTTTGAAGGCGGCAGAAGAGTTGCGAGCCGAGAGGGCCGCGCATGGCGAGAGCCGGGATAAGATGGCCAATATGGCCATAGAATTAAAAGCCGCCGTGGACCGTTGTCGGGTTCTTGAGAAGGAAAACCAGGCGAAGTCATCGGACCTTGAGAATGCTGCTGCAACGGGAAAAGACCTCCGCTCTGCTATGAGGGCAAAGAAGGAGGAGCTGCGGGAAGCCAGAGATATTGTAGCTGGGAAATCCTTTATGTTGCAGAGGAAGTTCGGAGATCCACGGTATGCCCCTCTGGATTGGTTGTGGAGTTCGGAGGATGTGTATATGGATTTGGCGGCGAGCGCTGCCGATGCGGCCAAGTACTTCCAGAGTCAGATGAACCGTGAAGTAGACCAGCTATTTTGGAAGCAATTCCTTTCTCCCGAGCGTCCGCTGTCATTGACTGACCAATTAGCCGAATGGGCCGAACTGAATAGGTTGTCCAGACTCTCCATGAGGTCTGTTGTGGAGCAGCTATGGCCGGAGAGGTCAAAACCGAGCAGCTATTTCAGCTTGGTGCAGCAGTTCCTTGACGTGGTGCCACCTATAAATGCGATGAAGAGGTCGGCGTGCATAGAAGGCGCACGAATGGCCTTTGCCCGTGCTAAAGCATACTGGGCAGAGATGGATGCTACCACTATTGGAGCACAGGATTTGGCCATAGGTCGAAGGGCTGCTGAGCACTACTTTGAGGAAGTTCTTGAGGGTGCTCGTTTGATAGAGACCCGGTGCTCAAAAAATATTATCTTTGAGTGATATGTAATCTCATTGTAAGCGAAATGCTTTTATAAATTTTCATAAGGCTACTTTTATACTTTTGCCTGAAAGTAATGTGATGCCTCCTGGGCGGCCGTTTATGTATACATGTGTATAACCTGAAAGATTGCAGTTGTCGGCTTCAACCCCCACGCATATAATGCGGAGGTGTTCGCAGAAACACGTGTTCACACTTAACCCAACGTCTTGGTCCTATTAAGGAGGTGATAGCAGAGCGAGCAAGGCAACCGGACTATAATGCTTTAACACTTTCACTTAGCCATAGGAGTTTGACAGTGGGGCTACTAGATAGCCCCTGGTGGCTCCGTACTCTCCCGATCCCGGGGTGCGTACATGCCTGGCTGGAAAACGACCCTTCCTTAAGGCGGAGGAATTCTAACATTCCCATGGGTCATCGAGTGGTTGACCAGTCTCATGCTAGACCATGACAGTCAGTTTTCGGCTTTCTCTACTGAGGTGCTCGTCCGGATGAACCAGGGCACACTCGCAGAAGTTCTCCTGGTGCTACCTTAGCCGGTAAAGCGGAACGTAAGGCACCAAAACACAGGAGCCGGGCAAACCCAACATTTGACCAAAGACGATGATTCGGAGCTGATGCATATAGGGCCAAACTCGCGACGCCGAACACTCCCTAAGGTATTCGGTCTTTATGGTATAAACCAGGCCTAAATAATGGCCTTTGTAAGAAGCCCCTTATGTCCAGGTACGTGCATTGGTCTGGCGTGGCCACATGCCAAGACGTCAGCATCCTTCTCAACGGTGGATATGTATCAACAAGAGACAGTAAAAAAGGTTTACGCAGGGTCTTAATCTAAAAAGAATCCTTGGAGCGGGTCCCTGCTGCACGTCTGCGCATGTGTCTCCGTTGTGCCGTATCCTGGACGGGTGTAGCACGATGATCGTCTGTAAAAGAGAGGAATAAGGTAAAAAGTTGTCATGCAATAATATAGTTTGTTAAAGAAACTATGCATAATTCAAGATGAGGAGAGATGGCCGCGTGTCTGCGCACGTTGAGCCCCTTGTATTGACGAATAGGGGTGTGACCATTTATTCGGTATAAGTAGTGGCGCCGGACTTGATTAGTTGTGTCTGAGGTCTTGACGACCTATGGGACGCTTTGGCTAGTCCGGGCGCCTTTAGTGTGCGGCTGCCAAGGCAGCCTCACTCTCTTTGGCGTGCAGAGATCGCTTGATATTTCCGTGCACTGAAATGATGTCGCGTGGACCGGGCATCTTGAGTGTGAGGGAGGCATAGTGTGGTATTGCATTAAAGCGAGCGAAAGCGTCGCGCCCGAGCAGTGCCTGATAGCCACTTTGAAATGGAGCGATGTGGAAGGTTAAATGCTCGCTACGGAAGTTATCGGGGGAGCCGAATATAACTTGTAATAGGAGGGAGCCCGTACAACGAGCCCCTGGGCCTGGCGTTACTCCTTTGAAGGTAGTATTGCTATGGCGAATTTGTGTTGGGTCTAACCCCATCCTGCGGATTGTATCCTGATATATTAGGTTTAGGCTGCTGCCGCCGTCCATCAAGACTCGTGTGAAGTCATATCCGCCAATTACTGGGTCTAATACCAGGGCCGCCCATCCTGTGTGTCGGATACTTGCTGAGTAATCGCGATGGTCGAAGGTGATCGGTTGAGACGACCATTGGCAGGACTTCGCGGTGACAGGCACTTGGGTAAGTTTTTCTAGGGGTGCCGCATTGTTTTTCCCTTGATCACGTGTAACACGTTTACTGTTTTGACTTCTGGTGGGAATTTCTTTTGTTCCCCCTGTCTTGCTTGGGAGGCTCATCCTCGTCTTCACTTGGTGTATCCTCCCCCTTGTGTACGGCGTTTAGCTTGTCGGACTGCTTGAAGACCCAACATTCTCTGTGGGTATGATTAGCAGGTTTCCTAGGGGTACTGTGGATCTGACATACTTGGTCTAGAATTTTGTTGAGGCTGGACAGTTCATCCCTGGTGCCTTTAGTGGGCGGCTTTTGACCTGGTCGGGAGCTTTTGAATCCGGCATTTACTAACGTGCCCTTCGTGTTGTCTTCTTTATTCCGGCGTTTGTTGTTGCTATTGCGCCGTGATTTCCCATTTCCATCTCTAACTTCAGATGTACTGGGGTCGCTGGTGCTGCATCTGGCTAGCCAACTGTCCTCACCCACGCAAAAGTGGGTCATGAGGTTTGTTAATGCGGCCATCGTTCTCGGCTTATTTTGGCCAAGGTGTCTGGCGAGCCATTCGTCATGGACACTATGCTTGAAAGATGCCAAGGCTTCGGTGTCCGGACAATCGACAATCTGGTTCTTTTTAGTAAGAAACCTATTCCAAAGCTTTCGGGCTGACTCTCCGGGCTGTTGAGTTATGTGACTCAAATCGTCCGCATCCGGAGGTCGGACATAAGTTCCTTGAAAATTTGCCCGAAAGGCGTCTTCGAGCTCTTCCCAACTTCCAATGGAGCTTTCGGGGAGGCCTTTGAGCCAGTGACGAGCTGGCCCTTTGAGCTTGAGGGGTAAGTACTTGATGGCGTGGAGATCATCTCCTCGAGCCATATGAATATGAAGGATATAGTCCTCAATCCAAACCCCAGGATCTGTTGTTCCATCGTATGTCTCTATGTTTACGGGCTTGAATCCCTCTGGAAATGCATGGTCCAGCACCTCATTGGTGAAACATAGGGGGTGTGCGGCACCCCTGTAGCTGGGTGTACCGCATTGTTCGGATGTTTGTTGTGTTGTATTGTATGCTGGGGCGCGCTTGCATGGTCCATAGATGGATCTTGTTGCGCCGTCCTTTGGGTGCGAGCCCTCGCATGGGTCGCGTGTTGTATTGTGAGTGGCGTTGTATGTCGTTCTGTGTTGATAGAGGGGTCGTCTATCCGACCAGGTGGCTGCTTTGATATTTGGTTGTGGGGGGTCGGAGGCCTCCTCATCGAATTCAGGTAGCAGTTTCCGCCTTGGGTAGCTCTTGGAGGGGCGATTATCGCCGTACATCGCTGCTGTGCTGAGTATTTTACTCCATCTAATTTGGAGTGTGTCTTGCGCAGCCTTGAGCCTTTGCTTCTGGCTTTTCAGGCTCCTTGTGGTAGCAACAAGCCTTTTATGGGCATTCTGCTGCTCCGGGTGCCTGTCCGACGTTATGTCGTCCGGACCATTATCCTTGATGGATTTTGTTTGTTCGGTTTGATTATCCGGATTGCCGTTGTCCGGCAGCGGTTCGTCCTGCTCCAGCGCTGGGTCTGTGGGACCGCTATTTTTGTCGGGGCGGGATTTGGGGCGGCGCTTGCGTCACTGTTTTGACTGCTTTTCGAGGGAACAAGCCTTCGGTGCGTCCTTCCGCTCCTCGTCGTCATCTTTTGGTGCGTCCACCATGTATACGTCATATGACGGGGTGGCGTTCCAGGGCCCAATAGGCGCTGGTTCTTCATCATCTCCTTCATCGGCGTCCATACCATTGATGTCTTCGGAGTCGAAGTCGAGCATGTCGGTTAAGTCGTCGACAGTGGCTACAAAGTGGGTGGTGGGTGGGCTTTGAATTTCTTCATCGTCCGTACCCCAACCTTGCTGACCGTAGTCCGGCCAGGGCTCTCCTGATAAAGAGAGAGACTTTAGTGACTTCAGGATATCTCCGAAAGGCGAGTGCTGAAAGATGTCTGCGGCAGTGAACTCCATGATCGGCGCTCAATCGGATTTGATTGGCAGGGGCGCGGAGGGTTCGGAGTCCGGTGAGGAGTCCGGCTCCTTGGAGTCACGAGTCTCGCAGAGTATGGGGCTGGTGTTTGGCCCAATCTCCGTTTGGATCGCAGCCCCTGAGGTGGCGTCCAACCGCCCATCCTCGATCGGCGCAGTTGGCTCCGAACTAAGGGTCGGAGCCGGTGCGGATGCGGCCTCCAGGGCACTGTTTGGCGGCGGAGTTAGATCATGCTCGTCGTGACAGTGCGGCGCGCTCAGCAGTGGCTCGAATCCGTCGAAGATCAAGTCCCCGCGGACGTCAACCGTGTAGTTTAAAATTCCAAATCTGACCTGACGACCAGGGGCGTAGCTTTCGATCTGCTCCAGATGGCCTAGTGAATTGGCCCACAGTGCGAAGCTGCCGAAGACGAAGATCTGTCTGGGGAGGAAGGTCTCACCCTAGGCTGCATCGCTATTGATGATCGTAGGAGACATCGGGCCTGACGGCGACGACACACAGGAACACTCAATGAAAGCACCAATGTCAGTGTCAAAACCGGGGGATCTCGGGTAGGGGGTCCCGAACTGTGCGTCTAGGCCGGATGGTAACAGGAGGCAAGGGACACGAAGTTTTACCCAGGTTTGGGCCCTCTCGATGGAGGTAAAACCCTACGTCCTGCTTGATTAATATTGATGATATGGGTAGTACAAGAGTAGATCTACCACGAGATCAGAGAGGCTAAACCCTAGAAGCTAGCCTATGGTATGATTGTTGATGTGTATGTTGTCCTACGGACCTAAACCCTCCAGTTTATATAGACACCCGAGAGGGTTAGGGTTACATAGAGTCGGTTACAATGGTATGAGATCTACATATCCGTACCGCCAAGCTTGCCTTCCACGCCAAGGAAAGTCCCTTCCGGACACGGGACGAAGTCTTCAATCTTGTATCTTCATAGTCCAGGAGTCCGGCTGAAGGTATAGTCCGGCTATCCGAACACCCCCTAATCCAGGACTCCCTCACCCGTGATATGATACGCTCTTTCACACATAAACCTCCTTATATCTTCCTCAAAACAGCCACCATACCTACCTATTATGGCATTTCCATAGCCATTCCGAGATATATTGCCATGCAACTTTCCACCATTCCGTTTATCATGACACATTCATCATTGTCATATTGCTTGGCCTGGTCATGTAGTTGACATAGTATTTGTGGCAAAGTCACCGTTCATAATTCTTTCATACATGTTACTCTTGGTCCATTGCATCCCGGTACACCGCCGGAGGCATTCATATAGAGTCATCTTTTGTTCTAAGTATCGAATTGTAATTCTTGAGTTGTAAGTAAATAGAAGTGTGATGACCATCATTCATAGAGCATTGTCCCAAAAAAAGAGAAAGGCCAAATAAAAAAGAAAAGAAAGGCCAAAAAAGGGGACAATGCTACTATCCTTTTCCACACTTGTGCTTCATAGTAGCACCATAATCTTCATGATAGAGAGTCTTCTGTTTTGTCACTTCCATATACTAGTGGGAATTTTTCATTATAGAACTTGGCTTGTATATTCCAACAATGGGCCTCCTCAAGCGCCCTAGGTCTTCGTGAGCAAGCAAGTTGGATGCACACCCACTTAGTTTCTTTTGTTGAGCTTTCATACATTTATAGCTCTAGTGCATCCGTTGCATGGCAATCCCTACTCCTTGCATTAACATCAATCAACGGGCATCTCCATAGCCCAATGATTAGCCTTGTTGATGTGAGACTTTCTCCTTTTTGTCTTCTCCACATAACCCCCATCATATTCTATTCCACCCATAGTGCTATGTCCATGGCTCGCGCTCATATATTGCGTGAAAGTTTATAGGTTTGACATTACTAAAGTATGAAACAATTGCTTGGCTTGTTATCGGGGTTGTGCATGATGAGAGCATTCTTGTGTGACAAAAATGGAGCATGACTAAACTATATGATTTTGTAGGGATGAACTTTCTTTGGCCATGTTATTTTGAGAAGACATAATTGCTTAGTTAGTATGCTTGAAGTATTATTATTTTTATGTCAATATGAACTTTTATCTTGAATCTTTCAGATCTAAATATTCATACCACAATTAAGAAGAATTACATTAAAATTATGCCAAGTAGCACTCCACATCAAAAATTATCTTTTTATCATTTACCTACTCGAGGACGAGCAGGAATTAAGCTTGGGGATGCTTGATACGTCTCCAATGTATCTATAATTTTTGATTGCTCCATGCTATATTATCTACTGTTTTGGACATTATTGGGCTTTATTATCCACTTTTGTATTATTTTGGGGACTAACCTATTAACCGGAGGCCCAGCCCAGAATTGTTGTTTTTTTTGCCTATTTTAGGGTTTCGAAGAAAAGGAATATCAAACGGAGTCCAAACGGAATGAAACCTTTGGGAACGTGATTTTCACACCGAACATGATCCAGGAGACTTGGACCCTACGTCAAGAAATAAAGGAGGAGGCCACGAGGTAGGGGGCGCGCCTACCCCCCCTCCCCCAGGCGCGTCCTCCACCCTCGTGGGCCCCCTGTTGCTCCACCGACGTACTCCTTCCTCCTATATATACCTACGTACCCCCAAACGATCAGATACGGAGCCAAAACCCTAATTCCATCGCCGCAACTTTCTGTATCCACGAGATCCCATCTTGGGGCCTGTTCCGGAGCTCCGGCGGAGGGGGCATCCATCACGGAGGGCTTCTACATCAACACCATAGCCTGTCCGATGAAGTGTGAGTAGTTTACCTCAGACCTTCGGGTCCATAGTTATTAGCTAGATGGATTCTTCTCTCTTTTTGGATCTCAATACAATGTTCTCCCCCTCTCTTGTGGAGATCTATTCGATGTAATCTTCTTTTTGCGGTGTGTTTGTTGAGACTGATGAATTATGGGTTTATGATCAAGATTATCTATGAACAATATTTGAATCTTCTCTGAATTCTTTTATGTAGGATTGGTTATCTTTGCAAGTCTCTTAGAATTATCAGTTTGGTTTGGCCTACTAGATTGATCTTTCTTGCAATGGGAGAAGTGCTTAGCTTTGGGTTCAATCTTGCGGTGTCCTTTCCCAGTGACAGTAGGGGCAGGAAGGCACGTATTGTATTGTTGCCATCGAGGATAACAAGATGGGGGTTTTATCATATCGCATGAATTTATCCCTCTACATCATGTCATCTTGCTTAAGGCGTTACTCTGTTTTCTTGAACTTAATACTCTAGATGCATGCTGGATAGCGGTCGATGAGTGGAGTAATAGTAGTAGATGCAGGCAGGAGTTGGTCTACTTGTTTCGGACGTGATGCCTATACACATGATCATACCTAGATATTCTCATAACTATGCTCAATTCTGTCAATTGCTCAACAGTAATTCGTTCACCCACCGTAAAATACTTATGCTCTTGAGAGAAGCCACTAGTGAAACCTATGGCCCCCGGGTCTATCTTCATCATATTAATCTTCCAATACTTAGTTATTTCCTTTGCTTTTTACTTTGCTTTATTTTACTTTGCATCTTTATCACAAAAATACCGAAAATATTATCTTATCATATCTATCAGATCTCACTCTCGTAAGTGACCGTGAAGGGATTGACAACCCCATATCACGTTGGTTGCGAGGAGTTATTTGTTTTGTGCAGGTACGAGAGACTCGCGCATAAGCTCCTACTGGATTGATACCTTGGTTCTCATAAACTAAGGGAAATACTTATGCTACTTTGCCGCATCATCCTTTCCTCTTCAAGGAAATCCAACGCAGTGCTCAAGAGGTAGCAGTATAAAAGGTTATTTTCCTCTCCTTAATCATAACATGAGGCTGGTGTAGCTGGTTAGCCTGTTCGCTCATTAAACCTGAGGTCTCGGGTTCGATAACCGCACTTGAGCATAATTTTGTTTTTGTTCGACTTCTTTCTTCCACCCAATGACAGGTAGGCCCCGCATGACAGAGATTGAATGTGATCTGGGGCGGTGCCAGGAGGATTCTTTGACTGGTCAAAATGGATGGATACTGAGCTATATGATCCTGCAGTGACCGTACAATCACCTCATCACGTATATAGTGACCGTATTCTTGAGTACAGTGACCAAAGTGAACTTAGCAGTTACTCTCAATACGCCCTAGTTTCTTAGCACCCGCTGTAATCCTTAGTACATACGGTGGCATACTGACTTACGTCGAATACAAGTGCCCAAAATATTTAAAATTGGAGGATGGTGCAACCCACCTTTTCGATATTTTGACCGTGTGTGGTTCAGTTGTTATTCACTTCGGAGGGTCGTGTACCACACGTGAACGTTAGTAAGCGCGATCGGGAGGCGTGCACTGTTAATTGTGAGTTGACTCCTTCGAGCATTAAATTTTCTTCATGTATTAGCATTGCCCCTAGCATTTTTCTTCACTATGTTAACTAAAGAGTTTTGTTTCGTGCACAATTTAAAATGACTTTTATGGAGAGAAAAAGAAAACCACTCCATCTATATAAGGTGCAGCCTCGATGCTTGTTTTCTAGGTTTTGCACTCTTCACACTCTCTCTACTATATATATACACGCTGGAGCCTCAGCGCTTGTAGTTGCTCTCTTCACACTCTCTCACCCTCTCCAGATCTAAACAAGACTTCATTGGCCTCTCTCTCTCCCCCCTCATTGCTGGTCAAAGAGCCGGCAGGATCCGTCCGTCGGGAAGGGAAGGAGGCCTAACGCTATCACCGCCGGCGAGGGAAGGAATCCACCACCGGTGCAGTTGTTCTCTTTCACCCAGCGGCGGCGCGGGAGGGCCTCCGACCCCTTCTTCCTCGACGCCATACATAGTGTGGGCAGAACAGCCTCCGGTCGCCCACCGAACCACACCCCAAGAACCTTAAGGTATAATTTACTTATTCCACATGCATTGCTCTAGCTGCATGTAGGCTTTTTCCGCTTCTGCACTCGAATCTAGGTGTTGGATCAAACAGGAAAGTTGTATAGCATGAATATAGGACGTGGTTCAAAGAGGAAAGGAACAGGGGAAAGTTGTATATCATGACTCTAGGACGTGGTTCAAAAAGGAAAGGAAGGGGGGAAGTAGTGGTGAAAGTTGTATCGCATGAATCTAGGACGTGGTTCAAAGAGGAAAGGGGGGAAAGTAGTGGGGAAAGTTGTATAGCATGAATCTAGGACGTGGTTCAAAGAGGAAAGCAAGGGGGAAAGTACTAGTACAGACTGGCTATCCAGCACCTACGTTGGTCGAAAAGGGAAAACAATGACAAACGCAGTATGCGCATCTGTAACGAACTGATCTATTTGTTTGGGGGGATAAGGCTGTAGAGTTTGAGCAGGACTAGATTTACTGTGCTCACATAGGGAAAGGTGTCTAAAGATAACAAAACTAGGACCAACACAAATATGCTCCTTGGTTGTTTGTTCTTTGTTGCAATAGACTATGCATCACCCCTTCATACATCGGTAGATGCACATGGTGTTGGTGCATCCACTGTCTCGTGCAACTCTTTAGCTGTTGTTAATATAAGGCCCTGTTTGGTTAAAAAGTCCTAGGACTTTTTTTAGTCCGAACTAAAAAGCCCTAGTCCCTACCTGCTTGGCAACTATTAGTCCCTAAAAGTCCCTCCTGTTTGGTTTAGATGGGACTGAAAGGGACTTTTTTTAGTCCTACAACAAAAAGTCCATGTAAACAAACACCCTCTAATAATGCCGTTGGAAAATTGATGCAATGCCACATGTTAAAAGCAATTACATGTTTAACAAATTTTATTGTTAATATAATCTCTCTATTAATATGAATCAATGCCACCATTTAACAAATGCTATTGTCTTGCTTTTTTCCCATTTAGATAAGTTAGGTGCTTCTTTTTGTTGGCTTCTGTGTCATCCACCGTTATTGACCACTAGTTGTTTCCTTTGCACCTCTGTGTAAACGGGGTTATATACTTCACCTTGTTGCTATTGTGACCTTTTGTTGCACTGCACAAAACACTTCTGTTTTAAGAGTGTTTTGTGCAGTTCAACCAAAATGTCAGATCGACAATGTTGCTTGATTGCTTGATCTTAGTGGAACTGCACAAGAGGAGATCTTACTTCCTATCTGTGTTGGCAAATTTGATTCAGATCTTCTTCTTGTGAGTTGTTTGAATTCCGCATCATGAGAGGTTAGTACTAGCCTTCTTTCACATGATTGTGCAGTGTTCTTTCATATGTTATGCTACTTGTACGGTAATGTTGCTTGATTTTAGTGAACTGCACAAATGGAGACAAGACTTCCAATCTGTATGTGCACCGTAATATCCCATTGAGGTAAGATAAGGATATTTCACAACTGTTGGCCTGTATTTTGCCACTTCCATAAGAAAATTAATGTCATTGTTTCATACTATACTTGTGCTCCCAAATTGACATTCCAAATCTTACATTGGAGGTGAAGCTTGTCTATTATTGAACCAACTGATGAAGGTGAAGAACAAGTGCAAGAAAAACAAAAATCAACTCCCAGTGCTGTAATGAAGCACTAGAACTGTGATGACACAAGTAATGATATAGTTTTGCATCTTAATTTATTGCTATGGCTGGAACGAGCAATTGTTTTGCCACTGATTTGATGCCACTCTTAATGTAATATGTAATTATCTCTACTTGTGCAAACAGGGATCTTCTTCGAAGATAGCATATATTTTAGTGGAACTGCACAAGAAGATGTTGGAAACATTAAACTAATCGAGGAGTATATAGTAAGCATGGCAACCACAGTAGATAACAACAGATGGTTCCGCAGAAGTGCTTGATCCGTATGCTCTACACAATAAGCCTCCTAACAAAGGTTGGTACTCGCCCACGGAATTCATCCATATGATTGAGCTTTGTCATCTCTATTGGGGTTGTGCTACTGTTTAGATACTGTCATGAGAAAGTGGTATTGTCCTTGAGAAGTGCTTCATCTGTGTTGTTTTAAATATTTCCTTTCCTTTTTTCGAGCAAACAGGGATGCTAGCATTTAGTTGTCCTCTTGTCTTTGCACAACAGGATCATCCTCCTCTGAAGAAGAATATGGAGTACGTGAAGTGACTAGTTCCGATTATGCCAGGATGAAGAAGCCCTATCTATCTTCTCATCAGAAGGAGCAGTTGAAGGATGGTTACATTACTCCCCACAAGACCAAACTAACTTTAGCTCAGAAGTACTGACATATCTCCATCTTTTTTGTTGTGATGCGCAAGTACAATGTTGTTCTAGGATTCTTTCCTGTGAGTTCCATTGTTTCAAAAGTGCGCTCTACATGGACCATGTAGGTGCCTGTTTAAACTGTCAATTCATAGTACAGTTTGCTTTATACCAATCACTTATTTTGTATTTGTGCAAACAGGGCTGCTCAGCTTGATTTCAATGGGAACTGCACAAAATGTTTGTGAATACATCGAATCATTCATTTCCACCACAAGAAAGGAGGTACCAATATGTTCAAGGCGTTGGAACATATAAAGGCGAAATCATACAAGCTACGCGTGAATTTGGTTGATTTTGGTGGAACTGCACAAAAAGAACAGTTGGTTTATTTAGCACGAGGTGCCATGTCAATGTCCGAACTGATGGCAAACCCTGCCCATTCCACAATCGTAGGCATTTGATATTTTGGAATGGGAAAACCTTGTAAAAGTTTGCTCATTGATGTGCGCAAAACAACACGCATTTGATAGTTTGGAATGGGACAACCTTGTCAAATTTTGCCCATTGATGTTAGCAAGAAGACATGTGTTTGATATTTCCATATGGGATGCCTAGCATCGATTGATTTTTATTTATTCTTTAGTTGTGAAGTAAATATTGGCTCTGACATGTGAATCGCTGAGATGCATAATCATCGATTGTTTCGAATGTTCTCTATGAATTGCCAGGCCTATGTGTATGATTGCAATGTATAGGAATGCTAAAAAGCTGATCAAACTCTTTGTACTCCCTCTGTTCCTTTTTACTTCGCATATTAGATTTCTTTCAAGTCAGATGATTTTACATTGTGAATGTTCATACTTTTTTCTATAAGATTGCTCAAAGTAGAGATACTTTGACTGTAGACAAAACTTGTATGCAGATTAAAAAGGACCAGAAGGAGTACATGTGGAACTGCTACAAACAAGGTGATCACCCTGGGAATAATGCTAGTACGTATTGTTTTGCATGTTCATCCAATGCCAGTGATACAAGAATTCAAACTAATCAAACTAAATTCATTCATACACGGTCGGATTTCATATAAAAACGCCGGATTTCATTACATTTCATACATTCTTGAACTAAAAAGGGGTGCGTTGGAGGTATAATTAATTAACCGAAGCTACCCACCTGTACCTGGCTAAGTCGAACATAAGCTTCTTCTCAAGTGGACCGAGCTTAAGTTACTTAACTGCAGGTGTAGTTGCATAACTAACATGTGGCCTAGATGCCTGTTGGGCCCACGTGTCAGTGACCCAACTGCACCAGTAGTTAAGTAACTAAAGCAGCGTCCTTCTCCAACATAGCTCTCCGCCTCCATGTCACCGCCAAGAAGCTAATCGGCCATCAATGGTCAACCCGCCTAGCTTGGCTTCAACCGGAGGGTAGCAGCGGAGGCCTTACTTGGACCCGAGCGGCGGCGACCTACCATGTTCTACTCTTCCTCGTTTTCTGTCTGGCGCAATCTCGTTGGCAGCGGGGCGGGGCCTCGACGGAGCCGACGATGTCCTCTATCTCGTTGATGGTAGAGCGGGGGAAATCCTCCCCCTCATTGCTGGCAGGGTGGGGCCTCGGCTGAGCCGGCGATGTCCTTTGCCTCGTTGTTGGCGGGGCGGGGCCTCGGCGGAGTAGGGCCTCGCCGAAGCCGGCGAGGTCCTCCGCCTAGGTGCCGGTGGGGCGGCGCCTCGCCAGAGCCGGCGATGTCCTCTGCCTCATTGTTGGCGCGGCGGGTCCTCGATGGAGAAGGGCCTCGCCGAAGCCGGTGAAATCCTTCGCGTCGGTGCTGGTGGGGCGGGGCATCGGCGGAGCCGGCGGTGTCCTCTGCCTCGTTGTTGGCGTCGCGGGGCCTCGGCTGAGTAGGGCCTCGTCCACGCCAGCGAAGCGGGGACTCATCAGAGCCGGCATTGTCCTCTGCCTCGTCCTCGGTCTCGCCAAACAGCGCCTCGCCCGCTTCATTGCCCTCTTTGTAGGCGGCCGTAGCCTCCGCCACCTGCATGTGGTACCGCCAGTGCTCGAGGTGGCCCTCGCGGGTGGAGTGGTACGAGTCGAGCAGCGCCTCCTGCTCCACCCGCTTCGTGGCGATCTGCTCCTCCGCCTATAGGTGCTCCTAGAGGAGATGGTGGTTGTAGGCGGCATCGACCTGTGCCTCCCGGAACCGCTCCTCACGCTTCTGCCTCACCATGTCCATCTATTGGGCACGGGCCTCGCCGATGGTCATGGTGCAATGCACCAGCGAGGATGGCGCTGAGGAGGGGGTTGGCGCCGGATCGTCGACTACCATGTTCTCTATTGGGGTGTCGTCGTCCTCCGGCTGCCTACCGGCTTGGTCCATCGTCCGCCCATCCCGAAGAGCGATGGAGCGCGAGGAAGCCATGGTGGGCAGTAGTGGTGTGGACATGAGAAAGGAAACGGAGGCAGATGACTGCGGGTATGGCCGGCGCGGCAATTTATATAGCAATGGTGGGTGGCGGAGGGAGGGACGTGTGGCGCCGGAGTAGCCGCCTCGACAATCATGTATCATTAATGTGGGCAGCAGATGGACGGACGGACAACACTTGTGTCATTTGAAGACGGAACAATCACCTGCACTAGGAAGCGGGGTGGGCGGCGCAGACCATTTTGGGCGGAAAGCGCGTGCGAGCGAAGGTGGCGGTCTAGGTGGGCCAGGGCAGTCAGACTCGTGCTTGGCAGCGGGTCGGTCCAGCAGCCGGACATGCTGGCTCGCCAGCGAGCTCGCCGAGCTGAGCGACGACAATCAGATGATACGTCTCCAATGTATCTATAATTTTTTATTGTTCCATGCTATTATATTATCCATCTAGGATGTTTTATATGCATATATATGCTATTTTACATGATTTTGGGACTAACCTATTAACCTAGAGCCCAGTGCCAGTTTTTTCCTTGTTTTTGGAAAACCAAACGGAGTCCAATTGACCTGAAATTTCATGGAGATTATTTTTGGACCAGAACAAGCCCACGAAGTATCGGAGATGGGCCATAAGAGTCCCGAGGCACCCACGAGGGTGGGGGCCGCGCCCTACCCCCTGGGCGTGCCCCCTACCTCATGGCTGCCTCGGAGACCCCCCTGACTTGTTCCCGATGCCAAAACCTCTTATATATACCCAAACTTCCCGAACATAACCTAGATCAGGAGTTCCACCGCCGCAAGCCTCCGTAGCCACCGAAAACCAATCTAGACCCGTTCCGACACCCTGCCGGAGGGGGGAATCCCTCTCGAGTGGCCATCTTCATCATCCCGGCGCTCTCCATGACGAGGAGGGAGTAGTTCACCCTCGGGGCTAAGAGTATGTACCAGTAGCTATGTGTTTGATCTCTCTCTCTCTCTCTCGTGTTCTTGATTTGGCACGATCTTGATGTATCGCGAGCTTTGCTATTATAGTTGGATATTATGATGTTTCTCCCCCTCTACTCTCTTGTAATGGATTGAGTTTTCTCTTTGAAGTTATCTTATCGGATTGAGTCCTTAAGGATTTGAGAACACTTGATGTATGTCCTGCATGTGCTTATTTGTGGTGACAATGGGATATTCACGTGATCTACTTGATGTATGTTTTGGTGATCAACTAGCGATTTCGTGACCTCGGGAACTTATGCATACGGGTTGGCACACGTTTTCGTCTTGACTCTCCGGTAGAAACTTTGGGGCGGTCTTTGAAGTTCTTTGTGTTGGTTGAATAGATGAATGTGAGATTGTGTGATACATATCGTATAATCATACCCACGGATACTTGAGGTGACATTGGAGTATCTAGGTGACATTAGGGTTTTGGTTGATTTGTGTCTTAAGGTGTTATTCTAGTACGAACTCTAGGATAGATTGAGCGGAAAGAATAGCTTCATGTTATTTTACTACGGACTCTTGAATAGATCGATCAGAAAGGATAACTTTGAGGTGGTTTCGTACCCTACATTAATCTCTTCGTTTGTTCTCCGCTATTAGTGACTTTGGAGAGACACTTTGTTTCATGTTGAGGGATAGTTATATGATCCAATTATGTTATTATTGTTGAGAGAACTTGCAGTAGTGAAAGTATGAACCCTAGGCCTTGTTTCAACGCATTGCAGTACCGTTTTCCCTCACTTTTATCATTAGTTACCTTGCTGTTTTTATATTTTCAGATTACAAAAACCTATATCTACCATCCATATTGCACTTGTATCACCCTCTCTTTACCGAACTAGTGCACCTATACAATTTACCATTGTATTGGGTGTGTTGGGGACACAAGAGACTCTTTTTTATTTGGTTGCAGGGTTGTTTGAGAGAGACCATCTTCATCCTACGCCTCCCACGGATTGATAAACCTTAGGTCATCCACATGAGGGAAATTTGCTACTGTCCTACAAACCTCTGCACTTGGAGGCCCAACAACGTTTACAAGAATAATATTGTGTAGTAGACATCATCAGACGATGGACGTAGCTTTCGACCAGGAGCCGGCGCCACTATCCAAGCCGGTTCATGCCGTGTTCAGCATAGAGTAGGTGCGGCCGCACTTCGACGCCCTAGGACCTATGCTGTGATGACCCACAAGTATAGGGGATTTATCGTAGTCCTTTCGATAAGTAAGAGTGTCGAACCCAACGAGGAGCATAAGGAAATGATAAATGGTTTTCAGCAAGGTATTCTCTGCAAGTACTGAAATAAGTGGTAACAGATAGTTTTGTAATGAGATAATTCGTAACGAGCAACAAGTAACAAAAGTAAATAAAGTGCAGCAAGGTGGCCCAATCCTTTTTGTAGTAAAGGACAAGCCTGGACAAACTCTTATATAAGGAAAAGCGCTCCCGAGGACACATGGGAATATCGTCAAGCTAGTTTTCATCACGTTCATATGATCCGCGTTCGGTACTTTGATAATTTGATATGTGGGTGGACCGGTGCTTGGGTGATGTTCTTACTTGAACAAGCATCCCACTTATGATTAACCTCTATTGCAAGCATCCGCAACTACAACAAAAGTATTAAGGTAAACCTAACCATAGCATGAAACATATGGATCCAAATCAGCCCCTTACGAAGCAATGCATAAACTAGGGTTTGAGCTTCTGTCACTCTAGCAGCCCATCATCTACTTATTACTTCCCAATGCCTTCCTCTAGGCCCAAATAATGGTGAAGTGTTATGTAGTCGACGTTCACATAACACCACTAGAGGCTAGACAACATACATCTCATCAAAATATCGAATGAATACCAAATTCACATGACTACTAATAGCAAGACTTCACCCTTGTCCTCAGGAACAAATGTAACTACTCACAAAGCATAAACATGTTCATATTCAGAGGGGTATTAATATGCATAAAGGATCTGAACATATGATCTTCCACCAATTAAACCAACTAGCATCAACTCCAAGGAGTAATTAACACTACTAGCAACCTACTAGCACCAATCCCGGACTTGAAGACAAGAATTGGATACAAGAGATGGACTAGGGTTTTGAGATGAGATGGTGCTGATGAAGATGTTGATGGAGATTGCCCTCTCCCAATGAGAGGAGCGTTGGTGATGATGATGACGATGATTTCCCCCTCCGAGAGGGAAGTTTCCCCGGCAGAACAGCTCTGCTGGAGGTCTAGATTGGATCCGCCAAGGTTTCGCCTCGTGGCGGCGGAGTTTCATCCCGAAAGGTTGCTTCCTATTTTTTTCTCGACGAAAGACTTCATATAGGAGAAGATGGTCATCGGAGAGCCACCAGGGGGCCCACGAGGCAGGGGGCGCGCCCTAGGGGGGGCCACCACCCTTGTAAGAAGGGTGTGGGCCCCCTGGTCTTCATCTTTGGCGAGGATTTTTTATTATTTATTATAAGGTGTTCCGTGGAGTTTCAGGACTTTTGGAGTTGTGCAGAATAGGTCTCTTGTAACATCCCAAAATTCTAAATTTTGGAATGTTATAATAAATAGATAGATTGGATGGATTGTTTGATTGATTGACTGAAAGTGAGTGAATTTGAAACTTTTGAAAGTTAAATGAGAGGGAATAAAAGGACTTTCCCAAACTTTCATTTTTGCTTTCTGATCTCCATGAATTCAAATTCTTTTCAACACAAAACACTAGAGAGAAGATGACATGACTTCTTCCATTTAAAATGAAAAGGGTGTTTGAAAAATATTTGAATTCCATTGGGAAATATTTTCCAATTCAGAAACTTTATGCAACTCAATGATTTTCACGAGAGAAGATAAAATGACTTCTTCAAATTATGAAATATGAGTTGGGAGTTTCAAAGGATCAATTTCAAGTCCTTTTGGAATTAATTTTCAATTTGGATTTATTTGAGTTTTATTCAAATTATTTTCCTCCAAAAATAAAATATATGAAAAATAGGGTAACATGATTCCCTACATTAGAAAATTGGAGAAAAATTAATTTGAAATCATTTTGGTATTTTTAAAATGATTTTTGTTGGATTTTAATAGACCAGTAGCACTCTTTGAATTATTAGAATTTGTGTGTATTTTATTTAATGCTAGAAAAATGTTCATGTCGTAGAAAATCTTTTTCTGAAAATTTTGACATATTATATGCCTATATAATATTTTAGTTTATTTTTGTTTTTTTGTTTTTGTTGCCTGTGAAAAATGTTTTAAAAAAACTCTTTGAACAGTGCCAGGCCGAAGCCCAGCACTGCTCTCTCTCTATCTCCGCGCCAGGCCAGCCGGCCCAGCAGGCCGCGGCCCAGCCCGCGTCGCCCCGTCCCCGACCTCCGCTCGGTCTCCCGAGCCAGCACGGGAGCGCCGCCGCCGCCATGGACGCCGTGTCGCCTCCGACCTCCTCCTCGCCCCCTTCTCCAAGTCCTCGTCCCCTCCCCTCCTATAAAGGGCGCCTCCCCGGTCCCGTTTCCCTCTCTCTCCTCGCTGCACCGCTTCTCGCCGCGCCGCTGCCGCCACAGCCGCCGCCGCTAGCTGCTGCCTCCGCGCCGCTGCTCTGCGGCGTCTCCAGTCGCCGCCGCCGCCGCCGCTAGCTGCTGCTGCCATCGCGGCCTCGCCCTGCGCCGCTGCCGCCGCCGCGTCGGAGCGCGACGCCCTCGCCGGAGCCGCGCCTCCCTCGCTGGAGATCCGCCGCCGGTTCCTCACCGAAGAACCGCCCCGAACCGGTATAAAACCTCCCCGGTCCGGTTTATTTTCCTTTATTTCGGTTTTCGTTTAAAAAACGGTTTAGTTTTTTTTAGATTGATCTTTTTAGAGAACGTTTGCTGGTTAGGTATAGAAAACGAACGTTCACCTTTTAGTTTTTTTTCTGTAATTTCAGCCAGGGACCTAGATGTGAATACTTTATTTACAGAATAGTCCCTGTACTTCAGATGACTATAACTTTTTACTCGTTACTCCAAATCCAACGAAACCAATGCCCACTTCTTCGTTATGATCTCCTCTATCCAGTAATCCAACTCAAACATGTTTTTGAAAATTTTAAAATTTGAATTAGATCAGATTTGAATTCAAACTTCGTTTGATCATAACTTGAGTTTCGTAGCTCCGTTTGAGTTGATTCTTTTTGCAAATCGAAGCTCTTGACCTAAACATTCTAATAGGGCCAAATTCACATAATTTTGGTACTGTTAGAAAATTGTTTATGTTGCAAGAGTTATTTGCTTGGTTTTGATGTTTCCGAATCGTCTTCTTCATTCTTTCTGATCTTTGGAGTGATTGCTTATGTGTGGTTACTATTGCTTGCTTGCGATAGATTGACCAGAGTGTGACGAGTAGAGCTCTCGAGAGTTTTGAGTGCGAATCATCTTCATCAACATTGCAGGCAAGTTCACACTTTGATCATATCCTCTTTCGTACCCAGTTTTTATTGCATTAGATCAAACCTCAAACCTTGCATGATTAGGATCTAATTAAATTGTGGGTATTGGGAAGTAGTTGATGAGGTAGGAACCTATTACCTATTTATTATCAAACCTTTGGGAGTTACTTCTACGTTTGCTTATTATGCCATGCTATGCTAGTAGACGTGGATTGGGTGAGTGAAATCCATGACAGATGTGAGATTGATAATTAATGGTTTACCTAAGGTGGCAACTTAAACACACATCTGGGTGGATTGAGGCACCTGGGGTTTCCAGGACTTGCCTGTTTTCTTTTGGACCGCCACCCAGGCTCAAAGGGATCATGAGATTATTCATACTAGAAACTTCCGTGTGCAGCCACAAGCCATTATGGGCTCTGGCATAGTTGAGTAAGACGTGCGAACTCTTACAGGGTAGACTAGCAGATGTAGGGGAAAGTAGGTGTACCGGTCTATCCGTCGTAAGGTGCTAGCGCTTCTGAAAGACTGTGTCTCGGTCATCCGTTTCTCAAACACCCTGTAGTGCGAGAAATCCAACGGAGGCGATCGAGTCTTGTGGGGAAAAGTGCGCAAACCTCTGCAGAGTGTATAAACTAATCATGATTAGCCGTATCCCCGGTTATGGACATCTTGAGTATCTAGTTCTTGGATTATCCTGTTGATCTCATCATGTTACTTTAAATTAACTTGGTTGGGTTTTAATGATGTTACTTAATTGGGATTGAGAATGCTGTCAACCATTCTCAATGTTTAACAACCACCATGATAGTAATTAATCTTATTCCTTTGCAGTAGGGAAAAATTGGCTTTACGCAAAAACCTTATAACCATAGAGCTTTTCCACCAGCCATATATGCATATAGTGATAGCCATTGTTCATCATTTTCTCTATGGTGTGAATTTGCCAGTACATTCAATGTACTGACCCTCTGTGGCTGCAACGTCTCATGTTGCAGGATTATCTTACGACGAGTAAGTGATACGGTAGGTTTATGATTTCTACACTCAACTTTGCCGTTGGTGTTGATGGGAATCCACAACCTTGTTACTTCCGCTATTTTGGATTTGAGGTAATGGTATTTACGTTACTTTTACATGTGATTTACCTTTGTTATAAATCCTCGAGTACTGTGTGTGTCAGCATACCGATCCAGGGATGACACTTAAGCACAGAGACTTGACCCATTCGGGTCGGGTCGCTACAAGATGGTATCAGAGCACATGTTGACTGTAGAACGTGACCCTAGAAACTGGCAAGCCCATAGCAAAGATTTTTCTCTTCAACTTCCTTTCAAAAAGATCTTTTACCTCTCTTCTCTTCTGAGCTTATTCAAAAATTCCCTTTTGTGAGACCATACCCCTTTCCCCTTTTGACCACTCGAGGATTCGACTGATGAGACCACTCCAAGAAGTACAGGATATCAGACCAGTAAGACCATTCGGAATGAAGAGGATTTTACCATACATTATGATAATGGAAACTACAATGGTTGAAGGCCGAAGACAAGTAGAATTTGAAGGCTCTGAAGAATTCCCAGATTTGTATGACCTAGGAAGGCTACCCTTATGGAACTTGGCAGACTATGGAAGTTGTCAATACCCGAGATCACGGTGTATCGGAGAAAGACTAAAACAAGGAGCATGAGAACTCGAAGTTTTGAGGCAGGAGATATCAACTATGGAATGATAGCGCATGGAAATGACAAGGGCAGAAACACGGTTATCCGTGATGTCATCACCATTGATACTGTGGTCACCGTGCTGAGTTAAGGATGCATTTCTTCAGAATGGATTTGATGGAAGAAGGCTGATGGAGCACCTATTAGTAAGATGAAGTTTTAACCTTAGCCGGTGTATCACCAGGATCTGGAGTAGTACATTAAGAAGTTTAAAATGGAGCTCCAGGAAGTCGTATTAGACAAGGAAGTATTTCATGAAGAACTCAGGAACCAAAAGCTGAAAGTAGCCAAGCTGGAGGAGCTACAACCTCGAGATACCGGAGATTTGTCAGGAACTGAAGGACAGTAGGACCATGGTTCATGTGAAGGATGTTGAAACTAGAAGTTTGAAATGCACTCCAGAAATATTAAAGGACGTCACGAGAAACTTCTTGTCAACAGAGAGGATCTGGCAGAAGAAATTGAAAGGACAAACACGAGCGGAAGAAGCCATTGGAGGCATGAACAAGACTTGAAGAGTTTGGCGACGTTGACCTTAGAAGACCAAACCCCTGTTATACACCTATGTTAGATGCGACGATTGTGAGCTGTCAATTGTTTGTTGTTTTTCCGACAGCCACAATAAAATCTGTCTTTTCAAAACTTTTGTTTGTATTGTGTGCATCCCAATTGATCTCTCTTATCTTACCCCAAAACCCTTGGACCCAATAGAGGATGAATGGAGATGAGCTTGTATTTTCTGGACCGATGAGTCAATTGGAGACAGACCGATGGATTCAAAACATGGAGGATCACATGGAGAATAACCCTATAGTTGGACATGATATGACCCAGCATGCTCTTTAGTGCTTTGAAAGAGGTGCTGCTACTTGGTGGAGAATGTACCAAACCATCAATGGATGGCAAGGAGTAACCACTTGGAAGGAATTTAAGTTGACTTTGCCAAAGTCTCGGTTTGTGTCCCAGAAGTCGAAGCCTTATGGAAAGGATATGAAGAAACCTTGTGCATGCCAGATTTGTGGAGAAATACGACACACCCATAAAGAACACAAGGATGAATGCCCTAATTGTGAAGGAAGTCACCCAGTTGAAGAATGCCCAACTAGGCAAATTACTTGTTTCTTGTGTGAAGGGACTACCCACTATCCTGCTCAGTGTCACATTTACCCCATGGGACAACGAACCATCCAGAAGAAGAAAGAAGTAAATAAAGGAGCCCTTATGGAAAGTTTAGAAGAACCTGTGATGAAGGAAGATGTGGAGGACACACCCAAAGAAGAACCAATTAAACCCTGCACCAAGTCTTGCCATTCATGTGGAGAAGAAGGACACACCTCCCAGAATTGTATGAATGGGGATCTAGTAAAATTCCCGACGGAGGAAATAGAGTATGACCCACAGGAAATAGAAGCCCTGATTGGAATGGAAAAGTCCAGGAAGAGAAGTAGATTGGATTCCAGCAAGGATCTGAGTCATGTCACTTGTTATAAGTGCAAGGAGTCGGGGCACTACCTCAGCAATTGCCCAAAAAGGAAGCCAAGGACCCAAGTAGGCTACGTAATTACAAGGAAACCTCGAAACTTGTCAGAAGTAATGTGTTTTAGTTGTAAAGGAGCAGGACACTTTGCTAGAGAATGCCCCAAGGAGAAGGAAACTTGTGCTAGATAGTTGAGTTTGCAACAAAAGCAATGGAGTAGTAGAAGTGAGAACATTTTTATTTTATATTGAGGTGTTGAGTTGAGACATGTAATGGAGAAGCGAGATATTGTAAACATTTGAGAATGAATAAAGTAGCATCGTTGGTACTGATATGGATTTTATGAGTTGATACTCTATGAAGAAGGATTTTGACCATTTTTGAGGATAAAAGAAATATGGTCTATGGAAGATTTGTGCATTTTAAGGGTGGTAGTACCCTGTAATGGATTTCGGACAAAATGAATACGAGTTTTGTCTCGATATGTGTGATGCCCCAAGAGTATGTGGGATGAAGTTGGAGACCATCAGTGTTTGGACCAAAGGTGATCAAGGAGTCCAAAGAGAATGTTAAGTTGATTCGAGATAGACTGAAGGTAGCTCAGTCCAGGTAGAAGAGTTATGTAGACTCAAAAAAACTCAAGGAGGTAGTCTATGAAATTGGAGACAGAGCATGTCTTCATGTGTTCCCTCTGCGAGGAGTTAAACGAATTGGAGTTAAGGGAAAGTTAGCCCCAGATTTGTAGGACCATACCGAGTTTTGGAGCGTATGAGAGAAGTGGCCTACAAGTTTGAGTTACCCGAAGGACTGTCAGGAGTTCATGATGTGTTTCACGTTTCCCTGTTGAAGAAATGCCATGCAGAGATGGCCAATATTCCCCTGTAAGGACGCCTGACCGCGGAAAGGATAATGATGTTCCACGAAGTGGAATATGGACTTCATAAGTATAAATTTTTATCTCGGTATGAGGGATATCCCACGAGGATGAAAAGATAAATTACTATTGGACATAAAGGAGGTATGATGTTGGAAATATGGATCAATGGAAATTCCATGATGAGTTTGAGTAATCACGTTTAGTTTGGTGCCAATAGAAGGAAGGAAGACAGTACAATTGGATGGAATTAAGAATGCTAGGGAGCTGGAAGTTGGATGTTGGATTAGAGATTCCTTGCCCCGATGATGAGTTCAAGGTTTACGAGTGATGAGATGGGCCATAACCCACAGGCCCCAGGACCTGCCAAGAAGCAAGCATATTCTTGCTGAAGGAAAAACCCTAGAAGAAAGTACGACCTTACCCACCGACGATTTTATAGGATTAACGCAAAATCCTGAGAGTTGTGAAGAAACGTTAGATGTTTGTCTGGCTTGCAGAATCTATGGATATATCCGAACTTGGTTCATCGACAAGAGAAATTCTGCAATGCTTGTGAGGATGACCGAGTGTTAGAATGCGAGATTTGCTAAACTGTATACAAGGTAATGATTTGGGTGCGGGATGGATTGATCACCATACCGACTTACTCTTATTATTCGCCTTGCTATATGGGATGGTAAATCTGAGTGACTTACCTATAGTAGAGAGACGACGATATCAAAACCTTGTTTAAGCCTTAGAATGGCATAAGTATTTTTCCCTTGTACAAGGCAGCTTTTGCCAACCGTAGGTTATACGGTGAGATTCAACCCAGACCCATTTCCTGCAGGAGAAACCATAAATGGTTGACCACCATGAGATATCGATAGTTGTTTAGTTTTGGCGCCAGACCCATCAGCTAAGAAGACCCAATCTCGGAATAACCTTACCAAGAGGAAAGGACAGAAGAATTGAGGAAAAGGTTATGCCACTACCGGAAGAGCCAGAGAAGGAATTTTCCGAGGATTTGAGAAGACCGACCCTGTCAAGAATAAGGATGGAGTATATGAGTATTAATGGGACCGTAACGATGTTTCTTAGGGTGGTAGCACCCCAGACCCCGGAGACGATTGATGGATTTTGAGAAGACCCCGAACCTAACCTTTTCTTTCTAGCCTCTCCGAATCTCGAGGACGAGATTCATTTTAAGGGTGGTAGGTTTGTAACATCCCAAAATTCTAAATTTTGAAATGTTATAATAAATAGATAGATTGGATGGATTGTTTGATTGATTGACTGAAAGTGAGTGAATTTGAAACTTTTGAAAGTTAAATGAGAGGGAATAAAAGGACTTTCCCAAACTTTCATTTTTGCTTTCTGATCTCCATGAATTCAAATTCTTTTCAACACAAAACCCTAGAGATAAGATGACATGACTTCTTCCATTTAAAATGAAAAGGGTGTTTGAAAAATATTTGAATTCCATTGGGAAATATTTTCCAATTCAGAAACTTTATGCAACTCAATGATTTTCACGAGAGAAGATAAAATGACTTCTTCAAATTATGAAATATGAGTTGGGAGTTTCAAAGGATCAATTTCAAGTCCTTTTGGAATTAATTTTCAATTTGGATTTATTTGAGTTTTATTCAAATTATTTTCCTCCAAAAATAAAATATATGGAAAATAGGGTAACATGATTCCCTACATTAGAAAATTGGAGAAAAATTAATTTGAAATCATTTTGGTATTTTTAAAATGATTTTTGTTGGATTTTAATAGACCAGTAGCACTCTTTGAATTATTAGAATTTGTGTGTATTTTATTTAATGCTAGAAAAATGTTCATGTCGTAGAAAATATTTTTCTAAAATTTTTGATATATTATATGCCTATATAATATTTTAGTTTATTTTTGTTTTTTTTGTTTTTGTTGCCTGTGAAAAATGTTAAAAAAAACTCTTTGAACAGTGCCAGGCCGAAGCCCAGCACTGCTCTCTCTCTCTCTCTCTCTCTCTCTCTCTCTCTCCGCGCCAGGCCAGCCGGCCTAGCAGGCCGCGGCCCAGCCCGCGTCGCCCCTTCCCCGACCTCCGCTCGGTCTCCCGAGCCAGCACGGGAGCGCCGCCGCCGCCATGGACGCCGTGTCGCCTCCGACCTCCTCCTCGCCCCCTTCTCCAAGCCCTCCTCCCCTCCCCTCCTATAAAGGGCGTCGCCCCGGCCCCATTTCCCTCTCTCTCCTCGCCACACCGCTTCTCCCCGCGCCGCCGCCGCCGCTAGCTGCTGCCTCCGCGCCGCTGCTCTGCTGCGTCTCCAGTCGTCGCCGCCGCCGCTAGCTGCTGCTGCCATCGCCGCCTCGCCCCGCGCCGCTGCCGCCGCCACATCGGAGCGCGACGCCCTCGCCGAAGCCGCGCCGCCCTCGCTGGAGATCCGTCGCCGGTTCCTCACTGAAGAACCACCCCGAACCGGTATAAAACCGCCCCGGTCCGGTTTATTTTCCTTTATTTCGGTTTTGCTTTAAAAAAACGGTTTAGTTTTTTTAGATTGATCTTCTTAGAGAATGTTCGCTGGTTAGGTATAGAAAACGAACGTTCACCTTTTAGTTTTTTTTCTGTAATTTCGGCCAGGGACCTAGATGTGAATACTTTATTTACAGAATAGTCCCTGTAGTTCAGATGACTATAACTTTTTACTCATTAGTCCAAATCCAACGAAACCAACGCCCACTTCTTTGTTATGATATCCTCTATCCAGTAATCCAACTCAAACATGTTTTTGAAAATTTTAAAATTTGAATTAGATCAGATTTGAATTCAAACTTCGTTTGATCATAACTTGAGTTTCGTAGCTCCGTTTGAGTTGATTCTTTTTGCAAATCGAAGCTCTTGACCTAAACATTCTAATAAGGCCAAATTCACATAATTTTGGTACTGTTAGAAAAATGTTTATGTTGCAAGAGTTATTTTCTTGGTTTTGATGTTTCCGAATCGTCTTCTTCATTCTTTCTGATCTTTGGAGTGATTGCTTATGTGTGGTTACTATTGCTTGCTTACGATAGATTGACCAGAGTGTGACGAGTAGAGCTATCGAGAGTTTTTAGTGCGAATCATCTTCATCAACATTGCAGGCAAGTTCACATTTTGATCATATCCTCTTTCATACCCAGTTTTTATTGCATTAGATCAAACCTCAAACATTGCATGATTAGGATCTAATTAAATTGTGGGTATTGGGAAGTAGTTGATGAGGTAGGAACCTATTATCTGTTTATTATCAAACCTTTGGGAGTTACTTCTACGTTTGCTTATTATGCCATGCTATGCTAGTAGACGTGGATTGGGTGAGTGAAATCCATGACAGATGTGAGATTGATAATTAATGGTTTACCTAAGGTGGCAACTTAAACACACATCTGGGTGGATTGAGGCACCTGGGGTTTCCAGGACTTGCCTGTTTTCTTTTGGACCGCCACCCAGGCTCAAAGGGATCATGAGATTATTCATACTAGAAACTTCCGTGTGCAGCCACAAGCCATTATGGGCTCTGGCATAGTTGAGTAAGACGCGTGAACTCTTACAGGGTAGACTAGCAGATGTAGGGGAAAGTAGGTGTACCGGTCTATCCGTCGTAAGGTGCTAGCGCTTCTGAAAGACTGTGTCTCGGTCATCCGTTTCTCAAACACCCTGTAGTGCGAGAAATCCAACGGAGGCGATCGAGTCTTGTGGGGAAAAGTGCGCAAACCTCTGTAGAGTGTATAAACTAATCATGATTAGCCGTGTCCCCGGTTATGGACATCTTGAGTATCTAGTTCTTGGATTATCCTGTTGATCTCATCACGTTACTTTAAATTAACTTGGTTGGGTTTTAATGATGTTACTTAATTGGGATTGAGAATGTTGTCAACCATTCTCAATGTTTAACAACCACCATGATAGTAATTAATCTTATTCCTTTGCAGTAGGGAAAAATTGGCTTTACGCAAAAACCTTATAACCATAGAGCTTTTCCACCAGCCATATATGCATATAGTGATAGCCATTGTTCATCATTTTCTCTATGGTGTGAATTTGCCAGTACATTCAATGTACTGACCCTCTGTGGCTGCAACGTCTCATGTTGCAGGATTATCTTACGACGAGTAAGTGATACGCTAGGGTTACGATTTCTACACTCAACTTTGCCGTTGGTGTTGATGGGAATCCACAACCTTGTTACTTCCGCTATTTTGGATTTGAGGTAATGGTATTTACGTTACTTTTACATGTGATTTACCTCTGTTATAAATCCTCGAGTACTGTGTGTGTCAGCATACCGATCCAGGGATGACACTTAAGCACAGAGACTTGACCCATTCGGGTCGGGTTGCTACATCTCTAATATTTGCTTCTTTTCCAGCCCAGAATTCCAGTTGCCGGCATTCTCCCTCCTTATGTAAACCTTGTAAAATAAGAGAGAATAGCCATAAGTATTGTGACATAATGTGAAATAACAGCCCACAATGCAATAAATATTTATATAAAAGCATGATGCAAAATGGACGTATCAACTCCCCCAAGCTTAGAGCTCGCTTGTCCTCAAGCGAAAAGCCGAAATCGAAAATTATGTCCACATGTTTAGAGATGAAGGTGTCGATAAAAATAAAATACGGACATGAGGGCATCATGATCATTCTTATAACAGCAACTTATATAATTTTTGTCATATGATCTCTAATGCTAGAGTAATAATTCAATCACAATATCAAGTATGAATCGTAAGCTTCATTAAAAACTAACAAACTACAATCTCGGTCATTGAAGCAATTGCAATTTATCATAACATAGGAAAGAGTCAATGTATAAGAACTTTTCAGCAAGTCCACATACTCAACTATCATATAATCTTTCACAATTGCTAACACTCACGCAATACTTATGGGTGTGTAGTTTTAATCGGGCACAGAGAAAGATAGGGGCTTATAGTCTTGCCTCCCAACGTTTTACCTCAAGGATAATGTCAACAGTAATAGTTCATGAAAACTCACATCCAATTAGCCATATATACCAGGATCTTTCCAACATACTGTGCTTGCCAAAGGATAAAGTGTAAAAAGGAAGGGTGAAAATCACCATGACTCTTGCATAAGGTAGAAGATAATGATAAAAGATAGGCCCTTCGCAGAGGGAAGCGGAGGTTGCCATGCGCTTTTATGGTTGGACGCACAAAATCTTAATGCGAAAGAACGTCACTTTATATTGCCCCTTGTGATATGAACCTTTGTTATGCAGTCCGTCGCTTTTATTACTTCCACATCACAAGATCGTATAAAGCTTATTTCTCCCACACCAATCAATCATACATATTTAGAGAGCAATTTTTATTGCTTTGCACCGATGACAACTTACTTGAAGGATCTTATTCAATCCATAGGTAGATATGGTGGACTCTCATGGAAAAACTGGTTTAAGGGTATTTGGAAGCACAAGTAGTATCTCTACTTGGTGCAATGAATTTGGCTAGCATGAGGGGGAAAGGCAAGATCAACATGTTGGAAGATCCAAGACAATATAATTTATCTCAGATGTAAGAAAACATAACCCATTACGTTGTCTTCCTTGTCCAATATCAACTCTTTAGCATGTCATATTTTAATGAGTGCTCACAATCATAAAAGATGTCCAAGATAGTATATCTATATGTGAAGACCTCTCTTTCTTTATTACTTCCTATTAATTGCAACGATGACCAAAACTATGCTTGTCAACTCTCAACAACTTTTATTCATCATACTTTTCTATGTGAGCTCATTACTCTCCATGAGATCCATATGATCTCTTTGTTTCTTTTTATTTCTTTCTCTTTTCTTTTATTCACTTAGGATCATGGCAAAACAATCAAGCCCTTGACTCAACACTAATCTTTATTATATAGCTCATGGACTCAATTACATAGAAGGATAATAAAGCAAAACTCACAACTAGATCATGCCAAAAACTTTATTCTACTAGATCGAAATACTACTAATAGGATCAAACTAAGGAAAACGGTAAAGATAAAGGTGAGGGTGATACGATACCGGGGCACTCCCCCAATCTTGGCATTTGCCAAGTGGAGTGCCCATACCCATGTTACTATATCTCCTTGGTTGGTGAAGAAGGTGGAGGTGTTGTTGATGATGGATAGTCGCACATCGAGCGTAGAAGGTCTTCTAACTTGCGGATAATGCCCTTGAGTGCGATGATATGCTCCTTCAACAAAATATTTTCACGTGTGAGATACTTATTTTGTACACGAGCCAACTCAATCATCTTGAAAGCTTCGATTTTTGTAGGGGTAAGAAGATTATGATCCAATTGAAGGGTGTCTTCTATTGCTAGAACTTGGTCCTCCACGGCCTTCTTGATCCCTTCATTCTTATTGATCTCCATAGGTTCTTCTCTCTTCAGCTCTATCTTCATTAGCCAAGCATCATTGCCCTCATGATTGGAGGAGGAGGGAGACGACATAGTGCCTGGCCTTGAAAACCCTGACAGAAAATGGCTTGAAACAAAGACAGGAGATTTTTGCGTGATACGGGAGTCAAAACCCACGGGAGATTATATAATGAATTTTTACCGACCAAAATACGTATCGTGCAAGAAAACGGAGTCCAGAAGGCACACGAGGAGCTCACGGGGTAGGGGGGCGCGCCCTCCACCCTCGTGAGGCCCTCGTGTCCTTCCCGGACTGCTACTTAATTTTCTATTTTTCTAAATATTCCAAAACGGAGAAATATTGCCTTAAAATTGTTTTGGAGTCGGTTTACTTACCGTACCACATACCTATTCCTTTTTGGAGTCTGAAACGTTCTGGAAAGTGTCCCTTATGTATTCCTCCGGGGTTACGGTTTCAATGATATTGGTTTCAACATTTATGGGATTACCTAAGATATAGTGTTTGATTCTTTGACCATTTACCACCTTCGGATTTGTGCCTTCGAAGTTGTTGATTTTTATGGCACTGGAACGATAGACCTCCTCGATAACATAGGGGCCTTCCCATTTAGAGAGAAGTTTCCCTGCACAAAATCTTAAACGAGAGTTGTATAGCAATACATAATCACCTACATTAAACTCACGCTTTTGTATCCTTTTGTCATGCCATCTTTTAACCTTTTCTTTAAACAACTTGGCATTTTCATAAGCTTGGGTTCTCCATTCATCAAGTGAGCTAATATCAAATAACCTCTTTTCACCGGCAAGTTTGAAATCATAGTTGAGCTCTTTAATAGCCCAATATGCCTTATGTTCTAGTTCGAGAGGTAAGTGACATGCTTTTCCATATACCATTTTATACGGAGACATACCCATAGGATTTTTATATGCAGTTCTATAGGCCCATAATGCATCATCAAGTTTCTTGGACCAGTTCTTTCTAGACCTATTGACAGTCTCTTGCAAAATTAATTTGAGTTCTCTATTACTCAATTCTACTTGACCACTAGACTGTGGGTGATACGGAGATGCAATTCTATGATTGACGTCATATTTAGCAAGCATTTTACGGAAAGCACCATGAATAAAATGTGAACCACCATCAGTCATTAAATATCTAGGGAATCCAAACCTCGGAAAAATAACTTCTTTAAGCATTTTAATAGAAGTGTTATGATCAGCACTACTAGTTGGAATAGGTTCTACACACTTAGTAACGTAATCAACAGCAACTAAAATATGTGTATATCCATTAGAGGCAGGAAAAGGTCCCATATAATCAAAGCCCCAAACATCAAACGGTTCCATAACAAGTGAATAATTCATAGGAATTTCTTGATGTCTACTAATATTACCAATTATTTGACATTCATCACAAGAAAGGACAAACTTACGGGCATCCTTGAAGAGAGTAGGCTAATAAAAACCGGATTGCAATACCTTATGTGTAGTTCTATCTCCCGCGTGGTGTCCTCCATAAGTTTCGGAGTGGCACTTGCGTAGGATCTTTTCCTGTTCATGCTCAGGTACACAATATCTAATAACACCATCTACTCCTTCTTTATAAAGATGTGGGTCATCCCAAAAGTAATGTCTCAAATCATAGAAGAATTTTTTGTTTTGTTGGTATGTGAAGCTAGGTGGTATAAATTTAGCAACTATGTAATTAGCATAATCAGCATACCAAGGGGTACTACGAGAAGTACTTATGACATTTAATTGTTCATCAGGAAAGCTATCATCAATAGGTAGTGGGTCATCAAGAACATTCTCTAACCAAGATAAGTTGTCTGCAACGGGGTTCTCAGCTCCCTTTATATCAACAATATGCAAATCAAATTCTTGTATCAAGAGAACCCATCTAATAAGTCTAGGTTTAGCATCTTTCTTCTCCATAAGATATTTAATAGCAGCATGATCAGTGTGGATAGTTACTTTAGAATCAACAATATAAGGTTTGAACTTATCACAAGCAAATACAACTGCTAAAAGTTCTTTTTCAGTAGTAGCATAATTTCTTTGAGCATTGTCTAGAGTCTTACTAGCATAATGGATAAAATTTAATTTCTTATCAACTCTTTGCCCTAGAACAGCACCTACAGCATAATCGCTAGCATCACACATAATTTCAAAGGGTAAATTCCAATCAGGTGGCTGAATAATAGGTGTAGAGACTAATGCTTTCTTAAGTATTTCAAATGCTTCTACACAATCATCATCAAAGACAAATGGTATATATTTTTGTAATAAATTATTCAGAGGCCGAGAAATTTTTGAGAAGTCCTTGATGAACCTCCTATAAAATCTGGCGTGACCAAGGAAACTTCTTATACCTTTGATGTCCTTGGGACATGGCATCTTTTCAATAGCATCAACCTTGGCTTTATCAACTTCAATACCTCTTTCAGAAACTTTATGCCCCAAGACAATACCCTCATTAACCATAAAGTGGCACTTTTCCCAATTCAAGACAAGATTGGTTTCTTCACATCTCTGTAAAACTCGATCAAGATTGCTGAAGCAATCATCAAAAGAAGATCCATAGACGGAAAAGTCGTCCATGAAAACCTCACAAATCTTTTCACAAAAGTCAGAGAATATAGCCATCATGCATCTTTGAAAGGTAGCAGGTGCATTACATAGACCAAAAGGCATACGTCTATAAGCAAAAGTACCAAAAGGGCATGTAAAAGTAGTCTTTGATTGATCTTTAGACGACACAGGTATTTGAGAGAAACCAGAATAACCATCTAGAAAGCAGTAATGTGTATGTTTGCATAATCTTTCTAGCATTTGATCGATAAAAGGTAAGGGGTAATGATCTTTCTTAGTAGCCTTATTTAATTTGCGGAAATCAAATACCATCCTATAACCTGTGATAATTCTTTGTGGAATCAATTCATCTTTATCATTAGGAACAATAGTAATACCTCCCTTCTTAGGGACACAATGAACAGGACTTACCCACTAACTATCAGCAACGGGATAAATTATACCTGCCTCCATAAGCTTTAGTATTTCTTTTCTTACCACTTCTTTCATTTTAGGATTTAGACGTCGTTGAGGATCACGAACTGGTTTGGCATCTGCTTCCAAATTTATTTTATGTTGACATAGAGTGGGACTAATGCCCTTAAGATCATCAAGAGTATATCCAATAGCAGCACGATGCTTCTTCAGAGTTTTCAATAATCTTTCTTCTTCATGCTCTGAAAGGTTAGCACTAATAATAACAGGATATATCTTCTTTTCATCAAGATAAGCATATTTAAGATTATCAGGCAATGGTTTAAGCTCAAACACGGGATCACCGTTAGGTGGAGGAGGATCCCCTAGGATTTCAATAGGCAAATTGTGTTTTAGCATAGGTTCTTGTTTAAAGAATACTTCATCTATTTCCCTTCTTTCATTCATAAACATATCATTCTCATGGTCTAGCAAATATTGTTCTAAAGGATCATTAGGAGGTACGACAATAGAAGCAAGACTAATAATTTCATCCTTACTAGGCAATTCTTCTTCAAGGTGTTGTTTACTAAATTTAGAGAAATTAAACTCATGAGTCATATCATCCAAGACAATAGTAACAACATTCTTTTCGCGGTCTATCCTAGCATTAACTGTATTCAAGAAGGGTCTACCAAATATAATGGGACAAAAGCTATCTTGTGGAGAACTAAGAACAAGAAAATCAGCAGGATATTTAGTTTTCCCACACAAGACTTCAACATCTCTAACAATTCCCATTGCTGAAATAGTATCTCTATTAGCAAGTTTAATTGTGACATCAACATCTTCTAACTCAGCAGGTGCAATTTCATGCTTGATTTCTTTATGCAAGTCATAATGTATAACACTAGCACTAGCACCCATATCACATAAGCCATGATAACAATGATCTCCTATTTTAACAGAAATAACAGGCACGCCTGCCACAGGTCTATGTTTATCTTTAGCGCAAGGTTTAGCAATTCTAGCAGTTTCACCGCAGAACTGAATAACATGCCCATCAATATTATCAGACAAGAGCTCTTTAACAATAGCAATATTAGGTTCAACTTTAACTTGCTCAGGAGGTGTATATGTTTTAATATTGCTTTGACGAACCATAGTTGAAGCTTTAGCATGATCCTTTATCCTAACAGGGAAAGGTGGTTTCTCAACATAACAAGTAGGAACAATAGGATCATTATAAGTGACAGTCTTTTCTTCAACTTTAATAGGTGCAACTACTTTTACTTCTATGGGAGGATGATATTTAAACCACTTCTCCTTAGGGAGATCAACATAAGTAGCAAAAGATTCACAGAAAGAAGCTACTATCGCAGAATCAAGTCCATATTTAGTGCTAAACTTACGGAAAATATCGGTATCCATAAAAGATTTAACACAACCAAACTTAGGTGGCATACCTGACTCCTTACCACTATCGAGGTCCCAATCTTCAGAGTTGCGTTTAATTCTATCCAATAAATCCCATCTAAATCCAATAGTCTTCATCATAAAAGAGCCAGCACAAGAAGTATTAAGCATGGTGCGATTATTTTCAGAAAGCCGAGCATAAATTTTTTGAAGAATTGTTTCTCTTGGAAGCTCATGATTGGGGCATGAATATAACATTGATTTAAGCCTCCCCAAGCTTGAGCGATGCTTTCTCCTTCATGAGGCCAAAAATTATATATATAATTGCGATCATGATGAACAAGATGCATAGGGTAATACTTTTGATGAAATTCCAATTTCAATCTTCCATAGTTCCATGATCCCATATCATCACATAGCCTATACCATGTCAATGCGTCTCCCTTCAAAGATAAAGGGAAGACCTTCTTCTTAGCAACATCATCGGGAATACCTGCAAGCTTAAATAATCCACAAACTTCATCCACATATATTAGGTGTTCATCAGGATGGTTTGTTCCATCTCCTATAAAAGGATTAGCTAGCAGTTTTTCTATTATACTCGAAGGATACTCATAAGGAATTTCATTTTCAATAGGTTCAGTAGGTTGAGGAGCAACTCTTTGCTCTAATGCTCGGGGTGAAGATACCCCGAACAAGCCCCTCAGAGGATTACTTTCCATAGTAACAAGTGACAATAAATTTCTGCACACTATATAAATTTTTCCATACCAAATTCCACCTACCAAAGGCGCTTCACTCCCCGGCAACGGCGCCAGAAAAGAGTCTTGATGACCCACAAGTATAGGGGATCTATCGTAGTCCTTTCGATAAGTAAGAGTGTCGAACCCAACGAGGAGCAGAAGGAAATGATAAACGGTTTTCAGCAAGGTATTCTCTGCAAGTACTGAAATAAGTAGTAAAGGATAGTTTTGTAATGAGATAATTTGTAACAAGCAACAAGTAACAAAAGTAAATAAAGTGCAGCAAGGTGGCCCAATCCTTTTTGTAGCAAAGGACAAGCATGGACAAACTCTTATATAAGGAAAAGCGCTCCCGAGGACACATGGGAATATCGTCAAGCTAGTTTTCATCATGTTCATATGATTCGCGTTCGGTACTTTGATAATTTGATATGTGGGTGGACCGGTGCTTGGGTGTTGTTCTTACTTGAACAAGCATCCCACTTATGATTAACCTCTATTGCAAGCATCCGCAACTACAAAAAAAGTATTAAGGTAAACTTAACCATAGCATGAAACATATGGATCCAAATCAGCCCCTTACGAAGCAACGCATAAACTAGGGTTTAAGCTTCTGTCACTCTAGCAACCCATCATCTACTTATTACTTCCCAATGCCTTCCTCTAGGCCCAAATAATGGTGAAGTATTATGTAGTCGACGTTCACATAACACCACTAGAGGCTAGACAACATACATCTCATCAAAACATCGAACGAATACCAAATTCACATGACTACTAATAGCAAGACTTCTCCCTTATCCTCAGGAACAAATGTAACTACTCACAAAGCATAAACATGTTCATAATCAGAGGGGTATTAATATGCATAAAGGATCTGAACATATGATCTTCCACCAATTAAACCAACTAGCATCAACTACAAGGAGTAATTAACACTACTAGCAACCTACTAGCACCAATCCCGGACTTGAAGACAAGAATCGGATACAAGAGATGAACTAGGGTTTTGAGATGAGATGGTGCTGATGAAGATGTTGATGGAGATTTCCCTCTCCCAATGAGAGGAGTGTTGGTGATGACGATGGCGATGATTTCCCCCTCTGGGAGGGAAGTTTCCCCGGCAGAACAGCTCTGCCGGAGCTCTAGATTAGATCCGCCAAGGTTCCGCCTCGTGGCGGCGGAGTTTCGTCCTGAAAGGTTGCTTCCTATTTTTTTCTCGACGAAAGACTTCATATAGGAGAAGATGGTCATCGGAGATCCACCAGGGGGCCCACGAGGCAGGGGGCGCGCCCCCCACCCTCGTGAGAAGGGTGTGGGCCCCCTGGTCTTCATCTTTGGTGAGGATTTTTCATTATTTATTATAAGGTGTTCCGTGGAGTTTCATGACTTTTGGAGTTGTGCAAAATAGGTCTCTAACATTTGCTCCTTTTCCAGCCCAGAATTCCAGCTGCCGGCATTCTCCCTCCTTATGTAAACCTTGTAAAATAAGAGAGAATATCCATAAGTATTGTGACATAATGTGAAATAACAGCCCATAATGCAATAAATATTGATATAAAAGCATGATGCAAAATGGACGTATCATGCTGCAACCTCCGTCTCCTCAACGAGCACCAGTGAACAAGCGAACGACAATGCCGTTGCGGACATGTGGCCCTATGATCCTGGCTTCCTGCATGAGCAGCGGGCATTGTATCAGACCATCCGTAGGGCCCGCGAGGCCCTCTCCGTCGTCCTCCGAGTTGTTGCGCTCGTCGTGGCGCCGCCATCTTGTGTTGTCAACATGGTCAACGGACATGAGGAATGAGGAGATGACTTTACTTGGAGAGGATGACAATGGGGACCCACCAGGGCCATAGCCGCGCGTACGCAAGTGCCTCCTTATTATATACAACTATTATTATTTTTTGCTTCCTCCTGGTTTCCTGACATCACGGTCCCCACACCATTGTCAACCTATGTAGTCAATAAATGAGAGAATTGCACAAGGAGCGGCCGACAGCTGGGACCAAGCAGCTCGAGCAGTATTTGTGTTTTTGAGGTGTGAGCACTGCAAAGTTTTTCTTTAGCGATGTTTTCGTTGTTGTTCAGAGGAGAGCAGGGTATTAACTGGGAGGGTTGTGGCCCGTCTAGCCCAGGCCAGATATTCAGCCAGATATTAATTTTTTTTCAAGCTAAAAATGGCTAGCCCAGCTATACTATTTTTTAGGAATACCCATGCAAGGTCAACTTGTTATTCTCTGCCCCGCTGGGTTGCAAATCTTTCCTAGGAGGGATGCATTAGGCTTAATAAGAAAATGGGCTTTACGAAATAATAAATGTGATGTAATTATTAAAACTGGGTAATAACTATAAAAAATGCACCAAACACGTAATTACTTTATAAAATATTATTTTTGGATTTTGAAAATTTTAATTTCATTAATTGTTTCATGCACAATATTTCGTTGGATTTTTACGTAATACAAATTTATATTGAAATTGTATTTAATCTGACTAGAAATTTCAGGATAAAAATATTTCGGATCCCATCAAAATGTGGGAAATTTTATTGAATTCTGTTTTGAGCGGTTGGTTGAAATTATTAATCGTTGTCCTAGCTAGAAAATGGGATGTACTTTTAACAAACTATAAATGGGATGTAGTAAATTCCATTAGAATTCAAAAATGGGTTGTACATTCTTACAAATTGCAAATGGGTTGTAGTAAATTCCATTAGAATTCAAAAATGGGATGTACATTCTTACAAATTGCAAATGGGCTATAAGTTCTCTGTCACACAGTTGTGGGCCTACTAAGTTGACGCGTCCCCTAAAAAAATAAGTTGACGCGTATGCAAGGCTTTGTCAACTTATAGTCAACACACGGTTCTAGCAGTAGTGGCCGTTGGATGTCCATCCAACGGATGTCATGCTTCTTCTTCAATCTCGGATATTCTAGCTTCAGCCGCCCAAAAAATGATTCCTCCCCCTGACATCTAGGGCGCACCGATTTGGAGGCTGACCTGTGGGCCTACTAAGTTGACGCATACCAAGGGCTTTGTCAACTTAGTCAATATAAATGATTCTAGCTGCAGTGACTGTACGATGTCCATCCAATGGTCGTCGTGCTTCTTTAACCTCTGGTCTTCTTGCTCCAGCCGCCCAAACCAGTGTCGGTCGTACCGCCTGCTCCTGCCTCCCGTGTCCGGCTGTGCTGCCACCGCTGGCCATGCCATCTCTCTATACTCACCCACACCTCCTGTTATTCTCCAGCGACGACAGCCTCACACCACAGCCGAAGCAGTCAACCCACGTACTCCCCTCCGCGTGGGCATCCACTGCCGCATCTTCCTCGGCTCCGCGTCGTCCACTTCCTAGGCCTCGCTGTCGTCCACCGCCCTGGTGCTCTCGTCGTGGCGTGGTCAACATGGTCAAGGAACGACTTCCATCGGAAGAGTACTATACGTGGAGAGGCTGGCAGCTGGGTCCATGGCCGCAGCAAGTAAGTGCCTCCTTATTACGCGGAAAATAATGATTCATCCACCTGACAGTAGGGACCCACCGGAGGGGCCACCGTATTTCATGAAAAAACAATTCCCCCTAACTGCTAGGACCCACCAGCTACATCTTTGCACGCAAGGAAGTGTGTCCATATTACGGGCAAAAAATGATTCGCCCCCTGACTGCTGGGACCCACCAGCTACATCTTTACACGCAAGGAAGTGCCTGACAGTCGGGACCCACCTGGTCGAAGTGTATGTAGCGTTGTCATTCTGGTCGTGAACGTGTACGTACATACTGGTCGATCTGTCTGTCTGTAGGCTGCAGCGATGAACCGTGGTCGTGTAAGGAAGGGCACATGTCGTAGTAGAGGCACGCACGTGTCGTACAAGAGGCGCGCACGTAGCATGTACACATACGTACAACAGCCAGGGTGCAAGAAAGTAAATAGGCCACATACGTACATATGGGCAGGGTCTCGAGCACGTACTCGCGCATATATATACGGACGGCCAGTGCTTGTGTACATGGAGAGGCAACGGACGGGAGCAACGGCGTCCTGTTCATCGAGCAGCGAACCGGCTGGGTCGGAATGGAGAAACAACGTCGTGTTCATGGGCAGGCAATGGAATACGTGGTGTTCATCGGGAACCAACCGGCTTTGATGGAACAGCCGATGGAAACGAGGCCTGGCGTACCGCAGAACAGAGGAAACGACCTTGTGTTCGACCGACCACGGTCGAAATTCATCGGGAGGGGTCTGGCGTACCGCAAAACGGAGGAAATGGACTTCTCTCGGACTTCCTACGGTCGAAACGGGGTCTTGTTGATCGGGAGGGGTGTGGCGTACCGCAAAACGGAGGAAACGGACTTGTGTTGGAGCGCTATGGTCGAAACGGGGATCATGTTCATTGGGAGGGGTGTGGCGTACCGCAAAACAGGACTCCACGGGATACTATTCATCTCCACCATCGACCTCCTTCAGCCTCCACGGGCTACTGTTCATCCACCGTCGACCTCCTCCAGCCTCCACGGGCTACTGTTCATCCACCGTTGACCTCCTCCAGCCTCCACCTGCGACTGTTCATCCACGGGCTCCTGTTCATCCAACCTCCACCGGCTACTGTTCAACCAGCCCTCTCCATGGGGTCCTGTTTAACCACCCCTCCACGGGCTACTGTTCATCCAGCCCTCCACCGGCTACTGTTCAACTAGCCCTTCACGGGGTCCTGTTCATCTAGCCCTCCACGGGGTCATGTTCATCCACCCCCAATCGGCTCGATCAGGGTCCTGTTCATCCAGCGGTAACGGCCTCTACTACCACGGGGTCCTGTTCATCCAACCCCCCATCGGGAACTGTTCATCCAACCCCCCCCCCCAACAACGCTCATTGTTCATCAAGGGAAGGAGGCAACAGGGTTCGATCGGCTTCAGTTAGCAGCAGTAGCGAATGAATCACTTGGGTTCAGTTAACAGCAATGGATCGATCACTCGGGTTCAGTAACATAGCTAGTGCAATCGCTTGGGTTCAATTAGAGCCCAATGCCTCGCTCGGGTTCAGTTAGAGCGCAACGCCTCGCACACACGCACGTACATACGAGAGAAATGTGCATCGCTTGGCCCCTGACCGCCCACCGTAACCGGGAACTCCCCCGATCTTTTCCTCGCCCTCGCTTCTACCACGGTTTTTTCTGTCATGGACGGCCCAAAGAATGTCATGCAGCAGCGTCTCCGGCCCGCCCAGGACGAAAAGCCCATTTTCTGTCATGATTTTTTGTCATAGAAGTAGGATCCCACCACATCTATGATGATACCGGTTTTTGTCACAATTATCGTCATAGAAGTGTCATAAGCATGACATAATTTTTTCCGTTCGGCCCAAAATGTCATGGATGTGTCTTTTTTTTGTAGTGGTGAGAACGACACGGTTGGATTACCTAAACCAGTATTGATGAAAACCCCGTAATAAGGGGGCATGATCTCTACTTTGATAAGACATGTCAGTGAAGGCCACGCCTCGAAACACGAAGCGGGAGGCCAAAAACGGTTAGAAATAATAAAAAATCCAGACGTAACATGTCGCCGAAAAAGCTGCCAGAAGATATGCTTTATTAAACATTATGCCATAGTGGTTTAGGGTTGTAGCTATTGTGCGGAGCCAGATACATATCTTTTGTTCAAGAGACTACTTTGTATGCGGAGAAGGAACCCGCCTTGCAATGCCGAAGACTGTCAACGAGCCGAATACATCGTCATTGAAGACTGGTTTAGGGGCTACTAAGGGAGTCCTGGACTAAGGGGTCCTCGGGTGTCCGGACAATTTGATATGGGCCGGACTGGTGGGCCGTGAAGATACAAGGCAGAAGACCTTTCCCCGTGTCCGGATGGGACTCTCCTTTGCTTGGATGGCAAGCTTAGCATTCGGATGTATTATTTCCTTTCTCTGTAAACCGACTCTGTACAACCCTAGACCCCTCCGGTGTCTATATAAACCGGAGGGTTTCGTCCATAGAAGCTAAGAACAAATCACATAGGCTAGACATCTAGGGTTTAGTCATTACGATCTCGAGGTAGATCGACTCTTGTAACCTATATACTCATCAAATACAATCAAGCAGGATGTAGGGTTTTACCTCTATTAAGAGGGCCCGAACCTGGGTAAACATTGTGTCACCCTTGACTCTTGTTTCCTTCGATCCTCAAACGCACAACTCGGGACTCCCTACCCGAGATCGGCCGATTTTGACACCGACGGACGTTGCTAATTATATTGCATTCAGAGGTGGTTGTGGATGCTCTTGACGTTGCTAATTGCATTCGGAGGTGGTTGTGGATGCTCTTATATCCATTGAAACAATTATCTAGTTACAAACCAACATGTAGTTGGATGGTTAGGAGGACAATGGTATCCTCAGTCAACCAGAGTTCAAGCCCTAGACTTGACACTGATGCTCGCAATTTTCCTTCTTATGATGTGCGTTTAGTGAGAGGAGACGTTCCCGTCGACTACGAAGGTGTGTGTGATGTAGAGTGTGCATGCATGCATGTGAGTGTATGTGCATATCTATGAGCGCCATGTGTCTATACTATGTTAAAAAACAATTATTTAGTTCATAAATAAATTCTAATAATCTGAAATGACCACCCGTTTGCCACTGGAAACACCACTTCGCGCTCGACTTGCATGTGTTAAGCATGCCGCCAGCGTTCACCCAGAGCCAGGATCAAACTCTTCATGAGATTCATGGTTGCATTACATATAAGTTTGCTGAAATTTGCACCTTTAAAATTGTGTTAGTTTTTTTGTGAACCAACTTGTGATTAGATGGTTAGAAGGACAGTGGTATCCCTAACCCACCAGGGTTCAAATCCTAGTTTTGACATTGGTATTCAAATTTTTATGTATTTATTTCAGGCTTTCCAGCGAGGTTCGTTTAGTGGGAGGAGATGCTCCTGTCGACTAAGACACGCATGTGGTGACTTTGTCAATCTCAAGATGTTATACCGGCTCAGTGCCTAGAAGGTGATCATGAAGGAAATATGCCCTAGAGGCAATAATAAAGTTGTTATTTATATTTCCTTATATCATGATAAATGTTTATTATCCATGCTAGAATTGTATTAACCGGAAACTTGATACATGTGTGAATACATAGACAAAACATAGTGTCCCTAGTATGCCTCTACTAGACTAGCTCGTTAATCAAAGATGGTTAAGTTTCCTAACCATAGACATGTGTTCTCATTTGATGAACGGGATCACATCATTAGGAGAATGATGTGATGGACAAGACCCATCTGTTAGCTTAGCATAATGATCGTTAAGTTTTATTGCTATTGCTTTCTTCATGACTTATACATATTACTTTGACTATGAGATTACGCAACTCCCGGATACTGGAGGAATACCTTGTGTGCTATCAAACGTCACAACGTAACTGGGTGATTATAAAGATGCTCTACATGTATCTCCGAAGGTGTCTGTTGGCTTGGCGTGGATCGAGATTAGGATTTGTCACTCTGAGTATCGGAGAGTTATCTCTGGGCCCTCTCGGTAATGCACATCATGATAAGCCTTGCAAGCAATGTGACTAATGAGTTAGTTGCGGGATGTGATACGCCTCCGTCGTATCTATAATTTTTGATGTTCCATGCCAATATTATACAACTTTCATATACTTTTGGCAACTTTTTATACTATTTTGGGGACTAACATATTGATCCAGTGCCCAGTGCCAGTTCTTGTTTGTTGCATGTTTTTTTCGCAGAAAATCCATATCAAATGGAGTCCAAACGGTATAAAAACTAACGGGAATTTTTTTGGAATATATGTGATTTTTGGGAAGAAGAATCAACGTGAGACGATGCCCGAGGGGGCCACAAGGCAGGGGCGCGTCCTAGGGGGTCAGGCGCGTCCTAGGCCCTCGTGGTCACCCCGTAAGGCGGTTGGTGCCCTTCTTTCGCCACAAGAGAGCCAATATCCAGATAGAAATCATGTTAAAATTTCAGCCCAATCGGAGCTACGGATCTCCGGGAATATATGAAACGGTGAAAGGCCAGAATCTGGAACGCAGAAACAAAGAGAGCCAGAGAGACAGATCCAATCTCGGAGGGGCTCTCACCCCTCCCATGCCATGGAAGCCAATGACCAGAGGGGAGACCCTTCTCCCATCTAGGGAGAAGGTCAAGGAAGAAGAAGAAGAAGAAGAATAAGAAGGGGGGCCTCTCCCCCTCTCTCCCGGTGGCGTCGGAACACCGCCGGGGCCACCATCGTGTGATGGCGATCTACACCAACACCTCTGTCATCTTCACCAACATCTTTATCACCTTCCCCCATCTATCTATAGCGGTCCACTCTCCCGCAACCCGATGTACCCTCTACTTAAACATGGTGCTTTATGCTTCATATTATTATCCAATGATGTGTTGCCATCTTATGATGTCTGAGTAGATTTTTGTTGTCCTATCGGTAATTGGTGAATTGCTATGATTGGCTTAATTTGCTTGTGGTTATGTTGTTTTCCTTTGGTGCCCATCATATGAGCGCGCGCGTGGATCACACCATAGGGTTAGTTGTATGTTGATAGGACTATGTATTGGAGGGCAAGAGTGACAGAAGCTTCAACCTAGCATAGAAATTGATGCATAGGGGATTGAAGGGGGACAAATATATCTTAATGCTATGGTTGGGTTTTACCTTAATGAACGTTAGTACTTGCGGATGCTTGCTAATAGTTCCAATCATAAGTGCATAGAATTCCAAGTCAGGGATGACATGCTAGCAGTGGCCTCTCCCACATAAAACTTGCTATCGGTCTAGTAACGTAGTCAATTGCTTAGGGACAATTTTGCAACTCCTACCAGCACTTTTGCACACTTGCTATACTAACTTTATTGCTTCTTTACCTAAAACAGCCCCTAGTTTTTATTTACGTGCTCTTTATATTCTTGCAAACCTATCTCGTTACACCTACAAAGTACTTCTAGTTTTATACTTGTTCTAGGTAAAGCGAACGTTAAGCGTGCGTAGAGTTGTATCGGTGGTCGATAGAACTTGAGGGAATATTTGTTCTACCTTTAGCTCCTCGTTGGGTTCGACACTCTTACTTATCTAAAGAGGCTACAATTGATCCCCTATACTTGTGGGTTATCAAGACCTTTTTCTGGCGCCGTTGCCGGGAGTTATAGCGTGGGGTGAATATTCTCGTGTGTGCTTGTTTGCTTTATCACTAAGTAGTTTTTATTTTGTGCTCTTGTTTTCTATCTTTAGTTATGGGTAGGAAACGCAAAATACCAAAAAAATAGTTGTACCTACTACACCAATGGTTGAAGAACCACTCAAAATCTATCACACTCCTGAAGCTTTTCACTTGGATCATCTTCGATCCCTATGTGCTCGTGCTGAAACCCCAACTATCTTAGTTGAGGGCAAATCTTTAGATGAGCATGCTTGTTATGTGTGACACCGCTTATCTCAAAAAGGGAAACTTTTACTGGATCAAATTCATCATTTGCAATGCTATGCTTGGAATTTATGTGAAATATATGATTTTACTTGTTGTTCTGAAGACCCTAAGAAACACCTTCCCTACCAATGTGAGTTTAGTGATAATAGAATTGTATCTTTGTATGCTAAGGGTGTTTATAATTACTATGATGTTCAACAAATTGAAGAATTTGTTGCTTTTAAGGGTGCTTATGAAATTGCTTCTTTGATTGGAAAGTATGATGCTACTCTTTACAAATCTGAAAATTTTGCCATACTTAAATATTTTCATGATAATTATGCTTCTAATGCGTATGTTAAACCATGTATTGAGGACTCCTCCGCTATCCAAGAAGAGACTAATATTTTGCAGTCTATGGAAGAAGGAATTGATGAAACTGTGGGCTCATTGGATGAAAAATATGATGAGGAGAGCGAAGAACAAAAGGAGGAAGAGCGGATTAGCTACCCGTGCCCACCTTCTAATGAGAGTAACTCTTCAACTCATACATTGTTTAATTTGCCTTCGAATTTACCGAAGGATGAATGCTATGATGATTGTTATGATCCCGTTGATTCTTTTGAAATATCCCTTTTTGATGATGCTTGCTATGCTTGTGGCCAAGGTGCCAATATGAATTATGCTTATGAAGATTAACTTTCTATAGTTCCTTATATTAAACATTAAATTGTTGCTATTGCACCCACGCATGATAGTCCTATTATCTTTTTGAATTCTCCCGACTACACTATATCGGAGAAGTTTGCCCTTATTAACGATTATATTGATGGCTTGCGTTTTAGTACTACACATGATGATTTTGATAGATATAATATGCATGTGCTTGCTGATCCTACTTGCAATTACTATGAGAGAGGAACTACATCTCCGCCTCTCCATGTTTCCAATATGATAAAATTTCAAGAAACTGTTTATACTATGCATTAGCATTTACTATGTGTGCATGAATTGTTCTTTTATGACATGTCGATGCATAGGAAGAGAGTTAGACTTCATTGTTGCATGATATATGTTACTTTGTGCTCACTACTAAATCACAAATAATTAAAATTGGCTTTGATATACCGTGGGATCCGGGTGGATCCATTACTTGAGCACTATATGTCTAGCTTAATGGTTTTAAAGAAAGCGCTGCCAGGGAGACAACCCGGAAGTTTTAGAGAGTCATTTTTCCTGTTGTGTGCTTTTATAAAGTACAAATCCATTGTATTATAAAAATAATGTGCCAAGATTTGCCTTTAGGATGTTCACATTGCTTGTTGGTTCGTGCGGTGCAAAACAGAAACTTTCGCTGTAGTGCACGATTTTACATTTTTTACTGGAATGTCAAACGGTTATGAGACTTTTTGCACTGTCTTTCCATACAAATTGTTTATTTTTCCTATTTTTTCAGAATTTTGGAGTACCAGAAGTATGGTGAATGTTCAGATTATTACAGACTGTCCTGTTTAAGACAGATTCTGTTTTTGATGCATAGTCGCCTTGTTTTGATGAAACTATCGATTTTTATCAGTGGATTAAGCCATGGAAAAGTTATATTACAGTAGATAAAATTCAAAAAAAATGAATTGGTTTGAAACAGTACTTAGAGTAGTGATTTGCTTTGTTATACTAACGGATCTTACCGAACTTTCTGTTGAGTTTTGTGTGGATGAAGTGATCAAAGATCGAGGAGGTCTCGATATGAGGAGAAGGAGGAGAGGCAAGAGCTCAATATTGGGGATGCCCAAGGCACCCCAAGTAAACATTTAAGGAGACTCAAGCATCTAAGCTTGGGGATGCCCCGGAAGGCATCCCATCTTTCTTCAACAAGTATCGATATGTTTTCGGTTTCGTTTCGTTCATGCGATATGTGCAAATCTTGGAGCGTCTTTTGCATTTAGTTTTCAATTTTCTTTATGCACCATGCTGGTATGAGATAGTCCATGGTCGATTTATAGAATGCTCATTGCACTTCACTTATATCTTTTGAGTATGGCTTTGTAGAATGCTTCATGTGCTTCACTTATATCATTTGAAGTTTGGATTGCCTGTTTCCCTACACATAGAAAACCGCCATTTGTAGAATTCTCTTTTGCTTCACTTATATTTGTTAGAGCATGGGCATATCTTTTGTAGAAATAATTAAACTCTCTTACTTCACTTATATCTATTTAGAGAGATGACAGGAATTGGTCATTCACATGGTTAGTCATTAAATCCTATATAAAACTTGTAGATCACTGAATATGATATGTTTGATTCCTTGCAATAGTTTTGCGATATAAAGATGGTGATATTAGAGTCATGCTAGTGGGTATTTGTGGATTGTAGAAATACTTGTGTTGAAGTTTGTGATTCCCGTAGCATGCACGTATGCTGAACCGTTATGTAACAAAGTTGGAGCATGAGGTATTTATTGATTGTCTTCCTTATGAGTGGCGGTCGGGGACGAGCGATGGTCTTTTCCTACCAATCTATCCCCCTAGGAGCATGCACGTAGTACTTTGTTTTGATGACTAATAGATTTTTGCAATAAGTATGTGAGTTCTTTATGACTAATGTTGAGTCCATGGATTATACGCACTCTCACCCTTCCATCATTGCTAGCCTCTTCGGTACCGTGCGTTGCCCTTTCTCACCTTGAGATTCGGTGCAAACTTCGTTGGTGCATCCAAACCCCGTGATATGATACGCTCTATCACACATAAGCCTCCTTATATCTTCCTCAAAACAGCCACCATACCTACCTATCATGGCATTTCCATAGCCATTCCGAGATATATTGCCATGCAACTTCCATCATCATCATATACATGACTTGAGCGTTCATTGTCATATTGCTTTGCATGATCGTAAGATAGCTAGCATGATGTTTTCATGGCTTGTCTGTTTTTTGATTTCATTGCTACGCTAGATCATTACACATCCCGGTGCACCGCCGGAGGCATTCATATAGAGTCATACTTTGTTCTAGACATCGAGTTGTGATATTGAGTTGTAAGTAAATAAAAATGTGATGATCATCATTATTAGAGCATTGCCCCAGTGAGGAAGGGATGATGGAGACTATGATTCCCCCACAAGTCGGGATGAGACTCCGGACTTTAAAAAATAAAAGAGGCCAAAGAAGCCCAAAAAAGAGGCAAAGAAGCCCACGAAAACAAAAAAACAAAAAATGAGAGAAAAAGAGAGAAGGGGCAATGATACTATCCTTTTACCACACTTGTGCTTCAGAGTAGCACCATGTTCTTCATATAGAGAGTCTCTTGAGTTATCACTTTCATATACTAGTGGGAATTTTCATTATAGAACTTGGCTTGTATATTCCGGTGATGGGCTTCCTCAAATGCCCGAGGTCTTCATGAGCAAGCAAGTTGGATGCACACCCACTTAGTTTCCAGTTTGAGCTTTCATACACTTATAGCTCTTAGTGCATCCGTTGCGCGGCAATCCCCACTCCTCACACTGACATCAATTGATGGGCATCTCCATAGCCCGTTGATTAGCCGCGTCGATGTAAGACTTTCTCCCTTTTTGTCTTCTCCACACAACCTCCATCATCATATTCTATTCCACCCATAGTGCTATGTCCATGGCTCGCGCTCATGTATTGTGTGAAAGTTGAAAAAGTTTGAGAATACTAAAGTATGAAACAATTGCTTGGCTTGTCAACGGGGTTGTGCATGATTTGAATATTTTGTGTGGTGAAGATGGAGCATAGCCAGACCATATGATTTTGTAGGGATAACTTTCTTTGGCCATGTTATTTTGAAAAGACATGATTGCTTTATTAGTATGCTTGAAGTATTATTGTCTTAATGTCAAATGATAGACTATTGCTTTGAATCGCTCATGTCTTAATATTCATGCCATGATTAGATTACATGATCAAGATTATGCTAGGTAGCATTCCACATCAACAATTATCTTTTTTATCATTTACCTACTCGAGGACGAGCAGGAATTCAAGTTGGGGATGCTGATACGGCTCCGTCATATCTATAATTTTTGTTTGTTCCATGCCAATAATATACAACTTTCATATACTTTTGGCAACTTTTTATACTATTTTTGGGACTAACATATTGATCCACTGCCCAGTGCCAGTTCCTATTTGTTGCATGTTTTTTGTTTCGCAGAAAATCCATATCAAACGGAGTCCAAACGGGATAAAAACTGACGAAGATTTTTTTGGAATATATGTGATTTTTGGGAAGAAGAATCAACGCGAGACGATGCCTGAGGGGGCCACGAGGCAGGGGCGCGCCCCAGGGGGTCAGGCGTGCCCTGGGCCCTCGTGGCCACCCCTTAAGGCGGTTGGTGCCCTTATTTTGCCGCAAGAAAGCCAATATCCGGATAGAAATCATGTTAAAATTTCAGCCCAATTGGAGTTACGGGTCTCCGGGAATATAAGAAACAGTGAAAGGCCAGAATCTGGAACGCAGCCCATGCCATGGAAGCCAAGCACCAGAGGGGAAAACCTTCTCCCATCTAGGGAGAAGGTCAAGGAAGAAGAAGAAGGGGAGCCCTCTCCCCCTGAGGGAGTCCTGGATTAGGGGGTATCCGGGCAGCCGGACTATATCCTTTGGCCGGACTGTTGGACTATGAAGATACAAGATTGAAGACTCCGTCCCGTGTCCGGGTGGGACTCTCCTTGGCGTGGAAGGCAAGCTTGGCAATACGGATATGTAGATCTCCTTCCTTGTAACCGACTCAGTGTAACCCTAGCCCCCTCCGGTGTCTATATAAACTAGAGGGTTTAGTCTGTAGGACCAACAACGACAATCATACCATAGGCTAGCTTCTAGGGTTTAGCCTCTTCGATCTCGTGGTAGATCAACTCTTGTACTACTCATATTATCAAGAACAATCAAGCAGGACATAGGATATTACCTCCATCAAGAGGGCCCGAACCTGGGTAAACATCGTGTCCCCTGCCTCCTATTACCATCCGCCTAGATGCACAGTTCGGGACCCCCTACCCGAGATCCGCCGGTTTTGACACCGACATTGGTGCTTTCATTGAGAGTTCCTCTGCGTCGTCATCGTTAGGCTTGATGGCTCCTTCGATCATCGATAGCGATGCAGTCCAGGGTGAGACTTTTCTCCCCGGACAGATCTTTGTATTCGGTGGCTTCGCACTACGGGCCAACTCGCTTGGCCATCTGGAGCAGATCGAGAGTTACGACTCTGGCCACCAGGTCAGGCTTGGAAGCTTAAACTACACGGCCGACATCCGCGGAGACTTGATCTTCGACGGATTCGAGCCCCTACCGAGTGCGCCGTAGGGTCACGATGAGCATGATTTAGCTCTACCATCGGACAGTGTTCAGGAGACCGCACCGGCAACCGCTTCGACCCTCAATTCGGATCCAATTGCGCCATCCATGGACGGGTGGATAGACCCCGCCACGGAGGCCGCATTCTCAGCGGCGATTGAGCTAAGTATCGACCTTACCCTTCACGAGAGCCGTGACGCCAAACTGCCGGATTCTTCCCCGGCCACGGACTCCGAACCGCCTGCGCCCGTGCCTATCGAATCCGACTGGGCGCCGATCATGGAGTTCGCCTCCGTGGATATCTTTCAACACTCGCCCTTCGGTGACATACTGAACTAATTAAGGTCTCTCTCCTTGTCAGGAGAGTCCTGGCCGAACTATGTCCGGCAGGATTGGGATGCGGATGACAAAGAAATTCGTCGCCCACCCACCACCCACTTAGTAGTCACTATCGACGATTTGACCGACACGCTTGACTTCGACTCCGAAGACATCGACGGTATGGACGATGATGCGGGAGATGAACAGGAACCACTGCCCACAGGGCACTGGACAGTCACCTCATCATATGATATATATACATGGTGGACACACCCAAAGAAGGCAATGGCGACGGGACAACGGAGGATGACCCCTGCAAGAAGCAACCCAAACGCCGACGTCAGCGGCGCTGCTTTAAGTCTCGCCAAAGAAAAAGCGGTGATACCGGCACAGGAGATAATAGCACTCTGGACAGTGCCGAAGATGACAACAATCCCCTCCAGCAAGATTTAGAGCAGGAGGATGGAGAAGCCAGCCCTCCCGAGAGAGCGGCAGATGGAGAGGCGGAGGATGATAATTACATGCCTCCCTCTGAAGAAGAGGCAAGCCTCAATGATGACGAATTTTTCGTGCCTGAGGATCGCGCCGAGCAAGAGCGCTTCAAGTGCCGGCTTATAGCCATGGCAAATAGCCTTAAGAAAAAGCAACATCGGCTTCAAGCTGATCAAGATTTGCTAGCTGACAGATGGACTGAAGTCCTTGCGGCCAAGGAATATGAACTCGAACGCCCCTCCAAGAGTTACCCAAAGCGCAGGTTGCTACCCCGACTGGAGGAGGAAGCATTAAAACCTACATCTCCAGCGTATGACGTGGCCGATCGGCCACCTCGTGGCCGCAACAGAGAGGCATTTCAGCCAAAAGCTCAGCCCACACCCCGACGCCACTCAAATAAAAATGTCAAGGCATGGGGAAACACGCTAGACCTGCGAGACGTATTGGAGGACAAAGCAAAAAATGCAAGATCGATCTACGGATCACAAGGGCGCGCCACTACGCGAGACGATAACCGTCACACCGGATACAGTAAAAGTAAATCCGGCCGGGCCGAACACAGCGGACAAGACTCATTTGAGCTGCGTCGCGATATAGCCCAGTACAGAGGCGCCGCACACCCCCTATGCTTCACAGATGAAGTAATGGATCACCAAATCCCAGAGGGTTTCAAACCCGTAAATATCGAATCATACGACGGCACAACAGATCCTGCGGTATGGATCAAGCACTTCCTCCTGCACATCCACATGGCCCGCGGTGACGATCTACACGCCATCAATACCTCCCACTCAAACTCAAAGGACTAGCTCGGCATTGGCTCAATAGCCTGCCAGCAGAATCCATTGGCTGTTGGGAGGATCTGGAAGCTGCATTCCTCGACAACTTCCAGGGCACTTATGTGCGACCACCAGATGCCGATGACTTGAGCCACATAATTCAGCAGCCATAGGAATCGGCCAGGCAATTCTGGACACAGTTCCTAACAAAGAAAAATCAAATCGTCGACTGTCCGGATGCAGAGGCCCTAGCAGCTTTTAAGCGCAACATCCGCGACGAGTGGCTCGCCCGGCACCTTGGCCAGGAAAAGCCGAAATCTATGGCAGCCCTCACGACACTCATGACCCACTTTTGCGCAGGAGAGGACAGCTGGCTGGCTCGAAGCAATAACATATCAAAGAACCATGGTACTTCGGATACCAAGGATAACAATGGCAGGTCACGTCACAACAAACACAAGTGCCGCATCAACAACAACAATACCGAGGATACGACAGTCAATGCCGGATTCAGAGGCTCTAAACCTGGTCAGCGGAAAAAGGCATTCAAAAGAAGCACTCCGGGCCCATCCAGTTTGGACCGTATACTCGATCGCTCGTGCCAAATACACGGCACCCCCGACAAGCCCGCCAACCACACCAACAGGGAATGTTGGGTGTTCAAGCAGGTCGGCAAGTTAAAAGCCGAAAACAAAGATAAGGGGCTACATAGCGATGACGAGGAAGAGCCCCGGCTACCAAACACCGGAGGACAGAAGAGGTTCCCCCCACAAGTGCGAACGGTGAACATGATATACGCAACCCACATCCCCAAGAGGGAGCGGAAGCGTGCGCTAAGGGACGTATATGCGTTGGAGCCAGTCGCCCCAAAGTTCAACCCATGGCCCTCATGTCCGATCACCTTCGATCGCAAGGATCACCCCACTAGTATCCATCATGGCGGATTCGCCGCATTGGTCCTAGACCCAATCATCAACGGATTTCACCTCACTCGAGTCCTTATGGACGGCGGCAGCAGCCTGAACCTACTTTATCAGGGCACAGTGCGCAAAATGGATATAGACCCCTCAAGGATCAAACCCACAAAAACGACCTTCAAAGTCGTCATACCGGGTGTAGAGGCCCATTGCATAGGCTCAGTCACACTGGAAGTGGTCTTCGGATCCCCGGATAACTTCCGAAGCGAGGAGTTAATCTTCGATATAGTCCCGTTCCGCATTGGCTATCATGCACTGCTCGGGCGAACCGCATTTGCGAGATTCAATGCGGTACCGCATTATGAATACCTCAAGCTCAAGATGCCAGGACCTCGGGGGGTCATCACAGTCAATGGAAACACAGAGCGCTCTCTCTGCACGGAGGAGCACACTGCGGCCCTCACAGCAGAAGCACAAAGCAGCCTCTTCAGGCAATCCACCAGTTCGGTGATTAAACACCCGGACACCGTCAAGCACGCCCGGAGTAATCTGCAACAAGACCGCCTGGCACGCTCCAAGCTCGCATAGCAATGCGGCCCCCACCCCAGTCCCCGCCAAATGGCGAAATTCATGCCACGCATACATAATTACGCATTGAAAATACCATGGGCATAGGTGGGGGGGCACAACTACGGCACGCCCCAAAATGCGGCTCAACAGCACTAGGGGCTTCCCACCTTATTATTCTTTTCTCTCTTTCAGGACTTTACTCTCTGGAAACCCCATCCGGCAGTACGATTGCCGGACACACGATACAACAACCAAGGAGGCAGAAAGCTACGTCGCATCATGGAATTCCCAGGTGGTCTCTGATAACGAGTGAAATACCTGCTTTAAATACCATTCCTCAGCTTGCCCTTGGAGGGGACATGTCAAATAGTCCTACTTTTTGCTTATCGCACTACTTGTATCATTCTACTTCGACGCACCTTCTTGAATAAACAATGCATAGCACTAGACTATTACCGCATTCTCTATTCTTTTATATATATATATATATATTCATTCATGACATTCAGCACCCGTACACTCTGGTACGGCCAATACGCCAGGGGCTTAAGCGTACCCCATAATATGGTGTGAGAAGTCCGAACACTTTCGACAGTGCGGCACCCCGAACTTATAGCATTATATGCATCAGCTCTGAATCATGTCTTGGGTCAATAGTTGGGTTTTCCCGGCTCCCATGTTTTGGTACCTTACGTTCTGCTATATCGGCTAAGGTAGCACTGGGAGAACTACTGCGATTGTGCCCCGGTTCATCTGGGCAAGCACCTCAGTAGAGAAAGCTAAAACTGACTATCATGATAAGGCGAGAGTCGGTCGCTGTTCGAGAGGTCTCGAGTCCCTAAAGACTTATGCCGCTTAGAGCGAGGAGTCAGCTTTGTCCAGCTTAAGGCGTGTATAGCGCCCCGAATTCGGCCTTCCGAATACTAGGGGCTTCACCAAAATTTAAAATTGTAGACTTCTATGGCTAAGTGAGAGTGATAAAGCATTATAGTCCGATTGCCTTGTTCGTTGTGCTGAGCACCTCCCTCGACGGACCCAACAATGGGAAAAAGAGTGATCAGGTTTATCCTGAACACCCCAGCACTCGTGGCACGGGGGCAGAAGCCGACGACTGGCCATCTCTCAGATTTAATAAACAGCCACACAGAAGGTAATATTTTAAATTCAAACAAGCGTTTCATAGCGCATATGAACAAGTTTTCATAATACAGGATCACACGAGCAAGTTCATTCAAAAATTACATCCTTCGCACACTCGTCCGCCACAAGACGGGAACCCTTCAGGACACCCTCATAATACATTTCGGGGTGGCGATCCTCCTTGCCCTGCGGCGGCCCCTCCTTCACCAGCTTCTCGGCGTCCATCTTGGCCCAGTGCACCTTCGCACGGGCAAAAGCCCGGCGTGCACCTTCGATGCAGATGGACCGCTTTATGACTTCCAGCCGTGGGCAGGCATCCACAAGCCGCCTCACCAGGCCGAAGTAGCTGTTGGGAAGGGAGTCACCAGGCCACATCCGGACTATAAGGCCCCTCATGGCCTGTTCGGCCGCCTTGTGAAGCTCGACCAGTTGCTTCAGCTGGTCGCTCACAGGCATCGGGTGTTCGGTCCCAGTATACTGAGACCAGAACAACTTCTCCGTCGAGCTTCCCTCCTCGGCCTGGTAATACTTCGCGGCATCCACACGCTGCGGGGCAAATCTGCGAATGCTCCTGGAGAGCTCTGGACTCAGGTAAGTAACAAGTAATTTAATTTCACATGCTTGCTTTGCATATTGAATGCCTTACCCGCCGCTATCTTCCTCATTGCCTCAATTTCCTGGAGGGCCTTTTGGGCTTCAGCCTTGGCATGCTTTGTGCTCTCGAGGGCCGCGACAAGCTCGGACTCTCGCGTCTTCGAGTCAAGCTCCAAAGTCTCGTGCTTCTTCACGAGAGCCTGGAGCTCTTGCTGCACCTCGCCCACCCGTGCCTCTTGTTTCTCCCGCTCGATGCGCTCCTCGACCGCTTTGTTTTCGGCCTCGGATAGCGCTCGCTTCAGGGTCGCCACTTCGGTCGTGGCCCCTGGCACATCCATGATGATCCTATCATTTTGCAACCACATATTTTATATATATATAGACAGCGTATTACTTACCTTTGTTCTCCTCGAGCTGCCTCTTGGCAAGGCCGAGCTCTTTCTCGGACCGCTCGAGGTTCTGCTTCAGTGCGGCGACCTCCGCAGTCAGTGCGGCAGAGGTCAGCAGCGAAGCCTGCATACGCATACAGACATACTTATATTAGACTCCTGCAGATATTATTTGATCCTCTATTCGGTTTTTCTTTGTGAACACCAAACAGAGCATCAAGGGCTACTGTCTATGCGGTAATATTTTCCTATATTTTAAATACTTACCTCAAAGCCTGTTAGAAGGCTGGCACAGGCTTCAGTCAGTCCGCTCTTGGCGGACTGAACCTTCTTGATCACCGCACTCATAATAGTGTGGTGCTCTTCGTCCATGGAAGCGCCGTGAAGCGCTCCCAGCAGGTTGTCCGGTGCCTCTGGATGGACAGAGGTCACCGGCACGGGCGGCTTGCCCCTCTTGGAAGGGGGCCGCCTGCCAAAGTCCGGAACCACTGGAGGTTCTGGCGCGGTGTTCGGCTGAGGGCCGAACTGTGAGCCCTTGGGAGTCTTGCTCCCTTTGCTCCTAGAGTCTGGAAGGTTGCCTTGAGGCGCCTCCGGGACTATCTCCCCCCGGCTCGGTGCCCCTTGAGACAATACCTCGACATTGTCCGTAGGGCAAGGAGAGGAGGCGGTTGGAAGTGTACCACTATTCATATCCGACGAGTCCAAAGAACCGTCCGACGAGGAAACATCGATACGGGCTCGGGGCGGACTGCATAATCATATTCGACGTTAGGAGAAGCAGTGCAACAAAAGTATGCTATGAGTTACTCTGGTATCTGAATACTTACGACTTCGCCAGGGGCTTGGCCCTAAGTAGCCACTCGTCTTCGCCGTCGGCAGCGGCGGTGGAACAGTCCGGAAGGATAGTCCTTCCCTTCTTGGACCCTTCGGCCTCCCCGGTTGGGGCGGCCTTCCTTTTCTTGTCTCCCCTGGCTGGAGGGGGAGAATCTTCATCTTCCTCCTCCTCGTTTTCACGGGAGGAGTGCGTCTCGGAGTTATCGATGATGTGTCCGATACCACCTGGTGCCGTGAACTCTTTCGGGTTCCCGTGGCCTTCTTCTTGGTCTTCTCCGGCACCTCATAAGGAGCCGGAGTCCGCATCTCCGTCAGGAGAGCATTTGCAGGGTCTTCGGGCAGAGGGGCCGGATAGTTAATCTGCTCCGATGTCTCCACCCAGTCCTGTCAAAGGCATGGGAGCTCAGACCCCGCACATGGTTAAGCTATGGAAAATAAATACCCTACCAGATGCACAGAACTTACCGGATTCGCAGGGCGCTTCGCGCTTAGCCCGCGGTCCTCGGTAAGAGAAGGGGGGACCTCGGCGCCCTTGAACAGCACCTTCCAAACGTCCTTATGCGTCATGTCGAAGAGCTCACGTAGAGTCTGGTGCTGGGCCGGGTCAAACTCCCATAAGTTGAAAGCCCGTTGTTGACACGGGAGGATCCGGCGGAAGAGCATGACCTGGACTATGTTGACAAGCTTAAGTTTCTTGCTTATCATGTTCCAGATACACTTCTGGAGTCCGTCCAGCTCCACCGATGAGCCCCAGGACAGGCCCTTCTCGTTCCAGGAACTGAGCCGCGTGGGGATTCCGGATCGAAACTCGGGGGCTACCACCCAGTTGGTGTCACGCGGCTCGGTGATGTAGAACCACCCCGATTGCCACCCCTTTATGGTCTCCACGAAGGAGCCTCGAGCCATGTAACGTTGGGCATTTTGCCCACCATGGCTCCGTCGCATTCCGCTTGTTGGCCGCCTACTACCTTCAGCTTGATATTGAAGGTCTTCAGCCACAGGACGAAATGGGGCCGGATGCGGAGGAAATCCTCGCACACGACGATGAACGCCGAGATGTTGAGGATGAAATTCGGGGCCAGATCATGAAAGTCCAGCCCATAATAGAACATAAGGCCGCGGACGAATGGATGGAGGGGAAACCCCAGTCCACGGACGAAGTGGGGGAGGAAAACCACCCTTTCGTAAGGTTCCGGGGTAGGGACGATCTGCCCCGCGGTTGGCAGCCGGTGCGTGATATCCGCGGCTAAGTATCCGGCCCCATGTAGTTTTTTGATGTGTCCCTCCGTGACAGAGGAGACCATCCACTTGCCTCCCGCTCCGGACATGTTTGGAGAGAGTTGAGGAGAAGGATGTGGACTTGGGCACTGGAGCTCGAGTGCGCGAGAATGGATGAGCAAGGAGGAAGAAGGCGTGGGTAGAAAAAGGTGAAACCTTATCCCTTTATAAGGGCAGATGAAACTATGCGCCCCCACCAGACTGGTAAAACTCGCTTATCCCCCAAGCGCTGTAATTGATGGCGCGGTTGGGTTACCCACGTCCGTATTGATGGGAATCCCGTAATAAGGGGACACGATCTCTGCTTCGACAAGACATGCCAAGGAAACTGCCTCGCGAAACACGCTAAGATAGGTTATGAAAAATGATTCGAATAAAGACCTGGTTGTGGTGTGATGTCACGCTACGGCGTACGTCATCAGATTAGATTTGTGGAAATAATATTCTCTCTATGGTGGTATGTGGAACTTGTTTTGCAGAGCCAAACACGATCCTCGTGTTCAAAATCTTCTATGAAGTATTCGGAGGAGGAACCTGCCTTGCAATGCTGAAGACAATCTGCACGCCGGACTCATCGTCATTGAAGCCTGGTTCAGGGGCTACTGAGGGAGTCCTAGATTAGAGGGTATCCGGGCAGCCGGACTATATCCTTTGGTCAGATTGTTGGACTATGGAGATACAAGATTGAAGACTTCGTCCCATGTCCGGGTGGGACTCTCCTTGGCGTGGAAGGCAAGCTTGGCAATATGGATATGTAGATCTCCTTCCTTGTAACCGACTCTGTGTAACCCTAGCCCCCTCCGGTGTCTATATAAACCAGAGGGTTTAGTACGTAGGACCAACAACGACAATCATACCATAGGCTAGCTTCTAGGGTTTAGCCTCTTCGATCTCGTGATAGATCAACTGTTGTACTACTCATATTATCAAGAACAATCAAGCAGGACGTAGGGTATTACCTCCATCAAGAGGGCCCAAACCTGGGTAAACATCGTGTCCCCTGCCTCCTGTTACCATCCGCCTAGACGCACAGTTCGGGACCCCCTACGCGAGATCCGCCGGTTTTGACACCGACACCCCCTCTCTCTCGGTGGCGCCGGTACGCTGTCGGGGCCATCATCGTGTGACGGCAATCTACACCAACACCTCCGTCATCTTCACCAACACCTTCATCACCTTCCCCCATCTATCTACAGCGGTCCACTCTCCCGCAACCCGTTGTACCCTCTACTTGAACATGGTGCTTTATGCTTCATATTATTATCCAATGATGTGTTGCCATCTTATGATGTCTAAGTAGATTTTTGTTGTCCAATCGGTAATTGGTGAATTGCTATGATTGGTTTAATTTGCTTGTGGTTATGTTGCTGTCCTTTGGTGCCCATCATATGAGCGCGCATGTGGATCACACCATAGGGTTAGTTGTATGTTGATAGGACTATGTATTGGAGGGCAAGAGTGATAGAAGCTTCAACCTAGCATAGAAATTGATGCATACAGGATTGAAGGGGGACCAATATATCTTAATGCTATGGTTGGGTTTTACCTTAATGAACGTTAGTAGTTGCGGATGCTTGCTAATAGTTCCAATCATAAGTGCATAGAATTCCAAGTCAGGGATGACATGCTAGCAGCGGCCTCTCCCAAATAAAACTTGCTATCGGTCTAGTAACGTAGTCAAATGCTTAGGGACAATTTCGCAACTCCTACCATCACTTTTGCACACTTGCTATACTAACTTTATTGCTTCTTTACCTAAAACAGCCCCTAGTTTTTATTTATGTGCTCTTTATATTCTTGCAAACCTATCTCGTTACACCTACAAAGTACTTCTAGTTTTATACTTGTTCTAGGTAAAGAGAACGTTAAGCATGCGTAGAGTTGTATCGGTGGTCGATAGAACTTGAGGGAATATTTGTTCTACATTTAGCTTCTCGTTGGGTTCGACACTCTTACTTATCGAAAGAGGCTACAATTGATCCCCTATACTTGTGGGTTATTAGGATGATGCACTATGGAACGAGTAAAGAGACTTTCCGGTAACGAGATTGAACTAGGTATGAAGATACCGACGATCGAATCTCGAGCAAGTTACATACCGATGACAAAGGGAATGGCGTATGTTGTCATTACGGTTTGACCGATAAAGATCTTAGTAGACTATGTAGGAACCAATATGAGCATCCAGGTTCCGTTGTTGGTTATTGACCGGAGTTGTGTCTCGGTCATGTCTACATAGTTCTCAAACCCGTAGGGTCCGCATGCTTAACGTTCGATGACGATTTGTATTATGAATTATGTGTTTTGGTGACCGAAGATTGTTCGGAGTCCCGGATGATATCACGGACATGACGAGGAGTCTCAAAATGGTCGAGAGGTAAAGATTGATATATTGGACGATAATATTCGGACATCGGAAGTGTTTCGGGATGTATCAGTTACGTATCGGAGTACCGGGGGGGTACCGAAACCCCCCGGGGGAAGATATGGGCCATATGAGCCATAGGAGGGAGGCAAGCCAACCCACAAGGGGTGCCCCACCCAAGGGAGGAGTCTGAATTGGACAAGGGGAGGGGGCGGCTCCCCCCTTTACTTCTCCTCCTGTCTCTTCTTCCCCCTTTCCCCTTCCGGTAAAAGGAAAGGGGGTGTATTGGACTAGGAGCCCAAGTGGGACTCCTCCCACTTGGGGCGCGCCTAGGTCAGCCTCCTCCCCTCTCCCTCCTTTATATACAGGGGTGGGGGTGCCTCTAACACACATCAATTGTTCCAAGCCGTGTGCGGTGCCCCCTCCACCGTTTACTCCTCTAGTCATATTGTTGTAGTGCTTAGGCGAAGCCCTGCGGGGATCACTTCACCATCACCGTCACCACGCCGTTGTGCTGACGAAAATCTCCCTCGACACTTTGCTGGATTAAGAGTTCGAGGGACGTCATCGAGATGAACGTGTGCAGAACTCGGAGGTGTCGTACGTTCGGTACTTGATCGGTTGAATCGAGAAGACCTTTGACTACGTCAAACGTGTTAAACTAACGCTTCCACTTTCGGTCTACGAGGGTATGTGGACACACTCTCCCCCTCTCGTTGCTATGCATCTCCTAGATAGATCTTGCGTGATCGTAGGAATTTTTTTGAAATTGCATGCTACGTCCCCAACAGCTCATAAAGATAGAATGTGCATGCGTGCTTTCACATGGGTGAGTGTATGCGAGAGACTTAGTGCATCTCTAGCAGACCCCTTATATCGCGCCGAACTGTAAAATAACCGCTAGTTTACGGTTTTGCATAAAAAAAGTATCCCAGACAGACGCCGTATCGGACCGAGACCGGTAAAAAATTTGCAGGGCGTAGCAAATCTTCGCCCTCAACCTTTAGATACACAGGGTGGGAGGCCAATCCGAGCTTGACCCCTATCGGCAGTGATATTTGGAGGGAGGGACATTTCCGTGCAGCAGTTCCCGCTTCCCCGTCCCTCCACCGCCATTAATCTCACTCCGCCTCTCCAGACCACCTTCCATGGCTTTGTATTGTCGCCATCGAAGCCTCCCGGCCGTCGCCCATCACCGTGGATGTCATCCACACACCAACCCCTTTGGTAGATCTCGTCGTCGCCATGTCGCGCCCATCGTCATTCAAGGATCCACCATGCAACCCCGCAAGCGGCAGGGAAACATCATCGTCCATGGTGGTGCTCCCGCAGCCCCCGCCGGGAAGGCACACGCGCCCGCCGCCGCTGCGAATCCGGTCCAGGTGTGAAAGGCAACAAGCCCACCACAAGAGCTACCCCGCCAACACCTCCCCTGATTGCCCCAGCAAGAGCTACCCCAAGGATGCCCGCCGCCAACGCTGCTGCCACTACCCTCGAGGTGTTCGACGAAATGGGCGCAAGGTATGATACTTTGATTTCTTCTAGTTGTTTCACTATTTGCCATTGCGCTTGTTCGTGACTTGTTGAGCGAAATTATAGCGCTGGCTTGCATGATGCGACTGTCGAGTCTGTGCACTTGTTGGACGACAACACTGTCGACATCGATCAAGCCCCGATCGGTGATTACGGTTACAATGAGATGGATGGTGGCGTGCACGGTCACGGTGAGGAAGAATATGAGGTGGAGGAGGTTGACGAGGGGGTGTTCGACCAAGCACAAGAAAAAGTGGGGGCAAGATCGAAGAACTACACGCAATTGGAAGATCAAATCTTGGTCAAGGCTTGGGAATCGGTGTCTCTTGATGCGTGCACCAGAACTGACCAAACCGCCAAGCGGTATTGGCAAAGGATACAGGATCAGTTTCTTCCGCATGATGGCAAAGTATCCTAATAGGATGTCACACACCTTTAGGTCACTCCAAAGTCGTTGGGACGTGATCAAGCCGATTTGTAGCCGTTGGGCTGCTTGCTTGGAGCAAATCTGCAGTGCACCTCCAAGTGGTACTGTTGAATCCGATTATGTGAGTTTGTTTTCACGTCCCAAGTTGTGCAAATCATTTGTAGCCGCCGGAGTGGTTGCATAATTTGACATTGTTTTCATTTTGTAGGACAAAATTTTGCAAGAAAGGTATAGGGATGTTGGGGAACGTAGTAATTCAAAAAAATTCTTACGATCACGCAAGATCTATCTAGGAGAAGCATAGACACGAGACGGGAGAGTGTGTCCACGTACCCTCGTAGACCGAAAGCGGAAGCGTTTAGTAACGCGGTTGATGTAGTCGAACGTCTTCATGATCCAACCGATCCAAGTACCGAACGTACAACACCTTCGTGTTCAACACACGTTCAACACGATGATGTCCCTCGAGCTCTTGATCTAGTAGAGGGTCGAGGGAGATTTTCGTTAACACGACCGTGTGGTGACGGTGTTGATGATGTGATCCGCGCAGGGCTTCGCCTAAGCACTACGACAATATGACCGAGGTGGTGAACTGTGGAGGGGGCACCGCACATGGCTAAGACAATTGATGTTGTACCTTTGGGGTGCCCTCTGCCCACGTATATAAAGGAGGGGGGAGGAGAAGGCCGGACAAGGGGGGGAGTCCTACTAGGACTCCAAACCTAGTAGGATTCGCCCCCCCTTCCTTCCAACGGAGAGGGGGAAAGGGGAAAGGAGGGAGAGGGGGAAGGAAAGAGGGGGGCCGCGCCCCTTCCCCTTGTCCAATTTCGATTGGGGCAAGGGGGCGTGCCCCACCTCCTGTGGCCTGCCTCCTCTCCTCAACTAAGGCCCATTAGGCCCAATAACTTTCCCGGGGGGGTTCCGGTAACCTCTCGGTACTCCGAAAAATCCACGATCTTCTTCGGAACCATTCCAGTGTCCGTATATAACCTTCCAATATAACAATCTTGACCTCTCAACCATTTCGAGACTCCTCGTCATGTCTGTGATCTCATCCGGGACTCTGAACAAACTTCGGTCATCAAAAACACATAACTCATAATACAAATCGTCATCGAACGTTAAGCGTCTAGACCCTACAGGTTCAAGAACTATGTAGACATGATCGAGACACATCTCCAGTCAATAACCAATAACGGAACCTGGATGCTCATATTGGATCCTACATATTCTACGAAGATCTTTATCGATCAAATGCATAACAACATACGTCATTCACTTTGTCATCAGTATGTTACTTGCCCGAGATTCAATCATCGGTATCATCATACCTAGTTCAATCTCATTACCGACAAGTATCTTTACTCATTCTGTAATGCATCATACCGCAACTAACTCATTAGTCACATTGCTTGCAAGGCTTATAGTGATGCGCATTACTGAGAGGGCCTAGAGTTACCTCTCCGATACACGGAGTGACAAATCCTAATCTCGATCTACGCCAACTACCTTCGGAGATGCCTGTAGAGAATCTTTATAATCACCCAGTTACGTTGTGATGTTTGATAGCACACAAGGTGTTCCTCCGGTATTCGGGAGTTGCATAATCTCATAGTCAGAGGAATATGTATAAGTCATGAAGAAAGCAATAGCAATAAAACAAGACGATCATAATGCTAAGCTAACGGATGGGTCTTGTCCATCACATCATTCTCTAATGATGTGATCCCCTTTATCAAATGACAACACATGTCTATGGTCAGGAAACTTTAACCATCTTTGATTAACGAGCTAGTCAAGTAGAGGCATACTAGGGACACTCTATTTGTCTATGTATTCACACATGTACTAAGTTTCCGGTTAATACAATTCTAGCATGAATAATAAACATTTATCATGATATAAGGAACTATAAATAACAACTTTATTATTGCCTCTAGGGCATATTTCCTGTAGTCTCCCACTTGCACTAGAGTCAATAATCTATATTACATAGTAATAATTCTAACACCCATGGAGTCTTGGTGCTGATCATGTTTTGCTCGTGAGAGAGGCTTAGTCAACGGGTCTGCAACATTTAGATCCGTATGTATCTTGCAAATCTCTATGTCTCCCTCCTTGACTTGATCGCGCATGGAATTGAAGCGTCTCTTGATGTGTTTGGTTCTCTTGTGAAATCTGCATTCCTTTGCCAAGGCAATAGTATTGTCACAAAAGATTTTCATTGGACCAGATGCACTAGGTATTACACCTAGATCGGATATGAACTCCTTCATCCAGACTCCTTCATTTGCTGCTTCCGAAGCAGCTATGTACTCCGCTTCACACGTAGATCCTGCCATGATGCTCTTCTTGGAACTGCACCAACTTACAGCTCCACCATTCAATACAAATACGTATCCAGTTTGTGACTTAGAGTCATATGGATCAGTGTCAAAACTTGCATCGACGTAACCATTTACGACAAGCTCTTTGTCACCTCCATAAACGAGAAACATATCCTTAGTCCTTTTCAGGTATTTCAGGATGTTCTTGACCATTGTCCAGTGATCCACTCCTGTATTACTTTGGTACCTCCCTGCTAAACTTATAGCAAAGCACACATCAGATCTGGTACACAGCATTGCATGCATGATAGAACCTATGGCTGAGGCATAGGGAATGACCTTCATTTTCTCTCTATCTTCTGCAGTGGCCGGGCATTGAGTCAAACTCAACTTCACACCTTGTAACACGGGCAAGAACCCTTTCTTTGATTGATCCATTTTAAACTTCTTCAAAACTTTATCAAGGTATGTGCTTTGTGAAAGTCCAATTAAGCATCTTGATCTATCTCTATAGATCTTGATGCCCAATATATAAGCAGCTTCACCGAGGTCTTTCATTGAAAAATTCTTCTTCAAGTATCCTTTTATGCTATCCAGAAATTCTATATTATTTCCAATCAACAATATGTCATCCACATATAATATTAGAAATGCTATAGAGCTCCCACTCACTTTCTTGTAAATACATGCTTCTCCAAAAGTCTGTATAAAACAATATGCTTTGATCACACTATCAAAGCGTATATTCCAACTCCGAGAGGCTTGCACCAGTCCATAAATGGATCGATGTAGCTTGCACACTTTGTTAGCACCTTTAGGATCGACAAAACCTTTTGGTTGCATCATATACAACTCTTCTTTAAGATATCCATTATGGAATGCAGTTTTGACATCCATTTGCCAAATTTCATAATCATAAAATGCGGCAATTGCTAACATGATTCGGACAGACTTAGGCATCGCTACGGGTGAGAAGGTCTCATCGTAGTCAACTCCTTGAACTTGTCGAAAACCTTTTGCAACAAGTCGAGCTTTGTAGACAGTAGCATTACTGTCAGCGTCAGTCTTCTTCTTGAAGATCCATTTATTCTCTATTGCTTGCCGATCATCAGGCAGGTCAACCAAAGTCCATACTTTGTTCTCAAACATGGATCCCATCTTAGATTGCATGGCCTCAAGCCATTTCACAGAATCTGGGCTCATCATCGCTTCCTCATAGTTCATAGGTTCATCATGGTCTAGTAACATGACCTCCCGAACAGGATTACCATAGCACTCTGGTGCGGATCGTACTCTAGTTGACCTACGAGGTTCGGTAGTAACTTGATCTGAAGTTTCATGATCATCATCATTAGCTTCCTCACTAATTGGTGTAGGAATCACTAAAACTGATTTCTGTGATGAACTACTTTCCAATTCGGGAGAAGGTACAATTACCTCATCAAGTTCTACTTTCCTCCCACTCACTTCTTTCGAGAGAAACTCCTTCTCTAGAAATGATCCATTCTTAGCAATGAATATCTTGCCTTTGGATCTATGATAGAAGGTGTACCCAACAGTCTCCTTTGGGTATCCTATGAAGACACATTTCTCCGATTTGGGTTTGAGCTTATCAGGTTGAAGCTTTTTCACATAAGCATCGCAGACCCAAACTTTAAGAAATGACAGCTTAGGTTTCTTGCTAAACCATAGTTCATATGGTGTCGTCTCAACGGATTTAGATGGTACCCTATTTAACGTGAATGCAGCCGTCTCTAAAGCATAACCCCAAAATGATAGCGATAAATCAGTAAGAGACATCATAGATTGCACCATATCTAATAAAGTACGGTTGCGACGTTCGGACACACCATTAAGCTGTGGTGTTCCAGGTGGCATGAGTTGTGAAACTATTCCACATTGTTTCAAATGAAGACCAAACTCATAACTCAAATATTCACCTCCATGATCAGATCGTAGAAACTTTATTTTCTTGTTATGATGGTTTTTCACTTCACTCTGAAATTCTTTGAACTTTTCAAATGTTTTAGACTTATGTTTCATTAAGTGGATATACCCATATCTGCTCAAATCATCTATGAAGGTCAGAAAATAACGACCCGCTGCGAGCCTCAACACTCGTTGGACCGCATACATCAGTATGTATTATTTCCAACAAGTCAGTTGCTCGCTCCATTGTTCCGGAGAACGGAGTTTTAGTCATCTTGCCCATGAGGCATGGTTCGCAAGCATCAAGTGATCCATAATTAAGTGATTCCAAAAGTCCATCAGCATGGAGTTTCTTCATGTGCTTTACACAAATATGACCTAAACGGCAGTGCCACAAATAAGTTGCACTATCATTATTAACTTTGCATCTTTTGGCTTCAATATTATGAATATGTGCATCACTATAATCGAGATTGAACAAAATAGACCACTCATCAAGGGTGCATGACCATAAAAAGATATTACTCATATAAATAGAACAACCATTATTCTCTAATTTAAATGAATAACCATCTCGCATTAAACAAGATCCAGATATAATGTTCATGCTCAAAGCTGGCACCAAATAACAATTATTCAGTTCTAAAACTAATCCCCACGGTAGATGTAGAGGTAGTGTGCCGATGGCGATCACATTGACTTTGGAACCATTTCCCACGCGCATCGTCACCTCGTCCTTAGCCAATCTTCATTTAATCCGTAGCCCCTGTTTTGAGTTGCAAATATGAGCAACAGAACCAGTATCAAATACTCAGGCGCTACTGCGAGCATTAGTAAGGTACACATCAATAACATGTATATCAAATATACCTTTCACTTTGCCATCCTTCTTATCTGCCAAATACTTCCAGTGACCAGTCCCTTTGTAATAGAAGCACTCAGTTTCAGGCTTAGGTCCAGACTTGGGCTTCTTCCCTTGATCAGCAACTGGCTTGCTGTTATTCTTGAAGTTCCCCTTCTTCCCTTTGCCCTTTTTCTTGAAACTAGTGGTCTTGTCCACCATCAACACTTGATGCTCCTTGATTTCTACCTCCGCAACCTTTAGCATCACGAAGAGCTCGGCAATTGTATTTTCCATCCCTTGCATATTATAGTTCATCACGAAACCTTTATAGCTTGGTGGCAGTGATTGAAGAACTCTGTCAATGACACTATCATTGGGAATATTAACTCCCAGCTAAGACAAGTGGTTATGGTACCCAGACATTCTGAGTATGTGTTCACTGACAGAACTATTCTCCTCCATTTTGCAGCTGTAGAACTTGTTGGAGACTTCATATCTCTCAACTCGGGCATTTGCTTGAAATATTAACTTCAACTCCTGGAACATCTCATATGCTCCATGACGTTCAAAACGTCTTTGAAGTCCCGATTCTAAGCTGTAAAGCATGGCACACTGAACTATCGAGTAGTCATCAGCTTTGCTCTGCCAGATGTTCATAGCGTCCGGAGTTGATCCTGCAGCGGGTCTTGCACCTAGCGGTGCTTCCAGGACATAATTCTTCTGTGCGGCAATGAGGATAATCCTCAGGTTACGGACCCAATCCATGTAGTTGCTACCATCATCTTTCAAATTAGCTTTCTCTAGTAACGCATTAAAATTCAAGGGAACGGTAGCACGGGCCATTGATCTACAACAACATAGATATGCAAAAAGTATCAAGTACTAAGTTCATGGTAAATTAAAGTTCAATTAATATATTACTAAAGAACTCCCACTTAAATAGACATCCCTCTAGTCATCTAATTGATCACGTGATCCATATCAACTAAACCATGTCCGATCATCACGTGAGATGGAGTAGTTTTCAATGGTGAACATCACTATGTTGATCATATCTACTATATGATTCACGTTCGACCTTTCGGTCTCGGTGTTCCGAGACCATATCTGCATATGCTAGGCTCGTTAAGTTTAACCCGAGTATTCAGCATGTGCAAAACTGGCTTGCACCCGTTGTACGTGAACGTAGAGCTTATCACACCCGATCATCACGTGGTGTCTCGGCACAATGAACTATAGCAACGGTGCATACTCAGGGAGAACACTTATACCTTGAAATTTAGTGAGGGTCATCTTATAATGCTACCGCCGTACTAAGAAAAATAAGATGCATAAAGGATAAACATCACATGAAATCAAAATATGTGACATGATATGTGCATCATCATCTTGTGCCTTTGATCTCCATCTCCAAAGCACCGTCATGATCTCCATCGTCACTGGCTTGACACCTTGATCTCCATCGTAGCATCGTTGTCGTCTCACCAACTATTGCTTCTACGACTATCGCTACCGCTTAGTGATAAAGTAAAGCAATTACATGGCGATTGCATTTCATACAATAAAGCGACAACCATAAGGCTCCTGCCAGTTGCCGATAACTTTTACAAAACATGATCATCTCATACAACAATTTATACCTCATCACATCTTGACCATATCACATCACAACATGCCTTTCAAAAACAAGATAGACGTCCTCTACTTTGTTGTTGCAAGTTTTACGTGGCTGCTACGGGCTTCTAGCAAGAACCGTTCTTACCTACGCATCAAAACCACAATGATTCAACTAAAGTGTGTTGTTTTAACCTTCAACAAGGACCGGTCGTAGTCAAACTCGATTCAACTAAAGTTGGAGAAACAGACACCCGCCAGCCACCTGTGTGCGAAGCACATCGGTAGAAGCAGTCTCATGAACACAGTCATGTAATGTTGGTCTGGGCTGCTTCATCCAACAATACCACCGAATCAAAGTAAGACTTTGGTGGTAAGTAGTATGACTATTATCGCCCACACTCATTGTGTTCTACTCGTGCATATATCATCTACGCATAGACCTGGCTCGGATGCCACTATTGGGGAACGTAGTAATTCAAAAAAATCCTAAGATCACACAAGATCTATCTAGGAGAAGCATAGCAACAAGACGGGAGAATGTGTCCACGTGCCCTCATAGACTGAAAGTGGTAGTGTTTAGTAACACGGTTGATGTAGTCGAACGTCTTCACGATCCAACCGATCTAAGTACCGAACGTACGACACCTCTGTGTTCAGCACACGTTCAACACGACGACGTCCCTCGAGCTCTTGATCTAGTAGAGGGTCGAGTGAGAGTTTCGTCAGCACGACGGTGTGGTGATGGTGTTGATGATGTGATCCACGCAGGGCTTTGCCTAAGCACTATGACAATATGACCGAGGTGGTAAACTATGGAGGGGGGCACCGCACACGGCTAAGACAATTGATGTTGTTCAAAGCACAAGTGCTCCCTAGGTGGTTTTGGTAATTAATGTCAACATATCTCTTGTTGGACTAACACTTTTACCTAGTATGTTTCAGATAAGTTCAATAATGAAGTGGCATGGACTAGAGGATGTGGAACCCCTTCAAGATGCTAAGGACAAAAGGATTGGCTCAAGATCCAAGCTCAAGACTCTACATTTTCTATTTTAGTGACCCAAGATCACATTGAGTCTATAGGAAAATCCAATACTATCAAGGAGGGATGAGGTGTTGCTTAATGAGGCTCTTGCTCAAAGTGCTTAGTAATATGCTCCAAAGCCCTCAACTACTTTCTCACATCCACATATGACCTAAACCAAAAGTCAAAATCGGCCCCACCGATTCTTTCTATCTGGCGCCACCGAGTTTAGATGTCATAGCCACTGCCACAAACCCTAGGCAAATCGGTCTCACCGATAGGGATCCCGGTCTCACCGAGATGGGATTGCAATCTCTCTGTATGAATCTATTGCCAAAAACGGTCTCACCGAGTTTGCGTCGGTCCTACCGAGATTGCAATGTAAACTCTCTATTTCCTTTTTGTAACTTTTCGGTCTCACCGGAATGAGCGAGTCGGTCCCACCGAGTTTACCTGACCAACTCTCTGGTTAGCTTATTACCAAAATCGATCTCACCGAGTTTGTGTAATCGGTCTCACCGAGATTACGTTATGCCCTAACCCTAACCATATCGGTCCTACCGAGTTGCATGTCGGTCCCACCGAAAATCCTAAGGGTCACTAGATTTGCTGAATCGGTCCGACCGAGTTTATCAATTCGGTCCCACCGAGACTGGCAAGTTGTGTGTAATGGATAGATTTTGTGTGGAGGCTATATATACCCCTCCACCTCCTCTTCATTCGTAGAGAGAGCCATCAGAACGTGCCTACACTTCCAACATACACTTTCTGAGAGAGAACCACCTACACTTGTGTTGAGGCCAAGATATTCCATTCCTACCATATGAATCTTGATCTCTAGCCTTCCCCAAGTTGCTTTCCACTCAAATCTTCTTTCCACCAAATCCATATCCTGTGAGAGAGAGTTGAGTGGAGACTATCATTTGAAGCACAAGAGCAAGGAGTTCATCATCAACACACCATTTGTTACTTCTTGGAGAATGGTGTCTCCTAGATTGGCTAGGTGTCACTTGGGAGCCTCCAACAAGATTGTGGAGTTGAACCAAGGAGTTTGTAAGGCCAAGGAGATCGCCTACTTCGTGAAGATCTACCGCTAGTGAGGCAAGTCCTTCGTGGGCGATGGCCATGGTGGGATAGAAAAGGTTGCTTATTCGTGGACCCTTCGTGGGTGGAGCCCTCCGTGGACTCGCGCAGCCGTTACCCTTCGTGGGTTGAAGTTTCCATCAACGTGGATGTACGATAGCACCACCTATCAGAACCATGTCTCAAAAAATCTCCGTGTCTCCAAATTGCGTTTGCACACTCCAATCCCATCCTTTTACATTCTTGCAAGTTGCATGCTTTACTTTTCGCTGCTCATATACTATTTGCATGCTTGCTTGATATGTATTGTGTTTGTTAAACTTGTGCCAAAACTCCACTTCAACTTAAAAAAAATTAAAAACTGCAACTTTTGGCACTTAGTGTCTAATCACCCCCCCCCCTCTAGACACCTCTTCTCGATCCTTTCAATTGGTATCAGAGCAGTGGTCTTCATTGCTTTTGTTTAAACACCATTGGAGGAAGATAGATGAGTCTACTTTGGGAAGTCTTAGACATATAGTGCCTATACTTGATGGAGAGTATTTTCATGAGTGAAAAAATGAGATGCTTGTGATTTTCAATGAATATCATTTGAACAAGTATATTGCTATCCCTTGTGCACCTCATGTTGATCCCATGCATCCTACCCTTGATGAGTCAATTGACATGATTCGCAATCTTAGAACTGTTAATCTTATCACTAGAGGCTTGCCTAGAAACTTGATTGGATGTTTGCCTACTCTTAAGTGTGCCTACACGATATGGAAATTTCTTGAGGAACTCTTTCCAAATTATTCCTTGAAAAATCTAGATGAAATTCTCCATAAGTCTATTGCCTTAAGTAAGATGAATTCCAACGATCCTATGTTTGGTGATCGTCTATTTGAGCTTACAAACCTTATGCGTGCCAAAGGAGGTGTTGGAATTATTAGTGGTATTATTTCCAAAGCTATTAAAATTCATAAAGAAGATCATTGTCAAACTCACTCTAACGAATCATCCTCTCTAGGATTTGATCCACCACATGATGATGTTGAACATGGATACTATGACGAGGATGATGATAGTGATTTTGATCTTGATGATGCAATGAGACACTTTGGTCTTATGGCAAATCTTCGGGGATATATGGTAGGAGGAAAGGAATGGGTTCTTGATAGTGGATGTACCGATCACATGACCGGAGATAAAGACATGTTTCGTGAGCTTGCTGAAAACGATGGTCCTCGAAAGTATGTCACCTTCGGTGACAACTCAAAGGGTAAGGTGGTTCGCCTCGGTAAGGTGGCCATATCACATGATAGCTCCATACAAAATGTCATGCTCGTTGAATCTCTTGGCTACAATTTACTTTCAGTATCTAGACTTGCTGATTTCGGTTTCAATGTCCTATTTACTGAAGTAGATTGCCAAGTGTTTCGTAGAGATAATCATAAAATAGTCTTTACCGGTATACGCAGAGGTGATCTTTACATTGTTGATTTCACTAAAAAGTCTCAACCTAGAACTTGCTTAATTGCTAAATCCTCCAAAGGTTGGTTATAGCATAGACGATTAGGTCATGTTGGTATGCGAAACCTTGACAAGCTTATTAAAGGAAATCATATCCTTGGCGTTAACGATGTCATATTTGATAAGGATAGACTTTGCAGCGCTTGTCAAGCAAGTAAACAGGTTGGAGGAAGGCATCCCGTGAAGAACATCATGATCACAAGGAGGCCACTCGAGCTACTTCACATGGATCTTTTTGGTCCTAACGCTTACAAAAGTCTTGGTGGAAATTCCTTTGGTCTAGTTATAGTTGATGATTTTTTCAAGATTTACGTGGGTGTTCTTTCTCGATGATAAATTGCAGGTCCAAAAGATTTTCAAAAACTTTGCTAGGAAGGCCCATAATCAATTTGAAGTGAAAATCAAGAAGGTTCGCAGCGACAACGGAACAGAGTTCAAGAACGCAAATGTGGACACCTTTCTTGATGAAGAAGGGATTTCACATGAGTTCTCGGCTACGTACACACCTCAACAGAATGGAGTTGTTGAGAGTAAGAACCGGACACTCATCGAAATGGCGAGAACGATGCTTGATGAGTACAAGACACCAAAGCACTTTTGGGCGAAAGCGGTTGAGACAGCTTGTCATGCAACAAATCGCTTGTATCTTCACAAGCTACTCGGCAAGACGGCATACGAGCTCCTCACCGGTAACAAACCACAAGTTGGATACTTTCGAGTATTCGACTCAAAGTGCTACATTCTTGATAAGCATCGTCGTTCTAAATTTGCTCCTAAGTCTCATGAAGGTTTCCTACTTGGTTATGGCTCAAACTCTCACACATACCGTGTCTACAATAATTTCACCCGAAAGGTTGAAGAGACGGTAGATGTGAAGTTTGATGAATCTAACGGCTCGCAAGTAGAGCAATTGCCAATTGATGTAGGAGATAACGACCCTTCGGAAGGAATCCAAGACTTATCTATTGGCAAGATTCGTCCAACGGAGGTGAAGGAGAGTACCTCGTCCATCCAAGTGGAAGCTTCTACCTCACGACAAGGTGAACCAAGAGTTGATACGGAAGCATCCACAAGTGGGACACACCAAGATGAAGAAAACGAGGAAGTGCATCAAGATGAACGCCAACAACCTCCTTCTCCACCACGACAAGAGAACGACAACGTCAACAACAAAGAAGGCCAAGAAGAAGAACAAGATGAAGAAGATGTTCAACCAAGATCCAAGCAAAAGCTTTCACGAGTTCGAGCAAGAATTGCTAAAGACCATCCCGTCAAGCAAATCTACAATGATATCCAAACCGGGAGAACCACTCGCTCAAAAACTCGTTTAACTAACTTTTGTGAACACTATTCATTAATCTCTAGCATTGAACCTATGAAGGTTGAAGAAGCTTTGGAAGATCCGGATTGGATAAATGCCATGCATGAAGAGCTACACAACTTTGAGAGAAATCAAGTTTGGACATTAGTTGAGAAGCCCGACAACAACCACAACATCATCGGTACCAAATGGGTGTTTCGCAACAAGCAAGATGAAGATGGACAAGTAGTTCGCAATAAAGCATGTCTCGTCGCCCAAGGCTACACTCAATTCGAAGGTATGGACTATGGTGAGACATATGCCCCCGTTGCTAGACTTGAGTCCACTCGCATCTTACTTGCCTATGCTAATCATCATGATATCACCTTGTACCAAATGGAAATTAAAAGTGCTTTTCTAAATGGTGAAATAGAGGAGGAATTTTATGTTAAGCAACCTCCCGGATTTGTCAATCCTAAGAAACCTAATCATGTTTACAAACTTCACAAAGCTCTTTATGGTCTTAAACAAGCTCCTAGAGCATGGTATAAATGCTTGACCAAGTTCCTTATTGAAAAAGACTTTGAAATTGGAAAAATAGATTCTACTCTTTTTACTAAAAGGGTTAATGGAGAACTATTTGTGTGCCAAATTTATGTCGATGATATTATATTAGGATCAACTAACCCTCATTTTAGTGAAAAGTCTGGAAAGCTAATGTCGGAGAAGTTTGAGATGTCGATGATGAGTGAACTCAAATTCTTTCTTGGTTTGCAAATCAAGCAAACTAAGGAAGGTACCTTTGTCTCTCAAATGAGTACACCAAGGACTTATTCAAGAAGTTCAATATGCAAGAATGCAAAGGTATGACTACACCCATGCCTAGTAGTGGACATCTTGATTTAATCAAAGATGGTGAACCGGTTGATCAAAAGGTTTATCGCTCTATGATTGGTTCATTGTTATATCTATGTGCTTCACGTCCCGATACTATGCTAATTGTGTGCATGTGTGCATGATATCAAGCCGCTCCTAAAGAATGTCATCTTAAGGCCGTGAAAAGGATAGTGAGATACTTAATCCATACACCAAATTTTGGCATTTGGTATCCAAAGAGGGCCTCCTTTAATCTTGTTGGTTACTCCGACTCGGACTATGCCAGTGACAAGGTTGATAGAAAGTCCACTTCAGGTACTTGTCAATTTCTTGGTAGATCTCTTGTGTCTTGGTCTTCCAAGAAACAAAACTCGGTATCCTTATCCACCGCCGAAGCGGAATACATTGCCGCTGGATCATGTTGTGCTCAATTACTTTGGATGACCCAAACTCTTAAAGATTACGGGATATCTGTGAAACATGTTCCATTACTTTGTGACAATGAAAGTGCTATTAAGATTGCTCACAATCCCGTGCAACATTCTCGAACTAAGCATATTGAAGTTCGTCATCATTTCATTCGAGATCATGTTGCCAAAGGGGGCATTAATCTTAAGCATGTTTGCACCGAAAAGTAGTTAGCTGATATATTCACGAAACCACTTGATGAGAAAGTGTTTTGCAGGTTAAGAGGTGAATTGAACATCATTGATGCTTCAAACTTGGAGTAGGAACTCCATTTGATACATGCAAGGCATGAGCCTATGACTATTCCTTGATAGTTCTCTTATGTTGACTATCTTATGTCTTGGATATATTTGCACCTTGCATGTTATCTAACCCGTGTAGGTACTTGGATGAATCTAAATCTATGAGATTGCAACTCACTCACATCTTGAGCAGTTTCTATATCACCAAGTCTCTACACAATGGTGGATGAAGATAAGGAAGCACGCAACCATTCAAACATATCCTTTGAAAAAATTTATGTTGAGTTTCATGATTTTCATTTTGGATACACAAGTGCTCTTCCTTGCAAAAACTAACCCATGTAGGTAGATGAACTCAAACTCCAAGTGGTGCTCCCAACTCTTGATGAGCTACATCAACCTTGAGCAACCTACACAAGTTCAACTACATGATCATATTTGCTCGTTTGCATTAGCTCTGTTTATTTCCTTTGAGCTCTGATTTTGCTCTGATTTTTTGTTCCCTATCTTCTCCCAGCATCCCATGCTAGATTCAGGGGGAGCAAGACATCTAAGGGAAGGAAATCCTTGAATTTATTGCACATCTTTACCTTTGGGGACATGTCTATATCCAATGTGGTACTTAGTACTCACTCTACATGTCATCCCAGTCTTGGTACTCTTGTGGTTTCTTTTGTTTGCTCTGGCCAGTAGGTGCATCTCTGTTATCTAACCTTGTTTACGCAGGTTCATCCCATCCTAAGCCAACTCAAGACCACAAGGTAAGTATATGCATCACAATCATGTGTATGAGAAATTCTTGCTAATGTACATATTGTTTGCAAGAAGGACTCATGAGCATGAAGGTACATTTCTCTTATTCACATCATTTGCTCTGATGCATATAGCCAAGATACATGTAACACATTGCCTACTCTGTCATGTTTATGCATTCACATGCTCCTATATTCCATATTCACATGATTGCATACATGTAGGGGGAGCCTATGCATGTTACATGTCTTTCCAAAGCTTTACTTACTATTCTCTATATTTTTATCTAAAGCTTTGATGTATGTTGTAATCAATTACCAAAAAGGGGGAGATTGAAAGCACAAGTGCTCCCTAGGTGGTTTTGGTAATTAATGTCAACATATCTCTTGTTGGACTAACACTTTTACCTAGTATGTTTCAGATAAGTTCAACAATGAAGTGACATGGACTAGAGGATGTGGAACCCCTTCAAGATGCTAAGGACAAAAGGATTGGCTCAAGATCCAAGCTCAAGACTCTACATTTTCTATTTTAGTGATCCAAGATCACATTGAGTCTATAGGAAAAGCCAATACTATCAAGGAGGGATGAGGTGTTGCTTAATGAGGCTCTTGCTCAAAGTGCTTAGTAATATGCTCCAAAGCCATCAACTAGTTTCTCACATCCACATATGACCTAAACCAAAAGTCAAACTCAGCCCCACCGATTCTTTCTATCCGGCGCCACCGAGTTCACATGTCATAGCCACTGCCACAAACCCTAGGCAAATCGGTCTCATCGATAGGGATCTCGGTCTCATCGAGATGGGATTGCAATCTCTCTGTATGGATCTATTACCAAAATCGGTCTCACCGAGTTTGCGTAATTGGTCCTACCGAGATTGCAATGTAAACTCTCTGTTTCCTTTTCGTAACTTTTTGGTCTCACCGAAATGAGCGAGTCGGTCCCACCGAGTTTACCTGACCAACTCTCTGGTTAGCTTATTACCAAAATCGATCTCACCGAGTTTGTGTAATCGGTCTCATCGAGATTACATTATGCCCTAACCCTAACCATATCAGTCCTACCGAGTTGCATGTCGGTCCCACCGGGAATCCTAACGGTCACTAGATTTGCTAAATCGGTTCGACCGAGTTTATCAATTCGGTCCCACCGAGATTGGCAAGTTGTGTGTAACGGTTAGATTTTGTGTGGAGGCTATATATATACCCCTCCACCTCCTCTTCATTCGTAGAGAGAGCCATTAGAATGTGCCTACACTTCCAACATACATTTTCTGAGAGAGAACTACCTACACTTGTGTTGAGGCCAAGATATTCCATTCCTACCATATGAATCTTGATCTCTAGCCTTCCCCAAGTTGCTTTCCACTCAAATCTTCTTTCCACCAAATCCATATCCTATGAGAGAGAGTTGAGTGTTGGGGAGACTATCATTTGAAGCACAAGAGCAAGGAGTTCATCATCAACACACCTGGGGGAGTCCTAGATTAGGGGGTCTCCGGACAGTCGGACTATATCCTTTTGCCGGACTGTTGGACTATGAAGATACGAGATTGAAGACTTTGTCCCGTGTCTGGATAGGACTCTACTTGGCGTGGAAGGCAAGCTAGGCAATACGGATATGTATATATCCTCCTTTGTAACCGACCTTGTGTAACCCTAGCCCCCTCCGGTGTCTATATAAACCGGAGGGTTTAGTCCGTAGGACAACATACAATCATACCATAGGCTAGCTTCTAGGGTTTAGCCTCTTTGATCTCGTGGTAGATCAACTCTTGTAATACTCATATCATCAAGAACAATCAAGCAGGACATAGGGTATTACCTCCATCAAGAGGGCTCGAACCTGGGTAAACATCGTGTCCCCTGCCTCCTGTTACCATCCGCCTTAGACGCATAGTTCAGGACCCCCTACCTGAGATCCGCCGGTTTTGACACCGACATTGGTGCTTTCATTAAGAGTTCCACTGTGTCGTCACCATAAGTCTTGATGGCTCCTTCGATCATCGCTAGCAATGTGGTCTAGGGTGAGGCTTTCCTCCCCGGACAGATCTTCGTATTCGGCGGCTTCTCACTACAGGCCAATTCGCTTGGTCATCTGGAGCAGATCAAGAGCTACGCCCCTGGCCATCAGGTCAGGTTCGGAAACTTAAACTACACCGCCGACATCCACGGAGACTTGATCTTCGACGGATTCGAGCCCATGTCGGGTATGCCACACAGTCATGACGAGCATGACGTAACTCTGCCGTCGGACAGTGTTCGGGAGATCGCATCCGCAACCACTCCGGTCGTTAATCCGGAGCAAATCGCGCTGTCCGAGAGCGGAGGGATAGACCCCGCCATGGAGGCCGCCCTCTCAGTGGCGATAGAGCTAGATACTGACTTCACCCCTTAGGAGAGCCGTATCGCTGAACCACTGGGTTCATCTCCGGCCACGGACTCCGAGCCAATCACATCCATGCCTGTCGAATCCGACTGGGCGCCGATCATGGAGTTCACCTCCGCGGATATCTTTCAGCACTCGCCCTTCGGTGACGTGCTAAATTCATTAAGGTCTCTCTCCCTGTCAGGAGAACCTTGGCCGAACTATGTCCGGCTAGAATGGGATGCGGACGACGAAGAAATTCGCTGCCCACCCACCACCCACTTAGTAGCCACTGTCGACAACTTAACCGACATGCTCGACTTCAACTCCGAAGACTTCGACGGTATGGACGACGAAGCCGGAGACGAACAGGAACCACCGCCCTCAGGGCGTTGGACCGCCACCTCATCATATGATATATATACATGGTGGACACCCCAAAGAAGGCAATGGCGATGAGACAACGGAGGATGACCCCTCCAAGAAGCAACCCAAGCGCCGACGTCAGGGGCGCCGCTCTAAGTCCCGCCACAGCAAGAGTAGTGATACTGGCACAGGAGATAATAACACTCCGGATAGTGCCAAAGACAACAACAATCCCCTCCAGCATGATGTAGAGCTGGAGGACGAACAAGCTAGCCCTCCAGAGTAGGCAGCAGATGGAGAACCGGAGGAGGACAATTACATGCCTCTCTCCGAAGACGAGGCGAGCCTCGGCGATGATGAATTTATCGTGCCTGAGGACCCGGTCGAGCAAGAGCGCTTCAAGCGCCGGCTTATGGCCACGGCAAATAGCCTGAAGAAAAAGCAGCAACAGCTTCAAGCTGATCAAGACTTGCTAGCAGACAGGTGGACCGAAGTCATTGCGGCCGAGGAGCATGAACTCGAGCGCCCGTCCAAGAGTTACCCAAAACGCAGGCTGCTACCTCACCTCGAGGAGGAAGCATTGAAACCTCATTCACCAGTGCACGATGCGGCTGACCGGCCACTATGCGGTCGAGCCAGAGAGGCGTTTCAGCCTGAAGTTCAGCCCGCACCCCGTCTCCACTCAATCAAAAATACTAAGGCCCGGGGCAACACAGAGGACCTGCGAGACATATTGGAAAGTAAGGCAAAAATCGCAAGGTCAATATACGGGACACAGGCACGCGCGCCAACACAGGACGATGATCGTCGTGTCGGATACACCAAGAGTAAATCCGGTCGGGCTGAATACAGCAGACAAGACTCATACGAACTGCATCGGGATATAGCCCGGCACAGAGGCGCCGCACACCCCCTATGCTTCACTGATGAAGTTATGAATCATGAATTCCCGGAGGGTTTCAAACCCATAAATATCGAATCATACGATGGCACAACAGATCCCGCTGTATGGATTGAGGATTTCCTCCTTCACATCCACATGGCTTGCGGTGATGATCTACATGCCATCAAGTACCTCCCACTAAAACTCAAAGGACCAGCTCAGCATTGGCTGAACAGCTTGCCAGCAGATTCCGTCGGCAGTTGGAAGGATCTGGAAGATGCATTTCTTGACAACTTCCAGGGCACTTATGTGCGGCCACCGGATGCTGATGACTTGAGCCACATAACCTAGCAGCCAGGGGAATCGGCCAGACAATTCTGGACACGGTTTCTGACTAAGAAAAATCAAATTGTAGACTGTCCGGACGCAGAGGCCCTAGCGGCATTCAAGCATAACATCCGCGACGAGTGGCTCGCCCGCCACCTCGGCCAGGAGAAGCCAAAATCTATGGCTGCTCTCACAACACTCATGACCCGCTTTTGCGTGGGCGAGGACAGCTAGCTGGCTCGCAGCAACAACCAATGAAAAAAATAGCGCGCTACAGCAAAATAGCGACAACCTCAAAATATGCTATTAGCGTGCTATATCACGCTATAGCATGCTATTAGCGAGATGTTGTACACCGATATATTTAGCAAGACAATTCTCAATACGCTATAGCGTGCTATTAGAGATGCTATAGCGCACTATTTTTTCAGTGGCAACAACACATCGAGGAATCCGGACACCTCGGATACCAAAGATGTTAACGGTAGGCAGCGTCGTAACATACCAAAGCGCTGCAATAACAGCTATAACACCGAAGATACGGCAGTCAATGCCGGATTCAGAGGCTCTAGATCCGGTCAGCGGAAAAAGCCATTTAAAAGAAATACTCCGGCTCTGTCTAGTCTGGATCACATACTGGATCACTCGTGTCAAATCCACGGCACCCCCGACAAGCCAGCCAATCACACCAACAGAGAATGCTGGGTGTTCAAGCAGGCCGGCAAGTTAAATACCGAAAACAAGGACAAGGGGCTGCATAGCAATGACGAGGAGGAGCCCCGGCCGCCGAACGTAGGAGGACAGAAGGGGTTTCTCCCACAAGTGAAGACGATGAACATGATATACGCAACCCACATTCCCAAGAGGGAGCGGAAGCGTGCACTAAGGGACGTCTATGCGATGGAGCCCGTCCCCCCAAAGTTCAACCCATGGTCTGCTCGCCTGATAACCTTCGATCGTAGGGACCACCCCACTAGCATCCGTCATGGCGGATCTGCCGCACTGGTCCTAGACCCCATCATTGACGAATTTCACCTCACTCGAGTCCTTATGGACGGCGGCAGCAGCCTGAACCTGCTCTATCAAGATACGATGGAAAAATGGGTATCGATCCCTCGAGGATCAAACCCAGCAAAACCACCTTTAAGGGCGTCATCCCAGGTGTAGAAGCTCATTACACAGGCTCAATCACACTCGAAGTAGTCTTCGAATCACCGGACAACTTTCGAAGTGAAGAGTTAATCTTCGATATCGTCCCGTTTCGCAGTGGCTATCACGCACTGCTCGAATGGACAACATTTGCAAAATTCAATGCAGTGCCGCATTACACATACCTCAAGCTCAAGATGTTAGGACCTCGCGGGGTCATAACGGTAAATGGAAACACAGAACGCTTGCTCCGTACGGAAGAGCACACTGCAGCCCTTGCAGCAGAAGCACAAAGCAGCCTGTTCAGGCAGACCACTCATTCGGCGTCACAGCCCCCGGACACCTTCAAGCGAGTCCGGAACAAGCTGCAACAAGATCGCCTGGCACGATCAGAGCTCGCCTAGCAATTCGGCCCCCGTCCCAGTCCCAATAAAGCGACAAAATCCGTGTCGCGCGTACATAACTACACACTGAAAATACCATGGACATAGGCGGGGGCATGGTCAGGACACGCCCCGCAATGTGGCTTAACCACCCTAGGGGCTGTATACCTTTATCATTCCTTTTTTCTTTCAGGGCCTAACTCTCTGGAAGCCCTTTCCGGCAGTACGATTGCCGGACACATTTCGGAAGCAACAACCAAGGCGGCAAGAAGCTAAGATGAACACGGGAATCCTCAGGTGGTCTCTAATAATAATTGATATACCCGTTTTTACTATCTATGCGTAGCTCGCCCTGGGACATTCCGAATTGTCCTACTTTCTCCTTATTGCACTACTTGTACCAGTACGCTTCGACGTATTATTTAAATAACAATGCATATCATTAATCTGTCATTGCATTATTTAAGTTTTTCCCTTTTTCTCTCACTTATATGTCCATTTACGACAATCCACACCCGTACGTCCGGGTACGGTCAGTACGCGAGGGGCTCCCGTTTACCCCATAATATGGCGCAAGAAGTCCGAACACTTTCGACAGTGCGGCACCCCGAACTTATAGCATTATATCCATCAGCTCCGAATCATGTCTTTGGTCAAATGTTGGGTTGCCCAGCTCCCATGCTTTGGTACCTTACGTTCCGCTATATCGGCTAAGGTAGCGGTGGGAGAACTACTGCGATTGTGTCCTGCTTCTTCCGGACGAGCACCTCAGTAGAGAAAGCCGAAAACTGACTGTCATGATAAAGCGAGAGACTGGTCGCTGTTCAAGAGGTCTCAAGTCCTTAAAGACTTTTTCTGCTTCGGGCGAGGAGTCGGCCTTGTCCGGCTTAGGCATGTATAGCACCCCAAATTCGGCCCTCCGAATACCAGGGGCTTCGCCAAAATTTAAAATTATAGACTTCTATGGCTAAGTGAGAGTGATAAAGCATTATAGTCCGATTGCCTGGTTCGTTGAGCTGAACACCTCCTTTGAAGGACCCAAAATTGGGGTAAAGAGTGCTCAGGTTTATCCCGAACACCCCAGTACTAGTTACATGGGGCAGAAGCCGATGACTGGCCAACTCTCATATTTTATAAACGGCCGCACAGTAGGTAATATTTTAAATTAAGAAAGCGTCGCATGACGCAAATGAACTCGTTTCATATTACAGGATCACATGAGCATGTTCATTCCAAAATTACATCCTTGGCACACTCATCTGCCACTAGGTGGGAACCCTTCAGGACACTCTCATAATAATTCTCGGGGCAGCGATGCTCGTTGCCCTCCGGCGGCCCCTCCTTCACCAGCCTCACGGCGTCCAGCTTGGCCCAGTGTACCTTCGCCCAGGCAAAAGCCCTGCGTGCACCCTCGATGCAGACGGATCGCTTGATGACTTCAAGCCATGGGCAGGCTTCCACAAGCCGCCTCACCAGACCGAAGTAGCTACCGGATAGGGGCTCGCCGGGCCACATCCGGATTATAAGGCCCTTCATGGCCTGTTCGGCCACCTTGTGAAGCTCGACCAACTGCTTCAGCTGGTCGCTCAAGGGCACGAGTGTTCGGTCCCAGTATACCGAGACCAGAACAGCTTCTCCGTCGAGCTCCCCTCCTCAGCCCGGTAAAACTCCGCGGCATCCAGTACACTGCGGGGAAGATCTGCAAACGCTCCTGGAGAGCTCCGAACTTGGGTAAGAAAAAGGAAAGTCTCCTTCACGTGCTTACTTTGCATAATGAATGCCTTACCCGTTGCTATCTTCTTCACCGCGTCAATCTCCTGGAGGGCCTTGTGTGCTTTGGCCTTGGCGCTCCGGACGCTTTCAAGCGCCTGCGCGAGCTCGGACTCTCGCGTCTTAGAGTCAAGCTCCAAGGACTCGTGCTTTTCTGCGAGAGCCTCGAGCTCTTGCTGCACCTCGCCTACTCGGGCTTCTTGCTTCTCCCGCTCAATACGCTCCTTGGCCACTTTGTCTTCGGCCTCGGACAGCGCTTTCCTCAGGGTCATCACTTCGGTCGTGGCCCCTGGCAAACCCATGATGATCCTATTATTTTATAACTGAATTTCTTTTTAACTATTTAGAGATGGGTATTTCTTACCTTTGCTCTCTTCAAGCTGCCTCTTGGTAAGGCCGAGCTCGTCCTCGGACCGCTTTAGGTCCTGCTTCAGCACAGAGACCTCCGCAGTACGTGCGGCAGCGGCCAGCAGTGAAGCCTGCACATACACATAGACATACTCTAATTAGACTCCTGAGTTATCATTTGATCCTCCATTCAGCTTTTCTTCGCGAATGCCGAACAGAGCATCAGGGGCTACTATCTATGTGGTAATATTTTCTTATATTTTGATTGCTTACCTCAAAGCCTATTAGGAGGCTGGCGCAAGCTTCGGTCAGTCCGTTTTTGACGGACTGAACCTTCTCGACCACCGCACTCATGATAGTGTGGTGCTCTTCATCGATGGAAGCACTGTGAAGCACTTCCAGCAAGTTGTCCGGTGCCTCTGGTTGGACAGAGGACACCGGCACGGATGGTTGGCCCCCCTTAATGGGGGACCGCCTGCCGGAGTCCGGAACCATCGAAGGTTCCGGCGCAGTGTTCGGCTGAGGGCCGAACTCGGAGCCCGTAGGAGCCTCTCTCCCTTGGTACCCAGCGTCCGGGAAGTCGCCTCGAGGCGCCCCCAGGACCACCTCCCCTTGGCTCGATGCCTTTTGAGACAACACCTCGGCGTTGTCCGTAGGGCGAGGGGTGGTAGCGGTCAGGAGAGAACCGTTGTTCATATCCGATGAGTCCAGAGAGCCGCTCGACGAGGATACGTCGAGACGAGCTCGGGACAGACTGCATAATCATGTTCGGCATGAGGAGAGGCAATGTAATAAAGCATACCATGAAGTACTATGGCGCCCGGACACTTACGATTTCGCCAGGGGCTTGACCCTGGGTAGCCACTCGTCCCCGCAGTCGGCGGCCATCGTGGGGCAGTCCGGAGGGAGGGTCCTTCCCTTCTTGGACCCTTCGGCCTCCCCGGTTGGGTCGGCCTTCCTTTTCTTATCTCCCCCGGCTAGGGGGGGAGAACTTTCCTCTTCCTCCTCCTCGTCTTCGTGGGAGGAGTGCGCGTCGGAGTCATCGGACGATGAGTCCGATACAACCTTGCGCCGGAGACCCTTTCGGGTCCCCGCGGCCTTCTTCTTGGTCTTCTTCACCGGCACCTTGTAAGGTGCCGGAGTCAGCATCTCCGTTAGGAGAGCTCCTGCAGGATCTTCGGGCAGGGGGGTTGGGCAATCAAGCTGCTCCGCTGTCTTTATCCAGTCCTGTTAATGGCATAGAAGCTTAGATCCTGCATATGACTAAACCGGGGCAAATGAATACCCTGAGAGATATAAAAACTTACCGGATTGGCGCGGCGTTTTGCACTGAGTCCGCGATCCTCGGTGAGGGAAGGAGGAATCTCGGCGCCCTTGAACAGCACCCTCCAGACGTCCTCGTGCGTCGTGTCATAGAGCTCTCGCAGCGTCTGGTGCTTGGCCGAGTCGAACTCCCACAAATCGAATGCCCGTCGTTGACACGGGAGGATCCGGCGGAAGAGCATGACCTGGACCACGTTGACGAGCTTGATTTTCTTGCTCGTCATGTTTCGGATACAGGTCTGGAGTCCGGTCAACTCTACCGAAGAACCCCAGGACAGGCCCTTCTCTTTCCAGGAGGTGAGCCGCATGGGGATTCCGGATCGAAATTTGGGGGCCACCACCCAGTTGGAGTCGCGCGGCTCGGTGATGTAGAACCACCCCGATTGCCACACCTTTATGGTATCCACATAGGTGCCCTCGAGCCAGGTGACATTAGGCAGCTTGCCCACCATGGTGCCTCCACACTCTGCTTGCTAGCCACCCACCACCTTCGGTTTAACATTGAAGGTTTTCAGCAATAGGCCGAAGTGGGGCCTGATGCGGAGGAAGGCCTCGCACACGACGATAAACACCGAGATGTTGAGGATGAAATTGGGGGCCAGATCATGAAAATCCAGCCCATAGTAGAACATGAGCCCGTGGACAAACGGGTGGAGGGGAAATCCCAGTCCGCGGACAAAATGGGTAAGAAAAACTACCCTCTCATGGGGTTCGGGTGTTGGGATGATCTGCCCCGCATTTGGCAGCCGGTGCGCGATATCCGCGGCCAGATATCCGGCTTCCCGTAACTTTTTGATGTTCTCCTCCGTGACGGAGGAGACCATCTACTGGCCTCCTGCTCCGGACATGCTTGGAGTGGTTTAAGAAGAGGAACGCGAGCTTGGGCGCTAGAGCTCTGATGTCTACTACACAACCTTCTTCTTGTAGACGTTGTTGGGCCTCCAAGTGCGGAGGTTTGTAGGACAGTAGCAAATTTCCCTCAAGTGGATGACCTAAGGTTTATCAATCCGTAGGAGGCGTAGGATGAAGATGGTCTCTCTCAAGCAACCCTGCAACCAAATAACAAAGATTCTCTTGTGTCCCCAACACACCCAATACAATGGTAAATTGTATAGGTGCACTAGTTCAGCGAAGAGATGGTGATACAAGTGGTATATGGATAGTAGATATAGGTTTTTGTGATCTGAAAATATAAAAACAGCAAGGTAACTAATGATAAAAGTGAGCGTAAACGGTATTGCAATGCGTTAAAACAAGGGCTAGGGTTCATACTTTCGCTAGTGCAAGTTCCCTAAACAATACTAACATAATTGGATCACATAACTATCCCTCAACATGCAACAAAGAGTCACTCCAAAGTCACTAATAGCGGAGAACAAACGAAGAGATTATGGTAGGGTACGAAACCACCTCAAAGTTATTCTTTCCAATCAATCCGTTGGGCTATTCCTATAAGTGTCACAAACAGCCCTAGAGTTCGTACTAGAATAACACCTTAAGACACACATCTACCAAAACTCCAATGTCACCTCAAGTATCCGTGGGTATGATTATACGATATGCGTCACACAATCTCATATTCATCTATTCAACCAACACAAAGGACCTCAAAGAGTGCCCCAAAGTTCTACCGGAGAATCACGACGAAAATGTGTGCCAACCCCTATGCATAGGTTCATGGGCAGAACCCGCAAGTTGATCACCAAAACATACATCAAGTGAATCACGTGATATCCCATTGTCACCACAGATACACAAGGCAAGACATACATCAAGTGTTCTCAAATCTTTAAAGACTCAATCCGATAAGATAACTTCAAAGGGGAAACTCAATCCATTACAAGAGAGTAGAGGGGGAGGAGAAACATAAGATCCAACTATAATAGCAAAGCTCGCGATACATCAAGATCGTATCACCTCAAGAACATGAGAGAGAGAGAGAGATCAAACACATAGCTACTGGTACATACCCTCAGCCCCGAGGGAGAACTACTCCCTCGTCGTCATGGAGAGCACCGGGATGATGAAGATGGCCACCGGAGAGGGATTGCCCCCTCCGGCAGGGTGCCGGAACGGGTCTAGATTGGCTTTCAATGGCTACGGAGGCTTCTGGCGGCGGAACTCCCGATCTATTGTGCTCCCGGATGTTTTTAGGGTATATGGAGATATATAGGCGAAAGAAGTACGTCAGGGGGGCCACGAGGGGCCCACAAGGGTGGAGGGCGCGCCCAGGGGGGTGGGCGCGCCCCCTACCTTGTGGCCTCCTCGAAGCTTCCCTTACGTGCACTTCAAGTCTGCTGGGCTTCTTTCCTTCCAAAAATGAGTTCCGTGAAGTTTCAGGTCAATTGGACTCCGTTTGATTTTCCTTTTCTTCGAAACCCTAAAACAAGGTAAAAATAGAAACTGGCACTGGGCTCTGGGTTAATAGGTTAGTCCCAAAAATGATATAAAAGTGTATAATAAAGCCCATAAACATCCAAAACAGAAGATAATATAGCATGGAGCAATCAAAAATTACAGATACGTTAGAGATGTATCAAGCTCGAGTGTGCGGGAATGGGTAAGCAAGGAGGAAGAAGGCGTGGGTGAAAAGAGTGAATCCTTGTCCCTTTATAAGGGCGGAAGAGGCGATGCGTCTCCCCACCTGCCTGGTAAAACCGCTTATTCCCCAGGCGTTGTAATTGATGGCGCGGTTGGGTTACCCATGTCCGTATTGATGAGAATCCCGTAATAAGGGGGACACGATCTCTGCTTTGACAAGACGTGTTGAGAAAACCGCCCCATGTTATGTGCGGTGCTGGTTGAGAAAAACGGTTCGAATAATGACCGAGCCATGACATAACATCATGCTGTCAGAACGCGTCAGCAGATTAGATTTGTGCAAATATTATTCTCTCTGCGGTAGTATGTGGAACTTGTTTTGCAGAGCCGGACACTATTCTGGTGTTCAAAATCTTCTATGGAGTGTTCGGAGGAGGAACCCGCCTTGCAATGCCGAAGACAATACTGCACGCCGGACTCATCGTCATTGAAGCCTGGTTCAGGGGCTACTGAGGGAGTCCTGGATTAGGGGGTCTCCGGACAGCCAGACTATATCCTTTGGCCGGACTGTTGGACTATGAAGATAGGAGATTGAAGACTTCTCCCCGTGTCCGGATAGGACTCTACTTGGCATGGAAGGCAAGCTAGGCAATACGGATATGTATATCTCCTCCTTTGTAACCGACCTTGTGTAACCCTAGCCCCCTCTGGTGTCTATATAAACAGGAGGGTTTAGTCCGTAGGACAACATACAATCATACCATAGGCTAGCTTCTAGGGTTTAGCCTCTTTGATCTCGTGGTAGATCAACTCTTGTAATACTCATATCATCAAGAACAATCAAGCAGGACATAGGGTATTACCTCCATCAAGAGGGCCCGAACCTGGGTAAACATCGTGTCCCCTGCCTCCTGTTACCATCTGCCTTAGACGCACAGTTCGGGACCCCCTACCCGAGATCCACCGGTTTTGACACCGACAACACCATTTGTTACTTCTTGGAGAGTGGTGTCTCCTAGATTGGCTAGGTGTCACTTGGGAGCCTCCGACAAGATTGTGGAGTTGAACCAAGGAGTTTGTAAGGGCAAGGAGATCGCCTACTTCGTGAAGATCTACCGCTAGTGAGGCAAGTCCTTCGTGGGCGATGGCCATGGTGGGATAGACAAGGTTGCTTCTTCGTGGACCCTTCGTGGGTGGAGCCCTCCGTGGACTCGCGCAGCCGTTACCCTTCGTGGGTTGAAGTCTCCATCAACGTGGATGTACGATAGCACCACCTATCGGAACCACGTCTCAAAAATCTCCGTGTCTCCAAATTGTGTTTGCACACTCCAATCCCATCCTTTTACATTCTTGCAAGTTGCATGCTTTACTTTCTGCTGCTCATATACTCTTTGCATGCTTGCTTGATATGTATTGTGTTTCTAAACTTGTGCCAAACTCCACTTCAACTTAAAGAAATTAAAATCTGCAACTTTTGGCACTTAGTGTCTAATCACCCCCCTCTAGACACCTCTTCTCGATACTTTCAGTTGTACCTTTAGGATGCCCTCTGCCCACGTATATAAAGGAGGGGGGAGGAGGAGGCCAGCCAAGGGGGAGGCGCACCAAGGGGGGGAGTCCTACTAGGACTCCAAACCTAGTAGGATTCGGCCCCCCTTTCCTTCCAACGGAGAGGGGGAAAGGGGAAAAGAGGGAGAGGGAGAAGGAAAGAGGGGGGCCGCGCCCCCTCCCCTTGTCCAATTCGGATTGGGGCAAGGGGGCGCGCCCCACCTCCTATGGCATGCCTCCTCTCCTCCACTATGGCCCATTAGGCCCGATAACTTTCCCGGGGGGTTCCGATAACCTCCTGGTACTTCGAAAAATCCCCGATCTTCTTCAGAACCATTCCGGTGTCCGTATATAACCTTCCAATATATCAATCTTTACCTCTCGACCATTTCGAGACTCCTCATCATGTCCGTGATCTCATCCGAGACTCCGAACAAACTTCGGTCATCAAAAACACATAACTCATAATATAAATCGCCATCGAACGTTAAGCGTGCGGACCCTACGGGTTCGAGAACTATGTAGACATGACCGAGACGCATCTCCGGTCAATAACCAATAGCGGAACCTAGATGCTCATATTGGATCATACATATTCTACAAAGATCTTAATCGGTCAAACCGCATAACAACATACGTCATTCACTTTGTCATCGATATGTTACTTGCCCGAGATTCGATCGTCGGTATCATCATACCTAGTTCAATCTCGTTACCGACAAGTCTCTTTACTCGTTCCGTAATGCATCATCCCGCAACTAACTCATTAGTAACATCGCTTGCAAGGCTTATAGTGATGTGCATTACCGAGAGGGCCCAGAGTTACCTCTCCGATACACGGAGTGACAAATCCTAATCTCGATCTATGCCAACTCAATAAACACCTTCGGATACACCTGTAGAGCATCTTTATAATCACCCAGTTACGTTGTGATGTTTGATAGCACACAAGGTGTCCTCAGATATTTCGGAGTTGCATAATCTCATAGTCAGAGGAATATGTATAAGTCATGAAGAAAGCAATAGCAATGAAACTAGACGATCATAATGCTAAGCTAACGGATGGGTCTTGTTCATCACATCATTATGTAATGATGTGATCCCGTTTATCAAATGACAACACATGTCTATGGTCAGGAAACTTTAACCATCTTTGATTAACGAGCTAGTCAAGTAGAGGCATACTAGGGACACTCTATTTGTCTATGTATTCACACATGTACTAAGTTTCCGGTTAATACAATTCTAACATGAATGATAAACATTTACCATGATATAAGGAAATATAAATAACAACTTTATTATTGCCTCTAGGGCATATTACCTTCAAAGGACATGGAAGCTTTCGGTGGCAAGTCATTTCAACTAGAGCATTGTTAGAAATTTCTTCGATAGCGAGAAGTGGAAGTTGATTGAGAAAGAATCTCCACCGAAGAGAGGTGCACTCACCAGGATGGATGATGATGATGATGATAATGACCCAAGAAACAAGAACAATCCCGATGAAAACAAGAAGACCAATGACAAGATCAAGAGGGAAGTGGAAGCATCAAGCTTGCGGGACAAGCTAGATCACATGGTTAAAGTCCAATGAGGCATTGGTGATCAAGACATTGGAGGTAAAGAAGGAGTTGGCCGAGAAGAAGGCTCAAGAAAAGCAAGAGAAGTGGCAACTACTCAAGTAAAAGACCATGCACAAGGCCGTCATTGAGGAGAAGAGCCATGGTCGAGGAGAACAAATCCATGGCCAAGCTCCTTCAAGAGGAGAACAAGATAATGATGATGAATCGAAATGACATGGATGGGTTCACCAAAGAATGGTATGACATAGCAAGGTTGAAGGTCTTGGAGAGGAGAAGGCTACCCTGAAAAGGGATTGAGATCCAGTGACTTGCCTCTAGCAAGTCACATTGTAACTGACTCCCTCTTATCAGCCCTCCAAACAACATCTAACGGACAACAGTGACCCAAAGCAAAAAAGGCATCCACACTACACCTGGGCATCCATCCAACATAGCTTAACAAAGAAAATGCTTCAGCCTTGGCCGTTCAGTCACTAGATAGTACAATCAACAGTTTTCAGTCAGCTAACAATACAAATGTAATAGTACTAACAACTTATATATGTACTGAATAAAAGAATATGGTAGAGATAAGAGAACAGGTTTTTTGCAGAGATAAGCTACAATTCTTTTTTTTTTGCAAAGAATGAATCAAAAAGTTAGTAGAGATAAGCTACCATTTTTGTAGAAATAAACTACAGTTTTTTTTGCAGAGAATGAATCTACTTAGAAGAGAGAATATGTTACTCTCTTGTGCTAGTACAGAAATAAGCAGAGATAATCTACAATACAGAAATTAGCAAAGATAATCTACAGTTTTTTTTCACCTAGTGTACTTCTGACTCCCACATAGTACACAAATTAACAAAGCTTAACAGAAATAAACAATATGTGACTACTGTTCAGAAATTAGCATAGATAAGCTACATTTTTTTGCAGAAAATTGAAGAGCAATAGTAAGCAATATTGCCATCCTTCCATACAACACACCTTTCTTCAGATGTCTTAACAGACAACAAGCCACTTGTCATTGAAATTCGTAAGTTCTTGTACAATTTCGGAACCAAGTGGTACTATTGAAACAATGATCCAAGGGTAGAAATTGGCCATTTGACTTGTACAATTAAGCCACAAAATACTATGGTTAGCCCCAAAATACTATAGTTAACCATGTCCAAAATACGATCTAACGAACTTGCATGCTAGAACATATCAGCATCATCACAAGGTGTAGCCGACAAGACCTGCTGGGTGAAACTGATGATGTCATTCCATTCTTGAAGCTCCAAATCTGTTCCTTTGTTGCTTTCATACCTCTTCACTTGTACTTGAGGCTGCACACCATTCTTTTTATTTGGAGCTTCCCCTTTCTTTTTCTTTTGTTGCTGCCAATGAAAAGTATAGTAATTAGTTTACAAATGAACAATAAAACATATGATGTACCCATGGCAACATACCTTTGCTCTTTTTTTTGTTGGTGCGGTAGCTTTAGTTGATTTGTGCTTCCCCTTAAGAAACTTATCGAGTCAAATTCTGCCAAAAACCAAAAAGACACGTACAATTAATGGCGGACCGGTCCGGTGACTAAACAATGCAACAAGACAAGCTCATATGCAAAAAAAGGTTGTTATTCACAGTACATATACATGATTTGGTTGTTGTGCATAGTACATGTCAAATTCCATCAGTGAAATTTAAAAGCTACTTCACATTGCTACTTGTAAATTTCCATCAGTGAAATTTAAAAGCTACTTCACATTGCTACTTGTAAATTTCCATCAGTGAAATTTAAAAGCTACTTCACATTGCTACTTGTAAATTTCCATCAATACATACTTTAGATTTGTTACTTGCCAATGTCAATTTCCATGCTTTCGCGGTACTTGTCATTGAAATTCAAAACAATACACGGTACATGTCAATTTCCATCAGTATAATTCAAAAACTACTTGTCATTGCAGAGAAGCATCAAACAATATTTCCATGCTTTCACTGTATAGTTTTCTTCAGATCTTCTATTAAGAGACAACAAGCACAGTACTGAATTTCAATGGAAAAATTCTTAGTACAGTTCAATTTAAGAGAATCCACTCAAATCCACTATCTGCACCACCGGTGGTGCTCCAGAAGAACCACACCGTCGGGGGATTGCCGGTGGGAGGAGATGGGATTGGGGTAGGGTCGCCTCACTCACCTGGTAGCTAGAGGGCCGACGCTGGGGAGGGGCGGGCGGGTCCGAGCGACATGAGCAAGGAGGTCGGCCGGCGCAGCTGATCTACGGCGGCGCTCCTCCTCAATCTGCGGCGGCGCTCCTCCTCGATCTGCGGCGGACCTCCTCCCCGGCCCGCACGGCGCTTGCAGCAGCAGCTTCTCGGCCTGTCGGGGCACTCCTCCCCGGCCCTCACGGCCGCGCGGCGCTGCCTATCCTCCGAGGCGACGGCGCTCGGCTGCTCTGAGCCGTCTCTTCGCACCAAAGCCGCCCTTGTCCTCGTTTTCCCCGCCACAAATCCGTGCTGGATGGGTGTCTGGACATAAGTGTGAGCCTTTTTTTTGCTTCCCTTCACTGCTGTCCCTTGGATGTGGTTTCAACGGCAGATGGTTGGGGGCCAGCTTGCTGAAGACAAGTCACTAGATCTCCATCTACGGAAAAGGCTATGTGGTGCCAAGGTTCGGTGGGCATGGTGGTTCGGCAAGTGGTGGTGGAAATGGTGTTAGTGAAGATTTTCATTTTGTAATGATGATGGATGAGTGATGACGAATGCGATGTTTTTTGGGTTGTGGCACGAAAATTATGTTCGTTAAAACTGTATTTGAATTTTTGGAATTTTCAAATTTTATTTATCAAAATCGTGGTCAATTGCTTCGTGTGGTTTTACGTTTCGAGGGCCGAAATCCGCTGCGGCCGAACAGAGATGCTCACATTGTACTGGATTCTAAAAAAGAAAATGTGCCAGTTCACCCCTTCATCTCCATCGCCGTCACGGCATTTTGAGCAAACCACTTATCGTCGTGTCCACCTGTCGCCCAGCACTTCACCTTCAGTCACGTCGCTATGCGAGCTCTGCTCTCTCGCATCCCGATCTCCACCGCTGCCTTCTTCTCCTCCTCCCAAACCCTAGCCCCGAGCCCTAGCCTCGCCCCCCTCCGCCTCGGCCGCCGCTTCGTCGCCATGGCCGCCGCCGCCGCGGAGGAGTTCGTGAAGGGCCGCGTCTTCCCCAACGGCGTCGCCGTCATCACCCTCGACCGCCCCAAGGCCCTCAACGCCATGAACCTCGGTGCGGATCTCCCTCCTCCTCTTTCTCCTGACCGGTTGCGCCGGCGTGCCTTGCGGCGTGATTTGGGCAGGAATACCTTGATTTACTCGCCCGATCCTCCCTATTTTGCTAGGTTGCGGATGATTAGGTGAAATTCGCGTCGCGCTGCGTTCAGTGTAGTTTTTTTTAAAGTAGTGCTTACCTAGTGTACTGCGCGGGATTTCAGTTCGACCTGTACATCCGAAGTATAGCGAGTGACTAGACATCAACTGAAATTAATTCGCTGCTAAATACTCCGCCTACACTGACAACGCCAGATGTTGCCATTCATTTCACATGACACGTGACAGTATGGCAGCGTGTGTATATTTTGGGCAATCATGTGAGCCCATTGATCTGGCTGGCCACTCGAAGCTGGCATGCCACGTCGTAGGCCCACACAAAGAGGTCACACATGTGCCTCGTTTCTTGCTGCACAGTGACTGTGTCGCCGTTGATGGCGGGCGTACATGCTTGGTTCAAGCGGGAGGTGTCCTCTCTTTGCCAAGCGATGGAACCAGGAAACATGAACACCAGGGGCATATGATTGATAATATTGATTAGAGGGATTCTAATCTTACAACATCTCTTGAAGTCCTACGAAAATATGGTTCCTGCCGTGTGAACCTGATGTCCAAATTGGGATGGTTTGGTGCAACACGTGTCTATTGAACTGCTGCGATGGGCAATTTACTACTCCCCTGTTACAATATAAATGGCTTCCTAGAGGTGTTTTGTCATTAAGTAAATGTTATCTTTTACACGAACTAACTGCCTTGTGCGGCATGTAATGGGCCTACCCCATTTACATCTCCCCCCTCCCCCATAGAATGTTTGTTTGATACCTTATTGAGCTCCACTCACATAGTTGTTACCTCAAATGTGTGCAGAAATGGACCTTAGGTACAAGGCATTTCTTGATGAATGGGAAACAAATCCAAATGTGAAGTGCATTCTTGTGGAAAGCAGTTCTCCCCGCGCATTCTCAGCTGGTATTTTTTCCCTCCATTTTGTCCTCCCTTTCTACGTGGTGAATAAGATATGCCTTGGACATTGAACATGCTGTATTGCCTTTTTGTCTCCGGAGCATTGGATATGTTTTCAAATACGATTCATGGCCAATGCAGGGATGGATATTAAGGGTGTTGCAGCGGAAATTCAAAAGGACAAGAGCACATCACTTGTGCAAAAGGTCTTTCACTTTTAGAACTGATGGTTCTTTTATCATTATTTTTTGTTCAAAAATGTATGCGGCATCAGTATGTTGTTGTTATAGCATTTCTCAAATTTGCACAGATAGTGACTGCTGCTTAGTGTAATCTGCAGGTGGGGATGTGAAGAGACTTGCTATTGATTGCACTATGCCAGAGATAATAGAGGTCTAGCAATAAGACCTTGTTTGTGTCCGAGAAATGAGTTGCATTGTTATAAAATACATAGTTGAAATTGTACTCCAATCTGAAGGAACAATTGAAAAACCTGAATTTCGCAGCCAACTTCGAACTAATGTAATAATTCAAATGATTCTGCAACACTCTGAATTATAATTCAATATTTCACTCATTGATGCATCTAAACATAACATTTACTTAATTATTGACTGTGAACCACTAATGCTGCCATATAACGGAACATATGAATTCAATGCCCTGTTGAGTTGGAAGGATTGATATATAGTGTCCATGAGGACAATTCCAAACAAAATATCAACTCTAATGGTTACCCCATTTCTGGGATACAAAAGACTAGAAACCGATGTGGTATATCACGTCAACAGTAAAAAATGAGATATTGCCATTCCATTGGTTGATTTTCATAGCATGAAAAGGAAAAAGACAAATCTGAGTTACAAGCATTCTATTGATTGATTCCAATCACATGGAAAATGAAAGAATATAACGAGCTATAGTTTTCCTGTACTGATATTTATGCTTTTTGTTATCTCCGAAGTTATGGAATGTACATTTTTAAAGAGGGTTTATATATCACCCACAAGTCACTACTCACTATCTATTCTTGTAACACTATCTGCTTCTTTCACCCACTCTCCGTCTAACATTACAATACCAATATAACCAGGATCAGTTCTCTAGAATCGTACAATACATCTATTTATTCATAGTACTAAGACTTTGTAATTCTTAGCTGATTTTGTAACTGGTACACTGCTGAGAAGCACCCTCTATATGTTATTGTTGAATAACTAATGTTTAATAGACACAAATCTGCTTGTCTTACTAGTACCTTGTGCTCCTTGCTGTGTTTACTTTTTGTAGCATTGGTATTTGCTAAATGGAAATATTGTGCAGTGCTAACTGCTAAGATTTTGTATGCCTAGCTGCTCCTTGTTGTGTCTCCCTGTATAAAGTAATGTTTAATAGTCAATACACATAATTCTGCATGTACTAACCTTAGCCTGTGCTCCTTGGTGTGTCTCTTCTGCGTTGCATTGGTAAATGAAAATAGCTGAATGTATATTTTTATCATTTGCATCACTAAGAGATACAGTGTTCCTTCTCAGGTCTTCACAGCTGAGTACTCTTTGATTTGCAAGATACATGAGTATGCAAAACCTTATATATGCTTGATGGATGGTGTAACCATGGGGTTTGGAATTGGATTGTCTGGACATGGCCGCTACCGCATTATTACGGAGGCAATTGTTTGCAACTCAATTTTCTCTTTATTAATGAGGTCTACTTTCAACTTCTGCATTATAAAGACTGTGATCATGCTTTTCAATGTGCTACTATTACAGAGAACACTCCTGGCCATGCCGGAAAATGGTATTGGCTTGTTCCCAGATGTTGGCTTTGCTTACATCGGTGCAAAAGCGCCAGGAGGGGGTGCAGTCGGTATGCTTCTGTATCCTCCCTTCCTCCCTCTAGTTTATCAATTTGTAGGTGGTATCTTCTGCTAGTAATTTCTCTATGACCGTATAACCATCATGTTTCCAACTTGATGGCATGTATTGCATCGCTAGCTAGTTGTACAGTAGTCAGAACCATACCCTCCCTCCTTACATCATACACTCCTATGTGTCTTGATGTCCACACCTTGTTGTGTTTCTCTGTTATCTTATTTTTGCTATCCCTTTTATCTCCATTTCTGTTGTGTGGGTGTCTGGATGATCATTTTTGGTGGAGCATAATCATTTGAATATTTAATACAAGTTCTCTTTTTTCTGTATTCTGGAACGTGCTGAACAGTTCTGAACTCTGAATCTTTCATGCTACTTATGCAACTATTGTTCAGTTATGGTGAATGGGCTGTATGCCAGATCTTTACTTATGCTATCCTGAGTTGTTCTTTGCACTAATACTGTGACATTGCTGTGGCTTTCTCTGTTCCCAAATGGATAAAGTGTGTATAAATCATATAGCGTCCTTATTTACTTTATCCTTTTCACTAACATCTGCTCCTTTCTCTTCGCAAAAATAAATAATAAATCTTCTTTCAGGAGCTTACCTTGGGATGACAGGAAAAAGAATATCTTCACCTGCTGATGCTCTGTTCATAGGTCTCGGAACCCATTATGTACCTTCCGGGGACTTGGGTTCACTCAAGGAATCCCTCCTGAGTGCTAACTTGTATGTATCTAACTTACTTGGCCAAAACATACTGAACACATTAATATGCAACTATAGTAACTATCTATATTTTATAGTTCTCTACTATGTATTACTCCCTCTGTTCACAAATATATGATGTTTTGGATATTTCAATATGAACTACGTACAGACTGAAATGAGTAAACAAACACACTAAAGTGTGTCTATATACATCCGATTTATAAAAAAAGTTAGAACATCTTATATTTGTGAATGGAGGGAATAATATCTTAGATTTATGACATAGCAAGTGCTTGCAATATTTCTATACTATTTTAGTAGTATCTTGACATATGTGGTTCTCTTTGTCTTGTTGCAGCACTGCTGATCCTCACAAAGATGTTGAGTCACTCCTGACTGGGTACAAGAAGGAACTTGAGTCGGTGCCCCAATTAGAAAAGCTTTTACCGGATATCGTTTCTTCTTTTGGTCCTGATAAATCAGCTACTGAATCTGTGGAAGAGCTAAAGAAGCGTAGTCAAAGTGGTGATGCCACAGGTAATCTTCTGTTAACCGTCCCCTTTCTGATATAGTGAAAACAGTGCCAACTACTTTTATTTGAATGGCCTGTTCTATATAAGAACCAAGTCTACTGCAGTACTGACTAGAGAAGAATGAATGCATATGGGTAAATTGTTCTTTATTTTGTTGGCTGCAGTGTCAGAATGGGCCAATGATGCTTTAGCAGGACTTAAGAAAGGTGCTCCGTTTTCTCTTTGTTTAACACAGAAACATTTCTCTTGAGTTGCATCGTCATATGGGAACAATGAAAATTATCTATCTAAGGTAGTCTCCTGTATCCTGTACCATTGAACATTTCTATTTCCTTAAGTTTTTCTTATTATTCTGTTGCTTGGCACATTCAGTTGGCTGGTGTTATGAAATTGGAGTACCGCATTGCCTTAAGATCATCGGTTCGAAGTGATTTTGCTGAAGGCGTACGCGCTGTCTTAGTTGACAAGGACCAGGCAAGTCATATGGTTTTATTTTTCAATCTCAAAATTTTAAATTGTTCTGTCCAAAAGGGTTTTTATTTTCACTAGAGGCAGAGACACATGTTGTGTGTGCTACATGTGTTTCATGGGCCTCCACCTATGATCTATGCTGTAAGCCTATAGGGGGTCCAACCAGTTAGAACGTTTTCCTTTCCACTATCAACTTTTAGACCATAAGTTCTACAAATCCTAAGTTCAAAGTTGACATAAGCTTAAACCTACCTGATGGGTTGTACTGGCATTATGAGCACTCAAGTATGCTTTACTCCGCATGCCAGTTTCCACAAACAAGACAAATTAGCCAGCTAAGACTTGTTCAGCTTGTAAGGCCAGGAGCTACTTCCCCTGATTTTGGCTCAGCTGTTGCTTATGCATAAGCCTGTTTTTGGCTAACCGCAAAAAACCATAGGGCCATGCTGGCCCATGCCCATACATGGTTTTTATACCATTAGCAAAGATGGGTTCATACCATGAACATCCAGTGGTTTTATATGCCTTTATCAACCTCCCTTCTGCAAAAGCCCACCGAAGCAAAAGACTGAGCCAAGGTGGCCTTGTGTCATAACCTATGTGAGTAAGTCTGTTCTGACTACTTATGGCTTTTGGCAGGGAGAAAAAGGCTTGCCAAAGCGTGGCTTAAGCCTCCCTTGGAAATATGGCCTATGCTTATTATAGGGCCTAAAAATGCGTTCTGCCCATAGCTTGTTCCTCTCCAAATATGACCCAGTTCACTGATTTGACTTAACTATATAAATCACCTGAATCGTGACTGCATTTTTATAATCATTGGGCACAGATAGAGAAGGACAGGCCTGGGCAGTGGTGAAGTACTGTCCACTTGTGCCAAGAGGTCTTGGTTTCGAAGCAGCCTTCTGCCCACTTGTGCCAAGAGGTCTTGGTTTCGACTCAGCCTCTCTGCATTGCACTGTGCAGGGGTAAGGCTTGCCTCATGCAATCCTTGCCCAGACCCCACCTGGTGGGAGTTTCTAGCACTGGGTCTGTCCTTTTCCCTTTTTTCGGCATACAGATAGCCGTAGACCCCTGGTCTGTTGTGCAATGGCAATATTTTAAAGTAGGAACTGCAATGGCTGCTCTCTCCACATATAGATTGAAATTTGTCTTGAATCAGATAATGTAGGATAACTTGTACTCCCTCCGTCCGAAAAAGCTTGTCCCAAGCTTGTCCCTCAATTGGATGTATCTAGCACCAAGTTAGTGCTAGATACATCCATTTGAGGGACAAGCTTTTTCGGACAGAGAGAGTACCTAATCTTGTTCTACTATTTAAGCTTTGAGATAGTCTGAACTTTTTGAAACATTAAATCAGAAATAATAAAATATTAGATCCTGGTGTCATCTATGTCTTGCAAAATTGGGCAAAAGTCTATTTTACATTAAACTATAATGCACTTTGGACTGTTGTCTGTTTATCTTGCAAGATTAGGTAGAGAGCTCATGTTCAAGCTAGCAACCAAAATACTACCTCCATCCAAAATTAATTGTCGCCCAAATGGATGTATCTAGACGTATTTTTAATAGTAGATATACCCATTTGAGCGATAAGTAATTCTGGAGGGAGGGAGTATAAGGCACAGCAGCACACATTAAATGCATACGTTTTGTGCATTTTACTCATGGTGTGACGTCATTTACATACTCATGCCGGGGAAGGTTATCTAAAATCTAATGTGATAGTGGTTCATTTAACCTGAAGGGAGTATAAGGCACAGCGGCACACATTAAATGCATACATTTTGTGCATTTTACTCATGGTGTGACGTCATTTACCTATTCATGCCGGGGAGGGTTATCTAAAATCTAATGTGATAGTGGTTCATTTAACCTAAGGGATCAGTATTATACCCCTAATCATTCCGTCGAATCGTCTCGTCACTTGCAGAATCCAAAATGGAGTCCAGCAACTCTGGAAGACGTAAACATGGATGAGGTCGAATCAGTTTTCGAACCATTAGCTGCCGATGCTGAGTTGAATGTGTGATCTTCTGTAGCGGCCCAGAATGCTGTGACCACAACACCCTTTATCCTTCCAATGATGTAATAGGAAATTACAAACATACATACGGCTATCCATTGAGCTAATAAATTTGCCTGGAGTGCATTGTCTGAAAAACAGAGTTTGATTATCAGCATTTGATGCAGCGGTTTATTTGATGGAGCTGAAGCACATAGATTCAGGTTCAGGGTTTTACTTCTGCAGTGCCACTGGGTAGTACGTCATACCCTATGACGTGCCTGAGAAAACACCGAATCCCACCGGAAGAACACTGGGACTGAAAAAACATTGTCCGGCCAGCAGATTCTAACAAACGTGTACATGTATCTGGTACAACTGACGTATGGGGAGACTGACGAGCTGCCTGGCGACGGGAATATCTGGTACAACTGACGTATGGGGAGACTGACGAGCTGCCTGGCGACGGGAAGTTACCCGTCATTTCGTTTTCAGCCCTTAATTAACTCGCTATCTGTTTTGGTAAACAGTGTGTACCCACCATCATTTCGACGGGCGCCTTTCCATATTTATGTTGGTATATTTATGTAACCCAGATGGTCGTCAACTTCATGTATTTTCTTGGTGGCTGGCTACTTTCCGTGGGCCAGGGCAGATGTTCCCTACGCACAAGCAGGCAGCGGCGCCGTGTGCCCTGCGGGCGATAAGCCCGGTGATGGACGCAGTGTTTTGCTAGAGACAAAACAATAGGACCTTCCATTTCAGCATGACCACACCCCAATCCAGGCATCCAGCAGTCCTGATAAGGCGACGGACGGCGAGCCGACGAGGCATCGCATGATGCGCGCGTAAAGCATGACCGACTTGCCGCTGCCAACGGGCACCGGGACTGACAGCGACGCACACAGTCGCGTCGGCGCTCTCGACGGATTTGTGCCTTCCGGCTTCCGCCCCCTCGCGTCACCGGGCGGACGACGACCAGCCCTATCAGTTCAGAGGCAAGCGTAAAGGAGACGCGGGGCCGTTCTCCGGGGATAGATAACCGGATAAGGCCGGCGATGCGGCGGCGCCGCGGCGGGGCGGGGGAACCGGGGATGCGACGATGGCACGGCTGATGGCGACGCGGGAGGAGGGGCTCAGGCGCTCAGCATGTGGCGTGGGGCCCCCCGGGGAGGAGATAGGATTACGGATCGCAACGGGCAGAGCGGGGGAGCGATCCCGTCCACTGCGTTATACCGAGGCCGACAGGCCGGGCCGTTCCGTCCCCCTGTGCGCTACCCGTTGTTTTCTCCATAATTGGCTCCGGATTTACGATGTGATGCGTCCACTCCACTTGTGGCTCGTTTTTACGGAGTGTTCCTCATGGTAAAGGTGAAAGGTATTCCCAACCGAAGCAAGTGCAAGCGTACGGGACATTATTTGTTAGCAACTGAGTTTCCTTCGTTCTTTGTTCTAGTACTGTACTACCCTCTGTCAGCGTTTCGAACGGGGAACTCTCCTCAGGAAGCGGCGAAGTTGAGGAAGAGAAAACGCCATTGGTATGTACGTAGTTCAAAATTTACAAGCACGACACAAGATTACTACTAATTTTTTTAGCGAAAAACAGGGAATTTCGGCCGAAAAGCATGCGGCTTTTCTTTTTTCAGTTCAGCTTTAGCTAGAGATGTTCTCATCTCTCTCTGATAGTAGTGGAACCCTTATGGAAAACCATGCGGCTTCGGACGTGTGGCGCGGGCCTGCAGCTCTCGTGACGACGACGGACGTACGGCGCGGCGCTCCGACCTGTGAACTGTGCAGCTTCCGACACATGCCGGCGAGGTCAAAAAAAAAAAGAGAGCCAAATCGCTGGAGTACTATTTCCTTGACACCAAGGCCACGCGTCACCTCAAGTGTGAGCGTTTTAATTAAATTAAACTCCATGTCTATCTCATCCGGACCGCACACGTGGGCCGATGCCGTGGAGTACTCAATCAGCTGCGGTGGGCTGCGGCGGAAACTGCTGCTGCCGAATAGAAGAAGAAGAACCGTGAGCTGCGGCTGACTCGGACGAATAATCTATCCGTTCGGAGCAGGACGAAGCCGACATGGTAATCATGCACCAGCGCACGGATTTTTTTAGGCCAACGTGGGCCTTGCGCATTGGTTTCCCGGCGCCACCACGGCTTTTGAGATCCATCCGTAGACGGGCTCGGCAGCGGCTTCCCTTCTCTTTTTCGAAGGAGACGCCAATTGGATTTGGAATTTGCTTCACACCACTCCTAAAAATCAGCACTCCAGTGTCAGTCTGGGCATATCCATGCGCACACCGCACGCTTCCTATCATCTCCACTTCTCCTGTGGTACTTTGCTTGGGAAGACGCAAATCTGGCCCAGATACGAGATTGCAACCTTACCAAAAAAAAGAGCTTCCGCTAGGCGTATGGTACAGTTCGGATAGCAAGTGATAAACCTTGAGAAAATCCATCTTATCCCTTCCCTTGCACCGCCGCCATACCACATACAGATCGCCTACTGCACCACGACACGGTCGTCCCTCTCGCGGACCGCGACGCCGCTAAAAGATCTGGAAGAATCCGCCCCCGCGCAAGCACGCCACGATAAGCTCCAAACCGCCCCGAGCCCACACGCACACCCCCACTTAATTCAGAAACCCATCGATTCCTCTGTTTCCTCTGCTCCGCCCCCAACACCCCGTATAAATACGGCGCGCCACTCCCGCCACTCGCCGCACACAAGAAAGAACATCAGCACGCAGAACAAATCAAGCAAGCTCTCCTCTCACTCGTTTCTTGCTCGGTTCATTTGCGGCGTCAGCGATGGGCGACCTGATTCCGGGGTTGCCGGAGGAGGTGGCGAGGGAGTGCCTCATCAGGGTGGGCTTCGACCAGCTGCCCGCCGTGCGCCGCATCTCGCGGCAGTGGAAGGAGGAGGTCGAGTCGCCGGACTACGGCCGCCTGCGCCGCGCCGAGGGGCTGGCGCGCCCGGTGCTCGCCATGGTCCAGGCGCAGCCCGAGCGCGTCGAGCCTGGACCGGCGCAGAAGCACGCGTCGGCGTCGGCGGCCAACGGCGGACCCGCGAACAACTACAGGATGGTGCTGCTGGACCCGGTGGCGGGGCGGTGGGCTCCGCTCCCGGTGCTGCCCGGCCCGACCGGGAGCCTGCCCCTGTTCTGCCAGGTCGCCGCGGTGGACGGCCCGCAGGGGAGGAAGCGGCTGGTGGTCGTCGGCGGGTGGGACCCGGAGTCGTGGGCGCCGACGGACTCGGTGTACGTGTACGACTTCCTGACCGGCGCGTGGCGCCGCGGGGCGCCCATGCCGGGCCCGCGCCGGTCCTTCTTCGCCACCGCGGCCGTCGGCGGGGCCGTGTACGTCGCCGGCGGGCACGACGAGGAGAAGAACGCGCTCCGGTCGGCGCTCGCGTACGACCCGGACGCCGACGCGTGGGCCGCGCTCCCGGACATGGCGGAGGAGCGCGACGAGCCGCGCGGGCTCTGCGTCGGCGGCAGGTTCCTGGTCGTCGGCGGGTACCCGACGCAGGCGCAGGGCCGCTTCGCCGGCTCCGCCGAGGCCTTCGACCCGGCGACGGCGGCCTGGGACACCGTCCAGGAGGGCCTGCTCGAGGACGGCGCGTGCCCGAGAACCTGCTGCGTGGCGCCCGGAGCCGAGCGCATGTACATGCTCCGCGAAGGGAACCTCGTGGTGCGCGACGGCGGCGCCTCGGCGGGGTGGCGCACGGTGGCGTCCGTGCCGGAGGACGCCCGCACGGCGTCGACCGTCTCCGCCATCCCCGGCGGCCGCGTCGTGGTGATCGGCTCAGGCTGCCACGGAGGCGACCAGACCGTGTACATGCTGCGCGACGAGGCCGGCAACGGCAAGGCCGCGTCCTGGGCGCGCGCCCCGGCGCCGCCGGAGTTCTCCGGGCACGTGCAGGCCGCCTGCTTCCTAGAGATCTGATCTGATCACCTAAGCGTGTGTACAGAACCATGAATAGTGTACATAGAGGTAGTATATGTGTGCATATAACGCATCAATGCGCGTCTGCGAGGGCTGCGCCTTTTCGCGCCATGACTCGAGCTTGCATTGCACCCGTGTAAGAAAATGATGGTTAAACGAGCCCAGAAAGATCGTTGCAATGAACAATGTTTTCGATTTTGTCTGCCGCGAGACGAGATGTCGATCGCCGGTGAGAGGATTCCGGAGCTGTTTTGCACCGACCAATGGGTGCCGTTTTTCTGTTTGTTCTGTTCAGCCGGGACGTTGAGATAGGCCTTCTAGAACACGTCGTTGCAAAAGGCGGGTCTGTTTTGCTTTGCTCTGTGCTGGACAAGACAAGAATTCTTTTGGAGAGTGAAGTGTTGGGAAGCTTCTGCAACGGCTTATCCTAAATTTGGAAGGACGACGATGCCCGTTTTCATCATATCTCGAACCATCTTTTGTCGTCTTCTCACTCCAGATGTGGCTTTTGGGTTCGTGCTCGCGCTTAACCGTGACTTTTGTTCCGTCTATGCTGGGTACTCTTCTTTATGGCTTCTTTGGATCACAGCATTAGAAAACAAAGGAATTCAAAAACACATGAATTTGACAGGATTGCATGTGCAAAACAGAATGGTCACTTGGATGGAACACAGAAAAACTCCAGAAAAAACCACAGAAAAAGTGCCTCAATTCTACATGAATCAGTGTCGAAAAAAGGTTAGAGTGGATGTTGAAATTCCTATAGGATTGAGGTGCAGGAATGCAGCCCATTGGAATTTTGGAGATGTCGCTCCTTTGATCCAAAGGTCTTCCTTAGGAAAAAAATCCTATGAATTGAAATCCTCCAATATTTCTATGAAAATCCTTCAATCCAGAGAGCCCCTTATTGTAAAAGGAAAGTGCTGAAATTCAAAAACCATGTAACAGGGTAGCTGCACTGCAACAGCGAATAGAGCGCTTGTGACTGAAATCCTATCCGCCGGTCCGTGAACAATGGTCCAATCCGCAGACACGGATGCGGGAGGTGGCCATTCAATGCTACCCACATACATTTCAAGCTAGCCAGACGAAATTTGTGCAAACACGATGGTTTTTGACATAAACCGGACGAAATTAATTACTTTCGAACATTTTTCATTACATTTCAAACATTTAGAAAAAACGACCTGACCCTAAATCTATCCTACGTGGCGACCCTCATCCACTTTCTGTGAATTCTGCATCGGCGACCACGTCCTCCATCTGTCATCTCCATGAACGACGACGGGTTTCAAGACCCGTGAAGTGGAGGTGTGGATTCCGCCGAGAAAGAGTAGAACATGGGAAGGGACCAGCCCACATTGGACACAATGCCTTGCTGCCTCCCATGCCCCAGTCATCCTGGGAGGAGTCCGCGACTTGTCCATCGCTGGTGCCAGTGAACGTAACGTCGATGATGGACGTGCACAGTCCGGCACTATCCACCTGCCATACGCGCCCCTGAAAGTTAGACGGTGACACGTAGGAGGCGCAACAGGGGACGTTCTCATCCTCAACTGCCAGTGCTGCCAACGCTTTGTGCGGCCGTGTCTGCGGCTGGCTGCGCCGACACTGCTGAAAGGACATGCGGTGCCCCCATGTGTGGTTTTGGTAATTGACGACATTCTCTATGGACTAATGGTTGCATTGAGTTATATTTGAAGGATTTGTCCATAGGCATTTCTTGAAGTACATGTGTTGGTTTCAAGGAGTTTATGAGTTGACCAAGGTGGTATTAAGGAATTATCCAAAGATTGGTCATAGAGTTGGAAAGAGTCAAGGTTGATCAAGACTAAGTACAGAGAGTGATTCAAGTTGATCATCACACAAAGTGTAGAAGATACACCGAGTGGGATCAAGTGATCTCATGGTATGGTAAGTATTGTCCATTATGCTTTGTGTACTAATCCATGGTCTATGTGAGAGTTCTATGTGGGGTTAGGTACGTGTTCATGGGCTTGCGTCAAGAGGAAGATATCACTGACATCAAGTTGTGATCGTCATCAAGAATTCCGTGCGCAAGTTCAAGTGAAGCATCACAAAGAGATCAAGTGCTTGATGCTTGCCGTCCATTGTGGTGTCAATGGACTTGTGAAGATGTGCCGAAGAGTGGCTCACCCATAGTGGAGTATGGGGGAGCAATCATCTAGTCTTCATCGACCCAACACAATCAAGAAAGGTGGCCCAACTTGAGGGGGTCAAGATCATCATCATCTAGCTCAAGTGGACTTCATGCAAGGCAAAAGTTTGCCCTTGATAGGTTTTATATTTTACCGGTCTCATGGTGATAGTTTAGAGACCGGGTTATAGGATCGATAGCCGTACTATCAAGGGGGGCTCTCAAGTGAGTAGCGTGATCGTATCGTTTGTCCAGAGCTCAAATCATTGCATCCTTGCATCATCTTTCTTTATTCTTATTTTTATTTTATTTTGAGGTTTTAGAGCTTGTGGTTTTCTTCGTGACAAGCTCTAGTACATCGAAAACGGATTTCATATGCTTCTTCTATTGCGTTTCCGTGTTGGAGGTTTTACCGGTCTTATTTGAGGAAGGGTTCTCACCATTTTCTTATGGGCCTTTTCTAATTTGCTTCTTATTGTTATTTATATCAAGATTGTGTTAGCCCTTGTCGCTAGCTTTCCAACAAACTTGGTTTCGTTGAATTCGGAGTCCGTTTGCAGAAGTTGTGTCATTTTTGGTGTCCTTAAGAAGGCTGCAGCGGTACTACCACCCATGGGAGAGGTACTACCGCTTGGAGCGGTACTACCGCGGATACTTCACTCGTCATAAGTCCAGCGGTGGTAGGCACGGATGTAATTTTTTAGTACCGCTCGAAGCAGTAGTACCACTACCCCTAGTGGTAGTACCGTGAGGACGAGCGGTAGTACCGCTCTGTGCGGGTTGTGAGCATAACGGCTGGATTTTCCCCCACCTATAAAAGGGGGTCTTCTTTCCCAATGAACCTTATCCTTTGAGCTCGTGTTCTTCCCCCACTGCTGATCTTCTTCGAGCTTGCTAACTCTCAATCCCTTCATGAATTCTTGCTAGTTTTTGAGGGAAAAGAGAGAGGAGATCTAGATCCACATTTCCACCAATCACTTTCTCCTCTATGTGAGGGGAACCCCTTGAATCTAGATCTTGGAGTTCTTGGTGTTCTCCTTGTTCTTCCTCTCATTTTCCTCCCTAGCATTAGTTGCTTCGGTGGGATTTGAGAGAGAAGGACTTGGGCACTCCGTGTGCCCTTGCCATTGCATTTGGTGCATCGATTTGAGTTCTCCACGGTGATACGTGGAAGTTACAAGTTGAGAAGCTTATTACTCTTGGGTGCTTGGTACCCTTGAGCTTGTTCCTCTTGGGTGCTTGGGCACCCTAGACGGTTGGTGGTGTTCGGAGCTCAATCATTGTGGTGTAAAGCTTCGGGCAAGCATCAAGGTCTCCAATTAGGCTGCGGAGATTGCCCCGAGCAATTTGACGGGTACCGGTGACCGCCCCCAAGGGCTGCCAAAGTGTACGGGTTCGGTGACCGCCCCTAAGGGTTGCCATTTGTACGGGTTCGGTGACCGCCCTCAAGGGTCCCTTAGTGGAATCACGGAATCTTGCATTGTGCGAGGGCGTGAGGAGATTACGGTGGCCCTAGTGGCTTCTTGGGGAGCATTGTGCCTCCACACCGCTCCAAACGGAGATTAGCATCCGCAAGGGTGTGAACTTCGGGATACATCATCGTCTCCGCGTGCCTCGGTTATCTCTTATCCGAGCTCTTTACTTATGCACTTTACTTTGTGATAGCCATATTGTTGCTTGTCATATCTCTTGCTATCTCATAGTTGCTTATCTTGCTTAGCATAAGTTGTTGGTGCACATAGGTGAGCCTAGTTGTTTTAGGTTTTGTGCTTGACAAATTAACCGCTACGTTTATTCCGCATTTGTTCAAGCCTAAACCATAATTATTTTAAAACGCCTATTCACCCCCCCTCTAGGCGACATCCAGGATCTTTCAATTGGTATCAGAGCCTCGTCTCTCTTTATTAGGCTTTATCGCCTAGAGAGTAAAGATGTCGACTAGGGGATTAGGATTCTCTGACACTCTTAGTTTCAATGGCACAAATTTTGATGTTTGGGTAATTCGCATGCTTAATCTCTTTAGGGTCATGGACCCAAATTTAGAGCGAATTGTAGATATGGGTTTTTCTCCTCCAAAGGATCCCCAAAGATTATCTTTAGAGGATGAGAAAAACTCTTATCTCAATGCTTAAGCTTCTAATGTGCTTTTCGATGCTTTGAGCAATGTAGTTATATTTCAACTCATGCCGTTCCGGGATGCTCATGAGTTGTGGACAAAGCTTCAAGATAAATATGGTGTGTACAAGATTTTTGGGGATGATTGTTCTCCCTCCACCTCCGGACATGTTTCCTTCTCAACTTCTTCTACTTCACCTACATGTGAATTGCCACAAGGTAATGCTATGGTGAGTAGTGTTGGTTATTGCAATGATGATAGTGTGCTTGTTCTTGGTGATCCTTCATCATTATCTTATTGCAATGGTCTTTCTTTGGACTATAACACTTCAAGCACCTTACATATTTCACATGCTTGTGTTGATAGCCCTTGCATATCATGTAGAAATTGCTTGCTCAAATCTCATGATGATATGCTTGCTATGTCTTGTTGCCACGATAAAAATGTATCTATTTCCTCGAGTTGTTGTGCTAACAATGTAGAGGAAACTCAACACTCCATGGAACAAGATGTGGCCTTAAATGGTGCTTCGAGGGATCCTACATCATCATCTATTGCTTTATGCCTTATGGCTAAGGCTTCAAAGGTATCTCCTACTTTGAAACCCAGTGTGTCTCTTGATAATGATGTTAATGCTAATGATGATAAGGATAATGATGAAGAGAATGATAATGTTGCCTCCTTAAAAACTAAGGGGGAAATGGTTTTTAAAGCTCTTCATAAAAATAAAATTGCTCGTTCCAACTTCATGGAAATCATGTCCATTGCCATTGAGGGCAAGAAATATATTGATGAGTTGGAATCTCGTCTTGAGGAGCATGAGGTCAACATTGATAAAATGGAAGGTCACGAGCGTGATTACGCTAATGAGATTGCGGACCTCTCTCAAGCTCTTGAACTTGAACAAACCACCAAGGAATCTCTTGAGGAGACTTTTGCTCTAGAATTATCTAGAGTGAAGGAATCTCATGATAGAGCTCTTGAGGTGGCCAATGTTTTTCAAACTAAAAATGCTAAGCTTGAAGTTGCTCATGCTATACTCCTTGAGGATTTTGAGCACCTCAAAAATGGCTCAAGGGTCATCAAGGGTGAGCTCATCAAACTCATCGAGTCTCATACACAACTTAAAGCTTCTTATTCAAAAGAGCTTGTAAAGTTGTCTTCTCCTCTTGCTATTATTGATTATGCTTGTGCTACTAACTCTATTACTTGTGAAGCATCCATTTTGAAGGAGAATGTTGAGCTTCGGCCTCAACTTGAGTTGCTATCTAGCAATTATGAGAAATTGGAAGAAAGCCATGAAAATCTCTCAAGCTCTCATGATGATCTTCTAGTATCCCATAATGTGCTAAAGATAGCTCATGAGGCCATGATTGCTAAGGTAACATCTAGTGAGCCTCATGTGGATACTAGCACTACTTCTAATCAAAATGCTATGTTGCCATGTGCTAGTCCTTGTAATTCATCTACTCACAATGTTGGTACATCTTGTGATGAATTGCTTTCCTTGCCTTGTTGCTCTAATGATGAAGCTTATACTTCCTCTAGTACTTGTGTTGAGACTAACCATGTAGAGGAAATCAAAGAGCTCAAGGCCCAAGTCACTTCTTTGAAGAAAGACTTGGAAAAGAGTCAGGAAGGGAAATTCACATTCAACAATATCTTGAGTGTGCAAAAATCCTCCAATGGCAAAGGTGGACTTGGATTCAACTCCAACAACAAGAAGAAGTCCAAGGTGAACAAAAATTAAAGGGGAACGTAGTAATTTCAAAAAAATTCCTACGCACACGCAAGATCATGGTGATGCATAGCAACGAGAGGGGAGAGTGTTGTCTACGTACCCACACAGACCGACTGCGGAAGCGTTGACGCAACGTAGAGGAAGTAGTCGTACGTCTTCCCGATCCGACCGATCCAAGCACCGTCACTCCGGCACCTCCGAGTTCTTAGCACACGTACAGCTCGATGACGATCCCCGGGCTCCGATCCAGCAAAGCGTCGGGGAGGAGTTCCGTCAGCACGACGGCGTGGTGACGATCTTGATGTACTACCGTCGCAGGGCTTCGCCTAAGCACTGCTATAATATAATCGAGGTGGAATATGGTGGCAGGGGGCACCGCACACGGCTAAGGAACGATCTCAATGATCAACTTGTGTGTCTAGAGGTGCCCCCTGCCTCCGTATATAAAGGAGCCAAGGGGGAGGGGGCCGCCGGCCAGGAGGAGGGCGCAGGAGTCCTACTCCTACCGGGAGTAGGACTCCCCCCCAATCCTAGTTGGACTAGGATTCCCCGAGGGGGAAAGAGAGAGAGGGGGGGCCGGCCACCTCTCCTAGTCCTAATAGGACTAGGGGAGGGGGGAGGCGCGCGGCCACCTTGGGCTGTCCTTTTCTCCTTTCCACTAAAGCCCATTAAGGCCCATATGGCTCCCGGGGGGTTCCGGTAACCTCCCGGTACTCCGGTAAAATCCCGATTTCACCCGGAACACTTCCGATGTCCAAATATAGGCTTCCAATATATCAATCTTTATGTCTCGACCATTTCGAGACTCCTCGTCATGTCCGTGATCACATCCGGGACTCCGAACTAACTTCGGTACATCAAAATGCATAAACTCATAATAACTGTCATCGTAACATTAAGCATGCGGACCCTACGGTTCGAGAATAATGTAGACATGACTGAGACACATCTCCGGTCAATAACCAATAGCGGGACCTGGATGCCCATATTGGCTCCTACATATTCAACGAAGATCTTTATCGGTCAGACCGCATAACAACATACGTTGTTCCCTTTGTCATCGGTATGTTACTTGCCCGAGATTCGATCGTTGGTATCCAATACCTAGTTCAATCTCGTTACTGGCAAGTATCTTTACTCGTTCCGTAATACATCATCCCGCAACTAACTCATTAGTTGCAATGCTTGCAAGGCTTATGTGATGTGCATTACCGAGAGGGCCCAGAGATACCTCTCCGATAATCGGAGTGACAAATCCTATTCTCGAAATACGCCAACCCAACATCTACCATTGGAGACACCTGTAGAGCTCCTTTATAATCACCTAGTTACGTTGTGACGTTTGGTAGCACACAAAGTGTTCCTCCGGCAAACGGGAGTTGCATAATCTCATAGTCATAGGAACATGTATAAGTCATGAAGAAAGCAATAGCAACATACTATACGATCGGGTGCTAAGCTAATGAAATGGGTCATGTCAATCAGATCATTCAACTAATGATGTGACCTCGTTAATAAAATAACAACACTTTGTTCATGGTTAGGAAACATAACCATCTTTGATTAATGAGCTAGTCAAGTAGAGGCATACTAGTGACACTAAGTTTGTCTATGTATTCACACATGTATTATGTTTCCGGTTAATACAATTCTAGCATGAATAATAAACATTTATCATGATATAAGGAAATAAATAATAACTTTATTATTGCCTCTAGGGCATATTTCCTTCAGTCTCCCACTTGCACTAGAGTCAATAATCTAGATTACACAGTAATGATTCTAACACCCATGGAGCCTTGGTGCTGATCATGTTTTGCTCATGGAAGAGGCTTAGTCAACGGGTCTGCAACATTCAGATCCGTATGTATCTTGCAAATCTCTATGTCTCCCACCTGGACTAGATCCCGGATGGAATTGAAGCGTCTCTTGATGTGCTTGGTCCTTTTGTGAAATCTGGATTCCTTTGCCAAGGCAATTGCACCAGTATTGTCACAAAAGATTTTCATTGGACCCGATGCACTAGGTATGACACCTAGATCGGATATGAACTCCTTCATCCAGACTCCTTCGTTTGCTGCTTCCGAAGCAGCTATGTATTCCGCTTCACATGTAGATCCTGCTACGATGCTTTGTTTAGAACTGCACCAACTGACATCTCCACCGTTTAATGTGAACACGTATCCGGTTTGCGATTTAGAATCGTCCGGATCAGTGTCAAAGCTTGCATCAATGTAACCTTTTACGGTGAGCTCTTTGTCACCTCCATATACGAGAAACATATCCTTAGTCCTTTTCAGGTATTTCAGGATGTTCTTGACCGCTGTCCAGTGATCCACTCCTGGATTACTTTGGTACCTCCCTGCTAAACTTATAGCAAGGCACACATCAGGTCTGGTACACAGCATTGCATACATGATAGAGCCTATGGCTGAAGCATAGGGAACATCTTTCATTTTCTCTCTATCTTCTGCAGTGGTCGGGCATTGAGTCTTACTCAACTTCACACCTTGTAACACAGGCAACAACCCTTTCTTTGCTTGATCCATTTTGAACTTCTTCAAAACTTTGTCAAGGTATGTGCTTTGTGAAAGTCCAATTAAGCGTCTTGATCTATCTCTATAGATCTTTATGCCTAATATGTAAGCAGCTTCACCAAGGTCTTTCATTGAAAAACTCTTATTCAAGTATCCCTTTATGCTATCCAGAAATTCTATATCATTTCCAATCAGCAATATGTCATCCACATATAATATCAGAAATGCTACAGAGCTCCCACTCACTTTCTTGTAAATACAGGCTTCTCCGAAAGTCTGTATAAAACCAAATGCTTTGATAACACTATCAAAGCGTTTATTCCAACTCTGAGAGGCTTGCACCAGTCCATAAATGGATCGCTGGAGCTTGCACACTTTGTTAGCTCCCTTTGGATTGACAAAACCTTCTGGTTGCATCATATACAACTCTTCTTCCAGAAATCCATTCAGGAATGCAGTTTTGACATCCATCTGCCAAATTTCATAATCATAAAATGCGGCAATTGCTAACATGATTCGGACAGACTTAAGCATCGCTACGGGTGAGAAGGTCTCATCGTAGTCAATCCCTTGAACTTGTCGAAAACCTTTTGCGACAAGTCGAGCTTTATAGACAGTAATATTACTGTCAGCGTCAGTCTTCTTCTTGAAGATCCATTTATTCTCAATTGCTTGCCGACCATCGGGCAAGTCAACCAAAGTCCATACTTTGTTCTCATACATGGATCCCATCTCAGATTTCATGGCTTCAAGCCATTTTGCGGAATCTGGGCTCACCATCGCTTCTTCATAGTTCGTAGGTTCATCATGATCTAGTAGCATGACTTCCAGAACAGGATTACCGTACCACTCTGGTGCGGATCTTACTCTGGTTGATCTACGAGGTTCAGCAGTATCTTGATCTAAAGTTTCATGATCATCATCATTAGCTTCCTCACTAACTGGTGTAGGCGTCACTGAAACAGTTTTCTGTGAAGCACTACTTTCCAATAAGGGAGCAGGTACAGTTACCTCGTCAAGTTCTACTTTCCTCCCACTCACTTCTTTCGAGAGAAACTCCTTCTCTAGAAAGGATCAATTCTTAGCAATGAATGTCTTGCCTTCGGATCTGTGATAGAAGGTGTACCCAACAGTCTCCTTTGGGTATCCTATGAAGACACATTTCTCCGATTTGGGTTCGAGCTTATCAGGTTGAAGCTTTTTCACATAAGCATCGCAGCCCCAAACTTTAAGAAACGACAACTTTGGTTTCTTGCCAAACCATAGTTCATAAGGCGTCGTCTCAACGGATTTTGATGGTGCCCTATTTAACGTGAATGCGGCCGTCTCTAAAGCATAACCCCGAAATGATAGCGGTAAATCAGTAAGAGACATCATAGATCGCACCATATCTAGTAAAGTACGATTACGACGTTCAGAAACACCATTGCGCTGTGGTGTTCCGGGTGGCGTGAGTTGCGAAACTATTCCGCATTGTTTCAAATGTATACCAAACTCGTAACTCAAATATTCTCCTCCACGATCAGATCGTAGAAACTTTATTTTCTTGTAACGATGATTTTCAACTTCACTCTGAAATTCTTTGAACTTTTCAAATGTTTCAGACTTATGTTTCATTAAGTAGATATACCCATATCTGCTTAAATCATCTGTGAAGGTGAGAAAATAACGATATCCGCCACGAGCCTCAATATTCATCGGACCACATACATCTGTATGTATGATTTCCAACAAATCTGTTGCTCTCTCCATAGTGCCGGAGAACGGTGTTTTAGTCATCTTTCCCATGAGGCACGGTTCGCAAGTACCAAGTGATTCATAATCAAGTGGTTCCAAAAGCCCATCAGTATGGAGTTTCTTCATGCGTTTTACACCGATATGACCTAAACGGCAGTGCCACAAATAAGTTGCACTATCATTATCAACTCTGCATCTTTTGGCTTCAACATTATGAATATGTGTATCACTACTATCGAGATTCATCAAAAATAGACCACTCTTCAAAGGTGCATGACCATAAAAGATATTACTCATATAAATAGAACAACCATTATTCTTTGATTTAAATGAATAACCGTCTCGCATCAAACAAGATCCAGATATAATGTTCATGCTCAACGCAGGCACCAAATAACAATTATTTAGGTCTAATACTAATCCCGAAGGTAGATGTAGAGGTAGCGTGCCAACCGCGATCACATCGACTTTGGAACCATTTCCCACGCGCATCGTCACTTCGTCCTTTGCCAGTGTTCGCTTAATCCGTAGTCCCTGTTTTGAGTTGCAAATATTAGCAACAGAACCAGTATCAAATACCCAGGTGCTACTGCGAGCTCTAGTAAGGTACACATCAATAACATGTATATCACATATACCTTTGTTCACCTTGCCATCCTTCTTATCCGCCAAATACTTGGGGCAGTTCCGCTTCTAGTGACCAGTCTGCTTGCAGTAGAAGCACTCAGTTTCAGGCTTAGGACCAGACTTGGGTTTTTTCTCTTGAGTAGCAACTTGCTTGCTGTTCTTCTTGAAGTTCCCTTTCTTCTTCCCTTTGCCCTTTTTCTTGAAACTAGTGGTCTTGCTGACCATCAACACTTGATGCTCCTTTTTGATTTCTACCTCCGCGGCTTTCAGCATTGCGAAGAGCTCGGGAATAGTCTTATTCATCCCTTGCATATTATAGTTCATCACGAAGCTCTTGTAGCTTGGTGGCAGTGATTGGAGAATTCTGTCAATGACGCAATCATCTGGAAGATTAACTCCCATCTGAATCAAGTGATTATTATACCCAGACATTTTGAGTATATGCTCACTGACAGAACTGTTCTCCTCCATCTTGCAGCTATAGAATTTATTGGAGACTTCATATCTCTCAATCCCGACATTTGCTTGAAATATTAACTTCAACTCCTGGAACATCTCATATGCTCCATGACGTTCAAAACGTTGTTGAAGTCCCGATTCTAAGCCGTAAAGCATGGCACACTGAACTATCGAGTAGTCATCAGCTTTGCTCTGTCAGACGTTCATAACATCTGGTGTTGCTCCAGCAGCAGGCCTGGCACCTAGCGGTGCTTCCAGGACGTAATTCTTCTGAGCAGCAATGAGGATAATCCTCAAGTTACGGACCCAGTCCGTGTAATTGCTACCATCATCTTTCAACTTTGCTTTCTCAAGGAACGCATTAAAATTCAACGGAACAACAACACGAGCCATCTATCTACAATCAACATAAACAAGCAAGATACTATCAGGTACTAAGTTCATGATAAGTTTAAGTTCAATTAATCATATTACTTAAGAACTCCCACTTAGATAGACATCCCTCTAATCCTCTAAGTGATCACGTGATCCAAATCAACTAAACCATAACCGATCATCACGTGAGATGCAGTAGTTTTCAATGGTGAACATCGCTATGTTGATCATATCTACTATATGATTCACGCTCGACCTTTCGGTCTCTGTGTTCCGAGGCCATATCTGCATATGCTAGGCTCGTCAAGTTTAACCTGAGTATTCTGCGTGTGCAAAACTGGCTTGCACCCATTGTAGATGGACGTAGAGCTTATCACACCCGATCATCACGTGGTGTCTGGGCACGACGAACTTTGGCAATGGTGCATACTCGGGGAGAACACTTCTTGATAATTTAGTGAGAGATCATCTTATAATGCTACCGTCAATCAAAGCAAGATAAGATGCATAAAAAGATAAACATCACATGCAATCAATATAAGTGATATGATATGGCCATCATCATCTTGTGCCTGTGATCTCCATCTCCGAAGCACCGTCATGATCACCATCGTCACCGGCGCGACACCTTGATCTCCATCGTAGCATCGTTTTCGTCTCGCCAATCTTATGCTTCCACGACTATCGCTACCGCTTAGTGATAAAGTAAAGCATTACATCGCGATTGCATTGCATACAATAAAGCGACAACCATATGGCTCCTGCCAGTTGCCGATAACTCGGTTACAAAACATGATCATCTCATACAATAAAATTCAGCATCATGTCTTGACCATATCACATCACAACATGCCCTGCAAAAACAAGTTAGACGTCCTCTACTTTGTTGTTGCAAGTTTTACGTGGCTGCTACGGGCTTAAGGAAGAACCAATCTCACCTACGCATCAAAACCACAACGATAGTTTGTCAAATAGACTCCGTTTTAACCTTCGCAAGGACCGGGCATAGCCACACTCGGTTCAACTAAAGTTGGAGAGACAGTCGCCCGCAAGCCACCTATGTGCAAAGCACGTCGGGGGAACCGATCTCGCATAAGCGTACGCGTAATGTTGGTCCGGGTCGTCTCGTCCAACAATACCACCGAACCAAAGTATGACATGCTGGTAGGCAGTATGACTTATATCGCCCACAACTCACTTGTGTTCTACTCGTGCATATAACATCAACATATAAAACCTAGGCTCTGATGCCACTGAAGGGGAACGTAGTAATTTCAAAAAATTTCCTACGCACACGCAAGATCATGGTGATGCATAGCAACGAGAGGGGAGAGTTTTGTCTACGTACCCACGCAGACCGACTGCGGAAGCATTGACGCAACGTAGAGGAAGTAGTCGTACGTCTTCCCGATCCGACCGATCCAAGCACCGTCACTCCGGCACCTCCGAGTTCTTAGCACACGTACAGCTCGATGACGATCCCCGGACTCCGATCCAGCAAAGCGTCGGGGAGGAGTTCCGTCAGCACGACGGCGTGGTGACGATCTTGATGTACTACCGTCGCAGGGCTTCGCCTAAGCACTGCTATAATATAATCGAGGTGGAATATGGTGGCAGGGGGCACCGCACACGGCTAAGGAACGATCTCAATGATCAACTTGTGTGTCTAGAGGTGCCCCCTGCCTCCGTATATAAAGGAGCCAAGGGGGAGGGGGCCGCCGGCCAGGAGGAGGGCGCAGGAGGAGTCCTACTCCTACCGGGAGTAGGACTCCCCCCAATCCTAGTTGGACTAGGATTCCCCGAGGGGGAAAGAGAGAGAGGGGGGCCGGCCACCTCTCCTAGTCCTAATAGGACTAGGGGAGGGGGGAGGCGCACGGCCACCTTGGGCTGTCCTTTTCTCCTTTCCACTAAAGCCCATTAAGGCCCATATGGCTCCCGGGGGGTTCCGGTAACCTCCCGGTACTCCGGTAAAATCCCGATTTCACCCAGAACACTTCCGATGTCCAAATATAGGCTTCCAATATATCAATCTTTATGTCTCGACCATTTCGAGACTCCTCGTCATGTCCGTGATCACATCCGGGACTCCGAACTAACTTCGGTACATCAAAATGCATAAACTCATAATAACAGTCATCGTAACGTTAAGCGTGCGGACCCTACGGTTCGAGAATAATGTAGACATGACTGAGACACATCTCTGGTCAATAACCAATAGCGGGACCTGGATGCCCATATTGGCTCCTACATATTCAACGAAGATCTTTATCGGTCAGACCGCATAACAACATACATTGTTCCCTTTGTCATCGGTATGTTACTTGCCCAAGATTCGATCGTCGGTATCCAATACCTAGTTCAATCTCGTTACTGGAAAGTCTCTTTACTCGTTCCGTAATACATCATCCCGCAACTAACTCATTAGTTGCAATGCTTGCAAGGCTTATGTGATGTGCATTACCGAGAGGCCCAGAGATACCTCTCCGACAATCGGAGTGACAAATCCTATTCTCGAAATACGCCAACCCAACATCTACCATTGGAGACACCTGTAGAGCTCCTTTATAATCACCCAGTTACGTTGTGACGTTTGGTAGCACACAAAGTGTTCCTCCGGCAAACGGGAGTTGCATAATCTCATAGTCATAGGAACATGTATAAGTCATGAAGAAAGCAATAGCAACATACTATACGATCGGGTGCTAAGCTAATGAAATGGGTCATGTCAATCAAATCATTCAACTAATGATGTGACCTCGTTAATCAAATAACAACACTTTGTTCATGGTTAGGAAACATAACCATCTTTGATTAATGAGCTAGTCAAGTAGAGGCATACTAGTGACACTAAGTTTGTCTATGTATTCACACATGTATTATGTTTCCGGTTAATACAATTCTAGCATGAATAATAAACATTTATCATGATATAAGGAAATAAATAATAACTTTATTATTGCCTCTAGGGCATATTTCCTTCAAAAATAAGGGCCAAGAACAAGTCAAGAATCCGGCCAAGATTGTTTGCTTCAAGTGCAAAGTAGAAGGGCATCATGTTAGATCTTGCCCATTTAAGAAGAAGCCCATTAGTGACAAGCAACAAGGGAAGCGGCCACAAGTTCATTCTCATGCTCAACCTCAAGTTGAAGAAAAGCCTCTTCTCAACAAAACTCAAGCTTATACTTCTCAAGTTGAGAAATCAAGTGAGAAGAAAGTGAAGAGTAGACGTTGCTACCTATGTCGCGAGAAAGGTCACCTCGCCTCTTCATGCTCTAGTGGTAACTTATCCAACCCAATTATTATTGATGATATCTATTCTCTTGGGAAGGATAATGTTGGCAATGTGTTTGCCAAAGTTGTTGGTACTCAAAGGGGTGTCAAGAAAAGAACCATTTGGGTAGCCAAGCCTATTGTGACTAACCTCTTAGGACCCAACTTGGTTGGGGACCAACTAGCTCATACTTGATCAATAGGTGTTCTTGGAGGTCATTGGAGACTTGGCTACATTATGAAGAATTAAGGAGACTTCATCATTATTATTGTCTCAAGCCAAGTCATTCAGATTATCAAGTTTCTATCTTATATCCAATGTTCCTCCTTACGGTAACTCGTGCTTAAAGTGTTTACATTGATAGTTACTTGCCCCTTTGCATGTTTGGTTTCGTTCCTTGCATGTGTTTGTATATGTTGTGCTTCCAACTTGATTATCTTGAGCAATCAAGTATGTGCGTGTTGGTTTGCACATCATGTATGTGTGTGCCATGCATTGAGTCTTTTGCATCTTGTTTATTTCTTAGTTGGCTCTTGTGAGAGATTAATGGAATATCCCATTACGGGGGAGTGATGTGCTTCGTGCACCTCACAATCCTATAAATGTGTGTACATGAGTAATACCATCTAGTATTGATATTTCAAGATTATCTAGTCGCTATGTGGTATGTATTCTCATGAGAAATTCAAATTCTAAATAGTCCATTAATTATCTCTTGTTGGATCCTTTTATTTGCCTCTTGTTTTATCCTTAACTGGTATCACATTATGGGGGAGTAATATGATATGTGTATATTACTAGCCTAGAAAATGTGTACATTTGAGATATTGTCACCTAGAGATGATATTGTGAATTATCTTGTTCCTAGGTGGCATGTTAGCTCTACAAGTTACAATTTGCTTTTTGTTTGGTGTGAATATGATGTCGGATATCCTTGCTATCTACCACCGGGAATTATTTCCATTTACTTCTTGTCTTTTGACAATTGGTACTCACTTGTGTGGTAGAATTTATTGGTCATCTTTACATTGGCTTTTGCTTTTATTTGCCTTTTCTCTTGCCAAGGAATGTATCAACTCCCTTTGTCTTCCATACCACTTGTGGATCTTGTTTATTTCTTGATCTTGTCTAGTGTTTTCTAGATATAGTGAAAGTGGTGATCCCACCTTGTGCATTTTGTATTCAAATGCAATTTTTCTATAATGCACTAGTCTTGGGGGAGCTATCCTATTTTCTATAAAACACTCATCTTGCGATCCTTATCAAGTGTGTGTTGGTGAAAGGCAAGCCGTTTTCGTTTTGGTACTTTGTGCCATCATGAAACTTTGTAGAGAGCTTGGTTTGTTTGGAACCATCCTCTTTTTTGGGAGTTTGATATCTTTTATTTTGAGTGTATCAATGGATATCTCATTCCTTGATGTATCTTTTATGGATATCCTCCAAGTGATGTTTTATTTATTTTGTATCTTTTCTTCACTTGGTTTTTCTTTGTCATTTGGTATCGGTTCTTGAAGGTCTTGAGCATGCATATTTACTTCATGTAGTCTCTGTGGCATGCCTTCTTTCTTTGACCCAACATATAGGGAAACTCCACCAAGTCTCAAATTGGATGAGATGTGCATGAAATTCATTTCCTTCTCTATATGCACATATTTATGTGGAGTTTGTCCTATGTATATTGGTGTTTCTAACTCTTTAGTCCCAATGAGTTCGGGTACCATTTTGTTTGTGTTGTTGTTCTAGGAACAATTGGAGATGCATTGGATGCTCGGCTCACTTACAAGGAAGGTGGTGTCACCATGTGCTTATTGGAGTCAAGCTAGGATGCTCAATGAACTACTATCTACTACCTTCAATTGGTTTACTCTACATCCTTCCAATGATATCTCGGTAACAAGTATCTATTCATGCATTCTTTTCTTGCATTCAACCTTGTGTAGGTTGCATCTTGGCATGATATTCATTCCATCTTGTGATACTTGTTTCCTTTCTCAAAGCATCTCAACGATGATCTCATGTTGCTAGTTATGATGTGTTTGATGGTTGTATGGTAGGAATTCATTTATATACAATAAGACCATATCTAGCCATGTGCTATGCTTCCAAGCAAATATCTTATTAGTATATGTATGACCTCCCTTTGGATATCTTGTTCCTCGTGTTGTAACTATTTCGGGTGTACATCCTTCTTTGTAGATATATATCATCATGATTTCGTCTACCTAGAATCTTATAAACTTGAGAGAAGTTGCATATCTAGTTGATATCCTTTCTTTCACGTCCACCTTGTCTTTCTTATTTGGTGGCTCCGTGAAAGCTTTTGCTTGAGTGCGTGTCTTCTATCGTTGCATCTTGATGCACTCTTGTGTGGTGAAGATTATTTTCCTCATGCTTATCTTTACGAGGCTTTTGCCATCTTAATTGGTATCCCTCGTCTTGATGAGGCTTTCATCTTCTATCTTCACCACGGGTTGTCACAAGCATATGTTATATATATGCTGATTAGTAAGCTTGTGAACCAATTTGCTAGTTGTGTGTGGGAATGATAGGCCTTGCACCGTGTGCCTCATTCTTTCAAGACTTTATTGATGCTTAATGCTCATCCGTACATTAGTCTTCTCAAGTGCATTGCATTGACTCACACACATCATTTTGGTTGAGCCTATTCTTAAGTTGCCTCTTTTACTTGTTGCTCAACCATGTGTTTGTTGCAAGTACTAGGCTTTGTTTCCTATATGCTCACTTGCACTTGTTGTAAGTTTCTATTGATTTTGGGGGAGCTATATATGATCCTATTTTGTGCACTCTGTATCCAAATACAAATATTCTTATGTGTGCACAAATCATGGGGAGCTTCTCTAGTTTCTTTAGAACACTCCTTTGCTCATATCATAATATCCTTTATTCATGTGGCTCATAGGATCCTTGGTCTAGTTGGTTCTATTGATATCCTTTGATTGCTTGCATCAATTGGTATCTTTTGATTGCTTGATTGCTTGTGTCTCTCTTTGTTATGTCCTTATGGCATATCATTCTTTAGCAATCTTTGTGTCTCAATATAGTTTGTGTTCCTCCAAGTATTTACCTTTGGATATGTGTATGGCATTCCACTATCTTGTTGAGAAATACACAATTTATGGAGGGACACTTTTTATATTGGCCTTCTAAGCTTTTCGCCCATTTTGGCAATCGATGCCAATGGGGGAGAAGTTTCAGAGAGTTTTGTGGAGAAGGTTTTCAGAGTCTTCGTTTCAGAGAGTTTTGTGGAGAAGGTTTTTCAGAGTCTTCTCCTTGCTTTGGTTTTGTTCCTAAGCATTTGCATCTCATTCTCCTGCATCATTGGTTGTTGCATTGCATGGTGATGCATAATTCCTTATATAAACTCTCTTGAAATTGATTGTCATCAATTACCAAAATGGGGGAGATTGAAGGACATGCGGTGCCCCCACGTGTGGTTTTGGTAATTGATGACATTCTCTATGGACTAATGGTTGCATTGAGTTATATTTGTCCATGGGCATTTCTTGAAGTACATGTGTTGTTTCAAGGAGTTTATGAGTTGACCAAGGTGGTATTAAGGAAATATCCAAAGATTGGTCATAGAGTTGGAAAGAGTCAAGGTTGATCAAGACTAAGTACAGAGAGTGATTCAAGTTGATCATCACACAAAGCGTAGAAGATACACCGAGTGGGATCAAGTAATCTCATGGTATGGTAAGCATTATCCATTATGCTTTGTGTACTAACCCATGGTCTATGTGAGAGTTCTATGTGGGATTAGGTACGTGTTCATGGGCTTGCGTCAAGAGGAAGATATCGCTCAACCGATGGAGAGGATGGCATCAAGTGGTGATCTTCATCAAGAATTTCGTGTGCAAGTTCAAGTGGAGCATCACGAAGAGATCAAGTGCTTGATGCTTGCCATCCATTGTGGTGTCAATGGACTTGTGAAGATGTGTCGAAGAGTGGCTCACCCATAGTGGAGTATGGGGGAGCAATCATCTAGTCTTCATCGACCCAACACAATCAAGAAAGGTGGTCCAACTTGAGGGAGTCAAGATCATCATCGTCTAGCTCAAGTGGACTTCATGCAAGGCAAAGGTTTGCCCTTGATAGGTTTTATATTTTACCGATCTCATGGTGATAGTTTGGAGACCGGGTTATAGGATCGATAGCCGTACTATCAAGGGGGGCTCTCAAGTGAGTAGCGTGATGGTATCGTTTGTCGAGAGCTCAAACCATTGCATACTTGCATCGTCTTTCTTTATTATTATTCGTATTTTATTTTGAGGTTTTAGAGCTTGTGGTTATCTTCGTGTCAAGCTCTAGTACATCAAAAACGGATTTCGTATGCTTCTTTTATTGCGTTTTCGGTGTTGGAGGTTTTACTGGTCTTATTCGAGAAAGGGTTCTCACCATTTTCTTATGGGCCTTTTATAATTTGCTTCTTATTGTTATTTCTATCAATATTGTGTTAGCCCTTGTCACTAGCTTTCCAACAAATTTGGTTTCGTTGAATTCAGAGTCCGTTTGCAGAAGTTGTGTCAGTTTTGGTGTCCTTAAGAAGGCTGCAGCGGTACTACCGCCCATGGGAGCGGTACTACCGCTTGGAGAGGCACTACCGCGGCTACTTCCGTGGCTACTTCCGCTCCGGACCAAAAACTTGCCATAAGTCCAGCGATGGTAGGCAAGGATGTAATTTTTTAGTACCGCTCGCAAGCAGTAGTACCGCTACCCCTAGAGGTAGTACCATGAGGACGAGCGGTAGTACCGCTCTGTGCGGGCTGTGAGCATAACGGTTGGATTTTCCCCCACCTATAAAAGGGGGTCTTCTTCCCCAATAAACCTTATCCTTTGAGCTCGTGTTCTTCCCCCATTGTTGACCTTCTTCGAGCTTGCTAACTCCCAATCCCTCCATGGATTCTTGCTAGTTTTTGAGGGAAAAGAGAGAGGAGATCTAGATCCACATTTCCACCAATCACTTTCTCCTCTATGTGAGGGGAACCCCTTGGATCTAGATCTTGGAGTTCTTGGTGTTCTCCTTCTTGTTCTTCCTCTCATTTTCCTTCCTAGCATTAGTTGCTTCGGTGGGATTTGAGAGAGAAGGACTTGGGCACTCCGTGTGCCCTTGCCATTGCATTTGGTGCATCGGTTTGAGTTCCCCACGGTGATACGTGGAAGTTACAAGTTGAGAAGCTTATTACTCTTGGGTGCTTGGTACCCTTGATCTTGTTCCTCTTGGATGCTTGGACACCCTAGACGGTTGGTGGTGTTCGGAGCTCAATCATTATGGTGTAAAGCTTCGGGCAAGCGTCGGGGTCTCCAATTAGGTTGTGGAGATCGCCCCGAGCAATTTGACGGGTATCGGTGACCGCCCCCAAGGGTTGCCAAAGTGTACGGGTTCGGTGACCGCCCCTAAGGGTTGCCATTTGTACGGGTTCGGTGACCGCCCTCAAGGGTCCCTTAGTGGAATCACGTCATCTTGCATTGTGCGAGGGCGTGAGGAGATTACGGTGGCCCTAGTGGCTTCTTGGGGAGCATTGTGCCTTCACACCGGTCCAAACGGAGATTAGCATCTGCAAGGGTGTGAACTTCGGGATACATCGTCGTCTCCGCGTGCCTCGGTTATCTCTTACCCGAGCTCTTTACTTATGCACTTTACTTTGTGATAGCCATATTGTTTCTTGTCATATCTCTTGCTATCACATAGTTGCTTATCTTGTTTAGCATAAGTTGTTGGTGCACATAGGTGAGCCTAGTTGTTTTAGGTTTTGTGCTTGACAAATTAACCGCTAGGTTTATTCCGCATTTGTTCAAGCCTAAACCGTAATGATTTTAAAATGCCTATTCATCCCCCTCTAGGCGACATGCACGATCTTTCAACTGCGTTGAGAGTTGCGCGTCGAGCACGTGCGGCTCTTAGAGCATGTGTTACTCCGCAACAAAATTCGGGTTCACCGCAGCCAGGGCAGCCACGATCTCCTCTCTTGCACGCTCGCCGTAGATTTGGCCCTCCGCCAGCCGGTGCTACTTGAGGAGGAGCAGATTGTACCTTTGCTCCTCCCGCGCCTATCAGAATTCCGACATAGGAGTCGGCGCAGGCTGCTTCTCATCCGCCATGGCTTCATCGTAGTGCGTCTGCGCTTGCTCCATGGCCATCGTCTCCATTGTGGGGTCGTCGTCGGGGACCTCTTACGTTTTGATCCAAATTCAAGTATAAAGAGAAAGGCTAACTCCTGACGAGCGAGGGGAGCGAGGCCCGTCGCAGGTAGGCTTGGGCCAAAGTGGAGCGAAGCGAGTCAGAGTGCCATATACCTCACTAAGGACCAGATGTTCCATGAGAGAACAAAGCACATTGATGTCAAATACCATTATGTGTGATACATTGTTGAGCAAGGTAAACTGAAAGTATGCAAGATTAGCACTCATGATAATCCTACCCACGTGGGCCGCCCCCGACAGGGACACCTTGGGGGATGGGTGCAGGGGGGCTTCACCCCTAGCGGTATGGATCAGTATTGACCTAGGATCACCTGTGTTATATATATCCTTTGTAAGCCACCACACGAGATACGTTGATCAGTTGTAAATCCCCGACGTCTGTAACCTCCCTGACATAGTGAAGATTTCCTGGCTGGCGCCTGTGGTTTCTTCCCCTTCGTGTTGTGGGGGGGGGGGGGTTCCATGTTAAATCTCGTGTCTCTTGCTTGTTTTTGTTCTTCTCGTATTGATTTACCTGTCGTATCTCTAATAACGTCGGGGAAGCCGGTCGGCAAGCCGACCTCGATCCGCCTGCCACGGCGGCCCTGCCAAGTGCCACAAGGGCGGCAATCTCACGATCCATCTCTGTCGACATGCTCTCCCACAGAAGCGTTCCCGCTCGCATTCATGGTCGATGTGGTGCAAGGGAGGAGGATGTGGAGCAGATGTGTTGTGGTGTGGAGTTTAGCCGGGTGTTCCTGTCTTTAAATAGCGGATTCCGGTGAGGCCAATCATTTGAATGCGTCAATGCGTGGCGACGGAGTTGATTCGTAGACCGGCGAGCCTGCTTAATGGTGGCATACAGACGGACGGGCATTGAATGGGCATGGTAGATATTCGCCTGGTCCCCTACTTCATACGTCTCTCAAGCATTGAACAAGCGCAGACAATCAGGACGCTGTACGGGTAGCACCCTTGGCTGGCGCACCCTTCAATGTCGGCGCCAGTGAGAGGTCGCGTCTACTCTGGACCGGCGCCAATGCGGAGCAGCCGCTCTACAGCGGCATGAATGAGGATAGTTGGCACCAGGCGGGAACGCATCCGGACGCGGGATGAGGGTTTTTGGTGGGCCAAGGTAGTCAGAAGTGGGCGTGTCAGCGGCGGGACGCCCGCAAAGACCTCACCACCCTTTTTGTGTGTGGTTTGCGGGAAAAAGTATCTCGTGATGCAGAATCACATTGAATGGCTTTCGAGGTACGAACGTGAAGTCTGGATGTACGCGGTTTGAGAGTTGATGTTGGAGATGCCCTTATCACCGCTACTTGTTGTTCGATGAGTTTTCTTTTTCATCATCATCATCATCATCATGATTATTATTATTATTATTATTATTATTATTATTATTATTATTATTATTATTATTATTATTATTATTATTATTTCTACGGAGCTCACGTCTAATTTATTTTGGATCTTTAATGATTTTATGTGAAGGTCATGCACGCAGGAATTTTAGGAAGATCGTACTGTGCGTGTACTAGTTGATTGGCTGGTTAGTTTAGCAATGCATGCAGGGAGGCCGAATACTCGTTAAAGGCAAAGTCCTAGAGCCTCTAGTCGCCACTCGTGCGCGGCAAATAGTCGCGGCCTTGCTGAAACCAGTGAAGTAGGACAGGCCCATCAAACATTTTTTATAGCATTTTAATTTACCAAACACAGTTCTTGATTTCCAAAAAAATGTTCTAGATTTTCAGAAATTGTTTGACATTTCAAAAAATGTTTACAAAATTCAGAAACTGTTCGATTTTTTCTCTAAAATTGTTCGGGATTCGGGGATTTTTACTGAATTTGCGGTTTCTTCTGAAATTTATGATTTTTTTTCAAAATACATCAATCTTTTTAAATTTATAAACTTTTAAAATATGTGATTATTATTTTTATAATACATGATGAAAAAATTTCAAATACATATTGAACATCTTTATAATATATATGAAGATTTTTATCGTACACCTTATAATATTGGAAAAAAAATTAATATACAAAGAAAATTTTATAATACATGATGAACATTAAAAAAAATATCAAACATATTTATAATATAGAATGGACATTATAATAATACACGATGAAACATTTCTAAAATTCATATTCAATATTTTTAAATTATAGGATGAAATATTACATGATGCACATTTTTAAAATACATATTGAAGATTTTTATATTGTAAGTTGAGCATTTTTACAATACAGGGTGAATTTTGTTAAAAGTTCATTATAAGAAAAACCAAAATAAGATAGATGGACATTTATTTATGTATTTTTTTTAAGAAAATGAGAAAAAAAATGAAAAATAGAAAAAGCAAAAATGGGAAACAAAAACAGTGGAAGAAAAGAAATAAGAAAAAAAAAGCTAAAGAGAACACTGGGCCGACCCGCCGAGAGGAACCTTCAGCAAAGGTTTGTCAATTTGCCGCAGACGCGCGGCAAATAGGATTATGCAAACTCGTATACAGGGCGGATCCTATTTAGCGCTGCAGGCTGCAGGGCCCGGTTTGCAGAAAACCCATTATTGTGTTTTTTCGGTATCTTAGTTCGCAGTAACAACGTCGCTTGCTGTTCGAACAAGAGAGACCTCCCGCTTACAGATAAACAGGTGGTTTATTGTTGTTTTGGAAGAAGGAGGTAATAATCTCTCTAAGGGACATGAACAATAACTTCATAGATGTTTTTGTAGGAAGTGGAGCTGAGAATTTTTGGAGATTCACGGGTCACTACGGAGAACCAAAGTGGGCAGATAAACAGAAGACCTGGAAGCGTCTTAGAGAGCTCAGAGCGGTATGTGATATGCCATGGATGGTGGCTGATGATCTTAATGATATAATGTTCTCCTTTGAAAAAGAAGGGGGTAATCCCCGACCAGCTCAGTACATGGCGGCATTCAGGGACGCCCTAGATGAGTGCAATCTATCGGACCTAGGCTACTTTGGTGACAAGTTTACCCGCCATAGAGGAATGATAGGAGAGAGGCTCGACCGAGCGGTTTCAAATGATGCATGGAATTCCATGTTTCCTGCAGCAAGGGTTGAGCATATGGACTACCACAAGTCTGATCATCGACCACTCCTGATCAATTTGGCAGAGGAAGTGGCTCATGAACATACTGGGCCGGCAGTGCTCCGGTTTGAGGCTCGGTGGCTAAAGGAGGCCAATTTTAGGCAGGTTGTGGAAGAGGCCTGGCATGGCCTTGGGCAGGAAATTCAAAATGATGGTATGGCGGGGAAGCTAGCACATGTGCATAAAGCTCTTCACCTATGGGATAAAACAGTGCTCCGGAACTCCTCAAAAAAGTTGAAACGAGTACAGAGAGAGATGGAGTTAGTCAGTAAGGATGTATTATCGCCAGCAAATGTTGCTCGTCAGAAGGAACTTGCCTAAGAAATTGAGAAACTCCTAGAACAAGAGGAGATGTACTGGGCCCAGAGGAGCAGAATTCAATGGTTGAAATACGGTGACAAAAACACTTCATATTTTCACAACTTTGCCTCTGCCCGCAGGTTGAGAAATCGGATAAAATGGTTGAAAGATAACTAAGGAGTTTGGCGTGAGGGTACTGCATATTTAAACCCACTCATATCTGATTACTTTGCGGGTTTTTTCACTACAGAAGTTGAAGAGCCGGACCCGAACCTTATTAATAAGGTGCTGCCATGTGTGTCTTCGGCTATGAATGATGAGCTTATGAAGCCATACTCAGCCGAGGAGGTTAAGAAGGCTCTTTTCTCAATTGGCGACATGAAGGCACCAGGTACGGATGGCCTCCATGCAATTTTCTTCAAAAAATGTTGGCATATTATTGGCGATGCTCTGACTGCAGAAGTACTTAAAGCTATCAATGATAAAGTTATTCCAGAAGGGTGGAGCGATACAGTAATTGTACTTATCCCCAAGGTAGATGAACCCGAGCGGATTACCCAATATAGACCAATTAGTCTTTGCAATGTTCTTTACAAAATAATATCCAAGATGATAGCATTTTGATTAAAAATCCATCTTGATGATATTATCTCTCTAGTTCAGAGTGCTTTTGTACCAGGCATACTCATCACTGATAATATTCTTCTGGCCTATGAAAGTTTGCATGCAATAAAGAACAGAAAGAAAGGGAAGGTTGGTTATTGTGCTATGAAGCTAGACATGCACAAAGCTTATGATAGGGTGGAGTGGAAGTTTCTTGAAAAGATAATGCTACAGTTGGGTTTTCATTCCGAGTTTGTTGACCTTTTGATGGCTTGTGTTAACTCAGTTAAATATAAAATCAGATTTAATGATCAAGAGACTGAGTGTTTTATCCCTAGCAGGGGACTCAGACAAGGGGATCCACTATCACCTTATTTATTCTTGATCTGTGCAGAGGGTTTATCTAGTGCTTTGGCTCAAAAAGAGGAGGTTCGTGGCATTGAAGGTGTTCGGGTGTGCAGAAATGCACCATCAGTTTCTCATTTACTATTTGCTGATGATTCCCTTATCCTTATGAAAGCGAATTTGGTTAATGCAACCTCATTGAGACATGTGTTGGATGAATATTGTGTTAGTTCAGGGCAGATGGTGAGCGCGGGGAAGAGTAGTATCTTCTTCAGTCCCAATGTTGCAGTTGAGTTGAAAGCGGAGATTTGCAATGAGCTAATTATCATGACAGATGCTATTTCTGAAAAATACTTGGGCCTCCCTTCTATGGTGGGGTTAGATAAAAGTGAAATCTTTGAGTACCTTGTTGAAAGAATCATTGACCGTCTGAAAGGGTGGAAAGAAAAGATTCTGTCTATGGGAGGTAAGGAGATTTTGTTGAAAGCAATAATCCAATCCATTCCAGTCTTTGCTATGGCAGTTTTTAAAATTCCAAAAAATGTGTGTAAGGAGATTACTGATGCAATGTCAGCCTTTTGGTGGGGAGACACCGAGGAGCAAAAACGCATGCATTGGTTTGCATGGTGGAGGATGTGTCTACCAAAATCTAAGGGTGGCATGTGATTTAGAGACCTACATGCTTTCAACCTTTCCATGATGACAAAGCAGAGTTGTAGATTGATAACCCATCCCGAGACATTATGTGCACAAGTACTTAGAGCAAAGTACTATCCAGGTGGGAACTTGCTGAATGCTGGGCCCAAGAAGGGAGCATCTTTCACTTGCCAAAGCATAGTGGCTGGTCTTCAAACCTTTAAAAGAGGTCATATATGGAGAGTTGGGTCTGGTGCTAGGATCAATGTTTGGAATGATCATTGGATCACACAGAGCCCCTCAAGGAAGATCATCACACCTAGAGGGAACATTTTACTAAATATTGTTGATGAACTCATGGACCCGGACACAGGAGATTGGGACGAACAACTAATAAGATCAGCTTTCTTTGGAGTGGATGCAGAATGAATCCTAGGAATTCCATTGTCAGGACAGCTACCGAAGGACTTTGTGGCGTGGCATGCTACAAATTCCTATAGTTTCACCGTGAGATCGGCATACTACATAGAATGGGAGCACCAGTTCGGAGCCAGGCTAAGGAAAAATCCGAGTGAAACGTCAAGAAAGAATTCGGTTTGGGATATACTATGGAAGCTGCACATTCCTAGTAAGATGAATTTTTTTGTACGACGAGCTCTACACGACATTATATCAGGAGTGGGAATATTGAGGAATAGACACTTCAAGGTCTCGCCTGCATGCCCTATTTGCCACCAGGGGGCAGAAGATATTTGACATCTAGCTTTTACATGTGAGCGTGCAAAGCAGGTCTGGAAATCCTTGGAATTATATGACATAATATTGAGGGCTCTTAACACTGACCGTTCGGGTTCAGTGGTGATGGAGGAACTTCTCAGATACCCGGTGAAGAAATCACCTGTTCTCGGTCAGTTGGGGCTGCAGGAAACGATTGCGGTGGCGGCCTGGTATATTTGGTGGGAGCGTTGTGAGGTAGTTAAAGGAGAAAGAATTAAACTCGCACCAAGTACAACTTTTGCGATTCAGGCGATCTCTATGAATCATGCTAACCGAGCGCCCAAACAGACTACTACTGAGCATTGGCAGAGACCAGCACCAGGTACATATAAACTTAACACAAATGCGTCTTTTTACGAGGATGGCAGTGGTGCGGCAGCGGCGATTCTGCGTAATTCCAGGGTAGAAGCTGTGGCTGGGATTTCAGAACTGATTGACAACACAATTAGTCCGCAAGCGGCCGAAGCAATTGCACTGAGGGGTGGATTAAAACTGGTAGACAAACTGGGCTGGCGTAATGTACAAATAGAGTCTGATAGTCTCGAGTTAGTGCAAGCATGCAATGAAGATTCGGAAATATGGAGCCCTCACTCGGCGATACTAGCTGATTGCTTTCTTTTAGCGCATAACATTCCGGGATCAATTTCAAACACTGTCCAAGAGAAGCCAATGGAGTAGCCCATTTTCTTGCTAGAAGATGCCATGATTCTAAAATTTGTGAGGACCGGGTAGATGTAACGCCTGCTTTTCTTTTACCTCTTGTACTCTATGATGTTACTTTACCCCAAATTTATTAAAATGGCATAAGGCGTTCGCATAAAAAAACTAGGTCCAACCACCACGCCATGAGTGGGATCTGGTAACATTTATCTTTTCCCCTCCTTTAGGCTTTGTTCGGTTACACCTCTTCCCACAGGGATTGGAGGGGATTTGGAGGGGATTTGACTTGTAGGAGATCTAATCCCCCCTCAATCCCTGCCAAACCTCTTCAATTCCCTGTGAACCGAACGCAGCCTTATGGAAAATAATTAGCTTCAAACGTCTGATCTTTCATCGTCCATCCGCTTCCTCACGCTTGCGACGCGTGCCCTCATGGGACCAACTTGTTCTTATCCTCAAGGCAATGTTCACGCCTCTCATTCCTGAAGCTTCTCGGCGGGATCATTTTCTTCTCCTTTCGTCCACCCCGTCTGCTCCCATCTCCCCCCACTCTCTCCTTGAGCCGGTGCTGCTCATCCATCTCTCTCATCTCCCCTCTCCTCCATACTATGTTGCTGCATCGGGGACAAGCCTCATGCATGGGACATGCCTTGTTGACCAGATCCATTGCATGCCTACTTCAAGGCTCCGGCGTTGTAGGCTAGGCCCTGGATGCTACATGCGTGTGTTACTCATCGTCGAGGTTTGGATGAAATTTACTACATGATACTACAAGTGCTTCAGGTGGAATTTTCGCAACAAAGATCTTATTGCAGGAATACGGAAAGAGGTCGCAGATGATGTAATTTTTGGAACAAGGAATACATATAATTTTTTTTGCAACAATGGTCTTGTTGCAGGAATGCATAGATGAGGCCGGAGATGTTGTTGCAATTTTTGCAACACGGATCTTGTTGCAGGAATTTAGTGAAGATGCCGGAGATATTCTTGCAATTTTTGCAACAATGATCTTGTTGCAGGAATACGACAAAGGGAACAAGAATTACTTGCCCCCGCGTGCCGGCGGCAGCTGATTTTTTATGGTGGTTGGGGGCGGCATCATTCTGGGCGCAACTCTATCGGGGACGATGGACAGGGGAGTCTGTTTATGAAACAGAGCCGTTGTTGCAGAAATTAAAGAGGGGTCAGCCGACGCGAGGTGGTTACATCGAACGGCTGTTAGCGCTTTGATCCAACGGTTGTCCAACCGGCGGATCATTATAATGCGTCCGTCGGCCGACGCCTAGCGCCGCCCCTCTTTTATTCGTTTCTTTTCCTTTTTTCTATTTGTTTGCTTTTCGTTTTTTTCTTCTTACAACTTTGATGAATAGTTCGTAAATACGTGAATGGTTTCTTCAAACCGATGATTTTTAGAAAAAAAATGATGAATTTTTTCTAATTTGATGAACTTTTTTCAAATTGATGAACTTTTTTGGTAATCCATGATTTTTTTGAATTTGGATGAACTTTTTCAAATTTGAAGAATTTTTCTCAATTCAATGATTTTTTTTCAAAATCCATGAACTATTTTCGAAATTCGATGAACTTTTCTTCAAAAATATTTTTTTTTCAAAAAAAAGTGATTTTTTTCAAATTTGTGAACTTTTTTCAAAATGGATGATTTTTTTCCAAATAGGTGAACGTTTTTTTTCAAATTGATGAACTTTCCCATTTTTCACGAACCTTTTCTAATTTTTGAACCTTTTTCGGAATTCGTGGTTTTTTGTGAATTACTTTTTCAAATAATTAATTCTGGGTATACAATACTTGGCTTGAGAAAGGGTGAAATACATCTCGTTCCTGATAGTTGACAAGCTTGGCTTCTCGGTCTAGTTGTTCCGTCGTTAGGGTGCTCTTGCTAAGGCGAAGGGTTCGATTTCCAGTTTCTATATATATATAGTACTCCTTCTATTTTATAATATAAGAACGTTTTTGACATTAGATATTTTGGGACAGAGGGAGTAGTAAATTTTGTTTACAGTTTTTTCTCTCGATTGGGCCGACCCGCTAGCTCCCCCTGCGAGCGCTGTTAGCGCCAACCGGCGCTTGCAGCGCCGACTAGGGGCTCCCCGTGTGCAGCGCACACCCCCGTGAACATCCCAAATAAAATTTCTGTCGGCAAATAATATTTTAAAATATGCAAATAGGATTAACGCAAACTCGTACGCTGTGCCGCGCGTCTGCGGCAAATAGACAAACCTTCGCTGAAGGTTCCTCTCTGCGGGCCGGCCCAGTGTTCCTCTTTTGTGTTTCCTTTCTAATTTCTTTTCCTCCACTGTTTCTGTTTCCCTTTTTTGCCATTTCCATTTCCATTTTTCATTTTTTCATTTTCCCTTTCTTAAAAGAAATACATAAATAATATTTGAATATTCATGAGCTTTTTCCAAAATTTGTGAAATCATTTGCCGATTTAGTACGCAAACTCGTACGCAGTACACACCCGTGAACCTTCAACCTAGATTTAGTGCGCCAGCCTATCCACGCACTGCACGTTTCTGTGAGCATTCCCACCGATTTTAAGAAGCTTCCGGTCTTTATATATTTTTTGTTTCTAGATTTTGGCTCGCTTTTTCTTCTTTTGCCTTTTTTTTCTTTTTCTTTTTTTCTCCATATGCGTGGACCTTTTTGATTTCGATTTTTTAATTCACGATTTTTTTTCAATTTCGAAATATTATAAAATTTGCATTTTTTCAAATTCATGATCATTTTTCAAAATTTGTGATATTTCAAATTTGTGAACTTTTTGCAAATATATGTTTTTTTTCTCAATTTTATGAATTTATTACAATTTTGAGAAAGTCTGGCAAATTTGTAAAAATAAAATAAAATTCATGAGCTTTTTTTCCAAAATTTGTGAAAGTTTTCCAAATGCATGAGTTTTTTGAAATTGTTTTCTAATCTGCTAAACATTTCAAATCTACAAAGTATTTTCAATTTTGGAGCTTTTTAAAATTTACCAAAATTTACCAAATGCATGGTGTCGAATAAGGAACGCGATGGCTCAAGCTTGACTGCTTGAGCTACATCGTGGAGGTGGTGAAACACTTAAAGGCGTCCCATCAGGTGATATCACTCATGAAGATTCCCTGTTGCCAAATCACTGCCAACCACCTCATGGCAAGGTATGGACGTATGGAAGGACGAACTGCAGTTTGGCTAGGTAGATGCCTTGATGAGCTCAAGATTCTATCATAAACGGTTTGTAATACGAGGCTGCTACGCGTCGGCCGGTGGATCTTTTAAAAAGATCCGCCGCCTCGCCGTCGAATCTGACACAAATTTAGCGGCCAAACGTTTTTTCACTGCTTTGCAACAAAGAGGTTGTTGTAGAAACATTCGTAACAGAGCTCTTGTTGCGGAATATTTTTTTTAACAAAGGTCTTATTGCGGATATTTTTTGCAACAGAGGTTTCGTTGCGGTTTTTTTTTCAACAAACGTCTTGTTGCATTTTTTTTGCAACAGAGTTCTTGTTGCTGATTTTTTGCAACGGAGTTCATGTTGTGGATTTATTTTTTGCAACAGAAGTGATGTTGCAGAAGTGGACGGCGGCCTTGGCATGGACGGTGGCCAGCGGAGGTCATCTTCTTCATTACCAAATAGCAGTAGGAGCGGGTGCCATCAATCGAGAAGAGGAAGGAGGAAAGATGGTGGTGGTGGAGGCGGCCGGCGACCGTGACGGCGGAGCGCGTGCTCGCCGGCGTCCGCGGCGATGCAGCTGAGGTGTTCGACGGTGGCGCGGCTGTAGTACCTCGTCTGGATGAAGAAGAGATGTAAGAGAAAGATGGGCTTATCATGAAGAACAATTGGATTTGGTAGTTGTTTCGGGAAGGTGAAGACGTGCTAGCCCACTGACATGTGTCGTGTGCACGAGACGGCGGACGAAAAAAGCGTGATCCGTCGGGTGATTTTAATCATTTCCCTTTGTAATACTGAACTAGTTTAAGTAATATAATCGTTTGCCCCGTAAAAAGAAAAAAACACTGCGAGCGCTGCGAGCCATCTGACGCCGAAGCCGCTAAACAAGGACACATGGGTGCCCCGACTGGGCCGACAGATTTTCAGGCACCGACACAGTGCGACGTAAACAGCGTTGAGCGTTTGTGATTGATGGGCAGTGCGCAGTGACAGATCCGACCATTTCTTTAAAAAATTATTGAGAAAGCAAACACTTTTTGAAGATTTTTCAAAATTCAAAATATTTTATGAAATTTGCGAATATTGTTTTAAATTGCGAACATTTTTAAAAAAATTGAGCGTTTTTAAATCCCAAACATTTTTTTGAAAAAAGTGAACACTTTTTTTATGTCCAAAAATTTGAAACGCAATTTTTTAAAATGAGCATTTTTTGAATTTATGAACAAATTTCGAAACTTGAACATTTTTCAAAATTCCAAATAAATTATAAAAACAAAAACCCCAAAGAAATCATGAAAAAGAAACAACAAAAAACCAGATCAAAACGGGACGAAATCTCCTAGAAGGTTCCTAAAATTGGAAAAACCGGAGCTGGAACGTACCCTAAGCTATAAACAAATATAGCTAATTGGCTCGGCCCATGTCCTGCTCAGTCGCTGGTTTCCTGTGCGATTAGTCGACAAACCGTCGCATCGTGAGGCAAATATGGTTTTGCATTACTCACTGCGGCTCTTCGAGGAGTCATTACCCCGTAATCATACCAATTGTGCCAGCACATGCCCGTTTTCTTTCCTTTCCTTTTCTTCTTCTTTCTTTCATTTTTCACTTTTTTATCTTTTGTTTTTTCACTTCTTTTCATCATGTTATTGATTAAGTTTGTTTTAGGGAATATACAAACATTTTTGTCCATGCTATAGGAACATTTATCCGCACATTTATGCGAACTTTTTGTAATACACGAATATTTTTTTTGTATATATGGAGATTTTTAAATATGAAATGATCATTTTATGTCACACATATGAACATTTATATTGAGTATTTTAATATATTTTATATCTCCCACCAACATAAAACATGATCTTGTACTAAAAAAAGTTTCATGGAACTTCTGATTTTTTTTTTTGCATATTATTTCAATGGCTAATGTTAACTTTAAACTCCCGTATTCACATCAAAACAAAAAATATATGAAAGTAAAGCCATGGCAATAAAAGAGGAAAATAAACGACAAAAGAAGAAGAGAAACATGTCAAAAAGCTGTAAAAGGAACCGAGCCTGCAACCTTTGTAGTCTATAGGGTGGAGGAAGCTGTCTAACAAACAACCCATGCGATGTGGTTTAAGGAACAACCTAATTCTCACGTTCTTTCTGTAAATGCTTTGCGTGACTGCTCATTGGCCACCTTGATGGCCTGGAATACACACATGGCAGCGTAGCAACTTCGTGTAAGTACCTCAATAGTTATCATCTTAACAAAGAGCGGAGGAGATTATTGTGAGTGGTGCTTCACACATAAGTTGTGACCAATGTTGTGCAAAGTAATTGTCTGAAAATTTGCAGATGGTATCACTGTTCCGTGAAACAAATATACTACAGTGGTGAAATAGTTGATAGTTGCAGCGAGAATAATAAAGAGCTTTTTTAAAGCAAATAACATAACGTAAAGCGGCTGAAAGTGAGCGGTTATTGTCTGCAATTGAGAGGTTAGGCGCGGAGAAACTTCAGATCATGGTGTACATCAAGTGTTCCACTGCGACGGTAATACTAGTTACCTTGTATTGTGATTCTAGTGCATAGATTATTTTTTCGGTAGGCGGATCACCCTTTAGTGGTTGAACTCCTCCATGTCGAATTTGTTCTCCCCTATAGTCCTGCTTCGACGTTGCCATTAGATGGTTATTTCCACAATTTGAGGTAATAAGACTGAACAACGCATTAGGTTTCATGGATCACTGTTATCTCATATTGTCTCGGCTCCTCGTAGATATCAATAACTGTCACATGAAGGCCACTGATTCACTAAACAATATGTATTATCTGTATAGGTCTTCAAATCATGTTCCCTGGGCTCTTAAATTGGACAACATGCATTACATGCACCATAGATAAACAACTTATTGAATAAGGATAGACTATAATCACAAATGACGACATGTAGAAAGGCACAAATGACTCTCACCAATCCCCTACATCTCACACGACTAGGAGGGGGGGGGGGGGTTACTCACGCCTGAGAGGGGGATACCAAACATCTAAGAGATCAAACAAAAGGAAAGCATCTCAATAATATCACAAAGAGCAGTAATGAGATGAATAATTAAATGAGTTGATCTCAAGATGAGTACACATGTGCCCGCGAAAGAAAGGCTCGCGACAAGTTAGCTCAACTTATTTTGAAACTCTTCGGTATGACAAGTGCATGCCAAGATTAATAGACATTGGTGTTGAAATATATGTCCCGTCTTTCTGCATCGGCCCAGGATGATTTGGTTAGATCATGAGTTCAATATAATATTCGAGCCAAGAGGTTTTAACTACATGAATTCAATAATCGGGATAAAAGCTTCTATCTCCATTGACACATCTTTTAAAGAGACTATTGAGTCTTTACCTTTTTTTTGAGTTGGAGATGTTTAGCTGTTGTACGGTTGTATCATACACAACCATATATAGGAATCAAACTGTGCGTAGTTCAGATGGTTAGGTTCCTTGTGATGGAACCATTCCTATAGGGCTCAAATTTTCGACCTGGCACTGGTCCTGACATTACGCTTGTGTTATCTCATAGGGGTAGGGTATGCGTACGTGCGCTCATAGAGATGAGTGTATATTTTTTTTTGCGATTAGAGATGAGTGTATGTGCAAATCTTTGATTATTCCGTGTTTAAAACATACCGTATATAGATTAAAAAAATATTTACATGAAAAAATGAAGGAAAAACTATTTCCTTTCACGGGGTCCTTTTCTCTTTTAAAAACTCTCAATAGTCGTCTCCTGTAACTTTCTCCGACTTGGCGAGCATTATACCAACCCTGATGTGCATCACCAAGAAAGCACAGTGCATGAATATTTGAATGAGCAATTATTCCTGCGTCTCAAAGTTGATTAACCTGGTAATCTCTTACTCCATGCACCGAACCTTCGGTCTATTTCTCCCTGTCGCAAATCATCTCATTATTCGTGGACAACTTGATGTGATGTTCTATCAGCCTTTTCTGACTCTTGTTAGCAAGGCCCATTGTAAGCGTCTCTCACAAACAAAGTTCAATTAAGCGCTTAACCGAAAATCTATGGTAATGAATGCCGGTTGGCATCATATGCATAGGACGGAAAGATAAGTTTGCTGTTTGCCAGACACGTGCAGAGTATCACTGTGCTCCTTGGCGTTCCTTGCAGGAGAGCAAACCAGCTAGCTAGGTTTCTAATAAATAGGTCTCTAATTTTTTAGATCTACAACTAGGGCTACTGTTTAAAGCCATGGTTGAGAAGGGCCGTTTAATCGAACTCGGTATCGCCAGTCTGCCAACTATGATTTCGTTCAAGGTAGGTCATCTGTTGCTAATGAACGAAAGTTGCGTGCGTGGAAATTTAACAAAGCAGCTTTCCATGAATTTGTATGTCCAAAATCTTGGAAGAGTGCTTGTACCATTGTGCACTGTGGAATTAGCGTCGTAACATGCACGCTCACATGGAGAGGATTTGTGGCACACAAGTGTGGGGCATGCATGTCGCTGGTGCCCGTCTTTTATTTCGGCTTTTAATATTTAAAGTTATATATTTTTAAATGAAATTCCAAATTAAGTTTTGTTTTCATATTAGTGTTTCTCGTGACTAGCGCTTCAAATAATATTCATTTTGATATATTTTGATGACTTTGAGAAAAAATATGTTAAGTTTCAATGTTGAAACTAATACAAGCGAATGATAAAAAACAATTATTTATGTCTATGACCGATAGAAAAAAATCGCTTGAAATTATATCTTTGAACCGGTAAAAACTTGACAGTTTTAGATGCAAAAACCGTAAATTTCATCATTGAAACTTATCTTTTTAGGGATTTTCCTTTTTACCGTGCCCTCGTGCGGGATTAAACTACTACACGAATCATGATGCAAAATAAGCGGGCGGTAAGACTTGGCAGTTGAGTGCCCCGCACTCGCGTGCCCCTGCGCATTTCGACACATCACATCACAGTTAAGCTTGAACTACCACTTCGCATCACAATGTAGAGTTAACAATGTGCTCATCGAGTATAAGATGTGCTAACTGTTTTGTGAATAGGATGTATATAGATATGTTTTTACTGTGTTTGTTCATTCATTTCAGTCTATATGTAGTCCATATTAAAGTACTCAAAACATCTTATATTTGTGGATGGAGGAGTAGTGTGTTACACTAATCGCAAAAAAGTAGTTGTTTACACCCTGATGAACGCCAATCTTTACTGTCTGGAATTGTTTTCTTGAAGCCCTGAACCATAGAACAACAATTCTATGATAATTTTTTATTAATATAAATAAAAGTATGATACAAAGAGGGCAGAAAAAGATGAAATGAAAATCAAATTATCCTAGGAAAAAAAAGGGACATGATCATTCAATGCCAGATCTAGGCAACATAATGGATACAATTTTAGAACTTGGAGTCAATCCATGCTTGGAATAAATTTTGTGCAACTTTAGGTTTCATTAGATCAACTCTACCAGAGTCTGTCTTATGGCCCGATCGCCAAAATAACCTCCAATAGTCATCCAAAACATGTTTTGTAAATCACCACAGAAAGTCTTGGAACCCTTCTGGGATCAGCTGGAAGTGGGCTTTCCCGAGCTTGCGAGGGATCAGATAAAGAGGGAGCGATGGATTCGAGACCACACCACCTCCTCCGTTGCCGCCACCGTGGAAGAATGGCCAACCCGTGAGGATCGTGTCGAGGCCATCTTACGTGGCTTCGAGGCCTGCTATGTCACCGCCGTCGCTACGAAGCATGGCTGGTCTGAGACGCGGCTGCTGAGGCGGTTTTTTCAGGCATCACACTCGCATTGCCGCATCCCCACTTGACCCGGACTTGGCCCCGCCGGCCGTGGCCCTACCGATGCAGGCAGTGGAGGCGGTCGCCATGGCAGGAACCACAAGTAGGCGCTGCCAACTAATCCAGCCACCGGCAAATCAACTATCAACTAATTGCTATATATTTTTAACCAAGTATAGATGTTCATCCCAAATTAGTCGAATTGAATCAAATGTGTTGTGAATTTTTTTTATTATTAAGGAAGATCCGTTGTAGACGGGCGGGTGGCATCGGAGCAGCTTCCTTGGCATCTGCACATTATGTAGGTAAGTAGATGAACGACCTGTTGTTTGAACGCGGAGCAGTCACATGTATCGGGAAGCGGCGCGGGTGGCGCTCCTGGCCGGCACGCCGCTTCAATGTCGGAGCGACATGATAAGTCACGTCCGCTCTGAGCCGGCATGAATGCGACACTGACCTCTGGAGCAGCGCTGGCCGCTTTGAGCGGCAAAGGGCGCGGATGAGGAAGAGTTTTTGGGTGAGACAGGATAGTCAGAAATGGGCATGGCAACAGTCCGAACGTCCGCATACCTCCCGCTTTCGATTTGCGGGGAAAAGGACGTCCGAACCATCGAGGGGATGGTTGTGAATGGTTTGAGAGTTGGTTTTGGAGATGCCTTGGATGTATCCGTGTTTTTGGTAGTGATCTCGTGAAGCCTCTCGTAGGTGCTACTGCAGCAAATCAGCTGATATGTAGATGATGCTAACGACCAGATTAGGAAGCGGATGATAACCACGCTCCGTTGATATAATAACCCAATTATTAGCTAGGATGGCTCTTCGAACTCACAGCAAGGTGCTCTATTATAATACTCCCTCCATTTCACAATGTAGTGTCTATAATTTTTTCTGAAAGTCAAACTTTATCAAATTTGATCAAGTGCATAGAGAAAACTCTCTACGCCTACAATACCAAACATGTAAATTCTAAAAATATAACTTACTATGTATCCAATGATGTGTATTTGGTATTTTAGATGTACCTATTTTTCTTCATAAATATGGTTAAAGTTTGTAATATTTGGCTTTTGAAATAATCTATAGGCACTATATTGTGGAACGGAGGGAGTATATCAAAAAGCACACCGCGGATGAGCCTATACAAACCTTTAAAAGAAATCAGCTGATATGTAGATGATGCTAACGACCAGATTAGGAAGCAGATGATAACCACGCTTCGTTGATAATCGCCCAATTATTAGCTAGGATGGCTCTTCGTACTCACAGCAAGGTGCTCTATTATAATATATCAAAGAGCACACCGCGGATGAGCCTATACAAACCTTTTAAAAAATTGAGATTAATTCAAAGGCCAATCCTCATTGACATTTTTTACTCGAACTTGGATGGGCTTATAGCAACCTCAGCTGCCCAGCCAACGGTAAAAGACTTGCCACATAAGACTGGCAATCGGCAAATGTGAACAGACTAATGCTACCGGCTGACAATTGAAATATACGACGGTTGATGTAAAGTTCGCGCCCTTTAGCGGGATAACTTGTTGGTCTATCAACATCCACAAGTGCGTACTACTTACTTTTTGTGTGATCTCCTTTCTTTCGTAGTACATCGATCATTGTTGGTTTGGAAACAACTCATCCCGATCACCAGCTAGCTGCTAAGCAAACTAGGGTGGATGGTGGTCGGCGTGTTAGTTTCGTTACATTATCTACCCTTGAAAAGAGTGGTGAAGAAGATAATTCTCCGAATCAAAATGTAGGCCAGATATGGCAGTAAATATATTAAGTCCATAATGACTGTGTGGGAGAGAGATGGAGAGAGGACTTTTGGTTCCCAGCAGTGGTGCAACTACATTCAGTGACGACGGATCTAGGATTTTACGGTTGGGTGCCATATTTCGAATATACTCCCTCTTTCCTAAAATAAGTGCATCAATTCAAATTAGTATAAAGTTAAGTCATTTGTTTTAAAACGGAGGGAGTACAATTCAATCATCACTATAAATATCACAAATTAAAGTAAGTAAGGTGTCGGCAAGCCTTTATTTATTTAGATGTAAACTCATTTTTTCTTGAGGTGCGTTATGTTACAGTAACATACTATGTCCGTATACACCTCTCTCTTCATTATCCACTAGCCACATAAGCGAATATGTCTTGAGGTGCCTAATGTTATTAGCTAAGTTACTCCCACTATGACCAGTCTAAGGTAACATAAGGGCATATCCAAAACCCACTCTCAAAACGCCCGCATACTTTCGGACCACGATGTCTGGGCATGTTGCGTCCTCTAACACGGGCTTGTACCGGTCCGTAGGGCGGCCCAGGTGCATTTTCTTTCGCAAATCGGAGAAAAATGTGGGGGCTTTGCGGGCATCCGGACCGCTTCAAGCTTGCGTCTGACCGCCCTGGCCCACCCGCCCCCCTCCCTTGCGCGCGCTTCCCGCCCGAAATGGTCAGCACCAGTTCAGAGCGTCAGCGCTGCATTCATGCTTGGCCAGAGCGGACGTGGCCTCTCACTGGCACCGGCACTAAAGCGTCGCGCCGCCAAGAAGGCGTCGCTTCTCGGTGCAGGTGTCTGCTCCGCGTTCAAATGACACGACGGCCGGATGTTTGTCCGTATGCCACTAACATTAATGACACACGGTTGGCGAGGCGTCTACTCCGGTGCCACCCGTCCATACCTTTGCCGCCCACCATTGCTATAGAAACTGCTACCCCGGCCATAGCCGCAGTCATCCGCCTTCGATCCCTTTTTCCTCTCCACACCACACCCATCATGGCTTTCTCGCGCTCCAAAGCTATCTAGGACGGGCTGACACCGGAGCAGAAGAAGGAGATGGTGGCCGCCATTGCTATCGTCTAGCTGGCCGCCTGACGATGAGAGGCGCCACCCACCTTTTCCACGCCACCCTCGCCGGTGCATTACACCATGACCATTGGTGAGGCCCGTACCCATTACATGGACATAGTGCGGGAGGAGCAGTTCCGGGAGGCGCAGGCTGACGCCACCTACAACCACCAGCTCCTCCACGAGCACCAGCAGGCGGAGGAGCAGCCGGCAAGGCGATCACGCCGGACGCAGACATGGCGGAGGTCAACGTAGGCTCCAATGAGGTCGCGTCCCGCCGCCAGGATCACGAAGCCGGCACATCAACGGACACCGCCGACAGTGAGGAAGAGTAGAGCACGGTAGGTCGCCACCGCTCGGGTCCCAAGAAGGGCACCGCTCCTCCTCTCCCGTTGAAGCCAAGCTCGTCAGCCGATTAGCCGCTTGGCGGCGACGTGGAGGCGGACAACTTCACTTCCCAGGTCTCCAGAGGCGGCGGTAACGGGGGCGGAGTTGGAGAGCGCCGAGGCGAAACCGGAGAAGGCGAAGTTTTAGTTCTCGGGGCTCATGGCAGGAGACAGGGAACATGCATTGGCGATCATAGATTAGGTGTATTAATTATACCCGCAGAGTGAGACAAGCACCACTTAGTTGATGTATGTTCGAAATGTAATGAAATTCGTCACGTTTATATGAAATCCGACCGTGTTTGAACGAATTTTGTCCGGTTAGTTCGCATTGTTGTCCAAATATATACGTGCGGCGTTGGATGGTCGCCTCTCGCATCCGTGTCCGCGGACTGGTCCCCTCTATCCCCGGACTGGTCCCCTCTGTCCGCGGACAGATGCGGGAGAAAATTTGTGAACCGCGTTAAAGATGCCCTAAGGAAATTATAAGGACTAAAATATTATATCTTTATTTAGTTGAAGGAGAGGAAAGAGGAGACAGGAGAAAAGCGAGTTGTAGAATAAGAGCCGGCTATAGCACGAGGCTCAAGAAACTTTTTGAAATTATAAAAGGTGTCAACTATTAGTACATACTAGAAGAACGCCCGTGCGTTGCAACGGGGCCACATTAGGGTTAAGGTTCAATATTAATCATGTTAATAATACATTTAATATTCTCATACATATCAAGTGACACTGGCGACCTTTTTTGTCAATTTAGCAACGGGCTCAGTTGCAACGGGCTCTTTATACATATCAAACAACTCGCTACTACTTAAACTACAACTATGGCTACCAATATTTTTTTGTCAATTTAGCTCAGCAATAGTGCCTGGCTTAATAGACTGCTTTGCATTCACCCCCTCAGAAGACAGAGAGCAAGCTAGCAAGCACGCACACGTCCAACCCCGCCGCTGCATGCGCTGGCAGAAGGTGAGGCAACAAGGGAGACTGCACATTGAAGCTGTCCATGCAAGGCTGGAGGTGCTGGGCCGGCGACGGCGGTGTCGGGACGGCGCTTGATTCGTTCCCGGTGGCGTGGAGCTTGGGGCGGCAACGCGGCGATAGCTAGTGCTCGGGGATGGGGGTTTGGGGCGGGGGCAGTCGACCCGATGGCTGGCGAAGTTAACGGGCTCGGGCGGCTGGAAATTCGGCGGGTGGTGGCGGCACAGCGCGAGGATGGGACAGGCGGAAAACCTAGCGGGCGTTCAACTACCAATACCCACGCCTTTTTTAGAAGAATTGCTTGTGAAAATAACGTGCGACGACGACTTAGCGAGCGGATCCCCTTAAAAAAGACATAGCGAGCAGATTCCCTTAAAACTGGTAGGAATGAATACGATTGATGACGTTGATAAATAGTGGTGAATGTTGGCCTAATTTACTATCATCATGCATGGAAACGAATCATCAAGAAAAAGAATACTTCCTATTAATACACTCATAGAAAACTTCCTAATCTCTGCTACCAAACAGTTTCTGCCCAAATAAGGAAGGAAAGTTATGGACGTGATTCGGAAGGAAACAAACGTTATGAAGATTAATTAATTTAGATTTGATTTTTAGAGATTGATTGTGATTGATTCTTTTACATAAAGACATTACTAAATAATTTATGTTAGTATGGAAAGTTCTGATCCGTTCAGTTTTTTCGTTGTGTGAGAGGGTGAAGTGAAAATAAACCGATGAAGTGGGGGAGGCGGAAAAAAAAATCTACGACGGTTAACCTACGAAAAAAATCCAGACGAAAGTGGTGGGACGAAAAAAACCCTGAAAGCGAGACTACCAACTGCTCCATTAAAAATAAAGATTTTTCTTATACTTACAGTTATACAAGTCCGCTATTGGCTTTCTTAGCCGATTATTGGCTTAACCATGCTCTTATCGACAAGAGGAGCAACTGCTGCTCGGTACTACATCGGTATTTTCAATCGTGACCATCAAGTTATTGTGCTTCGTTCGATGTGAATACTCAGTGGCGGAGCTTAGTAGTTGAGGGGCCATGCTCTTATCGACAAGAGGAGCAACTGCTGCTCGGTACTACATCGGTATTTTCAATCGTGACCATCAAGTTATTGTGCTTCGTTCGATGTGAATACTCAGTGGCGGAGCTTAGTAGTTGAGGGGCCATGCCCCCCAAGACAATACAATGAAGAAAAATTACTATGCATGGTTTAGATTTGAAAAAAATCAATTCTTTTCCCTCTTAGTTGTTTATATTTTTGTTTTGGTCCCCCCGAGATTACTGTCAAGCTCTGCCACTGATTGTACCTCTTGTAGTTTGCATTTCTAGAATATTCTCAGCAAATCCAAAGACAGTCAACGACCAAGCGCCATAGTTTCGGGCTTACGTTAGACATGTACATAGAGAAAGTTACCAGCAGCCTCGGTCAATATTGTTATTTATATCTAGAGTGAAGTATACTCTTGCAATTTATTTTTCCTATTATTTATTTATTCTGCGAGAGATTCTTCATATTATTTGAAATAACATGTTCTCATAGATGGCCGTGGTCAAAATGTTTATGTGCCAAGGTTAAAACGGCCTATATCGTGACTCTGAGACGGTAAGATCATATACTACAATCAGATACACCAAATTTGACCCCTTAAACGCTACAGACGCATCCGGATGCGTTTGCACACAGTGATCGATTATATCTTAAATTATCGTTTTCACAACCTGATACCTCAACAATTACGAATCTGCAAATCCATATACAATTACATGCACATGAAATGTAATGTTAAGCGGAGCTCGTCCGGCTCCGTCATGCCCATGTCCATCGGCTAGACGCGCCCCTTGGAGTGTCGGTGCGGTCGTCGGCGAGATGGAGTAGGACATGAGACACACATTGGCTTATGGGACTCCAGGCACCGCCGTCCCCTTGCCCTACTCTTCCTTGTCAGAGCCTGTCGCGGTCGAGGTGGGGTCGACAATGGATCCGTCGTGGTCGTGGTCGAAGGTTGACACGTCCACCACGACGTAGTTGTGGTGCCTAGGGTTGCCAGCCTCCTCTATCGGTGCTGGAGAGTGCGACTCCGCCTCCCGACGTCCACCGCGAGGGCTGCCGCGGTCCCCCACACCCTCTTCATCGCACGGCAGGCACGCTACCCCATAGCCTCAGTGGACAGGCCACAGAAGGTCTTCTCGTCGTTGCGCCAACGAAGGAGCTGCACCTCTACAGTGTTCGGACGCTAGATGGAGCGCACTGCCTCCAGTGAGGCAGTGGCGACGTGTCTTGTGCCGGATCCAAGCGCCATTTGGACAAACGCCTTGGATTCCCGCCGGATCAAGTCCAACCGTTTTTGGGCGTTCTCCTCGCGGGCGCGGCGGAGCGCAATCTAACGACCATCTCCTCCTTGGACCCGACTGGGATGAGGTCCCGGTTCGCAGATCGGGTGAGGAGGACTCGGATCCGCTGCCTGTCATGTCGGAGAAGGCCGGAGATCACCGGAAGGGAGCATCACAGTGGAGTAGAATGGCTAGGGTTTGTTCTGGCAAGTGGAGAAGGACGAATGTATGCGGGGTCGGGTGGGCCAGTGTGGGCCTAATCCGACGTAACGGGCCTCCCGAATCTGCCCTATATTTGGCGTGGATATGAAGAGTGCTGATCAGTCCGGGCATTTGGAGTTGATATAGGAGCCCACCTGGGTCTGTTTTTTCTTTTGACCGGTCAGTAACGGACCGTCGTCCAAACATATAAAAAGGGTTTGAGACGCCCAGTTGTAGATGCTATTGAGAAATACTACAGATTGTCCAGGATACGAGCATGGTAAGGGAGGCCATCGCTCGGCGATCTGGGATGCTCGAATTGGTGCGCTTGTCCCACCAAGAGAGGAGGGAATCCTCAAGGTGCCAGTCAGAAGGGTCCAGAAAGGAACACTAGAGTCTTCCGTCACAAAGGGGCGCCACCGCCAATCCTTCTCAAGCTTATTATAGACTAGAAAATTGCCCGTGCGTTGCAACGGGAGTATAAACATTCTAGTAGATTAGCCTCTGACTGCACGTCTATTATTGTATTAATGTTTTTGAGAAGCCATGTATATTATTATATTGATACGCTAAAATTTTACCAAATCTTTGTATGCAATCGCCATGATTTATCTGCGATTTTATTGTTAAGCACTTATTTGGTAAGAATTTAATGAGTTGCCAACAAAATATGTGTTTATTTTGGTAAGATAATAAATATGAGACAATTGAATGGATGGGAGAAAAATCAAATATGGGAGGAAAAAATCAAAGAGGATAAGGAAAAAGTGGGACGTATATATGAAAAGTTAGACGAAAGAGATGTGAAATGGGAACCTTACGTTCTTTTTAGTAGTAGAGATAGAGATGAGGCCAACCTATGGGTTACTGCAGGGGCTAACCAATTAGGGAAAATTGTATCGCGCGAGTAATTGTCATGCCGTACTTCGGCCTGGTGTAACTCTACAAAACTCTATTCCCCTGTACTTTAACAGATGAGGTAAATCTTTTGCATTCGTTTTGAAAAATAAAATACTACAGGTGAATTCACCGGCAAGTTTCAGTGTCGGTATGAAGTTCTGGACCACGCCAAAGAGTGGGTTGCAATATTTCCTAATTATATGGTTTGGTTAAAACGTCCAATGTCTAGCAACAGCTTGCAAGCATCTTAATTATTATTCAAGCATACTTAGGTTTAATTACAATCACATCAACTCTCTCTCTCTCTGCAATGTCAACGATTCTACTATCATAGCCATCGTCCCTGAACCACGGCGCCACAACTAGCCAGTGCAATGTAGCAGGTGCACATGCAGTCGTGGTTGCCCTAGACTACGCATGATTTGTCGGCGGTTTAACTGACACCTCCAGCGCTAGGGTTAAATTATTTTGCAGCGCTACTAGCTGGTGAACAGTCACCAGCTACTACTCATAAAGAACCTTCGCGGTCTCGCAGCCACTTGTGTCATTGCATGGACTACGTCTAGAGATCGACGCAGTTTCTGCGGAACGTACGGACCAAGTCGATCTACTGGTATTGCCGTATTGCTCACTCTTAATCTTGGAGAGAATTCTTTATTTGACCCTTTTTAAAGTTTGGTTCCCTTTTTGATCCAGAATTTTGTTTTCTCTCCTTTTTACACCCAAACTTTATTTTGTTCACACTTTCGTCCGTTTTGGCTAGTAACGGTGTTAAGTCTGATCTAAAATGATTATTTTACCTTTAATGCAGTATGTGAACAGATTATTTACATGCAAACACAAAGGTAATGTGAAATATTTTGTCATGTTTGAATAAGTAAAAAAAATATTATTTATATGACTAATAATAATAATAATATGATGTGTGGAACAGTGACGACCCATTTAGCCTCTACTATAGCATATAAATTTGTACACATTAATCTAGCGTATGATAAGTTAGAACGCGGCATGTCAATAGGTCATGTCGCATATATGTGTTCATGCCCCAAGTGCTGCACACGCACATGCCATTGCGATACAGATGGGCTCTCAGGGATCAAGCTGCAATACGTGGTGGGTTGTGTTGGCCCAGTACAGATTACGCGAGTACTTCAGCTACGGCAGCGCGCGACCATGACAAGGAAGCAACTAGTTAACGAGCCCTCCTTCGGGAGCCTCGCAACGATCAACGCCATTTGGCGCGCTCTCAGCCATTTGATACATGTTGCGTTCTGGACGCTTCCTTCGAATTTTGTTTTTTTATTTTTCTGCACGAGTTTTTGGCTTTTTAAACGGTTTTTTTTCGGGTTTTTTCGACGTTTTGGTTTTCTCTCGGTATTTCTTAGCTTTTCGATCAAAATAAAAAATTTGCGAAAAACACGTTTTCTTTTTTTTTCTTTCGTGAAAGTCACGGTTTTTCTTCCGCGAGAGGCACGTTGTGCTTTAGCGAGAGTCACGGCCGTGCCTCTCGGAAACGGAAAAAAATACGTGTTTTCTATTTTTTTGCGAGAGTCACGGTTTTGCTTTCACGAGAGGCACGGTTGTGCTTTCGCGAGAGTCACGGCCGTGCCTCTCGGAAAGGGAAAAACAAAACACGTTTTCTGTTTATTTTCGTTCGTGAGAGTCACGGTTTTGCTTCCGCGAGAGGCACGATTGTGCTTACGCGAAAGTCACGGCCGTGCCTCTCGGAAAGGGGGAAAAATACGCGTTTTCTGTTTTTTTTTTCTTTCGCGAGAGTCACGGTTTTACTTTCGCGAGAGGCACGGTTGTGCTTTCGCGAGAGTCACGGTCATGCCTCTCGGAAACGGAAAAAAACGTGTTTTCTGTTTTTTTTCCTTACACGAGAGTCACGGTTTTGCTTCAACGAGAGGCACGGTTGTGATTTTGCGAGAGGCACGGGCATGCCTCTTTCGAAAAGGAAAAAAACCATGCTCCCGGTTTGGTTTTTTCGCTCGGTTTTGTTCGTCCAGTTTTTTCATGAAAAAAAAGTTCGTCAAAACCTATCAACATGGGATCTAGTTTTGAAGATCTTGACGCGAGGAATCCAATGGTGAAAATAGTTCGAGATTTGAACGCACGGTTTAAGAGATAAAATATTTTAAATAAACGAATCTACGAAAAAAGAGAAAACTCATAGGTTGCGACAAATGGCGCGCTGCATATGCGCCACTTGTCGTGATCAGAGAAAGTGAAGTGTTCTTTGCAACGAGTACTTCTTAATTAGTGATTTCGCCATAACGATAACGGACGAAGCAACAGACTTCCGACCGAGACTAGCAAAGCTAGCTACGTACGCCACACACGTACGTACACTGGCCATAGACAGAAGCATCTCACGCACGTATAAAACAGCGGACTAATCGACCCTTGCTTGGATTTTTTTAAAACTATGACGTATTTTATAGCAAATTCGGAAACTATAGCAAAGAGTGGAGAAAAATCAAAACTAGCAGCCCGTCGGCCACGCGTGGGCCAAAAAGGGTGTTTTCGGCCTCTCTTTGGCTGAAATGGACTTTTCGGTCTTGCCTTGGCCGAAAAGGTGCGTACATGGACCGAAAAAACCGTTTTGGTCAGGAGTAGGCCGAAAAGTCTTTTTTGGTCAGGAGTAGGCCGAAAAGTCCCTTGGGCCCACCTTTTCACGCTAAAGGTTGACCGAAGTTGCATGGCTCCATTCTTCGGCTTACGTTAGGCCGAAGCGATTTTTTTTAATTTTGGTATGTAAATACTATGCAACCATTGTCCATCTTAAACACTGAAAAAATATATTTTCGCGCAACCCTTTCCCCTCAATATTTCCCCGTCAACTCTTTCCCGCCATCCATTTCCCGCCAACCCCTTCCCGCCATCCGTTTCCCGCCAACCCCTTCCCGCCAACACTTTCCCGCCATACCACAGTATATCATTAAATAAATTCTTCATATTAAAAAATGGGATAAAAGCGCAAGCGATGGAGTCAAAAACCTAACCTCACGCTGGGTATATGTGTTACCAACCAAATAGGATAGCATCTGGCTAATGTATTTATATAAAAAATTAATTTTTATATACATTTAAAAAAAGGGAAAAGATTTTGAGAAACATGATTTTTTTAAATATGAAGAATTTATTTAATGGTATACTGTGGTATGGCGGGAAAGGGTTGGCGGGAATATATGGCAGGAAGGGGTTGGCGGGAAACGGGTGGCAGGAACATATGACGGGAAGGAGTTGGCGGGAAACGGGTGGCGGGAAAATATTGAGGGAAAAGGGTTGCGCGAAAATATATTTTTTCAATGTCTAAGATGGGCAATGATTGCATAGTATTTATAAACCAAAATTTAAAAAAAATCGCTTCGGCCTAACGTAAGCCAAAGAGTGGAGTCCTGCTACTTCGGTCAACCATTAACGTGAAAAGATGGGCCCAAGGGACTTTTCGGCCTACTCCTGATCAAAAAGGACTTTTCGGCCTACTCCTGACAAAAAGGTCTTTTCGGCCCAAGTATGCATCTTTTCGACCAAGGCAAGGCCGAAAAGTCCATTTCGGTCGAAGGGAGGCCGAAAATACCCTTTTTGGCTTACGCGTGGCCAATGGGGTACTAGTTTTGATTTTTCTCCATTATTTGCTATAATTTCCGAATTTGCTATAAAATGCGTCATAGTTTTGAAAAAAAATCCCTTGCTTGATCGATCCGGCTAGCTGCACACACAGGAAACACACGCAATAGCTAGCTGGTTTGATGCCATCTTTGGGTCAATTTGAAATTGCTTTTGCCACACTTACCGCGTGGTGTTGGTTTGATACCCTGAAAAAACAAAAATAAAAGCTACTCCCTTTGGTTTATATTAGTTGTCGCTTAAACAGATATATTTAAGCATTGAAATACGTCTAGATACATCTGTTCGAGCGACAAGTAATATGAATCGGAGGGAGTAGCTGGTTTGATGGCCGCACGAACGTACACATGTACACATGTGTCTGACCGGACACAACACAGGTGTACTTCGTCATATTTTTTGTTTATTCACGCCCCTCCTTTATACTTTTTTCTAATGGCATACTATCACTGGAGGCAAAATTGTCTTTGCACGTGCCAGTTAACACGTCTGAATAGGAAAAATGATGAAAGTGTCACATAATGCACAAAAGTGAAGCTTGAGTGTTAAATAGGAAAGAAAACAATTTGCTGAGTCAAAAAGGAAACTAAATTTTAAGAATGGGCCAAATAAAGAACTCTCTTAATCTTGAGGGGAACACAACGGTTGCGGGTACGTGCTGATCAGATGTGGACCTTGTGGTGCATGGTTTTGGACACGAGTGAGTTGGGGCTTGGAGCAGTTGGTGCTGTTGCCTTTCTCTAACTGATTCCAAGAAAGAAAAGGAAGGGCGGTTGACTAACCGAGGAAGGTCAGTAACCTACTAGCTAGCAGCAGTATTAAGAAGATACAAGAGGCGAGAGATCCGTGTATATTTGACTTGCGGTGATTGGAGTTCTTGCAATCCTTTTGTACTTACACTAACAACATCTACAACCGGAATTGCCTGATACGAGCGCCCATTTGTTTGGGGACGCGTCCCGCTCGCGAACTGCTCCCGGCTATCCCTCATTTGTCTGTATCCTCAGCCGCTTTGCTCATATGAAACTATCAAATCCATGCAACGTACATCAACACAACATAGCTAAATTTAACACACACGATAGCATCGGAATAGCAAGTTCAGTACAGCCGGACATAAAACATGTTCACATTAGATTAGATAGTTTGATAAACTAGCTACGGTCTATGATAAATACGATTAGGAAGGTGTCGGAGTTTACGACTTCCTCGTCGGGCCCTTCCCCTTGGCGTCCATCGAGGTGCGGTCGGTAGTACTCCTCGGCGTATGCATCTGCAGCTAGAGGTGCGTCGTCATCATCGGTAGTGGTGCCACCGTCAAATAAGGGCAAGGAGGGGAACCTGGCCAGATTCCGGGAGGCACGAGCCTGCTCCTAGCCAAGCCGCTCGGCTTTCACCGTGTTTTTTCTCGGAAGAAGAAAAAAATAAAAGAAAGAATAAAATGGCGGCCTTCTCCTTGGCGAGCCACTCAGACTCCTTGAGCCCAAGCCTAAATGCTTGGAATTTTTGCGATGGCGAACGCGCATCTCGGTCATGGTCAACTACCGACAGATGGTAGGCGGCAGACGAGGCGACGCGCCCTACGAAGTGGGACTTTGCAGCTGCTTGCAGTCCCTGAAGTGGTGGCTCGCCACGCCGCATCAGATAGGACGCGGAGCGTCTCGTCAGTGCAGAGGCGGCGGGTGTGCTCACGGTCACTGCAATTGTAGCAGTAGCCATGGATCCAGGCGTGGATGCGAGACGCCAATGGCCAGAAGGTGGGGAAGGATGTGCACCACAGGGCGCGAAGCGGAGGGGACACGGCACCGGCCCAATGTAGAGTGCTCCTGTTCCGCTTCGTTTGCCATGGCTAGCCGCCGTCGGCTACACTCGACACACATGGTCCAACTGGAGCGCCCTGCCCAAGGGGATCGAAAGTCAAGCCCACAACCAACACCACCATGGATCTCAGGTGAGACAGACAAGGGGGGAGGAGATGAGCGGTCGGAGTCAGATCCAAAGGGGGGGCGGCTGAGGAGGAGCTCGAGGACGAGCCCGTGAAGAGAAGGTGGCTAGCCATCAAGCACAGCAGGGAGGGGGCCATTGGTGACGGAGTGGCGGGTGGCGAGGAAGGGGGCCGCCGGTGCCGTTACTGGCTCTGGGAACAACAGTCCTCTTCGATCGATGTTGAGTTCTCTCTGGTGGATACCTCGTTACCAACCTGAGCACCAACGTTACGGGTTTTTTTTGAACGGGGAAAGGCGCCCTCAGCGCCAAATTCATTCAACTCAAAAATAGTGTATAGCATGGAGTACAAAACCCTGTAAATTTAAGGTAGAAAGACTAGAAATGACAGGGCATATTTTGTTCCTGTGAGCTAAACCGAAACAACTATAGACAAGTTCCAAAGAGCGACTAAGAACCTGATGAGCTACATTGTGTGCAATTCCATTTATTTCTCTAGATATATGGAACACATGCGGGTGTAGATTTTGGGTAGTCCTGTAGAAATCAGCAAGAGATTCTCTAATCACCAAGGAGTGGAATCTGCTGTTACATTCCTGTTCGCCGCCGCCTTGGCAAGAGAAAGATTGTCGGTGAGAAACGTCGGCTGCTCGACTTGTAAGATTTGCGCTGCTTTGGCAGCAAGAAGAAGAGCTTGTGCTTCTGCTTGTAGAGGTGACGAAGTTAGTGGTGCGGATGCTTGAATCTGAACTTGGATACTTCTATTGTCCTGCAAAAAATTGAGAAAAACTCCAATGCCCGTAGCTGCATCTCCATTTGATAAACTTGGAATTTTTGAACATTTGAAAGAAGCGTCAGAGAATATTTTGGCTCCTGAGATTAGAAGATCAGACCTAATGGTGCAGCCTTCTTGTAGCACCAAACTGTTGTCCCTGTTAATATGAGCATGGGTAGTAGAATTAGGATTGTCAGGAGGAGCCTCTTGGACAGTGTTGCATTCACGCATGGCCAGCGCAACAAGATGTACCTGATGAGGGAAAGTACATTTCCTAGCAAAAAGACAATCATTTCTTGATTTCCAAATGCACCATAAGAAGTTGAAAACGTTTGGGATCGATGCATAAGGGTGATTCATACTGAGCAAAGCATAAATAATATTTTGCATAGAATGATGATTCTCTGTAAGAAGATCTGTCCTAAGATACCAAGGATGAGCAAACCAAGATGCTCTCACAAACGGACATAGGAAAAAAAGATGCATTTCATCCTCAGCTTGCAAACAACGACAACATGCTTTAGTAATATGCCTAGAAAAACGGCTAGCTCTGCAACCTGTAGGAAGGGCTTTTCTAAGAAGTCTCCATGGAAATGTTTGGACCCTTGGCACCATATGCTTTTGCTTGCAGACTTGATTAAGCAAATCTTTCACAAGGTGAAAAATCTGTGTAGGCTGATTTCTTGGTTGGATTTGAATGTCCTGCAAGCACAGTTTGTAAGTACTTTTGGTGTTACACTTACCATTAGGAGTGAGATCCCAGCAAAGAATATCATCACAGTCATCTTGAATGATCTTGGTTTGAGTAATAACATAGGTTGTGGGTTCTTGAAAAAGAGAATAGATGAGAACATTGTTCTAGGCTTTCTGTCCTTGCAGCCGAAGATCTTTGACTTGAGCAGGATAAGTAAAGTTTGTAGGTTGAATAATGAGATGATTGTAGATATCAGTCCAAGCTGGGCACCAGGGAGTACTCCAAATGGAAATTTTTCCTTGAGTGATCTGATAGAAGGAGTGAGCTTTGAGTTTAGGGAGCATCTTGAGAATGGAGGACCAGAAGGCCGATTTTGGAGCGCTAGAGGTGGCAGTCCAAAAAGAAGAGTCCCAAAAATATTTGGACTTAAGAACAAGATGTAGATGTGAGCTGGGAGAGTTGGCAATTCTCCAAGCTAGAGGCTAGGATAAGACCTTGATTCATGGCTTGAAGGTTTCTTATTCCCAAGCCACCCTCTTTTTTTGACGTGCAGATGTCTTTCCAGGCCCTCAGACAAAGACTTCTAGTGGGATTATCTTCTCTGATTCCTGTCCACCAAAAGGTTCTAATGATAGCAGAAAGTTTGGCAATAAATTTCTTGGTGAACAAAATATTAGACATATAATAAACCGGAATGGCCGAAAAAACAGATCTAATGAGCTCCAATCTAGCCGCATGAGAAAGCATATTAGCTTTATAGCAAGGAAGCTTAGCCATAAATTTATCCAGAACAAAATTGTAAGCAATAGTTCTATTCTTGGCAGGGAGAATCAAAGGGTGTCCTAGGTGGGTGAAGTTCTCATCCATGGCAGGAGTAGGAAAGATGCTTTTAATATCTGAGACAACACACTGGTTAACCTGAGCACTAAAAAGTATAGAAGACTTGGACCACTTTGGAGTCTGACCCGAAGAAGTGCAGAAATGGTGAATGATATGAGCCATGATACGAGCTTCCTGCAAGCTAGCTTTTCCACACACCAATAGATCATCTGCAAAAAGTAAGGAGTGGACTGGAGGGCAATTTCGTCCAAGCATGATGCCTTCAAGGTTGTTAGCAGCCATAGCATCATTAAGAGCCAGAGAAAGTTCATTGATGGCAAGCACAAAAAGATAGGGAGAAAGAGGACAACCCTGTCTTATACCCCTATCACTTTTGAGTCTCTGAGTGGCTTGGCCATTAACGATGACAGAAAAAATTGGAGTAGAAATGCATGCATAGATAAGATTAATGAAGTGAGCATGCAACCCTTTACGTGAGAGAGCCGAAACGATGAAATTCCATTCAATACGATCAAAAGCTTTAGCAAGATCAATTTTAAGCATGAAGGCCTGTTGTTTCCAAGAGTTAAGGGCAAATGAATGAGTGATTTCTTGCACAATTATAATGTTATCACTAATTCTACGCCCTTCGATAAAAGCTTGCTGCGAGGGATCAATATAATCAGGCAAGTGAGGTTTGAGCCTATTAGACAAAGATTTAGCAATAATTTTATAGATGACATTACAAAGGCTAATGGGTCTATAGTCAGTAGGAACTTGAGGAACCGGCTTTTTAGGAATGAGAACAATATTCGTGTCACTAATATGTGGGGGTAAGATACCTATACGATAGAACATGGTAACCAAGGCAGCAACGTCATCCCCAATCCAATCCTAGGTTGCAAGGTAAAACTCCACATTGAAACCATCAGGGCCAGGTGATGCATTTAGCTTCATATCCTTGAGAATCTGCAAGATTTCCTGCTTATCTGGTATGGAATAAGTGAAATCATCTGATTGTATTAGAGGCTGAGTTGCAAGAAAAGGTCTGCCCATATTGCTGTTAGGAGAAGAAAAGATGTATCTGAAATAGTTCACAAAAGTGTTAGCAATTTGACTTGGCTTAAAATGTATAAAATCATTTTCATTCTTAATGGAAACAATAGTGTTCTTTTTTCTTCTCTTAAGAATAGATTGATAGAAAAAATCTGGTATTTCTATCTCCATCCTTAGCCCAAGGTTTCTTTGCTCTTTGTTTATAAAACTGATTTAGCTTAGAGAGATTCTGCTCATACCTGATTGTGAGTGCGCTCTCTTGAGTATGATCTTGTTGGGAAGAGGCTTTAATTGAATCTGATTGATTTGTCCCTCAATGTCTTTTAACTCCCGATGAATAGGTTTTTTCTTCCTGCACCATCTCTTTAATGATCCTGCAAGAGAGTAAGTCCTGGCAGAAAAAGAGGCCGACCTGGTACTATTCTGGGCTGCCTTAGCATAAGCATGGAAATTTTTCTCAAGCAGCCACCAATTCTCAAATTTAAAGGATTGCTTAGGTTTATAAAATCGGCCCTCAGTGGAAATCAAGATAGGCGCGTGATCACTAAGAATGATAGGTAAATTAAGCACTTTCGTATTTGGATAGCAAGCACACCAATCCGGATTAACCAAACATCGATCTAAACGTTGATAAATAGGATTTGCAGTGTGTTGCCTATTGCGCCAAGTGTAGGCCGGACCGCTATAGCCAATGTCAAAGAAGCCACAATTTTTAATTAAAGCACGAAAAGCAGACATCCTATACTGATTAACATTATCATCGCACTTGTCCATATCATACAGGATGTCATTCATGTCACCCATACAGATCATTGGCTTTCCTAAGTTATCATACACAAAAGAGGCAACCTGATTCCATATAGTACTAGTTTGACGATGATAAGGATCTCCATAGATACACACAAGACAAAACTGTACACCTGAAGCTACATGAACAATGTTAGCTAGGATGGAGTGAAACGACGTGCTATAAACAGTAACCTTAAGCTCATCTGTCCACATCAGCCAAAGCCCCCATGACGATCCTCTTGAAGGAACTACAATACTATCATCAATGTCAAAACGATTAACAAGATCACAAGGACGAACTTTAGAGGATTTAATTTTAGATTCAAAAATTACCTAAGCTTTAGTGGAACGGATGAGATTGGCCAGAAACATCATACGATCATTGCCGAGGCTCCGGCCCATGCCTCGACAGTTCCAGGCAATGGCTTTCATGGCGCCCGAGGCGCGTTAGGGCCATGCGCCGCTGCCCAATTTGTTAAATCAACACCCATGCTCTGACTAGTATGATCCTGCCCGAGTTTCATTGTACTACATTGGCGAAGGGTGCTAATCTCAGTTAGAGTTCCTATTGTAGTCTGAGCTATTTTAGCATCAGTGTGAGAATCAGTATCCACACCTATATAGTAGTTGTGATCCAGGACAGGAGGAGAGAAACTGCCCCGAAGAGAGCTGATTGTGTCTGCACTGCTTATCGGTGATGGTGTGCGAATGGGCCATGGATCATAGGTCTCTCCATCCTTATTGGCATATGGTTGAGAAGAACCACCAAGTTGAGTGTCTGCCCTGTTTTTACCCAAGTAAAGGCCGCTACCAACATGAGTAACAACACGGTGCCATTTCTCCACATCAGTCCCAGTGCAAGAGCGAAGAGGCACATGATGATGTCATCGCGTATCTCCAGACCCCCTTGAGGGAGGAACATCCCAGCGGCTGCTTTTAGATCTATGTTGACTGCTATATTTGGGCACCACATCACCATCAGAAGAAGCTATTCCATCAGCAAGAGTCTGATTGGTAGCAGGAACGGTAGCAGCAGGTACATCTTGAAGACGGTGTATAAGCTGACTAGCAGGTGGAGCTCCAAGCAGACTTGGACAAGGGTTAACCTGGGGCACAGTAACAAGAACAACTCTAACATCACTCGATGGAGCCTAAGTCGATCCATCAATTTCCTGTCCTAAAATGGGCTGCCTCTTTGCTGGAGGAGGAGACGATCCAAGAATTGAGTCGCAAGCTCTCTTAGGACAGGATTTAGAAGGAGGCGAGACATTATTAGAACTGGGGATTTCTGGATGAGAAATTCCTTTAGGAAGAGCTTGCTGACAAAGTGAGACAGAGGATGCAGACATAGGAACATGAGAGGCCATCAGTGTTGTGTTACTAGCATTATCCTTAAATATATTTGTAGCAAGCTGATCCTTCTGTGGCAACTGTTGACCAACGTCATCTTGCAGGCTGTAATGGAGTGGTACAGGGATAGATTGAGCTGATGGCCTTGCTTCAAGTCTCATAATTTGTTCGTTGATCTTCCCTCCAGACATGTCATTATGTTTCTTTGAGAGAGGGTATGTTTGCTCTGCCTTCTTTCCTATCTGTTTTGGATCCTCAATAAACTGTCGCTGTAACCTTGCCAGCTGCGGACTCCTAAAAGAAGAGAAATTGTCAGCATTACAGTTCATATTTTTGCTTCGAGTTCTGTGGAATAAATTCCGCATTAGTCATCCATTCTCCATATCTATTAGGCTCTACTTCCTCTGCTGTTAACTTAATTCTACACCTTGACATGAGAATATTGTTTCTGATCTTGCAATGTTGCACACTGTGAAACATCACTCCACAAAAAGTACAGATTCTGCCAATTCTCTCATAGAAAAGATAAGCCCAACCAGCTAAATCTTTGTTGAATGTGACCCACACCTTATCTCCAACTGATCTTTGAATCTAAAATTTGATTGTACCCCAAATGTACTCTTGTCTAGCAAATAACATCGCTTGATTTATTGGATGGAATTCAGACAATTCACCTAGACTTTCCAGAATGGAACCAAGCAAAGCTTTGGATCTGAACCTTCTGGGTATCCCATAAACTCTGACAGTAACATATATTGAGCTAAACTGGTAATCCTCAATACTTTTTATTTCATCCTCTGGATCCATCCATTCCAACAGAAAATTATCTGATCCCATGCTCCACGGTTGTCTAGTAATAACAAACATCGCAGCATCTAGAGAACGGAAATGAGCCACAAGGATATACCTTGAAAACTAAGAAATCCCGTAGTAGTTGTTCTTCCACGCTCTAGCCATGGATTGTTGCACTGCTTGCAATGACAGAACTCTGGGAGGGCCTCCTGTAGACGCAAGAGTCATAAGAATATTATACTCTGCATCTTCCCCTAGTTCTTGCATCTCCTGCTCTGCCTGCACTTGAAGAATTTCTGGCTCTTTGATAGACAGAGCCTGCATGTTGAACTCCAGAGAAGGAACCGCTGTGGATCTGACTTGCCATTCCAGCAACCCCGCAGAAGGCTGCAGATTTTGGGGGAGCGTAATCCGATCTGCCGTTTCTTCTAACTGCCCCTTATCTTGACTGTTAGTGCCATCCATGTTGGCAGATGGAGAGAAACAGGAGGAGCTCACAGGGATTGGGAAGGAAGAGAAGGAGAAGGGAAAACAAGATGGGATTGAGATAGATTAAAATTGGAGAAGAGACTGGAAAGTGAAAGAAAGAGAGGAGGTTGGCATGACGCCAGTCCAAGAAAAACCGAGGGATATACCCGAGGTAGCTGCATTTCACAACAGAACACACTGGGCATCTTCATTGTTGACCCACAAATTTGATCTGGCATCTGTCCGCAAACAAGGGGACCAGTCCGCGGACAACGATACGGGAGCCAGCCATCCAATGTTGTCTGCATACATTTCAATAACTATTTAAACTAACCGGACAAAAATCATGCAAACATGGCGGATTTCATTAAAATTAGGTCATAATTTACATAAAAAGGTCGACATTTCGATCGTTTAACTAAAAACAAAAAAAAAATCCTAAACCATATACCGTACAACCACCTCATACGCATGGCCACCCTGTCCAGCAACACAGCTGCCGTGGGAACGATTCTAACAGTAGAAGAGGGGTAGGGTAAAGGAGTGTGGTCTTGCTACGGCAAAGATGTTATACAAGAGTTTATGAGTTCAGGCCCCTCACGGTGGAGTTAAGGACCCTACGTCTCGAGTTGTGGACCTGTTTTTTCCTTGCATATGGAAGATTACAGAGAATGCGAACCCCTGTCAAAGTGCTACAGGGTAGCTTATATAGAGTGTGCTTCCCCTTTGTCTTGCTATGTTATAGGGGGATTGATGAGTCAAGGTTATTACAAGCATTACTATTGCTAACTGAAACATTGATTGCTAGTAACACTCATAGACGCGCGCCTGTGGATGCTCCAGATTCCATGTTGGTTGTTCATCTCCCTTGTCCGAGTGCTGGTGGGGTAGCCAAGTTGATGGAACGGTCTCCGAATGGATAGCCAGCATCTGAGTGGACGAATTATGTCTGAGTGGATGAATGACATCCGAATGGAATGAGCTTGATGATCATTTGAATGTGCTTGTGGCCTGGAGGTCTTAATGCTTGTTGATGTGGGGCCCGATGTAAGATCCAAGATGCATGTACTATGACCCTACCCATAGTAGGTGACCCCAATATTAGCCGTCGAATTGTTCAAAGTTTTGTAGAAGAAATTCACTAAAGACTTGATTTGTCCCGATTACTAAATAGGTACTCGAGCTCCATCGTCAAGCTTTAGTCAGCTGAGATCTAAAAAGAACTACAACGGATTCTAGACTAGGTGCTTCCCGACTAATCGAGGATATGTGACCATGAGGGAAAACTTGGTGGCACTCGTACATCTCCTGGAGGAGACCGACTAGTGGTCCGAGTGTGAACGTGCCATGAAAACCCGAGCAGCGATGCTAGTGTGTGGTATGACTCTTCGACAAGATGCCACTCGTCATCCTAGAGGAATGCCGACACATGCTGGCTCCATGTCCAAGTTCATGAAATTTATGCCTTGGAGCCTAGAAGAAGGGCCAATTAATCTGTAGAGGTGCGTTGATCTCATCCTATAGCAGTCCTTAAGATGACTACAGTTGAAATTTTTGAACGTCTGTCTGAGTGAGCGAGGACGTCCCAACAGATCTCGGGCGGACCGAGTGTGTATCTTTAGAAATATATCCTTCAAGTATCAATCAAATTAATCATTGGCAAAATTCTCATGATCAGGATTTCGCGAGCACGCCCCTGAGTAAACTCCGCGGATCATGGGGTAGGTGGGCGTGACGCCTCGATTTTCGCACGAAATTGCACCAACTGTCCCAATTTCTCTGTGCGGCGAAGTTTGCAGGCGTCGTCGGATGCTTGGATCGACGGTCATGGCTTGCGTGGGCAGATTTACTCGAGGGTATAAAACAGAGGGAGGCTAGGTTAATTTTTCAGATCCCCTTTTCCCTTTCCAGTCATTTCATCGAACTCACCTCCCATTCTCCACTCGACGCCTGAACTGCTTGAAAGGATGGGGAAGGAGAGGACCTCTAAGTTGGAGAATCATAAGGAAGCGCGGAAGGGCTCGACTTCGAGCTCCGCCCCTCCGCCTGGCTAGATTCAAGGCAATTCGCTGCCGTCAAAGCTGACCGAGCAGCAGGTGCTCGAGCTTGTCACCAACTGGCTCATTCCGGAGCAGGGGTGGAGGCTTCCTGAGCCGGGCGAAATTGAGCTTATGCCGAATCATGAAGAGCGCATGCTCCTCATCTCATGAACGCCCGTCGAGGTTTTTCCATGCCATCATACCCTTTCTTTCATGGTTTTTCGAACTACTTTAGGGCGCAGCTGCATCATCTTCCCCACGAATGACGTAGTGTATTTGTCGACATTTGTCTCCCTGTGCTAGAATTTCATTGGGTGTCACCATCACTAGGCCTTGTTTAAGCACATTTTCTCCTGTAGCTACCAAACCATGAAAAAAGTCTTCCCCGGATGAGGAGAGGACTAATGTCATCCAGTTATGCGGCAGGTTAGGCATCCATCTTAAGGGAAAAAGTGTCTTTTCGGCCATTAGCTTTCCCGACACTATAAAGATGTGGCAAACCACTTGGTTTTATTGTAAATATGTTCTGAGTAGCGGTTCTCAAGTAGGTCTTCCGATCTATTCTGGCGAGAGAATCGTAGCCCCAAAATCACTTAGGGTTTCAAAGACCGAAAAACCCGACGTTGACATCCTGGCGTAATGATCGGCGTCAAGACCAAAAAACCGAAGGTCAAAAACACGTTGTTCCTGGGGGAAGATCTTGAGGAGGATGTGGAGTCTCAACTTGACTGACTGAAATAAGTTCCCAGCTGAGTGGATTCCTAGAAGAAATATGTACCTCGTGGCTCTCTCACTTGTTCGTGTCCACTTCAAGGATGTTGACGATGAAAAGTTGAAGTCCCTCAAGGTTGCCAACATGAAGAACCTCAAGTTTTAGGACTTCCTAGTGACGCTCATTAATTGATGCCCCACTCAGATTGTAGAGGTCATCGATTTAAACACTTTTATCGATCTAGCCACCCTTGCGAAGGATGCTGGAGATGGTAGTGGGAAAGCTTGAAAACTTGGTGTCCGAATAAATTTGCCTCGGGATGCCAAGTTATTGTGTAATCGTTAAACTTGATCGATCTTGGAGCTCGTGCACTTATGTTGCTTAAGACTTGTCTGTTTACTTTGACAGTTAGAATTGGCCAAATACATTTGGATGTTTTGACTTCCAATATTTTACTTAGTGTGTATCTTGTTTTCCACTAAGTCTTCGAAGTGAGAGGTATGCTCTCACTCGGATAGGTATTGTACTTAGGGAAAACTGGTTTGCAACTAAGTCTTCAAGACAAGAGGGATGCTCCAACTCGGATAGGTTTTACACTTAGGCAAAACTGGTTTGCAACTAAGCCTTGAGGCAAGAGGTATGCTCTCACTCGGAATAGGTTTTACACCAACTTGGGGTGTTTTTAGCATCCGACTGGGGTGCAGTCCCCAAGTGTAGCATACTTCTTGGGCATAGCCCCCGAGTGTGATGCAATGTCTGAGTGGAATGCAACCCTTGAGTTTAGTATAACCTTCGGGCGTAGCCCCCGAGTGTTCTACATTGCCCGAGTGGAGCATGGTTCTTGATAGATCAAATAAAATGCATGAAAGAAAGATTTCCATTCATTGAAATTCATTCGGCAAAGTTTTTAACAAGATTACAACATCAAATATTACTTTAAGCAAAGAATCTACGGAGTAGATCGACATTCCAAGCACGAGGTGTCGGTGTCAAAACCGGCATATCTCGGGTAGTGGGTCCCGAACTGTGCGTCTAAGGATCAAGGGGAACATGAGGCAGGGGACACAATGTTTACCCAGGTTCAGGCCCTCTTGATGGAGGTAATACCCTACATCCTGCTTGATTGACTTTGATGAGTATAGGGGTTACAAGAGTTGATCTACCTCGAGATCGTAATGGCTAAACCCTAGATGTCTAGCCTGTATGATTATGGTTGCCTCTATGGACTAAACCCTCCGGTTTATATAGACACCAGAGGGGGTGAGGGAGTCCTGGATTAAGGGGTCCTCGGGCGTTCGGGCTATGTGATGTGGGCCGGACTAATGGGCCATGAAGATACAAGATAGAAGACTTCCTCCCGTGTCCGGATGGGACTCTCCTTGGCGTGGAAGGCAAGCTTAGCGTGCGGATATGAATATTCCTTTCTCTGTAAACTGACTCTGTACAACCCTAGCCCCCTCCATTGTCTATATAAACCAGAGGGCTTAGTCCGTAGAGACAATCATAATCATATAGGCTAGACAATTAGGGTTTAGCCATTACGATCTCGTGGTAGATCAACTCTTGTAACCCCTATACTCATCAAAGTCAATCAAGAAGGACGTAGGGTATTACCTCCATCAAGAGGGCCCGAACCTGGGTAAAACATCGTGTCCCTTATCTCCTGTTACCATCAATCCTTAGACGCACAGTTCGGGACCCCCTACCCGAGATCTGCCGATTTTGACACTGACATTGATGCTTTCATTGAGAGTTCCGTTGTGTCGTTGCTAGAAGGTTCGATGGCTTCGTCAGTCATCTACAACAATGCTGTCTTGAGGGAGGTCTTTCTCCCCGACCAGATCTTTGTGTTCGGCAGCTTTGCACTACGGGCCAACTCGCTTGGCCATCTAGAGCAGATCGACAGCTATGCCCCAGGCCACGAGATTAGTTTTGGAAATCTGCATTACGTTGCTGATATCCGAGGAGACTTCATTTTCCAAGGGTTCACTGCCCCAACCTCCACTCTGGCCTTAGATCCAGAGCGCCCCTCCAGGTCTGAAGATGGGATTCCCGAGCCCGACGGACTCTCTGGGACTATTAAGCCTAGTACAGGAGAGTCGGAGGAAGCAGCGTCACCGGCAATCATCATGAAGCCAAACTCTTCTTCGAAGACTTACCCTGAACCCTCAGAGTCAACATTGTATGAGCTCGGCCAAGGAGTTTCCTCCCCGTCGTACTCCACGAACTCCCTTCTTCCTGGCGGAACCTTGCCTCTAAGCGAGGCTCTGGACTTAATGTGATCCCTCATCATTACAGAGGGGCAACGTCCGAACTACGCCCAACCCGAACTAGGGGCTGAGAGCGGGGAATTTTATGTCCCACCCACCACTCACTTCATAGCCACTGTCGAGGACTTAACTGACATGCTCGATTACGGCTCCGAAGACATGGACCGTATGGACGACGATGCCGGAGAAGAACAGGCCCAAAACCCGTCGTTTACCGGACGCTGGACGACCACCTCTTCGTATGACATGTACATGGTGGATACACCCAAAGAGGGTAACGGCGATAACGAGAAAAATCCAGTTGAGGATACACCTCCTGAGATACAACCAAAGCACCAACGTCAGTGGCGCTGCTCTAAGTCATGTCGTGGAAAAGATAGCAATACCGGCACCAGAGACATCAATACTCCGGACGACGCCGAAGACCAAGAAGACCCCATCGAGCCAGCCTCCGAACAGGACGATCGGGAAGATGGGCAAATTAGCCTCGATGAAGAGGCTATAAACGAAGACTCGGAGGATAGTAATTATCTTCCACTCTCCGAGGAGGAGGTGAGCGTTGGCGACAAAGACTTTATCGTGCCTGAGGAACCCCTTGAGTAGGAACGCTTTAGGCGCCGGCTAATAGCCACTGCAAGGAGCACGAAAAAGAAGTAGCAGTAGCTTCAAGCTGACCAAGATCTGCTCAACGGCAGGTGGACTAACGTCCTGGCAGCCGAGGAATATGGCCTCGAGCGCCCAACCAAGAGTTAACCAAAGCGTAAGCTGCTACCTCAATTCGACGACGGGGCGCTGGTGCCTGTACCATCAGCCCGTAACGCAGCCGACCGACCACCACATGGCCATGACAAAACGGCAGCTCAAGCCGAATACCAGCCTGTACTACCTCTCCGTAATGGTAGAGACACAACAGCTCGGAAATATACTTACGACCTGCGGCAGGATTTGGAAAACAAAGCGGGCCAGACCAGATCGATCTACGGATCACGGGGGCGTGCTCCGACGCGCGAGGACGTCTATCTAGCCGGGCACGACAGCCATAACCATGCCCGGGCCGAAAACCGCAGGCAGACTGAGGGAGTCCTGGATTAGGGGGTCTCCGGACAGCCGGACTATATCCTTTGGTCGGATTGTTGGACTATGAAGATACAAGATTGAAGACTTCGTCTTGTGTTCGGATGGGACTTTACTTGGTGTGGAAGGCAAGCTAGGCAATACGGATATGTATATCTCCTCCTTTGTAACCGACTTTGTGTAACCCTAGCCCCCTCCGGTGTCTATATAAACTAGAGGGTTTTAGTCCGTAGGACAACAAACAATCATACCATAGGCTAGCTTCTAGGGTTTAGCCTCTTCGATCTCGTGGTAGATCAACTCTTGTAATACTCATATCATCAAGAACAATCAAGCAGGACGTAAGGTATTACCTCCATCAAGAGGGCCCGAACCTGGGTAAACATCGTGTCTCCTGCCTCCTGTTACCATCCACCTTAGACGCACAGTTCGGGACCCCCTACCCAAGATCCGTTGGTTTTGACACCGACATTGGTGCTTTCATTGAGAGTTCCACTGTGTCGTCATCGTAAGGAAGATGGCTTGCCTCGTTGTCAAGGACAACATCACCTCTGGGGGAGCACTGGCTGTAGGCCAAACTCTCCGACTAGGCGGCTTCGTCATGACTGCCCGCTCGGCCGCTGCGCCGACAATGACCTCTTGGGTCATCGAAAATAGTCTCCAGATCGGCTCAAAATTTGCCGAGCAGATGGATCCAATGGGAGCTCTCCTCTTTGAATGAGCTCTTGGATCGCATTGCCGCTCTGGGAGTCACTACAGACTACGATCGGATCAGGCTTAAACCCGACCAAAGGGAGATTAACTCTCCGCCGGTCACCCATCAGATAGCGGTGGTGGAGGAGCAATGCGGCGATTCTCCCTCTATCCTGAGGACGAACTATGTCCGGATTCCCGAGCCCTCGGAACAGGATACTCGCTCACTGGAGGACACCGCCCTAACCCTGAATCCAGAATCAAGCCACATACCGAACCCACAAGGCAACATCCCGGAGCCCGAACTTCCAAGATCGGAAACTCCCCTGCCCCTGGATCACAGATTGGGTCATGGTCTGGACTTAAATCCACCCACCCACCCACCCACATACAAACTATCTTTCTCACATTAGGCAAGCGCCCCAAGAGACAATACATCACTATTGGGCCAGATTCCTCCTTGTAATGAACAAGGTCAAGGACTGTCTCGAGGAAGATGCAATTTTGTTCTTTTGCAACAATTGCACGTACAAGGGAGTCCAAAACGCCATAAGTCTCCGTGACATTGCACACTTCACTGACTTGGTGGCCATAGTATGGAAATACTGTGCGATGGAAAGTGCTTGGAAAATCCAAACACAATTTTTGGATAATCCGGCTCTGACAAAACCCCCAGTCCGAACTAAATGGGTGCACTCTCATAAGTAGCCCGACTCAATTACAAAGAAGCAAAAGCCCACTACAGGGCGTGGAACTGTATTGGAGGGATGGCTCAACGGCCCTGCAAAATCCATAGTACAGCGGATACCATATCGACACACAGCCTTAGAGCATGTTGGGTACTCCGGTAGGTGGCCAAAAGCGGTGAGGATCTTCTCGCCCAAAATACCTCAGAGCACCTTCCCACAGATAACAACACAGTATTAACGGTCTTCGAGACCTTCGCCTCAAATAATAGGCGTAAGCGAGCACTCCGCAGCCTTGCCGAAGTCTGCCACATAGCAGCAATAAATCCATGGAGTGACACAGCTATCACCTTCAATGCCAGTGACGAACCTAAATTCTGAACAGCCTGAACACTAGCCGCTTTGGTCCTCAGTCCAATTGTGGACGGCTTTCGGCTCACTAAGGTGCTCATGGACGGCGACAACGGATTAAACCTCATTTATGAGGAAACTCTCCACAAAATGGAAATAGACATCAACCGTATTGAGAAAAGCAGTACGACCTTCCGAGGAATCATCCCTAGTCGGGAGGTCCGTTGCGCTAGGAAAATCACACTTGATGTGGTATTCGGCACTCCGGAAAATTACAGGTCCAAAGAAATTACATTCCAAGTGGCCCCGTTTAGTAGCGGATACCATGCCCTTCTAGGGCGGGAGGCATTCACGATTTTTCAAGCCATACCCCATTACGGGTACATGAATCTCAAAATGCCCGGACCCAAGGGAATTATCACTCTAGCTAGTGATCCGGACATAGCACTTCGCGCCGAGAACAAAACAGCCGTACTAGCCCTCGAGGCATTATCCGAAGCCCTTGTGGCGGAGGAGTTAACCGCGCTGCGCTCCACGGTGGACAGGGACGACGTGATACTAGACAAAAGATCCAAGTCCACCTCCTTTAAACCAGCAGACGAAATAGTTAAATTCCAAGTCCATCCAATGGACCCTACAAAAACAACATCCATTGGGGCATAGTTAGACCCCGCTGTAGACGCCGCACTACAGAAGTTTCTGCGCGAGAATTGGGATATATTCGCCTGGCATCCTTCAGACATGCCAGGAACCCCACGCAGATTGGCCGAGCATAGCCTTAATATTCTAAAAGGATTCAAGCCAGTCAAGTAGACTCTTTGGCGTTTCCCTGAACCTAAGTGACAAGCCATGGGAGAGGAGCTGGCCAAGCTACTGGAAGCCAGATTCATTAAAGAAATAAAACATCCAGATTGGCTAGCAAACCCGGTGATGGTACCAAAGAAGGACAAATCCTGGCGCCTGTGTGTCAACTTCAAAGACCTTAATAAGGCTTGCCCAAAGGATCCCTTCCCACTCCCTCGCATCGATCAAATCATCGATGCTACCGCAGGACACGAATCATTGTGCTTCCTCGACGCATACTCCGGTTACCACCAGATTAAGATGGCGGAGTCTGATCAAGCCGCAACGGCATTTATAACGCCATACGACCCCTTCTGCTTTAACACAATGCCCTTTGGGCTCAAAAACGCCGGCGCAACATATCAGCGCATGATCCAGACATGTCTGGAAAAGCAGATCGGTAAGACTGTGGAGGCATATGTAGACGATGTGGTTATCAAAACCAGACACGTCGACTCTTTAATAGACAACTTGAGGAGCACGTTCACCAATCTCCAAACATACGACATTAAGCTCAATTCGGAAAAATGCATTTTCGGCGTTCCCGTCGGAAAGCTCCTGGGCTTCATCGTCTCTAGTAGAGGAATTGAAGCAAATCCGGCTAAAATCTGAGCTCTGTCATAGTTGGCTATCCCAACTGACCTCAAGCAAATCCAGAAATTGACTGGATGCGTGGCGGCTTTAAGCCGCTTTATCTCCCGACTAGGAGAAAAGGCACTTCCTCTTTATTGCATTCTTCGGCGCACCGAACACTTAGAGTGGACGGACGCAGCCATGACCGGACTGGAAGAAATAAAAGCCATCCTGGCCACCAACCCAATCCTGGCCGCGCCAACTATTGGCGAACCAATGCTATTATATATAGCGGCAACTCACCAAGTTGTAAGCACAGTGCTCGTCGTCGAACGAGAGATGGACGGACATAAATTCCCACTTCAAAAGCCGGTATATTATGTATCCACCGTCCTCACTCCATGCAAATCACGGTACCCACATTACCAAAAGATAGCATACGCGGTATTTATGGCATCCCGGAAATTACGACACTACTTTCAAGAGTGTTCGATTACGGTGGCCTCCGAACACTACTAGGGAAAACCCTAGTAGTAGCGCGGGTTTTGAGGCTAGCAGCAGCGCGGGTGGCCGCGCTACTAATAAGGCGCTACAGCTAACTTATAATAGTAGCGCGGTCCGTACCCGCGCTACTACTGTTGACGATATCAGCAGCACTTTTTATGAACGCGCTACTATTACTTAGCTGTAGCGATTTCGTAGTCCCTCGCTACTACTATATCTTTCATCATTTTTCCCCTGTACCCCTTTCCCTTTCAGTTTCCCTTTCAGATACTAGATACTAGGTATTGCTAGTAGATATCAAATTCATAAACCATTACTGGGTAGTACTCCCTTCGTTCCAAATTACTCGTCGTGGTTTTAGTTCAAACCACGACGAGTAATTTGGAACGAGGGGAGTACTAGATAACAATTTCATGCATAGTCAACATGCATCCTCAAGCAGTACAAGGTCATATCAACAGCGATCATCATATGTAGTTCTAGATGATATTGACGATGATCATCATATGTAGTTCTAGATGATATAGCCACACACACATATGTAGTTCTAGATGATATAGCCACACACACATATGTAGTTCTAGATGATATAGACACACACACATATGTAGTTCTAGATGATATCGAAGACAATCATCATCCTCAAGCCTGGGCGGTTGGTGTTCCTGATAGTAATTAGGATGGCCTGTCCAACACGAAGATTCTTGCCATCGAGGAATTTCTTCCACCCAACCGAGTTTAAGTGTGTGCGACCGTCCGTGTCCACGCGGTAAGTACAGGTTGTGACGGAGCCCCTTGTAGTAAGGCGTAGTCCAGCTGAGCCTTCTTCATCAGGCTCGATACCATAACTCACAGATATGCTCTTTGCCAATTTCTGAATAAGAAAAACATTTCAATTAATAAATAGCCTCGCAAATAAGTACATATGGATTATCTACACTATTAATAGTTTCCTTAGATTCTACACTAATAAGCATGTGATCGAACTCTACACTAAAACATATCATCGACTAGATTCTACACAACATACCATACGATTGGACTGTACACTAAGTATTTCATCGGATAATTTGCATTCGTAAGTATAACATACCATATCATGTCGATCAACCATGGTATTTGTCAGGCGGGTCACGAATGGCACCCTGACAAAGTCAGCACGTGGCGGAATTATGTCCCACATGTTGGACACCTCCTCCTCGCTCAGCCTTGTTCTTTGAGCTACGATGGCTTCATCTAGTGGGTCCTCATCATCTTCATCGAGTGGGTCCTCATTATCTTCATCATCTTCGTCATCTTCATCATCTTCCACCAGGTTGAGATAAATGACAGCCAGCTTGGGTATTTCTGCTCTGAAGGAGAAGCTAATCAACTCACCACTAGTAAGACGCATGCGAGCGACGAAACGGGCCCATCCATCTCCTCCAATCTGCGACATATTGCGTCCTTTCTCGACCTCCATAGTGTATGGCCCCCCAGGAGCCTCAAATGTCACAGTGTCTCCTGTCAGCTTGTTGAATTTCAACCTCACATTGCATGGGACGATCTGTGTAAAATAAGCAAAATGACACAATGCAGTAATGCCAACACTAAAAATAAAATAGTTATTACATTTCATCTAATTTCTTACCGCCGCATGACGAAAACTCGGCTGGAAGTAGATGCCGAACAGCTTGCCAGTTGCAAGGCTCCTGGCGCACCTTGACTTGCACAGTCGACATAGTGGTGGTGGTGGCGCCATTTTTGGTTCTTCCGCGAGAAGCAATTTGATGGACAATTATAATCCTAAGATCTAGTAACATATTAGATGACAAGGTATCACCTACATTTTGCCAAAAAGTAACTTATTAAAAGAACAAAAGCAACTACGTACCTATCCATGTACAGAAAAAATAACAATAAAATGGTGCATACTAAATCAACTAAATGAACTAGCCTACTAAATCAAAATGTTCTAAATCAACTAAATGAACTAGCCTACTAAATCAACTAAATCAACTAGCCTACTAAATCAACTAAATCAACTAGCCTACTAAATCAACTAAATCAAAATGTTCTAAATCAACTAGCCTACTAAATCAACTAAATCAAAATGTTCTAAATCAACTAGCCTACTAAATCAACTAAATCAAAATGTTCTAAATCAACTAAATCAACTAGCCTACTAAATCAACTAAATCAACTAGCCTACTAAATCAACTAAATCATATCAACTAAATCAAAATGTTGCATATGAACTAGCCTACTAAATAAAAATGTAGCAGGTGTTGACACACGAACACGTCACGTGTACCCTCGACGCCGGGGGTGATGCACCGCAGCTCACGTCGAAGGAGACCCGACCGACAGCGCGATACGCAAGACAGTCGGCGGGCGCTTTTGCAGACCCGAAACCCCGCGCACTCGGGAGGGACCCCGTCAGGGATTGCGGCGGCTATGGGCTGCCCTAGGTCGATTCGCTCACCCCTAGAGCCTCGGGATTCGCAGCTCTCAAACACGAAGAAGAGCGAAGAACGAGATAGAAAAACGGCGGAGAGATAAAATGTAGATGAAAAAGTAGTATATTAATTTGTTCGATTGTGTGTTGTTTCAATCGGCCGTCACCCCCAACATATATAAGAGGCGGCTGGACTTCCTGTACAAGCAAAGGATTTATCTAGGCTTTCCTTACAAGAAAATTACATCAATTCACATCCAAAACCCTAGTCAAATTCGGACTGGTTTTATCCGAACTTTCCAAAACTGTTCGGTTTAAACTGGCTGCACCTTGCGGGTCTTTTTTGCGGTGGTAAACAATCTCGGATGAAAACAAGCCCAAAAGCAATCTTGACCGCTTCGACGAGACGAACAACTTTCATGTTGAAGGTTTTTTGATCAGAGATCATCTTGAGGGTCAGATCGGTCTCGCAACACAGGCTATTTCCTCGCGCTACCCATCAGACATGTGTCTGGTGGGGCGCGCCACATCTCGCCTCGTGACAGGGCTGCACTCCGATTGCTCTAACTTTTGCATACGAACTCGGATTTGAACGATTTTTATATCAAAATCGATCGTTTTGACGAGGTGAAGACAACCTGTGTAGGACATTTCTCCATCCAAGATCACCTGAATTAGCTTCTGAGCCCATCTTCAACTTCTCGTCGGCTTGACTATCACAACCTCCACCCCGGCAGGCCTTCCACCCGGGTAAGCTTTCCGCACCGACAAGGTTTCACCCCGGCAAGGTTTTTACACCGGCAAGAGTTCCTCCTCGGCAAGGTTTCTACCCCGGCAAGAGTTCCTCCTCGGCAAGGTTTCTCCCTCGGCAAGAGTTCCTCCTCGGCAAGCTTCTCTGCCGGCAAGCTTTCCACGCCGGCAAGCTTCTCCGCCAGCAAGCTTTCCACGTCGGCAAGCCCTCACATCTTTAAGGTTTTATCCCGGCAAGGTTTCATTCAGCCAGCAAAGGCTGAATACTTTCTCACTCAGGGCCGGCCCACGAAGTGTTGCCTCTAACTTTTGCATACGAACCCGGATTCGTGACCATGCCAAAATCTGGTGTCAACACATGCCCCCCTGTTTTTCGGCAAAGCTTGTGTGCCGAAAAATAACTTGTATTGTGTTTGTTCTAAGGACGATGTCAACACTCCATCGGCCATTTATTTTCCTCAGGACGATAATCTGGTATAGGCCATGTTTGTTCTAAGGGCGATAGTCATATATCGGCCATTGCCCACTTAGGCTTCTTGCCACACACTTGGGCGATTAATCATTTTGTTTGGCTATTCTCAAAGCATTCAAATTCACTTCCACCGATAAAACAGCCTCTTGACCGTATACTAGCTCATATGGAGTCACCTTCGTAGCACCATGTCTTGAGATCCTATGTTCCCACAAAGCTTCAGACAACAACTCATGCCATCTCCTTGGATTATCCTCAATCTTCTTCTTGATGAGCTTGATTAAAATTTTATTGCTAGACTCAGCTTGTCCATTGGCTTGGGCATAATATGGAGAGGAATTGAGCAATTTTATATTATAAGATTCGGAAAATTCTCTAACTTGGTGTGACATGAAAGAGGAGCCTTGTTCTGTAGTCAATGTTTGAGGAATGCCGAATCTATGAATAATGTGCTCGGTTATGAATTTAATCACCTCCGTATGTGTCATGTTCTTGAGAGGTACTGCTTCAGACCATTTAGTGAAATAATCGGTTGCCACCAATACGAACCGATGCCCCTTCGAGGAAGACGGATGAATTTGTCCAATAAAGTCTAAACCCCATCCTCTGAAAGGCCACGGCTTGATAATGGGATGTAACATAGCAGCAGGAGCCAACTGAATATCACCAAATTTTTGACAAGCTTCACACCCTTTGTAATATCTGAAGCAATCATTAATCATAGTCGGCCAATAAAATCCAGCACGTCGTAGCAACCATTTCATCTTGGGAGCCGATTGATGAGTGCCACAAATACCTTCATGGACCTCCCCCATGGCAACTCTCGCTTGGTCCTCGTCCAAGCACTTTAAAAGAACATCATCAACCGTTCGGCGATAGAGATCATCATCTCTCATTGTATACTTGAAAGCCATCCGCCGAACAGCCCTGTCCACCCTTCTACTAGGATCACACAAATAATCAACAATGGGTTTCCTCCAGTCTTGACTTTCTCCTGCATTGAATATTTCATTGGTGGCCCAAACGGTGGGCTCCGGTTCGGCCTCCCCTACGTCGGCAAGACTAGACATCGGCTTTTCAGAAATATGAAACACGCCATGATCAACATGGTAGCCGGATGCCTGTTGTGCCAACTCATTTGCTTTCCAATTGTCATGTCTAGATATATGAGCAATGCTAAAACAATCCAAAGTAGAATATCTAGACATTTATTAAGATAAACATTAAGTGATTCGTCCAAACACTGAAAGACTTTGGATATTTGCTGCACCACTAGTAATGAATCAGCATAAGCCTCAATATGTGTAACACCTATAGCAAGCAACATCTCTAAACCGAATAACAATGCTTCATATTCGGCTTGATTATTTGTGCAAAAATATTCTAAGCGGCATGAGGCTTCAAAAACAGCACCATGAGGAGATATGTAAACAATACCAACACCTTGGCCATCGCTACAAACTGAACCATCAAAATATAATCTCCACGGTACTAATGAGACAAGGTTTATATCAATGTCATACTTGTCATCAATCTGATGTTCAACAATAAATTTAGCAACGATTTGGCCTTTCATGGTTTTTAGAGATTCATAAGCCAAATCATATTCAATCAAAGCATAAGCCCACTTGCCAATTCTACCACTAAGAATTGGCCTATGCAACATGTATTTAATGACATCGGTTTGACAAGCTACTATACAAGCACTCGGCACTAAATAATGTCTCAATTTTGTGCAAGCATAATATAAGCATAGACATAGTTTCTCAATAAATGTATACCTTGTCTCGGCGTCCAATAAGCGCCTGCTCAAATATGTAATAGCATGCTCTTTTCTTTCGGTTTCTTGAGTCAAAACAGCACCAATAACTCCTTCCTCTGCTGCAATGTAAAGCCTGAATGGTTCCCTATGCTTGGGTGCTTTCATCACCGGAGGAGTGCACAGATAATTCTTGATCATATCAAATGCTTCTTGCTGTTTTGCCCCCCAAGTGAAATCAACATCATTCTTTAACCGAAGGATAGAAGTAAACACATCAACCTTCCCTGATAGATTAGCTATGAACCTCCTCAAATAATTGACCTTGCCAAGGAACTTTTGCATATCTCTCTTGCATGTTGGAGCTTCCACTTTCTGTATGGCCTTTATCTTTTTGGGATCAATCTCTATGCCATCTTCATGGATAATGAAGCCCAAAAACTTACCAGCTGACACACCGAATGCACACTTCAAAGGATTCATCTTTAGTCCATAGTTTTTCATTCTTTCAAAAGCTAAACGCAAATCGGCCAAGTGAGATTCAAAAGCGTCCGATTTGACAACAATATCATCAATATAGACTTCAATTATGACACCGAGTAAATCATGAAAAATCAAATTCACAGCCCTTTGATACGTGGCGCCAGCATTTTTTAATCCGAATGTCATCACTGTCCATTCGAATAAACCAAGAAAACCAGGGCAACAAAAAGCTATCTTGGACATGTCCTCTTCGGCCATAAAAATTTGATTGTATCTGGCATTACCATCTAGAAAGCTAATAACTTTATGTCCAGAAGCATCATTAATAAGCATATCGGCTATTGGCATGGGATACTCATCTTTGGGTGTAGCCCTATTCAGATCTCTGAAGTCAATGCACACCCTCAACTTGCCGAATCCTTTCTTTTCTACTGGGACAATGTTAGAAATCCACTCGGCATACCTGCAAGGTCTAATAAGATTAGCTTTAAGCAAACGACCGATCTCTTCCTTGATCCGGTCATATGTTTTTGGATTAAACTTTCTGGCCGATTGTTTATATGGTCTAAAACCAGCCTTTATAGGTAACCGATGCTCCACTAGCTCTCGGCTTAAACCTGGCATCTCATGATATTCCCACGCAAAGCAACAGACATATTCTTTCAACAACTCGATCAACTTAGCTTTATGATTGGCTCTTAAATTTGCATTTACAAATGTCGGCCTAGGAGTTGAACCATCTCCTATATCTATCTCTTCTAATGGATCGGCCGATGTAAAACCTTGTCCTAATTTATCCATATCATCTAACTCTTCTATGGACTCATACATATCGTTCTCATTGGACCGATATTCTACAAGTCGCTTTTGTAACCACTCTGAGTTAGGATCCATTTAAACATATCATACCTTGGAGCCGATTGCATTCAGTCAGCTTTAAAGAGACGGGCACGAAACCATTCTTGGTTGCGCTGAGAAAATCGAATTCCGACAAGTCACGTCCCGTCAAGCAAGTAGCATTTGGGTGTTGCCAATCCACCGATGCCTCGGCCAAAGCAACACAGGCCGAGTTATCCGCACGAATGACTTCCACTTCATCATCAACCCACTGGATCAAAAACTGGTGCATAGTGGATGGCACGCACTCGTTTGCATGAACCCAATCACGGCCTAGTATGACATTGTAGTTACCTTGCACCTCAGCGACAAAGAATGCGGTAGCCAAAGTTTTACTTCCCACCGTGAGCTCCACATACATCACACCTTTGGCTTCAGTTTTCTCTTTGCCTTCAAATCCATTGAGCACCATGTTGGTCTTTATCAACTCTTCATCATGCAGCCCCAATTTTTTAAAGACCGAATACGGCATAAGATTCACCACAGCACCACCATCAACAAGCATCCGAGTGAGCGGTGATCCATTGATATGACCTCTGAGATACAACGGTTTTAGATGCATTACTGGGTCTTTTGGCTTCTCGAATATTGCATTTTTAGGGCCAAAATCCAGCTGAGCCACCTCCCCTTCCTCATTGACAGCATGAAACTCAGCAGGTAAGTAATATACCATACTGATATCCATACCTTCATGAACCGGCGTAGACTCATAGTCCAACATATCATCCTCTTCTTCAAGTGCATCCACCGATTCTGAAATTTGTCCAAGCGAAGGAGAAGTAAGAAGTGTCGCAGACGATGTAATAGCTGTCGCATCGTCCTCCTTTGGTGGCGCAGGTGCTGCTGTGATAGGTGTAGAAGCAACTGCATCTTGTATTTGCTTAGGCCTCCACACTTGTTTTGTAGGCACCATGGGCCGAGTGTCATTGAACAACTTATCCCTTTGCTTCTCGGCTTCTCGTTTTGTCATCTCTTGACTCCTTAACCTCTGTAGTTTCCTCTTTTGTGTATTTGTCAGCCCTGGAGGACACCACTTTGGCTGAGTGTATTTAGGATCTCTCATCTTTACTTGGCTGGTGTTTCCTTCAAGGTCATTAGCCGAGTACTTTGGCGTGATAGCAAGTATCGGCTCAGTCGGATCGTTATGCATAATCGGCTGTTGTATGGCAAATGTTTCGGAGCCCAAGATGAGTGAGTCGGTATCAGTTTTTTCCTTGCCTTTGCTTGACTCGACCATTGCAGCACTTGGCGATTTAACACGCCACTCTTGCTTTCTGACCCTTTTTTGATTATCTTGCACTGGCCGATTGACACCATTGTTCAAACGGCCTTGTGTGGGATAAGAAAGTCTCTCACAAACGGGCCTCCTTTGTTCTGCCCAACCCGGATGAAAAGCATAAGGGGCCATTGGGGGCTGCCACCATCCTCCATTGAAGTCTCCCATGTAATATGGTACATAGGGGAGAGACGGTACCCATGGTCCCGGCGCCCATGACCCATATGGCCTTGCATGATGCTGAAATTCTTCCCGAGGAGGTGACCTTGAGCGCTTCAAATTTGGTGACCGGTTAGAGCTAGAACCGGCTGCGTGATTGGCATACTTGGACAACAACATATCAAAAGTTGGCTTGATTTTCTTGCGCTGCACTTTAGCTTCATTCGTCTTCCACTTGCCAACTTCCGGACTTTTGGGCTTGACAAATTTAACACGAGTATTTTCTTGCGCTTGCGGTTGCCCCCCGAGTGTAGGATTCTTGATGGTGATTTTGATTGTCTCCTTGCCACAGGGTTGCTTGTCAAGCACAACCTTTCTCCCCAAGACCTTGTCGCCCTCCTTGTCTTTCCTGGGCTCACCAACAATGACATTAGCTTTATTAGCAGATTCGGCAACCTCCGGCTGAATGAGTAGCTTCTTTCCCTCCAAATCCATGGTATTCATTGGAAAAGGCTGTTTATCAACTTGCATCTCAGAAAAGTTCAATTGTCCGTCATTAATGGCCGATTGTATCTGCCGTCGAAAAACATTGCAATCGTTAGTAGCATGAGAAAAAGAATTATGATATTTGCAATAAGCGCGCCGTTTCAGCTCTTCAAACGGGGGTAAAGTATGAGATATTCTAATAATCTTATCCTGTAGCAAAGCATCAAATATTTTATCACACTTAGCAATGTTAAAAGTAAACTTCATCTCTTCATCACGATTCTTATGAATCGGTTTCAGATCATTGCAAGTAAAGGGTTTGGCCTTAGATGGCCAAACAAATTCAGTAGAAAAAACATCACCCTCATCGTCCGAGTGATCACTATCATATTCCACCATATTCATCTTTGGACGATTGGCTTTGTATCTATGCACTTCTCTGAGGTCTTTGCTTCGACTTTCCTGAGCCAAAGCCCTTTGTAAGACTTGGTTGATATTTAAGAACTCGTAGCCTTCTAGCTTTTCTCTAATGGGAGTTCTCAAACCACTCAGCACTAGGTCTGCCAAGTCCCTCTCGGTTATCACCAAACTAAAACACTGGTTATTTGTTTCTCTGAATCTCTTGACGTAATCGGAGACCGATTCATCATGCTTCTGTTTAACCGATGTTAGATGTGACAACTTGAGTTCATTGTCGCTGCTATAAAAGTGATCATGAAACTTCTGCTCTAGCTGCGACCAAACCCGAATAGAACCATGGGGTAAAGAAGAAAACCATGAAAATGCGGTACCAGTTAATGATAAAGGAAATAAATGCACTTTCAATTCATTCAATGAGCCCGCCTCACCCAATTGTGCTAAATACTGACTAACATGCTCCCATGTGGTTTTTGTGCCTTCTCCATTAAACTTAACAAAATCTGGAATTTTATATCCTGGAGGGCACTGGATGGCATCAAAGTACTCGGGGTACGGCTTTTGGTAAATCCGATTCCGAGGTAACTCAACTCCAAAATTCTCTCGAAGCATCTTAGCCATCTCCTCTCTAAGATTAGCTAGACCATCATCCATAGTGGACGATGAAGCTTGTGGCAGTGGCATAGGAGGAGTAGGGTTACTAGCTGTAGGTAAGAATTGTGGCATGTATGTCGACCCATAATTTGGTAGTGGTCGAGTGGTTGTAGCTGTAGGTAGGGTTTGGTTCGGCGTTGCCACCGAACCTGGCATGCTCATAATAGGGTTGATGGGTGCAATCACAATCTGATTTGTTTGGGTAGGATAATAAGCCATCGGCACGGGAGGCGCCGATGCAATAGGTAAAGCCAGATTAGGGTTTTGCACACTAGCAGCTACACCATCATTACCACTAGATGATTGAGATGTATTCTTCTGAGCATTAGTATTTTCTATGAAAGTTTGGTAGACGAGATTGTTACCATCAGCAATACGACTTTCAATCTCAGCCCACTGCTCAGGAGAAAAGGCAGTACTTACAGAGGGTTTAACCTGCTCGGCTTGAAGAGGAGGGAACTTGATTTCTTCAATCGGAGTGATGTTGCCTTGGAGACCCTTCTTCAAATTTGCAAGGAACTCCTGGAAGTCCTTCTCCTCGCGCGCCTTCTTGTACTCCTCATAAACTTGGCGATGATCGGCCGATATCTCATCAAGACTGGGCTTAATGATGTTATCGGCGTCTACCTCAGATGGCTTGGGAATATCAGACATGGTGGATGATGACGATTGATCTTCGTTCCCCAGTGGAGTCGCCAAAAAGTGTGTTGACACACAAACACGTCACGTGTACCCTCGACGCTGGGGGTGATGCACCGCAGCTCACGTCGAAGGAGACCCGACCGACAGCGCGATACACAAGACAGTCGGCGGGCGCTTTTGCAGACCCGAAACCCCGCGCACCCGGGAGGGACCCCGTCAGGGATTGCGGCGGCTATGGGCTACCCTAGGTCGATTCGCTCGCCCCTAGAGCCTCGGGATTCGAGCTCTCAAACACGAAGAACAGCGAAGAACGAGATAGAAAAACGGCGGAGAGATAAAACGTAGATGAAAAAGTAGTATATTGATTTGTTCGATTGTGTGTTGTTTCAATCGGCCGTCACCCCCAACATATATAAGAGGCGGCTGGATTTCCCGTACAGGCAAAGGATTTATCTAGGCTTTCCTTACAAGAAAATTACATCAATTCACATCCAAAACCCTAGTCAAATTCGGACTGATTTTATCCGAACTTTCCAAAACTGTTCGGTTTAAACTGGCTGCACCTTGCGGGTCTTTTTTGCGGTGGTAAACGATCTCGGATGAAAACAAGCCCAAAAGCAATCTTGACCGTATCGACGAGACGAACAACTTTCATGTTGAAGGTTTTTTGATCAGAGATCATCTTGAGGGTCAGATCGGTCTCGCAACACAGGCTATTTCCTCGCGCTACCCGTCAGACATGTGTCTGGTGGGGCGCGCCACATCTTGCCTCGTGACAGGGCTGCACTCCGATTGCTCTAACTTTTGCATACGAACTCGGATTTGAACGATTTTTATATCAAAATCGATCGTTTCGACGAGGTGAAGACAACCCGTGTAGGACATTTCTCCATCCAAGATCACCTGAATTAGCTTCTGAGCCCATCTTCAACTTCTCGTCGGCTTGACTATCACAACCTCCACCCCGGCAGGCCTTCCACCCGGGTAAGATTTCCGCACCGACAAGGTTTCACCCCGTCAAGGTTTTTACACCGGCAAGAGTTCCTCCTCGGCAAGGTTTCTACCCCGGCAAGAGTTCCTCCTCGGCAAGGTTTCTCCCTCGGCAAGAGTTCCTCCTCGGCAAGCTTCTCTGCCGGCAAGCTTTCCATGCCGGCAAGCTTCTCCGCCAGCAAGCTTTCCACGTCGGCAAGCCCTCACACCGGCAAGGTTTTATCCCGGCAAGGTTTCATTCAGCCGGCAAAGGCCGAATACTTTCTCACTCAGGGCCGGCCCGCGAAGTGTTGCCTCTAACTTTTGCATACGAACCCGGATTCGTGACCATGCCAAAATCTGTTGTCAACATCAGGCAGGAGGGAGAAGGAGGGGCGACTCGAGGAGGGAGAAGAGAGTAGGACGGAGGCGGAAGGCAGAGCGAGGAGGGGCCGGCCGGCGGCCAGTGGAGGAAGGACGGAGGAGGAAGGCGGAGCGAGGAGGGGCCGGCCAGCGGCGAGTGGAGAGGGAGGACGGAGGAGGAGGCCGGTACCGAGTCCAGCAAGGAGGAGGAGGTGACAGCGGCGCAGAGGGAGGAGGGGCGACGGGGGAGGACCGGCGCGGGGGATTGAGAGGGGATTCAGTGAGTGTGTGACTGTGAGTGGATCGGATAGAGGAGATGGGGGTGGGAGATGGAATGGCTTAGCAGTAGCGCGCTATAGAGAAAGACGCTACTGCTAAACTACCTAGCATCAGCGCCTTTCACAAAGAAAAGCTACTGCTATGTGTCAGCATGTAAAAATAGACTTAGTTCAATGTATCAAAAATACATTGATCATCAACAATCTTTTTGTGTACAATCTGATTTGTCAATATGAGTCCTCACCGGTTTAGGAACAGGTGAACACTCATATTGCAGCCACAAATTCTACACATAGAGTTCAATGAAGACCAAGTGCTTGTCAAAGTTTGAGAAGTAACATATTTAAGGTGGTAGAAACTCTCTTCACGGAGCGAGGTGGGACTAAATTTTTGTAGTAAACTTAGCAGTAGCGCTTATTGGCGAAATGCGCTGCTACTATGCTACGTAGTAGTAGCGCCCGTCGTTATAACGCATTGCTGCTATAACTAGCCTCGCGGCGGCATCATGGGAATTATAGCAGTAGTGCATCTTTGAGCGGGCGCGCTACTGCTATATTTATTTCAGCAGCGAGTTATTCTTGAGCTCGCTACTGCTAATTAGCAGCAGCGCCTTATTTTAAAGCACGCTGCTGATAAGATTCTGTGTATAGGCTTTTCCCTAGTAGTGGAAGTACTACTCAATGATATAATAAACAACCGCGATGCCACGGGCCGGATTGCCAAATGGGCCATCGAGCTCCTCCCGTTTGACATAACATATAAGCCACGACGAGCCATTAAGTCGCAAGTACTGGCCGATTTCGTAGCCGAATGGACAGAAGCCGAACTCCCTAAAGAGTACGACGCATACTCCAATTGGATCATGCACTTCGACGGCTCTAAAATGCTGGCTGGTCTAGGGGCTGGCATCGTCCTGACATCCTCCACCGGAGATACAGTGCAATACGTGCTCCAAATACTATATACAGACTCCAACAAAGCAGCCGAATACGAGGCCCTACTACACGGCCTCCGGATGGTAGTCTCCATGGGCATCCAACGCCTAGAGGTGCGTGGGGACTCGAACCTCGCAATATCCCAAATAAATGGAGACTTTGATGCCAAGGATCCGAAAATGGCGGCATATCACAACGCCGTCCTCAAAATGTCAGCTCGGTTCGAGGGGCTTGAATTCCATCTTGTGGCTCGGGAAGACAACCAGGCGGTGGACATCCTAGCCCATCTCGGCGCTAAACGCAACCTTGTCCCCCCGAACATCTTCCTGGAAAGACTGTTTAAACCATCCGTGGTATGGGAAGGGGACACCGGCAAAAATAGTCTGGACCCAGCCACAACCCCAGATGCCGAACACTCTGACACAATTGGAGGCTCTGCCACCGAAATAACACCTTCAGCCCATGTGATAATGGGCGTCATCGCCCCGTGGATAGAACCGTTCCTGGCCTACCTAACCAGGCAGGAATTACCCGAGGACCAAAACGAGGCCCGCTGCATAGTGCGGCGATCTAAAGCCTACAAGGTCCATGAGGGAGAGCTTTATAAGAAAAGCACAACCGGAGTCCTTCAAAGGTGCATCTCCGAAGAGGAAGGGCGGAAGCTTTTGGTAGAAATTCATGCCGGACTCGGAGGCCACCACGCCGCAGCCCGGGCCCTTGTAAGCAAGGCCTTCCGTACAGGTTTTTATTGGCCGACGGCCCGGGTAGATGCACAACATCTGGTACAGCATTGTGTCGGTTGCCTGCTTTTTGCAAACCAAAGCCACATGCCACCTACTGCCCTCCAAACAATCCCCATTACTTGGCCCTTTGCAGTCTGGGGGCTCGATATGGTCGGACCCCTCAAAGGGGGAACCCATAAGAGGAAATACTTACTGGTCATGGTGGATAAATTCACCAAATGGATAGAAGCCAAACCTGTCAAAACGGCTGAATCCGGACCGGTGATAGACTTCATATCCGGGGTCGTACACCGTTATGGCGTCCCCCACAGGATCATCACTGACAATGACACGAACTTTACAGGTGACGAGGTGAAACTTTGGTGCAGCAACATGGGCATCAAGCTCGATTATGCTTCTGTGTATCATCCGCAAACTAACGATCAAGTTGAACGAGCGAGTGGTCTTATCATGAGCGGCATTAAACCCATATTAGTCCGATCTTTAAAGGAATCATACACTCATTGGGTAGAGGAGCTCGACTCCGTACTATGGGGGCTGCAGACCACGCTGAATCGCACTACCGGATACACACCCTTTTTATGGTGTACGACGCTGAGGCGGTGCTGCCTTGCGACATAATTCATGACTCACCTCGAGTGCGCATGTACGAAGAAAGAGATGTCGAGCTCGATTGGCAGGACAGTTTGGATGCCCTGGAGGAGGAGCGCGACGTGGCAAAAGCTCGTTCCGCATTCTATCAGCAACAGGTTCGAAGGTATCAAAGCAGAGAAGTGCGGGCCAAAACCTATAACGTTGGCGAACTAGTTCTACGCCTGCCGGAGAAGAAAAAGAACAAGCTCAAGCCCAAATGGGAAGGTCCCTTCATTATCGACCAGGTTCTGACCGGTGGAGCGTACCGTCTGCGGGATCCATCGAATAATCGACTCGAGCCAAACCCATGGAACGCAGCCAGACTCCGAAGATTCTACACCTACCGCTGGACTCTATGTTCGTCTCCTTACCTCCATGAATTTTTTGCACACCTATTTTTTCTCTCTTTCTTTCCCTCTTTTCTCTTCAAGGCCCTAAGGGGCTACATTTATGTCTTGGTTACACATTCTTGACGCACTAACCGCGCTCAATATACCTGGGGGCTTCCTATACAGAAGCTTAATCTAATTACCTTTCCGGGCTTTATGCCCCGCACATGTGTTATTCTTCCGCATGTACCTTTTTCGCCATTATATGCATCGATATGACTTAAGTTTTGGCCAAGCTGGGTTGCCTGGCTCTTGTATTTATGCCCTACGTTCCCGTTAATTCGGCTAGGGCATAAGGGGAGCACCTCTGTGATTGTTACTGCCGGGTCAGCCGGATGTGTACCTCAGACTGGGTGAAGCCGAAAGCTAGCATTGTTAAGGGAATATTCGGTCGATGAACAAAAGATGACTTTCATTTAAATTACTACACGCCCCCGATGTTTTTAACCTGCGTCTCACAGTTCGGACATGCACATTAGGGCATGCGTACCCAGGGAAAGGAACCCTTAACGGAACTATTCTCCGTGGAAGATGTTTCTTACTATCCATGTAATATAACATAGCTAGTTGGGTACTTGTCTATTCAAGCACTTATGACCCCTACGCCTGGTTTCCATGCATATCCCGGTTTTTATATAACCGAGTGGGTATTCGGATACACTCCGGACTATCGGGTCCAGAGGTTGAAGCGAAAAGGTCCGCCATGACAAATGATTTACAATCCGGCTAGGGACATTACATATGTCACTTGAAGTACACAGTCACTAAGGCTGATTAAATTCTTCTTCTATACCCTCCAACAGGCTGTCTAGCCTACAATCCTGTTGGGAATACTTTGCGGCTAATTCTACTTTATCATACACTAAACTGACGGGGATCTCTTTCCCATCAGGCCCCACAGGTCCGACCTCGGCCATGTGGTTTGGGTTAGCCTTGGTATATCGTGTCTTCACCATAGCCCAGGCTTCCTTCGCACCTTGTCGGCAGGCTGATATTTTCCATAATCAGAAGCGCCGCCACACTCCCTTGAGCTTCTCTATAAGCTCCCCCATGCCTCCTGGCGGGGACGCGGATGGCCACAAGGCTTGAGCAATACTCTACAGCACCTGTCGAACTTGCTCATGCAGTTGTGAGAGCTCTGGTAGAAGATCACCCAAAGACCCGGGCATCTCCTCCGCGGGGTGACCCGTCAGCATACTTGCAGATATAACGCTGTTAGCAGGCTTCTCCGCCAAACTCCTTTAAAAAGTCCGTTCAAGCACTTACTAAAAATGCCGCACCGAAGCCGTTTATTCTCCTTCACGGAGTCCGCAAGTTGGGCTTGGACATCCTTCAGTTCCACGCCTAGCCGGATATTGGCACCTTGGAGATCATTTTTCTCCTGCCTGACTCTCGTCAGCACACGCTCGCCAGCATTTCGCTGTCGATCATCACGAGTCGTGTCTGCCTCCACGGCCTCCGGATTCACTCCGGGTCACCTGCAACATCTATTGTTAGGTGTGCATACATGCCGCATACTACTTGGTACCGATATTCTTTGCAATAGACAAAAAAGTTACCAGGGGGCCCCTTTTTGGACTCCTTCAATGCGGCAACAGCGGCTTCCAGCTGGGCCTTGCATTCGTCCAGCTCTTGAGACAGTTGGGAATTCTTCTCCATAAGAACCTGCACAAATAATGATCCTTAAATCAGTTGCATCAACTGTTTCAAGTCTCAGGGGCTATTGATACATATAATCGTCAGATTTGCTTACCCGTATATCCCTTACATACTGATCCATGGCTCTGGCTAGACCATTTTGAGAAGCATGGAGGTACGCGCCTCCAGAATTGAAGGCATCAAATGCCTCTGGTGAGAAGCAAGCGTCACGGAGTACGGTCCGGCGACGCCTATGATTCATGGCGCTCTCCACTTCTGAATTTATAGCAGATAGTCTATCCGCATCCTCTGTAGGAGGAGCATCCAGCGTCCGCCCCATGTTGGCCTCCGCCTCTATGTCCGACCCTGGAGCCCGACTGGTGGAAGCGTGATCGGCAGCCTCTCTGGATATACTTCGGCGGGCGGTTTTTCTATTAAAGAAGCATGGACGTCATTGCATTTTGAGAAAGACGACAACCACATAGCGAGGTTTGGTCATACCTCTGCGCCGGCGTCTCCGCCCTGACCGCCTTCCTTTTCGGCCTACCCGGCTTCGGTGCCTCTTGTTGGCGAGTTGTTGCGGGTTCGGCACGGTGTCCTGAATGCCTTCCCTGTAAAACACCGTTTTGTACGATAGGTGAAGTGTCTAAAAGGGGATCCTATTTTTGGGAGTTGGGGTTTTGTTTTTTCTTATGTGCGACGCAGGGAGCAGTCCGGGACCGAGGGCACGACCAGGGTCCTTTGGTTGTGGAGATGGGCTGGTGACCTCCCTTACAGCTTTTTGCAGTTCCTGCCATGAAATGGCAAGGTGAGTACCTACGACGAAGAATGCAGGAAGAATGGGAGTAAAGAGGTATAACTCACCCAGCTTGGAGGGTTGTACATGGAGAATCCATCCCGTGGCTTGATACAGATGAATTCCTCTTCCTCTCCCTTGAACAACTCGGACATAATTTTTGCTAAAGCAGCAGCGGAGTCTGGTCCCTTACGCCCGCAACGGGTGGCATCATCTTCCCCGTTAAAACACCACAAGGGGTGCCCTCGATATTGAAGTGGCTGCACTCCCCGCGTTATGCATATTGACATAACCTCGATAATTGTCAATCCTGATTGAGCCAGCGCTTTAATCCGGTTCATCAGGTAAAGGACTTCTCCGTTGTCTTCCTCCTGGGGGCTCTGTGGGGCCAGCTTCAGTGTTTCTTCAGAGGAGCATTGTTGAACTCAGGAAGACCCCGCCGAACAGGGTCTGGTAGGGGGACGCCCTCCATATAAAACCACTCCGAAGGCCAATCTTCGGACGTCTTCTTTGGAGTACCAGACAGGTATCCAGTTTCTGCGATGCACCATATTTCGGCTCCGCCCACTTGATAAAGTGGCACCTTCTGTGTGCGGGGCACAAGGCAAAATAACCTTTTCCACAGCTCGAAATGAGCCTCGCAGCCCAGAAATAGCTCACAAAGGGCAACATAGCCGGCGATGTGTAATATGGAATGTCAGTGTCAAAACCGGCGGATCTCGGGTAGGGGGTCCCGAACTGTGCGCCTAAGGTGGATGGTAACAGGAGGCAGGGGACACGATGTTTTACCCAGGTTCGGGCCCCCTTGATGGAGGTAAAACCCTACGTCCTGCTTGATTATTCTTGATAATATGAGTAGTACAAGAGTTGATCTACCACGAGATCGGAGAGGCTAAATCATAGAAGCTAGCCTATGGTTTGATTGTATGTTGTCCTACGGACTAAAACCCTCCGGTTTATATAGAGGGGGCTAGGGTTACACAAGGTCGGTTACAAAGGAGGAGATATACATATCCGTATTGCCTAGCTCGCCTTCCACGCCAAGTAGAGTCCCATCCGGACATGGGACGAAGTCTTCAATCTTGTATCTTCATAGTCCAACAGTCCGGCCAAAGGATATAGTCCGGCTGTCCGGAGACCCATTAATCCAGGACTCCCTCATGGAAGCAGGGGTGAAATTATGCAGTTGGAGACCGTAAAACTCCAGGAGCCCGCGGAGGAACGGATGAATTGGAAATCCGAGTCCCCTTAGTAAGTAAGGAACAAGGCACACCCGCTCCCCCTTAGAGGGGCTGGGGAAGCTCTCCGCTTGCTCCCGCCATTATAGGTGGCAAGCCCGGCTCGGATGGGGACCATATACGCTGGAGGGAGAAATCCCTGAATCTACAGCTCTACTAATCGACCGTGTGGGACTGAACACCTCTCCCAATCACCGGGCTTAGGGCTATGGGGGAGGGAGGAGGAGCTGCGATGGTCGGCCATGTTGGAGTGGATTTTTTCCGAAGCGCGCTCCGATGGATTCTCATCGTGGGAGGATGGTATGGATTGGATCTAAGAATCCCCATCCCTTTAATAGACAATTTATTTACCTGGCTAGGGGGGCGAATGTAAAAATGCCCTGGCTCCTCGTATTTGTTCGACGCGTGGAAGATAGCCCTTATTGAGCACAGAAGCCAAGAAGTCCAACATTTATGGGGCCGGACACTACTTAACAGACATTCAAGATTTGAAGAAGAACCCGCCTTGCAATGCCGAAGACAATACTGTGCGCCGGACTCGACGTCATTGAAGCCTAGTTCGGGGGCTACTGAGGGAGTCCTGGATTAGGGGGTCTCCGGACAGCCGGACTATATCCTTTGGCCGGACTGTTGGACTATGAAGATACAAGATTGAAGACTTCGTCTCGTGTCCGGATGGAACTTTACTTGGCGTGGAAGGCAAGCTAGGCAATACAGATATGTATATCTCCTCCTTTGTAACCGACTTTGTGTAACCCTAGCCCCCTCCAGTGTCTATATATATCTGAGGGTTTTAGTCCGTAGGACAACAACCAATCATACCATAGGCTAGCTTCTAGGGTTTAGCCTCTTCGATCTCGTGGTAGATCAACTCTTGTAATACTCATATCATCAAGACCAATCAAGCAGGACGTAGGGTATTACCTCCATCAAGAGGGCCCGAACCTGGGTAAACATCATGTCCCCTGCCTCCTGTTACCATCCGCCTTAGACGCACAGTTTGGGACCCCCTACCCGAGATCCGCCGATTTTGACACCGACACGGACTCCATCTGAGCTACGTTGTGACGTGGCCCGGTATAGAAGCGCCGCACACCCCCTCTGCTTCACTGACGAAGTAATGGAACATGAATTCCCAGAAGGGTTTAAACCCGTGAATATCAAATCATATGATGGAACAACGGATCCCGCAGTATAGATTGAGGACTTTCTCCTCCATATTCATATGGCCCGCGGTGATGATCTTCACGCCATCAAATACCTCCCTCTAAAACTCAAGGGACCAGCTCGGCACTGGTTAAATATCCTGCCAGAAAACTCCATTGGCAGTTGGGAGGACCTGGAAGACTCCTTTCATGACAAATTCCAGGGTACATATGTCCGACCTCCGGACGCTGATGACTTAAGTTACATAGTTCAACAGCCCAGAGAGTCGGCCAGAAAATTCTGGACTAGGTTCCTAATTAAAAAGAACTAGATCGTCGAATGTCCGGATGCCGAAGCCCTAGAAAACAAGCCAAGAAAAACCATAGTCCATGGCAGCCCTCACAACACTTATGACCCTCTTTTGCGCGGGCAAAGATAGTTGGCTAGCCCATAGCAGCAACAATGCAAGCGAACCTGGCACTTCTGAAGCCAGAAATAGCAACGACAAGCCTCGACGCAACATGCACAAGCATCAGAACAACGTTGATAATACCGATGACATGACAGTTAACGCCGGATTCAGTGGCTCTAAGCCCGGTCAGCGGAAGAAGCCATTTAAAAGAAACAATTCGGGCTCATCCAGCTTGGACCGAATCCTCGATCGACCATGTCAGATCCACGACACCCCCGATAAACCTGCCAATCATACCAACAGAAGCTGCCGGGTCTTTAAACAGGCTGGTAAGTTACATACCGAGGACAAAGAGAAGGGGTTGCCAAGTGAGGACGATGACGAGGAGCCCCGTCCACTGAACACAGGGGGACAGAAGAAATCCCCCCCCCAAGTCAAAACTGTGAACATGATATACTTTATTCATATCCCCAAGAGGGAGCGCAAACGCGTGCTCAGGGACGTCTATGCGATAGAGCCAGTCACCCCAAAATTCAATCCATGGTCATCTTGCCCGATCACTTTTGATCGTAGGGACCATCCGACCAGTATTTGTCACGGCGGCTCAGCCGCACTGGTCCTCGACCCAATCATTGATGGATTCCACCTCACGCGGGTCCTCATGGACGGTGCCAGCAGCCTTAACCTGCTCTATCAGGACACAGTCCGCAAGATGGGCATCGATTCGTCAAGGATCAAGCCCACCAAAACTACCTTTACAGGAGTAATACCAGGTGTAGAGGCCTGATGCACAGCCTCAATCACATTGGAAGTCGTCTTCGGATCGCCGGACAACTTTTGAAGCGAAGACTTGAGCTTCAACATCGTCCCCTTCCGCAGTGGCTATCACGCACTGCTCGGACGAACCGCATTTGCTCGCTTCAATGCGATGCCACATTATGCCTATCTCAAACTTAAGATGGCCGGGCCACGCGGTGTCATAACAGCCAATGGAAACATGGAACGCTCCCTTCGTACCGAGGAGCACATCGCGGCCCTAGCAGCGGAAGCACACGGCGGCCTTATCAAGCAGAACATCAATTCGGCGGCCAAGCCCCCGGACACTATTAAACAAGTCTGGATTACTCCGCAGCATGATAGTCTGGCTCATCAGGAGTCGGACTAGCAATCCGGGCTCCGTCTCAGTCTCGACCGAACTGCGGCGTACATACCACGCGTACATAACTACGCACTAAAAATACCATGGGCAAAGACGGAGGCATAACTCGATCATGGTCCACAATACGGCTCGACCATATCCGGGCACTCATACTTTCCCCTTTTCTTTTTATCCCTTTTTAGGTTTCTTTTCCATAGGCCCCTCACGACGGCCTCATCATCGATCCTTTCGAAGGATAAACATACCAAGGAGGCAAGCAGCATAGACGTGTGGCAGAAGCATCTAGATGATCTTCTTGCCGATCACTTTGCCTGTTTGCAGGACCCGCACGCAGCTTCCCCTTGGCCTCGACATGTTAAATAGCTCGGTTGCTTATCACATTATTTGTACAAATACGCTTTGACATATCAATCAGATTATAATGGAAATAGTTTGTGGCCCAACATATGTGGCATTGGCTTACTCCTTTATTATATTTAAATTATTTTTTGCACCCGCACACTTTGGTACGACTTAACTCGCCAGGGGCTCCATTGCGCTCCATATGTTGGCAACAAGTCTGAACACTTTTTACAGTACAATTTGGCGCCACGAATATTGCATTATATGCATCGGCTTCGAATCATGTCTTTGGTCAATAGTTGGGTTGCCCGACTCCTATGCTTGCTACCTTACGTTCCGTCTTATCGGCTAGGGTAGTAAAGGGAGAACTACTATGATTGTGTTTCTGGTTCATCTGGATAAACACCTCAGTAGAGAAAGCCGAAAACTGACTGTCATGATGCGGCGAGAGCTGGTCAGCTATCCGGTGGCAAAAATCTCTTGCGATTTTTTCCGCATCACGTGACGGATCGACTTCCACCCGATCAGGTGTTTACAGCCCCTAGTTCGGATAAACAAACTAGGGGCTGTGCCTACACTCCTATTTTTCAAACTCCTATGGCTAAGTGAGGGTGATAAAGCAACATAGTCCGACTGCCTGGTTCGATGCACTAAACACCTCCTTCAAGGATAAAACTCTTGGTCCAAGTGTGTTTAGGTTCCAATCCGAACACCCCCGTACTATCTACGTGGGGGCTAAAGCCGATGACTGCCCAACTCTCGGATTTAAATAAACGGCTGCACAGGAGGAAATATTTTCGAAAAACAACAAGCAATATATTACATATAGGCTTTGTTCCATAACAGAGGAGTGGATAAACACGCATACATTCGTTCAAAAATAATGTCCTTCGCACACTGGCCCGTTACAATGCGGGATCCTTCCAAGGCGTCATCAAAATAGCGCTCGGGCGTGCGGTGCTCTTTGCCCTCAGGTGGCCCCTCGGTCGCAAGCTTGATGGCATTCATCTTCGCCCACTGTACCTTAACGCGGGCGAAGGCCATCCGCGCACCTTCGATGCAGACCGATCGCCTTATGGCATCAAGCCGAGGGCACGCATCGACCAGCCGCTTCATGAGCCCGAAATGGTTGCTGGGCATGGCTTCAGCAGGCCATAGATGGATTATTAAATCCTTCATGGCCAATCCGGCCACCCTATGCAGTTTGGACAGCTCTTTCAGCTGATCGCTGAGGGCCACCGGATGCTCTTGCGCAAGGTATTGCGACCAGAACAACTTCTCCGATGAGCTCCCCTCTTTGGCTCGCAAGAACTCTGCAGCATCAGCCACACTGCGAGGTAGATCCGCAAACGCTCCTGGAGAACTCCAAATCTGGGTCAGTAAGAGGTACCTTTTCTTCACAAAATTGCTCTGCATAATAAAGGTCTTACCGGCCGCAATTTGCTTGGCCTCCTGGACTTCCCGGAGGGCGCCCTGAGCTTCAACCCGGGCCTCTTGTGCACTTTGGCGGGCCTTAGCAAGTTCGGACTCTTGCTCCGCAATCTTGCGCTCCAAGGACTCGCATTTCTTTATGGCGTCCTCGAGCTCCTACTGAACCTCCCCGACCCTTGACTCGTGTTTCTTGCGGGCGGCTTGTTCCTTCTCTGCTTTCTTCTGGGCCTCGCTCAGAGCTTTCTGGGGGGACTCCACCTCGGCCGCAGCTCCTATGAAGCATCATATTAACGTGATCAACACAAACAATTCTTATCATTTTAAGATTTGAATAGGCCATTGCGTACCTTGTTTGTCCTCAAGCTGTTTTTTGACATGGCCAAGCTCTTCATCGGCCTGCTCCAGCCTCTGCTTCAGTTTGGATACTTCGGCATAATGGGAGGTCGCAGCCAGCATCGACGCCTGCTTATTCACATGGACATATATGATTAGTCTCCTGCGAAAATTATTCGATCCTCTGTCCGGCCTTTCTTTTCAAACACCGGATAGAGTCTTAGGGGCTACTGTCTGTACTACAGCATTCTTTTTGCATAATTGTGTCACGTACCTCAAAGCCTGTTAGAAGGCTAGCGCAGGCTTTGGTCAGTCCGCTCTTAGCGGACCGAACCCTCTCAACCACCATACCCATTAGGATACAGTGTTCTTCTACAATGGAAGCACCTTGGAGCGCTTCTAGTAGAGTGTCTGGTGCCTCCGGATGGACAGAAGTCATCGGCGGAATAGGTGCACCTCCTTCGAAACTTACCTGATTCTGGAGCCGTACGGGCCTCCGGAATAGTATTCGGCTGGGGGCCAAATTGGATATGGCCCCCCTATCGCTAGTCACCAGGGGGTCTGCCCCCCCCATGTGTCCGGCGGCCGAGGTATCACCCTCTGGCGCCCCCTCGGCAGCCTCCTGTACCTCTCCCTGGCCTGAGAGGGTCCTTTGGGACAACACTTCGGCGTCGTCCATAGTCTTGGGGGAGGAGGCCGGCGGAAGCGACCCGCTGTCCATCCCCTTTGGATCCAGCGAATTCCCTGAAGATGAGGATCGCTGGAGGTGGGCAAGAGCCGGACTGCAGCGAATGATTCAACATATTAAAGCCATGAAGTAAAGGAGCTGGATATATATGTGTGTAAGTGCCCTTGAGTACTTACGATCCGGCCAGGGGCTTCTTCCTGGGACGCCCCTCAGGGCTGCTATCGGTGTCCGATTCAGAATCGTCCGCAAGGGAGACTCTCCCTTTCTTGGACGCCTCCGCCTCTACCTCCAGATCCGTGGAGGCCACCCTTTTCTTCCTTCCCCTCTCGGGGGGAGAATTGCTTTCCTCCTCCTCCTCGTTGTTTTCAGCGAGGGAGGAGTGGGTTTCGGCGTCTTCGGATGTTGCGTCCAAAGTGCCTTTATGGCGGAGGCCGCTTCTTATCTCCTGGCCCTTCTTCTTGGCCTTCTTCTTCGGCGCCTAGTAGGGTGCCGGAACCAGCATCTTCGTCAGGAGCGGGATGGCTGGGTTTTCGGGCAGCGGAGCCGGACACTGGATCTGCTCCGCCTTCTTTATCCAGCTCTGAAAAAACAAATGGAGAAACTTAGACATCTTCCTTGAATGCACAGGAAGAGATACACCTTGAAGTATGAAGAACTTACCGGACTGGCTAGATGGGTCAGGTCGTATCCGCGGTCCTCGGACGCCTGCAGCCACGTCTGATTGGCCTTGAAAAGCACCTTCCAGATACCTTCATGCGTGGAGCCAAAGAACTATCGCAAGGTCTGGTGCTTGGCCGGATTGAACTCCCACAAATGGCAAGTCCGGCTTTGGCAGGGAAGGATCCGGTGAAAAAGCATCACCTGGATGACATTGGCGAGCTTGATGTTCTTGTCTGCCATGCTCTTGACGCATGCCTGCAACGCTGATATCTCGTCTGACAACGACCAGTCCAGGCCCTTTATTAGCTAGGAGGTAAGCCGCATTGGGGTCATGGACTTGAATTCGGGAGCCGTGGCCCAGGTGATGTCGCGAGGCTCAGTACATAGAACCACTACTTCTGCCACCCCTTGAAAATTTCCACAAAGGTGCCAGTGGGCCATGTGACATTGGATAGTTTGCTCACCATGGCACCTCCGTACTCCGCACATTGACCATCCACCACTTTCGGCTTCACATTTAAGATCTTTAGCCATAATCTGAAGTGGAGTGGGATGCAGAGGAAGGTCTCACACACGACAATGAATGCCGAGATATTGAGGAAAGAATTCGGGGCTAGATCATGGAAATATAGCCCGTAGTAGAACATGAGTCCGCGGACGAAGGGGTGGAGGGGAAATCCTGACCCGCGAATGAAGCGGGGGATGAATACCACCCTCTCGTTGGGCTTCGGGGTGGGGACGATCTACCCCTTGGCCGGAAGCCGGTGGGCGATTCCCTGGGACAAGTACCCCGCTTCCCGAAGCTCCGTGATGTTTCCCTCCATGACGGAGGAGGCTATCCACTTGCCCTGCGTTCTGGACCCGGACATGGTCGGAGTGCTTTTGGGAGGCGGAAAGGATGGAAGCTGCTCGAGAACATATGGGCAGAGAGGAAGAAGGCGTGGGTGAAAGAGTGGATCCTTTTCCTCTTATAAAGGCAGGGAATATCAAGTGCCTCCCCACTCGCCTTAAAACTCGCCTATTCCCCAAGGGTCGTGCGGATGGCGCGGTTGGATTACCCACGCCCGTATTGATGAGAATCCTGTGATAAGGGGACACAATCTCTGCTTCGACAAGACGTGCCAATGAAACCGCACCTCGAAACATGGAGCGGGGGGCTAAAAAACGGTTCGAAATAATGACCAGGCAGGGACGTAACGTCTCCCTACAAAAAGTTGTCAGTAGATGGGACTTGTGAAATATTATACTCTTTGCGGCTATGTGTGGAGCCCGTCTTGTAGAGCCGGACACGTTTTATGTGCTCGAGGACTACTTTGAAGTATTCGGAGGAGGAACCCTCCTTGCAATGCCGAGTACGATTTGCGCGCCGGACACATCATCATTGAAGCCTGGTTCAGGGGCTACCGAGGGAGTCCTGGATTAAGGGGTCCTCGGGTCTGGGCTATGTGACGTGGGCCAGACTAATGGGCCATGAAGATACAAGACAAAAGACTTCCTCCCGTGTCCGGATGGGACTCTCCTTGGCATGGAAGGCAAGCTTAGCGTGCGGATATGAATATTCCTTTCTCTGTAAACCAACTCTGTACAACCCTATCCCCCTCCGGTGTCTATATAAACCGGAGGGTTTAGTCCGTAGAGACAATCATAATCATATAGGCTAGACAATAAGGGTTTAGCCATTACAATCTCATGGTAGATCAACTCTTGTAACCCCTATACTCATCAAAGTCAATCAAGGAGGACGTAGGGTATTACCTCCATCAAGAGGGCCCGAACCTGGGTAAAACATCGTGTCCCTTGTCTCCTATTACCATCAATCCTTAGACACATAGTTCGGGACCCCCTACCCGAGATCTGTCGGTTTTGACACCGACAGGGGGCTAGGGTTGTACAAAGTTGGTTTGCAGAGAAAGAAATCTTCATATCCGAACGCCAAGCTTGCCATCCACGCAAACGAGAGTCCCATCCGGACACGGGGGAAAGTCTTCCATCTTGTATCTTCGCGGCCCATTAGTCTGGCCCATGTTGCATAGCCCGGATGCCCGAGGACCCCCTTATCCCGGACTCCCTCAGTAGCCCCTGAACTAGGCTTCAATGAAGATGTATCCGGTGCGCAGATTGTCTACGTCATTGCAAGGCGGGTTCCTCCTCCGAATACTCCAAAGTATCTGAACCAAATTACTGTATTCGGCTTTTACATCTTTGGTCCTGGTAAGATGAGCTCTTCGAACAATTCAGCTTTACATTAAATGTTATATCCTTCGGCTTCCGCGCCATCGCTGCTCTGACTCCCACGTGTTAGACGAATACGAAGGGTCCAAGTATTTTTGCACATAACACCCGGGCCATGTAGGGAATGCGTATATTTAAGGAGATTCAATCTCAGATGCCATTCCACACCAGGCGAAAAATCCTTAGAGCTTACCACAAGAAACCACGCAAGCATGGCCAGCGCTCCCAGTACTTCCTCCCACCCCACGGCCCGCAAAAAGGCGATCGGGAGAGCTGTTCTGTATCCCATGGCCAGCTGACCAAGCTCCAGGTGCAGGGATATCTCCCCCTGCGGATCTAGTCCTCGTTCGGGCAGGATTAACCTCTTTTACTGGCGAAGCCTTGGCAGAAAATTTCCCTAATCCTTCAGAAGGGGAGCGAGTGTGCTTTGTTTTCTTTTTTATTAAGAGGCGTTGGATTTCCAATCCATCCTTTCCTCTGAGGTCTCCTGGAGTACTATGGCCTCCAACTGCACAACCTCATACCGGGCTTCATTCTGCACATCGCGGGCTTCATCGCTCTTTGCGAGCTGTAACTAGGCTGCGAGGCCCATTTTGAGTTATGGAGGAAGCTTTTTTGCCTCGTCCCTCGCTCCCAAAAGGGATCCATATTCGAGGTGGGCGGCGCCTAAGTGTGGCACATAGCCGGGACAGGATACCTATCCGGCACTCCGAAGAAGGCATCCGAAGAGTGTCCCTCGAAGTGGTTTTATATTGAAGATGTCGTTCTCCCAGACCCAATCCAACGAGGCCTACCCGCGTTTTCCAATGCCCCGTTAAAGAAGCACCACAGCTGGCACCCCCGAAGCCTCGAGTAGGAAGACAGTGCGGAGGTTAAGAAGCTAATGGACAAGATAAAGATACTCGCTCAATCCAGACTGTTTATTATTGAGGTAATGGTGATTTCAATAACGCGGGGCGTGCAGCCACTCCAATCCAGAGGACTCCCCATGTGGTATTACAACGAAGAAGACAACGCATCATGATGCAGACATAAGGGTTCGGACAATTTCGCCGCCCTGGCCGCCATGCTGGCTGATCTTTTTAAGGGGGAGAAAGAAGAATTCACTCGCCTTAAGTGCCGAGATGGCTTTTCCATGTACAACCCTCCCAGCTGGGTAAGCCTTCATTTAGTAATTTTACTCAATACTCCTCCTGAGTCGTACCCAGCTGAACTTAATCACACCATTTCTTAACAGGAATGGAGGAAAGTTGCCGTGGAGATCTGTAGCCCTGCCCTGCAGCCGGAGGACCATAATCGGGACCTAGATCCCGGATTTGAAGAGGATTCGGATATATCCGTAGAGCTCAAGGAGGGGGTTTTCTATCAAGCGAGTTACGATGGCACAAAAGTGGCCATTATAGCTGATTACCCTGGCCTTCTTCCCTCTTCCCACGTAAGTACCCGGGAGACATCTCCTCCAAAAGAGTTTTCTTATTGTGCCTCACCTGCCGTATTGTATCGTGTTTTCAAAGGGGCGGCGCTCGTCTCGCCACACCACATCGGAAGCGTCCCTTGAAAAGGCGACGCCTGCACAAGGTGGGTCTTCGAAAAGAAAGGCGAACGACGATAGTGCTAAGCTCCCACCCTCAAAATGGTATGGTTATTTTTTAATGCTCTCATGGCAGAGGTACCAAATTTTGACATTTCCTGCTGTGCAACATTTTCAGGAAAAGCATACGTCAGACTGTGTCCGGGGACCTTGCCGGTCATGCATCACCCATCCGGACCCCGGATCCCGCCCAAAGGGTTGGGGTTGGTACAAGATAAATGCCGGTTTGTCCTCTCCCTGAGGATTCAGATGATGTATCAGTTACCAACTCCGAAGTGGAGAGTGTAATGAACCATCGGCGCCAGAGAGCGGCCATGCATGACCCAACCTTTACTGAAGAAGCATTTAATGCTTTCAGCTTAGCGGATGCATACATCCGAGCTGCTCGGGATGGGCTCGCTGGAGCCACTCAACAGCTTTCCAAGGACATGCGGGTAAGATCATGTGTTAGTAGCCCCCGGGACTTAAAGCAGTTGACGCAACTGATTTAAGGATCGTTGCATAATCAGGTACTCACGGAGAAGAACAACATGCTGTCTCAGGAGCTGGAGAAATGCCGGACCCAGCTAACTGATGTTACCGCCAAACTGGCGAAGTCCAAGGAGGCACCGACTGGTAGTGTCCGCGACTGTCCGGAAAATATTATCATGTGCCAGTAATGTTTATTCAAGTAAACACTGTTGTATTTATGATGGCAGGATCGTCGGATCAGCTGGAAGAGAAACTGAAGGCCGCGCAGGTGGCTAAACAACATGCCAAAATGCAAGAGGCCGCTGGTCAGCGTGTACTGACACGGACTAGGAATGATAAGAACAAGCTGCAGGATGCCAACACTCAGCTAGGCGAAGAGCTAAAAGACGTGCAAGCCCAGCTGGAGGACGCCTTGAGGGAGAACCGAAAGCTGAGAGGCGGCATATTCAGTATGCCTTTTAACTTACTTCCCTGTAGTTCGCTAATGCGAATCCTAACAATTTTATTTCTGTAGGTGTGCTGACCGGGCGGCCCCAAGAAGAGGTGTCCGGATTTCAAGGCGACCTGCTACAAGAGCTGTCTAAGGTGCATGAGCAAGCTCGGAAGGCAATGAGGAACATCGCTAAGGCTTTATGGCCAGCCGATTCTCCTCCAGGACGTATGGAGGAACTCGTTAATTTATTCAAGGGAGCTCGGTGATACGTCCATTTTGCATCATGATTTTATATCAAGATTTATTGCATTATCGGCTGTTATTACATGTTATGTCACAATACTTATGCCTATTCTCTCTTATTTTACAAGGTTTACATGAAGAGGGGGAATGCCGGCAGCTAGAATTCTAGGCTAGAAAAGGAGAAAATATTAGAGACCTATTCTGCACATCTCCAAAAGTCCTGAAACTACATGGGGATTATTTCAGAATATATATAAAATATTGGGCGAAAGAAGTACCAGAGGGGGGCCACCCACCGTCCACGAGGGTGGGGGTGCGCCCTACCCCCTGGGCACGCCCCCTGCCTCGTGGGCCCCCTGGTGGCCCTCTGATGCCCATCTTTGGCTATATGGAGTCTTTCGTCGAGGAAAAAATCATAAGCAAGCTCACGGGACGAAACTCTGCTGCCACAAGGTGGAACCAATCTAGGGCCGGGGAAACTTCCCACCGGGAGGGGGAAATCATCACCATCGTCATCACCAACGATCCTCTCATCCGGAGGGGGTTAATCTCCATCAACATCTTCACCAGCACCATCTCATCTCAAACCCTAGTTCATCTCTTGTATCCAATCTTTGTATCCAAACCTCAGATTGGTACCTGTGGGTTGCTAGTAGTGTTGATTACTCCTTGCAGTTGATGCTAGTTGGTTTACTTGGTGAAAGATCATATGTTTAGATCCATTATGCATATTAATACCCCTCTGATTATGAACATGAATATGATTTGTGAGTAGTTACGTTTGTTCCTGAGGACATGAGAGAAGTCTTGCTATAAGTAGTCATGTGAATTTGGTATTCGTTCTATTTTTTGATGAGATGTATGTTGTCATCCCTCTAGTGGTGTCATGTGAACATCGACTACATGACACTTCACCATTGTTTGGGCCTACAGGGAGGCAATGGGAAGTAATAAGTAGATGATGGGTTGCTAGAGTGACAGAAGCTTGAACCCTAGGTTATGTGTTGCTTCATAAGGGGATGATTTGGATCCATGTGTTTCATGCTATGGTTAGGTTCACCTTAATACTTCTGTTGTAGTTGCGGATGCTTGCAATAGGTGTTAATCACAAGTGGGATGCTTGTCCAAGTAAGGGTAGTACCCAAGCACCGGTCCACCCACATATCAAATTATCAAAGTACCAAACGCGAATCATATGAACGTGATGAAAACTAGCTTGACGATAATTTCCATGTGTCCTCGGGAGCGCTTTCCTTTATATAAGAGTTTGTCCAGGATTGTCCTTTTCTACAAAAAGGATTGGGACATCTTGCTGCACCTTGTTTACTTTTATTACTTGTTACCCATTACAAATTACCTTATCACAAAACTATCTGTTACCGATAATTTCAGTGTTGCAGAGAATACCTTGCTGAAAACCGCTTATCATTTCCTTTTGCTCCTCGTTGGGTTCGACACTCTTACTTATCGAAAAGGCTACGATAGATCCCCTACACTTGTGGGTCATCAAGACTCTTTTCTGGCACCGTTGCCGGGGAGTGAAGCGCCTTTGGTAGGTGGAATTTGGTAAGGAAAAATTTATATAGTGTGCTGAAATTTACTGTCACTTGTTACTATGGAACATAATCCTTTGAGGGGCTTGTTCGGGGTATCTTCACCCCGACCAGTAGAGAAAAGAGTTGCTCCTCAACCTACTGAACCTACTGAAAATGTTTACTTTGAAATTCCTTCGGGTATGATAGAGAAACTGCTAGCTAATCATTTCACAGGCGATGGAACATTACATCCTGATTTACACCTAATCTATGTGGATGAAGTTTGTGGATTATTTAAGCTTGCAGGTATGCCCGAGGATGTTATCAAGAAGAAGGTCTTCCCTTTATATTTGAAGGGAGACACATTGACATGGTTTAGGCTACGTGATGATATTGGATCATGGAACTACCAACGATTGAAATTGGAATTTCATCAGAAGTTTTATCCTATGCATCTGGTTCATCGTGATCGTAATTATATATATAATTTTTGGCTTCGCGAAGGAGAAAGCATCGCTCAAGCTTGGGGGAGGCTTAAGTCAATGTTATATTCATGCCCCAATCATGAGCTTGTTGGAGATATGCCCTAGAGGCAATCATGTATGATGATATTTCCTATGAGTTTATGAATAAATATAGTCCTTGGACATTATCAATGATGTGTATCAGCAAGTACGTGACTTGTTTGTGGGACTATGCATTGTATGATGAATGTCCTAAAAGGTCCCTAGTCGAAAGGGCTGTGTGGACGCGCAGCCAACTAGACTAGCATATGACACGGTCGATGGCTTGGTCTCCCTAGCCATGGAGCATTGGATGCTAACCGGATAATATGGACTTGGAAGGATCTGGTCGGATTCGACGTAGTCGGATCCGAGTCGAGATAAGGTCCAAGTCGGACAGACCCAACTATGAGACGCAGTGATATGTCATCTGTGAGTCTCTAGTACAACATATGTTCTATGTCCTAAGACCTGAGCTGCCGCATGTACTCGGGATGGTGACACACTTGCTTTGGGCCGACCAAACACTACTCTGTAACTGGGTAGTTATAAAGGTAGGTTTCGGGTTTGTCCAAAACCATGCCGCAAGACGTGGTCGAACAAGATGGGATTTGCCCCTCCAATCAGGGGAGATATACTCTGGGCCCCTCGTGTGATCCGACCAGGATAAGCATGGCCATACGACAAGGATTATGAGATAATCCGGTTTGTGGTCGGCATCACTGGAACGAGAAAGTGGTCGGGCTAGCACAAGGATGACAGACTCGCCTTGAGCTCGGCAACATATATCGTGTGGCAAAAGGAATGGAAGTGTGATGTACAGGTTCGCTAACCAGCTTCATAGTCTGCTTGGTGTTCGGCATGCCATGCTAGAGGCCGCTACCAACTGTGCAGTTTGGAGGTGATCCGAACTGCGACCAAGCCAACTTGAACCTAAGGGGTCACGCGCTTAAGGGAAGGAACCTACGAGGTCGGATCCGAGGACACTGGTCGGATGTGATCCGAACTGTATTCGGATTGTGGCCGAGTAGACTTATGGGCTTTAGGGTCCGTGCGAGGCCCAAGTGTTGAGCCCATGACGGACGCCTATATATATAGTGGAGGTGCGATACACTCATGGGCTGATCGCTTTGGCGCTGTCACTAGGGTTTGCATGTTTTGCGAATAGACACCTCCACTCGCCGCCGGTTGTGTGATCGGACCTAGAAGTCCGCCACACGACGTTCCTCCTGCACGCGCAGATACCGTTAGAGGCGGTGCACTTGCGCCACTCCGGCAAACCTGTACGTGGGAACCGACCACCGGTTGTACGAGGGAGATCGGACGAGGAGGAGATGATCCACGTGGACGCGCTGCCCCAACTCTTCTTCCGCTGCACGGCACTGCGCATCTAGTGGTAATGAACTGTGATCCATCTCCCGTAGCATGTTCTTGGTTGTTCTGCGCGTAGGAAATTTTAATTTGCAGTCGACGCACCCTACCATAGATCCCAACAGAGCTATCAAAAGAAATGATTATTAAAAAAATTTATGCTCGGCTTTCTCTCAGTAATCGCTCCATGCTCGATACTTCTTGTACTGGATCTTTTATGATGAAGACTATTGAATTCAAATGGGATTTATTGGAGAGAATTAAATGCAACTCTGAAGATTGGGACCTCGACGAAGGTAAGGAGTCAGGTATAACACCTAAGTTTGATTGTGTTAAATATTTTATGGATACCGATGCTTTCCGTGAATTTAGCACTAAATATGGACTTGACTCTGAGATAGTAGCTTCTTTCTGTGAATCCTTTGCTACTCATGTTGATCTCCCTAAGGAGAAGTGGTTTAAATATAATCCTCCCATTGAAGTGAAAGTAGTTGCACCTATTAAAGTTGAAGAAAATACTATCACTTATAATGATCTTGTTGTTCCTACTGCTTATATTGAGAAACCACCTATCCCTGTCAGAATAAAGGATCATGCTAAAGCTTCAACTGTTGTCAACAAAAGTAATATTAAGACACCCAAACCCCCTGAGCAAATTAAAGTTGAACCTAGTGTTGCTATGATTAAAGATCTCTTGGCCGATAACATTGATGGGCATGTTATTTACTTCTGCAATGAATCAGCTAGAATTGCTAGAACTGATACTAAAAATAAACATAGACCTGTTGTAGGCATGCATGTTATTTCTGTTAAAATAGGAGATCATTGCTATCATGGCTTATGTGATATGGGTGCTAGTGCAAGTGCAATACCTCATTCCTTATACAAAGAAATTATGCATGATATTGCACCTGCTGAGATAGAGGAAATAGATGTTACAATTAAGCTTGCCAATAGAGATACTATTTCACCAGTAGGGATTGTTAGAGATGTTGAAGTCTTGTGTGGGAAAGTTAAATATCCTGCTGATTTTCTTGTTCTTGGTTCCCCACAAGATGACTTTTGTCCCATTATATTTGGTAGACCCTTCTTGAATACTGTTAATGCTAGGATATACTGCAAAAGGATATTGTTTCTGTTGGTTTAGGGGATATGTCTCATGAGTTTAATTTTGCTAAATTTCGTAGACAACCCCATGATAAAGAATTGCCTAGTAAACATGAAATTATTGGTCTTACTTCTATTGCCGTGCCTCCTAGTGATCCTTTAGAACAATATTTGCTAGACCATGAAAATGATATGTTTATGAATGAAAGAAGGGAAATAGAAGAAGTATTCTTTAAACATGGACCTATTTTGAAACACAACTTGCCTGTTGAAATCCTAGGGGATCCTCCTCCACCTAAGGGTGATCCCGTGTTTGAGCTTAAACCTTTACCAGATACTCTTGATGATCTTAAGGGCATTAGTCCCACTCTATGCCAGCACAAAATAAAGCTGGAGAAAGACGCTAAACCAGTTGTTGATCACCAACGACAGTTAAATCCTAAGATGAAAGAGGTGGTAAGAAAAGAAATACTAAAGCTTCTGGAGGCAGGTATAATTTATCCCGTTGGTGATAGTCAGTGGGTGAGTCCCGTCCATTTTGTCCCTAAGAAGGGATGTATTACTGTTGTTCCTAATGATAAAGATGAATTGACCCCACAAAGAATTGTTACAGGTTATAGAATGGTAATTTATTTCCGCAAATTAAATAAAGCTACTAAAAAGGATCATTACCCTTTACGTTTTATTGATCAAATGCTAGAAATATTATCCAAGCATACACATTTTTGCTTTCTAGATGATTATTCTGGTTTCTCTCAAATACCTGTGTCAAAAGAGGATCACGAAAAGACAACTTTTACTTGCCCTTTCGGTACCTTTGCTTGTAGACGTATGCCTTTTGGTTTATGTAATGCACCTGCTACCTTTCAAAGATGTATGACTGCTATATTCTCTGACTTCTGTGAAAAGATTGTTGAGGTTTTCATGGATGATTTCTCCGTTTACGAAACTTCTTTTGATGATTGCTTAAGCAACCTTGATCGAGTTTTGCAGAGATGTGAAGAAACTAATCTTGTCTTGAATTGGGAGAAGTGCCACTTTATGGTTAATGAAGGTATTGTCTTGGGGCACGCAATTTCTGAAAGAGGTATTGAAGTTGATAAAGCTAAAGTTGATGCTATTGAAAAGATGCCTTGTCCTAATGACATCAAAGGTATAAGAAGTTTCCTTGGTCACGCCGGTTTTTATAGGAGGTTCATTAAGGACTTCTCTAAAATTTCTCGGCCTCTGACTAATCTCTTACAAAAATATGTCCCTTTTGTCTTTGACGATGATTGTGTAGAAGCATTTGAAATACTTAAGAAAGCTTTGATTTCTGCACCTATTGTCCAGCCTCCTGATTGGAATTTACCATTTGAAATTATGTGTGATGCCAGTGATTATGCTGTAGGGGCTGTTCTAGGACAAAGAGTTGATAAGAAATTAAATGTTATTGAATATGCTAGTAAAACTCTAGACAGTGCCCAAAGAAATTATGCTACTACTGAAAAAGAATTTTTAGCAGTTGTATTTGCTTGTGATAAGTTCGGACCTTATATTGTTGATTCTCAAGTAACTGTTCACACTGATCATGCTGCTATGAAATATCTTATGGAAAAGAAAGATGCTAAACCTAGACTTATTAGATGGGTTCTCTTGCTTCAAGAATTTGATTTGCATATTATTGATAGAAAGGGAGCTGAGAACCCCGTTGCAGACAACTTGTCTAGGTTAGAAAATTTTCTTGATGAACCACTACCTATTGATGATAGCTTTCCTGATGAACAATTAGCTGTCATAAATGCTTCTCGTACTGTTCTAGTTATGCTGATTATGCTAATTACATTGTTGCTAAATTTATACCACCTAGTTTCACATACCAGCAAAAGAAAAAGTTCTTCTATGATTTAAGACATTACTTCTGGGATGACCCACATCTTTATAAAGAAGGAGTAGATGGTGTTATTAGACGTTGTGTACCTAAGAACGAACAGGAACAGATCCTGCGCAAGTGCCACTCCAAGGCTTATGGAGGACACCATGCTGGATATAGAACTGCACATAAGGTATTGCAATCCGGTTTTTATTGGCCTACTCTCTTCAAGGATGCCCGTAAGTTTGTTTTGTCTTGTGATGAATGTTAAAGAATTGGTAATATTAGTAGGCGTCAAGAAATGCCTATGAATTATTCACATGTTATTGAACCATTTGATGTATGGGGCTTTGATTATATGGGATCTTTTCCTTCCTCTTATGGGTATACACATATCTTAGTTGTTGTTGATTAGTTACTAAGTGGGTAGAAGCTATTCCAACTAGTAGTGCTAACCATAACACCTCTATTAAGATGCTTAAGGAAGTTATTTTTCCAAGGTTTGGAGTCCCTAGATACTTAATGACTGATGGTGGTTCACATTTTATTCATGGTGCCTTTCGTAAAATGCTTGCTAAGTATGATGTTAATCATATAATTGCATCTCCTTATCACCCACAGTCTAGTGGTCAAGTAGAACTTAGCAATAGAGAGCTTAAATGAATTTTGCAAAAGACTGTTAATAGATCTAGAAAGAATTGGTCCAAGAAACTTGATGATGCATCATGGGCTTATAGAACTACATACAAAAATCCTATGGGCATGTCTCCGTATAAGATGGTTTATGGTAAAGCTTGTCACTTACCTCTTGAACTAGAACATAAGGCATATTGGGCTATTAAAGAGCTCAACTATGACTTCAAACTTTCCGGTCAGAAGAGGCTTTTTAACATTGGCTCACTTGATGAATGGAGAACCTAGGCCTATGAGAATGCCAAACTATTTAAAGAAAATGTTAAAATATGGCATGATAAAAGGATACAAAATGTGAGTTTAATGTAGGTGATTATGCATTGTTATACAACTCCCTTTTAAGATTTTTTGTAGACAAACTCCTCTCTAAATGGGAAGGTCCTTACGTCATCAAGGAGGTCTATTGTTCCGGTGCCATAAAAATCAACAACTACAAAGGCAGAAATCCGAGGGTGGTGAACGGTCAAAGAATCAAACATTATATCTCAGGTAATGCCATAAATGTTGAAACTAATGTTATTGAAACTGTAACCCCGGAGGAATACATAAGGGACACTTTCGAGAACATTTCAGACCCCGAAAAGTAATAGGTACGTGGTACGGTAAGTAAAACCGACTCCAAAACAGTTCTAATGACAATTTTTCTCCGTTTTGGAATATTTAAGAAAATAGGAAAATAAGAAGTAGCCCAGGAAGGACACGAGGCTTCCATGAGGGTGGAGGGCGCGCCCCCTACCTCGTGGGCACCTCGTGTGCTCTCTGGACTCCATTTTCTTGCACGAAACTTCTTTTGGTCGGTAAAAATTCATTATATAATCTCCCGAAGGTTTTGACCACCGTATCACGCAAATATCCTCTGTTTTCGTTTCGAGTTGTTTTCTGTCAGGGTTGTCACAGACAAGCATCATGTCTTCTCCTTCCTCTTCCAACAATGAGGGCAACGATGCTTGGCTAACGAAGATAGAGCTGAAGAGAGAAGAGCCCGAAGAGATCAACAAGGATGATGGGATCAAGAAGGCCGTGGGGGATCAAGTTCCGATAGTAGTAGAAGAAGACATCCTTCAACCTCATCACAATCTCTTTACCCCAATGGAGATTGAAGCTTTCAAGATGATTGAGTTAGCTCACATTCAAAACAAGTATCTCACAAGTGAAAATATTTTGTTGAAGGAGCATATCATCGCACTCAAGGGCATTATCCGCAAATTGGATGATCTCCTACGCTCGATGTGCGATTATCCATCATCACCAACACCTTCTTCACCAGCAAAGAAGGAGACATAAACACATGGGTATGGGCACTCCCCTTGGCGACTGCTAAGCTTGGGGGAGTGCCCCGGTATCGTATCACCATCACACTCCTATCTTTACCATTTTTCTTAGTTCGATCCTTTTGGTAATATCTTGATCTAGTAGAATAAAGTTTTAGTATGATCTAGTTTTGAGTTTTGCTTTATGATCCTTCTATGTAATCAAGTCTGTGAGCTATATATAATAAAGATTAGTGTTGAGACAAGGGCTTGATTATCTTGCTATGATCTTGAGGGGATAAAATAAAAGAGAAAGAATAAAAAGAAATAAGGAGATCATATGGATCTTATGGAGAGTAATGATTTCACATATAAAGAGTATGCTGAATAAAAGTTGTTGAGAGTTGACAAACATAGTTTTGGTCATCGTTGCAATTAATAGGAGGTAATAAAGAAAGAGAGGTTTTCACATATAAATATACTATCTTTGACATATTTTATGATCGTGAGCACTCATTAAAATATGGCATGCTAAAGAGTTGATGTTGGACAAGGAAGACAACTTAATGGGTTATGTTTTCTTACATCTAAGATAAATTATATTGTCATGAATCATCCAACATGTTGAGCTTGCCTTTCCCTCTCATGCTAGCCAATTTCTTTGCACCAAGTAGAGATACTACTTGTGCTTCCAAATATCCTTAAACCCAGTCTTGCCATGAGAGTCCACCATATCTACCTATGGATTGTGTAAGATCCCTCAAGTAAGTTGTCATTGTTGCAAGCAATAAAAATTGCTCTCTAAATATGTATGATTTATTAGTGTGGAGAAAATAAGCTTTATACGATCTTGTGATGTGGAAGAAATAAAAGCGACAGACTGCATAATAAAGGTCCATATCACAAGTGGCAATATAAAGTGACGTTTTTCGCATTAAGATTTTGTGCATCCAACCATAAAGCACATGACAACCTCTGCTTCCCTCTGCGAAGGGCCTATCTTTTATTCTTGTCTTATACTTCATGCAAGAGTCACGATGATCTTCACCTTTCCTTTTTACATTTTATCCTTCAGCAAGCGCAATGTGTTGGAAAGATCCAGGTATATATAGCTAATTGGATGTGAGTTTTCATGAACTATTATTGTTGACATTACCTTGAGGTAAAAAGTTGGGAGGCAAAACTATAAGCCCCTATCTTTCTCTATGTCCGATTAAAACTTCATAATCATAAATATCACGTGAGTGTTAGCAATTGTGAAAGACTAAATGGTGGTTGTGTATGTGGACTTGCTGAGAAGCTCTTATATTGACTCTTCCCTGTGTTATGCTAAATTGCAATTGCTTCAATGACTGAGATTATAGTTTGTTAGTTTTCAATGGAGTTTCTGATTCATACTTGAGTATGTGAATGAATTGTTACTTTAGCATAAGAGATCATATGGCAATATATATATATATGTTGTTGTTCTAAGAATGATCATGATGCCCTCATGTCCGTATTTTATTTTATCGACACCTCTATCTCTAAACATGTGGACTTTTTTTGATTTCGGCTTTCGCTTGAGGACAAGCGATGTCTAAGCTTGGGGGAGTTGATACGTCCATTTTGCATCATGCTTTTATATCGATATTTATTGCATTATGGGCTGTTATTACACATTATGTCACAATACTTATGCCTATTCTCTCTTATTTTACAACGTTTACATGAAGAGGGGGAATACTGGCAGCTGGAATTCTAGGCTGGAAAAGGAGAAAATATTAGAGACCTATTCTTCACATCTCGAAAAGTCCTGAAACTCCACAGGGATTATTTTTAGAATATATAAAAATTATTGGGCGAAAGAAGTACCAGAGGGGGCCCACCCACCGTCCACGAGGGTGGGGGCGTGCCATACCCCCCTGGGCGCGCGCCCCTGCCTCGTGTGCCTCCTGGTGTCCCTCTGATGCCCATCTTTGGCTATATGGAGTCTTTCGTCGAGGAAAAAATCATAAGCAAGCTCATGGGACGAAACTCCGCCGCCACGAGGCGGAACCTTGGCGGAACCAATCTACGGCTCCGGCGGAGCTGTTCTGCCGGGGAAACTTCCCACCGGGAGGGGGAAATCATCACCATCGTCATCACCAATGATCCTCTCATCCGGAGGGGGTTAATCTCCATCAACATCTTCACCAGCACCATCTCATCTCAAACCCTAGTTCATCTCTTGTATCCAATCTTTGTATCCAAACCTCAGATTGGTACCTGTGGGTTGCTAGTAGTGTTGATTACTCCTTGCAGTTGATGCTAGTTGGTTTACTTGGTGGAAGATCATATGTTTAGATCCATTATGCATATTAATACCCCTCTGATTATGAACATGAATATGATTTGTGAGTAGTCACGTTTGTTCCTGAGGACATGGGAGAAGTCTTGCTATAAGTAGTCATGTGAATTTGGTATTCGTTCTATTTTTTGATGAGATGTATGTTGTCATCCCTCTAGTGGTGTCATGTGAACATCGACTACATGACACTTCACCATTGTTTGGGCCTACAGGGAGGCAATGGGAAGTAATAAGTAGATGATGGGTTGCTAGAGTGACAGAAGCTTGAACCCTAGGTTATGTGTTGCTTCATAAGGGGATGATTTGGATCCATGTGTTTCATGCTATGGTTAGGTTCACCTTAATACTTCTGTTGTAGTTGCGGATGCTTGCAATAGGTGTTAATCATAAGTGGGATGCTTGTCCAAGTAAGGGCAGTACCCAAGCACCGGTCCACCCACATATCAAATTATCAAAGTACCAAACGCGAATCATATGAACGTGATGAAAACTAGCTTGACGATAATTCCCATGTGTCCTCGCGAGCGCTTTCCTTTATATAAGAGTTTGTCCAGGATTGTCCTTTTCTACAAAAAGGATTGGTCCATCTTGCTGCACCTTGTTTACTTTTATTACTTGTTACCCGTTACAAATTACCTTATCACAAAACTATCTGTTACCGATAATTTCAGTGTTGCAGAGAATACCTTGCTGAAAACCGCTTATCATTTCCTTTTGCTCCTCGTTGGGTTCGACACTCTTACTTATCGAAAAGGATACAATAGATCGCCTACACTTGTGGGTCATCACTCTGCGCCGTTTTGGGCTATGGAAGATATCAGCCTGCCGAGAAGGTGCTCGGGAAGCCTGGGCCATGGTGAAAACACGGTACACCAAACTTGATCCGAATCATATGGTGCGGGCCAGACCGCGAGGATCCGATGGAGAGGAAATTCCGGTCAGCCTGGTGTATGACCAAGTGAAGATGGCCGCCAAGTTTTCTCAATAGGATTGTAAACTAGACAACCTGTTAGAGGGTCTAGAGGAAGAAGAAATTTTGGAGTCCAAGTAGCAATGTAATTTTATTGACAAACTTGTCTCTAGCCGAATTTGTAAAATGATTGTCATGGCAGACTTTCTGCTTCGACCTCCGAAAACCCTAGGTTTGGAGTGTTTCCGAATACTATGCTATAGGTAAACACCAAACTATGTTCAGAAACCAGGCAGTACGGTCATAGTTGCTTGAACAGACAAGTTGTATTCAGGGAGTTATGTTATATTACATTTGATTGTAAGAAACATCTTCCGGAGAGAATAGTTCCGGTAAGGGTTCCTTTCCATGGGCCAACATGCGTTTTTTTGCGCATACCGATGTTGTGATGCTAAAAATCACAGTACACGTTATAGTCTGGGGGCTTTGTATTGCAACGAGGGCAGATTGTCTTTTGCTCGTCGACCACTTATTCCCTTAAGGGTGCTAGCTTTCGGCTTCACCCATATGAGGTACACGTCCGGATAACTTGGCTGTAACAATCGCAGAGGTGCTCCCTTTATGCCCTAGCCGAACAAGCGGGAACGTAGGGCATAAGCACAGGAGCCAGGCAACCCAGCTTGGCAAAAACTTAAGTCATAAAGGTGCATATAATGGTGAAGAAAAGACATATATGAGTAGACGACACATATATACTGTGAGCTTGATGCTCGAAAAATAATTAGCTTCTTGTGAAAAGAAGCCCCCAGGTATTGTGGGCTATATACATTTAAGGATGTATACCCCTCAGGTGTGCGGTTGATCCGAACATGAGCCAGAAGTCGTATAAAAACAAAAAGAAGAAAAAGAAAAGAAAAGAAAAAGGTAACTGATACGTCTCCAACGTATCTATAATTTTTGATTGTTCCATGCTATATTATATTTTGTTTTGGACATAATTAGGCTTTATTATACACTTTTATATTATTTTGGGACTAACCTATTAACCGGAGGCCCAACCCAGAATTGCTGTTTTTTTCCTACTTTAGGGTTTTGAAGAAAAGGAATATCAAATAGAGTCCAAACGGAATGAAACATTCGGAAACGTGATTTTCGGAACAAACATGATCCATAGGACTTAGACCCTACGTCAAGACATCAACCAGGAGGCCACGAGGTAGGGGGCGCACCTACCCTCCCAGGCGCGCCCTCCACCCTCGTGGGCCCCCTGTTGCTCCACCGACGTACTCCTTCCTCCTATATATACCTACGTACCCCCAAACTACCAGGCACAGATCCAAAACCCTAATTGCACCGCCGTAACTTTCTGTATCCACGAGATCCCATCTTGGGGCCTTTTCCGGAGCTCCGCCGGAGGGGGCATCGATCACGGAGGGCTTCTACATCAATTCCATAGCCTCTCCGATGAAGTGTGAGTAGTTTACTTCACACCTACGGGTCCATAGTTATTAGCTAGATGGCTTCTTCTCTTTTTTTTGGATCTCAATACAAAGTTCTCCCCCTCTCTTGTGGAGATCTATTCGATGTAATCTTCTTTTGCGGTGTGTTTGTTGAGACCGATGAATTGTGGGTTTATGATCAAATTTATCTATGAACAATATTTGAATCTTCTCTAAATTCTTTTATGTATGATTGGTTATCTTTGCAAGTCTCTTCGAATTATCAGTTTGGTTTGGCATACTAGATTGATCTTTCTTACAATGGGAGAAGTGCTTAGCTTTGGGTTCAATCTTGCGGTGTCCTTTCCCAGTGACAGTAGGGGCAGCAAGGCACGTATTGTATTGTTGCCATCGAGGATAACAAGATGGGGTTTATATCATATTGCATGAGTTTATCCCTCTACATCATGTCATCTTGCTTAAAGCGTTACTCTGTTCTCTTGAACTTAATACTCTAGATGCATGCTGGATAGCGGTCGATGTGTGGAGTAATAGTAGTAGATGCAGGCAGGAGTCGGTCTACTTGTCTCGGACGTGATGCCTATATACATGATCATACCTAGATATTCTCATAACTATGCTCAATTCTGTCAATTGATCAACAATAATTTGTTTACCCACCGTGAATACTTATGCTCTCGAGAGAAGCCACTAGTGAAACCTATGGCCCCCGGGTCTATCTTCCATAATATTAATCTTCCAACACTTAGTTATTTCCTTTGCCATTTATTTTACTTTGCATCTTTTATTTCTCTTTATCATAAAAACACCGAATATCTTATCTTATCATATCTATCAGATCTCACTCTCGTAAGTGACCGTGTAGGGATTGACAACCCCTTATCGCGTTGGTTGCGCGGATTTATTTGTTTGTGTTAGTGCGAGGGACTCGTCCGTGGCCTCCTACTGGATTGATACTTTGGTTCTCAAAAACTATGGGAAATACTTACGCTAGTCTGCTGCATCACCCTTTCCTCTTCAAGGGAAAACCAACGCAAGTGCTCAAGAGGTAGCAAGAAGGATTTCTAGCGCCGTTGCCGGGGAGGTCTACGAAAAAGTCAAGATACCAAGTACCCATCACAAATCCTTATCTCCCGCAATACATTATTTTCCATTTGCCTCTCGTTTTCCTCTCCCCCACTTCACCCTTGCCGTTTTATTCGCCCTCTCTCTCCGTCCTCCCTCTCTTTCTCTATTCGCCTCTTTTTGCCCGTTTCTTGTTTGCTTATGTGTCGGATTGCTTGCTTGTCATGATGGCTCAAGATAATACCAAATTATCTGACTTTACCAATACCAACAACAATGATTTTATTAGCACTCCGATTGCTCCTTGCTGAATCTTGTGAAATTAATGCTGCCTTGCTGAATCTTGTCATGAAAGATCCGTTTTCCGGCCTTCCTAGTGAAGATGCCGCTACCCATCTAAATAGCTTCGTTGATTTATGTGATATGCAAAAGAAGAAATATGTGGATAATGATATTGTTAAATTGAAGCTATTTCCGTTTTCGCTTAGAGATCGTGCTAAAGCTTGGTTTTCGTCTGTGCCTAAAAATAGTATTAATTCTTGGAATAAGTGCAAATATGCTTTTATCTCTAAGTATTTTCCTCCTGCTAAGATCATCTCTCTTAGAAACGATATTATGAATTTTAAGCAACTTGATCATGAACATGTTGCACAAGCTTGGGAGAGGATGAAATTAATGATACGTAATTACCATATGCATGGTTTGAATTTGTGGATGATTATACAAAAAATTTATGCCGGATTGAATTTTGCTTCTAGAAATCTTTTAGATTCGGCCGCGGGAGGCACTTTTATGGAAATCACTTTAGGAGAAGCTACTAAACTCCTAGATAATATTATGGTTAATTATTCTCAGTGGCACACCGAAAGATCTACTAATAAGAAAGTGCATGTGATAGAAGAAATTAATGTTTTGAGTGGAAAGATGGATGAACTTATTAAATTATTTGCTAATAAAAGTGTTTCTTATAATACTAATGATATGCCTTTGTCTACTTTTATTGAGAATAATAATGAATCTATGGATGTGAATTTTGTTGGTAGGAATAATTTTGGTAACAACGCATATAGAGGAAACTTTAATCCTGGGCCGTATCCTAGTAATTCCTCATCTAATTATGGTAATTCCTACAACAATTCTTATGGAAATTATAATAAGATTCCCTCTGATTTTGAAACTAATATTAAAGAATTTATTACTTGGCAAAAGAATTTCAATGCTTTGATTTTAGAAAAATTGCTAAAGATTGATGAGTTGGCTAGGAACATTGATAGAATTTCTCTTGATGTTGATTCTTTGAAACTTAGATCTATTCCACCTAAGCATGATATCAATGATTCTATCAAAGCCATGAGAATTTCCATTGATAAGTGCAAAGAAAGAACCGCTAGGATGTGTGCTAAGAAAGATTGCTTTATAAAAGCGTGTTCTTCTAGTTTCCATGAAAATAAAGATGAAGATCTAAAAGTTATTAATGTGTCCCCTATTAAATCTTTGTTTTGCAATATTAATCTTGATAATGATGGGACTGAATATGATCCACCTTTACCTAGAAGGTGTTCCAAAAATTCGGAGTCTTTAGATCTTGATGCTAAAATTATTAAAAGTGGGATTGAAGAAGCCAAAACTCTAAATGTTAATGAACCCCGTATTTTGGATTTCAAGGAATTTAATTATGATAATTTCTCTTTGATAGATTGTATTTCCTTGTTGCATTCTGTGCTAAATTCTCCTCATGCTTATAGTCAAAATAAAGCTTTTACTAAACATATCGTTGATGCTTGGATGCAATCTTATGAAGAAAAACTTGAGTTGGAAGTTTCTATCCCTAGAAAACTTTATGATGAGTGGGAACCTACGATTAAAATTAAAATTAAAGATCATGAATGCTATTCTTTGTGTGATTTGGGTGCTAGTGTTTCCACGATTCCAGAGACTTTGTGTGATTTGCTAGGTTTCCGTGATTTTAATGATTGCTCTTTAAACTTGCACCTTGCGGATTCCACTATTAAGAAAACTATGGGAAGAATTAATGATGTTCTTATTTTTACAAATAGTAATTATTTTCCCGTAGATTTTATTGTTCTTGACATAGATTGCAATCCTTCATGTCCTATTATTCTTGGTAGACCTTTCCTTAGAACGATTGGTGCAATTATTGATATGAAGGAAGGGAATATTAGATTCCAATTTCTGTTATGGAAAGGCATGGAAGACTTACCTAGAAAGAAAATCAAATTACCTTATGAATCTATTATGAGAGCCACTTATGGATTGCCTACCAAAGATGGCAATACCTAGATATATCCTTGCTTTTATGCCTACCTAGGGGCATTAAACGATAGTGCTTGTTGGGAGGCAACCCAATTTTATTTTTATTCCTTGATTTTTGCTCCTGTTTAGTAATAAATAATTTATCTAGCCTCCGTTTTGGTTGTGTTTTTGTGTTTAATTAGTGTTTGTGCCAAGTAGAACCGTTGGAAGACTTGGGGAAAGTCTTTTTAATCTTGCTGTAAAAAACAGAAACTTTAGTGCTCACGAGAACTGCTGCCATTTTTATTTGGAAAGTGCTATTTAGTTAATTATTTTTGCAGATGATTAATAGGTAAATTCCTCACGTCCAGCAATTTATTTTAGAATTTTGGGGGTTCCAGATCTTGCGCTAGCTACAGATTACTACAGACTATTCTTTTTTTGACAGATTCTGTTTTTCGTGTGTTGTTTGCTTATTTTGATGAATCTATGGCTAGTAAAATAGTTTATAAACCCTAGAAGTTGTAATAAAGTATTATTAACACCAATATAAATAAAGAATGGGTTCATTACAGTACCTTCAAGTGGTGTTTTGTTTTCTTTCGCTAACGGAACTCATGAGATTTTCTACTTTAAGTTTTGTGTTGTGAAGTTTTCAAGTTTTGGGCAAAAGATTTGATGGATTATGGAACAAGGAGTGGCAAGAGCCTAAGCTTGGGTATTACCATGGCACCCCAAGATAATCTAAGGACACCTAAAAGCCAAAGCTTGGGGATGCCCCGGAAGGCATCCCCTCTTTCGTCTACTTCTATCGGTAACTTTACTTGGAGCTATATTTTTATTTACCACTTGATATGTGTTTTGCTTGGAGCGTCTTGTATTATTTGAGTCTTTATTTGTTAGTTTTCCACAATCATCCTTGCTGCACACACCTTTTGAGAGCGACACGCATGATTCGAAAATTGTTAGAATACTCTATGTGCTTCACTTATATCCTTTGAGTTATATAGTTTTGCTCTAGTGCTTCACTTATATCTTTTAGAGCACGTCGGTGGATATGTTTTATAGAAACTATTGTTCTCTCATGCTTCACTTAGATTATTTTGAGAGTCCTACAAAACAGCATGGTAACTTGTTTTAATTATGTTAGGCATTCAAGATTAATAATAAAAATTTCTTATGAGTGTGTTAAATACTAAGAGAAGTTTGATACTTGATAATTGTTTTGAGATATGGAGATGGTGATATTAGAGTCATTCTAGTGGAGTAGTTGTGAATTTGAGGAATACTTGTGTTGAAGTTTGTGATTCCCGTAGCATGCATGTATGGTGAACCGTTATGTGATGGAAGTCGGAGCATGATTTATTTATTGATTGTCTTCCTTATGAGTGGCGGTCGGGGATGAGCGATGGTCTTTTCCTACCAATCTATCCCCCTAGGAGCATGCGCGTAATATACTTTGCTTTGATAACTTGTAGATTTTTGCAATAAGTATATGAGTTCTTTATGACTAAGGTTGAGTCCATGGATCATACGCACTTTTCCTCCTTCCACCATTGTTAGCCTCTCTAATACCGCACACCTTTTGCCGGTATCATACACCACCCATATACCTTCCTCAAAACAGCCACCATACCTACCTATCATGGCATTTCCATAGCCATTCCGAGATATATTGCCATGCAACTTTCCACCGTTCCATTTACTATGACACGCTCCATCATTGTCATATTGCTTCGCATGATCATGTAGTTGACATTGTATTTGTGGCAAAGCCACCGTTCATAATTCTTTCATACATGTCACTCTTGATTCATTGCATATCCCGGTACACCGCCGGAGGCATTCACATAGAGTGATATTTTGTTCTAAGTATTGAGTTGTAATTGTTGAGTTGTAAGAAAATAAAAGTGTGATGATCATCATTTTTAGAGCATTGTCCCAAGTGAGGAAAGGATGATGGAGACTATGATTCCCCCACAAGTCGGGATGAGACTCCGGACGAAAAAAAGAGGCCATAAAAAGGCCCAAATAAAAAAAATGAGAGAAAAAAGAGAGAAGGGACAATGCTACTATCCTTTTACCACACTTGTGCTTCAAAGTAGCACCATGATCTTCATAATAGAGAGTCTCCTATGTTATCACTTTCATATACTAGTGGGAATTTGTCATTATAGAACTTGGCTTGTATATTCCAATGATGGTCTTCCTCAAAATGCCCTAGGTCTTCGTTAGCAAGCGAGTTGGATGCACACCCACTTAGTTCCTTTTGTTGAGCTTTCATATACTTATAGCTCTAGTGCATCCGTTGCATGGCAATCCCTACTCACTCACATTGATATCTATTGATGGGCATCTCCATAGCCCGTTGATACGCCTAGTTGATGTGAGACTATCTCCCCCTTTTTTGTCTCCTCCACAACCACCATTCTATTCCACCTAAAGTGCTATCTCCATGGCTCACGCTCATGTATTGTGTGAAGATTGAAAAAGTTTGAGAACACCAAAAGTATGAAACAATTGCTTGGCTTGTCATCGGGGTTGTGCATGATTTAAATAATTTGTGTGGTGAAGATAGAGAATAGCCAGACTATATGATTTCGTAGGGATAACTTTCTTTGGCCATGTTATTTTGAAGAGACATAATTGCGTAGTTAGTATGCTTGAAGTATTATTATTTCTATGTCAATATTGAACTTTTATCTTGAATCTTTTGGATCTGAATATTCATACCACAATTAAGAAGAATTACATTGAAAATATGCCAAGTAGCATTCCACATCAAAAATTCTGTTTTTATCATTTACCTACTCGAGGACGAGCAGGAATTAACCTTGGGGATGCTTGATACGTCTCCAACGTATCTATAATTTTTGATTGTTCCATGCTATATTATATTCTGTTTTGGACATTATTGGGCTTTATTATACACTTTTATATTATTTTTGGGACTAACCTATTAACCGGAGGCCCAGCCCAGAATTACTGTTTTTTTGCCTATTATAGGGTTTCGAAGAAAAGGAATATCAAACAGAGTCCAAACGGAATGAAACATTCGGGAATGTGATTTTTGGAACGAACATGATCCAGAGGACTTGGACCCTACGCCAAGACATCAACCAGGAGGCCACGAGATAGGGGGAGCACCTACCCTCCCAGGCGCGCCCTCCACCCTCGTGGGCCCCCTGTTGCTCCACCGACGTACACCTTCCTCCTATATATACCTACGTACCCCCAAACTACCAGACACGGAGCCAAAACCCTAATTGCACCGCCGTAACTTTCTGTATCCACGAGATCCCATCTTGGGCCTTTTCCGGAGCTCCGCCGGAGGGGGTATCGATCACGGAGGGCTTCTACATCAATTCCATAGCCTCTCCGATGAAATGTGAGTAGTTTACTTCAGACCTACGGGTCCATAGTTATTAGCTAGATGGCTTCTTCTCTTTTTTTGGATCTCAATACAAAGTTCTCCCCCTCTCTTGTGGAGATCTATTCGATGTAATCTTCTTTTGCGGTGTGTTTGTTGAGACCGATGAATTGTGGGTTTATGATCAAGTTCATCTATGAACAATATTTGAATCTTCTCTGAATTCTTTTATGTATGATTGGTTATCTTTGCAAGTCTCTTCGAATTATCAGTTTGGTTTGGCGTACTAGATTGATCTTTCTTGCAATGGGAGAAGTGCTTAGCTTTGGGTTCAATCTAGCGGTGTCCTTTCCCAGTGACAGTAGGGGCAGTAAGGCACGTATTGTATTGTTGCCATCGAGGATAACAAGATGGGGTTTATATCATATTGCATGAGTTTATCCCTCTACATCATGTCATCTTGCTTAAAGCATTACTCTGTGCTCTTGAACTTAATACTCTAGATGCATGCTGGATAGCGGTCGATGTGTGGAGTAATAGTAGTAGATGCAGGCAGGAGTCGGTCTACTTGTCTCGGACGTGATGCCTATATACATGATCATACCTAGATATTCTCATAACTATGCTCAATTCTGTCAATTGATCAACAGTAATTTGTTTACCCACCGTGAGTACTTATGCTCTCGAGAGAAGCCACTAGTGAAACCTATGGCCCCCGGGTCTATCTTCCAACACTTAGTTATTTCCTTTTCCATTTATTTTACTTTGCATCTTTTATTTCTCTTTATCATAAAAACACCAAAATATTATTTTATCATATCCATCGGATCTCACTCTCGTAGGTGAACGTGTAGGGATTGACAACCCCTTATCGCGTTGGTTGCGAGGATTTATTTGTTTGTGTAGGTGCGAGGGACTTGTGCGTGGCCTCCTACTAGATTGATACCTTGGTTCTCAAAAACTGAGGGAAATACTTACGCTACTCTGTTGCATCACCCTTTCGTCTTCAAGGGAAAACCAACGCAAGTGCTCAAGAGGTAGCAGTAACGAACAGTGAGTTCGGACTTAGGCGTAGAATCTTCAGAGTCTGGCAGCGTTCCATGGGTTCGGCTCTAAGTGATTGTCCGATGCATTACGAAGGCAATAGGCTCCTCCAGTGAGAACTTCATCTATAATGAAGGGACCCTCCCATTTGGACTTCAGCTTGTCCTTTTTCTTCTCTGGTAGGCATAGAACGAGTTCACCGACATTGTAAGTCTTGGCCCGCACTTCTCTGCTTTGGTATCTTCGAGCCTGTTGTTGGTAGAATGCTGAGTGAGCTTTTGTGACATCGCGCTCCTCCTCCAGGACATCTAGGTCATCTTGCCGATCGAGCTCGGCTTCTTTATCCTCGTACATGCGGACTCGAGGTGAGTCGTGGATAATATCGCAGGGCAAGACGACCTCTGCGCTGTACACCATGAAGAAAGGTGTGTATCCGGTCGTGCTATTGGGCGTGGTCCACAAACCCCAGAGTACGGAGTCGAGCTGCTCAACCCAGTGTTTCTCTGACTCCTGTAAGGATCACACTAGTCTGGGTTTAATGCCGCTCAATATCAGGCCATTAGCCCATTCGACTTGACCGTTTGTTTGAGGGTGATATACGGAGGCATAATCGAGCTTGATGCCAAGATTAGCGCACCAGTTTTTTACTTCGTCGGCTGTGAAGTTTGTGCCGTTATCGGTGATGATGCTGTGTGGGACACCATAACGGTGTACGACACCTGATATGAAATCTATCACTGGTCCGGCTTCAGCCATTTTAACTGGCTTGGCCTTTATCCACTTGGTGAATTTATCCACCATGACCAACAGATATTTTTTATTATGGCTTCCCCCTTTAAGGGGTCAGACCATGTCAAGCCCCCAGACCTCAAAGGGCCAAGTAATGGGGATTGTTTGTAGGGCGGTAGGCGACATATGGCTTTGATTGGCGAAAAGCTGGCATCCTACACAAGCTGGATGAGGTCTTGCGCATCTGCTCGGGCCGTAGGCCAGAAAAATCCAGTTTGGAAGGCTTTACTTACAAGGGCCCGAGCTGCGGCATGATGACCGCCAAGACCAGCATGGATTTTGGCCAAGAGCTGTCGCCCCTCTTCTTCGGATATACACCTTTGAAGGACTCCGGTAGTACTTTTCTTGTAGAGCTCTCCTTCATGAACCTTGTAGGCTTTTGAGCATCGGACGATGGATCGAGCCTCATTCTGGTCCTCGGGGAGCTCTCGCCTATTGAGGTAGGCCAGGAAGGGTTCGGTCCATGGGGCGATTACCGCCATGATTACATGAGCTGATGGCGTTGGTTCGGTGGCCGAGCCCCCGATGATATCGGGATTGTATTCAGAATTCGGGGGTGTGATCGGATCCGGATTGATGTTGCTCCTCTCGCCATGCCATACCATGGATGGCTTGAAGAGACTTTCCATGAATGTGTTAGGTGGGACAGGGTCACGCTTAGCCCCCATGCGAGCAAGGATGTCCGCTGCCTGATTGCTCTCTCGGGCCACGTGATGAAACTCAAGCCCCTCGAACCGAGCTAATATTTTGAGTACGGCGTTGCGGTAAGCCACCATCTTCAGATCTTTGGCATCAAAATCTCTGTTTATTTGGGATATTGTAAGGTTTAAATCCATGCGCACCTCGAGGCGTTGTATGCCCATAGAGACAGCCATCTGAAGATCATGCAATAAGGCCTCGTATTTGGCTGCATTATTAGAGTCTGTATACAGTATTTGGGACACATAACAGATTGTATCTCCTGTGGGGGATGTTAGGACGACGCCGGCCCCAAGTCCGGCTAGCATTTTAGAGCCATCGAAGTGCATCACCCAGTTGGCATACGTGTCATACTCTTTAGGGAGTTCAGCCTCTGCCCATTCGGCGACGAAGTCAGCCAACACCTGAGATTTAATGGCTCGGCGTGGTTTGTACGTTATTTCAAATGGTAAGAGCTCAATGGCCCATTTGGCAATCCGACCGGTGGCGTCTCATTTGTTTATAATATCATTGAGTGGTACTTCTGAAGCCACCGTGATTGAGCACTCTTGAAAGTAGTGTCGCAGCTTGCGGGATGCCATAAAGACCGCATATGCTATCTTCTGATAATGCGGGTATCGAGATTTGCATGGTGTAAGGACCATCGATACATAGTATACTGGTTTTTGGAGTGTGAATTTATGGCCCTCTTCTTCTCGTTCGATGACGAGCACCGCACTCACCACCTGGTGGGTTGTAGATATGTAAAGCAACATCGGCTCGCCGACGTTTGGTGCGGCCAGGATTGGATTGCTAGCTAGCAAAGTTTTGATTTGGTCCAGTACGACTGCTGCAGCGTCCATCCACATGAAGTGGTCAGTGCGTCGGAGCAGGCGATACAATGGCAATGCCTTTTCTCCTAATCTGGAGATAAAATGGCTCAAAACTGCTACGCACCCGGCTAGTTTTTGGACCTGTTTGAGGTCAGTTGGTGTTGCCAATTGTGATAGGGCCCAGATTTTGGCTGGGTTTGCTTCAATTCCTCTATTGGATACAATGAATCCGAGCAGTTTGCCGGTGGGAACGCTGAAAACGCACTTTTCCGGATTGAGCCGTATATCATATGTTCGGAGGTTGTCGAATGTAAGGCGTAAGTCATCACCAATGATTCAACATGCTTGGTTTTGATGACTACATCATCTACATATGCCTCTGCAGTCTTGCTGGTTTTCTTTTTCCAAGCACGTTTGAATCATGCATTGGTAAGCGGCGCCGGCGTTCTTGAGCCCAAAAGGCATAGTGTTGAACCAGAAAGGCTGATACGTCTCCAACGTATCTATAATTTTTGATTGTTCCATGCTATTATATTATCAACATTGGATGTTTTATATGCATTTACATGCTATTTTATATGATTTTTGGGACTACCCTATTAACCTAGAGCCCAGTGCCAGTTTCTGTTTTTTCCTTGTTTTTGAGTATTGCAGAAAAGGAAAACCAAATGGAGTCCAATTGACCTGAAATTTCATGGAGATCATTTTTGGACCAGAAGAATCCCACGGGGTACCGGAGATGGGCCACAAGAGTCCCGAGGCCACCACGAGGGTGGGGGCACGCCCTACCCCCTTGGGCACGCCCCTACCTCGTGGCCGCCTCAGGGACCCCCCTGACTTGTTCCCGACTCCAACACCTCTTATATAAACCCAAACTTCCAAAAAGAAACCTAGATCGGGAGTTCTGCCACCAGAAGCCTCCGTAGCCACTGAAAACCAATCTAGACCCATTTCGGCACCCTGCCGGAGGGGGGGAATCTCTCTCCGGTGGCCATCTTCATCATCCCGGCGCTCTCCATGACAAGGAGGGAGTAGTTCACCCTCGGGGGTGAGGGTATGTACCAGTATCTATGTGTTTGATCTCTCTCTCTCGTGTTCTCGATTCGGAACGATCTTGATGTATCGCGAGCTTTGCTATTATAGTTGGATCTTATGATGTTTCTCCCCCTCTAATCTCTTGTAATGGACTGAGTTTTCCCTTAGAAGTTAACTTATAGGATTGAGTCTTTAAGGATTTGAGAACACTTTATGTATGTCTTTCATGTGCTTATCTGTGGTGATAATAGGATATCACGTGATCCACTTGATGTATGTTTTGCTGATCAACTTGCGAGTTCCGTGACCTCGGTAACTTATGCATAGGGGTTGGCACACATTTTCGTCTTGCCTCTCTGGTAGAAACTCTGGGGAACTCTTTGAAGTTCTTTGTGTTGGTTGAATAGATGAATATGAGATTGTGTGATGCATATCGTATAATCATACCCATGGATACTTGAGGTGACATTGGAGTATCTAGGTGACATTAGGGTTTTGGTTGATTTGTGTCTTAAGATTGAACAGAAAGAATAGCTTCGTGTTATTTTACAACGGACTCTTGAATAGATCGATCAGAGACAATAACTTTGAGGTGGTTTCGTACCCTACAGTAATCTCTTCGTTTGTTCTCAACTATTAGTGACTTTGGAGTGACTCTTTATTGCATGTTGAGGGATAGTTATATGATCCAATTATGTTATTATTGTTGAGAGAACTTGCACTAGTGAAAGTACGAACCCTAGGCCTTGTTTCCTAGCATTGCAATACCGTTTACGCTTACTTTTACCACTTGCTACCTTGTGCTACCTCTTGAGCATGCGTTGGTTTTCCCTTGAAGAGGAAAGGGTGATGCAGCAAAGCAGCGTAAGTATTTCCCTCAGTTTTTGAGAACCAAGGTATCAATCTAGTACGAGACCACGCGCGAGTCACCTCGTACCTACACAAACAAATAAGGACCTCGCAACCAACGCGATAAAGGGGTTGTCAATCCCTTCACGACCACTTGCAAGATTGAGATCTAATAGAGATGATAATAATAAGATAAATATTTTTGGTATTTTTATGATATAAATTGAAAGAAAAGATTGCAGAATAAAATAGTTTGGACAATAGACCCGGGGGCCATAGGTTTCACTAGTGGCTTCTCTCAATATAGCATAAGTATTATGGTGGGTGAACAAATTACTGTCGAGCAATTGATAGAATTGAGCATAGTTATGAGAATATCTAGGTATGATCATGTATATAGGCATCACGTCCGTGACAAGTAGACCGACTCCTGCCTGCATCTACTACTATTACTCCACACATCGACCGCTATCCAGCATGCATCTAGAGTATTAAGTTCATAAGAACAGAGTAACGCTTTAAGCAAGATGGCATGATGTAGAGGGATAAACTCATGCAATATGATATAAACCCCATCTTGTTATCCTCGATGGCAATAATACAATACGTGTCGTTTCCCTTACTGTCACCGGGATCGAGCACCGCAAGATTGAACCCAAAGCTAAGCACTTCTCCCATTGCAAGAAAGATCAATCTAGTAGGCCAAAACAAACTGAAAATTCGAAGAGACTTGCAAAGATAACCAATCATACATAAAAGAATTCAGAGAAGATTCAAATATTGTTCATAGCTAATCTGGATCATAAACCCACAATTCATCGGATCTCAACACACACACCGCCAAAGAAGATTATATCGAATAGATCTCCAAGAGAATCGAGGAGAACTTTGTACTGAGATCCAAAGAGAGAGAAGAATCCATCTAGGTAATAACTATGGACCCGAAGGTCTGAGGTAAACTACTCACACATCATCGGAGGGGCCATGGAGTTGATGTAGAGGCCCTTGTGATAAATGCCCCCTCCGGTGGAGCTCCGGAAAAAGCCCCAAGATGGGATATCTTGGGTACAGAAGGTTGCGGCGGTGGAATTAGGTTTTCGTGGTGCTCCCCGATGTTTTTAGGGTATGGAGGTATATATAGGAGGAAGAAGTGGGTCGCTGGAGCCACGAGGGGCCCACGAGGGTGGAGGGCGCGCCCAGGGGGTAGGCGCTCCCCCTAATACGTCTCCAACGTATCTATAATTTTTGATTGTTCCATGCTATATTATATCCTGTTTTGGACATTATTGGGCTTTATTATACAATTTTATATTATTTTTGGGACTAACCTATTAACCGGAGGCCCAACCCAGAATTGCTGTTTTTTTGCCTATTTTAGGGTTTCGCAGAAAAAGAATATCAAACGGAGTCCAAACGGAATGAAACCTTTGGGAACATGATTTTCGGAACGAACATGATCCAGAGGACTTGGACCCTACGTCAAGCAACCAACGAGGAAGGTACGAGGTAGGGGGCGTGCCTACCCCCTCCCAGGCGCGCCCTCCACCCTCGTGGGGCCCACGTTACTCCACCGACGTACTCCTTCCTCCTATATATACCTACGTACCCCCAAACTACCAGATACGGAGCCAAAACCCTAATTCCACCGCTGTAACTTTCTGTATCCACGAGATCCCATCTTGGGGCCTTTTCCAGAGCTCCGTCGGAGGGGGTATCGATCACGGAGGGCTTCTACATCAACACCATAGCCTCTCCGATGAAGTGTGAGTAGTTTACTTCAGACCTACGGGTACATAGTTATTAGCTAGATGGCTTCTTCTCTCTTTTTGGATCTCAATACAAAGCCCCCCCCCTCTCTTGTGGAGATCTATTCGATGTAATCTTCTTTTGCGGTATGTTTGTTGAGACCGGTGAATTTTGGGTTTAGGATCAAGTTTATATATGAACAATATTTAAATCTTCTCTGAATTCTTTTATGTATGATTTGTTATCTTTGCAAGTCTCTTTGAATTATCGGTTTGTTTTGGCCTACTAGATTGATCTTCCTTGCAATGGGAGAAGTGCTTAGCTTTGGGTTCAATCTTGTGGTGTCCTTTCCCAATGACAGTAGGGGCAGCAAGGCACGTATTGTATTGTTGCCATCAAGGATAACAAGATGGTGTTTATATCATATTGCATGAGTTTATCCCTCTACACCATGTCATCTTGCTTAAAGAATTACTCTGTTCTCTTGAACTTAATACTCTAGATGCATGCTGGATAGCGGTCGATGTGTGGAGTAATAGTAGTAGATGCAGGCAGGAGTCGGTCTACTTGTCTCGGACGTGATGCCTATATACATGATCATACCTAGATATTCTCTTAACTATGCTCAATTCTGTCAATTGCTCAACAGTAATTTGTTCACCCACCATAATACTTATGCTCTCGAGAGAAGCCTCTAGTGAAACCTATGGCCGCCGGGTCTATTTTCCATAATATTAATCTTCCAATACTTAGTTATTTCCTTTTCCATTTATTTTACTTGTATCTTTATTTCTCTTTATCATAAAAATACCAAAAATATTATCTTATCATATCTATAAGATCTCACTCTCGTACGTGACCGCGAAGGGATTGACAACCCCTTTATCGCGTTGGTTGCGAGGAGTTTATTTGTTTGTGTAAGTGCGAGGGACTCGTGTGTGGCCTCCTACTAGATTGATACCTTGGTTCTAAAAAACTGAGGGAAATACTTACGCTGCTTTACTGCATCACCCATTCCTCTTCAAGGGAAAACCAATGCAGTGCTCACGAGGTAGCACCCCCTGCCTCATGGCCTCCTCGTTGGTTGCTTGACGTCCACTCCAAGTCCTCTGGATCACGTTTGTTCCAAAAATCACACTCCCGAAGGTTTCATTCCGTTTGGACTCCGTTTGATATTCTTTTTTTGTGAAACACTGAAATAGGCAAGAAGAACAGCAATTTGGGCTGGGCCTCCGGTTAATAGGTTAGTCCCAAAAATAATATAAAAGTGTATAAATAAGCCATTAAACATCCAAAACTGAATATATAGTAGCATGGAGCAATCAAAAATTATAGATACGTTGGAGACGTATCAAGCATCTCCAAGCTTAATTCATGCTCGTCCTCTAGTAGGTAAATGACAAAAACAGAATTTTTGATGTGGAATGCTTCCTAACATATTTCTCAATGTAATTTTCTTTACTGTGGCATGAATGTTCAGATCCGAAAGATTCAAGATAAAAGTTTAATATTGACATAAAAATAATAATACTTCAAGCATACTAACTATGCAATCATGTCTTCTCAAAATAACATGGCAAAAGAAAGTTCATCCCTACAAAATCATATAGTTTGGTCATGCTCCATTTTCGTCACACAAGAATGCTCTCATCATGCACAACCCCGATGACAAGCCAAGCAATTGTTTCATACTTTACTAATCTCAAACTTTTTCAACTTTCACGTAATACATGAGCGTGAGCCATGGATATAGCACTATGTGTGGAATAGAATATAATGAAGGGGGTTATGTGGAGAAGGCAAAAAGGAGAAAGTCTCACATTGATGCGGCTAATCAATGGGCTAGGGAGATGCCCATCAATTGATGTCAATGCAAGGAGTAGGGATTGGCATGCAACGGATGCACTAGAGCTATAAATGTATGAAAGCTCAACAAAAGAAACTAAGTGGGTGTGCATCCAACTTGCTTGCTCACGAATACCTAGGCACTTCAGGAGGCCCATTGTTGGAATATACAAGCCAAGTTCTATAATGAAAAATTCTCACTAGTATATGAAAATGACAAAACAAGAGACTCTCTATCATAAAGATCATGGTGCTACTTTGAAGCACAAGTGTGGAAAAAAAGGATGGTAGCATTGCCCCTTTTTATTTATATATTTTTTGGGCCTTCTTTTTTTATTTGACCTTTCTCGTTTTTTCTGGGACAATGCTCTATTAATGATGATCATCACACTTTTATTTATTTACAACTCAATGATTACAACTCGATACTAGAACAAGATATGACTCTATATGAATGCCTCCGGCGGTGTACCGGGATGTCCGATGACTCATGAGTGACATGTCTGAAAGAATTATGAACGGTGGCTTTGCCACAAATACGATGTCAACTACATGATCATGCAAGGCAATATGACAATGATGATGCGTGTCATAATAAACGGAACGGTGGAAAGTTGCATGGCAATATATCTCGGAATGGCTATGGAAATGCCATAATAGGTAGGTATGGTGGCTGTTTTGAGGAAGATATAAGGAGGTTTATGTGTGATAGAGCGTATCGTATCACGGGTTTTGGATGCACTGGCGAAGTTTGCACCAACTCTCAAGGTGAGAAAGGGCAATGTACAGTACCGAAGAGGCTAGCAATGATGGAAGGGTGAGAGTGCGTATAATCCATGGACTCAACATTAGTCATAAAGAACTCGCATACTTATTGCAAAAATCTACAAGTCATCAAAAACCAAGTATTACGCACATGCTCCTAGGGGGATAGATTGGTAGGAAAAGACCATCGCTCGTCCCCGACCGCCACTCATAAGGAAGACAATCAAATAACACCTCATGTTTCAAATTTGTTACACAACGTTTACCATACGTGCATGCTACGGGACTTGCAAACTTCAACACAAGTATTTCTCAAATTCACAACTACTCAACTAGCACAACTTTAATATCACTATGTCCATATCTCAAAACAACCATCAAGTATCAAACTTCTCTTAGTATTCAATGCACTTATATGAAATAACATAGTATCACAGGGAAATTACCATGCTGTTCTAAATGACTCTCTAAATAATATAAGTGAAGCATGCGAGATCAATTATTTCTATAAAATTAAACCACCACCGTGCTCTAAAAGATATAAGTGAAGCACTAGAGCAAAAACTATATAGCTCAAAAGATATAACTGAAGCACATAGAGTATTCTAATAAATTCCGATTCATGTGTGTCTCTCTCAAAAGATGTGTACAGCAAGGATGATTGTGGTAAACTAAAAAGCAAAGACTCAAATCATACAAGATGCTCCAAGCAAAACACATACCATGTGGTGAATAAAAATATAGCTCCAAGTAAAGTTACCGATAGACGAAGACAAAAGAGGGGATGCCTTCCGGGGCATCCCCAAGCTTAGGCTTTTTGGTGTCCTTTGATTTTAACTTGGAGTGCCTTGGTCATCCCCAAGCTTAGGTTCTTTCCACTCCTTGTACCATAATCCATCAAATCCTTACCCAAAACATGAAAACTTCACAACAGAAAACTTAACAGAAAATCTCGTGAGCTCCGTTAGCGAAAGAAAACAAAACACCACTTCAAGGTACTGTAATGAACTCATTCTTTATTTATATTGGTGTTAAACCTAATGTATTCCAACTTCTATATGGTTTATAAACTCCATTACTAGCCATATATTTTTCAAAATAAGCAAATAACACACGAAAAACAGAATCTGTCAAAAACAGAACTGTCTGTAGTAATCTTTAACTAACGCAAACTTCTGTAACCCCAAAAATTATAAAATAAATTTATGGACGTGATTAATTTATCTATTAATAATCTGAAAAAATAATTAACTAAATATCACTCTCCAATAAAAAATGGCAGCAATTCTCGTGAGCGCTAAAGTTTCTGTTTTTTACAGCAAGATCAAAAGGACTTTCCCCAAGTCTTCCCAACAGTTCTACATGGCAAAAACACTAATTAAACACAAAAAACACAACCAAAGCAGAGGCTAGATAAATTATTTATTACTAAACAGTAATAAAAAGCAATGAATAAAAATAAAATTGGGTTGCCTCCCAACAAACGCTATCGTTTAACGCCCCTAGCTAGGCATAAAAGCGAAGATAGATCTAGGTATTGCCATCTTTGGTAGGAAATACATAGGTGGCTCTCATAATAGATTCATATGGTAATTTAATTTTATTCATAGGGAGTGTTCCATGCCTTTCCTTAAAGGAAATTGGAATCTAATATTCCCTTCCTTCATATCAATAATTGCACCAATCATTCTAAGGAAAGGTCTACCAAGAATAATAGGACATGAAGGATTGCAATCTACATCAAGAACAATGAAATCTACGGGCACATAATTCCTATTTTCAACAATAAGAACATCATTAATTCTTCCCATAGGTTTCTTAATAGTGGAATCCTCAAGGTGCAAGTTTAAAGAACATTCATCAAATTCACGGAAACCTAGCAAATCACACAAAGTTTTTGGGATCGTGGAAACACTAGCACCCAAATCACACAAAGCATAGCATTCATGATATTTAATTTTTATTTTAATTGTAGGTTCCCCCTCATCATAAAGTTTTATAGGGATAGAAACTTCCAACTCAAGTTTTTCTTCATAAGATTGCATCAAAGCATCAACGATATGTTTAGTAAAAGCTTTATTTTGACTATAAGCATGAGAATAATTTAGCACGGATTGCAACAAGGAAATACAATATATCAAAGAGCAATTATGATAATTAAATTCCTTGAAATCCAAGGTAGTGGGTTCGTTGCTATCTAAAGTTTTGACCTCTCCAATCCCACTTTTATCAATTTTTGCAACAAGATCTGAAAACTCCGAATTTTTGGGACGCCTTCTAACTAAAGTTGACTCATATCCAATCCCATAATTATCAAGATTAATATTGCAAAACAAGGATTTAATAGGGGAAACATCAATCACTTTTAGATCTTTCTTAGCACGCATCCTAGCGGTTCTTTCTTTGCACTCATCAATGGAAATTCTCATGGCTTTGAGAGACTCATTGATATCATGCTTAGGTGGAATAGACTTAAGTTTCAAAGAATCGACATCAAGAGAAATTATATCCACGTTTCTAGCCAACTCATCAATCTTAAGCAATTTTTCTTCAATCAAAGCATTGAAACTCTTTTGAAAACTAATAAATTCTTTAATACTAGATTCAAAATCAGAGGGCATCTTATTATAATTTCCATAAAAATTGTTGTAGGAATTACCATAACTATTAGAGGGATTACTAGGAAACGGCCTATAATTAAAATTACCTCTATACGCGTTGTTACCAAAATTGTTCCTACCAACAAAATTCACATCCATAGATTCATTATTATTCTCAATCAAAGTAGACAAAGGCATATCATTAGGATCAGTATAAACACTCTTATTAGCAAACAATTTCATAAGTTCATCCATCTTTCCACTCAGAACATTAATCTCTTCAATCGCATGGACTTTTTTACTAGTATATCTTTCGGTGTTCCATTGAGAATAATTAACCATAATATTATCTAGGATTTTAGTAGCTTCTCCTAAATTGATTTCCATAAAAGTGCCTCCTGCGGCCGAATCTAAAAGATTTCTAGAAGCAAAATTCAATCCGGCATACATTTTTTGTATAATCATCCATAAATTCAATCCATGTGTAGGGCAATCACGTATCATTAATTTCATCCTCTCCCAAGATTGTGCAACATGTTCATGATCAAGTTTCTTAAAATTCATAATATCGTTTCTAAGAGAGATGATCTTAGTGGGAGGAAAATACTTAGAGATAAAAGCATCTTTGCACTTATTCCATGAATCAATACTATTTTTAGGCAAAGACGAAAACCAAGCTTTAGCACGATCTCTAAGCGAAAACGGAAATAGATTAAGTTTAACAATATCATTATCCACACCTTCCTTCTTTTGCATATCACACAAATCAACAAAGTTGTTTAGATGGGTAGCGGCATCTTCACTAGGAAGGCCAGAAAACGGATCTTTCATGACAAGATTCAACAAAGCAGTATTAATTTCACAAGATTCAGCATCGGTAAGAGGAGCAATTGGAGTGCTAATAAAATCATTATTGTTGGTATTGGTAAAGTCACACAATTTGGTATTATCTTGAGCCATCGTGACAAGCAATCCAACACTCAAGCAAATAAGCGAAGAAAAAGTGAACGGAAAGAGAGGGCGAAAGGAAAAGAGGGCGAATAAAACTCAAGGGTGAAGTGGGGGAGAGGAAAACAAGAGGCAAATGGCAAATAATGTAATGCGAAGGATAAGAGTTGTGACGGGTACTTGGTATGTCATGACTTGGCGTGGATCTCCCCGGCAACGGCGCCAGAAATCCTTCTTGCTACCTCTTGAGCATGTGTTGGTTTTCCCTTGAAGAGGAAAGGGTGATGCAGCAAAGCAGCGTAAGTATTTCCCTCAGTTTTTGAGAACCAAGGTATCAATCCAGTAGGAGACCATGCGCGAGTGACCTCGTACCTACACAAACAAATAAGAACCTCGCAACCAACGCGATAAAGGGGTTGTCAATCCCTTCATGGCCACTTGCAAGAGTGAGATCTGATAGAGATGATGATGATGATGATAATAATAATAAGATAAATATTTTTGGTATTTTATGATATAAATTGAAAGTAAAGATTGCAGAATAAAATAGTTTGGAAACTTATATGATGGAGAATAGACCCGGGGGCCATAGATTTCACTAGTGGCTTCTCTCAAGATAGCATAAGTATTATGGTGGGTGAATAAATTACTGTCGAGCAATTGATAGAATTGATCATAGTTATGAGAATATCTAGGTATGATCATGTATATAGGCATCACGTTCGTGACAAGTAGACCGACTCCTGCCTGCATCTACTACTATTACTCCACACATCGACCGCTATCCAGCATGCATCTAGAGTATTAAGTTCATAAGAACATAGTAATGCTTTAAGAAAGATGACATGATGTAGAGGGATAAACTCATGAAATATAATATAAACCCCATATTTTTATCCTCGATGGCAACAATACAATACGTGCCGTTTCCCTTACTGTCACTGGGATCGAGCACCGCAAGATTGAACCCAAAGCTAAGCACTTCTCCCATTGTAAGAAAGATCAATATAGTAGGCCAAACCAAACTGAAAATTCGAAGAGATTTGCAAAGATAACCAATCGTACATAAAAGAATTCAGAGAAGATTCAAATATTGTTCATAGATAATCTTGATCATAAACCCACAATTCATCGGATCTCGACAAACACACCGCAAAATAAGATTACATCGAATAGATGTCCAAGAGAATCGAGGAGAACTTTGTATTGAGATCCAAAGAGAGAGAAGAAGCCATATAGCTAATAACTATTGACCCGAAGGTCTGAGGTAAAGTACTCACACATCATCGGAGGGGCCATGGAGTTGATGTAGAGGCCCTCCGTGATCAATGCTCCCTCCGGCGCAGCTCTAGAAAAAGCCCCAAGATGGGATCTCTTGGGTACAGAAGGTTGCGGCGGTGGAATTAGGTTTTCGTGGTGCTCCCCGATGTTTTCAGGGTACGTAGGTATATATAGGAGGAAGAAGTAGGCCGGTGGAGCCACGAGGGGCCCACGAGGGTGGAGGGCGCACCCAGGGGGGTAGGCGCGCCCCCTGCCTTGTGGCCTCCTCGTTGGTTGCTTGACGTCCACTCCAAGTCCTCTGGATCACGTTTGTTCCAAAAACCACGCTCCCGAAGGTTTCATTCCTTTTGGACTCTGTTTGATATTCTTTTTCTGTGAAACACTGAAATAGGCAAAAAACATCAATTTGGGCTGGGCCTCCGGTTAATAGGTTAATCCCAAAATTAATATAAAAGTGTATAAATAAGCCCATTAAACATAAAAAAGAATATATAGTAGCATGGAGCAATCAAAAATTCTAGATACGTTGGAGACGTATCACCTTGCTCTTTTTATATTTTCAGATTACAAAAACATATATCTACCATCCATATTACACTTGTATTACCATATCTTCGCTGAACTAGTGCACCTATACAATTTACCATTGTATTAGGTGTGTTGGGGACACAAGAGACTCTTCGCTATTTGGTTGCAGGGTTGTTTGAGAGAGACCATCTTCATCCTACGCCTCCCACGGATTGATAAACCTTAGGTCATCCACTTGAGGGAAATTGCTACTGTCCTACAAACATTTGCACTTGGAGGCCCAACAACGTCTACAAGAAGAAGGTTGTGTAGTAGACATCAAGCTCTTTTCTGGCGCCGTTGCCGGGGAGGTTAGCGCTTGAAGGTATATCTTTAGATCTTGCAATCGAATCTTTTAGTTTCTTGTTTTATCACTAGTTTAGTCTATAAAAGAAAACTAAAAATGGAATTGAGGGTACCTCATATGCTTCATCTTTTTAATATCTTTCGTAAAATAAGGATTCCGATAATTGTGCCAAAATGCTAGAAGAAGAATGCATTAAAATGTTTGGCACCAAATCTTTGAATGATGAGCATGATTGCAATGTTGTTAGTACGAACTCTTTGAATATCCATAGTACTAATGATGATTGCACTAGTCATGATGAAAATGTCTCTTATAAGCATGTCAATTTTTGTGGAGTGCATAGGGTTTGCAAGTACACACCACATAGGGAAGATAGATTTTTCAAGAGGCATAAGTATTTAGAAACTAAATGGTTGCAAGAAAGGCTAGATGTTTGTACTAAAAATTTAAATTTTCTTAGCCATCCTTGTGAACTTTGCAATGAACGTGGTCATTTAAATATCCAATGTAAATTGTTTCATGATCGAATCGTGTCCAAAAATTGTGATGACTTGATTTCCCTTGCGCATCATAATGAACTTAGTCTACTTCTGGGTTATGAAGAAATGAAACGTATAACTAAGGATATTCCAGAATTTTCCCTTGATAAAGTTCTTGATTTTGATGTAGAGGAAATTTATATGTATTGTGCGGTGAATTGCATTGAAAATCCTTATATTGCCAATTACATAAAGTCAAGAAAACAATTAGAATATGAAGAGAATACTGATGAAAGGGAAGAGATTTCCCAAAATCCTCCTATTTTTTCTTATGATGAATCAGGTAACGAGGAAGAACCTTCTATAGAACCAATCTCATTAATAAGGAGCTCCAAAAAGAGGGTTAAACCCACACATGATACGAAGAAGCAAAAGAAAATATGTAGAAGCAAAGGTAAAAAGTTATCCCTCCCAAATGATGTTGCTCCTATTACTCATTGTGATGATGATAATTGCTATACTATTGGTGCTATCCATACTATTAATGATGAGAGTGATTATGCTTATGATATGAAAAGGCACAAGCTTGGGGATGCTAGGTTTGATGAGAATGACATGTTTGAGAATGTATTTTCTGCAATTAATGTTTGGCCCAAGCTTGGGGATGCTATGTTTAATGAAGATGATATTTTTAGTCTCCCAAGTCTTGATGAGCAAATTTATTATGATGATAGCATGCCTCCTATTTATGATGATTATTGTGATGACACTTATGCTATAAAAAGTAGTGATGATTATATTTATAAAACTTGTCATGATTATGATTACCCTTTTTTGACCATTACTCTTTTAATTTGGAAACAATTTATAGTATTCGAGTTTCTTATGATGCTCCCACTATTCCGAATAAGAAGAAATTTGTTTATGTGGAGAGTAATAAAAATTATATGCTTGTAGACCATGAAAAGAATGCTTTATGTGATGGTTATATTGTTGAATTCATTCATGATGCTACTGAAATTTATTATGAGTGAGGAATATATGCTTGTACGAATTGCAATAATATCAAGTTTCCTCTCTATGTGCTTAAAGTTTTAAAGTTATGCTTGTTTTGCCTTCCTATGCTAGTTGATTATTGTTCCCATAAGTTGTTTGCTCACAGAATCCCTATGCATAGGAAGTGGGTTAGACTTAAATGTGCTAGTCATATTCTTCATGATGCTCTCTTTATGTTTCAATCCTTATCTTTTATGTGAGCATCATTGAAATCGGCATGCCTAGCAAGGGGCGTTAAACGATAGCGCTTGTTGGGAGGCAACCCAATTTTATTTTTGTTCTTTGCTTTTTGTTCCTGTTTAGTAATAAATAATTCTTCTAGCCTCTGTTCGGATGTGGTTTTATGTTTTAATTAGTGGTTGTGCCAAGTAGAACCTTTGGGAAGACTTTGGTGAAGTCTTTGCCATCTTGCTGTAAAAAACAGAAACTATAGCGCTCACAAGATTTGCTGCCATTTTTTACTGGAGAGCAAAATTAGGTTGATTATTTTTGCAGATGATTAATAGACAAATTACTCAGGTTCACAAATTTATTTCAGAATTATTTGAGTGACAGAAGTATTCTAAACTTCCAGATTGCTACAGACTGTTCTGTTTTTGTCAGATTCTGTTTTCTATGTGTTGTTTGCTTATTTTGATGAATCCATGAGTAGTATCGGAGGGTATGAACCATAAAGAAGTTGGAATACAGTAGATATTACACCAATATGAATTTATAATGAGTCACAACAGTACCTAAGTGGTGATTTATTTTCTTATACTAACGGAGCTTATGAGTTTTCTGTTAAGTTTTGTGTTGTGAAGTTTTCAAGTTTTGGGTAAAGATTCGATGGACTATGGGATAAGGAGTGGAAAGAGCCTAAGATTGGGGATGCACAAGGCACCCCAAGGTAATATTAAAGGAAAAATAAGAGCCTAAGCTTGGGGATGCCCCGGATGGCATCCCCTCTTTCGTCTTCGTTCATCGGTAACTTTACTTGGAGCTATATTTTTATTCACCACATGATATGTGTTTTGCTTGGAGCGCCATTTTACTTTCTTTTTGTTTTGCTTGTTGTTTGAATAAAATACCAAGATCTGAAATTTTTAAATGTTAGAGAGTCTTCACATAGTTGCATAATTATTCGACTACTCATTGATCTTCACTTATATCTTTCGGAGTAGTTTGTCATTTGCTCTAGTGCTTCACTTATACCTTTTTAGAGCACGGTGGTGGTTTTATTTTATAGAAATTATTGATCTCTCATGCTTCACTTATATTATTTTGAGAGTCTTTTAGAACAGCATGGTAATTTGCTTTGGTTATGAAATTAGTCCTAATATGATAGGCATCCAAGATGGGTATAATAAAAACTTTCATATAAAGTGCATTGAATACTATGAGAAGTTTGATACTTGATGATTGTTTTGAGATATGAAGATGGTGATATTAGAGTCATGGTAGTTGATTAGTTGTGAATTTTAGAGATACTTGTGCTAAAGTTTGTGATTCTCGTAGCATGCACGTATGGTGAACCGTTATGTGATGAAGTCGGAGCATGATTTATTTATTGATTGTCTTCCTTATGAGTGGCGGTCGGGAACGAGCGATGGTCTTTTCCTACCAATCTATCCCCCTAGGAGCATGCGCGCAGTACTTTGTTTCGATAACTAATAGATTTTTGCAATAAGTATGTGAGTCCTTTATGACTAATGTTGAGTCCATGGATTATACGCACTCTCACCCTTCCACCATTGCTAGCCTCTCTAGTACCGCGCAACTTTCGCCGGTACCATAAACTCACCATATACCTTCCTCAAAACAGCCACCATACCTACCTATTATGGCATTTCCATAGCCATTCCAAGATATATTGCCATGCAACTTTTCACGATTCCATTTATTATGACACGCTCCATCATTGTCATATTGCTTTGCATGATCATGTAGTTGACATCATATTTGTGGCAAAGCCATCATTCATAATTATTTCATACATGTCACTCTTGATTCATTGCACATCCTGGTACACCGCCAGAGGCGTTCATATAGAGTCAGATTTTGTTCTAAATATCGAGTTGTAATTTTTGAGTTGTAAGTAAATAAAAGTTGATGATCATCATTATTAGAGCATTGTCCCAGTGAGGAAAGGATGATGGAGACTATGATTCCCCCATAAGTCGGGATGAGACTCCAGACGAAAAATAAAAAAAAGAGAAAAAAGAGGCCATAAAAAAGAGAAGGCCCAAAAAACAAAAAAAAACAAAAAATAAAAATATGAGAGAAAAAGAGAGGAGGGGCGATGCTACTATCCTTTTACCACACTTGTGCTTCAAAGTAGCACCATGATCTTTATGATAGAGAGTCTCCTATGTTGTCACTTCCATATACTAGTGGGCATCTATCATTATAGAACTTGGCTTGTATATTCCAATGATGGGCTTCCTCAAAATGCCCTAGGTCTTCGTGAGCAAGCAAGTTGGATGCACACCCACTTAGTTTCTTTTTGAGCTTTCATACACTTATAGCTCTACTGCATCCGTTGCATGGCAATCCCTACTCACTCACATTGATATCTATTGATGGGCACCTCCATAGCCCGTTGATACGCCTAGTTGATGTGAGACTATCTTCTCCTTTTTCTCTTCTCCACAACCACCATTCTATTCCACCTATAGTGTTATGTTCATGGCTCACGCTCATGTATTGCGTGAAGATTGAAAAAGTTTGAGAACATCAAAAGTATGAAACAATTGCTTGGCTTGTTATCGGGGTTGTGCATGATTTAAATATTTTGTGTGATGAAGATAGAGCATAGCCAGACTATATGATTTTGTAGGGATAGCTTTCTTTGGCCATGTTATTTTGAGAAGACATGATTACTTTGTTAGTATGCTTGAAGTATTATTATTTTTATGTCAATATTAAAATTTTGTCTTGAATCTTTCGGATATGAATATTCTTGCCAAAATAAAGAGAATTACATGGATAAATATGTTAGGTATCATTCCACATCAAAAATTATGTTTTTATCATTTACCTACTCGAGGACGAGCAAGAATTAAGCTTGGGGATGCTTGATATGCCTCCAACGTATCTATAATTTTTGATTGTTCCATGCTATTATATTATCAACCTTGGATGTTTTATATGAATTTATATGCTATTTTATATGATTTTTGGGACTAACCTATTAACCTAGAGCCCAGTTCCAGTTTCTGTTTTTTCCTTGTTTTGAGTATTGCAGAAAAGGAAAACCAAACGGAGTCCAATTGACCTGAAATTTCACGGAGATCATTTTTGGACCAGAAGAATCCCACGGAGTACCGAAGATGGGCCAAAAGAGTCCCGAGGCCACCACGAGGGTGGGGGGCATGCCCTACCCCCTGGGCACGCCCCCTACCTCGTGGCCGCCTGGTGGACCCCCTAACTTGTTCCCGACTCCAGCACCTCTTTTATAACCCCAAACTTCCAGAAAGAAACCTAGATCCGGAGTTCCACTGCCAAAAGCCTCTGTAGCCACCGAAAACCAATCTAGACCCATTCCGGCACCCTACTGGAGGGGGAATCCCTCTCCGGTGGTCATCTTCATCATTCTGGTGCTCTCCATGACGAGGAGGGAGTAGTTCACCCTCGGGGCTGACTGTATGTACCAGTAGCTATGTGTTTGATTTCTCTCTCTCTCTCTCGTGTCTTGATTCATAACGATCTTGATGTATCGCGAGCTTTGCTATTATAGTTGGATGTTATGATGTTTCTCCCCCTCTACTCTCTTGTAATGTATTGAGTTTTCCATTTGAAGTTATCTTATTGGATTGAGTCTTTAAGGATTTGAGAACACTTGATGTATGTCTTGCATGTGCTTATCTGTGGTGACAATGGGATATCACGTGATCTTGATGTATGTTTTGGTGATCAACTTGCCAGTTCCATGACCTTGTGAACTTATGCATAGGGGTTGGCACACGTTTTCGTCTTGCCTCTCTGGTAGAAACTTTGGGGCACTCTTTGAAGTTCTTTGTGTTGGTTGAATAGATGAATCTGAGATTGTGTGATGCATATCGTATAATCATACCCACGGATACTTGAGGTGACATTGGATTATCTAGGTGACATTAGGGTTTTGGTTGATTTGTGTCTTAAGGTGTTATTCTAGTACGAACTCTAGGATAGATTGAATGGAAAGAATAGCTTCGTGTTATTTTACTACGGACTCTTGAATAGATCAATCAGAAAGGATAACTTTGAGGTGGTTTCGTACCCTACAATAATCTCTTCTTTTGTTCTCCGCTATTGGTGACTTTGGAGTGACTCTTTGTTGCATGTTGAGGGGTAGTTATATGATCCAATTATGTTATTATTGTTGAGAGAACTTGCACTATTGAACTAGCATTGCAATACCGTTTACGCTCACTTTTACCACTTGCTACCTTGCTGTTTTTATATTTTCATATTACAAAAACCTATATCTACCATCCATATTACACTTGTCTTACCATCTCTTTGCCGAACTAGTGCAGCTATACAATTTACCATTGTATTGGGTGTGTTGGGACACAAGAGACTCTTTGCTATTTGGTTGCAGGGTTGTTTGAGAGAGACCATCTTCATCCTACACCTCCCACGGATTGATAAAACCTTAGGTCATCCACTTGAGAGAAATTTGCTACTGTCCTACAAACCTCTGCACTTGGAGGCCCAACAACGTCTACAAGAAGAAGGTTGTGTAGTAGACATCAAAGGCCTGTATGGGTTGATGAATGCCGTTGCGGCCTGGTCGGGTTCCTTCATCTTAATTTGATGGTATCCGGAGTATGCATCGAGGAAACATAGTGAATCATGTCCCTCGGTTGCATCAATAATCTGGTCGATGCGATGTAGTGGGAAGGGGTCCTTAGGGCAGGCCTTATTAAGGTCTTTGAAATCGACACACAAGCGCCAGGATTTATCCTTCTTCGGTACCATGACCATGTTTTCTAGCCAGTCCGGATGTTTGATTTCTCTGATAAAACCGGCTTCGAGTAACTTGGCTAGCTCTTCCCACATAGCATGTCGTTTGGGTTCGGAACATTGCTGAGCGTTTGCTTAACTGGCTTGTATCCCTTCAGTATATTGAGATTGTGTTTGGCCAGTTTGCGTGGGATTCCTGGCATATTAGAAGGGTACCAGGCGAAGATGTCCCAATTCTCGCGTAGGAACGCGCGTAATGCTGCATCGACTGTCGAATCCAGCTGTGCCCCAATGGAAGCTATCTTCTTGGGGTTCGTCGGGTGAACTTGAAATTTGACTATTTCCTCTACTGGTTTGAAGGAAGTTGACTTAGGTCTATCGAGTATTACGTCGTCCCTATCCACTCTGTAACATAAGGTGGTTAATTCTTCGGCCGCGAGGGCCTCCGATAGTGCCTCGAGGTCCAGGGAGGTGGTTTTGTTTTTGATGCGGAGTGATGTGTCCGGATCACTGGTAATAGTGATAACTCCGTTGGGGCCGGGCATTTTGAGCTTCATGTACCCGTAATGGGGTATAGCTTGAAAGCGTGTGAATGCGTCTCGCCCCAGCAGGGCGTGATACCCGCCGTTGAACATTGCCACATGGAAGAGTAACTCTTCAGACCTACAGTTCTCCGGCATGTCGAATACCACGTCGAGTTTGATTTTCCTCGAGCATCTTGCTCCCCGACTGGGTATAATGCCTCGAAAGGTTGTATTACTCTGCTCAATGCGACTCCTGTTCACTTGCATTTTATTGAGCGTGTGCTCATAGATTAGGTTCAGTCTGCTGCCACCGTCCATTAACACTTTAGTGAGCCGAAAGCCATCCACGATTGGGTTTAGGACCAAAGCGGCTGGTGCCCAGACTGAGCGGGACCTTGATTCGTCATCGGCATTGAAAGTAATCGCCGTATCGTTCCAAGGGTTTATTGCTGCTATTTGGCAGACTTCAGTGAGGTTGCAGAGCGCCCTTTTGTGCATTTGATGAGAAGGTTTCAAAGACCATGAGTACATTGAGATCGTCATCCTCCGAAGAGTACTTATCTGGGGTAGTGTTGGTGAGGATACCCTCGCTGCTCTTGGCCACTTGCCGGAGTATCCAACATGCATGTAGATTGTGCGTTGGTTCGGTATTCGACGTCATATGTATTTGACAGGGCCTATCGAGCCATTCCTCGAAGACAGTTCTATGTCCCGTAAAGGGCTTAATTTTCTTGTCCACAGGATGATGATCAGGTGCCCCGCGAGGGTGCATCCTTTTTGCTCGTCCGGGAGGTGGCTTATAGGCCTGCGGTTCCCAGCAGGCTGTCTGAGTTTTCCAAGTGCTTTCCATTGCGCAGTACTTCTTCACTATGTGTGCCAAATCTGCAAAGTGCAGTATGCGACGGCGATTGAGGGCATTAAGGATTCCCTCATCCGTACAGTTGTTGCGAAATACTGAGATCGCGTTGTCGTCGCAGCAATCTTTAATCATGTTTTTAACAAGTAGGAATCTAGCCCAAAAGTGATAGACTGTTTCCTGAGATTGCTGATGTATATACATTAAATCGCATATGTCCGAGGGACCGGAATTGCTTGGAGAGTATTGCTTGTGGTGGGCAGGTGGGATTAAATCTGACCCATGGCCCATTGTGGAATCCGGGTTTCAAAGAATTTCTAAGTTTAATGGCCCAGGATCCGGAGTGTCCTGAGAATTTTTAGGCTCGAAGCCTGGTTCTATGTTTGGAGGACGGATAGTTTCTCGAAGATGGGCGTCCGGCTCGCGGAGCTTGGAGATCCGAACAAAGTTTGTTTTTAGCATAGGAGGAGCAGTATCCTCGCCATGCTCTTCCACGACGGTCACCAGGTGGGTGACCGGTGGGGATATGATTTCTCTCTGGTCGGGTTTAAGCCCGATCAGATCATAATCTGTTGAGACCCCCAGGGCGGCGATGCGATCTAGAAGTTCATTTAAAGACGAAACATTTGTCAGATCCATCTTATGACGCTTTTGGGGTTGATGCGGAGATGATTTTTGGCAATCCGGGGGCCGTCTCGGGCTTTATGGCCGGGCGGGCGCCTATAGTGAAATTGCCGATCTGGAGGATCTTCCCAGGAACTAGGGCTTTTCCAGAGGTGATGTTGTCGTTGATGACGAGGCGAGCCATCGATCCTTCTATCGACAACACGGAGGAACTCTCAATGAAAGCACCAATGTCGGTGTCAAAACCAGCAGATCTCGGGTAGGGGGTCCCGAACTGTGTGTCTAAGGATCGAGGGGAACAGGAGGCAGGGGACACGATGTTTACCCAGGTTCGGGCCCTCTTGATGGAGGTAATACTCTATGTCCTGCTTGATTGACTTTGATGAGTATAGGGATTACAAGAGTTGATCTACCTCGAGATCGTAATGGCTAAACCCTAGATGTCTAGCCTATATGATTATGATTGCCTCTATGGACTAAACCCTCCGGTTTACATAGACACCGGAGGGGGCTAGGGTTGTACAAAGTCGGTTTATAGAGAAAGGAATCTTCATATTCGAACGCCAAGCTTGCCATCCATGCAAAGGAGAGTCCCATCCGGACACGGGGGAAAGTCTTCCATCTTGTATCTTCGCGGCCCATTAGTCTGACCCATGTTGCATAGCCCGGACACCCGAGGACCCCCCTATCCAGGACTCCCTCACAGGGATCTTCTTCCTGATTCTCGAGGTTGTAAAGCCGATAGGCTCCATTATTTAACACCTTTGACACCACAAAGGGTCCTTCCCAGGGAGGGTCTAACTTATGAGGCTTTTGTTGATCCAGCCGGAGGACCAAATCGCCTTCTTGAAAGGCATGCCCTCGAACTTTTTTGCTGTGATAACATCACAGACTTTGTTTATAGATGATGGACCTCGTAAGAGTGAGTTCCCTCCCCTCCTCGAGAAGATACTGGCCATCCCATCGCCCAACTTAGCTAGCCTCCGCTTCCGAGCATAATTCCATTTGGGGGGAATTATGAAGTAGGTCACTCGGGAGGACGGCTTATGCACCATACACCATAAAGAACGGAGTGTACTTCGTGGATCTATTACGAGTGGTTTGTAGGCCCCATAAGATTGGCGGCACCTCGGTGACCCACGGGCCCGCAGCATATTCCAAGTTATGCATAAGGCGTGACTTCAGTCCTTGGAGTGTCATACCGTTTGCTCTTTCGGCTTTGTCCATTAAACTGCAGGTGAGCCATGGAGGCATAATTGACCCAGTTCCTTGAGTGTAACCGAAGGCTCGGAACTCGTCCGCGGAACTCGTCCGAGTCAAAATTCGACCCATTATCAGTGATGATACCGTGGGGAACTCCGAATCTGAAAAGTATTTCTTTCATGAATTTTATAGTGGTTGATGAATCTAACTTTTTGATGGGCTTAGTTTCTATCCACATGGTATACTTGTCAACAACCACCAATAAATGAGTGAATCTGCTAGGACCAGTCCTGAGGGCTCCGAGCAAGGCCCCAGATAGCGAAGGGCCATGTAAGCGGGATTGTCTTCAGCATGCGGACGCTGGCTTGGCATAGCATATGCACACTGTTCTAAGATATCCTTAGCAGCTTCATTAGCTCGTGGCTAGAAAATCCTGCACAAAATGCTTTGGCGACCAGCGTCCGGGAGGATGCGTGGTGACCACATGTTCCAAATGGATCTCCTACAATATCTGTTGCCCTTCTTCTGGTGAGATGCAATGTTGCAGTACGCTAGTGACGCTCTTGTGGTAAAGTTGGTGTCATCGGACGGTATAGGCCTTCGATCAACAGACGATCTATGGGGCTTCAACCTCATCGTCCGAGAGCTCTTGCCTCGGCAAATAGGCGATGTAGTGCCCCATCCATTCGGGTATAATTACTAAGGCTTCTTGGACCAGATCAATCACTACTGGAACTTCAACTTCAATTGATTTGGTTGGTCTGACTGGTTGCGGGGGCTCCTCCTTGAAGGGGTCTTCCTTGATTGTCAGAGAATGGAGGTGATCAAGGAATATGTCACATGGAAAATATTTCTGAGTGGAACCTAAATTAGCCAAGTCATCAACTGTTTAATTCTAATCTCGAGGTACGTGATGTAATTCCAACCCTTCAAATGTTTTTAAAGTTTTTGGAATCCATCACAGTACGTAGTCATTGATGGACTACGAACATCCCACTCATTCATTACCTGGTTAACCATAAGATCTTAATCTCCATAGACCATTAGCCAGTGGATGCCAACTAAAACATACATGTGCAACTTGTACAGGAGGGTTTTGTCGATGCTAATACCGGCAGATCTCGGGTAGGGGGTCCCCAGCTGGTGTTCTAGGGACAATGGTAACAAGGGGAAACTGGAGACGATGCTTACCCAGGTTCGGGCCATCTCTAGGAGATAAAACCCTACGTCCTTCTTTGATTATATTGATGTGATGGACTACATAGTACAATATGATCTACCTCGAGATCATATGATTGTGTTATAAACCCTAAGGCTTGTAATCGTGTCTCTAAAGACAAAACCCCTTGGCTTATATATGCACTAGGGGTACCTAGGTTACACATATGTTCGATTTCCATTAGGCCGGTTATGGAGATATCCTTGAAGTGTACATCAAGTCTTCGGAGGTGTCTATCTTGCTTACGCCGAGGTGCACGCCCTTCTGGGTCCTTCCTTGTAATGATCGATGGACCGTAAGCTCGGCCCATGGACTTTGGGTCGCATAGGTTAGTGCCCCTTAGTCCAGGACACCGTTTGTAGCCCCTGAACTTGTCTTCAAAGCTGAGGACATCAATGCCATCCTCGGAACATCGTGTTTGGCTTGAGGACTTCGGCTTGGCAGGAAAGTTCTTCCTTTATTGGTTCCAATTTAGCTTTAAAACCCTCCAAACATCCTCGGCCTTCTCAATAAGGGTCCGCGTATCAACATACATCGAACCAGGTGGTCTTCTCTTCGGGTGACCTGAAGACGTTATCAGGGATTCGCCATTGGTCCCACCACTTGTGGCCCCCAGTTATTGTTTATGATTTTTCTTGATCTTCATGCCATCTTGGGGAACAAGCGTATTGATGATTGGTCGTCGAAGCGTCTGTCGCTGCCTGATTTTAACGGGTATTTAACTAGCTAGGGTCACCAAAGAAATCATACCCTAGCTTTTCCCCATCTCACCCTGGCACAAATCCTCTTCATCAAAACTTACCTCAAGAGCTTTAGCAATGGCGAGCACCCCAAATTCATCAACGCGTCCCCATGGGCCTCTCAAGGGTGACTATGGAAGTTGTTCCATCACCGTCGGTAACTGTATAGGCCTGCCACCCATGGTTATCTACCATATTCAGATCTTTGCTCAAAGCAAAACACATATCATGTGATGAATGAAAACATAGTTCCAAGTGAGGTTACCGATAATGTTGGAGACGAAAGAGGGAATGCCTTCTGGGGCATCCCCAAGCTTAGTTGCTTGGATCTTCCTTGAATATTTACTTGGGGTGCCTTGGGCATCCCCAACCTTAGGGTCTTGTCACTCCTTATTCTCCTCATATCGACATCTCACCCAAAACTTGAAAACTTCAATCACACAAAACTTAACAAAACTTTGTGAGATAGGTTAGTATGATAAAGAGCAAACCATTTCACCTTGGTACTGTCAAAGACAAGATTCATAATTGTTTCCACACAATGCCTACTATAGCATATCATTCCCATAATGTATATTGAGCAATATAAACCATAGAAACTAGAAAACAAGCAAACTATGCATTGAAAAACAGAATCTGTCAAAAACAGAACAGTCTGTCGTAATCTGTACTCCAACCATATTTCTACTACTCCAAAAATTCTGAAAAAACAGGAAAGCCTAGGAAATTTGTCTATTAATCTTCTGCAAAAATAATCATCATTTTATCACGCTTATGTTAAAAATGAGAATTGTTTTCCTGAGCATAAAAGTTCCTGTTTTTCAGCAAGATCAAATCAACTATCACCGTAAGCCATCCCAAAGGTCTTACTTGGCACTTTATTGAAACAAAAGCAATAAAACATGATTACTACAGTAGCCTAATCATGTGAACTCACAAAAACAATAGGTAAAAGTGTTGGGTTGTCTCCCAACAAGCGCTTTTCTTTAATGCCTTTTAGCTAGGCATGATGATTTCAATGATGCTCACATAAAAGATAAGAATTGAAACATAAAGAGAGCATCATGGAGCATATGACTAGCACATTTAAGTCTAACCCACTTCCTATGCATAGGGATTTTGTGAGCAAACAACTTATGGGAACAAGAATCAACTAATTTTTCCCTCAAGTGGATGACCTAAGGTTTATCAATCCATGGGAGGTGTAGGATGAAGATGGTCTCTCTCAAACAACCCTGCAAGCAAATACAAGAAATCTCTTGTGTCCCCAACACACCCAATACAATGGCAAATTGTATAGGTGCACTAGTTCGGCAAAGAGATGGTGATAAAGGTGTAATATTGATGGTAGAAATATATTTTTATAATCTGACTAAATAAAAACAGCAAGGTAACAAATCGTAAACAGGCACAAAAAAGGTGTTGCAATGCTTGAAAATGAGGCCTAGGGTCCGTACTTTCGCTAGTGCAATCTCTCAACAATGCTAATATAATTGGATCATATAACCATCCCTCAAAGTGCGATGAAGAATCACTCCAAAGTTCCTATCTAGCGAAGAACATAAGAAAAATTGTTTGTAGCTATTCTTTTCGATCGATCTATCGAAGAGTTCGTACTAAAATAACACCAAGTTATTCTTTCCGGTCGATCTATCAAGAGTACGTACTAAAATAACACTAAGTTATTCTTTTCGATCGATCTATCAAGAGTTCGTACTAAAACAAAACCAAAGCAAATTCATATTCATAATACTCAATCCAACACAAAGAACCTCAAAGAGTGCCCCAAGATTTCTACCGGAGAAACAAAAGACGAGAACGTGCATCAACCCCTATGCATAGATTACCCCAATGTCACTGCGGAAATCCACAAGTTGAATGGCAAAACACATATTAAGTGAATTAATATGATACCCCATTATCACCACGAGTATTCATATGCAAGACAAATATCAAGTGCTCTCAAATCCATAAAAGTATTCAATCTAATAACAACGAAATCTCAAAGGGAAAAACTCAATTCATCACAACAAGATAGAGAGGGGAAAACACCATATGATCCGACTATATTAACAAAGCCTGTGATACATCAAGATCGTGACATCTCAAGAACATGAGAGAGAGAGAGAGAGAAAGATTAAACACATAGCTACTGGTACAAACCCTTAGCCCCGAGGGTGGACTACTCCCTCCTCATCGTGGTGGCCGTCAGGATGATGAAGATGGCCACCGGAGATGATTCCCCCTCCGGCAGGGTGCCGGAAAGGGTCTAGATTGGTTTTCGGTGGCTACAGAGGCATGCGGCGGCAGAACTTCAGATCTAGGTTAACCCCAAGGGTTTTTGGAATATTTGTGAATTTATAGGGTAAAGAGGGGGTGCGGGAGGGCACCGAGGTGGGCACAACCCACCTGGGCGCGCCCTGGTAGGTTGTGCCCCCCTCGGGGCACCCCCAGGTGCTTCTCTGGCCCATCCTGGGTGTTTTTCTCCATAAAAAATCTCCAAAAAGTTTTGCGGTGTTTGGACTCCGTTTGATATTGATTTCCTGCGATGTAAAAAACAAGCAAAAAAAGCAACTGGCACTGGGCACTGGGTCAATAGGTTAGTCCCAAAAAATGATATAAAGTTGATATAAAATGATTGTAAAATATCCAAGAATGATAATATATCAGCATGAATACTTCATAAATTATAGATACATTGGAGACGTATCAGCGCCCTGAGGGCTTGTGGGCCCCTGGGGTGTCCTCCGACCCTAATTCTTACACTATAAATTCCCAAATATTCCCAAACCATTAGAGAGAGCCACCAACATACTGATCTCCGCCGCCGCAAGCCTCTGTTCCTGTGAGATCCCATCTTGGGCCTTTTTCGGCACCTTGTCGGAGGGGTATTCGATCACGGAGGGCATCTACATCAACCTTGTTGCCCTTCCGATGAAGTGTGAGTAGTTTACCACAGACCTAAGGGTCCATAGCTAGTATCTAGATGGCTTCTTATCTCACTATGATCTTCAATACCATGTTCTCCTCGATGTTCTTGGAGTTCTATCTGATGTAATATTCTTTTTTCGGTGTGTTTATCGAGATCTGATGAATTGTAGATTTATGATCAGATTATCTAAGAATATTATTTGAGTCTTTTCTGAACTCTTTTATGCATGATCAAATATCTTTGTATTTATCTTCGAATTATCGGTTTGGTTTGGCCAACTAGATTGGTTCTTCTTGCAATGGGAGAGGTGCTTAGTTTTGGGTTCAATCTTGCGGTGTACTCACCTAGTGACATAGTAGGGGTAGCAAGGCACGTATTGTATTGTTGCCATCAAGGGTAAAAGATGGGGTTTTCATCATATTGCTTGAGTTTATCCCTCTACATCATGTCATCTTACTTAATGTGTTACTCCGTTCTTATGAACTTAATACTCTAGACGCATGCTGGATAGCGGTCGATGTGTGGAGTAATAGTAGTAGATGCAGGCAGGAGTTAGTCTACTTGACACGGACATGATGCCTATATTCATGATCATTGCCTTGGATATCATCATAACTTTGCGCTTTTCTATCAATTGCTCGACAGTAATTTGTTTACCCACCGTATGTTTTCTTTGAAGAGAGAAGCCTCTAGTGAAACCTATGGCCCCGGGTCTATTTTCCATCATATATTTTCTGATCTCTAAACCAAAAAACCCAAAAATACCTTGCTGCAATTTATTTAGATTTACTTTAGTTTGCTCTTTTATTTATCTTTTATACCTATCTCTATTAGATCTCACTCTTGTTCGAGACTGTGAAGGGATTGACAACCCCTTTTTCGCGTTGCGTGCAAGTGTTTGTTAGTTTGTGCAAGTGCATAGATTGGAGACTTGCTTGTGCCTCCTACCGGATTAACACCTTGGTTCTTAACTGAGGGAAATACTTATCTCTACTTTGTTGCATTACCCTTTCCTCTTCAAGGAAAAAATCAACGCAAGCTCAAAGCAGGAAGAATTTCTGGCACCATTGCCGGGGAGGTTCTACATCAAGCCTACCAAGTACCCATCATAAACTCTCATCTCCTGCATTACATTATTTGCCATTTTCCTCTTGTTTTCCTCTCCCCCACTTCTAAAACATTTTCAGAAAAATACAAAAAGATTTGCCTTTTTATTCGCCCTTCTTTCGTTCGTCTTCCCGTTTGCTTTTCGTTTGCTTGTGTGCTAGATTGCTTGCTTTGTCATGATGTCTCAAGAAAATACCAAGTTGTCTGATTTTTCCAATACTAATAATAATGGTTTTATTAGTACTCCAATTTCTCCCGCCACTAGTGTGGAATCTTATGAAATTAATGCCACTTTATTGAATCTTGTTATGAAAGAGCACTTTTCTGGCCTTCCTAGTGAAGATGTCGCATGCCATCTAAATACTTCCGTTGTGTTGTGTGATATGCAAAAGGAAAAAGATGTGGACAATGATATTGTTAAATTTAAGCTATTTCCGCTCTCACAATGAGATCGTGATAAAACTTGATTTTCATCTTTGCCTAAAAATAATATTGATTCATGGAACAAGTGTAAATATGCTTTTATTTACAAGTATTTTCCTCCCGCTAAGATCATCTCCCTTAGGAACCATATCATGAATTTTAAGCAACTTGATCATGAACATGTTGCACAATCTTGGGAGAGGATGAAATTGATGATAAGAAATTGCCCTACTCATGGTTTAACTTTATGGATGATCATACAAAAATTTATGCCGGATTGAATTTTGCATCTAGAAATCTTTTAGATTCCACCGTGGGAGGTATTTTTATGGAAATCACATTAGGAGAAGCTACTAAACTCGTAGATAATATTATGGCTAATTACTCTCAATGGCATACCGAAAGATCTCCTACTAGTAAAAAAGTGCATGCGGTTGAAGAAATTAATACTTTGAGTGGAAAGATGGATGAACTTATGAAATTGATTGCTAGTAAGAGTGCTCCTATTGATCCTAATGATATGCCTCTGTCCACTTTGATTGAGAATAATAATGAACATATGGATGTGAATTTTGTTGGTAGGAACAATTTTGGTAATAACGCATATAGAGGAAATTTCAACCCTAGGTCGTTTCCTAGTAATTGCTCTAATAATTATGGTAATTCCTACAACAATTCTTACGGAAATTATAATAAAATTCCCTCTGATCTTGATAACAATATTAAATATTTCATAGTTCTCAAAATAATTTCAATGCTATGGTTGAAGAAAAATTGCTTAAGATTGATGATTTGGCTAGGAACGTTGATAGAATTTCTCTTGAGATTGACTCTTTAAAGGTTAGATCTATTCCACCTGAGCATGATGTTAATGAATCTCTAAAATCTATTAAAATTTCTATTGATGAATTCAAAGAAAGAACCGCTAGGATGCGTGCTAAGCAAGATTGGATTGTAAAAGCGTGTTCTTCTATTTCTTGTGAAAATAATGACGAAGATCTTAAAGTGATTGATGTGACTCCTATTGAATCTTTTTTTTCTGATATAAATCTTGATAAATATGGGGCTGGATAAGAGTCAACTTTAGCTAGAAGGCGTCCACTAATTCCGAGTTTAAAGATCTTAATGCAAAAATTGATAAAAGTGGGATTGGAGAGGTCAAAACTTTAAGTAGCAACGAACACACTCTTTTGGATTTCAAGGAATTTAATTATGATAATTGTTCTTTAATAGATTGTATTTCCTTGTTGCAATCCATGTTGAATTCACCTCATGCTTATAATCAAAATAAATTAAATGCTTATAATCAAATAAAGCTTTTACTAAACATATTGTTGATGCTATGATGAAATCTTTTGAAGAAAAACTTGAGTTGGAAGTTCCGATCCCTAGAAAGCTTTATGATGAGTGGGAATCTACAATGAAGATTAAAATTAAAGATTATGACTGCCATGCTTTGTGTGAGTCTTTGTGTTGGATTGAGTATTATGAATCTGAAATTGTTTGATGCATATCGTATAATCAACTCACGGATACTCGCGGTGACATTGGAGTATCTAGGTGACATTAGAGTTGGTTGATGTGTATCATATGGTGTTATTTTAGTATGAACTCCTGGTTAGATCGATCGGAAAGAATAGCTTGGCATTATTTTAGTACGAACTCTAGGATAGATTGATCAGAAAGAATAGCTTTGAGGTGGTTCCGTACCCTACAAAAATTTTCTTCTTATGTTCTCCGCTAGATACGAACTTTGGAGTGATTCTTCATTGCACATTGAGGGATGGTTATATGATCCAATTATATTGGCATTGTAGAGAGATTGCACTAGCGAAAGTATGGACCCTAGGCCTCATTTTCAACCATTGCAATATCGTTTGTGCTCACTTTGTTACTTGCTACCTTGTTGTTTTTATTGCTCCTATCACAAAAATCAATATCTACTATCATTACTACGCTTTTATTACCATCTCTTCGCCGAACTAGTGCACCTATACAAATTACCATTGTATTTGGTGTGTTGGGGACACAAGAAACTCTTTGTTATTTGGTTGCAGGGTTGTTTGAGAGAGACCATCTTCATCCTATGCCTCCCACGGATTGATAAACCTTAGGTCATCCACTTGAGGGAAATTTGCTACTGTCCTACAAAACTCTACGCTTGGAAGCCCAACACGAGTCTACAAAGAACAAGTTGTGTAGTAGACATCAAGCTCTTTTCTGGCACCATTGCCGGGGAGGTGAGTGCTTGAAGGTATATCTTTAGATCTTGCAATTAGATTGTCGGTGTCAAAACCGGCGGATCTCGGGTAGGGGGTCCCGAACTGTGCGTCTAGGCGGATGGTAACAGGAGACAAGGGACACGATGTTTTTACCCAGGTTCGGGCCCTCTCGATGGAGGTAAAATCCTACTCCTGCTTGATTAATATTGATGATATGGGTAGTACAAGAGTAGATCTACCACGAGATCAAGGAGGCTAAACCCTAGAAGCTAGCCTATGGTATGATTGTTCCTCATACGGACTAAAACCCTCTGGTTTATATAGACACCGAAGAGGGCTAGGGTTACACAGAGTCGGTTACAATGGTAGGAGATCTACATATCCGTATCGCCAAGCTTGCCTTCCACGCCAAGGAAAGTCCCTTCCGGACACGGGACAAAGTCTTCAATCTTGTATCTTCATAGCCAGGAGTCCGACCGAAGGTATAGTCTGGCTATCCGGACACCCCTTAATCCAGGACTCCCTCAGTAGCCCCCGAACCAGGCTTCAATGACGATGAGTCCGGCGTGCAGATTGTCTTCGGCATTGCAAGGCGGGTTCTCCTCCAAATTCCATGTACCTGTTGAATAATGTCCGGTTTCTTGTAAATGTAGCGCTCCTTGGCTTCTACGCCCAATAATGGCCGTCTTCCACGTGTCAAACGAATACGAAAATTCAAGGTGTTTTTACATTTACACCCCTAGCCACGTGAATGAGCCGCCTATTTAAGGGGACGAGGATTTAGATCCAAACCACACCTTCTCCCCTCCGCGAGTATTCATCAAAGCGTATCCGACAGAGGTCCATTCTATCATGACCGGTCGCCGCAGCTCCTCCTCTCGCCCTTCCAGCCCTCGGCTTGGAGATTGGGAGAGATGCTCCATCCCGCACAGTGAGCTAGTGACGCTCTAGACCAAGGGATTTCTCCCCCCCGGCCTATATGGTCCCGATTCGAGCCGGACCTGCCACCTATAATGGCGGAGAGCAAGCGGAGAGCGCCCCCAATACCTCCAAAGGAGAGCGGGTATGCCTTGTCCCTTACTTAATAAGAGGGCTCGGATTTCCAATTCATCCATTTCTCCGGGGGCTCCTGGAGTTCTATGGCCTCCAGCTGCACAACCTCACGCCTGCCTCCATATTGCATATCGCGGGCTTCGTAGCCCTTTGCGAGCTGTTTTTGGGTTGCGAGGCTCATTTCACGCTGTGGAAAAGGCTATTCTGCCTTGTGCCCCGTTCTCAGAAGGGTCAATATATCAAGTGGGCGGAGCCGAAGTGTGGCGCATCGCCGGGACCGGATATCTATCCGGAACCCCAAAGAAGGCATCCGAGGACTGGCCTTCGGAATGGTTTTATACAGAGGACGTCCCGCTGCCAGATCCTGTCCGGATCAGCCTCCCTGACTTCGACAGTGCTCCCCTAAAGAAGCGCCTAAGCTGGCGTCCACGAAGCCCTCGGAGGGAAAGTGACAAGGACGTTCTTTACCTGATGGGCCGGATAAGATTGTTAGCTCATGCCGGACTGACCATGATTGAGGTCATGGCCGCATGCATCACGCGAGGGGTGCAGCCGCTTCAGTATAGAGGCCACCCCATGTGGGACTTCAACGGGGAGGACGACGCCACCTGCCACGGCCGTAAGGGGCCGGATTCGGCTGCCGCTCTAATAAAGATCTTGTCTGCTTTGTACAAGGGAGAAGAGGAGGAATTTCTCCGCGTCAACCCACAGGGTGGATTTTCTATGTACAATCCCCCAAGTTGGGTAAGTGGACACTTTTACTTGCCCATCCGTTTTATATTCCCATCGTTAAATATTCAGTCTAACGACTTCAACGCAGGAACTGCGCCAGGATGTTAAAGAAATAAACAGCCCTCTTCCACAACCCGAGGATCCGGGACGGTCCCTTGACCCAGCCTCTCAAGAGGATCCGGACTTATCTATGGAGCTGATTGATGGGGTGTTTCATCAATTGAGCAAGGACAACGCCTTGGTGGCCATTACGGCCGATTACCCAGGGCTACTCCCAGCCTCGCAGGTAACTGAGACCGAAGTCCTAGCACTTTGAAAAGGGATCTATCCTCGCGTGTTTTCGATTGCCGTATGACAATCGTGCTTTGCAGGGGAGGTCCTTGAGACGGGAGGCCGAGCCTGCGACGACTAGCCAACGAGGGGCGGCAAGGCCCCATGGGCTGAAAAGAAGTGCGGTCCGGACTGAGAGGCCGGCGCAAAGGTATAGCGCACCATCTTATTCCCAGGTGTTATTCCTTCAGGGCATATTAACGCTCGTGCTCTCTTCAGGACGAAGAGACCTCGCCGGACTATATCCGGAGAGGGTGCCAATCGCGCCTCCACCAGCCAGGCTCCAAAGCCTGGTCCGGAAGCGGAGGCGAACACAAGGCGCGCACCGGACGCTCCTCCGACAGAGGATGCGGACAGGTGTCTGCCACCAATTCCGGGGTGGAGAGTGCCATGAACCACAGGCGTCGCCGGACAGTTCTTCACGACGCTTGTTTCTCCCAAGAGGCATTGGATGCCTTCAATTTGGGAGATGCGTACCTCCGTGCCGCTCAAAATGGTCTAGGCAGAACCACGAAGCAATATGTAAAAGACATATGGGTAAGAAAAATTTGGTAATTATATATATACCCGTAGGCCCCGAGACTTGAAACAGTTACAATAACTTATTTAAGGATCATTTGTTATGCAGGTTCTTACAGAAAAGAATACCCTACTGTCCCAGGAGTTGGAAGAGTGCAAATCCCAACTTGAGGCCGCACTAGCTGCGGCAGGGGAGCCCAAGGAGACCCCCTCTGGTAATATACGCTTTGAAAGATAAGTATTTTGCGAAGTGCGGCGTGGGTGCAAATATAACAAATGAAATTGCAGATGGCGCCGGATTAAATCTGGAAAAGCAACAACTCCTACGCCAGCTGAAGGCTGGCGAGAGTGTGCTGACAAAGGTGAGGTGGGAGAAGAACGATCTCCAAGATGCCAACACCAAGCTGGGCGTTGAACTGAAGGATGTTCGTGCCCAGCTGTTGGACTCCGTTAAGGAGAATCAGCGGCTTCGACGCGGCATATTTAGTAAGTGCTTAAAAGAACTTTGAAAAAAGAGTTCGGCGAGGAAGTCGACTAACATAGTAATGTCTGTAGGTATGCTAACAGGTCGTCCTGCAGAGGAAATGCCCGGTTCTACGGGTGACCTTCTTCCCGAGCTCTCACAACTGCACGAGCAAGTTCGGCAGGTGATGCAAGGCATCGCCCAGGCCTTGTGGCCATCCGTCTCCATGCCCGAAGGCCTTAGAGAGCTTGTAGAGAAGCTGAAGGGAGCGCGGCGGCACTTCCAATTGTGGAAGATGTCGGCCTGCCGTCAAGGCGCCAGGGAGGCCTGGGCCATGGTGAAGATGCGGTACACGAAGGCTGACCCAAACCACATGGCCGAGGTCGGACCCGTGGGGCCCGATGGGAAGGAGATCCCTATGAGCTTAGTATACGGCCAAGTAGAATTGGCTGCAAAGTATTCCCAACAGGACTGTAAGCTAGACAGCCTGTTAGATGGTATTGAAGAGGAATACAATCAGTCAGATTGACTATGTAATTTTAATTGACATGTGTAATGCCTTCTAGCCGGATTGTAGATCGTTTGTCATGGCTGACCTTTTCGCTTCAACCTTGGGACTTGACGGTCCGGAGTGTGTCCGAATACCCTTGCGGTTATATAAGAACCGGGGTATGCATGGAGACCAGGCGTAGGGGTCATTAGTGCTTGAACAGACAAGTGCCCAACTAGTTATGTTATATTACATGGTTAGTAAGAAACATCTTCCAGGGAGAATAGTTCCGCTAGGGGTTCCTTTCCCTGGGAGGCATGCCCTAAAGTGCATGTCCATTCTGCGAAAAGAGACGCAGGAAAAACATCTGGGGGAATATAGATAAATAAGTGAAAGAAAAGATCATCTTTAGTTCACCGACCGAATATTCCCTTAAGAATGCTAGCTTTCGGCTTCACCCAGTCTGAGGTACACATCCGGCTGACCCGGCAGTAACAATCGCAGAGGTGCTCCCTTTACCACCTAGCCGAACAATCGGGAACGTAGGGGTAAGCACAGGAGCCAGGCAACCCAGCTTGGCCAAAACTTAAGTCATATTGATGCATATAATGGTGAATAAAAGGTACATGCGGAAGTGTGACACATGTGTTGGGCATGAAGCCCGTATAAATAAGCTTCTGTTTAAAGAAGCCCCCAGGTTTAATGAGCGTGGATAGCACGTCACGTTATGAGCCTTTAAAGGCTATAAGAGAGATAGAGGGGGGAGAAGGAGAGAAATGTAAGACAGAAAGTATATAAAAAATGGACAAAGGAAGGAGACGAACACAGAGTCCGGCGCTAGGCATAGAATCTTCGGAGACGGGCTGCGTTCCATGGGTTCGGCTCGAGTCGGTTATCCGATGCATCTCACAGGCGGTATGCTCCACCAGTCAGGACTTGGTCAATTACGAAGGGACCTTCCCACTTGGGCTTGAGTTTGTCCTTTTTCTTGTCCGGCAGGCGTAGAACTAATTCACCAACATTGTAATTTTTGGCCCGTACTTCTCTGCTTTGGTAACTTCGAGCCTGCTGTTGATAGAATGCGGAACGGGATTTTTCCACGTCACGCTCTTCCTCCAAGGCGTCCAAACTGTCCTGCTGATCGAGCTCGGCTTCTCTTTCTTCGTACATGCGCACTCGAGGTGAGTCATGAATTATGTCGCAGGGCAAAACTGCCTCTGCGCCGTACACCATGAAGAATGGTGTGTATCCGGTGGTGCGATTTGGCGTGGTCCGCAGCCCCCAGAGTACGGAGTCGAGCTCCTCTACCCATTGTGTATTAGATTCCTTAAGGGACCGCACTAATCTGGGTTTGATGCTGCTCATGATAAGACCATTTGCACGTTCGACCTGGCCGTTAGTTTGTGGGTGATAGACGGAAGCATAATCAAGCTTGATGCCCATGTTTTTGCACCAGAGTTTTACCTCGTCGGCTGTAAAGTTCGTGCCATTATCAGTGATGATGCTGTGGGGGACACCGTAACAGTGTACAACCCCAGATATAAAGTCTATCACCGGTCCGAATTCAGCCGTCTTAACAGGCTTGGCTTCTATCCATTTGGTGAACTTATCCACCATGACCAGTAAGTATTTTTTCTTGTGGGTTCCGCCTTTAAGGGGTCCAACCATGTCAAGCCCCCAGACCGCGAAGGGCCAAGTGATGGGGATAGTTTGGAGGGCGGTGGGTGGCATATGGCTTTGGTTTGCAAAAAGCTGGCAACCGATGCATCGTTGGACTAAGTCCTGGGCGTCTGCCCGGGCCGTCGGCCAATAAAAGCCTGTATGGAAGGCCTTGCTTACAAGGGACCGAGCTGCAGCGTGATGACCGCCGAGTCCGGCATGAATTTCAGCCAGGAGGTTCCGCCCTTCCTCTTCAGAGATGCACCTTTGAAGGACTCCGGTAGTGCTTTTCTTATAAAGCTCTCCCTCATGGACTTTATAGGCTTTAGATCGTCGCACTATGCAGTGTGCCTCATTTTGGTCCTCGGGGAGTTCCTGCCTAGTAAGGTAGGCGAGGAATGGTTCTGTCCACGGGGAGATGACGGCCATTATTACGTGGGCTGAAGGTGTTATTTCATTCGCAGAGCCTCCAATTATGTCAGAGTGTTCGGTGTCGGGCAGTGCGGTTGGGTCCGGGCTGTTATTGCCGGGTTCCCCTTCCCATACTACGGATGGCTTGAACAGCCTTTCCAAGAAGATGTTGGGGGGACTACATCGCGTTTTGCGCCGATGCGTGCCAGGACATCTGCCGCCTGATTATTTTCCCGGACTATATGGTGAAATTTGAGCCCTTTGAACCGAGCTAACATTTTTAGGACGGCGTTGCGATAAGCTGCCATTTTTGGATCCTTGGCATCAAAGTCTCCATTTATTTGGGATATTGTGAGGTTCGAGTCCCCGCGCACCTCTAGGCGTTGAATGCCCATGGATACTGCCATCCGGAGGCCATGTAAAAGGGCCTCATATTCGGCTGCATTGTTGGAGTCTGTGTACATTTTCTGGAGTACGTATTGAACTGTGTCTCCTGTGGGGGACGTCAAAACGATGCCAGCCCCTAGATCGGCCAACACTTTGGAGCCGTCGAAGTGCATGACCCAGTTTGAATATGTGCCGTACTCTTTAGGGAGTTCGGCCTCCGTCCATTCTGCGACGAAGTCGGCCAAAACTTGCGACTTGATAGCTCGTCGTGGCTTGTAAGTTATGTCGAACGGGAGGAGCTCAATGGCCCATTTTGCAATCCGGCCCGTCGCGTCGCGGTTGTTTATAATATCGTTAACTGGCACTTCCGAGGCTACTGTTATTGAACATTCTTGAAAGTAGTGTCACAGCTTCCGGGATGCCATAAATACCGCGTATGCAATCTTTTGATAATGTGGGTACCGTGACTTGCACGGAGTAAGGACAGTGGACACATAGTAGACCGGCTTTTGAAGGGGGGATTTGTGTTCGTCCGTTTCTCGTTCGACAACGAGCACTGCGCTTATGACCTGATGGGTTGCTGCAATGTATAATAGCATTGGTTCGTCAATGTTTGGCACGGCCAGGACTGGGTTTGTTGCCAAGATGGCTTTTATTTCGTCGAGTCCGGCCGTGGCTGCATCCGTCCACTTGAAGTGTTCGGTGCGCCGAAGGAGGCAGTAAAGGGGTAGGGCCTTTTCTCCCAAGCGGGAGATAAAGCGGCTTAGAGCCGCCACGCATCCGGTTAATTTTTGTATTTGTTTGAGGTCCTTCGGGATATCCAATTGTGATAGAGCTCGGATCTTGGCTGGATTTGCTTCAATTCCTCTACCGGATACAATGAAGCCCAAGAGCTTTCCGGCTGGAACGCCGAAAATGCATTTTTCCAGGCTGAGCTTGATGTCGTATGTTCGGAGGTTATCGAATGTTAGCCTCAAGTCGTCTACTAGAGATTCGACATGTCTTGTTTTAATGACCACATCATCTACGTATGCCTCCACTGTTTTGCCGGTCTGGTTTGCCAGACATGTCTGAATCATGCGCTGATATGTTGCACTGGCGTTTTTGAGCCCAAAGGGCATTGTGTTGAAGCAGAATGGGCTGTATGGTGTGATGAATGTCGTTGCGGCTTGGTCTGACTCTACCATCTTTATTTGATGGTAGCCGGAGTATGCGTCAAGGAAACACAATGAATCGTGTCCTGCGGTAGCGTCGATAATTTGATCGATGCGGGGGAGAGGGAAGGGATCCTTTGGGCAAGCCTTGTTAAGGTCTTTAAAATCAACGCACAGGCACCATGATTTGTCCTTCTTTGGTACCATCACCAGGTTTGCTAGCCAGACCGGGTGTTTTATATCTTTGATGAATCCGGCCTCCAATAGCTTGGCTAGTTCCTCTCCCATGGCCTGTCTCTTAGGTTCAGAAAAACGTCGAAGAGCCTGTTTGACTGGCTTGAATCCTTTTAGGATATTTAAGCTGTGTTCGGCCAGCCTGCGTGGGATTCCTGGCATGTCTGAAGGGTGCCAGGCGAAAATGTACCAGTTCTCTCGTAGGAACTCTTGCAGTGCGGCGTCTACATCAGGGTTTAACTGTGCCCCGATGGAAGCTGTTTTATTGGGGTCCATTGGATGGACCTGGAATTTGACTATTTCGTCCGCCGGTTTAAAGGAGGTGGACTTGGATCTTTTGTCGAGTATCACATCGTCCCTATTCACTGTGGAGCGCAGCGCAGTCAGTTCCTCAGCCGCTAGGGCTTCGGATAGTGCCTCGAGGGCCAGTGCGTCTGTCTTGTTTTCGGCGCGAAGTGCTATGTCCGGATCACTAGCGAGAGTGATGATTCCGCTAGGCCCGGGCATCTTGAGCTTCATGTACCCATAATGGGGTATTGCTTGGAAGATTGTAAACGCTTCCCGCCCTAGCAGAGCGTGATATCCGCTACTGAACGAGGCCACTTGGAACGTGACCTCTTCGGACCTGTAATTATCCGGCGTGCCGAACACCACATCTAGTGTGATTTTTCCTGTACAGCGCGCTTCCCGACTGGGGATTATTCCTCTAAAGGTTGTGCTGCTTCGCACAATGCGGTTCCAGTCTATTTCCATTTTTTGAAGGGTTGCCTCATAAATGAGGTTCAATCCGCTGCCGCCATCCATGAGTACCTTGGTAAGACGAAAGCCGTCCACTATTGGACTGAGGACCAATGCGGCTGGTGCTCGGGCTGTTCGGAATTTAGGTTCATCACTGGCGTTAAAAGTAATAGCCGTGTCACTCCATGGGTTTATTGTTGCTACTTGGTAGACTTCGGCAAGGCTGCGGAGTGTTATTTTTCGCATATTATTTGATGCAAAAGTCTCGAAGACTGTTAATACCATACTGGTGTCTCTGGGGTGGCTTTCTGTGGCTTCTGGAATTAGAAGATCTTCGCCAATTTTTGCCACCTGCCGGAGTATCCAACATGTTCTAAGGCTGTGAGTTGGTGTGGCGCCCTCTGCACTGTGAATTTTACAGGGTCCATTAAGCCATCCTTCCAGTACAGTTCCGTGCCCTGTAGAGGGCTTTTGCTTTTTGGTATTGAACCCGGGTGTTTGGCGATGATGCACCCTTTTATTTCGGACTCGGTTTGTATTCAGGGCCGGATTGTCCCAAAATTTTATTTCAGTTTTCCAGGCGCTTTCCATCGCACAGTACTTTCGTACTATGGACGCCAAGTCAGTGAAGCATTTAATATCACGGCGACTTATGGCGTTGAGGATTCCCTTGTCCGTGCAATTATTGCAGAAGAATGAAATTGCGTCTTCCTCGCGGCAGTCCTTTATCCTGTTCATAACCAGGAGGAATCTGGCCCAGTAATGACGTACTGTTTCTTCGGGCTCTTGCCTAATTTGGGATAGATCGCTTATGTACGGTTGGGTGGGTGGAATCAAATCCGAAACCTCACCCAATCTGAGACCCAGGGGCCAAGGAGTTTCTGAACTCGGAAGTTTGGATTCTTGGATGTTGTCCAATGAATCTAGCCCGTCGCCTGACTTTAAGTTCAGGTCTTGAGTGATGTCCTCCCCTCCGCGGGTATCCGTCTTGGAGGGATCGGGAATCCGGACATAGCTAGTCCTTAAGATAGATGAAGGGTTGCCGCACTGTCCCTCTACCATGGCAACGTGATGGGTGACCTGGGGAGAGTTAATCTCTCTCAGATCGGGTTTAGGCCCAATTTGGTCGTAATCCATAGCGACTCCTAGGGCAGCTATGCGATCCAAGAGCTCGTTTAGGGAAGAGAGCTCCATTGGATCTAGCTGCTCGGCGAATTCCGAGCTGACGTGAAGATTGCTTTCGATGACCCGAGAGGTCATCGGCGGCGCAGCAGCCGAACAGGCGGTCATAAGGAAACCACCTAGCCGGAGAGTTTGGCCGACAGCCAAAGCTCCCTTGGCAATGGTGCCGTCTTTAAAGACGGGATGAGGCATCCTTCCTCATGGCAACGGCATAGAGGAACTCTCAATGAAAGCACCAATGTCGGTGTCAAAACCGGCGGATCTCGGGTAGGGGGTCCCGAACTGTGCGTCTAGGCAGATGGTAACAGGAGACAAGGGACACGATGTTTTTACCTAGGTTCGGGCCCTCTCGATGGAGGTAAAACCCTACTCCTGCTTGATTAATATTGATGATATGGGTAGTACAAGAGTAGATCTACCACGAGATCAAGGAGGCTAAACCCTAGAAGCTAGCCTATGGTATGATTGTTCTTCGTACGGACTAAAACCCTCCGGTTTATATAGACACCAGAGAAGGCTAGGGTTACATAGAGTCGGTTACAATGGTAGGAGATCTACATATCCGTATCGCCAAGCTTGCCTTCCACGCCAAGGAAAGTCCCTTCCGGACACGGGACGAAGTCTTCAATCTTGTATCTACATAGTCCAGGAGTCCGGCCGAAGGTATAGTCCGGCTATCCGGACACCCCCAAATCCAGGACTCCCTCATAGATCTTTTAGTTTCTTGTTTTATCACTAGTTTGATTTATAAAAATAAAATTACAAAAAAAATGGAATTGAGGTTGTATCATATTATTCATCTTTATAATGTATTTCGTGAAAATGATGGAAATGAAAATTGTGCTCAATTGATAGAGGAATAATTCTATAAAATGTTTGACAAAAAATATTTGAATGATAAGTATGATTGCAATGTTGTTCATATGAACTCTTTGAATGTCCATGATGCTAATGATATGAAAAGCCATAATCTTGGGGATGCTATGTTTGATGAAGATGATATTTTTAGTCCCCCAATTTTAGTCCCCCAAGTTTTTATGAGAATATTTATTATGATGATTGCATGCCTCCTATTTATGATGATTATAATTATGAAAGTGGATTTGGAGAGGTCATGACTTTATTTAATGATGGATCCACTATTTTGGAAGAGGTTTCAATTGATTATGACAACAAAGTTGCCATCTATGATGATTATGGTGATGACATGTATGCTATATTGAATAATGTTAACCCCAAAACTTGTCATCATGATTTTAATTTTCGATCACATGACAATTATTTTCTTGAGTTTACTCCCACTACTATTGATGAGAATAAATTTGCTTATGTGGAGAGTGCTACTTCTTGATCTTGCGTTGGTTTTTCCCTTGAAGAGGAAAGGGTGATGCAACACAGTAGAGGTAAGTATTTCCCTCAGTTAAGAACCAAGGCATCAATCTAGTAGGCGAAGAACGCGCAAATAACCAATACCTGCACAAACAATCAAACACTTGCACCCAACGTGATAAAGGGGTTGTCAATCCCTTCACGGTCACTTGCAAATGTGAGATCTGATAGAGATAGATAAATAAAACTAAACAAAAGATAAAATATTTTTGGGGTTTTTGGTTTATAGATCTAAAAATAAAAGATTGTGAAATAGTAAATCAGAAACTAATATGATGGAAAATAGACCCGGGGGCCATAGGTTTCACTAGAGGCTTCTCTCTTGAAGGCAAATAATACAGTGGGTGAACAAATTACTGTCGAGCAATTGATAGAAAAGCGCAAAGTTATGATGATATCCAAGGCAATGATTATGTAATATAGGCATCACGTCCGTGTCAAGTAGACCGACTCCTGCCTGCATCTACTACTATTACTCCACACATCGACCAACTCTTGCCTGCATCTAGAGTATTAAGTTCATAAAGAACAGAGTAACACTTTAAGTAAGATGACATGATGTAGAGGAATAAACTCAAGCAATATGATGTAAACCCCATCTTTTTAACCTCGATGGCAACAATACAATACGTGCCTCGCTGCCCCTACTTTGTCACTGGGTGAGGACACCGCAAGACTGAACTCAAAGCTAAGCACTTCTCCCATTGCAAGGAAAACCAATCTAGTTGGCCAAACCAAACCGGTAGTTCGAAGAGAATTGCAAAGATATCAAATCATGCATATAAGAATTCAGAGAAGATTCAAATAATATTCATGGATAATCTGATTATAAATCCACAATTCTTTAGATCTCGACAAACACACCGCAAAAGAATATTACATCGGATAGATCTCTAAGAACATCGAGGAGAACATGGTATTGAGAATCAAAGAGAGAGAAGAAGCCATCTAGCTACTAGCTATGGACCCGTAGGTCTGATGCAAACTATTCACGCTTCATCGGAAGGGCAATGGAGTTGATGTAGATGCCCTCCGTGATCAAATCCCCCTCCGATAGGATGCCAGAAAAGGCCCCAACATGGGATCTCACGGGAACATAAGGTTGCGGCGGTGGAAAAGTGTTTTCATGGATGCCTCTACTGTCTCTGGAATATATGTGAATATATAGGGCCAAGGGCTAGGTCAGAGGAGTCCCGAGGAGGTGGCAAGGCAGGGGCGCCCTCCCTAGGGGGTGCCCTCACCCTTGTCGCCGCCTCGCCGCTCTTCTGACTTGGACTCCAAGTCCCCTGGGTGTCTTCTGGTCCAAGAAAAATCATCGCGGAAGTTTTATTCCAATTGGACTCCATTTGGTACTCCTTTTCTGCGAAGCTCAAAAACATGGAAAGAAAATAGAAAGTGGCACTGGGCTCAAGGTCAATAGGTTAGTCCCAAAAATAATATAAAATAGCATATTAATGCATATAAAACATCCAAAATAGATAATATAATAGCATGGAACAATCAAAAATTATAGATACGTTGGAGATGTATCAAGCATCCCCAAGCTTAATTCCTGCTCGTCCTCGAGTAGGTAAATGATAAAAACAGAATTTTTGATGTGGAATGCTACATAACATATTTATCCATGTAATTTTCTTTATTGGCATGAATGTTCAGATCCATAAGATTCAAAACAAAAGTTTAATATTGACATAAAAACAATAATACTTCAAGCATACTAACAAGGCAATTATGTCTTCTCAAAATAACATGGCCAAAGACAGCTATCCCTACAAAATCATATAGTCTGGCTATGCTCCATCTTCATCACACAAAATACTCAAATCAAGCACAACCCCAATGACAAGCCAAGTAATTGTTTCATACTTTTGATGTTCTCAAACCTTTTCAACTTTCACGCAATACATGAGCGTGAGCCATGGATGTAGCACTATTAGTGGAATAGAATATGGTGGTTGTGGAGAAGACAAAAAAGGAGATAGTCTCACATCAACTAGGTGTATCAACGGGCTATGGAGATGCCCATCAATAGATATCAATGTGAGTGAGTAGGGATTGCCATGCAACGGATGCACTAGAGCTATAAGTGTATGAAAGCTCAAAAAGAAACTATGTGGGTGTGCATCCAACTTGCTTGCTCATGAAGGCCTAAGAAAATTTGAGGAAGCCCATCGTTGGAATATACAAGCCAAGTTCTATAATGAAATTCAGATGGTTACTTATAACAAGACTTCTCCCATGTCCTCGGGAACAAACATAACTACTCACAATGCATATTCATGTTCATAATCAGAGGAGTATTAATTATCATTAAGGATATGAACATATGATCTTTCACCAAATAAACCAACTAGCATCAAATATGAGGAGTAATTGATGTCTACTACACAACCTTCTTCTTGTAGATGTTGTTGGGCCTCCAAGTGCATAGGTTTGTAGGACAGTAGCAAATTTCCCTCAAGTGGGTGACCTAAGGTTTATCAATCCGTAGGAGGCGTAGGATGAAGATGGTCTCTCTCAAGCAACCCTGCAACCAAATAACAAAGAGTCTCTTGTGTCCCCAACACACCCAATACAATGGTAAATTGTATAGGTGCACTAGTTCGGTGAAGAGATGGTGATACAAGTGGTATATGGATAGTAGATAAAGGTTTTTGTAATCTGAAATTATAAAAACAGCAAGGTAACGAATGATAAAAGTGAGCGTAAACGGTATTGCAATGCGTTGAAACAGGGCCTAGGGTTCATACTTTCGCTAGTGCAAGTTCCCTCAACAATAATAACATAATTGGATCACATGACTATCCCTCAACATGCAACAAAGAGTCACTCCAAAGTCACTAATAGCGGAGAACAAACGAAGAGATTATGGTAGGGTACGAAACCACCTCAAAGTTATTCTTTCCAATCAATCCGTTGGGCTATTCCTATAAGTGTCACAAACAGCCCTAGAGTTCGTACTAGAATAACACCTTAAGACACACATCAACCATAACCCTAATGTCACCTAGATACTCCAATGTCACCTCAAGTATCCATGGGTATGATTATACGATATGCGTCACACAATATCAGATTCATCTATTCAACCAACACATAGAACCTAAAAGAGTGCCCCAAAGTTTCTACCGGAGAATCACGACGAAAACGTGTGCCAACCCCTATGCATAGGTTCATGGGCGGAACCCGCAAGTTGATCACCAAAACATACATCAAGTGAATCACATGATATCCCATTGTCACCACAGATATCCACGGCAAGACATACATCAAGTGTTCTCAAATCTTTAAAGACTCAATCCGATAAGATAACTTCATAGGGGAAACTCGATCCATTACAAGAGAGTAGAGGGGGGAAGAAACATCATAGGATCCAACTATAATAGCAAAGCTCGCGATACATCAAGACCGTATCACCTCAAGAACATGAGAGAGAGAGAGATCAAACACATAGCTACTGGTACATACCCTCAACCCCGAGGGAGAACTACTACCTCCTCGTCATGGAGAGCACCGGGATGATGAAGATGGACACCAGAGAGAGATTGCCCCCTCCGGTAGGGTGCCGGGACGGGTCTAGATTGGCTTTCGGTGGCTACGGAAGCTTCTGGCGGCGGAACTCCCGATCTATTATGCCCACGGATGTTTTTAGGGTATATGGAGATATATAGGCGGAAGAAGTACGTCAGGGGGGCCACGAGGGGCTCACGAGGGTGGAGGGCGTGCCCAGGGGGAGTCGGCGCGCCCCCCTGCCTCGTGACCTCCTCGCAGATCCCCCGATGTGCACTCCAAGTCTTCTGGGCTTCTTTCCTTCCAAAAATGAGTTCCGTGAAGTTTCAGGTCAATTGGACTCCGTTTGATTATCCTTTTCTTCGAAACCCTAAAACAGGGTAAAAACAGAAACTGGCACTGGGCTCTGGGTTAATAGGTTAGTCCCAAAAATGATATAAAAGTGTATAATAAAGCCCATAAACATCCAAAACAGTAGATAATATAGCATGGAGCAATCAAAAATTATAGATACGTTGGAGACGTATCAGCATCCCCAAGCTTAATTCCTGCTCGTCCTCGAGTAGGTAAATGATAAAAACAGAATTTTTGATGCGAAGTGCTACTTGGCATAATTTCAATGTAATTCTTCTTAATTGTGGCATGAATGTTCAGATCCATAAGATTCAAGACAAAAGTTTAATATTGACATAAAAATAATAATACTTCAAGCATACTAACCAAGTAATCATGTCTTCTCAAAATAACATTGCCAAAGAAAGCTGTCCCTACAAAATCATATAGTCTGGCTATGCTCCATCTTCACCACACAAAATATTTAAATCATGCACAACCCCGATGACAAGCCAAGCAATTGTTTCATACTTTTGATGTTCTCAAACTTTTTTAATCTTCACGCAATACATGAGCGTGAGCCATGGACATAGCACTATAGGTGGAATAGAATGGTGGTTGTGGAGAAGACAAAAAGGAGAAGATAGTCTCACACCAACTAGGCGTATCAACGGGCTATGGAGATGCCCATCAATAGATATCAATGTGAGTGAGTAGGGATTGCCATGTAACGGATGCACTAGAGCTATAAATGTATGAAAGCTCAACAAAAGAAACTAGTGGGTGTGCATCCAACTCGCTTGCTCACGAAGACCTAGGGCATTTTGAGGAAGCCCATCATTGGAATATACAAGCCAAGTTCTATAATGAAAGGTTCCCACTAGTATATGAAAGTGACAACATGAGAGACTCTCTACTATGAAGATCATGGTGATAGTTTGAAGCACAAGTGTGGTAAAAGGATTGTAACATTGTCCCTTCTCTCTTTTTCTCTCATTTTTTTTATTTTTTTATTTTTTTTATTTCTGCCTTTTCTTTTTTATGGCCTCTTTTCTTTCTCTTTTTTTATTTGGGCTTCTGTGGCCTCTTTTATTTTTTTCCGGAGTCTCATCCTGACTTGTGGGGAATCATAGTCTCCATCATCCTTTCCTCACTGGGACAATGCTCTAATAATGATGATCATCACACTTTTATTTTTCTTACAACTCAACAATTACAACTCGATACTTAGAACAAAATATGACTCTATATGAATGCCTCCGGCGGTGTACCGGGATATGCAATGATGCATGAGTTACAATTATGGAAGAATTATGAATGGTGGCTTTGCCACAAATACTATGTCAACTACATGATCATGCTAAGCAATATGACAATGATGGAGTGTGTCATGAACGGAACGGTGGAAAGTTGCATGGCAATATATCTCGGAATGGCTATGGAAATGCCATAATAGGTAGGTATGGTGGCTGTTTTGAGGAAGGTATATGGTGGGTGTATGATACTGGCGAAAAGGTGCGCGGTATTAGAGAGAATAGCAAAGGTGGAAGGATGAGAGTGTGTATAATCCATGGACTCAACATTAGTCATAAAGAACTCATATACTTATTGCAAAAATCTACAAGTTATCAAAGCAAAGTATTACGCGCATGCTCCTAGGGGGATAGATTGGTAGGAAAAGACCATCGCTCATCCCCGACCGCCACTCATAAGGAAGACAATCAATAAATAAATCATGCTTCAACTTCATCACATAACGGTTCACCATACGTGTATGCTACGGGAATCACAAACTTCAACACAAGTATTTCTCAAATTCATAACCACTCAACTAGCATGACTCTAATATCACCATCTCCATATCTCAAAACAATTATCAAGTATCAAACTTCTCATAGTATTCAACACACTCATAAGAAAATTTTATTATTAATCTTGCATACCAAGCATATTAGGATTTTAATCAAATTACCATGCTATTTAAGATTCTCAAAATAATCTAAGTGAAGCATGAGAGTTCATCTATTTCTTCAAAATAAAACCACCACCGTGCTCTAAAAAGATATAAGTGAAGCACTAGAGCAAATGACAAACTACTCCAAAAGATATAAGTGAAGATCAATGAGTAGTCGAATAATTATGCAACTATGTGAAGACTCTCTAACATTTAATAATTTCAGATCTTGGTATTTTATTCAAACAACAAGCAGAACAAAATAAAATGATATCTAAGAATAGCAAACATCATGTGAAGAAGCAAAAACTTAGGATCAACCGAAACTAACCGATAGTTGTTGAAGAAGAAAGGTGGGATGCCAACCGGGGCATCCCCAAGCTTGAGCTTTTGTGTCTCCTTAATTCCTCTCATATCACGGTCTCCCTAAATCTCAAAAGCTTCATCCACACAAAACTCAACAAGGGCTCGTGAGATAAGTTTGTATAAACCATTGCAAAAACCTTATCATACTCTACTGTAGCAAATCACTAAAGTTATTATTCAACATTTCATACTAAATGCCTCTGCATATTTAATAGTCCTATCATCAAATAGAATCATTAAAGAAGCAAACATACGCAAATGATGCAAACATAACAGCAATCTGCCTAAACAGGACAGTCTGTAAAGATTGCAGCAACATCCATACTTCCCTAGCTCCAAAAATTATGAAAGAAAATTCCCACTGTAGTAAATTTATCAGAGCTTAATATGCAAAAGGTTTCAAAATTTTATCACATTCTTACTTTTCTAGGGAATTATTGCAACAACGGTAAACTTTCTGTTTTCAAACAGCAACATGTGGACTTCTAAAATAGGCATAGTAAAGGCTATCAATGCCACTTTTATTGAAATAAAAGATGCAAAACATTGTTCTAAATAAAATCAAGCAAATCCTAACAAATTAAGTTGACGCTCCAAGAAAAACACATATCATGTGGTGAATAAAAATATAGCTCCAAGTAAAGTTACCGATGAACGAAGACGAAAGAGGGGATGCCTTCCGGGGCATCCCCAAGCTTAGGCTTTTGGTTGTCCTTGAATATTACCTTGGGGTGCCTTGGGAATACCCAAGCTTAGTCTCTTGCCACTCCTTATTCCATAGTCCATCGAATCCTTACCCAAAACTTGAAAACTTCACAACACAAAACTTAAAAGAAAACTCGTAAGCTCCGTTAGTATAAGAAAATAAATCACCACTTCAAGGTACTGTAATGAACTCATTATTTATTTATTTTGGTGTTAAACATACTGTATTCCAACTTCTCTATGGTTTATAAACTCTTTTACTAGCCATAGATTCATCAAAATAAGTAAACAACACATGAAAAACAGAATCTGTCAAAAACAGAACTGTCTGTAGTAATCTGAATCAAACGTATACTTCTGGAACTCATAAAATTCTCAAATAAATTGCTGGACCTGATTAATTTATATATTAATCATCTTCAAAAAGAATTAACTAAATAGCACTCTCCAAATAAAAATGGAAGCAATTCTCGTGAGCGCTAAAGTTTCTGTTTTTTACAGCATGATCAACAAGACTTTCCCAAAGTCTTCCCAAAGGTTCTACTTGGCACAAACACTAATTAAAAGCATAAAACCACATATAAACAGAGGCTAGATGAATTATTTATTACTAAACAGGAACAAAAAGCAAGGAACAAAAATAGAGTTGGGTTGCCTCCCAACAAGCGCTACCGTTTAACGCCCCTAGCTAGGCATGATGATTTCAATGATGCTCACATAAAAGATAAGAATTGAAACATAAAGAGAGCATCATGAAGAATATGACTAACACATTTAAGTCTAACCCACTTCCTATGCATAGGTATTTTGTGAGAAAACAACTTGTGGGAACAATAATCAACTAGCATAGGAGGGTAAAATAAGCATAACCTCAAAACTTTAAGCACATAGGGAGGAAACTTGATATTATTGCAATTACTACAAGCATATATTCCTCCCTCATAATAATTTTCAGTAGCATCATGAATGAATTCAACAATATAACCAGCACCTAAAGCATTCTTTTCATGATCTACAAGCATAGAAAATTTACTACTCTCCACATAAGCAAAATTCTTCTCGTGAATAATAGTGGGAGCTAACTCAACAAAATAACTATCATGTGATTGAAAATTAAGATCAAGATGACAAGTTTCATGGTTATCATTATTCTTTAAAGCATACGTGTCATCACAATAATCATCATAGATAGGAGGCATGCTTTCACCATAATAAATTTGCTCATCAAAACTTGGGGGACAAAAAATATCATCTTCATCAAACATAGCTTCCCCAAGCTTGTTGCTTTGCATATCATTAGCATCATGGATATTCAAGGAATTCGTATAACAACATTGAAATCATGCCCATCATTTAAATATTTAGTGCCAAACATTCTAATGCATTCTTCTTCTAGCACTTGAGCATAATTATCGGAATCCTTATTCTCACAAAAGACATTAAAAATATGAAGCATATGAGGTGACCTTAATTCCATTTTTTGTAATTTTATTTTATAAACTAAACTAGTGATAAAACAAGAAACTAAAAGACTCGATTGCAAGATCTAAATATGTACCTTCAAGCACTCACCTCCCTGGCAACGGCGCCAGAAAAGAGCTTGATGTCTACTACACAACCTTCTTCTTGTAGACGTTGTTGGGCCTCCAAGTGCAGAGGTTTGTAGGACAGTCGCAAATTTCCCTCAAGTGGGTGACCTAAGGTTTATCAATCCGTAGGAGGCGTAGGATGAAGATGGTCTCTCTCAAGCAACCCTGCAACCAAATAACAAAGAGTCTCTTGTGTCCCCAACACACCCAATACAATGGTAAATTGTATAGGTGCACTAGTTCGGCAAAGAGATGGTGATACAAGTGGTATATGGATAGTAGATAAAGGTTTTTGTAATCTGAAATTATAAAAACAGCAAGGTAATGAATGATAAAAGTGAGCGTAAACGGTATTGCAATGCGTTGAAACAAGGCCTAGGGTTCATACTTTCGCTAGTGCAAGTTCCCTCAACAATAATAACATAATTGGATCACATAACTATCCCTCAACATGCAACAAAGAGTCACTCCAAAGTCACTAATAGCGGAGAACAAACGAAGAGATTATGGTAGGGTACGAAACCACCTCAAAGTTATTCTTTCCAATCAATCCGTTGGGCTATTCCTATAAGTGTCACAAACAGCCCTAGAGTTTGTACTAGAATAACATCTTAAGACACACATCAACCAAAACCCTAATGTCACCTAGATACTCCAATGTCACCTCAAGTATCCGTGGGTATGATTATACGATATGCATCACACAATCTCAGATTCATCTATTCAACCAACACATAGAACCTTAAAGAGTGCCTCAAAGTTTCTACTGGAGAATCACGACGAAAACGTGTGCCGACCCCTATGCATAGGTTCATGGGCGGAACCCGTAAGTTGATCACCAAAACATACATCAAGTGAATCACGTGATATCCTATTGTCACCACAGATATCCACGACAAGACATACATCAAGTGTTCTCAAATCTTTAAAGACTCAATCCGAGAAGATAACTTCAAAGGGGAAACTCAATCCATTACAAGAGAGTAGAGGGGGGAAGAAACATCATAGGATCCAACTATAATAGCAAAGCTCGCGATACATCAAGATCGTATCACCTCAAGAACATGAGAGAGAGAGAGATCAAACACATAGCTACTGGTACATACCCTTGGCCCCGAGGGAGAACTACTCCCTCCTTGTCATGGAGAGCACCGCGATGATGAAGATGGACGGAGAGAGAGTGCCCCCTCCGGGAGGGTGCCGGAACGGGTCTAGATTGGCTTTCGGTGGCTACGGAGGCTTCTGGCGGCGGAACTCCCGATCTATTGTGCCCACGGATGTTTTTAGGGTATATGGAGATATATAGGCAGAAGAAGTACGTCAGGGGGCCACGAGGGGCTCACGAGGGTGGAGGGCGCGCCCCCTTGCCTCGTGACCTCCTCGCAGATCCCCCGACGTGCACTCCAAGTCTTCTGGGATTCTTTCCTTCCAAAAATGAGTTCCGTGAAGTTTCAGGTCAATTGGACTCCGTTTGATTTTCCTTTTCTTTGAAACCCTAAAACAGGGTAAAAACAAAAACTGGCACTGGGCTCTGGGTTAATAGGTTAGTCCCAAAAATGATATATAAGTGTATAATAAAGCCCATAAACATCCAGAACAGTAGATAATATAGCATGGAGCAATCAAAAATTATAGATACGTTGGAGATGTATCAGTAATCAACACTACTAGCAACCTACAGGTACCAATCTGATGTTTTGAGACAAAGATCGGATACAAGAGATGAACTAGGGTTTGAGAGGAGATGGTGCTGGCGAAGATCTTGATGGAGATTGACCCCCTCTCGATGAGAGCATCGTTGGTGATGACGATGACGATGATTTCCCCCTCCGGGAGGGAAGTTTCCCCGGCAGAACAGCTCCACCGGAGCCCTAGATTGGTTTTGCCCAAGTTCTACCTCGAGATGGTGGAGCTTCATCCCGAAAGCTTCCTCCTGATTTTTTCCAGGTAAAAACCCTTCATATAGCAGAAGATGGGCATCGGGGGCCTGCCAGGTGGCCCACAAGGTAGGGGGCGTGCCCCCACCCTTATGGTTGTCTGGTGGGTCCCCTCAGGTGCTTTCTTTGCCCAATATTTTTTATATATTCCAAAATAATTCTCCATAAATTTTCAGGACTTTTAGAGTTGTGCGGAATAAGTCTCTTAGATTTGCTCCTTTTTCTAGTCCAGAATTCAAACTGTCGGCATTCTCCCTCTTCATGAAAACCTTGTAAAATAAGAGAGGAAAGGCATAAGTATTGTACCATAATGTGTAATAACAGCTCATAATGCAATAAATATCAATATAAAAGCATGATGGAAAATGGACGTATCAGGCCACCATTCATATTTTTTTATACATGTCATGCTAGATCATTGCACATCCCGGTACACCGCCGGAGGCATTCATCTAGAGTCATATATTTGTTCTAGTATCGAGTTGTAATTCATGAGTTTTAAATAAATAAAATTGTGATGATCATCATAATTAGAGCATCATCCCACGCGAGGAAAGGATGATGGAGGCTATGATTCTCCCATAAGTCGAGATGAGACTCCGTACTTAAATAAATAAAAAGAGGCCAAAGAGCCCAAATAAAATAAAATAAAAGAAGAGGCGAAAGATCCTAGATGAAAAAAGAGAAAATGTTAAAATAATGAGAGAAAAAGAGGGAAGTGACAATGTTACTATCCTTTTCCACACTTGTGCTTCAAAATAGCACCATGTTCTTCATGATAGAGAGTCTCCTATTTTATCACTTTCATATACTAGAGGGAATTTTTCATTATAGAACTTGGTTTGTATATTTCAATGATGAGCTTCCTCAAATTGCTCTAGGTCTTCATGAGAAAGCAAGTTGAATGCGCACTCACTTAGTTTTCTTTTTGAGCGTTCATACACTTATAGCTCTAGTGCATTCGTTGCATGTCAATCCCTACTCACTTGCATCAATATCAATTGATGGGCATCTCCATAGCCCATTAATTTTCCTAGTTGATGTGAAACTTTCTCCTTTTTTGTCTTCTCCTCACAACCTCCACCATACTATGTTCCACCTATAGTGCTATCCATGGCTCACATTCATGTATTGCGTAAAAGTTGAAAAAGCTTGAGAACGCTAAAAGTATGAAACAATTGCTTGACTTGTCATCGGGGTTGTGCATGATAAATACTTTGTGTGATGAAGATAGAGCATGACAAGACCTTACGATTTTGTAGGGATAACTTTCTTTAGCCATGATATTTTGAGAAGACATGATTGCTTTATTAGTATGCTTGAAGTATTATTGTTTTTATGTCAATGATAAACGTTTGTTTTGAATCTTATGGATCTAAACATTCATGCCACAATAAGAAGAATTACATTGATAAATATGTTAGGTAGGATTCCACATCAAAAAATCTGTTTTTATCATTTACCTACTCGAGGACAAGCAGGAATTAAGCTTGGGGATGGTTGATACGTCTCCAACGTATCTATAAATTTTTATCATTCCATGCTATTTTATTATCTGTTTTGAATGTTTTATATGCATTAATATGATATTTTATATTATTTTTGGAACTAACATATTAACCTAGTGCCTAGTGCGAGTTTCTATTTTTTTCTTTGTTTTTGGCTTTTTCAGAAAATCAATATCAAACATAGTCCAAACGGAATAAAACTTTACGATGATTTTTCTTGCACCAGAAGAAACCTAGGAAGCTTCGGGAGGAGGCCACAAGCCCTAGGGGCATGCCCCTAGGCTTGTGGGCCCCTCGGAGACCTTCCAACCCTAACTCCACCACTATAAATTCTCACATAATCTGGCCCTTGATTTTAACTGGTGGTGGGGCCCTGCCTAATTCTTCTCCAATCAAGTCTTTCCACAACACACCCGTAATATACATAAAAATAACTATGTAGGTGTAGCTTTACCTAGGTATCCCTTAGTCCAATACTCCCTCCTTTCCGGTTTATAGGGTTTAAATTTGAAGTCTCATCAATCAAGGAAGATGATGAGTGGAGAAATGTATCTTGTAGTTTACAAAATTAGTCAAACTTTAATCTGCATTAATTACAATATATGCATGAATGACCACTAAATGTGTAGAAATGGTTACATGCATTAGTTGGTTTATTTTAATCCTTGCATCAATTTAATGCATCTTGGAATATGAACATGGAGTCGAGAAGGCAAGTTGGATAGACGACTGTAACATGGGCTCTCGCGACCGCGTCGCCCCCGCGGGCGACCGACCGCGCCCCGGTTCCTCCTCCGCCAGCTCTTCCTCACCCCCCCTCCTCGCCGCCGTCGCCGGCGTTCGCCACCGGGCCTGGCCCGGGCGACACTGGTGGCGGCAGCCCCCGGCCATTCCCCCCTCGGTTGCTCTCCGGCGCGGGCGGAGGGCGCCGGGGGGTGCTCCCTAGGCGGCGGTCCGGCGTGGCGGCGGGGCTTCCTGACGCGGCACGGGAGATCGGCTGGACGGCGGCGGCGCCGTTGGCGACGGGATGGCGCGGCGGCGCGGCCAGGCGGCGCCCGCTCGGCCCAAATCTGGGCCCTTCGGGCCCATCTGGGTCCGGGCGGGCCGACGGCGGGGCAGGTCGGCGGCGTGGCTTCCAGGAGGCGGGGGAGCAACGATGGGCGTTGGGGGCTGGCGGTGCTGGCGCCGCCCTGCTACAGCGTGGTCGGCGGGGCTTAGCGGGCCTGATTCGGGCCTGGTCGGGCCAGGGGTGGCCTGGTATGCCCTGCTGCTGCGTCCGGACGGCGACCGCGACGGAGCCGGAGGCACGAGCCTCCTGCACGACGGCGGAGGAGGTGGTTCCCTCCCGCGCGGCTACGGCGCTGCTGCTCCCGTCGACATACGCCTCCTCTCCTCGTTCTCTTGGCCTCGTGGTGGTGATCTCAGTGAGACGGTGTGGGTGGTGTTGCGACCGCGGTGGCGCATGCTGGTGGGCGGCGAGCTGGCTGGTTGGCTCCGATCCGGTTGGGCGGTGGGGTTTGGAGTTGGGAGAAATCCTTGCCGGGTCTTCCGGCTCCGATGCGGTGACGCCTGCGGGTGCCACCATTCCTCCCTGGAGGATGTCGGTGGTCTTCATTCCCCTCTACCCTCCGCGTGCCGGGGGAAACCCTAGGACACGTCCGGGCAGCAACGTCGTCGGCGTCGCATTCCTTCCTGGAGGTGCTGCTTGGTACGCAGTGGATCGGTGCCTAGGATCGTGGTGGGTAGATTTCGGAGGGCGCAACGGTAGTGGGTATTCGCGCTTTGTCGAGCTGCCGGTGTTGGCATTGTTTCTTCTTCTTTTTCTTTGGCTTGTTGTGCTACTCGCCCCAGCGTTTGCTCTGTAATCGGTGTTGGTGCTTTGGAATACAAAGCGGGGAAACCCTTTTTAGGTAATATGAACATGTAGTAAAAAAAATGAAAATAAGACTTATAATACGGTAAAACTAAGAAAATGAGATGAGTCCAATAATCTGGAAAGGCGAGAGAACTATACATTGTTGTCATAATATCTCATATTATTAGACAAAGTGAGTAGTACGTATAGTTTTTGTAAAAGTCTTGTATATAAACATGATTTTCGGGTAACAAATTATCTCGTTATTCGTGGACGGTTTGACGTGACGTTCTATCAGCCATTTACGACTCTTTGTTAGCCACACAAATTAAGCGTCAACGACAAACAAAGTTTGATTAAAAGCTGAAAAGAAAATCTTTCGCAATGAATGCCCGTTGGCATCACATGCAGGTGACCAACGGGGATGGTTCCCTCTTTACCTGACACGTGCAAAGCACCACTGTACTCCTTGCGTCTCTCGGAAGAAAGTAAGCAGCCAGGGTTTCTGATTCTAGTAACTGGTCTATATTCTTTTAGATCTACGATTATACTCCGTTCGTCTAAAAATACTTGTCATTAAAATGAACAAAAGAAAATATATCTAGATGTATTTTAGTTTTACATATATTTCTTTTTATTCATTTAGATGACAAGTATTTTCGAACAAAAGGAGTACCTGTTCAAGGAATTGTCATGGCCTGTTATTAATGAGGGAAGGGTGTATGCATGGAAATTTCAGAGTGCAGCATTCAACGTGAATCCCTATCTCCATTAACCTAGAACAGTGTTTGTACTACTGTACACTGTGGAACTGAAGTCGTAATATATACGTACAAACATCACGTCACATTTGTTGCTTTACCAAAAATGAACTCCGGCCTGATTACTACTTTGCACCAAAATTGTGGACTTTTAACGATGTTTAGTAGTCCTTATTCAAAGTTGTTCTTTCACGAAATTCTTATTCAAAGGGTGTTGGGTTTATTTATAAGTTAGGCATAATGCCTTCGTCTCTCTAAACAAAAGCTCTTTGGTGCAACTTTAGGCTTGATTATGTATGCATTCAGTAGATATAGAAAACAAAAAACTAGTATTCACACACGACTGAGGAATAGCAAAGCTGCACTAATTTGTTATACACTGAAAATATTGGTACACACAAGACAAACACACAACCATGCATTTTATCACGTAATTGGTACGCCACGGTATACATAGCTTGCAGAGGGGAGAGGATTTGTAGCACGAGCTGGTGCAGGGGCACCAAGTTCCTCGTGCGTGTTTTTTCTTTTGGCTTCCGATTTTGAAACTTTCATATCTTTTGAACAAAAATTCGAAATTAAGTGATGTTTTCATATTTGTGTTTCTCGTGACGAGGGCTTTCAAATAAGATTTATTTTAAATACATTTTGATTAGTTTTGAAAAAAAATCTGTTAAGATTCAACCCTTGAAACTTAGTACCCATGACAGATAAAATCATAACTTTTGTACAAAAAAATCGCTTAAAGTTTAAACTCTGCAGCTTGATACAAGTGATCGAGAAAATCGCTAGTTTCAGATGCAAAATTGTAAGTTTCGAAACTGGAAACTTAAAACTTATTGTTCCCTCATGCAGGATCCAACTACTTTGAGGACTCGTGAGACATTCAGTTGACTTGGGAGGGCTTGACACCTCTATGCCCCCGCACCTTCGTGCCCCTGTGAGTTCCTGCTTGCTGGCAGCATTTCACACTTTGCAGTAGTTGTAATTTCCCAAAAAGGGAAGGTAGGTGTACGAACAAAATAGGGAAGATATGTGTACATAATTTGGGTACCGAAATGATGTCCAATAGAGCTGAATTTTTTTTGTTAGGACATGCGATCTGTTTTTGACAAACGAAGCATGCTTTCTACTATTAATTAAGATAGAAGAAATAATATGTGGGTAGGGGAAATGCCAAATCTAGGTGGATAAATATTCATTCGTGGTCTTTACTACACCGTGCGGAAGTCAGGGAGTATATGATCTTTGGGTGCAACCGATGGGAGGCGGTAGCTCGAGCTACCTACAAATCGGTTTGGATGGCGGTCTAACAATAGAAGAGGTGTTTAGGCATTGTGTATATGTTTTCCGGTTGTGGCCATTTGTTTACTTCTTTGATTTTGTTTTATGTACCTGAGATGATTTTTGTACCATGATACTCTATTCGTTTAAAGAAATGGTTGTGCGCATCGCTTCATGCAGGAGCCAGAGGAATTCTTCCTTTAAAAAAAATGTGATTTGTGAGATACTTGTGTGTATATCATACCTTTTGTTACTCATTATGACTGCTGTTGTTGGCGCCATGCTTGCAACTTTTTGAATTTTTCTAGAGGTTCTACAGAAGGACTACCTGTAGCTATTTCTAGATAAAAGTAGAAGAAGCGGAGTGCTTGGCTCTCTTTGATTTTTTTTACTTCTCACCTTGAGAAGGAAGGTCCAACCTCAGAGCAACTCTGACAGACCCCGCAAAATCTTGACCCGCAAAACGCGTTTGCAATTTGACGAAAATCTCGTTTGCCGGTCAAGAACGAGCGCGGTCGAACAAAAATCGTAGATGAAACTGCATAATTTGAAGAAAAAAAGCAGTTTTGCGGGAGAAATTGCACCTCGTGGGCGCGGGTAGTTCATCACGTACTATATATATTTACATGATCAAACACTACAAACACTAGTTCATACTACATACTACATCAGTACTAGTACTAGAGGGGTGGGGATCTCACGGCGGCGAGTTCGCGACCATGGACGACGCCGTGGAGGAGCTCAATCCTCCTCGTGGGAGCTGCCGAGGTCGATTTACTTCGCCCTCTGCTCCTCGCGGATGCGCCACCACTCGTCGTCCTTTTCCTTGGCGGCGAGGTTGGCCATGACCACCTGCCGGAACTGAAGGTCTTTGAGATCCTCGTGGTGGCGTCGGCGCTCCGCCTCCTCGCGCACGCTCCGCTCGGCAATGGCGGCCGCAACCGCGTCGACATCGGCGACGAAGTCCTCCAGCCCGACGACTCCGCGACCGCCGAGCTCCTCGGGCTCCTCCTTGACGGGGACGAACTCAAAGTCCTCCGGCTCCTCCGACCACTCCCTGTTCACGGGGAGAAGGCCCGCGCCGGAAGAGGAGGAGCTCCCGACGTAGGAAGATCTCGCCGCGGAGGAGAAGGACGCAGCAGAGGACGGGGTATGGCCGTGCCGATGGTCGTACTCGTCCGTCTCGCGGACGCGGAAGTTCGGCAGCGGCGAGAGGCCGCGGTTGGTCCACTTCCTCGCCCCGCGCTTCCTCGCGCCGTCCGACCGGACGCGCCGCTCGCGCTTGGGGTCACTGCCGCCGCCAGATCTGCTGCCGAAGCCGCGTCCATAGCTCCACATGCGGCCCCACATGACGGCCGGAGGCGGAAGGGGGTCGCCGGCAGCGAGAAATGTGGAGAGGGTGGGGGTGGGAATTGCGTAGCTCGGCGGCGGGTGGGGGAAGGGGGATAGGGTTTCGACCCGCAAACGCACCGCGAACCCGTAAATATAGTGGTTGGGCCGTGCGGTTTGCGGGCCGCGGTAAAAATTTTTACGGGCCGAGCGAGTATGCGGGCTCTGTTCTGACCGAAAAATTGGATCGAGCCCGCATACTCACCGGAATTTTACGGGTCTCGGGCTTTTGCGGGGAGTTGCTCTCAAGCCATCTCCCACAATGACCTTAAAACGGACTCCGTATTTGTCCGCAGGCCGATCCACATCGGTGTCCGGACAATGATACAAGTCCGTCACCCAACCCTACACTCTAAATATCCGGCTCTGTTAACTTTAAAATAATTATTAACTTTTAGTTTGACGGAAGGCTACTAATTATAGTGCTTTCATGGTGCCAACCGTATCTGGTTTTATTCTTCTAAGTTCCTCGTCAGAGTCGGAGCTGCGTTGTCTGACCGCAGGTCGACTTGTCGTCGATTAGGATGGGCTTTGCCCTGTGTATTTCAGTCTATGGGAGTGGGTTTGGCCCTTGTTGTTCCAGTTTTTACCCGGTTTTTCGTAATTAACTGAGTAATTCTCTTCTGCTTAATTAATAGATGAGACAATCTTTGGTTCCGTTTTGAAAAAAAAGTCATGACTAAGCACCAAGCATAAGCTATTATTTTGGCTTCCGCCAAACGAAGGTGCTAAATATTTGGCCTCAGCCGAATGAAGGTGTTCCAACTAGTGCATAAAAAAGCACCTTCCCCCAAATGACTACCTAATTTACATAATAAAAATATATTAATTAGCATCTTTCGTCAAATGCAGATATACTAGGAAGTACTACCTTTCGCAAAAATGCTAGCTATCCACTACAATTAGCGCAATGCATTCCGCTAAACGCTAGCCATCATGAGTGGACGCAGAATAGAGACAATGTGTGATGGCTTTTGTTTGGGCATACAGATGTTTGAACTTCTGCAAAGATCAATTTTGTTTGTCTCCAGTTTACGGGAAAATGGACGTCCGATAGCGTCAGCGGATCCATATAGAACTGCGTTGGATGACAAACTGCAGTCGGACAACATACTCGTTTGAGGATCCATTTTAAAGATACCCTTATGCATAAAGTGGTTGTCTCTTGGATAAAGAGGAGACGAAATGCGGCACCGAGCCGCTCGCGCGCACCTTTCTTTTGCCTTCTGATTTTCGACCTTTCATATCTTTGAATGAAAAGTTCAAATTAGGTTCTACTTTCATGTTCGTATTTTTTACGACGAGGGTTTTCAAATAAGATCAATTTTGAATATGTTTTGACAAGTTTTTAAAAATTCCGTTAAGTCTCAACTTTTGAAACTTAGTACGAGTGACCGACAAAAACACAACTTAGTACCTGCGACCGCCAAAAAAATTGATACAAGTTTCAGTTCTGAAATTTGATACGATCGACCGAGAAAATTGTAAGTTTCAGATGCAAAATTGTAAGTTTCAAATATTAAAACTTAGAACTTATTGTGCTGTTCACCGTCTGATTTACCTCCAACGGATTTTGTGGGGTCTTGGTCTTCCTTCGCCAACCCCTGCCCGTTGACCTGCCCTCCGACACCGACCGAACCACCGTCGGGGCGCTATGTGTGCGCCTCGGCGCCTCAATACTAAATTGCTGCCGGTCTCTCTAAACCCTGCCAGCTTCTGTCGATACCCCACCCCACCTGCACCCGTTAACCGTCGACTCTCCTCCACCGGGGACGATGAGGAGGCTCCACGTATTCGACGGAGACCTAAAGTTTTTTCATGCACATAAAGAATAGCAAACTCGCCCTTTTATTCATGTCAGCATTATTACACAGGAGAGATATTACGATGTAACACTGTTTGCACATACAATAACGGCCCCAAAAGATGATAAGTGTACAAACAAGGAGAGAAGTGCATATTACACCCCCAACTCTAGCCCTAGTCTAATATACACCCCCCAACTCTAATACCGTCTAATATACACCCCCCAACTCACAAAACTGGCCATAATTCAACCATCCCTTCCCTGTTGACCGGTTTTGACTGAGTGAACAGTAAAAATAAAATTTTAAAAACCATAAATTTTTTTTGAAAAAAATTCAAAAATGTTCCAAGTTTTTTCACCGTATGAACAGTAAATTAAAAAAAATCACCTTTTCAGCATGTTTGGACACCTGAGTAAATTCGAGATGTCCGTAAATTCGATTTTTTTTTCAAAATTTCAGCTTGGCAAACAGTAAAATCGATTTTTTTTAAAACCCTTTTTTTGCATGGATGATGTTTGAGCGCGTGCTGATTTTTTTTGGATTTTTTTCCCGAATTACTGTTCACCATGCTGAAAATTTTGAATTTTTTTCGAATTTACGGACATCTCAAATTTACTCAGGTATCCAAACATGTTGAAAAGGTGATTTTTTTTTGAATTTACTGTTCACGTGGTGCAAAAACTTGGAACTTTTTGAATTTTGTCAAAAAAATATTTTTTTGTTTTTAAAATTTTTATTTTTACTGTTCACTCAGTCAAAACCGGTCAACAGGGAAGGGAGGGTTGAATTCTAGCCGGTTTTGAGAGTTGAGGGGTGTATTTTAGACGGTATTGAAGTTGAGGGGTGTATATTAAATTAGGGCTAGAGTTGGAGGGTGTAATATGCACTTCTCTCGCAAACAAAACATTCAGCAAACTATATGGAACAGTGACCGACGCCTTCAGATCATTTGGCAGCTCCATTCAAACAGAGTAGCGCTCACATCTCTCGAACATATAAATAATTAAGTGCCCTCGATTCCCTTCAGTTTATTTCGCACGCTTGCATGGCTGCACGTACGTACGTACGTACGTACGTTCATGCGAGGTCCTCCCTCATCAGACCAGCGAAGTCGTCGGCGTGTTCCTTGGTGACGCAGCTCGCGAGCAGCCGCGTGCCGGCGAGCGGCGCCGGCGCCTTCATGACGATGACCGACGCGATGAGGTCGCAGTTCACCAGCGGGCCGGCCGTCATGGGCGTGCCGTACCCGTAGTCCACGTCCGAGAACCCCAGCTTACTCCAGTCCGACACGTACACCGACTCGTAGTCGAACGTCATCTGGAACGGGTCGCGGCCGCCGGTGCGGCACTCGGCCCAGCTCAGACACTCCTCCGCCATGCGTCGCTTCGCTTCGCGGACCACCCCGACAATCTCGACCACCGACGAGCCGGCGATCTTCTCCGCCGGCGCCGACACCTTCACCGGGAAGATGGCGTTGCCCCAGTATCCCGGCTCCAGCTTCAGCACGTGGCGGGCGCTGGCGAAGAAGCAGAGCTTGACGTCCGCGCCGGGGACGACGACCGGACCGATGGCCCGCGTCCGGCACTGCCAGAGCTTGGCGATGACGATGTCGAAGCCGGAGCAGTGCTTGCCGCCGGTGAACTCGGAGTACTGCGACTTGATCTTGTCGATGTAGGCTACCGGGAAGTCGAACGCGATGTACTCGAGGGCCAGCACGGGCAGCTCCGGGAGCGGGCCGGGCTTGATGTCCGGGTCGGGGAAGCGGTCGCGCCCCCAGACCGGCTTGACGCGAGGCTCCGGGAGACCCCGGGCAAGGTCGCCGACGGCGTTCAGGAACTGGGCCGCGCCCGTGCCGTCGGCCACCGCGTGGTTGGTGCGCAGGCCGATCACGAAGCCGCCGCAGGTAAACGTCGTGACCTGAGAGATCACAAGTTGACAACATTAAAGATGCGCACGAGTTCGTCATGTGTACACACGCAACATACAGTATGATAAATGCAAGTGTGCAACTACTCATCACAAGTTTACAACATTAAAAATGAGCACGAGTTTGGTTTTGCTAAACAGAAGAGAGTTGGCGTAGTAAATTTACTTAGTCGGGACCAACCGCTTCCTCCGAGAACGTGAAGACAAAGCTGAAGCAATGCACGAAAAACAAAATAAGAACCTGTATCATGGCAAGGCTGTTTTGCGGCTCGACGGCCCAGAGCTCCGGCGTCGGGTACGGCACGAGCTGGTCCTTGCCGAGCAGCAGCGGCCGCTCCAGGAAGTTGACGTCGGCGAGCGTGCAGTTCGCGGTGGCCTCGACGAAGTAGACGCCCTCGGCGGAGCACAGCACGGCGGGGCGGCGCATGTCCTCGCCTTCCACGATCCGACCCGCGAAAGGGTAATAGTGCACCAGCGCGTCCGCGAGCGCGCCGCGCACGACGGCCGCCGGGGGCTTCCTCTTCTTCCCTTCCGCGCCGGCGTCCACCGTCTCGGGCACGGCGTCGCGGTACACGTGCACGGACTCGACGAGGCCGCGGTGCGTCGGATACCGGTCAACCCACGCGAGTGGCAGCGTCTCCGACGGCGTCGCGGCGGATGGCCGGACGGGGCCCTCGGACACCTTGGTCACGGCGAAGACACCCATGGAGTTTGTGTTGTGCCAGTTAAGTGGTTACCTAACTCGTCGTCAGCGGCTAAGTTTGCGTGGAGTGACACCGCGCGGCGCCAAGGGCATTTATAGGAACCAACCACCCTGTTTTGCCACCTCGATCGGGCGGTCGATCTCCACAACCTTTTTTTTTTCAAGAAAAGGTTGGAAGTTGCATGTTCCGGTTGATGACTAATTTACGTTTTATTCTCCCACGAATGCGAATGCACAACGGTAATTCAAGTGGCCATTAGTTGGGTTAGATGGTTCGTGTCTCATTATTTTGAGTGAAATGCTACGGACGATTTCTTAAGGAATGGGCTTACGAGATTAGGTGGAGTAGGGAAATTCAAAGGTAGAATTAATGGAGAAGATGACAAGTCTTCAGATTAGGGCATCTGGGCATGTAGAGTGGTCTCATCCTAAGCCTGCCATGTACTCCATGGGTGTAATATAGAGAAGACAATAAAAAAAAAGCACAATGAATTATTTTTTAGTTTATCTCTGGTAACTAAATATCCCTAAATACGTCGTGATGCTTATTTTGATAAGAGACCACCTCTTAACTAAAAGAAGACGAACATTTTATTATTGTTTATCTCTCCTCCGGTTCAACATGTATCCTACATTACACTTGTGAGATAGTATTATTTGTTGGAAATATGAGCAATTTACCAAATGATTTTATTAACAGAAATAATAGATAAAGCATGACTAATATAGTAGAGATAAAACAAGTCATGCGTTCTGACAGAGAGAAGGTAAATAGTTTCTGCATATATGAACCGTAGCCTATCATATCTAAAGCAGACAGTATAGCAAGTACCATATATGAAGTAGAACCTATCATGTGTAGGACAAGGACTAGAACAAGGAACTGCGGCAGAACCTTTAATAGGAAAGACAAGAACACGTACGGGACAGCAGCAGCAGAAGCGCTGGACTTGGGGTCGGTGTCCTTGCCTGCCATGTCGCCGAGGAGGTCGTGGACGTCGGGGAAGAAGTCGTCGGCGACCGGATCGTCCGTGATGAAGCAGCCAGTAGTCGCGCTGAGTGCTCCCCAAAAACCTTATCACCATTCTCCCGTACAGGACTCAAAAGGTGCGGTTTCGGAGGCCTACTGTCCCGACCTGCGGTGCATGCCGCAAGACGGGATGGGAAAGAACGTAGCAGCAGCGCAGTGGTTGGAACTTTGTGGCGAGAGGAAGATGAGCTTCTGTTGTGTCTCTCTGGAGAGGAGCGACCTCTCTTATATAGGCACATGAGAAGGACGCGAAGAGGCTGCGGCAGGAGGTGAAGTAACGAAGGGAGACGAAGCGAACAGGCGGCAGCCGAAGGGGCGCGCCGTTCGAATTTAGTGTCCACTACAGAAAACGTTTCAACTCTCACGTGACCTTTCGTATACCCATCGTGCGTGGCAAAAATTTAGATATCGGCTCGGCTCATTCCCGCAACCCGCAACCCGCGGCGCGCGTGACAAGGCGTGGCGTGGCGAGGCGGGCGGCGGAGGAGGAGCGCACGTGGATATCCCTCTTGTTCTCATGCTCGTACAAGTGGGGAAAGAACCTTTCTTATATGGAGGTCCAACTCCCACTAAACTAGCAATGTGGGACTAAACTTTAATAGTATCCCTTGCCTTGCACAAATGGGCTAAGTGGGCCTCTAGGATTTATTAGGAATTTCTGAAATAGTTATTGGGCTGCCCAAAATAGACTAAATTCCAGCAACCCCCCACCAGATCCCAGAGACACACAGAAATTTGCCTTTGATTCCAAAACACTATTTTATATAGCGGTACTGCAGTGGAGACTGTTAAGTTGAACTTCCACCTAGAACTCTATGCTACACTAGTAAGCAACTTGAACAGTGGACTGGGCCTTGAACTGCAAGTTTTCTGCGAATCTAGCTTCACATAAAGCCTTGACCGATACGTGGCTACCGTGGATCTTTCGCGCGGGTGGAGCTTATGCGTCATACTCCGTGACCTTTCATGAGTTTACTAAAGAGAACCCTACTCTCATAGATTGCGACGTTTGACAATCAAACTCATATATGTGTGTTCTTCAAAAGATGTTCTGCAGGATAACATCTCTGCTTAAATAAGCCACTTAGAACACATTAAGATATACATCAACCTGCCATGCAGATTAGGAGAGTATTGCATCTTCATGGAGTGGTATTGTGAATAGTAAGGATACTCTCCTCTCAGTTGACCAACAGCTTGTCTTCCACATCTAATTCACGGGATCTCCGATCACAAAGAATAGGTTACCACTGTGAACAACTCATATTGTGGGTCTCATACCCATCTCACTCGATGCATTATCTATCACATTACGTGATAGACTCTTGGTAAAAGGATCTGCCAGATTTTAGACGTTTGGATATAATCCAACGCAATAACTCCGGAATTTTTCATTTTCCTGACAGACTTTAACCTTCTCTGAACGTGTCTTGATGACTTCATGTTATCCTTTGAGCTGCTCACTTTCGTGATCACAGTTTGATTATCGCAGTTCATAAGGACACCCGGTACAGGTTTCTCAACAACCGGCAAGTCATTCAAGAGCCGACGAAGCCAATCTGCTTCAACCGTAGCTGTATCTAGTGTTGTGAGTTCTGCTTCCATTGTTGACCTCGTTAAGATGGTCTGCTTGCAAGACTTCCAAGAAACAGCGCCACCTTCATGAGTGAATACATAACCGCTCGTGGCCTTTATCTCATCAGCATCTGAGATCCAGTTTGAGTCACTATACCCTTCAAGCACCTTTGGATGCCCGGTGTAGTGAATTCCATAATTTGCAGTGCCTTTCAAATAACGCAAAACTCTTTCTAGAGCTTTCCAATGCACATCTCCTAGTTTTGAAACAAACCGACTCAGTTTGCTAACAGCAAAAGAGATGCCAGGTCTTGTAGCACTGGCTAAGTACATAAGCGAGCCAATAATCTGAGAATACTTCAATTGGTCTCTAGCAATTCTTCGATTCTTTCGAAGCAACACACTAGCATCATATGGTGTTGGAGAGGGCTTGCAATCACTATAGCCAAAGCGACTCAAGATCTTTTCCACATAGTGAGATTAAAGCAATGTAATCCCACCATCATCGTCTCTCAACAACTTGATGTTCAGAATGACATCAGCCACTCCTAAATCCTTCATCTCAAAACAACGAGATAGGAAATCCTTGACCTCCTTAATAACATTCAGATTGGTTCCGAAAATCAGTATGTCATCAACATACAAGTACAGGATAACTCCCTCGCCCCCACCATGGCGATAGTACACACATTTATCAGCTTCATTCACAATAAGGTCTGCAGCTGTTAAAGTTCTTTCAAACTTCTCATGCCACTGTTTGGGTGCTTGCTTAAGTCCGTATAAAGACTTCAGCAACTTGCACACTTTCCCTTCCTGACCATCTAGTACAAACCTATCTGGTTGTTCCATATAAATTTACTCGTCCAACTCTCCATTTAGGAAAGCAGTCTTAACATCCATTTGATGAATGAGAAGACCATGTGAGGCAGCTAGTGAAAGTAGAACTCGAATAGTGGTCAGTCGAGCCACAGGTGAGTAAGTATCAAAGAAGTCTTCACCTTCCTTTTGGGTATAACCCTTAGCCACGAGCCGAGCCTTGTACTTTTCAATAGTACCATCAGGCCTAAGCTTCTTCTTGAATACCCATTTGCATCCTATAGGTTTGCACCCATAAGGACGATCAGTTATCTCACAAGTTTCATTCGCCAAGATGGAATCCATCTCGCTACGAACCGCTTCCTTCCAGTAGTCAGCATCTTCAGATGCATAGGCCTTTGAAATAGAACTGGAAGTGTCATCTATGAGGTACACAAGAAAATCATCACCAAAGGACTTTGCAGTCCTCTGTCTCTTACTCCTAATAGGAACTTCATTGTTCTCCTCCACAGGACTTTCAAATTGTTCCATCGAAATTGTAGGTTCGGTAATTGTAACTGGTTCCTGATTTGATGAACTAGGCATCTCCTGATTAGATGAGGTAGCCATATCCTTCATGGGAAAGATATCTTCAAAGAAAGTCGCATCATTCGACTCCATGATCGTACCGACATGCATGTCAGGTACCTCAGATTTTACAACCAAGAATCTATAGCCAATGCTATGAAAAGCATATCCCAGGAAAACACAATCCATGGTCTTTGGTCCAAACTTCCGCTTCTTTGAAATTGGAGCATTGACTTTCGCCAAACAACCCTATGTTCGCAGATAAGAGAGTTTTAACCTTTTCTTCTCCCATTCCTCGAATGGAGTTATCTCTTTGTTCTTTGTGGGGACTCGGTTCAGGACATGACATGCTGTCAATATCGCCTCCCCCCACCATGCCTTGGAGAGACCCGATGTGTCTAACATGGCGTTAACCAAATCAGTTAGAGTACAGTTCTTTCTTTCGGCCACCCCGTTTGACTGAGGTGAATAGGGAGGCGTCCTCTCATGGATTATACCATGTTCCGCACAAAAAGCATCAAATTCATTGGAAAAATACTCTCCACCATGGTCGGACCTAAGCCTCTTGATTTTTCGATCAGTTGGTTTTCCACTTCAGCTTTATAGATCTTGAAAAAGTTCAAAGCCTCATCCTTAGATTTCAGAAGATACACACGGCAGTATCTAGTGGAGTCATCAATTAACGTCATGAAATATTTCTTTCCACCTTTTGTCAACACACCATTCATTTCACATAGATCTGAATGTATGAGCTCTAGTGGTGCAAGATTTCTTATTTCCGCAGTCGTGTGAGACTTACGAGGTTATTTAGCTTGCACACACACTTGACACTTAGATCCCTTGACGGTGGTGAAACTAGGGATTAAGTTCAACTTCGCTAGTCGCGACATGCAACCAAAGTTAACATGACAAAGACGTGAATGCCACACATTGGATTCACTACTGTTGCAAATATGATTAACAACTTTATTGCAAACGTCTGATAAGGATAAACGAAACAAGCCTCCTGACTCATAGCCTTTACCAACAAAGGTTCCATACTTGGATATTACAAATTTATTCGACTCAAAGACAAGCTTGTAGCCATCTCTACACAGAAGAGATCCGCTAACAAGATTTTTATTGACGGAGGGGACATAATGCACGTTCTTCAGCCGCACGATCTTCCCTGAAGTAAACTTCAGATCGACCGTACCAACACCACGAACAGAAGCACTTGAATCGTTGCCCATCAGCACGGTTGAAGTCCCTGCGGTCTGATAAGACGAAAACATGGAAATATCACCGCATACATGCACATTAGCACCCGTGTCAATCAACCAGTCAGGAGAATGACATACTGAAAGAATAGTGGGAAATATACCATACCCAGCATCCTTCATGTCAGTGTCTCCAATGACAACATTAACGGTCTTGCCGCCTTTCCCAGGATGACGCTTGTCATAGCGATTAGGGCAACTAGGAGCCCAATGATCAGGATCCCCACACACATGACAAGCACATTTCTTCTTGCCATTCTTCTTCTTGAAGTTCGTGTGTTGCACACCCTTGTTCTTCCCATCAAACTTTGCTTTTCCATCAAACTTGCCCTTGTTCTTGAACTTGTTGGGCTGGAAGTTCTGCTTCTGTACCACATTGACACTAGATCCTCCCTCAATACCTCGAGCACGTGTGTCCTTTGCTCTCGCCTTTTCTTCCACATCAAGAGTGCCGATGAGATCCGGGACGGAAAACTCCTGCCTCTTATGCTTCAGCAAGGTAGCAAAGTTCCTCCATGAAGGAGGAAGCTTAGTGATGATACCTCCGGCAACAAACTTGTCCGGTAGCATACAACTGAAGTGCTCAAGTTCTCTAGCAAATGACTGTATCTCATGAGCTTGCTCAACCACGGAGCGCTCTTCAGTCATCCTGTAATCATAGAATTGCTCCATGATGTACAACTCAGTGCCAGCATCCGAGACCCCAAACTTGGCCTCGAGTGCTTCCCACGTATCTTTTCCATTATCAATTGACGCATAAGCATCAACTATATTCTCACCAAGAACACTCAAGAGAGCAGCCTTAAACAGAGTATCCATTTTCTGAAAAGCTTGTGCATGTTGAGCATCAAGCTCTCCTTCAGGTTTGCCGAGAGTGGCGTCATAGCAACTAGTGGTTTGAAACCATAAGACTGCTCTCACGCGCCACCTCTTATAGTGGATACCCTCAAACATAGGAGGTCTCATGGAAGCAGCAAAACCACTTGGGGTAAATTGCCTATAATAAGGTTTTTGGATTGTTGGAAATATGAGCAATTTACCAAATGATTTTATTAACAGAAATACTAGATAAAGTATGACTAATATAGTAGAGATAAAACAAGTCATGCGTTCTGACAGAGAGAAGGTAAATAGCTTCTGCATATATGAACCGTAGCCTATCATATCTAAAGCAGACAATATAGCAAGTAGCATATATGAAGTAGAACCTATCATGTGTAGGACAAGGACTAGAACAAGGAACTGCGGCAGAACCTTTAACAGGAAAGACAAGAACACGTACGGGACAACAGCAGCAGAAGCGCTGGACTTGGGGTCGGTGTCCTCGCCTGCCATGTCGTCAAGGAGGTCGTGGACGTCGGGGAAGAAGTCGTCGGCGACCGGATCGTCCGTGATGAAGCAGCCAGTAGTCGCGCTGAGCGCTCCCCAAAAACCTTATCACCATTCTTCCGTACAGGACTCAAAAGGTGCGGTTTCGGAGGCCTACTGTCCCGACCTGCGGTGCATGCCGCAAGACGGGATGGGGAAGAACGTAGCAGCAGCGCAGTGGTCGGAACTTTGTGACGAGAGGAAGATGAGCTTCTGTTGTGTCTCTCTGGAGAGGAGCGACCTCTCTTATATAGGCATAGGAGAAGGACGCGAAGAGGCTGCGGCAGGAGGTGAAGTAACGAAGGGAGACGAAGCGAACAGGCGGCGGCCGAAGGGGCGCGCCGTTCGAATTCAGTGTTCACTACAGAAAATGTTTCAACTCCCACGTGACCTTTGTATACCCGTCGTGCGTGGCAGGCGCGTCGTGACAAGGTGGCGTGGCGAGGCGGGCGGCGGAGGAGGAGCGCACGTGGATATCCCTCTTGTTCTCATGTTCGTACAAGTGGGGAAAGAACCTTCCTTATAAGGAGGTCCAACTCCCACTAAACTAGCAATGTGGGACTAAACTTTAGTAATATCCCTTGCCTTGCACAAATGGGCTAAATGGGTCTTTAGAATTTATTAGGAATTTCTGAAATAGTTATTGGGCTGCCCAAAATAGACTAAATTCCAGCATTATTATATATGCCCTTAGTACATAAGAAAACAATCCATAGGTGCTAGTCCCTCCGCTCACAAATATAAAATGGTCTGCTCTCTCCATTCAATTTTTATATCTAACTTTGACCATTAATTTCAATAACAAAAAGTGAGTTATATGCCACAAAAAGTATGGCATTAGATGCACATTTCAAATAACTTTCCGATGATATATTTTTATGACATATAATCCATATTTTGTTGACCAAAATTATAAGTCAAAGTTTGACATGAAAAACGAAGTGACCTTGTACTTCCTCTATTTCTTTTAGTCTACATATAAGATTTGGTCAAAGTCAAAATTTCTAAAGTTTGACTACTTTATAGAAAAAATATCAACATCTACAATACAAAAGTTATATGTTATGAAAATTAATTTCATCATGCATCTAATAATATTGATTTCATAGTGTGAATGTTGATACTTTTTTTACAAAGCTAGTCAAACTTTACAAAGTTTGACTTTGACCAAATCTTATATGCAAAATAAAAAGAAACGGAGGGAGTATAAGGGAACGGAGGGAGTAACTTCTTTTGAATTGGATGTATATAGATACATTTTAGTGTGTTTGTTCACCCATTTCAAACTGTATGTAGATTGTTTTGTATTTGTGTACCAAGGGAGTATATAACTATTGCTATTTTTGGCATGGTAGCGGGAAGATTGTTTCGGCATTCACTCCAAATTGTATTTTTTTTTATTCTTTGTTACTTGAAAATTTAGAAATACCCTAAGAACGTCCTAAAATCTGATATACTTAAATCTATGCGCAATAACATTAATGACATGCCATTTCTTTTTTCAAGAAGAGGGTAACCTCCTACCTATGCATCGACCAAACTTTAGTGCATTCACAAAAAATGTTTGGAAAAATGCAATTTTTACCTTGTAGGTTATGTATGGAGTGACTTGGAGCTGGAGATTTGTACGGTTGGATGTTGATTTAAATATTTGAAATGTGATTCACACTAATGACATACAAAGCACTTGTTGGTAGACATCCCTTATATTAATTCACTCATACTTCGAGACAGCCTCTTTGATCGCTGGAATGAAAAAAATAGAGTGGCATGCCATTTTCATTCCTACAGGATTATTATGAGATTAGTATGAGCGTTTGATTGCACGCAGGAACAACATATGATTCTATACAAGAGGTTGGAGTGAATGAAAAATTTCCTACGAAAACTGCTCCAAACTAATCGCATAGAAGGAAAAATCTTATGAGTTGTAATCCTATAAATCAAATAATCAATGTTGGGGAAAATCCTAAGGATTAGAATCCTCCGGAATTCATTTGAATCAAAGAGGCCACACATTGATGAAAGAGAACTTTGACCTCATATGTGTTGTACATAGATAAGTGAGCTCGAATGAATTATACCTGGCTCATAAACATAATTTTACTGTTTTATGGTTGTAACCAACAATCCATTCCATTCACATTGGTAGTTAAAGTAGTTCTAATCAGAAATAACCTCGCTTTTGTGGAGAGTGAGTACCAATTTAGGATAATTTTATGGATTTGATCTACAACAACAGATAGACAAGTTGTTCAAATAAGGATGGCATCAATCAAAACTTGTTTTGTGGGTCGTGACCGTGTTTATGTGCTCTCGATTTCAACCTCTCATCTATGTTGCCTCTCTACTATCAACGAGTTTCCTGCATCACCATTGCATCTACATGAAGGTTGGAGAGGTGCCAGTTCGGTGATCGACGAACGACCGTGTGTGGTGCCGTGGTGGTCAGAACTAATCCTATTGAATCTGTTTTTAGATGGTGGAGGTACGATGGGTGAAGGGAGAACGTCGAGTTGACGATGAACACCACCAGATCTATTCAAAACTAGTCCTTGAGCGGTCCTATGTTCTATTCATAAGAATTGTGATCTAGTGGAAGGCTGGTTCAACCTACTGAGGGCACACCAAACAGTCACATTTTGATCAAGCTTACCAAATCCAACCAACTCGAGTCGATCAGTAGAGTACTTTTTAAAAGAGATTGATCACATGTCAGCTAGGGAGGTAGAGATAGAATTATTGGAGGACACATGTCAACTTTAGAAGTACATGCATAGAAATTAATCATGTCTAGCAAAAGTGAGTATACTTGCGATGACATATATCTTTTTTATATTAGCGGAAATACAACTGTTATCATGGATGGATCCGATCTGATTTTTTTTTGAAGAAAGTCAAATGTTTCTGAAACTTTGTTTCGGAACAAACATGGTCTAGCGTTATGCATGTCTGTAAAGTCGCGCGACAAAATGTCTCACGTCATATTCTGGGCGAATTAAAACAAAAACGATACAATATAAAAGTTACCATTCACATTTTCCGTACCTGTAATTTTGTATTTTCTTGCCAAGATTTTCCACATAATGCATTTTGTCTCAAAACATTACACACATTTATAATGCTAGACCAAGTTTGCTACAAAAAACTTTCAGAAATATTTTTTTTTGCTAAATTGGGTGCTTATAGACTCATGTCTAAACAATTCACACTTATAAACCCTAACAGGGAGATAGCATTTTTGGGAGGCACATACATACATAAATATAACCTTGCTGGTAGTGATTCCTTGCCGACTCGTAGATACATTCTACTGCAGCAATTTTTTTTTTTTACATATATAGCAAGTTGGCTAGTTGCTGTGCAAGTCGCAAGTCACAAACAAATGATGCCAACCACCAGATTAGCAAGCAGATGATACCCACCATTCTTTGATATAATCGTCCAATTAGCTCCTATGCCTCAGCGAACTAACCGATAGGTGCAATATACTATGTAGTACTACGAGACTCGCGAAGCGGCAACAGCGAACAGGGCTACCGACTCGCAGTTGAAATATAGGGTGGTTGGTATAAAGTTGGCGCCCTTTAGTGACATAATTTGTGAAGATATTTGTTGGTCTATCCAATTCATCGCAAGTACGTACTTGCCCTTTTTGCGCTCTCCTTTTTCTCGTGGTACATCGATCATCGTCGGGTGCAAACAACTCATGCCGGTCACCAGCTAATCAGCCATGCACGTACCCGTGGAATATATAGGTGGGTGAACGTCGACGTGTAACTTTCATATCACTGAACAGAGTGGTGAAAAGCTAGTTTTCGGAGTCAAAACGTATGCCAGATATCCCAGTTAGATACTTTTGCTTTGGGCTGTAAATTCTATTACCTCTGTTTCAGATTAGTTGTTTTAGATATGTCTACATACGGATATACCTAACACTAAAATGTGTCTAGATACATCCGTATTTAAACAAATCTATGACAACTAATTCAGGACTAAGGGAGTATAAAATAAAGACAGAAGTCAATCATGAATGAAGGAGGCGTTTTGAGTCCCAGCCGGGTGTTCCCTACAATGCTGCCAGTGACGAGTCTAGGATTTTTATCGTTGGGGTGCCATATTTCGCGCACACAATTTAGTTGCCACTATAAACACTGCAAACTCAACACAAAACCTGATTTTTTTTCAAAAATACTGCATAAATAATTTAATATGCTCCCAATAGCATTCAAAAGATGCCTCAAGTAGTTAGTTATCTTGTCTAGAGCCATTTTGTAGATTTTTTTTTCCATATTTGGAGAGGGGCCGGTATGGCACCCATGGAGGAACATATTCGGTGCACCGGTGCTTGTGGTGCTACCCGTGTACCGAACCTCCTAGCACATTTTAAAATGTTTCCAAAAATGTGGAAAAATTGAGCAAATTCGCACAACATCAGTGTTTGTTGTTGCAAAATTTCGAATCAAAATTCAAAACATTTTGGTATCTCGAGCAATGTTTGCCACAACAAACATTGATGTTGTGTGAATGAGCTCAATTTCTTTCACATTTTTTGGAACATTCTAAAATGTACTATGGAGGTCCGGTGCACTGGAAGCACCACAAGCATCAGTGCACCAGATATTTTCCCGCACCGATGGAACCCCCCTAGATCCACCCATACGTACAACCCAGGTAAATAATAAAATAAGGTGATGTAAGTATGCTATAAGGATTTAAATATTGTATATATGCTGAGTTGGGGGAGTGAGAAGAAGAGAGAGAAAAGAAGCGGGTCGTAGATTAACAACCAGCTTCACCTTGGGCTCCAAAAACTTCGTTAGAGAGGAGGTGGACCAAACATTAACAAAATGGTATCTATTTACAGTAACTATTATACATGATGGCTATAAGATTGACGATAAATGACATGACAACGGCATACAACCCGTTATAGTATTAACATGCCCTAGTGGTGAAGCATATGCCTTTCGTTGCCTACATTGAGATTTGTGTAAGCTTTATAGGTATAGTTTGAGGAATCTCTTCCTGTCCAATACACAAGGTTTGTGAGAGAAATACATATGCTCTTGTCACGTTAAATCTTGGTTCAAAATAATGTTAGTGTTTTTTGCCAGTGTGACATGCTGTGTTCGCTGCAAAGTGTCGTCCAAACATATTGTCATGTTTTTTTGCTAATGATGTCTGTATTGGGGTGGTTTTAAGAATTTGACTCACAGTTGCCTACGTACTGTCAGAGGTGCTAACTGCCAGCATAGGTCCCTGCAACTAACTTGCGCTGTTGAGGGATCTATGCCGGTCTGCATGAATAATCCACCGGCCGGAAGCTTTTGTATCTAAACTTTCTTTTTTGAGAATCAGTATCTAAACTTTTGGACCATGCCAAAGAATGCGTTGCAATATTTCGTGCTACTACTAATAAGGATTTGGTTAAAACGTCCACTCTAGCAACAGCTAGCAGGCATATTAAAATTCTTAATCACTACTTAGGGTTAACTACCCTCATCACATCAGCTATCTCAGCAATGTCAACGCTGCTAGTAGTAGTTATCGTCCATGCACATAGCCTGCCGGAACCAAGGCACGAAACCTGGCCAGTAGCCAGTTGATGCGGCACATGCAGTCGTGGTTGCCGCAGAGTACGCACAATTTGTCGGCGGTTTAACTATCAGCGCTAGCGCTAGGGTTAAATTAGGGGCTATTTGGTTCCCAGCCACAGTTTGCCAAGGCAAAATTTGGCAGCCACAGTTTAGTTAGCATGTGTTTGGTTTTTGCCATACTTTGACTTGCCACACTTTATTGCCCATATGGCCCATTTGTCATAGAGACAATTTTTTTGCTAACTTTTACCAAAGTTTGACGTCCAATTTCACAGCCACACTTTGGCTTGCCATACTTGTGTGGCTAGCCACACTTTGGCTTGGTCACACTAGTATCCAACCAAACAGACTCTTAGTACTCCAGCAACTGATAAGCCCTCGTGGTCCAAGCTAGCTGGTGAAGGGAAGTCGTCAGTCACCAGCAACTGATAAGCTCTCGTGGTCCGGCAACTACTACTAGCTAGTACTCCGTCAGTACAGAAACTGTACGAACCTAAGACACAATTATATACTACTCCAATTGATCAGTGGTCAGCGGAAATCGAGCAGCTTTTGCGAAACGAATCAAGTTGATCTGCTGGTACTATTTAGTAATCATCTTGACGGGGACACATCACAGATACGCGCCAACTTAACCTGAGCGCACAACGTACGGTTACGTGGCTACTGGTACGTACGTGCTGATCGGGCATGCATGTGATCTGTTTTGTGGACCTTTGTGGTGCTTGTCGTTTTTGGACGAGAGTGAGTAGTACGTAGCACTTTTCTGTTTAGGGTTTGGAGCAGGTATTGCGATTCCAAGAACGAAAAAGGAAGGGTGGTTGACTAACGGATGCGCGAGTAGAGAGCACATGCTTCCAGTGTCGACGTCCTGAACACGGCGACATATGGTCTGGACAACCTCGCCGATGATAGTTTTCACCGGCATCCGAGCCAAGAGTTATTATCGGCTGACGCAAAACGAGAATGCAAAGAAGTATGCTGGACTTGTACGATAGGCCAACCTGACCTCCTCGAATGCACTAATGCTAAGATGAGGTGCTAAGCACATTAAAAATCTAAGCAACTAAAGTCCCAATGCAAAGGTGCTTAGCTTGTTGTTGCTAAGCATCCTTCATTTAGTGATTTAGCAACTAAAGTTGTCCATGCATTGATGGGCTTCTTTCATTTAAGTGCTTTCCCCAGGTTCCCGCGCTTGGCATTGTTTCTTTCTGAGGTCACCACACCCATCTCTCTCCTCTTAATTACTTTGCCACATTATCTTTTTTTGCCTATATAACAGCCTTAGCACCTGTACAAGGTGGAGCATTGGGATCTTCAACACTGAACCGCAAATCAAACATTGTATCCATATGTGGACAGGGAAAACAGTCCACGGACACGGATACGGAAGCCGACCATCCAAAGTTAGCCGCATACATTCCAAGCCGGATTTCAACTAACCAAATGAATTACATGCAAACCAGATGATTTTCATATAAACTGGACATACATTTCGACATATTTTAACTAAACTATACCGGACTACGGTAAAACTAGTCTATAGCCGGCCGCGGCGGATCTTCATTCTCATGACATGTCTTTCCAATGTCCGGCAGCCCCTCGTCGGCACTACCAGGTGCCCAAGAGGGATATGCTTCACTGGGAGGGGAAGACTAGCCTCCGCCTCCCCGAAGCACGGATCAGGGTCGGTTTTTGGGCGGGTGAAGACGGCCACCATGGTCTATGCCCCCACTCACCGAGCAAGTCACCGGCTGTGTCACCCAGCGACGCGGTGGCGCGGGCCTTCATGGTTTGGCGGCCTACCATGGTCTAGTTTTCCCCGCTATTCTCGGTGGCCGCTGGACGTGTCGGACTCCACGGACATCCCTTCTTTCCCGACCTACCTGATGTGTTGCCGCCATTGCTCGCGGAGGATTTGCTGGGAGACAGTGTTGACCAGCCTGGACGTGTAAGGAGGGGCTGGCGATGACGGTGGCGCTGGATCCGGAATCTTTGTCGACAAGCCTACCTGTATCGGGTTGGCTTGTTGGGCAACCTAGTCCGCTGCAATGCCAGAGGCCATGGTGGATGTTGTACAAGGAGGATATGGTAAACAGAGGTGAGGTGTGGTTCTTGCCCGACGTCTGTCCGCGTTTATATAGTGGCTGGTGCGAGGAGCCAGCCGAAGAGGTGCTTAATGTCGGTCGTCACAAAAATGGACGTGTTGCGCTTGGGGCGCCAGAGTGTGGAGAGAAGGCGTGCACTCTGGACAGTGCTCTCGGTCGGCGAGCCGTTTCAATGTCGGCTCCAGTGAGCGGTCGCGCCCACTCTTGGCCGACATGAATGCGGGCGGCTAACTTCAGGAGGGAAAGAGCGCGGGTGCGTTAGAGGGGTTTTGGTGGGACACGGTTGTCAAACGCGGGTGTGACAGTGGTCTTAACGCGCACAAGGTCCCTCGGTTTGTTTTCATTTGTGGGAAAAATCACGTCCGGACCGGTCGGCGGACCGATACAACCCCGTGTTGAATGACAAAATATGTTAAGATCGTACGATCCGAACGGTTGTGTGTGGTTTGAGGGTCCGCGTTAGAGATTCCCCACACAATGTACTAAGACGTTTGCTCGTTTGACCTTTTTTATCTTGAATGCATGCAGAATTGCTTGTGGACCAACAAAATGGAGAGTGGCAACTTGGGATAAACATTGGGGCCGTGTACATGCGCAGTAAAGTGTAAATAAATGTTTTTTCATGAAAGTTTATAAATGTTTTCCATGAAAGGTGAATGAGATGTGATTTTCTAACCCTTGTACACAGCAAGTGATTTTATTTTGTTCCCTACTATTGTGGTACAGGGAAAGATAGACGGGAGCGTCGGAGTAAAATGCACAGAATCACCATACATCAGTGGCGGAGCTTGAACGGAAAAGTTGGGCGGGCCAGACTTAAGAAGAGCACAATTTTTTTTTCAAATTCTGACTCATAAGGACATGTTACAAGCACCCAGGTCACAAGATTGAGCTAGCAAATATGTATATATATATATATATATATATATATATATATATATATATATATATATATAAAATATGTATCAAAGTACAGTTCAACCATGAGTCACTATTGAGTTAGCTAATACAAAAGTGTAGACATTAGACATGGACTTACTGAGATACTAGAAATCAACTCTCCGATCCTTCTTGCTTATAAAATCTGCAATGGCATCTTCATGGCTGTAGTTCTCCAAAATTCCACCCTCTATGTGTACTAACAAGTTATTAGCCAGATTCTCATCTTCCATCTTATTGCGCAATCTTGTCTTAATGATCTTCATACTAGAAAATGCGCGTTCAGCACTGGCTGTAGAAACTGGAAGGGTAATGAGCAACCGAAGTAATCTGTCAATCAAATTGTAGACGGTATGTCTTCCTATCTCCACAAGGCATCAACATAGATCAATTAAGGTAGATATGTTTTTCAAATCATCATCCTTGGAAGCATCTGAAACAAAGTGCTTAAGTTGCTGTTGTAATCCATAAATATCTTGGGAAAAATCTGCTGGGTAGTACTTTTTCACCATCTCACATATATCACTAGCTTTGAATCCTCTGAATTTGTTTGTAGGAATCAAGGTGGCGCTAATGGTTAGAAGATCCATTACCTTATCATTGAATCTTCGATTTAATTCAAATAGTTGAGTGTCAAGTGTTGAAAAGAAAATTTCCACTCGAAAGTAATGCTCCTTGGTGAACTGATCAGGTTGACGACGAGCACGACCACCACGCATGATGTATGTTTCCTCAAAGTCTGGAATGTCAATGGAATGGTTTAGACAAAATTCAACAACCGTAGTAATAAATACTTGGTAGCCATCATCTGATCTCAACTCCTGAAGACATTGTTTTGTTGAGGAAACTAGGCGGACAACATTCACAATATCTTGTGATTTCTTTTGTAAAGCTTGGCCAAGCAATTCTGTTATTTCAAAGATTTCCTTCATCAAACATAAGATAAAAATGAACTCAAATGAGGACAAGTAGCCAAAAGAAGTGTCTGCATCTGCACGAATTGAGCCAATTGATCCATCAGCGGCTATATCTTGGATAACTGAACAAATTGGACCAAACATCTTCATAAGGCTATAAACTGAACCAAAATGAGAACCCCACATTGTGTCTCCTGGTCGCTTAAGTGAACGGATTTGATTTGCCCCTTGACCTGTCTCGATGCTAGCATTAGAGATTCCATTTTCTAGTTCAACTAGTTGGGCAAGATGAAGCTCGTCATGGCGCTTTGAAGATGAGTCAACCGTGTTTATGATAAATATCAATTTCTGAAAGAACTAGGAGATAGGAACCACTTCTTTAGATGCATCAACTAGAGCAAGTTGCAAGCGATGGGCATAACAATGCACATAATAAGCATATGGGCATTCTTGGAGGAAAAGAGCTTGCAATCCATTTAACTCGCCTCTCATGTTACTAGCGCCGTCATAACCTTGTTCTCGAAGGTTCTGAATATCAAAACCGTTGTTTGACAAAACAAAGCTCAACTCATTTTTCAGTGTCAAAGACCTCGTGTTTGCTAAATGTATCAAATCAAAGAATCTCTCTTGCAAAATACCACCTTTATCAGCAAACCTAAGAACCAACGCCATTTGCTCTCTCTTTGATGCATCACATGTTTCATCCACTAAAATAGAATACTTATAATCTCCAACTTCCTCACGAATATGCTTCCTGATTTTAGATGCAAATATACTCAAGATCTCATTCTGGATATCATGTGATGTGTATTTTGCGCCATATGGAGCATTTCCCAACACAACTTTGGCAATCTCAGGATTAAATTCTGCAAGAAGCTTCACCATTTCAAGAAAGTTTCCTTGATTCTTTGACTGTGGTCTCTCATCATGCCCTCTAAAAGCACAAGCTTGGAATGCAAGCCACTTAACAACCGCAATTGAGACTTTCAGCCGCAAACAGTTTCTTTCCACCTTCTCCTTGTCCCTCACGGCCATAACGTTCTCTATGTGGCATGGTTGTTTCATTAAGGCATGACCACTAGTGACTGCATTGTTGTGTGGTGAGCATGGTCCAGATCCTATGTGGGTCAAGAATGCACAATGTTTCCCACAAACCCTCTTCCAACTGTCAAATCCATGTACCGTGAAGACATGAGAACCGCCTAGTGTATTCGCTTTGTTATTGAAGACAAAGCAATATAGACAATACGCACAACTTTTCTCCTCTGAATACTCTAGCCATGATGGAAAATCATCAAACCAACTATATTGGAAGCGGCGTTGATGCCCTGGTTCACCAGAAGGTTTATAGTTCTCTAGGCGGGGTTGCATAGGACCTAACATCGAATATGCTCTCCTCACGATATCTCTCTGGTCTGGTGGATATTGCCAAATTTGAGGGCGCAATCCAAGATCCCACTGCAAGAACTCAATACCCCGGAATGTAACAACTTTATTTGTTCGAACTCCTCCATCTTGGTTATGTTGTTGTTCAGGTTGTTGCTGTTCCAATTCAAGCAAGGGCAATACTTGGTCTTCCTCAACTTCAATTATATCATCTCTTTTCCTTTTAAACACCAAATCAATTCTTTTCTGAGTCCGATTTTCCTTGCCCATGACTACCTCTGCTTGCTTGCTGCCTCTGTTGCAATTTGCACAAGATCAGTCTATTAGTTATCACTAGCACTAGCAGTAGCAGACTTCATCAATCGATGTATGGAACTGAACAAGATCAGACTATTGCTTTGCTTATCAAATTAGGAATTTGGGGGAATATTATTACTTGCCCGCGTTGGCGCGTTGCCCTGCTGGTTGGTGCTGGCAGGGGGTTGGAGCAGAACAGCCGGGGATTGGAGGAGAACAGCCGCAAGATTCCGGCGGGCGTCGCCGCGGCCAGGGGCGAGGGCGCGAGGGAGCAGGGCAGGGGCGAGGCGGCGAGGGCTAGGCGAGATCCCGCGGGGCGCGGGCGTCTCCGGCGGTTGCTCCGCGAGACAGCGGGCAACAAGCTCCGGTGGACAGTGGTGCTCCCTGTGCACGGCGGCTACATCCTGAGAACCTCGCTGAGAGGATGGGGAATCGGAGGATGCGTGTCAGCGTGTGCCTGTGCATGCGTGCGTGAGACGAGAGGATGGGGATGATGTGTCTGTTTGTGGGCTGGGCTAAGATGACATGTAGCCATGTATGTAAATTTTTTTTTTGTTAAATTCCTGGGCGGGCCATGGCCCGGTTTAGCCCCTACAGAGCTCCGCCCCTGCCATACATAATAGTGATGTGATTAGCCGAAAACCATAACTTTACAAAATATTGCACTTTCCACCACGTAGAAAAAGTGTCAGTGGCAAAATACATTGAACCGTTTTTTGAACAGAATTTGACGTGGAAAAGCACGCGCGTGGACGGCGTGATGCCTAACGGCCGTTAACGGCAGCCCGACTGGCGCGGTCGGGATGCGTTTCCCTACACAGAAATAGCTGGTGACACGAAGTCATTTAGCTCTCTCTCTCTCCCAACTCGCTCCCTCACTCAAGCTCACGCACCTCTCCACCTCTCTCGCCTTTGCGCCGGCACCGGTCAACCTCACCGCTGGCTCGCAATGTCTTCTTGGAAAGACAGGGAGGAGAGCAGCGAGGAGGAATTGAGCTACGCCGGCATGGTCATGGATCTGTGGGTAAGATTCCCCACTGGTTTGGGTTTATGTTAGGGTTATTGTTTGGGTTTGGGTTTGGGTTTGGGGATTTTCCATTTCATATATGATTTAAGCTACGTTGATGCTTCTTGTCAAAGCAGAAAACTTAGAGACCACCATTGATGCTTCCTTGTGTGGCTTGCCAGCTGATCCGGCCATCAAATGCAAGCTTCACCACCAGTTTAGAGCCCAAAAAATATGTTGCACTTGATGGCATAGACACTGGGAGGAGATTTTATGGTTGTGGTAAGCAGCTGATTTGTCATTGCCTTCCTGTTTAAGCACATTGGTGTGCAACTGAATTAGTTTAATATCAGTGTTTATTGATCTTTGTATTGTTGACTGAATTTAGTATTGTATTAAATCTTGTAGTTGCTGACTTGCAAAGTAGTTAACTGAATTTAGTATTGTACTGAATCTTGTAGTTACTATCTTGCAAAGTAGTTAACTGAATTTAGCACTGTACTAAATCTTGGAGTTGCCAACTTGCAATGTAGTTACGAACCAACAGGAGACTCACGCAAGAAATGTCAACAGTGCTTGCACGCGCGCACAACAAATACTTGCACCCAACACGGGCGAGAGGGTTGTCACTGTCGGGAATCGTTGCATGGAAAACAAAAAAAATTCTATGCACACGCGATGATCTATCCATGGAGATGCATAGCAACGAGGGGGAGAGTGTGTCTACGTACCCTCATAGACCGTAAGCGGAAGTGTTTCTTAACGCGGTTGATGTAGTCGAACTTCTTCGCGCTTCAATCGATCAAGTACCAATCGCACGGCACCTTCGCGTTATGCACACGTTCAGCTCGATGACGTCCATCGCCTTCTCGATCCAGCAAGACGTCGAGGTGGTAGATGAGTTCTGTCAGCACGATGGCGTGGTAACGGTGATGGTGAAGTGATCCTCGCAGGGCTTCACCTAAGCAGTACGAAAATATGGCGCGGGAGTAAATGGTGGAGGGGGGCGCCGCACACGGCTGAACAATTGTCTGGTGTGTGCTAGCCCCCCCCCCATATATATATATATATATATATATATATATATATATATATATATATATATATATATATATATATGGGGGGAGAGGGGAGGCTGCCAGGAGGCGCCCAAGTAGGCCGAATCCTACTTGGGGCCTCCCCTTTGGCCGCGCCTCCCTTGCCATATTTGTCGGAGGGGGAAGGAAAGAGGAGGGAGGAGGGAAGGAAGGGGGAGGCCGAATCCCCCCTTTCCTTCCCCTCCCCCTCTTTCCTTCTCCTCCTGGTTCGGCCCATATGGGGGGCACACCAGCCCCTTGTGGCTGGTGCGTTTCCCCTCTTGGCCCATAAGGCCCATATCTTTTGCCGGGGTGCCCGAAACCCCTTCCGGTGACCCGATATGTACCAGGTACCCTCCGGAACACTTCCGGTGTCCGAATACCATCGTCCTATATATACATCTTTACCTATCGGCCATTTCGAGACTCCTCGTCATGTCTGTGATCTCATCCAGGACTCCGAACAACATTCGGTCACCAAATCACATAACTCATATAATGATATATCATCATCGAACGTTAAGCGTGCGGACCCTACGGGTCCAAGAACTATGTAGACATGACCGAGACACCTCTCCGGTCAATAACCAATAGAGGAACCTGGATGCCCATATTGGCTCCTACATATTCTACGCAGATATTTATCGATCGAACCGTTATGACAACATACGTAATTCCCTTTGTCCATCGGTATGTTACTTGCCCAAGATTCGATCGACGATATATTTATACCTAGTTCAATCTCGTTACCGGCAAGTCTCTTTACTAGTTCCGTAATACATCACCTCGTGACTAACTCCCTAGTCGTTTGCTTGCAAACTTATGATGTGTATTACCGAGAGGGCCCAGAGATACCTCTCCGATACTCGGAGTGAAAAAAATTCCCAATCTCGATATGTGCCAACTCAACAAACACCTTCGGAGATACCTGTAGAGCATTTTTATAATCACTCAGTTACGTTGTGATGTTTGATAGCACACAAGGTATTCCTCCGGTATCTGAGAGTTGCATAATTTCATAGTCGAAGGAATATGTATTTGACATAAATAAAGCAATAGCAATAAAACTGTATGATCATAATGCTAAGCTAATGGATGGGTATTTTCCATCACATCATTCTCCTAACAATGTGATCCCGTTATCAAATGACAAATCATGTCCATGGTTAGGAAACCTTAACCATCTTTGATCAACAAGCTAGTCAAGTAGAGGCTCACTAGGGACACGGTGTTTGTTTATGTATTTAGGTTTTTGATCAATACAATTCTAGCATGAATAATAAACCTTTATCATGAATAAGGAAATATAAAATAACAACTTTATTATTGCCTCTAGGGCATATTTCCTTTAGTATCCCACTTGCACTAGAGTCAATAATTTGGATTACATTGCAATAAATCTAACACCCATGGAGTCTTGGTGTTGATCATGTTTTGCTCACGGAAGAGGCTTAGTCATCGGGTCTGCTACATTCAGATCCGTATGTATTTTGCAAATCTCTATGTCTCCCTCCTTGACTTGTTCACGGATGGAGTTGAAGCGTCTCTTGATGTGTTTGGTTCTCTTGTGAAATCTGGATTCCTTTGCCAAGGCAATCACTCCAGTATTGTCACAAAAGTTTTTCATTGGACCCGATGCGCTAGGTATTACAACTAGATCGGATATGAACTCCTTCATCCAGACTCCTTCATTTGCTGCTTCCGAAGCAGCTATGTGCTCCGCTTCACACGTAGATCCCGCCACGACGCTCTACTTGGAACTGCACCAACTGACAGCTCCACCATTTAATATAAATACGTATCCGGTTTGTGACTTAGAGTCATCCGGATCAGTGTCAAAGCTAGCATCGATGTAACCATTTACGACGAGCTCTTTGTCACTAACATAAACGAGAAACATATCCTTTGTCCTTTTCAGGTACTTCAGGATGTTTTTGACCACTGTCCAATGATCCACTCCTGGATTACTTTGGTACCTCCCTGCCAGACTTATGGCAAGGCACACATCAGGTCTAGTACACATCATAGCATACATGATAGAACCTATGGTTGAGGCATAGGGAATGACTTTCTCTCTCTATCTTCTGTAGTGGTCGGGCTTTGAGTCTGACTCAACTTCACACCTTGCAACACAGGCAAGGACCCTTTCTTTGACTGATCCATTTTGAACTTCTTCAAAACTTTGTCAAGGTATGTGCTTTGTGAAAGTCCTATTAAGCGTCTTGATCTATCTCTATAGATCTTGATGCCCAATATATAAGCAGCTTCACCAAGGTCTTTCATTGAAAACTCTTATTCAAGTATCCTTTTATGCTATCCAGAAATTCTACATCATTTCCAATCACCAATGTGTCATCTACATATAATATTAGAAATGCTATAGAGCTCCCACTCACTTTCTTGTAAATACAGGCTTCACTGAAAGTCCGTATAAAACCATATGCTTTGATCACCTCATCAAAGTGTATATTCCAACTCCGAGATGCTTGCACCAGTCCATAGATGGATCGCTGGAGTTTTCACACTTTGTTAGCCCCTTTAGGATCGACAAAACCTTCTGGTTGCATCATATACAACTCTTCTTTAAGAAATCCAGTAAGGAATGCAATTTTGATGTCCATTTGCCAGATTTCATAATCATAAAATGCGGCAATTGCTAACATGATTCAGACGGACTTAAGCATCGCTACGGACTTAAGCAGCACACCAGCCACTTGAACTTATCGAAAACCTTTTGCGACAAGTCGAGCTTTGTAGACAGTAACATTACCATCAGCTCCAGTCTTCTTCTTGAAGATCCATTTATTCTCTATGGCTTGCCGATCATCGGGCAAGTCCACCAAAGTCCATACTTTGTTCTCATACATGGATCCTATCTCAGGCTTCATAGCCTCAAGCCATATGTCGAAATCTGGGCTCATCATTGCTTCTTCATAGTTCATAGGTTCGTCATGGCCTAGTAACATGACTTCTAGGACAGGATTACCGTACCACTCTGGTGCGGAATGTGCTCTGTTTGACCTATGAGGTCCGGTAGTAACTTGATCTGAAGTTTCATGATCATCATCATTAGCTTCCTCTGTAGTTGGTGTAGGCATCACGGGAACGGATTTCTCTGATGTGCTACTTTCCAAATTGAGAGAAGGTACAATTACCTCATCAAGTTCTACTTTCCTCCCACTCACTTCTTTTGAGAGAACCTCCTTCTCTAGAAATGTTCCATTCTTGGCAACAAAGATCTTGCCTTCGGATCTGTGGTAGAAGGTGTACCCAATTGTTTCCTTAGGGTATTCTATGAAGACGCACTTCTCCGATTTGGGTTCGAGCTTATCAGGCTGAAGCCTTTTGACATAAGTGTCGCAACCCCAAACTTTAAGAAACGACAACTTAAGTTTCTTGCCAAACCACAGTTCATACGATGTTGTCTCAACGGATTTAGACGGTGCCCTATTTAACGTGAATGCAACTATCTTTAATGCATAACCCCAAAACGATAGTGGTAAATCGGTAAGAGACATCATAGATCGCACCATATCTAATAAAGTACAGTTACGATATTCAGACACACCATTACGCTGTGGTGTTCTAGGTGGCGTGAGTTGTGAAACTATTCCATATTGTTTTAAATGAAGGCCAAACTCGTAAGTCAAATATTCACCTCCACGATCAGATCACAGAAACTTTATTTTCTTGTTATGATGATTCTCCACTTCACTCTGAAATTCTTTGAACTTTTCAAATGTTTCAGACTTGTGTTTCATTAAATAGATATACCCATATCTGCTCAAATCATCTGTGAAGGTTAGAAAATAACGATACCCGTCGTGTGCCTCGACACTCATTGGACCGCATACAACAATATGTATTATTTCCAATAAGTCTTTGGCTCGCTCCATTGTTCCAGAGAACAGAGTTTTATTCATCTTGCCCATGAGGCATGGTTCGCAAGTATGAAATGATTCATAATCAAGTGATTCCAAAAGTCCATCTGTATGGAGTTTCTTCATGCGCTTTACACAAATATGACCTAAACGGCAGAGCCACAAATATGTTGCACTATCATTATCAACTTTGCATCTTTTGGCATTAATATTATGAATATGTGTATCACTACTATCGAGATTCAATAAGAATAGACCACTCTTCAAGGGTGCATGACCATAAAAGATATTACTCATATAAATAGAACAACCATTATTCTCTGATTTAAATGAATAACCGTCTTGCACTAAACAAGATCCAAATATAATGTTCATGCTCAAAGCTGCCACCAAATAACAATTATTCAGGTCTAAAACTAATCCCGATGGTAGATGTAAAGGTAACGTGCCGACAACGATCACATCGACTTTGGAACCATTCCCGATGCGCATCGTCACCTCGTCCTTAGCAATTCTCCGTAGCTCCTATTTTGAGTTACAAATATGAGCAACCGAACCAATATCAAATACCCAGGCGCTACTACGAGCCTTAGTAAGGTACACATCAATAACATGTATATGAAATATACCTTTGTTCACTTTGCCATCCTTCTAATCCGCCAAATACTTGGGGCAGTTCCGCTTCCAGTGACCAGTCCCTTTGCAGTAGAAGCACTCAGTTTCAGGCTTGGGTCCAGCTTTGGGCTTCTTCCCGGGAGTGGCAACTTGCTTGTCATTCTTCTTGAAGTTACCCTTCTTTCCCTTGCCCTTTTTCTTGAAACTAGTGGTCTTGTTAACCATCAACACTTGATGCTCCTTCTTGATTTCTACCTCCGCGGCCTTAAGCATTGTGAAGAGCTCGGGAATTTTCTTGTTCATCCCTTTCATATTATAGTTCATCATGAAGCCTTTGTAGCTTAGTGGCAGTGATTGAAGAACTCTGTCAATGACACAATAAACTAGAAGATCACCTCCCAGCTGAGTCAAGTGATTATAATACCCAGACATTTTGAGTATGTGTTCACTGACAGAACTGTTCTCCTCCGTCTTACAGCTATAGAACTTGTTGGAGACTTCATATCTCTCAATCCGTGCATTTGCTTGAAATATTAACTTCAACTCCGCCGAATCAAAATAAGACGTTGGTGGTAAGCAGTATGACTATCACCGCCCACAACTCTTTTTGTTCTACCCATGCATATCATCTACGCATAGACCTGGCTCATGTTGCCACTATTATGAATCGTTGAATGGAAAACAAAAAAAATCTATGCACACGCAATGATCTATCCATGGAGATGCATAGCAATGAGGGGGAGAGTGTGTCTACGTACCCTCGTAGACCATAAGCGGAAGCGTTTCTTAACGCGGTTGATGTAGTCGAACTTCTTCGTGCTTCAACCGATCAAGTACCGAATGCACGACATCTGCGCGTTCTGCACACCATCAGCTCGGCGACTTCCCTCGCCTTCTGGATCTAGCAAGACATCGAGGTGGTAGATGAGTTTCGTCAGCACGAGGCGCCCGGAGGGAGAGGGGAGGCTGCCAGGAGGCGCCCAAGTAGGTCGAATGCTACTTGGGGTCTCCCCTTGGCTGCGCCCCCCTTGCCATATTTGCCGGAGGGGAAGGAAAGAGGAGGGAGGAGGGAAGGAAGGGGGAGGCCGAATCCCCCCTTTTCTTTCCCTTCCCCTCTTTCCTTCTCCTCCTGGTTCGGCCCATATGGGGGGAGCACCAGCCCCTTATGGCTGGTGCGTTTCCCCTCTAGGCCCATAAGGCCCATATCTTTGGACGGGGGTGCCCGGAACCCCTTCAAGTGACCCGATATGTACCCGGTACCCTCCGGAGCACTTCTGGTGTGCGAATACCATCATCCGATATATCAATCTTTACCTCTCGATCATTTTGAGACTCCTCGTTATGTCAGTGATCTCATTCGGGACTCTGAACAACAATCGGTCACCAAATCACATAACTCATATCATACTATATCATCATCGAACGTTAAGCGTGCGGACCCTACGGGTTCGACAACTATGTAGACATGACCGAGACACCTCTCCGGTCAATAACCAATAGCGGAACCTGGTTGCCCATATTGGCTCCTACATATTCTTCGAAAATCTTTATCGGTCGAACCGTTATGACAACATACGTAATTCCCTTTGTCCATCGATATGTTACTTGCCCGAGATTCGATCGTCGGTATCTTTATACCTAGTTCAATCTCGTTACTGGCAAGTCTCTTTACTCGTTCCGTAATACATCACCTAGTGACTAACTCCTTAGTCGTTTGCTTGCAAGCTTATGATGTGTATTACCGAGAGGGCCCAGAGATACCTCTCCAATACTCAGAGTGACAAATCCCAATCTCGATCTATGCCAACTCAACAAACACCTTCAGAGATACCTGTAGAGCATCTTTATAATCACCCATTTACGTTGTGATGTTTATTAGCACACAAGGTATTCCTCTAGTATCCGGGAGTTGCATAATCTCATAGTCGAAGGAATATGTATTTGACATGAAGAAAGCAATAGCAATAAAACTGAACGATCAATATGCTAAGCTAACGGATGGGTCATGTCCATCACATCATTCTCCTAATGATGTGATCCCGTTATCAAATGACAACTCATGACCATGGTTAGGAAACCTTAACCATCTTTGATCAACGAGCTAGTCAAGTAGAGGCTCACTAGGGACACGTTGTTTGTTTATGTATTCACACATGTATTTAGGTTTCCGATCAATAAAATTCTATGAATAATAAACCTTTATCATGAATAAAGAAATATAAAATAACAACTTTATTATTGCCTCTAGGGCATATTTCCTTCAGTCAATCCCCTTGTACTCGTTAATTGCAAGGATTAATTCTGGTAGTGATGGATAGATAAATTGCCAAGTAAAATAAAAGATAATAGCAACAAGTATTTTTTAGGGTTTTAGTAAATATAAAGAGAATGGACCCGGGGGCCATAGAGTTCACTAGAGGCATCTCTCTCATAAGCATAGCACAGTGGGTAGACAAATTACTGTTGGGCAATTGATAGAAAAATGCATGGTTATGACATTATTCATGGCATGATCAATAAATAGGCATTACATCTGAGACAAGTAGACCGACATCCATCTCCATCTACTACTATTACTCCACCCCTTGACCGCTATCCATCATGCATCTTAAGGTATTAAGTTCATAACGAACAAAGTAATGCTTGGAGCATGATGACATAATCTAGACAAAGCAAGACCACATAACATGTTCGAGCCTACCGTTTTACCCTTAGTAGCAACAATAAATATGTGCCTCGCTACTCCTGCTGTCATAGAGTGAGGACACCGCAAGATTGAACCTACTACCAAGCACATGTCCCACTAAAGATAAATCAATCTAATTGGTGAAACTAGAGAGATATATCAAAGAAAAATACGAGGCTATAAAATCCCACATAATAAAGTTCAGAAAATACTCAGTTACTTACAATGAATAATATGACCATAAACCCACAATTCATTGGATCCCAACAAACACACATGAAAGGATTACATCGAATCAATCTCCGAAGAGAACATTATATGATGATCAAAAAGAGAGCGAGAGGCATCTAGCTATTGTTATTAGGTCATGTGGGAACTACTCACACATCATTGGATAGGTGGAAAGGTTGATGTAGAAGCCCTGCATTGTGGATTCCCCCTTCGTCGGAGTACCGGGAGAGGCCTCCGGATGGGATCGCAAAAGAAGAGAGGCTTGTAGAGGCTGAAGAATTGTTTTGGGACCTCTCTTCGGGGTTTCTGAATATTTGGGAATTTATAAGGCAAGAATAAGGGTAATCAGAGCCACAGGGGGGCGCAAGGGGGCAGCCCCCCTTCCTTGTCGTCTTATCGTTTGTCGTTTGGACCCCCCCAGCTTCTAGGGTCTCTTTTGGTCCAGAAAAAATAGTAAAAAAGTTTTGTCGTGTTTGGAATCCGTTTGGTATGGATTTTCAATAAAACCTGAAACAAGCAGAAAACAACAACTGGCACTAGGGACTGAGTTAATAGGTTAGTCCCCAAAAATGATATAAAATAGTGTATAAAGCATACAAGACTGATAATATAATAGCATGAAACAATCAAAAATTATACATACGTTGGACACGTATCAGTTATCATGTGTTATTCCCTTTGCTTAGCGAGACTGTACAAAATTCGAGGTGAGATGTATCGGTATCCTCTTGAGTCATACACATGCTCACTATAGTGATCTCCTTGTTATCAATTTTGTTCTTCTTTCTCGTTGTCATTTTCTGGCATCCCCATGACACAATCACTTGTGTCTGGACAGACGATGATGAATATCGTCACATTGGGAGGGCCCTAAGAATACCTCTCTATCCAGTTCATCGGAAAGTTTGACAAGGGACTAGATAGCTCGAAAGTGGGATTTGCTCCTCCGACGATGGAGAGATATTCTCAGGGCCCTCTCAGTGTGAAGGCATCACTCACCATCTGACCAGACACATGTGAATTCGTCATGGGGATGTCAGAACACAATAACGAGAAAGAAGAACAAAACCAGTAATGAGGATTTCGGTATAGTGAGCATCGTGATGACTCGGGAGGATATCGATGCATCCCGGGTATTGTGAAGTATCGCGAAGCAAAGGAAACAACACGTGATAATCAAAGGTTCACTCGAATATCATTCGTGTACTCACATGGACCAATATGGATGTCTATGGTCCCGCTGTCGGTCCTTGAACAAACGGTTTCGTCCATGTCTATGAGTTACCGAACCTACAGGGTCACAAGATTAATGCAATCATGATCTGCTGAGTGTTGGTAGGACGGGATTCATGAGAATATATTTGTGGAATTGTTTCATGAATATTCGGAATAGTTCCGAGAGGATCCAGAAGCGTTTCGGGGTCATCGGAAGGGTTTCGGTGAGTATCGTGTAATACTGTGTATTACTAATAAATCATATATAGGTGGAAAAAGTTTCCAGAGATATTAATATATATAGTGGTTTAGAAGTATTTAGACCATTTTATATTTCATTTAAATATCAACGGCCCTAAAAAGTCCAAGAGGTGGAAGGCAACTTGGGCCAAGAAGTCCCAAGTGGGAAAGTGCCTCCTTCCTTGAATTGAACAAGGGGGAGGAATCCTCCTCACCCTCCTAGGCCGGCACCCCAAGGGGAAACTTTCCCACTTGGTGGCTGCCTTCTCCTTCCCCTTCAACCTATATGTACATGAGGATTTTGCTCTTTTGAACATACAAGTTTTGGAGCCTCCTCTAGTTCTTCTAGTTCTAGTTGGTCCTAGTTGACTAATTAGAGCTAGGCTAATCATCTTGTCCTCATAATTAGAAGCCCAGTGTGGTTCTAATCTCCTCCCTCTAATTCTTCGGTGACGATTAGCTCTGGACGGCGAAGCGCTGTCTGATCATGAAGGCTGCACGCTTGCAACCAAGTAGAGAGGCTGTGCTTTCGGTCTTCCGTTCGAGGGACTGTTCGTGGGTGGTACGAGGGGTCATTCATCGATGATTCGAGGGACTCCCAAGTACGATCTACACCGACATGTTCTTCTTTCGCGGCAACTCGGTGATGGTTATGATCGTGATCGCAACCCGTTATGCATCTTCATATTGATCTTGGGTGATCATAGGTGCGGACTTTTTTTTCTACTACGTTTCCCAACATGGAAATAGTTTGTTCTAAAATTATGCTTTGAGTGTTAGCAATCATGGAAGACTATATGATAGTTGAGTATGTGTAATTTGCTAAATCAAAGCTCTTACATAGACCCTTCTTGAAAATAAGGTGAATCATAATTGTTTGATGACTGAAAACATAGTTTGTTAAGGTTCAAGAGAGTTTGTGATATATACTTTAACATGTTAATAGCTTGCTACTTGATCATTATAAGTTTTATGAGAAATTAGTTGTTGTTTATGATATATTGATGCTAGAAAAAGTGATTACAATTACCATTGATCAAACTTATGCACTATTCTAGCGTTCACACTTTCTAAATTATTTCTTTTATCATTTATCTACTCAAGGACGAGTAGGAATTAAGTTTGGGGATGTTGATACGTCTCCAACCTATCTATAATTTATGAAGTATTCATGCTATATTTACATGAATTCTACATGGTTTTGGTGAACTTTTATATGATTTTTATGGAGTAACCTATCAACTTAGTGCCAAGTGCCAGTTCCATTTTTTTTGCCTATTTCTTTGTTTCGCAGAAAAACCATACCAAACAAAGTTCAAATGCGATAAAAAATTTACGGTGATTTTTTTGGAACATAAGAGACCCTTGAAGCTTCGGGGACCAGAGACCCACGAGGACGCCACAAGCTCACATGCGCCCCAAGGGGCAGGGCTGGCACCTGAGCTTGCGGGGCCCTTGTGACTCCTTTTGGCGTGATTTCAACGCTGAAAATTCTTATAAATCCAGAGACCCCCGAAAGTTATCCTTGATCAGTTTTTCCGCCACCGCAAGCCTCTGTTCCAATGCGATCTCATCTAGAGCCCTGTTCTGGCACCCTGCCGGAGGGGGGAAGCCATCATCGAAGGCCATCTTCATCATCCCCACTGCCTCCATGACGAGGAGGGAGTAGTTCACCCCCCGAGCTGAGGGTATGTACCAATACATATGTGTTTGATCTCTCTCTCTCTCTCATGATCTTGATAGGACACGATCTTGATGTACCATGAGCTTTAATATTCTAACATCACACCATGATTTCTTTGGATGTTGCATCGTGCAAAGTTTGGTAAAATGGTGTGTGATAGATGTGTCATCTTAGGCCCAATCTGCAGTAATGAATCATCACTATGGTCAAGCTTACCGACTGAAAACAAAGCGCTACATGGGGGGCAACCCATGTGAATAAGGTAGATGTAAAAGTAATATTGTTTTGTTGTTTCAATAGAGTGTTGAAGTTTTTGTTTGAGACGAAAAGAAGAGAAAAAGAGTCGCTACTAACGTTGTTCATAATAAAAATTTGCTATGTTTTGTGCTTGCATTGAAAGTCTAGATATTTTTCCTATTACATACATTGAAACTAACCTCTCAGCTGTTAGAAGAAAAGCCCAAATAAAAGTAACTTTTCAGGAAATTTAGAGGTTTAGACGGCACATGGTATGACCTAGATGTACCGGTAGTCATACCGCATAAGAAGAGGAAAGCCCACAGAGTCTAGCACAACCGATGGTGTTTAGTACAAGCATAGTTGCTCATACCACTGGTCGTACCTCACCAGGACCAACCAAACAGAAAGGTCGATTTTCCAAGACGGTGTCAGGTACAAGCGCGGTTTCTCGTAGTGTTGGTCGTACAAGGCGCACGGGCAGAAGCAACAAAAGGTCTCATTTTTTTAGCTGCGTTTACGAGCGCATTGTCTCACACTAATGCTCGTACTAGGTATGCATAGAGATGATCAATTGCCCAGGACGTTTGACGGCTGATACGTCCATTTTGCATCATGCTTTTATATTGATATTTATTGCATTATGGGATGTTATTACACATTATAGCACAATACTTATGTCTTCTCTATTATTTCACAAGGTTTACATGAAGAGGGAGAATGCCGACAACTGGAATTCTGGACTGGAAAAGGAGCAAATCTGAGAGACCTATTCTGCACAACTCCAAAAGTCTTGAAACTTCACGGAGAATTATTTTGGAATATATAAAAAATATTGGGCGAAGAAAGCACCTGAGGGGACCCACCAGCCAGCCACAAGGGTGGGGGGCGCGCCCTACCCCCTAGGCGCGCCCCCTGCCTTGCCGCCTACCTGGCAGGCCCTGGTGCCCATCTTTTGCTATATGAAGGGTTTTTACCTGGAAAAAAATCAAGAGGAAGCTTTCGGGATGAAGCGCCGCCGTCTTGAGGCGGAACTTGGGAAGAACCAATATATGGCTCTGGCGGAGCTGTTCTGCCGGGGAAACTTCCCACCCAAAGGGGGAAATCAAAGCCATCATCATCACCAATGATCCTCTCATCGAGAGGGGGTCAATCTCCATCAACATCTTCACCAGCACCATCTCCTCTCAAACCCTAGCTCATCTCTTGTATCCGATCTTTGTCTCAAAACTTCAGATTGGTACCTGTGGGTTGCTAGCAGTGTTGATTACTCCTTGTAGTTGATGCTAGTTGGTTTGTTTGGTGGAAGATCATATGTTCAGATCCTTAATGATAATTAATACTCCTTTTATTATGAACATGAATATGCTTTGTGAGTAGTTATGTTTGTTCCTGAGGACATGGGAGAAGTCTTGTTATAAGTAATCATGTGAATTTGGTATTCGTTCGATATTTTGATGAGATGTATGTTGTCTCTCCTATAGTGGTGTTGTGTGAACGTCGACTACATGACACTTCACCATGACTTGGGCCTAGGGGGAGGCATTGGGAAGTAATAAGTAGATGATGGGTTGCTAGAGTGACAGAAGCTTAAACCCTAGTTTATGTGTTGCTTCGTAAGGGGCTGATTTGGATCTATATGTTCCATGCTATGGTTAGATTTATCTTAATTCTTCTTTTGTAGTTGAGGATGCTTGCAAGAGGGGTTAATCATAAGTGGGAGGCTTGTCCAAGGAAGGACAACACCCAAGCACCGGTCCACCCACATATCAAATTATCAAAGTAACAAACTCTAATCATATGAGCATGATGAAAACTAGCTTGACAGTAATTCCCATGTGTCCTCGGCAGCGCTTTGCTTTATATAAGAGTTCGTCCAGGCTTGTCCTTTGCTACAAAAATTATTAGGCCACCTTACTTCACCTTAGTTACTTTTGTTACTTTTTACCCATTACGAATTATCTTATCACACAACTATCTGATACCGATAATTTCAGTGCTTGCAGAGAATACCTTGCTGAAAACCGCTTGTCATTTACTTCTGCTCCTCGTTGGGTTCGACACTCTTACTTATCAAAAGGACTACGATAGATCCCATATACTTGTGGGTCATCAACGGCGTCTGGTAAGATCGCAAGCGCTTGTACCGTCGGTTGTACCGCGTGCTGTGAAAGCCAATAACGCCCAACAAGGAGGTAAATCTTGCCCATCGCTCTTCTAACACTTTCTTCTTCCTCCCAAACCTCTCCATACCCTATAAAACCTTCATCGGATCTCCTTCCCTACTTGTTTTTAGTTTGAATCTTTCTGCGTGAACGATCTACAGTTTGCTTCTCCTTCGATCCCCAATTTATTTTCCACGAATCCGTCTCTGTGTGACTAGCATTGCTATGCTTAGGTTATACGTACTTTTGATGCAATTTTTCAGATGAGCACGAATTTGTTGATGTTTTTAGAAGATTTTGATCTTGTAGTTTACATAGGTCTACTTGTGAATCATTTTATTGTACTAAAAACGTATTTTGTTTAGATGTTTATGAGAAGCTCCGCTCGCACCGCTTGTGCTGAAGCCATCCATGGACCCGATGAAGTTGCATGTAGGAAACTTGTTTATTTTTAAGGGATCAACTTTGTCGGTCGTGAAGCGAAGAGGAGATACCAGTGCTTCACGAGAGGAAGATGAAAACAACCAAGTGGGAGTGTCCGTCCATGATAGCCATGCTTGGCATTGGTAATGATTTCAATTTATTATGCACTAATGTTGGTTTGCAGCATTTTGTTTTTCAGAACTTTGTGATTTATTGTTGATTGATGCTTGTGTTTCTTAGCACTCTTTTGCACAACATTGGGTTGAACCCTGGAGAAGAAGAGGAGCAGTCACTTTCCATCTCATGTACCAAAATTTCGACATCTCTCTCATGGAGTGGTGAAACCACTTGGCTTCCCCAACAATGATGAACACTACCGCTACACCTACGATAGGCTCGAACCTAGCCCACTTTCATTATTCAGTCAAATTATTTGCCAAAGCTATAGAAATAGGCCAAGTTGCATTGAGCATCCTGCTATATGTTATCACTAACTCATTGCAGGTACGAGGAGAAGTTTCAAAGGTTAATGAAGAAAACATCTAGATTCTTGGGAAGGTCATGAAACCTGGCATCAGCTACTCACCCAACTTGGGCATGATACTTTTGCTTCACCTTGCATACCAAGTAAACTATGCACAAGGATATATCACTTGGGGCAAAGTGTTCACCATGTTAGCCAACTCTCTTCGCTTGAAATTCACCAACCTATGCTAGCTCGTAGGTAACACCTTTTGTTGGGGAACGCAGTGATTTCAAAAAAATTCCTAGGCACATGCAAGATCATGGTGATGCATAGCAACGAGAGGGGAGATTATCGTCTACGTACCCTCGTAGACCGTAAGCGGAAGCGTTATGACAACGCGGTTGATGTAGTCGTACGTCTTCACGATCGACCAATCTAGCACCGAAGGTACGACACCTCCGCGATCTGCTCATGTTTGGCTCGGTGACGTCCCGCGAACTCACAATCCAGTAGAGCTTCGATGGAGAGCTTCCTCGGCATGACGGCGTGATGACAGTGATGATGTTGCTACCAGAACAGGGCTTCGCCTAAGCACCGCTACGATATTACCGAGGTGGATTATGGTGGAGGGGGGCACCGCACGCGGCTAAAGATCAATGATCAACTTGTGTGTCTGTGGGGTGCCCCCTCCCCCGTATATAAAGGAGTGGAGGAGGGGGAGGGGGCCGGCCTCTCTAGGCGCGCCCAAGGAGTCCTACTCCCACCGGGAGTAGGATTCCCCCCTTCCCTTTGTTGGTTTTAGGAGAGAAGGAAGGGGAGGGAAGAAGGAAGGAAAGGGGGGCGGCCCCCCTCCCAATTCAGATTGGTATTGGGGGGCGCGCCCCCTCCTTTTCTTCTTTCCCCTCTCTTCCACTAAGGCCCAATAAGGCCCATATACCTCCCGGGGGGTTCCGGTAACCTCCCAGTACTCCGGTATACTCCCGATTTCACCCGGAACCATTCCGATGTCCAAACATAGGCTTCCAATATATCGATGTTTACGTCTCGACCATTTAGAGACTCCTCGTCATGTCCGTGATCAAATTCGGGACTCCGAACTACCTTCGGTACATCAAAACACATAAACTCATAATACCGGTCGTCACTGAACGTTAAGCGTGCGGACCCTACAGGTTCGAGAACTATGTAGACATGACCGAGACATGTCTCCGGTCAATAACCAATAGCGGAACCTGGATGATCATATTGGCTCCTACATATTCTACGAAGATCTTTCTCGGTCAGACCGCATAACGGTATACGTTGTTCCCTTTATCATCGGTATGTTACTTGCCCGAGATTCGATCGTCGGTATCCTCATACCTAGTTCAATCTCGTTACCGGCAAGTCTCTTTACTTGTTCCGTAATGCATCATCCCGCAACTAACTCATTATTCATAATGCTTGCAAGGCTTAGAGTGATGTGCATTACCGAGAGGGCCCAAAGATACCTCTCCGATACACGGAGTGACAAATCCTAATCTCGATCTATGCCAACTCAACAAACACCATCAGAGACACCTATAGAGCATCTTTATAATCACCCAGTTACGTTGTGATGTTTGATATTACACAAGGTGTTCCTCCGGTATTCGGGAGTTGCATAATCTCATAGTCGGAGGAACATGTATAAGTTATGAAGAAAGCAGTAGCAATAAAACTGAACGATCATTATGCTAAGCTAACGGATGGGTCTTGTCCATCACATCATTCTCTAATGATGTGATCCCGTTCAACAAATGACAACTGATACGTCTCCAACGTATCTATAATTTTTGATTGCTCCATGCTATATTATCTACTGTTGTGGACTATGTTGGGCTTTATTTTCCACTTCTATATTATTTTTGGGACTAACCTATTAACCGGAGGCCCAGCCCAGAATTGCTATTTTTTTGCCTATTTCAGTGTTTCGGAGAAACAGAATATCAAACGGAGTCCAAACGGAATGAAACCTTCGGAAACGTGATTTTCTCATCAGATAAGATCCAGGAGACTTGGACCCTCCGTCAAGAAAGCCACGAGGCGGTCAAGAGGGTGGAGGGCGCCCCCCCTAGGGCGCGCCCCCTGCCTCGTGGGCCCCTCGTAGCTCCACCGATGTACTTCTTCCTCCTATATATATCTACGTACCCCCAAACGATCGGGGACGGAGCCAAAAACCTAATTCCACCGCCGCAACTTTTTGTATCCACGAGATCCCATCTTGGGGCCTGTTCCGGAGCTCCGCCGGAGGGGCCATCGATCACGGAGGGCTTCTACATCATCATCCAAGCCCCTCCGATGAAGTGTGAGTAGTTTACTTCAGACCTACGGGTCCATACTTAGTAGCTAGATGGCTTCTTCTCTCTTTTTGGATCTCAATACAATGTTCTCCCCCTCTCTCGTGGAGATCTATTCGATGTAATCTTCCTTTTGCGGTGTGTTTGTTGAGACCGATGAATTGTGGGTTTATGATCCAATCTATCTATGCATAATATTTGAATCTTCTCTGAATTCTTTTATGTATGATTGGTTATCTTTGCTAGTCTCTTCGAATTATCAGTTTGGTTTGGCCTACTAGATTGGTTGTTCTTGCCATGGGAGAAGTGCTTAGCTTTGGGTTCGATCTTGCGGTGTCCTTTCCCAGTGACAGAAGGGGCAGCAAGGCACGTATTTTATTGTTGCCATCGAGGATAACAAGATGGGTTTTTTATCATATTGCATGAAACTATCCCTCTACATCATGTCATCTTGCTTAAGGTGTTACTCTGTTTTTAACTTAATACTCTAGATGCATGCTGGATAGCGATCGATGAGTGGAGTAATAGTAGTAGATGCAGGCAGGAGTCGGTCTACTTGTCTCGGACGTGATGCCTATATACATGATCATACCTAGATATTCTCATAACTATGCTCAATTCTGTCAATTGCTCAACAGTAATTTGTTCACCCATCGTAGAATACTTATGCTCTTGAGAGAAGCCACTAGTGAAACCTATGGCCCCCGGGTCTCTTTCTCATCATATCAATCTCCATCACTTTATTATTGCTTTGATTTTACTTTTTACTTTGCATCTCTATACCAAAAATATTATTTATCATCTCTATCAGATCTCACTTTTGTAAGTGACCGTGAAGGGATTGACAACCCCTAAGCGCGTTGGTTGCGTTGAGCTATTGTTTTTGTGTATGTACGAGGGACTCGCGCATAGCCTCCTACTGGATTGATGCCTTGGTTCTCAAAAACTGAGGGAAATACTTACGCTACTTTGCTGCATCATCCTCTCCTCTTCGGGGAAATCAAACACAGTGCTCAAGAGGTAGCAAGAAGAATTTCTGGCGCTGTTGCCAGGGAGTCTGCGCAAAAGTCAACATACCAAGTACCCATCACAATCTCTATCTCCCGCATTACATTATTTGCCCTTTGCCTCTCGTTTTCCTCTCCCCCACTTCATCCTTGTCGTTTTATTCGCCCTCTCTCTCTATCCTCCCTCTCTTTCTCTATTTGCCTCTTTTGCCCGTTTGCTTTTTGTTTGCTCGTGTGTTGGATTGCTTGTTTATCGCGATGGCTCAAGATAATACTAAATTGTGTGACTTCACCAATACCAACAATAATGATTTCCTTAGCACTCCGATTGCTCCTCTTACCGATGCTGAATGTTGTGAAATTAATGCCGCTTTGCCGAATCTTGTCATGAAAGATCCGTTTTCCGGCCTTCCTAGTGAAGATGTCGCTACCCATCTTAATAGCTTCGTTGATTTGTGTGGCATGCAAAAGAAGAAAGATGTCGATAATGATATTGTTAAATTGAAGCTATTTCCTTTTTCGCTTAGAGATCGTGCTAAAGCTTGGTTTCCATCTTTGCTTAAAAATAGTATTGATTCATGGAACAAGTGCAAAGATGCTTTTATCTCTAAGTATTTTCCTCCCGCTAAGATCATCTCTCTTAGAAATGATATTATGAATTTTAAGCAACTTGATCATGAACATGTTGCACAAGCTTGGGAGAGAATGAAATTAATGATACGTAATTGCCCTACTCATGGTTTGAATTTGTGGATGATTATACAAAAATTTTATGCCGGATTGAATTTTGCTTCTAGAAATCTTTTAGATTCGCCAGCGGGAGGCACTTTTATGGAAATCACTTTAGGAGATGCTACTAAACTCCTAGATAATATTATGGTTAATTATTCTCAATGGCACACTGAAAGATCTACTAATAAAAAGGTGCATGTGATAGAAGAAATTAATGTTTTGAGTGGAAGGATGGATGAACTTATGAAATTATTTGCTACTAAGAGTGTTTCATCTGATCCTAATGATATGCCCTTGTCTACTTTGATTGAGAATAATAATGAATCTATGGATGTGAATTTTGTTGGTAGGAACAATTTTGGTAACAACACATATAGAGGAAATTTTAATCCTAGGCCTTATCCTAGTAATCCCTCTAATAATTATGGTAATTCCTACAACAATTCTTATGGAAATTATAATAAGATTCCCTCTGATTTTGAATCTAATATTAAAGAATTTGTTACTTCGCAAAAGAATTTTAATGCTATGATTGAAGAAAAATTGCTTAAGATTGATGATTTGGCTAGGAACGTTGATAGAATTGCTCTTGATGTTGATTCTTTGAAACTTAGATCTATTCCACCTAAGCATGATATCAATGAGTCTCTCAAAGCCATGATAATTTCCATTGATGAGTGCAAAGAAAGAACCGCTAGGACGCGTGCTATGAAAGATGCCTTTATTAAAGTGTGTTCTCCCAATTCCTATGAAAATAAAGATGAAGATCTAAAAGTTATTAATGTGTCCCCTATTAAATCTTTGTTTTGCAATATTAATCTTGATAATGATGGGACTGAATATGATCCACCTTTACCTAGAAGGCGTTCTAAAAATTCGGAGTGTTTAGATCTTGATGGTGAAATTGATAAAAGTGGGATTAAAAGAAATAAAACCCTAGATGATGCTAAATCCACTATATTGGATTTCAAGGAATTTAATTATGAAAATTGCTCTTTAATTGATTGTATTTCCTTGTTGCAATCCTTGCTAAAATCTCCTCATGCTTCTAGTCAAAATAAAGCCTTTACCGAACATATCGTTGATGCCTTGATGCAATCTTATGAAGAAAAACTTGAGTTGAAAGTTTCTATCCCTAGAAAACTTTATGATGAGTGGGAACCTACTATTAAAATTAAAATTAAAGATTATGAGTTTTATGCTTTGTGTGATTTGGGTGCTAGTGTCTCTACTATTCCCAAAACTTTGTGTGATTTGCTAGATTTCCGTGATTTTGATGATTGCTCTCTAAACTTGCATCTTGCGGATTCCACTATTAAGAAACCTATGGGAAGAATTAATGATGTCCTTATTGTTGCAAATAGGAATTATGTGCCTGTAGATTTTATCGTTCTTGATATAGATTGCAATCCTTCTTGCCCTATTATTCTCGGTAGACCTTTCCTTAGAACGGTTGATGCAATTATTGATATGAAGGAAGGGAATATTAGATTTCAATTTCCATTAAAAAAGGTCATGGAACACTTCCCTAGAAAGAAAATAAAATTACCATATGAATCTATCATGAGGGCCACTTATGGATTGCCTACCAAAGATGGCAATACCTAGATCTATTCTTGCTTGTTATGCCTAGCTAGGGGCATTAAACGATAGCGCTTGTTGGGAGGCAACCCAATTTTATTTTTATTCCTTGCTTTTTGCTCCTGTTTAGTAATAAATAATTTATCTAGCCTCTGTTTTGGTTGTGTTTTTTGTGTTTAATTAGTGTTTTGCCAAGTAGAACCGTTGGGAAGACTTGGGGAAAGTCTTGTTGAACTTGCGGTAAAAAACAGAAACTTTAGCGCTCACGAGAACTGCTGTCATTTTTATTTGGAGAGTGATATTTAGCTAATTATTTTTGAAGATGATTAATAGATAAATTCCTCACGTCCAGAAATTTATTTTAGAATTTTTGGGGTTCCAGATCTTGCGCTATCTACAGATTACTACAGACTGTTCTGTTTTTGACAGATTCTGTTTTTCGTGTGTTGTTTGCTTATTTTGATGAATCTATGGCTAGTAAAATAGTTTATAATCCATAGAGAAGTTGGAATAAAGTAGGTTTAACACCAATATAAATAAAGAATGATTTCATTACAGTACTTTGAAGTGGTCTTTTGTTTTCTTTCGCTAACGGAGCTCACGAGTTTTCTACTTTAAGTTTTGTGTTGTGAAGTTTTCAAGTTTTGGGTAAAGATTTGATGGATTATGGAACAAGGAGTGGCAAGAGCATAAGCTTGAGGATGCCCATGGCACCCCCAAGATAATCTAAGGACACCTAAAAGCCAAAGCTTGGGGATGGCCCGGAAGGCATCCCCTCTTTCGTCTACTTCAATTGGTAACTTTACTTGGGGCTATATTTTTATTCACCACCTGATATGTGTTTTGCTTGGAGCGTCTTTTATGATTTGAGTCTTTGCTTGTTAGTTTACCACAATCATCCTTGCTGTACATACCTTTTGAGAGAGCCATACATGATTTGGAATTTGATAGAATACTCTATGTGCTTCACTTATATCTTTTGAGCTTTATAGTTTTGCTCTAGTGCTTCACTTATATCTTTTAGAGAACGGTGGTGGATTTGTTTTATAGAAACTATTGATCTCTCATGCTTCACATATATTATTTTGAGAGTCTTAATATCATGGTAATTTGCTTAAAATCCTAATATGCTTGGTATGCAAGATTAATAATAGAACTTTCTTATGAGTGTGTTGAATACTAAGAAAAGTTTGATGCTTGATGATTGTTTTGAGATATGGAGGTAATAATATCAAAGTCGTGCTAGTTGAGTAGTTGTGAAATTGAGAAATACTTGTGTTGAGGTTTGCAAGTCCCATAGCATGCACGTATAGTAAACGTTATGCAACAAATTTGAAACATGAGGTGTTATTTGATTGTCTTCCTCATGAGTGGCGGTCGGGGACGAGCGATGGTCTTTTCCTACCAATCTATCCTCCTAGGAGCTGTTGGGGAACGTAGTAATTTCAAAAAAATTCCTACGCACACGCAAGTTCATGGTGATGCATAGCAACGAGAGAGGAGAGTGTTGTCTACGTACCCTCGTAGACCGGCAACGGAAGCGTTGACACAACTTAGAGGAAGTAGTCGTATGTCTTCCCGATCCGACCGATCCAAGTACCGAACGTACGGCACCTCCGAGTTCTGCAAACGTTCAATTCAGTGACGTCCCTCGAGCTCCGATCCAGCAAAGTGTTGAGGGAGAGTTTCATCAGCACGACGGCGTGATGAGGGTGATGATGTTCTACCGACGCAGGGCTTCGCCTAAGCACCGCTACGATATGACCAAGGTGAATATGGTGGAAGGGGGCACCGCACACGGCTAAGGAACGATCACGAAGATCAACTTGTGTGTCATGGGGTGGCCCCTTGCCCCCGTATATAAAGGAGGGAGAGGGGGAGGTGCGGCCGGCCCAAGGGGTGCGCCTGGAGGAGTCCTACTCCCACCGGGAGTAGGACTCCCCCCTCTTGCCTTGTTGGAAAGGAAGGGGGAAGGGAGAAAGAGGAAAGGGGGGCGCCCCCCTCCCCTTCCTGGCCCTATTCAGACTAGGGGGAGGGGGCGTGCGGCCTTCCCTGGCCGGCCCTCGTGTTCTCCTTTAGGGCCCATGAAGGCCCAATAACCCCCGGGGGGTTCCGGTAACCCCCCGGTACTCCGGTAAAATCCCGATTTCACCCGGAACGTTTCCGATATCCAAATATAGGCTTCCAATATATCAATCTTTATGTCTCGACCATTTCGAGACTCCTCGTCATGTCCGTGGTCACATCTGGGACACCGAACAACCTTCGGTACATCAAAACACAAAAACCCTAATTACGATCGTCACCGAACTTTAAGCGTGCGGACCCTACGAGTTCGAGAACTATGTAGACATGACCGAGACACGTCTCCGGTCAATAACCAATAGCGGAACCTGGATGCTCATATTGGCTCCTACATATTCTACGAAGATCTTTATCGGTCAGACCGCATAGCAATATACGTTGTTCGCTTTGTCATCGGTATGTTACTTGCCCGAGATTCAATCGTCGGTATCTCAATACCTAGTTCAATATCGTTACCGGCAAGTCTCTTTACTCGTTCCATAATACATCATCCCGCAACTAACTTATTAGTTGCAATGCTTGCAAGGCTTGAGTGATGTGCATTACCGAGAGGGCCCAGAGATACCTCTCCGACAATCGGAGTGACAAATCCTAATCTCGAAATACGCCAACCCAACAAATACCTTCGGAGACACCTGTAGAGCACATTTATAATCACCCAGTTACGTTGTGACATTTGGTAGCACACAAAGTGTTCCTCCGGTAAACGGGAGTTGCATAATCTCATAGTCATAGGAACATATATAAGTTATGAAGAAAGCAATAGCAACAAGCTAAACGATCAAGTGCTAAGCTAATGGAATGGGTCAAGTCAATCACATCATTCTCCTAATGATGTGATCCCGTTAACCAAATAACAACTCATGTCTATGGTTACGAAACATAACCATCTTTTATCAACGAGCTAGTCAAGTAGAGGCATACTAGTGACACTCTGTTTGTCTATGTATTCACACATGTATTATGTTTCCGGTTAATACAATTCTAGCATGAATAATAAACATTTATCATGATACAAGGAAATAAATAATAACTTTATTGTTGCCTCTAGGGCATATTTCCTTCAGTCTCCCACTTGCACTAGAGTCAATAATCTAGATTACACGGTAATGATTCTAACACCCATGGAGCCTTGGTGCTGGTCATGTTTTGCTCGTGGAAGAGGCTTAGTCAGCGGGTCTGCAACATTCAGATCCGTATGTATCTTGCAAATTTCTATGTCTCCCACTTGGACTAAATCCCGAATGGAATTGAAGCGTCTCTTGATGTGCTTGGTTCTCTTGTGAAATTTGGATTCCTTTGCCAAGGCAATTGCACCAGTATTGTCACAAAAGATTTTCATTGGACCCGATGCACTAGGTATGACACCTAGATCGGATATGAACTCCTTCATCCATACTCCTTCATTTGCTGCTTCCGAAGCAGCTATGTACTCCGCTTCACATGTAGATCCCACCACGACGCTTTGTTTAGAACTGCACCAACTGACAGCTCCACCGTTTAATGTAAACACGTATCCGGTTTGCGATTTAGAATCGTCCGGATCAGTGTCAAAGCTTGCATCAACGTAACCATTTACGATGAGCTCTTTGTCACCTCCATATACGAGAAACATATCCTTAGTTCTTTTCAGGTACTTCAGGATGTTCTGGACCGTTGTCCAGTGATCCACTCCTGGATTACTTTGGTACCTCCCTGCTAGACTTATAGCAAGGCACACATCAGGTCTGGTACACAGCATTGCATACATGATAGAGCCTATGGCTGAAGCATAGGGAACATCTTTCATTTTCTCTCTATCTTCTGCAGTGGTCGGACATTGAGTCTTACTCAACTTCACACCTTGTAACACAGGCAAGAACCCTTTCTTTGCTTGATCCATTTTGAACTTCTTCAAAATTTTGTCAAGGTATGTGCTTTGTGAAAGTCCAATTAAGCATCTTGATATATCTCTATAGATCTTAATGCCCAATATGTAAGCAGCTTCACCGAGGTCTTTCATTGAAAAACTCTTATTCAAGTATCCCTTTATGCTATCCAGAAATTCTATATTATTTCCAATCAATAATATGTCATCCACATATAATATCAGAAATTCTACAGAGCTCCCACTCACTTTCTTGTAAATACAGGCTTCTCCAAAAGTCCTGTATAAAACCAAATGTTTTGATCACACTATCAAAGCATTTATTCCAACTCCGAGAGGCTTGCACCAGTCCATAAATGGATCGCTGGAGCTTGCACACTTTGTTAGCTCCCTTTGGATCGACAAAACCTTCTGGTTGCATCATATACAACTCTTCTTCCAGAAATCCATTCAGGAATGCAGTTTTGACATCCATTTGCCAAATTTCATAATCATAAAATGCGGCAATTGCTAACATGATTCGGACAGACTTAAGCATCGCTACGGGTGAGAAGGTCTCATCGTAGTCAATCCCTTGAACTTGTCAAAAACCTTTCGCAACAAGTCGAGCTTTGTAGATAGTAACATTACCGTCAGCATCAGTCTTCTTCTTGAAGATCCATTTATTCTCAATTGCTTGCCGATCAACGGGCAAGTCAACCAAAGTCCACACTTTATTCTCATACATGGATCCCATCTCAGATTTCATGACTTCTAGCCATTTTGCGGAATCTGGGCTCACCATCGCTTCTTCATAGTTCGTAGGTTCATCATGATCTAGTAGCATGACTTCCAGAACAGGATTACCATACTACTCTGGTGCGGATCTTACTCTGGTTGATCTACAAGGTTCGGTAGTAACTTTGTAACATCCCAAATTTTCAATTTGGAATGTTATACACTAGATCATCATGCATATCATATTTTATTTTTGCATTTTGGTTGATCCTAGAAATTCTACGCAACTCAATGACCCACGGAGAGAGTTGGGGATTTCGTTATTTTCATATTTGAGTTTTCTCAAATTTTGAGAATAGGATCATTTGATTTTAATTATTTTATCGTCAATTGTTTCTATTACAAAAATATGAGAGAGGGAATAAAATGACTTTCCCAAAATAAAGAAATATTGAGGATTTAATAATAAAATCAAATAAGATTTTATTTCGGAGTTTTTCGGTGTTTTTTTGAATTTAGGAAAAAAGTGTGTTTTTCAAAATTGCATTTAGGGCCCAAATAAATGTTCACCTTGTGCGGCTTGATTTTAGAAGCCCGTGAAAATTTATTTCGGAATTTTTGGAGTCCGTTTAGTATTTCTTTTTATTTTTCTTCCGAGCGGAATAATTTAAAAAAAACGAACCGACTTAACGGGCCGTGTCCGACCTGGACGTCGACCGGGAGGCCTTTATAAGCCGAGGCCCGGCCCCGGGGGAAACCCTAAAGCGCCCTAAGCCGCCGCCGCCGCCGACGTCCGCCGCCGCCGCCGACGTCCGCCGCCGCCGCCGCCGGTTTTCGCCGCCGAGGTTCGCCGCGCCTCGTTTTCCGTGCCAAATTTTTTTTCGGCGTTCGTCGTTTTTCTTTTTCTCAGATTAAATCCGTGATTTTTCTGATCGCGATTCCTGATCCGATTTTCGTTTTAGTATAACTTTTCGCTCGTTTATCGGAATCAGGCGATTCAAGCGCCTAGAGTTTCGTCTCGAAACCCTCTATCCGTTTAACCAACTTAAACAAGATTTTGCTACTGTAAAGTTTTTCCTAGATCAAGATTACTAGAACGAAGTTGTTTTCTTTCGCCATTTGACTTTCGTTGCTTCGTTTGATTTGATTCTTTTTGCCAACCGGAGTTCTTAAGTTGAACCTTCTGGTTAGATCTTTTATTTGAGTTATACCTGTGCTTTAGATGAGTACTTATTGTATGCTTGTTTGTTTGTCTGCGATAGAGTACCTGGAGTGCGCCGCTTGTTACTTCGAATCGTTAGGTTTCGCGTATCATCAGCAAGGCAAGTAACACTTTGATCATACCTTTTCTACTACCCAGTTTTATTGCATTAGATCAAACCTCACACATTGCATGATTATGATCTAATTAAATTGTGGGATGGGAAGTAGATGAGGTAGTACCTATTACCTGTTTATTATCAAACCTTTGGGAGTTACTTCTACGTTTGCTTATTATGCCATGCTATGCTAGTAGACGTGGATTGGGTGAGTGATATCCATGACAGATGTGAGATTGTTAATTAATGGTTTATCTAAGGTGGCAACTTAAACACACATCTGGGTGGATTGAGGCACCTGGGTATTCCAGGACTTGCCTGTTTTCTTTTGGACCGTCATCCAGGCTCAAAGGGATCATGAGACTATTCATACTAGAAACTTCCGTGTGCAGCCACAAGCTATTATGGGCTCTAGCATAGTTGACTAAGTTGTGTGAACTCTTACAGTGGTAGACTAGCAGATGTAGGGGATGTAGGTGGTACGGTCTACCCGATCGTAAGGTGCTAGCGCTTCTGAAAGACTATGTCTCGGTCATCCGTCTTCTCAAACACCATGTAGTGCGAGAAACCAAATGGAGGCAATCGAGTCTTGTGGGGAAAAGTGCGCAAACCTCTGCAGAGTGTAATAAACTAATCATGGTTAGCCGTGTCCCCGGTTATGGACATCTTGAGTATCTAGTACTTGGATTATCATGTGAATCTCAACATGTTACTCTAAATTAATTTTGTTGGGTTATGTTTAATGATGATGCTTAATTGGGATTGAGAATGTTGTCAACCATTCTCAATGTTTAACAACCACCATGATAGTAATTAAATTTAATTTCTTTGAAGTAGGGAAAAATTGGCTTTACGCAAAACTGTAACCATAAAGCTTTCCACTAGCCAAATATGCATATAGTATAGCTGTTACATTCCATTACTCTCTATGTGTTACCTTGCCAGCATATTCCATGTGCTGACCCGTTTTCGGGCTGCAACATTAATGTTGCAGACTTTTCAGACAACGATTAAGGAGTTTTAGGTCGTGGTTCTATACTCAGTGATGCCGTTGGAGTTGATGGACTCACTTATCTTCCAAGCCTTCCGCTGTTATCGTTATTAGATGGCCTTAAGCCATATTTATTGTAATAAGTTCTCGTTTGAGACACTCGATGTAATAAGTGTGTGATTGCTACTCTGCTATAAATCCTCCGAGTACTGTGTGGTGTCAGCATTACCGATCCAGGGATGACACCGGAGCACAGAGATCAGACTGTTTGAGGTCTGGTCGCTACAGAGATGGTATCAGAGCACACGCTGACTGTAGGACACGACCACTAAGTTAGAGACCTAGATCACTATTCACTCTCTTCTCTTCTGACCTCTCATCGTTTCTACTCTTTAGGATGGCGGATGCAAGGAACAAGTTCACACAACCGGATGAAGATACACCCTTTGGACGTCACTTGAAGGAAGTCACTAGATACCTGAGGATAGGAGTACGAAGTTTCACCGGAACCTACAATGCCACTTTACCTGAAGAAGAGCGCTGGATGATTCAAGTTCAAGTTCCAGTAAGGACGTTCATGCCAGTCACTGAGCCCATAGAGTTTTCTTTTGATGCACCAACTTGGAGTCTAGGAAAGAGCATGGCAGCTCACATTGCCATGGGACGCATTGGAGAAGTCTACCGCAAGGATCTCAAGGATACTATCTACCAGATTTGTGGGTGCCGAGATGAACACTGGGAGATGATCAGCACCAGGAAGAATAGATCAAATGCAGCTTTTATCCAGGAGTTAAATCAGCACATTCGACGACAGGAGAACCAGATGTGCGCCGACATGATCGATCTGAAGAAGGCTAAGACTAGAATAAAGGAACTGGAGAAAGAACTCAAGGCTACACGTGAAGATTATGAAGAAGAAATTGAAGTATTGGTGGAGAAGAATGATGACCTAATCAAGAAGATTGGAATATTTATGGGAGGCCCTACGCCAGTAGATGAAGACGAAGAACCCCAGGAGATTAGCCCGGAAGACTACATCATCATCGACGGCACCGACTCGGAAGCAGATAGTAGCGATGATGACTATGTTGATGAAGCTGGAGAAGATATTATGGAGTCAACGACCGTAGAATATTTCTAGTAGACCACCTCATTAGTAGTAGTAGTCCACCATGTAAATATAGTAGTCCGAGCACTTTTGCGATATATAGATCGATTGTATGCCTTTGTTTGATTGATTGAAGTGAATTGTTTGTTATTGCCTCATGTGCATATGGGTAGTGTTTTCTCTTTAGACCCCCTCTATTCTTATATCTCATCTTTTCTAAACCCTCAGATGCCTCCGAGACATGACCCCGGATTTGCCTTTCCACCGGAGCTCATCCAGTTGATCCAGCAGCAGAACACATTGATGCAGTTGCTAGTCCAGAATCAGAATCAGGGGAAAAACAACAACAACAACCCACCACCACCACCACCTGTTGACCACTTAGCCCGTTTTCTTAGGCTGAATCCGCCGGTGTTTTCCAGTAGCACCGAGCCGATAGTAGCGGACGATTGGCTCCGCAAGACAGCTAGGGAGTTGACCACAGCAGGATGCACAAATGCGGAGAAGGTGAAGTTTGCCGCACATCAGTTAGAAGGACCCGCAGCATCATGGTGGGAGAATTTCACAGCCACCTTCCCAGTAGACACTGTCACATGGGACCAGTTTCAGCAGGCTTTTCATACTGCACATGTTTCAGCAGGAGCTATGGCCATGAAGAAGCGTGAGTTTCGCAACTTGCGCCAAGGAGGAAGGACAGTTGGCCAGTATGTGGAGGAATTTAGTAAGCTAGCACGTTATGCCCCAGATGATGTCGCTACGGATGCAGCTAAGCAGGAGAAGTTTCTGGAAGGACTGAATGATGAGTTGAGCATGCAGTTGATGGTAGCAACCTTCAACAACTTCCAGGAGTTGGTAGATCGTGCTCTTATGATTGAAGGGAAGCAGCAGCAGATTGAGAATCGCAAGAGGAAGTATGGACAAGGAAAATACAATTCAGGAGCTCAGCAGAAGCCACGTTTTACCCCTAGACCGGGAGGACATTTTCAGCATACCCATGGAGGAGGTAGCTCGCACAATCACAATGGCACCAAGAATGGTAATGGCAATGGAGGAAGCAACGGCCAGAATCGCACCAACCCCTCAACCCCAGCCAAGAAGGACTTAAGCCAAGTCACTTGTTTTAAGTGTTTGAAGACAGGACATTATGCAAATGAATGTCCTGAATTGCAAAATGGAAATAGCAATGGAAGTTCTGGGAAGAAGCCAAACCCTTTCAACAGGGGACAGGTGAACCACGTTAGCGTGGAGGAGGTTGAAGCTCAGCCCGATGCAGTAATAGGTAAGTTTTTGATTAAGTCATTTAATGCACTCGTTCTTTTTGATACTGGCGCATCGCATTCATACATCTCAAGGGGATTTGCGGATAAGTATAACCTATCAACCCAAGCCCTTAGGTCACCCATGTTAGTAACCTCGCCCGGAGCAGAGTATGTGGCTAGTCTATGGCGTGATCGGTTACCATTAAGGATTGGTAACTATGTTTTTCCCTCAGACCTAATAGTATTGGAATCCCAAGGATTGGATGTGATATTAGGCATGGATTGGTTATCAAAGTATGAAGGGAATATTGAATGTGCTAGTAAGTCAATTTTGCTTACCACACCGGAAGGGAGAAGGATCAAGTATGTATCCCGGTATGAGCCAAAGAGGACTCAAGTAAATTGCCTAACAGGAGTTGTGCAGGAGGAAGTACCAGTGGTAAGGGATTTCCCTGATGTATTTCCAGAGGAGTTGCCATGCATGCCACTAGATAGATATATTGAGTTTTTGATTGAGCTATTGCCAGGCACAGGGCCAATATCAAAGAGACCATATAGGATGCCAGCAAAGGATTTGGTGGAAATTAAGAAGTAGATTAAGGAGTTACTGGACAAGGGATATATTCGCCCAAGTTCTTCGCCTTGGGGATCGCCAGTACTTCTAGTGGAGAAGAAGGATGGATCGTTAAGGATGGTTGTTGATTATCGAGGATTGAATGAAGTAACGATCAAGACCAAGTACCCACTACCTATGATCAACGATCTATTTGATCGATTGCAAGGAGCTAAGGTATTTTCCAAGATCGATCTGCGATCAGGATACCACCAGTTGAAGATTCGAGAAAAGGATATTCTGAAGACAGCCTTTACCACCAGATATGGGCTGTACGAGTATACCGTTATGTCATTTGGTCTGACTAACACACCTGCCTATTTTATGAACATGATGAACAAAGTGTTTATGGATAAGTTCGTCGTAGTGTTCATTGATGATATCCTGGTTTATTCGAAGAATGAAGAGGAACATAAGGAGCATTTGGTACTTGGAAAGCTCAGAGAACATCAATTATATGCCAAGTTCAGCAAATGTGAGTTTTGGTTGAAGGAAGTAGGATTCCTCGAACACGTTATATCTGGAGAAGGTATAGCAGTAGATCCCGCTAAAGTTGAAACTGTGACCAAGTGGGAAGCCCCAACAACAGTTGGAGAGATCCGGAGTTTTCTTGGACTCGCAGGATACTACCGGAGATTTATTGAGAATTTCTCAAAGATTGCGAAGCCTATGACTGAGTTGTTGAAGAAGGATACCAAGTTCAGATGGACAGAGGAATGTGAGGCTAGTTTCCAGGAGTTGAAGAAACGCTTAGTTACCTCACCAGTATTGATCTTGCCAGACCAGACCAAGGATTATGAGGTGTATTGCGACGCTTCACGTCAAGGACTTGGAGCAGTGCTTATGCAGGAAGGAAGAGTTGTTTCATATGCCTCAAGACAACTGAAACCTCATGAGTTGAATTATGCCACGCATGATTTGGAGTTAGCAGCCGTAGTACATGCATTGAAGACATGGAGACATTTTCTCATTGGAAATCATTGTGAGGTGTACGCGGATCATAAGAGTTTGAAGTACATTTTCACCCAGAAGGAGTTAAATCTCAGACAAAGGAGATGGTTGAAGCTTATCAAGGATTATGATATGAAATTGGATTATCATCCTGGAAAGGCTAATGTAGTAGCAGACGCATTAAGCCGCAAGAGTCATGTCAATACGTTAATGACGGGAGAAATACCAAGGGAGTTAGCAGAAAATCTTCGTGAACTATGTTTGGAAATAGTTCCGAGAGGCTATGTAGCAGCATTGGAGATTCAGTCAACTTTGATGGATAGAATCAGAGAAGCTCAGAAAGCTGACAAAGAGATTGCCGCTATAAAGGAGAAACTGAGCAAAGGAAAAGCTAAAGGATTTCGTGAGGATGAGCACGACACCCTATGGTTTGAAGACCGTGTTTACGTGCCCAATGACCCGGAGATCAGGAAGTTGATACTGCAAGAGGCACACGACTCACCATATTCGATTCACCCAGGAAACACCAAGATGTATTTGGATTTGAAGGATATTTTCTGGTGGACCGGAATGAAGAAGGATATTGCGGAGTATGTAGCAGTTTGTGATGTATGTCAGAGAGTAAAGGCAGAGCATCAGAAGCCAGCAGGATTGTTACAGCCATTGCCGATACCCGAATGGAAGTGGGATAAGCTAGGCATGGATTTTATCACGGGATTGCCCAGGACTCGTTCAGGCTATGAGTCGATTTGGGTTGTAGTCGATCGATTGACGAAAGTAGCTCATTTCATCCCAGTAAAGACCACTTACACCAGTGCTAAGTTGGCAAATATATACATGACCAGGATCGTATGTCTGCATGGAGTTCCAAGGAGTATCGTATCAGATAGAGGAACCCAGTTTACCTCAAAGTTTTGGAAGCAGTTGCACGAAACTTTGGGTACCAGGCTAGAATTCAGTACAGCTTTTCATCCATGGACAGATGGACAGACCGAGAGAGTCAATCAGATTTTGGAGGATATGCTGAGAGCTTGTGCGCTAGATTACGGATCTAGTTGGGACGATAATTTGCCATATGCAGAGTTCTCTTACAACAACAGTTATCAAACCAGTTTAAAGATGGCCCCTTTCGAAGCTTTGTATGGAAGGAGGTGCAGGACACCGTTGTCATGGGACGAAGTTGGAGACCGCCAGTTGTTTGGACCTGACTTGATTAAAGAGTCTGAACAGAAGGTGAAGTTGATTCGCGATAGGCTCAAGGTAGCCCAGTCCAGACAGAAGAGTTATGCGGATTCTAAACGCAGGGAGACAATTTACGAAGTTGGAGATAGAGCTTATCTTCGAGTATCACCACTTCGGGGAACAAAGCGTTTTGGAGTTAAAGGGAAGTTAGCACCACAATTTGTAGGACCATGTCGAGTTTTGGAGCGTATGGGAGAAGTAGCCTACAAGTTGGAATTGCCCGAAGGATTGTCAGGAGTTCATGATGTGTTCCACGTTTCTCAGTTAAAGAAATTTCATGCCAGAGATGGCTGACATACCCTTGAGAGACACAGTGCCATTCGAAACTATTCAGTTGGATAACGATTTGACCTACGAGGAGAAACCAGTCAAGATTCTCGAGTTTGCCAACCGAGTTACTCGCAGCAAGGTTATCAAGTTTTGCAAAGATCAGTGGAGCCACCACACGGAGGATGAAGCCACCTGGGAACGAGAGGAAGATTTGCTCAAAGACCACCCTCACATATTTTCTAGCCAACCCGAATCTCAAGGGCGAGATTCATCTTAAGGGGGGTAGGTTTGTAACATCCCAAATTTTCAATTTGGAATGTTATACACTAGATCATCATGCATATCATATTTTATTTTTTGCATTTTGGTTGATCCTAGAAATTCTACGCAACTCAATGACCCACGGAGAGAGTTGGGGATTTCGTTATTTTCATATTTGAGTTTTCTCAAATTTTGAGAATAGGATCATTTGATTTTAATTATTTTATCGTCAATTATTTCTATTACAAAAATATGAGAGAGGGAACAAAATGACTTTCCCAAAATAAAGAAATATTGAGGATTTAATAATAAAATCAAATAAGATTTTATTTCGGAGTTTTTCGGTGTTTTTTTGAATTTAGGAAAAAAGTGTGTTTTTCAAAATTGCATTTAGGGCCCAAATAAATGTTCACCTTGTGCGGCTTGATTTTAGAAGCCCGTGAAAATTTATTTCGGAATTTTTGGAGTCCGTTCAGTATTTCTCTTTATTTTTCTTCCGAGCGGAATAATTTAAAAAAACGAACCGACTTAACGGGCCGTGTCCGACCTGGACGCCGACCGGGAGGCCTTTATAAGCCGAGGCCCGGCCCCGGGGGAAACCCTAAAGCGCCCTAAGCCGCCGCCGCCCTAAGAAGCGGCCGCCGCCGACGTCCGCCGCCGCCGGTTTTCACCGCCGAGGTTGGTCGCGTCTTGTTTTCTGTGCCAAAAAAAAGAGAAAAAAAATTCGGCGTTCGTCGTTTTTCTTTTTCTCGGATTAAATCCGCGATTTTTCTGATCGCGATTCCTGATCCGATTTTCGTTTTAGTATAACTTTTCGCTCGTTTATCGGAATCAGGCGATTCAAGCGCCTAGAGTTTCGTCTCGAAACCCTCTATCCGTTTAACCAACTTAAACAAGATTTTGTTATTGTAAAATTTGCCCTAGATCCAGATTACTAGAACGAAGTTGTTTTCTTTCGCCGTTTGACTTTCGTTGCTTCGTTCGATTTGATTCTTTTTGCCAACCAGAGTTCTTAAGTTGAACCTTCTGGTTAGATCTTTTATTTGAGTTTTACCTGTGCTTTAGATGAGTACTTATTGTATGCTTCTTTGTTTGTCTGCGATAGAGTACCCGGAGTGCGCCGCTTGTTACTTCAAATCGTTAGGTTTCGCGGATCATCAGCAAGGCAAGTAACACTTTGATCATACCTTTTCTACTACCCAGTTTTATTGCATTAGATCAAACCTCACACATTGCATGATTAGGATCTAATTAAATTGTGGGATGGGAAGTAGATGAGGTAGTACCTATTACCTGTTTATTATCAAACCTTTGGGAGTTACTTCTACGTTTGCTTATTATGCCATGCTATGCTAGTAGACGTGGATTGGGTGAGTGATATCCATGACAGATGTGAGATTTTTAATTAATGGTTTATCTAAGGTGGCAACTTAAATACACATCTGGGTGGATTGAGGCACCTGGGTATTCCAGGACTTGCCTGTTTTCTTTTGGACCGTCACCCAGGCTCAAAGGGATCATGAGACTATTCATATTAGAAACTTCCGTGTGCAGCCACAAGCTATTATGGGCTCTAGCATAGTTGACTAAGTTGTGTGAACTCTTACAGTGGTAGACTAGCAGATGTAGGGGATGTAGGTGGTACGGTCTACCCGATCGTAAGGTGCTAGCGCTTCTGAAAGACTATGTCTCGGTCATCCGTCTTCTCAAACACCATGTAGTGCGAGAAACCAAACGGAGGCGATCGAGTCTTGTGGGAAAAAGTGCGCAAACCTCTGCAGAGTGTAGTAAACTAATCATGGTTAGCCGTGTCTCCGGTTATGGACATCTTGAGTATCTAGTACTTGGATTATCATGTGAATCTCAACATGTTACTCTAAATTAATTTTGTTGGGTTATGTTTAATGATGATGCTTAATTGGGATTGAGAATGCTGTCAACCATTCTCAATGTTTAACAACCACCATGATAGTAATTAAATTTTATTTCTTTGAAGTAGGGAAAAATTGGCTTTACGCAAAACTGTAACCATAGAGCTTTCCACTAGCCAAATATGCATATAGTATAGCTGTTACATTCCATTACTCTCTATGTGTTACCTTGCCAGCATATTCCATGTGCTGACCCGTTTTCGTGCTGCAGCGTTAATGTTGCAGACTTTTCAGACAACGATTAAGGAGTTTTAGGTCGTGGTTCTATACTCAGTGATGCCTTGGAGTTGATGGACTCACTTATCTTCCAAGCCTTCCGCTGTTATCGTTATTAGATGGCCTTAAGCCATATTTATTGTAATAAGTTCTCTTTTGAGACACTCGATGTAATAAGTGTGTGATTGCTACTCTGCTATAAATCCTCCGAGTACTGTGTGGTGTCAGCATTACCGATCCAGGGATGACACCGGAGCACAGAGATCAGACTGTTTGAGGTCTGGTCGCTACAAACTTGATCTGAAGTTTCATGATCATTATCATTAGCTTCCTCACTAATTGGTGTAGGTGTCACAGAAACCAGTTTCTGTGATGTACTACTTTCCAATAAGGGAGCAGGTACAGTTACCTCAGCAATTTCTACTTTTCTCCCAGTCACTTCTTTCGAGAGAAACTCCTTCTCTTGAGAAACTCCGAATTTAGCAACAAAAATCTTGCCTTCGGATCTGTGATAGAAGGTGTGCCCAACAGTTTCCTTTGGGTATCCTATGAAGACACATTTCTCTGATTTGGGTTCGAGCTTATCAGGTTGAAGCTTTTTCACATAAGCATCGTAGCCCCAAACTTTCAGAAACGACAACTTTGGTTTCTTGCCAAACCACAGTTCATAAGGCGTCGTCTCAACGGATTTCGATGGTGTCCTATTTAACGTGAATGCAGCCGTCTCTAAAGCATAACCCCAAAACGATAGCGGTAAATCAGTAAGAGACAACATAGATCGCACCATATCTAATAAAGTACGATTACGACGTTCGGACACACCATTACGCTATGATGTTCCGAGTGGCGTGAGTTGCGAAACTATTCCGCATTGTTTCAAATGTAGACCAAACTCGTAACTCAAATATTCTCCTCCACGATCAGATCGTAGAAACTTTATTTTCTTGTTACGATGATTTTCAACTTCACTCTGAAATTCTTTGAACTTTTCAAATGTTTCAGACTTATGTTTCATTAAGTAGATATACCCATATCTGCTTAAATCATCTGTGAAGGTGAGAAAATAACGTTATCCGCCACGAGCCTCAACATTCATTGGACCACATACATCTGTATGTATAATTTCCAACAAATCCATTGCTCTCTTCATAGTACTGGAGAACGGCATTTTAGTCATCTTACCCATGAGGCACGGTTCGCAAGTACCAAGTGATTCATAATCAAGTGGTTCCAAAAGTCCATCAGTATGGAGTTTCTTCATGCGCTTTACACCGATATGACCTAAACGGCAGCGCCACAAATAAGTTGCACTATCATTATCAACTCTGCATCTTTTGATTTCAACATTATGAATATGTGTATCACTACTATCGAGATTCATTAAAAATAGACCACTCTTCAAGGGTGTATGACCATAAAAGATATTACTCATATAAATAGAACAACCATTATTCTCTGATTTAAATGAATAACCGTCTCGCATCAAACAAGATCCAGATATAATGTTCATGCTCAACGCTGGCACCAAATAACAATTATTTAGGTCTAATACTAATCCCGAAGGTAGATGTAGAGGTAGCGTGCCGACCGCGATCACATCAACTTTGGAACCATTTCCCACGCGCATAGTCACCTCGTCCTTAGCCAATCTTCGCTTAATCCGTAGTCCCTGTTTCGAGTTGCAAATGTTAGTAACAGAACCAGTATCAAATAGCCAGGTGCTACTGCAAGCATTAGTAAGGTACACATCAATAACATGTATATCACATATACCTTTGTTCGCTTTGCCATCCTTCTTATCCGCCAAATATATATCACATATACCTTTGTTCACTTTGTTCACATATACCTTTGTTCACTTTGCCATCCTTCTTATCCGCCAAATATATATCACATATACCTTTGTTCACATCAATAACATGTATATCACATATACCTTTGTTCACTTTGTTCACATATACCTTTGTTCACTTTCGAGTTCCGCTTCGAGTGACCAGTCTGCTTGCAGTAGAAGCACTCAGTCTCAGGCTTAGGTCCAGACTTGGGTTTCTTCTCCTAAGCAGCAACTTGTTTGTTGTTCTTCTTGAAGTTCCCTTTCTTCTTCCCTTTGCCCTTTTTCTTGAAACTGGTGGTTTTATTGACCATCAACACTTGATGCTCCTTCTTGATTTCTACCTCCGCGGCTTTTAGCATCGCGAAGAGCTCAGGAATAGTCTTATTCATCCCTTGCATATTATAGTTCATCACGAAGCTTTTGTAGCTTGGTGGCAGTGATTGAAGAACTCTGTCAATGACACTATCAACAGGAAGATTAACCCCCAGTTGAGTCAAGTGATTATGATACCCAGACATTTTGAGTATATGTTCACTGACAGAACTATTCTCCTCGATCTTACAGCTATAGAACTTATTGGAGACTTCATATCTCTCAATCCGGGCATTTGCTTGAAATATTAACTTCAACTCCTGGAACATCTCATATGCTCCATGACGTTCAAAACGTCGTTGAAGACCCGGTTCTAAGCCGTAAAGCATGGCACACTGAACTATCAAGTAGTCATCAGCTTTGCTCTGCCAGACGTTCATAACATCTGGTGTTGCTCCTGCAGCAGGCTTGGCACTTAGCGGTGCTTCCAGGACGTAATTCTTCTATGCAGCAATGAGGATAATCCTCAAGTTACGGACCCGGTCCGTGTAATTGCTACCATCATCTTTCAACTTTGCTTTCTCAAGGAACGCATTAAAATTCAACGGAACAACAGCACGAGCCATCTATCTACAATCAAACATAGACAAGCAAGATACTATCAGGTACTAAGTTCATGATAAATTTAAGTTCAATTAATCATATTACTTAAGAACTCCCACTTAGAAAGATATCCCTCTAATCCTCTAAGTGATCATGTGATCCAAATCAACTAAACCATGTCCGATCATCATGTGAGATGGAGTAGTATCAATGGTGAACATCAATATGTTGATCATATCTACTATATGATTCACGCTCGACCTTTCGGTCTCCGTGTTCCGAGGCCATATCTGTTATATGCTAGGCTCGTCAAGTTTAACCTGAGTATTCCGCGTGTGCAACTGTTTTGCACCCGTTGTATTTGAACGTAGAGCCTATCACACCCGATCATCACGTGGTGTCTCAGCACGAAGAACTTTTGCAATGGTGCATACTCAGGGAGAACACTTATACTTTGATAATTTAGTGAGGGATCATCTTATAATGCTACCGTCAATCAAAGCAAGATAAGATGCATAAAAGTTAAACATCACATGCAATCAATATAAGTGATACGATATGGCCATCATCATCATCTTGTACTTGTGATCTCCATCTCCGAAGTACCGTCATGATCACCATCGTCACCGGCGCAAAACCTTGATCTCCATCGTAGCATTGTTGTCGTCTCGCCAATCTTATGCTTCCACGACTATCGCTACCGCTTAGTGATAAAGTAAAGCATTACAGCGCGATTGTATTGCATACAGTAAAGCGACAACCATATGGCTCCTACTAGTTGCCGATAACTCGGTTACAAAATATGATCATCTCATACAATAAAATTTAGCATCATGTCTTGACCATATCACATCACAACATGCCCTGCAAAAACAAGTTAGACGTCCTCTACTTTGTTGTTACAAGTTTTACGTGGCTGCTACGGGCTTAGCAAGAACCTTTCTTACCTAGGCATCAAACCCACAACGATAGTTTGTCAAGTTGGTGCTGTTTTAACCTTCGCAAGGACCGGGCGTAGCCACACTTGGTTCAACTAAAGCTGGAGAAACTGACACCCGCCAGCTACCTGTGTGCAAAGCACGTCGGTAGAACCAGTCTCGCGTAAGCGTACACGTAATGTCGGTCCGGGCCGCTTCATCCAACAATACCGCTAAACCAAAGTATGACATGCTGGTAAGCAGTATAACTTATATCGCTCGCATCTCACTTGTGTTCTACTCGTGCACAACATCAACGCATAAAACCTGGCTCTGATGCCACTGTTGGGGAACGTAGTAATTTCAAAAAAATTCCTGCGCACACGCAAGATCATGGTGATGCATAGCAACGAGAGAGGAGAGTGTTTTCTATGTACCCTCGTAGACCGGCAACGGAAGAGTTGACACAACGTAGAGGAAGTAGTCGTACGTCTTCCCGATTCGACCGATCCAAGTACCGAACGTACGGCACTTCCGAGTTCTACACACGTTCAATTCAGTGACGTCCCTCGAGCTCCGATCCAGCAAAGTGTTGAGGGAAAGTTTCGTCAGCACGACGGCGTGATGACGGTGATGATGTTCTACCGACGCAGGGCTTCGCCTAAGCACCGCTACGATATGACCGAGGTGAATATGGTGGAAGGGGGCACCGCACACGGCTAAGGAACGATCACAAAGATCAACTTGTGTGTCATGGGGTGCCCCCTTGCCCCCGTATATAAAGGAGGGAGAGGGGGAGGTGCGGCCGGCCCAAGGGGTGCGCCTGGAGGAGTCCTACTCCCACCGGGAGTAGGACTCCCCCCTCTTGCCTTGTTGCAAAAGGAAGGGGGAAGGGAGAAAGAGGAAAGGGGGGCGCCCCCCTTCCTTTTCCTATTCGGACTAGGGGGGAGGGGGCGCGCGGCCTGCCCTGGCCGACCCTCCTCTTCTCCCTTAGGGCCCATGTAGGCCCAATAACCCCCGGGGGGTTCCGGTAACCCCCCGGTACTCCGGTAAAATCCCGATTTCACCCGGAACGTTTCCGATATCCAAATATAGGCTTCCAATATATCAATCTTTATGTCTCGACCATTTAGAGACTCCTCGTCATGTCTGTGATCACATCCGGGACACCGAACAACCTTCGGTACATCAAAACACAAAAACCCTAATTACGATTGTCACCGAACTTTAAGCGTGCGGACCCTACGGGTTCGAGAACTATGTAGACATGACCGAGACACGTCTCCGGTCAATAACCAATAGAGGAACCTGGATGCTCATATTGGCTCCTACATATTCTACGAAGATCTTTATCGTCCAGACCGCATAACAATATACGTTGTTCCCTTTGTCATCGGTATGTTACTTGCCCGAGATTCAATCGTCGGTATCTCAATACCTAGTTCAATCTCGTTACCGGCAAGTCTCTTTACTCGTTACGTAATACATCATCCCGCAACTAACTTATTAGTTGCAATGCTTGCAAGGCTTGAGTGATGTGCATTACCAAGAGGGCCCAGAGATACCTCTCCAACAATCGGAGTGACAAATCCTAATCTCGAAATACGCCAACCCAACAAATACCTTCGGAGACACCTGTAGAGCACCTTTATAATCACCCAGTTACGTTGTGACATTTGGTAGCACACAAAGTGTTCCTTCGGTAAATAGGAGTTGCATAATCTCATAGTCATAGGAACATATATAAGTTATGAAGAAAGCAATAGCAACAAACTAAACGATCAAATGCTAAGCTAATGGAATGGGTCAAGTCAATCACATCATTCTCCTAATGATGTGATCCCGTTAACCAAATAACAACTCATGTCTATGGTTAGGAAACATAACCATCTTTGATCAACGAGCTAGTCAAGTAGAGGCATACCAGTGACACTTTGTTTGTCTATGTATTCACACATGTATTATGTTTCCGGTTAATACAATTCTAGCATGAATAATAAACATTTATCATGATACAAGGAAATAAATAATAACTTTATTATTGCCTCTAGGGCATATTTCCTTCAGGAGCATGCGTGTAGTATCGAGGTTTTTGATGACTTGTAGATTTTTGCAATAAGTATGTGAGTTCTTTATGACTAATGTTGAGTCCATGGATTATACGCACTCTCACCCTTCCATCCTTGCTAGCCTCTTCGGTACCGTGCATTGCCCTTTCTCACATTGAGAGTTGGCGCAAACTTCGCCGGTGCATCCAAACCCCGTGATATGATACGCTCTTTCACACATAAACCTCCTTATATCTTTCTCAAAACAGCCACCGTACCTACCTATTATGGCATTTCCATAGCCATTCCGAGATATATTGCCATGCAACTTTCAATCATGACACATTCATCAGTGTCATATTGCTTAGCATGATCATGTAGTTGACATAGTATTTGTGGCAAAGCCACCATTCATAATTCTTTCATACATGTCACTCTTGGTTCATTGCATATCCCGGTACACCGCCGGAGGCATTTATATAGAGTCATCTTTGTTCTAGTATTGAGTTGTAATCATTGAGTTGTAAATAAATAGAAGTGTGATGATCATCATTATTAGAGCATTGTCCCAAGTGAGGAATATATATATATATATATATATAAAGGCCATAAAAAAGAGAAGGCCCCCAAAAAAGAGAAAGGCCATAAAAAAGAAAAGGCCCAAAAAAATGAGAGAAAAAGAGAGAAGGGACAATGTTACTATCCTTTTACCACACTTGTGCTTCAAAGTAGCACCATGATCTTCATAGTAGAGAGTCTCTCATGTTATCACTTTCATATACTAGTGGGAATTTTTCATTATAGAACTTGGCTTGTATATTCCAACAATGGGCCTCCTCAAGTGCCCTAGGTCTTCGTGAGCAAGCAAGTTGGATGCACACCCACTAGTTTATTTTGTTGAGCTTTCATACATTTATAGCTCTAGTGCATCCGTTGCATGGCAATCCCTACTCCTTGCATTAACATCAATCGGTGGGCATCTCCATAGCCCATTGATTAGCCTCGTTGATGTGAGACTTTCTCCTTTTTTGTCTTCTCCACATAACTCCCCTCATTATATTCTATTCCACCTATAGTGCCATGTCCATGGCTCGCGCTCATATATTGCGTGAAAGTTTATTGGTTTGAGATTACTAAAGTATGAAACAATTGCTTGGCTTGTCATCGGGGTTGTGCATGATGAGAGCATTCTTGTGTGAGGAAAATGAAACATGACTAAACTATATGATTTTGTAGGGATGAACTTTCTTTGGCCATGTTATTTTGAGAAGACGTAATTGCTTAGTTAGTATGCTTGAAGTATTATCATTTTTATGTCAATATGAACTTTTGTCTTGAATCTTTTGGATCTGAATATTCATACCACAATTAAGAACAATTACATTAAAATTATGCCAAGTAGCACTCCGCATCAAAAATTCTGTTTTTATCATTTACCTACTCGAGGACGAGTAGGAATTAAGCTTGGGGATGCTTGATACGTCTCCAACGTATCTATAATTTTTGATTGCTCCATGCTATATTATCTACTGTTTTGGACTATATTGGGCTTTATTTTCCACTTTTATACTATTTTTGGGACTAACCTATTAACCGGAGGCCCAGCCTAGAATTGTTGTTTTTTGCCTATTTCAGTGTTTCGGAGAAACAGAATATCAAACGGAGTCCAAATGGAATGAAACCTTCGGAAACGTGATTTTCTCATCAGATAAGATCCAGGAGACTTGGACCCTCCGTCAAGAAAGCCACGAGGCGGTCATGAGGGTGGAGCCCCCCCCTAGGGCGCGCCCCCCTGCCTCGTGGGCCCCTCGAAGCTCCACCGACGTACTTCTTCCTCCTATATATATCTACGTACCCCCAAACGATCGGGGACGGAGCCAAAAACCTAATTCCACCGCCGCAACTTTTTGTATCCACGAGATCCCATCTTGGGGCCTGTTCCGGAGCTCCGCCGGAGGGGGCATCGATCACGGAGGGCTTCTACATCATCATCCAAGCCCCTCCGATGAAGTGTGAGGAGTTTACTTCAGACCTACGGGTCCATAGTTAGTAGCTAGATGGTTCTTCTCTCTTTTTGGATCTCAATACAATGTTCTCCCCCTCTCTCGTGGAGATCTATTCGATGTAATCTTCTTTTTGCGGTGTGTTTGTTGAGACCGATGAATTGTGGGTTTATGATCCAGTCTATCTATGAATAATATTTGAATCTTCTCTGAATTCTTTTATGTATGATTGGTTATCTTTGCAAGTCTCTTCGAATTATCAGTTTGGTTTGGCCTACTAGATTGGTTGTTCTTGCCATGGGAGAAGTGCTTAGCTTTGGGTTCGATCTTGTGGTGTCCTTTCCCAGTGACAGAAGGGGCAGCAAGGCACGTATTGTATTGTTGCCATCAAGGATAACAAGATGGGGTTTTTATCATATTGCATGAAACTATCCCTCTACATCATGTCATCTTGCTTAAGGCGTTACTCTATTTTTAACTTAATACTCTAGATGCATGCTGGATAGCGGTCGATGAGTGGAGTAATAGTAGTAGATGCAGGCAGGAGTCAGTCTACTTGTCTCGGACATGATGCCTATATACATGATCATACCTAGATATTCTCATAACTATGCTCAATTCTGTCAATTGCTCAACAGTAATTTGTTCACCCACCATAGAATACTTATGCTCTTGAGAGAAGCCACTAGTGAAACCTATGGCCCCCGGTTCTCTTTCTCATTATATCAATCTCCATCACTTTATTATTGCTTTGCTTTTACTTTGCTTTTACTTTTTACTTTGCATCTCTATACCAAAAATACCAAAAATATTATTTATCATCTCTATCAGATCTCACTTTTGTAAGTGACCGTGAAGGGATTGACAACCCCTAAGCGCGTTGGTTGCGTTGAGCTATTGTTTTTGTGTAGGTACGAGGGACTCGCGCGTAGCCTCCTACTGGATTGATACCTTGGTTCTCAAAAACTGAGGGAAATACTTATGCTACTTTGCTGCATCATCCTCTCCTCTTCGGGGAAATCCAACATAGTGCTCAAGAGGTAGCAACAACACATGTCCATGGCTAGGAAATTTAACCATCTTTGATTAACGAGCTAGTCAAGTAGAGGCATACTAGGGACACTCTGTTTGTCTATGTATTCGCACATGTACTAAGTTTCCGGTTAATGCAATTCTAGCATGAATAATAAACATTTATCATGATATAATGAAATATGAATAACAACTTTATTATTTCCTGTAGGGCATATTTCCTTCAGTCTCCCACTTGCACTAGAGTGAATAATCTAGTTCACATCGTCATGTGATTTAACACCAATAGTTCACATCTTTATGTGATTAGTTCACATCTCCATGTGACTAACACCCAAAGGGTTTACTAGAGTCAATAATCTAGTTCACATCACTATGTGATTAACACCCAAAGAGTGATCATGTTTTGCTTGTGAGAGAAATTTAGTCAACGGGTCTGCCACATTCAGAGCCGTATGTATTTTGCAAATTTTCTATGTGTACAATGCTTTGCACGGAGCTAATCTAGCTAATTGCTCCCACTTTTGATATGTATCTAGATCATGACTTAGAGTCATCTAGATCAGAGCCAAAGCTTGCATCGACGTCAAAGCTTGCATCGACGTCAGTCTTTACGACGAACTCTTTGTCACCTCCATAACTGAGAAACATTTCCTTATTCCACTAAGGATATTTTTGACCGATGTGCAGTGATCCACTCCTGGATCACTATTGTACCCTTTTGCCAAACTTATGGTGAGGTACACAATTGGTCTGGTACATAGCATAGCATACTTTATAGAACCTATGACTGAGGTATAGGGAATGACTTTTCATTCTCTTTCTATTTTCCGCCATGGTCGGGTTTTGAGTCTTTACTCAACTTCACACCTTGCAACACAGGCAAGAACTCCTTCTTTGACTTTTCCATTTTGAACTACTTCAAAATCTTGTCAAGGTATGTACTCATTGAAAATATATCAAGCGTCTTGATCTATCTATATAGATCTTGATGCTCAATATGTAAGTAGCTTCATCGAGGTCTTTCTTTGAAAAACTCTTTTCAAATAGTCCTTTATGCTTTCCAGAAAATTCTACATTATTTCCGATCAAGAATATGTCATTCACATATACTTATCAAAAATGGTGTAGTGCTCCCACTCACTTTGTTGTAAATACAGGCTTCACCGCAAGTTTGTATAAAACCATATGCTTTGATCACTTTATCAAAGTATATATTCCAACTCTGAGATGCTTGCACTAGTCCATAGATGGATCATTGGAGCTTGCACACTTTGTTAGCACCTTTAGGATTGACAAAACCTTCTTGTTGCATCATATACAACTCTTCTTTAAGAAATCCATTAAGGAATGCGGTTTTGACATCCATTTGCCAGATTTCATAAAATGTGGCAATTGCTAACATGATCAGACAGACTTAAGCATCGCTATGAGTGAGAAAATCTCATCATAGTCAACATCTTGAACTTTTCGAAAACCTTTTGCGACAATTCGAGCTTTGTAGATAGTAACACTACTATCAGTGTCCGTCTTCCTCTTGAAAATCCATTTATTCTTAATGGCTCATCGATCAACGTGCAAGTTAATCAAAGTCCATACTTTGTTCTAATACATGGATCTCATCTCAGATTTCATGGCTTCAAGCCATTTCACGGAATTCGGGCTCATCATCGCTTCCTCATAGTTCGTAGGTTCGTCATGGTCAAGTAACATGACCTCCAGAACAGGATTACCGTACCACTCTGGTGCGAAACATATTCTAGTTTACCTACGAGGTTCGGTAGTAACTTGATCTAAAGTTTCATGATCATCATCATTAACTTCCTCACTAATTGGTGTAGGAATCACTAGAACTGATTTCTGTGATGAACTACTTTCCAATTCAGGAGAAGGTACAATTACCTCATCAAGTTTTACATTCCTCCCAATCACTTCTTTTGAGAGAAACTTCTTCTCTACAAAGGATCCATTCTTAGCAACGAATATCTTGCCTTCGGATCTGTGATAGAAGGTATACCCAACAGTTTCCTTTGGGTATCCTATGAAGACGCATTTCTCCGATTTGGGTTTGAGCTTATCAGGTTGAAACTTTTTCACATAAGAATCATAGCCCCAAACTTTAAGTAACGAGAGCTTAGGTTTCTTGCTAAACCACATTTCATATGGTGTCGTCTCAACGGATTTCGATGGTGCCCTATTTAATGTGAATGCAGTTGTCTCTAATGCATAACCCCAAAACGATAGTGATAAATCGGTAAGAGACATCATAGATTGCACCATATCTAATAAAGTATGGTTATGACGTTCAAACACACCATTACGTTGTGGTGTTCCAGGTGGCTTGAGTTGCGAAACTATTCTGCATTGTTTCGAATGAAGACCAAACTCGTAACTCAAATATTCTCCTCCACGATCAGATCGCAAAAACTTTATTTTCTTGTTACGATGATTTTCCACTTCACTCTGAAATTCTTTGAACTTTTCAAATGTTTCAGACTTATGTTTCATCAAGTAGATATACCCATATCTGCTCAAATCATCTGTGGAGATCAGAAAATAATGATACCCGCCACGAGCCTCAACACTCATCGGATTGCATACATCAGTATGTATTATTTCCAATAAGTCAGTTGCTTGCTCCATTGTTCCGGAGAATGGAGTTTTTGTCATCTTGCCCACGAGGCATGGTTCGCAAGCATCAAATGATTCATAATAAAGTGATTCCAAAAGCCCATCGGCATGGAGTTTGTTCATGCACTTTACACCAATAAGACCTAAACGGCAGTGCCACATATAAGTTTCACTATCATTATTAACTTTGCATCTTTTGGCTTCAATATTATGAATATGTGTATTACTATGATCAAGATTCAATAAACCATTCACCTTGGGTGTATGACCTTAGAAGGTTTTATTCATGTAAACAGAATAACAATTATCCTTGACTTAAATGAATAACCGTATTGTAATAAACATGATCCAATCATATTATGCTTTACACAAACACCAAATAACATTTATTTTAGGTTCAACACTAATCCTGAAGGTAAAGGGAGTGTGCGATGGTGATCTTATCAACCTTGGAATCACTTCCAACTCACATCATCACCTCGCCCTTTACTAGTCTTTGTTTATTTTGCAACTCCCGTTTCGAGTTACTACTCTTAGTAACTGAACCAGTATCAAATACTGAAGTGTTGTTATAAACACTAGTAAAGTACACATCAATAACATGTATATCAAATATATACTTTTGTTCACTTTGCCATCCTTCTTATCGGCCAAGTATCTAGGGCAGTGTCGGTGTCAAAACCGGCGGATCTCGGGTAGGGGGTCCCGAACTGTGCGTCTAGGCCGGATGGTAACAGGAGGTAGGGGACACAATGTTTTACCCAGGTTCGGGCCCTCTTGATGGAGGTAAAACCCTACGTCCTGCTTGATTAATATTGATGATATGGGTGAAGGAAATATGCCCTAGAGGCAATAATAAAGTTATTATTTATTTCCTTATATCATGATAAATGTTTATTATTCATGCTAGAATTGTATTAACCGGAAAAATAATACATGTGTGAATACATAGACAAACAGAGTGTCACTAGTATGCCTCTACTTGACTAGCTCGTTAATCAAAGATGGTTATGTTTCCTAACCATGAACAAAGTGTTGTTATTTGATTAACGGGGTCACATCATTAGTTGAATGATCTGATTGACATGACCCATTCCATTAGCTTAGCACCCGATCATTTAGTATGTTGCTATTGCTTTCTTCATGACTTATACATGTTCCTATGACTATGAGATTATGCAACTCCTGTTTGCCGGAAGAACACTTTGGGTGCTACCAAACGTCACAACGTAACTGGGTGATTATAAAGGAGCATTACAGGTGTCTCCAAAGGTACATGTTGGGTTGGCGTATTTCGAGATTAGGATTTGTCACTCTGATTATAGGAGAGGTATCTCTAGGCCCTCTCGGTAATGCACATCACATAAGCCTTGCAAGCATTACAACTAATATGTTAGTTGTGAGATGATGTATTACGGAACGAGTAAAGAGACTTGCCGGTAACGAGATTGAACTAGGTATTGGATACCGACGATCGAATCTCGGGCAAGTAACATACCGATAACAAAGGGAACAACGTATGTTGTTATGCGGTCTTACCGATAAAGATCTTCGTAGAATATGTAGGAGCCAATATGGGCATCCAGGTCCCGCTATTGGTTATTGACCGGAGATGTGTCTCAGTCATGTCTGCATTGTTCTCGAACCGTAGGGTCCGCACACTTAATGTTACGATGACAACTATTATGAGTTTATGCATTTTGATGTACCAAAGTTAGTTCGGAGTCCCGGATGTGATCACGGACATGACGAGGAGTCTCGAAATGATCGAGACATAAAGATTTATATATTGGAAGCCTATGTTTGGATATCGGAAGTGTTCCGGGTGAAATCGAGATTTTACCGGAGTACCGGGAGGTTACCGGAACCCCCCGGGAGCTATATGGGCCTTAGTGGGCTTTAGTGGAAAGGAGAAAGGGGCAGCCCAAGGTGGGCCGCGCGCCTCCCCCCTCCCCTAGTCCTATTAGGACAAGGAGAGGTGGCCGGCCCCCTCTCTCTCTTTCCCCCTCGGGGAATCCTATTCCAACTAGGATTGGGGGGGGAGTCCTACTCCCGGTAGGAGTAGGACTCCTCCTGCGCCCTCCTCCTGGCCGGCCGCCCCCTCCCCCTTGGATCCTTTATATGCGGGGGCAGGGGGGCACCTCTAGACACACAAGTTGATCCTTGAGATCGTTCCTTAGCCGTGTGCGGTGCCCCCTGCCACCATATTCCACCTCGATCATATTGTAGCGGTGCTTAGGCGAAGCCCTGCGACGGTAGAACATCAAGATCGTCACCACGCCGTCGTGCTGACGGAACTCCTCCCCGACGCTTTGCTGGATCGGAGCCCGGGGATCGTCATCGAGCTGTACATGTGCTAAGAACTCGGAGGTGCCGGAGTAACGGTGCTTGGATCGGTCGGATCGGGAAGACGTACGACTACTTCCTCTACGTTGCGTCAACGCTTCCGCAGTCGGTCTGCGTGGGTACGTAGACAACACTCTCCCCTCTCGTTGCTATGCATCACATGATCTTGCGTGTGCGTAGGAAATTTTTTGAAATTACTACGAAACCCAACAGTGGCATCCGAGCCTAGGTTTTATATGTTGATGTTATATGCACGAGTAGAACACAAGTGAGTTGTGGGCGATATAAGTCATACTGCTTACCAGCATGTCATACTTTGGTTCAGCAGTATTGTTGGATGAAGCGGCCCAGACCAACATTACGCGTACGCTTACGCGAGACCGGTTCTCCCGACGTGCTTTGCACAGAGGTGGCTTGTGGGTGACAGTTTCTCCAACTTTAGTTGAACTGAGTGTGGCTACGCCCGGTCCTTGCGAAGGTTAAAACAGCACCAACTTGACAAACTATCGTTGTGGTTTTGATACGTAGGTAAGATTGGTTCTTGCTTAAGCCCGTAGCAGCCACGTAAAACTTGCAACAACAAAGTAGAGGACGTCTAACTTGTTTTTGCAGGGCATGTTGTGATGTGATATGGTCAAGACATGATGCTGATTTTATTGTATGAGATGATCATGTTTTGTAACCGAGTTATCGGCAACTGGAAGGAGCCATATGGTTGTCGCTTTATTGTATGCAATGCAATCGTGATGTAATGCTTTACTTTATCACTAAACGGTAGCGATAGTCGTGGAAGCACAAGCTTGGCAAGACGACAACGATGCTACGATGGAGATCAAGGTGTCACGCCGGTGACGATGGTGATCACGACGGTGCTTCGGAGATGGACATCACAAGCACAAGATGATGATGGCCATATCATATCACTTATATTGATTGCATGTGATGTTTATCTTTTGTGCTTCTTATCTTGCTTTGATTGACGGTAGCATTATAAGATGATCTCTCACTAATTATCAAGAAGTGTTCTCCCTGAGTATGCACCGTTGCAAAAGTTCTTCGTGCTGAGACACCACGTGATGATCGGGTGTGATAGGTTCTACGTTCAAATACAACGGGTGCAAAACAGTTGCACATGCGGAATACTCAGGTTATACTTGACGAGCCAAGCATATACAGATATGGCCTCGGAACACGGAGACCGAAAGGTCGAGCGTGAATCATATAGTAGATATGATCAACATAGTGATGTTCACCAATGAAACTACTCCATCTCACGTGATGATCGGACATGGTTTAGTTGATTTGGATCACGTGATCACTTAGAGGATTAGAGGGATGTCTATCTAAGTGGGAGTTCTTTAAGTAAATTAACTGAACTTAAATTTATCATGAACTTAGTCCTGCTGGTATTTTGCAAATTATGTTGTAGATCAATAGCTCGCGTTGTTGTTTCCCTGTGTTTATTTTGATATGTTCCTAGAGAAAATTGTGTTGAAAGATGTTAGTAGCAATGATGCGGATTGGATCCGTGATCTGAGGTTTATCCTCATTGCTGCACAGAAGAATTATGTCCTTGATGCACCGCTAGGTGACGGACCTATTGCAGGAGCAGATGCAGACGTTATGAACGTTTGGCTAGCTCAATATGATGACTACTTGATAGTTTAGTGCACCATGCTTAATGGCTTAGAATCGGGACTTCAAAGACGTTTTGAACGTCATGGAGCATATGAGATGTTCCAGGAGTTGAAGTTAATATTTCAAGCAAATACCTGAGTTGAGAGATATGAAGTCTCCAACAAGTTCTATAGCTAAAAGATGGAGGATAATCGCTCAACTAGTGAGCATGTGCCCAGATTGTCTGAGTACTACAATCGCTTGAATCAAGTGGGAGTTAATCTTCCAGATAAGATAGTGATTGACAGAATTCTGTAGTCACCATCACCAAGTTAGTAGAACTTCGTGATGAACTATAATATGCAAGGGATTACAAAAATAATTCCCAAGCTCTTCGTGATGCTGAAATCGACGAAGGTAGAAATCAAGAAAAACATCAAGTGTTGATGGTTAACAAGACCACTAGTTTCAAGAAAAGGGCAAAGGGAAGAAGGGGAACTTCAAGAAGAACAGCAAGCAAGTTGCTGCTCAAGTGAAGAAGCCCAAGTCTGGTCCTAAGCCTGAGACTAAGTGCTTCTACTGCAAAGGGACTGGTCACTAGAAGCGGAACTACCCCAAGTGATTGGCGGATAAGAAGGATGGCAAAGTGAACATAAGTATATTTGATATACATCTTATTGATGTGTACTTTACTAGTGTTTATAGCAACCCCTCAGTATTTGATACTAGTTCAGTTGCTAAGATTAGTAACTCGAAACGGGAGTTGCAGAATAAACAGAGACTAGTTAAGGGTGAAGTGACGATGTGTGTTGGAAGTGGTTCCAAGATTGATATGATCATCGTCGCACACTCCCTATAATTTCGGGATTAGTGTTGAACCTAAATAAGTGTTATTTGGTGTTTGCGTTCAGCATGAATATGATTTGATCATGTTTATTGTAATACGGTTATTCATTTAAGTAAGAGAATAAATTGTTGTTCTGTTTACATGAATAAAACCTTATATGGTTACACACCCAATGAAAATAGTTCGTTGGATCTCGATCGTAGTGATACACATAATCATAATATTGAAACCAAAAGATGCAAAGTTAATAATGATAGTGCAACTTATTTGTGGCACTGCCGTTTAGGTCATATTGGTGTAAAGCGCATGAAGAAACTCCATGCTGATGGGCTTTTGGAATCACTTGATTATGAATCAGTTGATGCTTGCGGACCATGCCTCATGGGCAAGATGACTAAGACTCCGTTCTTCGGAACAATGGAGCGAGCAACAGATTTGTTGGAAATCATACATACTGATGTATGTGGTCCGATGAATATTGAGGCTCGCGACAGGTATCATTATTTTCTGATCTTCATAGATGATTTGAGAATATATGAGTATATCTACTTGATGAAACATAAGTCTGAAACATTTGAAAAGTTCAAAGAATTTCAGAGTGAAGTGAAAAATCATCGTAACAAGAAAATAAAGTTTCTACGATCTGATCGTAGAGAAGAGTATTTGAGTTACGAGTTTGGCTTTTAGTTAAAAACAATGTGAAATAGTTTCACTACTCACGCCACCTGGAACACCACAATGTAATGGTGTGTCCGAACGTCATAACCGTACTTTATTAGATATGGTGCGATCTATGATGTCTCTTACCGATCTACCACTATCGTTTTGGGGTTATGCATTAGAGACAGCTGTATTCACGTTAAATAGGGCACCATCTAAATCCATTGAGACGACACCGTATGAACTATGGTTTGGCAAGAAACCTAAGCTGTTGTTTCTTAAAGTTTGAGGTTGCAATGCTTATGTGAAAAAGTTTCAACCTGATAAGCTCAAACCCAAATCGGAGAAATGTGTCTTCATAGGATATCCAAAGGAAACTATTGGATACACCTTCTATCACAGATCCGAAGGCAAGACTTTGTTGCTAAATTCAGAAACTTTCTAGAGAAGGAGTTTCTCTCGAAAGAAGTGAGTGGGAGGAAAGTAGAAAACTTGATAAGGTAATTGTACCTTCTCCCTTATTGGAAAGTAGTTCATCACAGAAATCTGTTCTTGTGACTACTACACCAATTAGTGAGGAAGATAATGATGATGATCATGTAACTTCAGATCAAGTTACTACCGAATCTCGTAGGTAAACCAGAGTAAGATCCGCACCAGAGTGGTACGGTAATCCTGTTCTGGAAGTCATGTTACTAGACCATGACGAACTTGCGAACTATGAGGAAGCGATGATGAGCCCAGATTCCGCGAAATGGTTTGAGGCCATGAAATCTGAGATATGATCCATGTATGAGAACAAAGTATGGACTTTGATGGATTTGCCCGATGATCGGCAAGCCATAAAAATAAATGGATCTTCAAGAGGAAGATGGACGTTGATAGTAGTGTTACTATCTACAAAGCTAGAATTGTCGCAAAAGGTTTTCGACAAGTTCAAGGTGTTGACTACGATGAGAGTTTCTCACTCGTATCTATGCTTAAGTCTGTCCGAATCATGTTAGCAATTGCCGCATTTTATGAAATCTGGCAAATGGATAAACAAAACTGCATTCCTTAATAGATTTATTAAAGAAGAGTTGTATATGATACAACCAGAAGGTTTTGTCAATCCTAAAGGTGCTAACAAAATATGCAAGCTCCAGCGATCCATCTATGGACTGGTGCAAGCATCTCAGAGTTGAAATATACGCTTTGATAAGTTGATCAAAGCATATAGTTTTATACAGACTTGCGATGAAGCCTGTATTTACAAGAAAGTGAGTGGGAGCACTACAACATTTCTGATAAGCATATGTGAATGACATATTGTTGATCGAAAATAATGTAGAATTATTCTGCAAAGCATAAAGGAGTGTTTGAAAGGAATTTTTCAAAGAAAGACCTCGGTAAAGCTGCTTACATATTGAGCATCAAGATCTATAGAGATAGATCAGGACGCTTGATAAGTTTTTTCAATGAGTACATACCTTGACAAGATTTTGAAGTAGTTCAAAATGGAACAGTCAAAGAAAGAGTTCTTGCCTGTGTTGCAAGGTGTGAAATTGAGTAAGACTCAAAGCCCGACCACGGCAGAAGATAGAAATAGAATGAAAGTCATTCCCTATGCCTCAGCTATAGGTTCTATAAAGTATGACATGCTGTGTACCAGATCTATTGTATACCCTACACTTTGTTAAGCAAGGGAGTACAATAGTGATCTAAGAGTAGATCACTGAACAGCGGTCAAAATTATCCTTAGTGGAATAAGGAAATATTTCTCAATTATGGAGGTGACAAAAAGGTTCGTCGTAAAAAGTTACGTCGATGCAATTTTTGACACAGATCTGGATGACTCTAAGTCTCGATCTAGATACATATTGAAAGTGGGAGCAATAAGCTAGAGTAGCTCCATGCAGAGCATTGTTGAAATAGAAATTCACAAAATACTTACAGATCTGAATGTGACAGACCCGTTGACTAAAATTATCTCACAAGCAAAACATGATCACACCTTAGTACTCTTTGGGTGTTAATCACATAGCGATGTGAACTAGATTACTGACTCTAGTAAACCCTTTGGGTGTTGATCACATATCGATGTGAACTATGGGTGTTAATCACATGGTGATGTGAACTATTGCTGTTAAATCACATGGCGATGTGAACTAGATTATTGACTCTAGTGCAAGTGGGAGACTGAAGGAAATATGCCCTAGAGGCAATAATAAAGTTATTATTTATTTCCTTATATCATGATAAATGTTTATTATTCATGCTAGAATTGTATTAACCGGAAACATAATACATGTGTGAATACATAGACAAACAGAGTGTCACTAGTATGCCTCTACTTGACTAGCTCGTTAATCAAAGATGGTTATGTTTCCTAACCATGAACAAAGTGTTGATATTTGATTAACGGGGTCACATCATTAGTTGAATGATCTGATTGACATGACCCATTCCATTAGCTTAGCACCCGATCGTTTAGTATGTTGCTATTGCTTTCTTCATGACTTATACATGTTCCTATGACTATGAGATTATGCAACTCCCGTTTGCCGGAGGAACACTTTGGGTGCTACCAAACGTCACAATGTAATTGGGTGATTATAAAGGAGCATTACAGGTGTCTCCAAAGGTACATGTTGGGTTGGCGTATTTCGAGATTAGGATTTGTCACTCCGATTGTAGGAGAGGTATCTCTGGGCCCTCTCGGTAATGCACATCACATAAGCCTTGCAAGCATTACAACTAATATGTTAGTTGTGAGATGATGTATTACGGAACGAGTAAAGAGACTTTCCGGTAATGAGATTGAACTAGGTATTGGATACCGACGATCGAATCTCGGGCAAGTAACATACCGATGACAAAGGGAACAACGTATGTTGTTATGCGGTCTGACCGATAAAGATCTTCGTAGACTATGTAGGAGCCAATATGGGTATCTAGGTCCCGCTATTGGTTATTGACCGGAGATGTGTCTCAGTCATGTCTGCATTGTTCTCGAACCATAGGGTCCGCACGCTTAACGTTACGATGACAACTATTATGAGTTTATGCATTTTGATGTACCGAAGTTAGTTCGGAGTCCCGGATGTGATCACGGACATGACGAGGAGTCTCGAAATGGTCGAGACATAAAGATTGATATATTGGAAGCCTATGTTTGGATATCGGAAGTGTTCCGGGTGAAATCAAGATTTTACCGGAGTACCGGGAGGTTACCGGAACCCCCCGGGAGCTATATGGGCCTTAGTGGGCTTTAGTGGAAAGGAGAAAGGGGCAGCCCAAGGTGGGCCGCGCGCCTCCCCCCTCCCCTAGTCCTATTAGGACAAGGAGAGGTGGCCGGCCCCCTCTCTCTCTTTCCCCCTCGGGGAATCCTATTCCAACTAGGATTGGGGGGGAGTCCTACTCCCGGTAGGAGTAGGACTCCTCCTGCGCCCTCCTCCTGGCCGGCCGCCCCCTCCCCCTTGGATCCTTTATATACGGGGGCAGGGGGGCACCTCTAGACACACAAGTTGATCCTTGAGGTCGTTCCTTAGCCGTGTGCGGTGCCCCCTGCCACCATATTCCACCTCGATCATATTGTAGCGGTGCTTAGGCGAAGCCCTGCGACGGTAGAACATCAAGATCGTCACCACACCGTCGTGCCGACGGAACTCCTCCCCGACGCTTTGCTGGATCGGAGCCCGGGGATCGTCATCGAGCTGTACGTGTGCTAAGAACTCGGAGGTGCCGGAGTAACGGTGCTTGGATCGGTCGGATCGGGAAGACGTACGACTACTTCCTCTACGTTGCGTGAACGCTTCCGCAGTCGGTCTGCGTGGGTACGTAGACAACACTCTCCCCTCTCGTTGCTATGCATCACATGATCTTGCGTGTGCGTAGGAAATTTTTTGAAATTACTACGAAACCCAACAATGGGTAGTACAAGAGTAGATCTACCACGAGATTAGAGAGGCTAAACCTTAGAAGCTAGCCTATGGTATGATTGTATGTTATGGTTGTTGTCCTACGGACTAAAACCCTTCGGTTTATATAGACACCGGAGAGGGTTAGGGTTACACAAGGTCGGTTACAAAGGAGGAGATATCCATATCCGTATTGCCTAGCTTGCCTTCCACGCCAAGGAGAGTCCCACTCGGACACGAGACGAAGTCTTCAATCTTGCATCTTCATAGTCTAACAGTCCGGCCAATGGAGATTGTCCGGCTGCCCGGAGACCCCCTAATCCAGGACTCCCTCAGTATCCCCTGAACCAGGCTTCAATGACGATGAGTCCGGCGCGCAGTATTGTCTTCGGCATTGCAAGGCGGGTTCCTTCTCTGAGTACATCACAGAAGAATTTGAATACGAGGATAGTGTCCGACCCTGCAAAATAAGTTCCACATACCATCGTAGAGAGAATAATATTTCCGCAAATCTAATTTGCTGACTTGTTTTGACAGCATGACGTTATGTCATGGCCCGGTGATTATTCGAACCGTTTCCTTTAACTAGCCCCGCACATAACACGAGGCAGTTTTTCGACACGTCTTGTCAAAGCAGAGATCGTGTCCCCTTATTACTGGATTCTCATCAATACGGGCGTGGGTAACCAAACCGCGCCATCGATTACGGCACTTGGGGGATAAGCGAGTTTTACCAGGCTAGTGGGGACGCTTAGTTTCGTCCGCCCATACAAAGGGATAAGGATTCTCCTTTCTATCCACGCCTTCTTCCTCCTTCGCTCATCCGTTTTCGCACACTCGAGCTCTAGCGCCCAAGTCCGCACTTCCCACCTCAACCTTCTCCAACCATGTACGGAGCGGGAGGCAGGTGGATGGTTTCCTCCGTCACGGAGGGAGACGTCAAGAAGCTGCGCGGAGCCGGATACTTAGCTGCGAATATCGCGCATCGGCTGCCCGCTGTGGGGCAGATCGTCCCTACCCCGGAACCTCACGAGAGGGTAGTTTTCCTCCACCACTTCCTCCGCGGACTGGGGTTTCTCCTCCATCCATTCGTCTGCGGTCTCATGTTCTACTATGGGCTGGACTTTCATGATCTGGCCCCGAACTTCGTCCTCAACATTTCGGCGTTCATGGTCGTGTGTGAGGCTTTCCTCCGCATCCGGTCCCACTTCGGCCTGTGGTTAAAGACCTTCAATATCAAGCCGAAGGTGGTACGAGGCCAACAAGCAGAATGCGGCGGAGCCATGGTGGGCAAGATGCCCAACGTTATATGGCTCAAAGGCTCCTTTGTGGAGACAATAAAGGGATGGCAATCGGCGTGGTTCTACATCACCGAGCCGCGCAACGCCAAATGGGCAACAGCCCCCGAGTTTCGATCCGAATTCCCTACACGGCTCACTTCCTGGAAAGAGAAGGGCTTGTCGTGGGGTTCATCAGTGGAGCTGGATGGACTCCAGAAATGTATCCGGAGTATGGCAAGCAAGAAGCTCAAGCTTGTCAACATAGTCCAGGTTATGCTCATCCGCCGGATCCTCCCGTGTCAACAACGGGATTTTAACTTGTGGGAGTTCGACCCGGCCCGGCACCAGACTCTGAGCGAGCTCTTTGATACGACGCACAAGGACGTCTGGAAGGTGCTGTTCAAGGGCGCCGAGGTCCCTCCTTCTCTCGCCGAGGACCACGGACTAAGCGCAAAGCGCCTAGCGCGTTCGGTGAGTTTAATACGTCCCGTAGGACATTTATTTCCCCTAGCTTAATCATGCGCGGGGTCTAATCTCCATGCCTTTGACAGGACTGGGTGGAGACGTCGGGGCAGATTAACAATCTGGCCCCTTTGCCCGAAGACACTGCGGGCGCTCTCCCGACGGAGATGCTGACTCCAGCTCCTTACAAGGTGCCGGAGAAGACCAAGAAGGCCAAGGGAACCCGAAAGAGTTCCCGGCGCCAGGTGTTATCGGACTCATCGTCCGATAACTCTGCGGCACACTCCTCCCCCGAAGACGAGGAGGAAGAAGAAGATGCTCCCCCTCCAGGCGGGGGAGACAAGAAAAGGAAGGCCGTCCCGACTGTGGGGGCCGAAGGGTCCAAGAAGGGAAGGACTTTCCTTCCGGACAGCTCTACCGCCGCCGATGAAGACGAATACGAGTGGTTGCCCAGGGCCAAGCCCCTGGGGAGATCGTAAGTATTCGGGTACCAGAGTAACTCATAGTATTCCTTTGTTGCACTGCTTTCCCTAACGCCGAACATAATTATGCAGGCCACCACGAGCCAGTATCGATGTATCATCGGACGGCTCCCTGGGCTCGTCGGACATGGATAGCGATCCAGTCCCGACCGCCACCTCCCCTCATCCTGCTGACGACGCCGAGGTGCTGTCTCAAGAGGCACCGGGTCGAGGGGAGACAGTCCTGGAGATGCCTCAAGGCGACCTTCCGGACTCCGGGAGCCGAGGGGGTGGGGCCCCTGAGAGCTCCGAGTTCGGCCCTCAGCCGAACACCGCGCCGGAACCTCCAGTGGTTCCGGGCTCGGGCAGGCGGCCTCCTTCTAAAGGGGCAAGACGCCTGTGCCGGTGACCTCTGTCCATCCAGAGGTGCCGGACAATCTGCTGGAAGCACTTCGCGGCGCTTCTATCGATGAGGAGCACCGCACTATCATGAGTGCGGTGATCCAGAAGGTTCAGCCCGCCAAGAGCGGATTGACTGAAGCCTGTGCCAGCCTTCTAACAGGCTTTGAGGTAAGTGTTTTAAAATTTAGTAGAAATATTACCGCATAGACAGTAGCCCCTGATGCTTTGTTCTGTGTTCACAAAGAAAAGACGAACAGAGGATCAAATAATATCGCAGGAGTCTAATATAAGTATGTCAATATGCATATGCAGGCTTCGCTGCTGGCGTCCGCCGCACTGACTGCGGAGGTTGCCGTACTGAAGCAGGACCTCGAGGGGTCCAGGAAAGAGCTCGGCCTTGTCAAGAGGCAGCTCGAGGAGAACAAGGGTAAGTAATACCATGTCTATAGATATGTATGTATAAAAGAAGAAGCGATTGCAAAATGATAGGATCATCGTATATTCTCCAGGGGCCACGACCGAGGTGGCGACCCTGAAGCAAGCGCTAACCAAGGCCGAAGATAACGCGGCCAAGGAGCGCACCGAGCGAGAGAAGCATGAGGCTCGGGTGGGCGAGGTGCAGCAAGAGCTCCAGGCTCTCGTGGCGAAGCACGAGGCGTTGGAGCTTGACTCAAAGACGCGGGAGTCTGAGCTTGCCGCGGCCCTCGAGAGCACAAAAAGTGCCAAGGCTGAAGCCCAATGGGCCCTCCAGGAGATCGACGCAATGAAGAAGATAGCGGCGGGTAAGGCTTTCTATATGCAAAGCAAGCATGTAAAAGTAAATTACCGATTACTTACCCGAATCCGGAGCTCTCCAGGAGCATTCGCAGATTTGCCCCGCAGCGTGTCCGATGCCGCACAATTTTACCAGGCCGAGGATGGAAGCTCAACGGAGAATCTGTTCTGGTCTCAGTATGCTGAGGCCGAACACCTGGTGCCAATGAGCGACCAGCTGAAGCAGATGGTCGAGCTACATAAGGCGGCCGATCAGGCCATGAAGGGCTTTATAGTCCGGCTGTGGCCTGGCGACGCCCTTCCGAACAGCTTCTTCGGCCTGGTGAGGAGGCTTGTGGATGCCTGTCCGCGGCTGGAGGTCGTCAAGCGATCTGTCTGCATTGAGGGTGCCCGCCGGGCTTTCGCCCGTGTGAAATTGCAGTGGGTCAAGCTAGACGCCGTGAAGCTGATCAAGGAGGGGCCGCCGGAGGGCAAGGAGCACCACCACCCTGAGATGTACTACGAGGGTGTTCTGCCGGGTGCCCGTCTCATAGCGGACGAGTGTTCAAAAGATGTAATATTTGAGTGAGACTTGCTCGTTTTATCCTGTATTTATGAAAACTTGTTTCATATGCGCTATGCAACGCTTGTTTGAATTTAAAATATTACCTTCTATTTGGCTGTTTATCAATCTGAGAGATGGCTAGTCCTCGGCTTCTGCCCCCATGCCACGAGTGCTGGGGTGTTCGGGATAAACCTGAGCACTCTTGTTCCCATATTTGGGTCCTTCGAGGGAGGTGCTCAGCACAACGAACAAGGCAACCGGACTAATAATGATTTATCACTCTCACTTAGCCATAGAATTCTATAATTTTAAATTTCGGCGAAGCCCCTGGTATTCGGAAGGCTGAATTCGGGGCGCGATACACGCCTTTAAGCCGGACAGGGCCGGCCCCTCGCCCTAAGCGGCATAAGTCTTTAGGGACTCGAAAACCTCGCCGAACAGCGACCAATCTCTCGCCTTATCATGACAGTCAGTTTTAGCTTTCTCTACTGGGGTGCTAAGCCCGGCAGAACCGGGGCACAATCGCAGTAGTTCTCCTAGCGCTACCTTAGCCGATGGAGCGGAACGTAAGGTACCAAAACATAGGAGCCGGGCAAACCCAACATTTGACCAAAGACATGATTCGGAGCTGATGCATATAATGCTATAAGTTCGGGGTGCCGCACTTGTGAAAGTGTTTGGACTTTTCACACCATGTTGTGGGGTACATAAGCCCCTGGTGTATTGGTCGTACCAAAGTGTACAGTTGCAGGGCGTCATTAATGAACACATAGATATATATATATATATAACAAGAATGCAATAATAGTCGTAATGTCATGCATTGTTTATTCAAAAAATTGCGTTAAAGCAGAGTGATACAGATAGTGTGATAAGCAAAGAGTAGGACTATGTCCCTTCCAAGGGAAAGCTGAGGAATGATATTAAATCGAATATTTCGCTCGTTACTATAATCCACCTGGGAATTTCTGGTATGACGTAGTTGTCTGCCTCCTTGGTTGTTGCATCGTGTGTTCGGCAATAGTGCTGCCGGACAGTGTTTTCAGAGATTAATGTCCTGAAAAAAAAGAGAAAAATAACCGAACGGGAAGCCCCTAGTGTGGTTTAAGCCGCGTCTTGGGGCGTGCCGCAGTTGTGCCCCCCTCCCCACCTGTGCCCATGGTATTTTTAATGCGTAATTATGTACGCGTGGCACGAGCTTCGCCGTTGGGCTGGGATTGGGGTGGCCACCGTATTGCTACGTGAGCTCAGATCGCGCCAGGCAGTCTGTTTGCCGATTGCTCCGAGCACGCTTGAAGGTGTCCGGGCTTTGAAGTGCCGAACTGGCCGATTGCCTTGAGATGCTTCTTTGCGCTTCTGCTGCGAGGGCCGCGGTGTGCTCCTCTGTTCGGAGAGAGCGCTCTGTGTTTCCATTGACTGTAATAACTCCGCGAGGTCCTGGCATCTTGAGCTTGAGGTATGCATAATGCGGTACCGCATTGAATCTAGCAAATGCGGTTCTCCCGAGCAGCGCGTGATAACCACTACGGAACGGGACTATATCGAAGATTAACTCTTTGCTTCGGAAGTTATCCGGGGATCCGAAGACCACTTCCAGTGTAATTGAGCCTGTGCAATGGGCCTCTACACCTGGAATGACGCCTTTAAAGGTCGTTTTTGTGGGTTTGATCCTTGAGGGGTCTATACCCATTTTGCGCACTGTGTCCTGATAAAGCAGGTTCAGGCTGCTGCCGCCATCCATAAGGACTCGAGTGAGGTGAAATCCGTCGATGATTGGGTCTAGGACCAGTGCGACGAATCCGCCATGACGGATACTAGTGGGGTGGTCCCTGCGATCGAAGGTGATCGGACAGGAGGACCAAGGGTTGAACTTTGGGGCGACTGGCTCCAACGCATATACGTCCCTGAGCGCACGTTTCCGCTCTCTCTTGGGGATGTGGGTTGCGTATATCATGTTCACCGGCCGCACTTGCGGGGGAAACCTCTTCTGTCCTCTGGTGTGCGGCTGCCGGGGCTCCTCCTCGTCATCGCTATGCGGCCCCTTGTCCTTGTTTTCGGCAATTAACTTGCCGGCCTGCTTGAACACCCAACAATCCCTATTGGTGTGATTGGCTGGCTTGTCTGGGGTGCCATGTATTTGACACGAGCGATCGAGTATACGGTCCAAGCTGGACGGACCCGGGATACTTTGTTTGAATGGCTTTTTCCGCTGACCGGGTTTAGAGCCTTTGAATCCGGCATTGACTGACGTATCCTCGGTATTTTTGCTGTTAATGTGGCGCTTATGTTTGTTGCGACGTGACCTGCTATTGCCGTCCTTGGTATCGGAGGTACCATGGTTCTTTGATATGTTATTACTACGAGCCAGCCAGCTGTCTTCTCCCGCACAAAAGCGGGTCATGAGCGTCGTGAGAGCTGCCATAGATTTCGGCTTTTCCTGACCAAGGTGCCGGGCTAGCCACTAGTCTCAGATGTTGTGTTTGAAAGCCGCTAAGGCCTCCGCATCTGGACAGTCGACAATTTGATTTTTCTTTGTAAGGAACCGAGTCCAGAATTGCCTGGCCGACTCTTCTGGCTGCTGAATTATGTGGCTCAAGTCATCGGCGTCTAGTGGTCGCACATAAGTGCCCTGAAAGTTGTCGAGGAATGCGGCTTCCAGATCTTCCCAACAGCTAATGGAGTCCGCTAGCAAGTTGTTAAGCCAATGCCGCGCTGGTCCTTTGAGCTTTAGTGGGAGGTATTTGATGGCGTGTAAGTCATCACCGCGGGCCATGTGGATGTGGAGGAGGAAATCCTCGATCCATACTGCGGGATCTGTTGTGCCATCGTATGATTCAATATTTACAAGTTTGAAACCTTCTGGGAATTGATGATCCATTACTTCGTCTGTGAAGCATAAGGGGTGTACGGCGCCTCTGTATTGGGCTATATTGCGACACAGCTCGAATGGGTCTTGCCCGCTGTGTTCGGCCCGGCCGGATTTGCTTTTACTGTATCCGGCGTGACGTTTATCGTCTCACAGAGTTGTGCACCCTCGTGATCCGTAGATTGATCTTGCATGCTTTGCTTTGTCCTCCAATATGTCTCGCAGGTCTGGCGTATCTCCCCATGCCTTTTTATTTGAATGGCGTCGGGGTGGAGGCTGAGTTTTTGGCTGGAATGCCTCTCTATCACGGCCACGAGGTGGCCGATCAGTCGTATCATACGCTTCTTCCTCCAGTCGGGGTAGTATCTTGCACTTTGGGTAATTCTTGGAGGGGCGCTTGAGTTTATATTCCTCGGCCGCGAGGACTTCAGTCCATCTGTGAGCTAGCAGATCTTGATCAGCTTAAAGCTGCTGCTGCTTTTTCTTCAGGCTATTTGCCGTGGCCATAAGCCGGCGCTTGAAGCGCTCCTATTCGACGGGATCCTCTGGTACGGCGAATTCATCGTCGCCGAGGCTTACCTCGTCTTCGGAGGGGGCATGTAATTTTCATCCTCCTCCTCTCCGTCTGCCGCTCTCTCGGGAGGGCTGGCTCCTCCATCCTCCTGCTCTAAATCTTGCTGGAGGGGATTGTTGTTGTCTTCGGCACTATCCGGAGTGTTATTATCTCCTGTGCTGGTTTCACCACTTTTGCTTTGGCGGGACTTAGAGCGGCGTCGCTGACGTCGGCGCTTGGGTTGCTTCTTGGAGGGGTCATCCTCTGTTATCTCGTCGCCATTGCCTTCTTTGGGTGTATCCACCATGTATATGTCATATGATGAGGTGGCTTTCCAGTTCCCTATAGGCGCTGGTTCATGTTCGTCTCCTACATCGTCGTCCATACCATCGATGTCTTCGGAGTCGAAGTCGAGCATGTCGGTTAAATCATCGACAGTGGCTACGAAGTGGGTGGTGGGTGGGCGTCGAATTTCTTCGTCATCCGCATCCCAATCCTGTTGGCCATAGTCCGGCCAGGGCTCTCCTGACAAAGAGAGAGACTTTAGTGAATTCAGAATGTCGCCGAAGGGCGAGTGCTGAAAGATATCCGTGGTGGTGAATTCCATGATCGGCGCCCAATCGGATTCGATTGGCAGGGGCGCGGGCGGTTCGGAGTCCGGAAAAGAGTCCGGCACCTTGGAGTCACGGGCTTCGCAGAGGATTAGGCTGGTGTTCGGCTTGATTGCCGTTGAGACTGCAGCCCCTGAGGCGGTGTCTAGCCACCCGTCCTCGATTGGCGTAGTTGACTCCGAGCTAAGGGTCGGAGCTGATGCGGGCGCGGCCTCTGGGTTACTGTTCGGCGGCAGAGCTAGGTCATACCCATCGTGACAGTGTAGCGCGCCCGGCTGTGGCTCCAATCCGTCGAAGATCAAGTCTCCGCGGATGTCGGCCGTGTAGTTCAAACTTCCAAATCTGACCTGATGGCCAGGGGCGTAGCTTTCAATCTGCTCCAGATGGCCAAGCGAATTAGCCCGCAGTGCAAAGCCGCCGAACATGAAGATCTGTTCGGGGAGAAAGGTCTCACCCTGGACCGCATCGTTGTTGATGATCGGAGGAGCCATCGGGCCTAAAGGTGACGACACAAAGGAACTCTCAATGAAAGCACCAATGTCGGTGTCAAAACCGGCGGATCTCGGGTAGGGGGTCCCGAACTGTGCGTCTAGGCCGGATGGTAATAGGAGGCAGGGGACACAATGTTTTACCCAGGTTCGGGCCCTCTTGATGGAGTTAAAACCCTATGCCCTGCTTGATTAATATTGATGATATGGGTAGTATAGGAGTAGATCTACCACGAGATCAGAGAGGCTAAACCCTAGAAGCTTGCTTATGGTATGATTGTATGTTATGGTTGTTGTCCTACGGACTAAAACCCTTCGGTTTATATAGACACCGGAGAGGGTTAGTGAGGGAGTCCTGGATTAGGGGGTCTCCGGACAGCCGGACTATATCCTTTGGCCGGACTGACAGACTATGAAGATACAAGATTGAAGACTTCGTCTCGTGTCCGGATAGGACTCTACTTGGTGTGGAAGGCAAGCAAGGCGATACAGATATGGATATCTCCTCCTTTGTAACCGACCTTGTGTAACCCTAACCCTCTTCGGTGTCTATATAAACCGGAGGGTTTTAGTCCGTAGGACAACATAAAATCATACCATAGGCTAGCTTCTAGGGTTTAGCCTCTCTGATCTTGTGGTATATCTACTCTTGTACTACCCATATCATCAATATTAATCAAGCAGGACGTAGGATTTTACCTCCATCGAGAGGGCCCGAACCTGGGTAAAACAGTGTGTCCCCTGCCTCCTATTATGTAACTACCTCGATGCGGCTATAGCTCCCACGTGTCGAGGCACGACTTAGATACATAACCGCATTGAAAGCAATGTCACAAGTTAGGCAATCATCACAACATCCCATGTAATATAAATAATAAAGGGAGGATACATAGTTGGCTTACACTCGCCACGTCAATCAAAGTACATAAATAGCATTACAACATTCAAACACTCATGGCCCGACTACGGCGCCAAAATAAAAGATAACCCAACATGCGACACGGTCCCGATCACCCCAACTGGGCACCACTACTGATCATCAGGGAAAGACACGTAGTATCGGTGTGAGTCCTCGTCGAACTCCCACTTGAGCTCAAGCACGTCATCTGGAGCGGAATCATCAGGCCCTGCATCTGGTTTGGAAGTAATCTGTGAGCCACAGGGACTCAGCAATCTCGCACCCTCGCGATCAAGACTATTTAAGCTTAATGGGTAAGGCAAGGAAAATATGTGGAGCTGCAGCAAGCGACTAGCATATATGGTGGCTACCCTGTTCGCAAAAGAGAGCGAGAAGAGGAGGCAAAGCGCGAGCGAGTAACTAGAGGACAACCTGCGCAAGCATTACTCCAACACCGTGTTCACTTCCCGGACTTCGCCGAGAAGAGACCATCACGGCAACTCACACAGTTGATTCATTTTAATTAAATTAAGGTTCAAGTTAACTACAACCGGACATTAACAAATTCCCATCTGCCCATAACCGCGGGCACGGCTTTCGAAAGTTCAAATCCCTGCAGGGGAGTCCCAACTTAGCCCATGACAAGCTCTCACGGTCAACGAAGGAATAGACCTCCTCCCGAGACGTTCCGATCAGACTCGGTATCCCGGTTCTTCAAGACACTTCGACAAGCTAAAACAAATCCAGCAACACCGCCCGAATGTGCCGACAAATCCCGATAGGAGCTGCACATATATCTTTCTCAGGGCACACTCAGATTGTCCTAGGTACGGGTAGGCCAGCCCAGAGTTGCCCCTGGTGGCCACCGGCAGCTGACAGGTGGACCAACACTCAGAGGAGCACTGGCCCGGGGGGGTTTAAAATAAGATGACCCTCGGGCTTCAGAAACCCAAGGGAAAAAGAGGCTAGGTGGCAAATGGTAAAACCAAGGTTGGGCATTGCTGGAAAAGCTTTAATCAAGGCGAACTATCAAGGGGTTCCCATTATCAGCCAACCGCGTAAGGAACGCAAAATCCGGGAACATAACACCGATATGACGGAAACTAGGGCGGCAAGAGTGGGACAAAACACTAGGCGAGAGGCCGAGCCTTCCACCCTTTACCAAGTATATAGATGCATTAAGATAACATGGCAAAATAATGATATCCCAACAAGTAAATAATGTTCCAACAAGGAACGGTCTCCAATCTTCACCTGCAACTAGCAACGCTATAAGAAGGGCTGAGCAAAGCGGTAACATAGCCAATCAACGGTTTGCTAGGACATGGTGGGTTAGAGGTTTGACATGGCAATTTGGGAGGCATGGTAAGCAAGTGGTAGGTATCGTAGCATAGGCATAGCAAAAGAGCGAGCATCTAGCATAGCAAAGATAGTAGTGATTTCGAGGGTATGATCATCTTGCCTGCAAAGTTATCAGAGTTGACTGGATCCTCGAAAGCAAACTCAACGGGCTCCTCGTTAGCGAACTCGTCTCCCGGCTCTACCCAAACAAGACAAACAAGCAACAAGGACACAATCAACCACGTGCAAAGCTCAAACAACATGATGCAAAGATGGTATGCTATGCGGGATGCAATATGTGATGCATATGCAAGATTTGACAAGGAATGCATGAACCTAGCCTCAACTTGGAAATCCAAGTGTGCTACTAGAAAGATGAGATGAAATCGCTTGAAAACGATATAAAGAACGCCGAAATCAGAGTTACGGTTTGGAAATGGCAAGCGATTCAAATATGACCACGTTCTGCGATTTACAGCAAGTAGCCATCTAAATGCAACAAGATGAACATGCTACAGCACCCAAACATGGCATCAAAATACATGGCAGGAATACATTCATGAAGCTTAACAAAAGTCTAGCACTGAGCTACGGCCAATTAATCCATTAACAGGTTCAAACAAGCATGGCAAAAATGCATTTGGCAAACAGATTTCAGAATTAGTGAAATTAACACTTGTCTGGAATTTCAGATCAGATAGCACTCTTTGGAGCAAGAAAACAATATGCTACAGGACCTGAACATGGCAAAGTAAAGCATGGCATGGAGCTACTCAAAGAGATTAACAAAAGTCCCTTAGTGACCTTGAGCCTAAAGGGATCAAAAAATACATTTGCAAGCATGTGAACATGGCAAAAACATAATCAGTTCTCAGACTTAGTGAAAACTGGAGCATGCTGAAACAGATATCAAGTGGGCATGTTTACGAGCTCGATGCACTCACTACAGAGCAAGTCATGACAATATAAGCATGCACCCACCAAGAATACACAAAATACAAGCTAGACATGGAAAGAACAATAACATAGCATGCACGGATCAACTACAACATCCTCGGCAAAATCGCTAACAAGTAGACAATCTGCCCAAATTCACGAAATGACAAAAGTAGAGCTCGATTGACTCGAGCTAGGGTGCTCCATAATTGCAAACAAAGACATGGATGGATAGAGCACTACAAGATTAACAAAACATCCTTACTGATCATCCTCAAAAGAGGCACGGATCACTAGGAAACAACATGAACATATGGCCATATGAGATAAACAGGTCAAGGACTTAGTGGGAATGCTAAGTCCCTGAAATCAGCATTAACAAATGCCTCACTTTGCAAGCTTGTGCTAGTCACCACACACATCACAAAAATACATGGGTTGCACCTCCGGATAGATGGCAAAACATATAACAAAACACATGTAGAGCTCATGGGCATATCATGCACACAATAAACATGGCAAAAATGACAAATATCTAATTGGAGCAACAGATCTGACAAATAATCTCAAATAACACTCTTCCAACAACATTCCGGGCATCAAGATGAACCCAAATGAAAATGATGCAATGAGATGAAATGATGTACTCTCTGAGACGAACATTTTGATATGCTATATGCCCAAAACGGAGCTACGGATGAGAGTTACGACATGATGAACATGAGCAAAAAATTAGGGTTTCGGGCAAAAAGTCAACCCGATCCCGATCTGGATCTGGAGGACACTGTAGCGGCGCGAGGATCGAGGATCGCTGGGGTCATCCTGTTCGCCGGAGAAGAAGACGAGGCCGGCGGGGAGCAGTCGCCGGACCGGCTGGAACCAAGCGGCGGGCGGCGGCCGGCATGGAAGGAGAGGGCGGCGCGGGGCGGCGCTGCCGCGGGCTTCGCCGGCGAGGTCGACGAGGTCACCGGACCCGGCCTCGGGCGGCGCGTGCTCCAGCGCAGCGCGGGAGAGGCGGCGGATGATGCGGTCGGGCCGCGGGGCTCCTCTGGCCCGGACGAAGGAGGAAAGGGGCCGGCGTTGGGCCTGCGGGCCCGCGTCGGTGGCGGCGGCGATGCGGTCCCCCGGGGACACGTGGCAGCGGCCCGTTGGTCAGCGGCGGTGGGCGGACGTGTCCGGCCCGATTCGGACACGTCCGGCGGCGAGGGGAGCAGATTTTTAGGGTTTTGAAGAAGGGGATCCGAAATTTCGAGGAGGGGGTCTATATATAGAGGTAGAGGGAGCTAGGAGTGTCCAAATGAGGTGCGGTTTTCGGCCACGCGATCGTGATTGAACGCTCTAGATGATGGAGAGGGTTTTGGTGGGTTTTGGGCCAAATTGGAGGGGTGTTGGGCTGCAACACACACGAGGCCTTTTCGGTCCCTCGGTTAACCGTTGGAGCATCAAACAATGTCCAAATGGTACGAAACTTGACAGGCGGTCTACCGGTAGTAAAACAAGGCCGCTTGGCAAGTCTCGGTCCAATCCAGAAATGTTTAATCCCCACACACGAAAGAAAGGTAGAAATGACCATCGGAGGAGAACGAAGCGCCGGAATGCAAAACGGACAACGGGGAAAATGCTCGAATGCATGAGATGAACACGTATGCAAATGCAATGCACATGATGACATGATATGAGATGCATGACAACGACAACAACACACGGAGACAAAACCCGAACCCGAGAAAATAAAATAACTTAAGGCCGGAAACGGCAAGAGTTGGAGTACATATTGGGAAAATCATATCCGAGGTGTTACATGTTACCATCCGGCCTAGACGCACAGTTCGGGACCCCCTACCCGAGATCCGCCGGTTTTGACACCAACAGTTAGGGTTACACAAGGTCGGTTACAAAGGAGGAGATATCCATATCCGTATTGCCTAGCTTGCCTTCCACGCCAAGGAGAGTCCCACCTGGACACGAGACGAAGTCTTCAATCTTGCATCTTCATAGTCTAACAATCTGGCCAATGGAGATAGTCTGGCTACCCGGAGACCCCCTAATCCAGGACTCCCTCAGGCAGTTCCACTTCCAGTGACCATTTCCTTTGCAGTATAAGCACTCAGTTCCAGGCTTGGGTCTAGCTTTGAGCTTCTTCATGGGAGTGGCAACTTGCTTGCCTTTCTTCTTTGAAGTTCCTCTTTCTTTCCCTTTGCCCTTTTCTTGAAACTAGTGGTCTTGTTAACCATCAACACTTGATGTTATTTCTTGATTTCTACCTTCACCAATTTCAGCATCGCGAAGATCTTGGGAATTACTTTCGTCATCCCTTGCATATTATAGTTCATCACTAAGTTCTAGTAACTTGGTGATAGTGACTGGAGAACTTTATCAATTACTATCTTATCTGGAAGATTAACTCCCACTTGATTCAAGCAATTGTAGTACCCAGACAATCTGAGCACATGCTCACTGGTTGAGCTATTCTCCTCCACCTTGTGGGCAAAGTACCGTCAGAGGTCTCATACCTCTTGACACGGGCATGAGTATGAAATACCAAATTCAACTCTTAGAACATCTTATATGTTCCCTGGCATTCAAAACGTTTTTGAAGTCCCGTTCTAAGCCGTAAAGCATGGTGCACTAAACTATTAAGTAGTCATCATACCGAGCTTTGTCAAACGTTCATAACGTGTGCATCTACTCCTACAATAGGTCTGTCACCTAGCGGTGCATCAAGGACATAATTTTTCTATGCAGCAATGAGGATAATCCTCAGATCACAGACCCAGTCCGCATCATTGCTACTATCATCTTTCAACTTATTTTTCTCTAGGAACATATCAAAAAATAAACGGGGAGCTACATCGCAAGATATTGATCTACAACATAGATATGCAAATACTATCAGGACTAAGTTCATGATAAATTAAAGTTCAGTTAATCATATTACTTAAGAACTCCCACTTAGATAGACATCCATCTAGTCATCTAAATGATCGCGTGATCCAAATCAACTAAACCATGTCCGATCATCACGTGAGATGGAGTAGTTTTCAATGGTGAACATCACTATGTTGATCATATCTACTATATGATTCACGCTCGACCTTTCGGTCTCCAGTGTTCCGAGGCCATATCTGCATATGCTAGGCTTGTCAAGTTTAACCCGAGTATTCTGCGTGTGCAAAACTGGCTTGCACCCGTTGTATATGAACGTAGAGCTTATCACACCCGATCATCACGTGGTGTCTCGGCACGACGAACTGTCGCAACGGTGCATACTCAGGGAGAACACTTATAACTTGAAATTTAGTGAGCGATCATCTTATAATGCTACCGCTGAACTAAGCAAAATAAGATACATAATGGATAAACATCGCGTGCAATCAAAATATGTGACACATCGTCACTTCACCCTTAACTAGTCTCTGTTTATTCTGCAACTCCCGTTTCGAGTTACTAATCTTAGCAACTGAACTAGTATCAAATACTGAGGGGTTGCTATAAACACTAGTAAAGTACACATCAATAAGATGTATATCAAATATACTTATGTTCACTTTGCCATCCTTCTTATCCGCCAATCACTTGGGGTAGTTCCGCTTCTAGTGACCAGTCCCTTTGCAGTAGAAGCACTTAGTCTCAGGCTTAGGACCAGACTTGGGCTTCTTCACTTGAGCAGCAACTTGCTTGCTGTTCTTCTTGAAGTTCCCCTTCTTCCCTTTGCCCTTTTCTTGAAACTAGTGGTCTTGTTAACCATCAACACTTGATGTTTTTCTTGATTTCTACCTTCGTCAATTTCAGCATCACGAAGAGCTTGGGAATTATTTTTGTAATCCCTTGCATATTATAGTTCATCACGAAGTTCTACTAACTTGGTGATGGTGACTAGAGAATTCTGTCAATCACTATCTTATCTGCAAGATTAACTCCCACTTGATTCAAGCGATTGTAGTACTCAGACAATCTGGGCACATGCTCACTAGTTGAGCGATTATCCTCCATCTTTTAGCTATAGAACTTGTTGGAGACTTCATATCTCTCAACTCAGGTATTTGCTTGAAATATTAACTTCAACTCCTGGAACATCTCATATGCTCCATGACGTTCAAAACGTCTTTGAAGTCCCGATTCTAAGCCATTAAGCATGGTGCACTAAACTATCAAGTAGTCATCATATTGAGCTAGCCAAACGTTCATAACGTCTGCATCTGCTCCTGCAATAGGTCCGTCACCTAGCGGTGCATCAAGGACATAATTCTTCTGTGCAGCAATGAGGATAAACCTCAGATCACGGATCCAATCCGCATCATTGCTACTAACATCTTTCAACACAATTTTCTCTAGGAACATATCAAAATAAACACAGGGAAACAACAACGCGAGCTATTGATCTACAACATAATTTGCAAAATACCAGCAGGACTAAGTTCATGATAAATTTAAGTTCAGTTAATTTACTTAAAGAACTCCCACTTAGATAGACATCCATCTAATCCTCTAAGTGATCACGTGATCCAAATCAACTAAACCATGTCCGATCATCACGTGAGATGGAGTAGTTTCATTGGTGAACATCACTATGTTGATCATATCTACTATATGATTCACGCTCGACCTTTCGGTCTCCGTGTTCCGAGGCCATATCTGTATATGCTTGGCTCGTCAAGTATAACCTGAGTATTCCGCGTGTGCAACTGTTTTGCACCCGTTGTATTTGAACGTAGAACCTATCACACCCGATCATCACGTGGTGTCTCAGCACGAAGAACTTTCGCAACGGTGCATACTCAGGGAGAACACTTCTTGATAATTAGTGAGAGATCATCTTATAATGCTACCGTCAATCAAAGCAAGATAAGATGCACAAAAGATAAACATCACATGCAATCAATATAAGTGATATGATATGGCCATCATCATCTTGTGCCTTTGATCTCCATCTCCAAAACACCGTCATGATCTCTATTGTCACCGGCATTGACACCATGATCTTCATCTCTATCAACGTGTCATCACATGGTCGTCTCACAAACTATTGCTTTTGCAACTATTGCTATCGCATAGCGATAAAGTAAAGCAATTATATGGCGCTTGTATCTTATGCAATAAAGAGACAAGCATAAGGCTCCTGCCAGTTGCCGAAAACTTTAACAAAATATGATCATCTCATACAACAATTTATATCTCATAACAAAACATGATCATCTCATACAACAATTTATATCACATCACAACATGCCCTGCAAAAACAAGTTAGACGTCCTCTACTTTGTTGTTGCAAGTTTTACGTGGCTGCTATGGGCTGAGCAAGAACCATTCTTACCTACGCATCAAAAACCACAATGCGGTATAGTGATTGATTTTTGATCTTCAAAAAGAACCATGTTAATTGAATCTGATTCAACTAAAGCTGGAGAAACAGACACCCACTAGCCACCTGTGTGCGAAGCACGTCGGTAGAACCAGTCTCGCGTAAGCGTACGCGTAATGTCGGTCTGGGCCGCTTCATCCAACAATGCCGCTGAATCAAGAGTCAACTAGTGACTGCAAGCAATATGTATATACCCACGCCCACAACTCCTTTGTGTTCTACTCGTGCATATAACATCTACGCATAAACCTGGATCGGATGCCACTGTTGGGGAACGAAGTAATTTGAAAAAAATTCCTACGCACACGCAAGATCATGGTGATGCATAGCAACGAGAGGGGAGAGTATCGTCTACGTACCCTCGTAGACCGTAAGAGGAAGCGTTATGACAATGCGGTTGATGTAGTCGTACGTCTTCACGATCGACCGATCTAGCACCGAAGGTACGACACCTCCGTGATCTGCACACTTTCGGCTCGGTGACGTCCCGCGAACTCACGATCCAGTAGAGCTTCGAGGGAGAGCTTCGTCAGCACGATGACGTGATGACGGTGATGATGTTGCTACCGGAACAGGGCTCGCCTAAGCATCGCTGTGATATTACCGAGGTGGATTATGATGGAGGGGGGCACCGCACACGACTAAAGATCAATGATCAACTTGTGTGTCTATGGGGTGCCCCCTCCCCGTATATAAAGGAGTGGAAGAGGGGGAGGGGCGGCCTCCCTAGGCGTGCCCAAGGAGTCCTACTCCCACCGGGAGTAGGATTCCCCCTCCCTTTCTTGGTTTTAGGAGAGAAGGAAGGAGAGGGAAGAAGGAAGGAAAGGGGGGCCGACCCCCCTCCCAATTCGGATTGGGCTTGGGGGGGCCCTCCTTTGCTTCTTTCCCCTCTCTTCCACTAAGGCCCAATAAGTCCCATATACCTCCCGGGGGGTTCCGGTAACCTCCCGGTACTCCGGTATACCCCCAATTTCATCCGCAACCATTCCGATGTCCAAACATAAGCTTCTAATATATCGATCGTTACGTCTCGACCATTTTGAGACTCCTCGTCATGTCCGTGATCAAATCTGGGACTCCGAACTACCTTCAGTACATCAAAACACGTAAACTCATAATAGCGAACGTTAAGCGTGTAGACCCTACGAGTTGAGAACTATGTAGACATGACCAAGACATGTCTCCGGTCAATAACCAATAGCGGAACCTGGATGCTCATATTGGCTCCTACATATTCTACAAAGATGTTTATCGGTCAAATCGCATACCGGTATACGTTGTTCCCTTTATCATCGGTATGTTACTTGCCTGAGATTCGATCGTCGGTATCCTCATACCTAGTTCAATCTCGTTACTGGCAAGTCTCTTTACTCGTTCCGTAATGCATCATCCCGCAACTAACTCATTAGTCACAATGCTTGCAAGGCTTAGAGTGATGTGCATTACCGAGAGGGCCCAGAGATACCTCTCCGATACGCGGAGTGACAAATCCTAATCTCGATCTATGCCAACTCAACAAACACCATCGGAGACACCTGTAGAGCATCTTTATAATCACCCAGTTATGTTGTGACGTTTGATAGCACACAAGGTGTTCCTCCGGTATTCGGGAGTTGCATAATCTCATAGTCAGAGGAACATGTATAAGTTATGAAGAAAGCAGTACCAATAAAACTAAATGATCATTATGCTAAGCCAACGGATGGGTCTTGTCCATCACATCATTCTCTAATGATATGATCCCGTTCATCAAATGAAAACACATGTCCATGGCTAGGAAACTTAACCATCTTTGATTAACGAGCTAGTCAAGTAGAGGCATACTAGGGACACTCTGTTTGTCTATGTATTCACACATGTACTAAGTTTCCGGTTAATACAATTCTAGCATGAATAATAAACATTTATCATGATATAAGGAAATATAGATAACAACTTTATTATTGCCTCTAGGGCATATTTCCTTCACCTTTATCAATGCTCGTGTTCTTTTGAGACTTCATTTGAATTACTAGAGTGGGACACTTGTTTCCTACTCCCATGACTAACCATTTCTCGATAGAGGGAAAAATTGCATTAGGTGCCACATGAAGAAGATGCGGCAAGAGGCTCGAACCAGACGAGGCGAGCGAAGACAAACTTGCTACTGACTAAGAGTAGGAGGAGACCAATATGATCTACCGAAGGATGTGCCCTACATCTACAACCTCGAAGCCTCCATCAACAACACGAGCAACCTCGCCCATTCTCTTCGAGACACTTCCGGTACATGGGGAACAACTTCTCCGAGTGGAGTCAAGGACAGGCTCCGAACTCCCAGCCATCACAATGATCTTGTCTATTTGGTGTTGCAAAAGCTTAAGCTTTGGGAAGTTACTTCCACGTCTACATCAAGATGTGGCGGTATTTATTTGAATAAGTTGTAATAAGGTTCTACTTTAACTTGGCGAGAGCTTCAAACACTCGTGTTGGCTTGTTCCAACACTTTGCTTTTTATTTGATGTTGCTTTTCTCTTTGTGTTTTCTTTATCTGCCAGTTGCGTTTTTTGCAACTTAACTTTCAAAACTCAAGATGATAGAATAAATTTTTTGATTTACTATTTTAAAATTTGCAGATATTTTTCAAATTAAAGAACATATTTTGAATTAACGAACAATTTTCAAAATTCATGAACATTCTTAAAGTTTTGAACATTTTCAAAATCAAGAACAATTTTTGAATTCACAATATATTTTCCAATTTAATGAACATATTTTCATTTTTATTTTTTTCACATTCACAACCATTATTTGAATATGTAAAATTTCTCAGATTCGAGATCATTTTTCTCAAATTAAAAACAGTTTTTCAGTCCGTGAACATTTCCTTGAAATTGGAACATTTTTTTTATTTTTGGACTTTATCTTAATTCCTGAACATTTGTTGAATTTAAAATATTTTAAATTGCAAGAACATTTTCCATCTAATTTAGAATTTTTCAAATTCATGGTTATATTTTAATTGTGTGAACATTTTTTGAATTCGTGCACTGTTTTATTAAATTCTCAGAAAAATTATAATTTATTGAACTTTTTCTACAAAATCGTGATTTTTCTAAAAAAATGTGATTTTTAAAAATTTGTCAATTTGTTTTCAATTTTATTTCCAAATAAAAAGAAACATAACTAAAAAAATAAAATAAAAAAGGTAGTGAAAAATAGGTCACGCACAGCAAAGTCCATGTTTGTTTGTTCCGTACCGCGGAAAACTTTAGTTGTGGCACAGTGCAGCAAATAGGGGACATTGTGAATCAAAAACGCTCGAAAAATATTTTTGATGTATAAGAAAAATATACATTGTGAATCAAAAACTAGAAAGTGTTAATCATGTATATGAAAATGTTCTGACAAATTATTTTTGTAATTCAAAAAAAATGTACATTACATTTCATAAAATATTCACGAATTTCAAAAACATGTTTGAGACATTTCTCGGAAAAAGGTTTGTACAATGTTAATCTTGCATTTCAAAATGTTAAACATGTATTGAACAACGTCTCGGTCATATACAAAAAACATATAAATGTGAATGTAAAAAGGAAAAAATATATAACGGAAATTTTAATCATATGAACAAACAATTTCACACATATGTAAGAAAAATGTTTGTCATATTTACCAAAAGTTGGAAAAATATATAATGTCGCACATTTCAACACAAATGTACATGACATTTAAAACTATGTGTATACAAATAAAAAATTGAAAATCAATTTATACAATATACTAAAAATTGAAAATCTATTTATACAATATACTAAAAATATCTGTATACAAATGTGTAATTCAATAAAAATGCTTCCTACATTAAAAAATGGACGTCACATTTAAAAAATATTCATAAGTTTCAAAAAAATGGACGTCACATTTTAAAAATATTTATACAATATACTAAAAATGTTAACAAAACGCAAGAAAATTATAATAAAAAATTCAACATCTATTTTGATAAATATTTACCACGTATGTGAAAAAAGTAAATTGAAAAATAATAATTTAATATGTATTAAAAACTGTTAAACGGTTATAATTTTGAAAAAATATTAAAAAATATATGCAACCTGTATAGAAAAAAGATGAACTAGAAAAGAGAAAAGAAATGGAGTGAGCAAACTCTACTGTGATCGCGCCAGAACATAGCAAACCTAGGCGCGCAAGAAAGTGGGCCGGCCATCTGTTACTATCGCCCGTTAGCCATCCCGATATTAGAAAATTATTAGCAAAATGCCCCGTGCATTGGCAAAATAAATTCATAATATTCAATGACCACAATTTGCTGCATCACCGAGATACACTATCACTCTAATTTTCATGAAATCTTGAACAATTTTTGAAAATCTTGAACATTTTTTAAACTCCTGAAAATATCCAAGATCGTGAATATTTTTTTACAGATTTTCGAACATTTTGTACAATCATGAAAAAACTTGAGTTCACGAACATTTTAACCTATTTGCAAAAAAATGTTTTAAAATTGTGATTTTTTTTCTAAAAAGAAAATCTTGAATAGGTGAACGTTTCTACAATCGACGAACACTTTTTAGGAAAATGGTGAAAGAAAATTTGAAATTCACAAACATTTTTTTATTTATTGAACTTTTTTGAATACTCCAACATTTTATCAATAATAAACTATTTTGTAGGTCACAAATAGGTTTTGAAATTTTTATAATATTTTTTAGTTCATGAAGCTTTTTTTAATTTCTGAAATTTTGTACAATTTCATTAAAATATTACAATGCATGAAGTTTTTTTAAATAATGAACATTGTTTTATTTCCTAAACATTTGTATTCAAAATTGCAAACAGTTTTTGAGTATGCGGATATTTTTTTATAATCACGAACATTTTCTGAATCCCCAAATATTAATTAATTATTAAACATTTTATTTCAATATTCATAGTTTTTTTTAGTTTTGGGAACATTTTTGAAGTCCGGAATTAATTGAAGTAGAAAAAACGAAGATGGAAGAGGAAAAGGAAATTTAAAAATCAGGCCGCCCGAACATGGGCTGGTCCAAACAGACGTGTTGTGTCTTCTTCCAGCACGCAGAGCGTAGTATATAAGGTTCCTACTGCATGGGCAGGGCGAGGTGATGATTCCCCTGTGTGAAACAATTTTTGTCACTTATAGGTGCATCGGTGGTAATATTTTGCAATTTTGGGGGAAATTTCCGTGATTATTAGGTACTAGCATACATGCCCGTGTGTTGCAATGGGAGAAAAATAATAATCCCTTATACACACCTGGCGACATCAACAAATCCCTTTAAACTTTTTATGAAGCACACGACAAACAATAAGATAAGTGGTGTTGCACAAAAACATAAAGGTGAGATAATTTTTTAAGTATACTCAAGGTGTTTCCAATTTATTAGACAACATAAATATTTACCTAATTGCCGTCATCGCCTTTATTATTGTTCGTCCTCAGTCATGCCCACCAAGTAAATGTTCTATTAGGATGAAAATAGCAAAGTACATTTTAGTACTGAAAGATAGCATGTGCATAAGAGCATTATTTTTGTCTTGCCGATATACGGGTTTGCAGCTATAATTCAAGTCAAGACTTAATTTGGTTGCAAACATATTATACGGCTCCACTGCAAACAACCAATCTCTAAGGACATGTATACCAAATATTCAAGGTTGCATATCAACATTGATTTTTTTTTAAATATGAACACAATTACAAACAATATGGCAATCGACGTTATGCCACTGGTTCACATAAAGCTTGTATCAATTGTTTATTGTACATCTTCATATAGGGGTTGGTTATTGTGCACTGTATGAAATTAGAGAGGATAATTTATGTATCTGTTGTTATGTTTACAATATGGCAGCTGGTAGTAAATAATACTCGCTTTTGTGAGAGTATCAAACTATGATGCATCCTAAACATAATTTTAGAAATAATTAACATGCAAGATAATAGCATATTTGAAATCTACACATCTTTTTGAGAATTTTTCATACATGACATGTTAGATTTGGAGTTAGGATTTGGAAGAAATGAATATTCTAAAAAATTTCGAATCTGAAAAAAGTTAAATAGAAAGAGAAAGCGAGTTGAGGAGGAATCAAGCTTGGGTCTCCCGGTTGAAAGAGTTAGGCTCCAGCCAGTCATGCATATAGGTATGATTGTTTTAATTGAGAGGATTGCTTCTTATTAACCAAAGATGAGGTGGTGTAGCCAAAAAGAAAAAAAGAAAAAAGTAGGGAGCAAGGATCAAACCTAGGTCTTCCAGGCAGAAGACACAGGCTCCAGCCAACCAGGTATGCAAGTATTCTTGGGATAATGAGGGTCGCCTTATATGAACCAAAGCCAAGGCGTATGCTGCCACTACGATTGTTTTTTCTCACTTACAGGTGGCATAGTGGATAATTACTGGCAAGTTTGGGGGCAATTTCATGATGTACCAACAGAAACAATAACCCCTTTATTATTAAAGTAGAGATACATATAGATAGAATACGGACGACATATAGCCCTGGCAGCAAATATTCGGGATTTCGCACAAGGGCGCTTCAGACAGTGCGGGCCCATTTTATTTCTCTTTGTCTGTCCCTTTTTCACATTTTTTTATTTTTGTCTTTTGTGTTGAAGTTTATTTATCTTTTTAAAAAATGCTCATAAATTTGAAAAATAAAATCTATGTTTTGAAAAAAATGCTTGCTTTTTCAATAAGAAATGCTCACAAAATCAAAAAGTGTTTGTTTTTTCAAAAGTCCTATTTTTTCAGGAGTTTTAAAAATTTCCTGTTTTCAAAAAACATTCACATATTCAAGAAATGTTTTTGTTTCCAATTTTTTCGTGTTTTTGAATTTTGTTTGGGGAATTTTGAAAAATGTTACTATTTTGAAAATTGGTTCTCTTTTGAAATGCTCACGTTTTCAAAAAATCGAGAGTTTCATTTTTTTCAAATTATTTAAGATCTCAAAAATATTCTAGTTTTTCAAAGCTTCTAATTATGTTGTGTTTTCCAACAATATCTGATATTTTTTAAAATAAAATGTTCATCATTTTTTAAAAATTATTCGTTGTTCGAAAAAGGTTTGCATTTCAAAAGCAATTCACTTTTTTTCTTCCAAAAAATGCATTTTTGAGATTCCCAAAAAATGACTCAAATCTGTCGTTTGCTTATAGTTCTTATAGTCGCGCGTTGCGCATTGGTTGGCAAACATCATCTGCTCTATTGGCTACACACGCACGCCCTCTGCAGGAGGTTCCATGTTTGATCCTCCTTCGCGCACAGACTTTTGGGGGGGGGGGGGGGGGTTCACAGTTCAAATTGAAACTATAAATGGGCCGGCTCAACGTGGCTCGGTGTGGGCGAGTGGCAGACTATTTGTTGCAAAATGCGACAAATAGGGGATCCCTTGCTCCGCCCTATGCATGGCAACATGAGGTCCCTCATAAATGCTTTTGCGATTTTTTTTTGCCACAAGGAGTAGCAAAAGGAAATGTTGATGGTGCTCTATCCAAGTCAGATAACATAAGTGTAGCTAGGACAATTTTTTTATTAGAATACGAGAGCTCCTTGGGTGCGTCTTTGTTGGTCATCAAGGGGGCGTTCATGCTGTCTTGTGTGGAGGCATGGCGTGAAGAAAAGTGTTAAGCTTGCGACGAGATCTCCAGCTGGGCGAGGTGCTTATTGCATCGGATTGTGCAAGATTTGTTCAAGCTTTAGAAGATGGAAGGGTGGGAGAAAATGCATTGCTCACGAGGTAGATAAGGGCTATCCGGAATGAGACTAGGAATACTACTTTCTGCCATGAGCAAAGAGAGGTTAATTTCGATGCTTATAGCGCTGCTAAAAATTCTCTCGCTTTAGTGCCAGGATGTTATGCCTGGCTTGTAGATCCGCCAGATATGTAAACACTACTATTGAGCTTTAATAAAGTTGGGGGTGATATTTTTTTACACATTCTGTGATAAAATTGTGGCCGAGCTGCAGAGAAGGTACCGCCGAGGCAGCTATTTGGGCCGGCCCATTTAGCAGCCTAGTGTACTAACTACCATATTCTCCGGGTGGTTTCGGTTAGGAACATTCTAGAAAGTCCCCTTTTTGATATATATTTTATTTTTCCTTTCAAGGTTTATTTAGTGGGGGGGGGGGGGGGGGGGTTCACAGTTCAAATTGAAACTATAAATGGGCCGGCTCAACGTGGCTCGGTGTGGGCGAGTGGCAGACTATTTGTTGCAAAATGCGACAAATAGGGGATCCCTTGCTCCGCCCTATGCATGGCAACATGAGGTCCCTCATAAATGCTTTTGCGATTTTTTTTTGCCACAAGGAGTAGCAAAAGGAAATGTTGATGGTGCTCTATCCAAGTCAGATAACGAAGTGTAGCTAGGACAATTTTTTTATTAGAATACGAGAGCTCCTTGGGTGCATCTTTGTTGGTCATCAAGGGGGCGTTCACGCTGTCTTGTGTGGAGGCATGGCGTGAAGAAAAGTGTTAAGCTTGCGACGAGATCTCCAGCTGGGCGAGGTGCTTATTGCATCGGATTGTGCAAGATTTGTTCAAGCTTTAGAAGATGGAAGGGTGGGAGAAAATGCATTGCTCACGAGGTAGATAAGGGCTATCCGGAATGAGATTAGGAATACTACTTTCTGCCATGAGCAAAGGGAGGTTAATTTCGATGCTTATAGCGCTGCTAAAAATTCTCTCGCTTTAGTGCCAGGATGTTATGCCTGGCTTGTAGATCCGCCAGATATGTAAACACTACTATTGAGCTTTAATAAAGTTGGGGTGATATTTTTTTACGCATTCTGTGATAAAATTGTGGCCGAGCTGCAGAGAAGGTACCGCCGAGGCAGCTATTTGGGCCGGCCCATTTAGCAGCCTAGTGTACTAACTACCATATTCTCCGGGTGGTTTCGGTTAGGAACATTCTAGAAAGTCCCCTTTTTGATATATATTTTATTTTTCCTTTCAAGGTTTATTTAGTCATTTATTTGTAAAAAATGTTTAGAAAAAGGTTCTGTTTTTTAAAACCTGTTTTAAAGTGTTCATTCAATTAAAAAAATGGTCACAATCTTCAGAAATGTTCTCAAAAAATTGAAAATGTTAATATTTTAAGAATTATTCACAATGTTTTCAAATATTCACATTATATGTTTCTAAAATGATTTTTCAAATATTATTCAGAATTTTTAGAAAACTCTTCGTTATTTCTTTAAAAGAATCACGTTTTTAGATTTTGTTCACATTTTTTCTCAAAAATATTCATATTTTTTAAAGAATGTTCTCAATATTTAGGAAATATTCCATTTTCAAAACATAATATTTTGCATATTTTTTGAATTCAAAATAGAAATGAACTGAAAACTAATAAAATGTGAAAAAATACAAGGAAATACATTCATGAATAATCCGAGAAGAAACACGCGTACTACATGGGTCGGTGCGCCCGGGCTCCCCTGTGTGAATGCTCAACTATTTGTCGAGCAAGCGGCAAATAGGAGCTCCTGCCATACTCCCTCCATCCTCCTTAAAAGAGCGTACTTCCAATTTTGTTGAAAAATCAAAAAAATATGTTTGATCATATTTATACAATAATAGATCACCATTTATGTCACCAAATTAGTAGTATTAGATTCATGATAAAATATATTTTTATCATATACCTATTTGGTTTCACAAGCATTGATATATTTTTGCACAGACTCGGTCAACTTTGAGATAGTTTGACTCTCCAATAAAGTTGAAAGTATACTCTTTCAAAGATGTAGGGAGTAAATTTCAACTCTAGCAATGCCTTTCGTGGGTGATTGCAGTTCGCCTTTGCTTGTCAGCTAAGCCTGCAACAAACTCTTTAGCAGTTGACTAAAAGAGAGAAAACTCGGCAACTACTAATTAGGGGCACCCCTTCAAGGGGAACCCAATAGACACTTTTGGTGGGCTGGGAGGGCACCTCTCATGCGTCTAGACGCCACCATGTGTCGTGCAGTGAGCGCATCCCGTGAAGCATTTTTTTCTCTTTTATACTCATTTTTAGAATAATTTATGTACTGGCTATGTGCTGACCATAACCAGACTTGGAACGAAAAATAATATTTATGTCCTTTATCCAATGGTTTGTAGTTGCTTATAACCAAGCAAAGATTCGAGATATTATAGTTATCAAAGAAACAACAAACAGATGATACCTAATAACTGCTCAAGCTAATGAACCCTACTAATCAGAATAAGGGAATCTCCAACGCTTACCTTCAAACCTCTTACATCTGTTTGAACTGTGTTATCTAAACCGCGGAAGACATTCAATACGGTTCTATAACAGTCCGCGGCGCGATCCGAATGTACTTTCCCCCGCAAATCGAAGACAAACGTGGGGGTCTTTGCTGAAGTCTGGACCAATGTCACGTCCGCTTCTGACCGCCCTGGCCCACCCAAACCCTCTCCTCCCTCGTTTCTGTGCGTTCCCACTCGGTGCTAGTTGCCCGCATTCATGCCGCTATAGAGCGCGCCACTCCACATTGAAGACGACTCAGGGCGGACGCGACCTCTCACCGCCTTCGCCATTGAAGCGGCGCATCGGCCAAGGACGACGCCCGTGACGCGTCTCCGGTGCCTGCGCCTGTTCAATGTCGGAGATGCGTAACTGGATGGGACGGGACAAATATCTACCACGTCCGTTGAATGCCCCATTCGTCTGTATGCTGCCGTTAAGCAGGCTCGCCGTGCGAGAAATCCACTCCGGCGCTGCGCATTGATGCACCCGGGTGCCTGGCCTCACCGAAATCTATTATTTAAAGGAGGCCACACCCGGCTCTCCACTCCACATGCCGCCCCCATCCTCCTCCCTCACTGCATCTGCCATGACTGCAGGCGGCGAAACTCTGTGGGAGAGCCTTTCCACTGAGATGAAGCGCATGGTGGCCACCCTTACCGCCGCCTGGTAGAGCCGTTGTGCCAGGCGGATCGAGGCCTGCTTGTCGGCCAGCTCGCTCGAGGTCTCCGACGACGGGGACAACACCACGGTGGAGACGAGCTATGACGACACCGCCCTGGCTCCCGCACCTCCTGTGCACGCTGGCTTCACCATGGAGCAAGCACAGGCGCACTACGACGCCACCGTGGCGGAGGTGCAGCCTGCGCCAACGCCTTTGTCGGCGTTCCAGCGGGCCCAAGGGTAACAACGGTACAACCTGTTCCACCTAGAGTAGCACCGGCTGGTGGAGGGCCAGATCTACGGCGAGCGCGCGAGCAAGGAGGCTGTGGTGGCCATGGCTGCGGCGAACCTCAACTTTGTTGCGGAGCAGCGTGCCATCTACAATGTCGTTCACGCTCAAGCCTCCGCTTGTCAGGAAGCGGCCGCCACAGAGGCGCAACTCTAGGTGATCGCAGAGGATAACAACGCCAGCTGTGACTCCTAGGCGCCGCCGACCAACCATCCAGCGGCCCGGTGGGGGGACGACAGTGCGGGCGCCACCACTTCCATCATGGACCTCACGTCCATCGGCGACGGACAAGGCACGGACTCCTCCGAGGATGAGTAGGGTACGGGAGACGGCAGGGCGTTGTGTCCCATGTGGGTCAGTCCGTCTCCCGTGTTCTACTCTTCCTCATCGGAGACCACACCTTCACTTCATCGGTCTTATCGCCGGTGGTCATGAAGACGACAGATGAAGGACGAGAGGGGCTTGGATGCCGGCCGCCGCCGTCGTAGGATATGTTTAGGGTCGGGTCGGGTTTTTCGTTCTAAATGTTTGAAATCTGATGACAATCCACCGTGTTTGTATGAAATCCGTCGTGTTTGTATGAAATTTGGCCGTGTTTGCATGAATTTCATCCGGTTTTGTTGAAAAGGTGTTTGAAATGCATGCTGCTACGGTTAAAGGACGGCGTCCCGCATCTATGTCTGTGAATTTGTTTCCCTATCCACAAATGGATGCAGAAGAAAATTTATGGGTTAATGTTGAAGATGTCCTGAAATACAGTATTTGACAAGGAAAGCCTGCATTATTTTTGGCACAATGGTATGCAAGTACAACTTGTTGGTACAATCAGCAGCGTTTGCGCTGGCTTCTCTTGACGCAGACTCCCTATTTGTTTGGAATGGCTGATTATCTGTTGAAATTTGAATTTTGATACCCCTTCTCTTTTCAAGCGTCAATTAATATAGATTGAAGGGAGTAGCAGTTTTGATGTAAATATTTGTGATCACCGACAAAATCATTCACAAAAAATGTTTTTCAAAAAGGAGCATCTAACTCAATCGATTGAGAAAACGACGACAATCGAAAGCCAAAGATATAAAGAAACTGCACGAACTCCATGCATAATCAGCATCGACTGAGCTACAGTCGAGTGAGAAATAGCATACCCGTTATCAAAATGGATTATGTATTCAGTTCTGTGAACACAAAGCATGTATGTCGGACTAGAGCATCTTCAAACACCATCCCCAAAACGCCCGTAAATATCAGCACTGACACCTCAACAAGGTGTCGCAAATGTTCACGGACAGGTCCGCACGTTTGAATTACTGCAAACCGGCCATAAACTATGGGAGGTTGTGTGAGTTCGGACTTCCGCCACATAGGACTCAGACAACCCAACCCACTCAAACTCCTGTCTCGGAGCCCTTTTCTCTCACTCTGTCCCTTCCACTTGTTCTCTACTTGCGTGAGTTTTTGAAATTTGTGCTATTGCTATATTATTTTGAGCGCTCCGAACATAAAAAAAATAGAGACCAGCGTAGCTCCGAACATAAAAAAATAGAGTAGCATTTAGGGCACTGCATTGGATGGACGACTTCTGTATCCGTGTTTGCGGATGCATTGATAGTAAGTCCGATTTTGGGAACAACATTGGAGATGCCCTTGATTGTTGTCAAAACATGAGACAATCAAAATGTGTCTCTTACATAAAGAAATTGAGTGTTTTCTAACTTGTTGTCTGGTGGAACGGTTGACTTGAAAATTGCAGTGAAGTTCCTACGAAATTGCTGCACGCGGTTGCTGCACACGCATGTAACATAGTAGTCGCCTCCTCTTTAAGAAAAAAAACTCAGGGTTCCTCTGCCTTCTATTGGCGATGTCGTCAGTCCGCCTCGTCTCTAGTGGCCCTAGGGCCTTGGAGGCACGGTGGTGTTGGGGAACGTGGTATTTCAATTTTTTTACCTACAATCATGCAGGATCTATCTAGGAGATGCATAGCAATGAGAGGGGAGGGTGTGTCTACGTACCCTCATAGACCGAAAGCGGAAGTGTTTAGTAACGCGGTTGATGTAGTCGAACGTCTTCGTGATCCAACCGATCCAAGTACTGAACGTACGGCACCTCCGTGATCTGCACACGTTTAGCTCGGTGACGTCCCTCGAACTCTTGATCCAGTTGAGGCCGAGGGAAAGTTCCGTCAGCACGACGGGGTGATGACGATGATGATGAAGTTACCGACGCAGGGCTTCGCCTAAGCACTACGACAATATGACCGAGGTGTAAAACTGTGGAGGGGGGCACCGCACACGGCTAAAAGATCAACTTGTGTGTCTATGGGGTGCCCCCCTCCCCCGTATATAAAGGAGGGGAGGAGGAGGCCGACCGGCCCTAGGGGGCGCGCCCAAGGGGGGGGGGGTCCTACTCCAAGTAGGAATCGGCTCCCTCCTTTACTAGTCCAAGTAGGAGAAGAAGGAAGGAGAGGGAGAGGGAGAGGGAAAGAGGGGCCGCGCCCCCCTCCCCTAGTCCTATTCGGACTACCCTTGGGGGAGGGGGTGCCACCTCCTGGCTGTTGCCCTCTATCTTCCCTAAGGCCCACTAAGGCCCATTACTTTCTCGGGGGGTTCCGGTAACCCTTCCGGCACTCTGGTTTTATCCGAAACTATCCGGAACACTTCCGGTGTCCGAATAACATGGTCCAATATATCAATATTTATGTCTCGACCATTTTGAGACTCCTCGTCATGTCCGTGATCTTATCCGAAACTCCGAACAACCTTCGGTACATCAAAGCACATAACTCATAATACAAATCATCATTGAACGTTAAGCGTGCGGACCCTACGGGTTCGAGAACTATGTAGACATGACCGAGACACATCTCTGGTCAATAACCAATAGCGGAACCTGGATGCTCATACTGGTTCCTACATATTCTACGAAGATCTTTATTGGTCAAACCGCATAACAACATACGTTGTTCCCTTTGTCATCGGTCTGTTACTTGCCCGAGATTCGATCGTCGGTATCATCATACCTAGTTCAATCTCGTTACCGGCAAGTCTCTTTACTCGTTCCGTAATGCATCATCCCACAACTAACTCATTAGTCACTTTGCTTGCAAGGCTTATAGTGATGAGCATTACCGAGAGGGCCCAGAAACACCTCTTCGAAACACGGAGTGACAAATCCTAATATCGATCTATGTCAACCCAACAAACACCATCGAAGACACCTGTAGAGCATCTTTATAATCACCCAGTTACGTTGTGACGTTTGATAGCACACTAAGTGTTCCTCCGGTATTCGGGAGTTGCATAATCTCATAGTTATATGAACATGTATAAGTCATGAAGAAAGCAATAGCAATAAACTAAACGATCAAAGTGCTAAGCTAACGGATGTGTCTTGTCCATCACATCATTCTCTAATGATTTGACCCCGTTCATCAAATGACAACACATGTCTATGGCTAGGAAACTTAACCATCTTTGATTAACGAGCTAGTCAAGTAGAGACATACTAGGGACACTCTGTTTGTCTATGTATTCACACATGTACTAAGTTTCCGGTTAATACAATTCTAGCATGAATGATAAACATTTATCATGATATAAGGAAATATAAATAACAACTTTATTATTGCCTCTAGGACATATTTCCTTCAGGTGGACTATGGACCTTGTCAGTGGGAGGGATCTTGCTCCATTTTAGGTGTTTTTTGTGAGTTCGTTTAGAATTGAAAAAAGTCCATTTTACTACCCTGAACAAAGTCCATGGTTCACATAACACCCTGAAGTCCAAAATGGTTCACTTAACCCCTTAATAAAACCAATCCCGTTCAATAGTCACCCAATGTGGATTTGGTCAGGTGGTTTTGCTGAGTTGACTCGGTCAAGGCTGTTTTGTTAACTGTGGGCTCTCCTCCTCCTTCCTTCTGCAACCTCGGGCCTCTCTGACCGGCGACGCACATGGCCTGGCCACCAGCGGCGACATGTGCGGGGAGCCGGGGGTCGTCGCCGACGACCTGTACATCAGGCTAGGGCTGAAAAAGGAGCACCACGACTAATTCTTTTCCTCCATCTATCGGATTCGAACATCGCAGAGCGCCACACGCCGTCGACGTAGCCACATGCCACCCTCGCAACACCAGCGTGTCCAAAGCCTCCAAAATCTCACGCCGATCCTCTGCACCGAAGGATTCAAGCCCAGAAGCTCGGAGCTGACCCAATCAAGCTCTCTTTTCCAACTGCGGCCGCCAGACGCCGACGAACGATTTGCCGCACATAGACGAGCCCCGGCCTAGCCTTCGCATCTGTTAGACTCGCGATTAGCCTCTCACATTTCCCCCTCTCCTCTAGAGCTCGCACTCGCATTGTAACGGTCATCCACATGAGCTTAGCGTCGCCGTCCGCCATGGCCGACGTGCTCCTCATTTGCGAAGCTCCCCTTGTGGCATGATGCTACCTGGCTAGCCCCCTAGGTCCGAAGATTCCACCCAGCTTCCTAGGTCACTTCGATTTATGCCGTAACACCAACGTCGTCGGAGCCGTGGCTCTGCCGCCGCTCAGCTCTGCCGCTAGCTTGCTTCCGACCATCTCACGGCCTCCCGTGACCAGCCATGGATGCGCGCAAGCGAGGGCAACACCCTGGTAGCCTCTAACACTGCTGTTGTGGCCTCCGGCGGAACGCCACCGTGATTTGAGGTTGCCGGCGGTTAACCCCGACCGTGCCTATGTGGCGTCATTAGTTTAAGTTGATTAAGGTTAGTCTGAGACAGTGACATGTGGTCCCCTTTGTTAATGATGAATTTAGGGCTAAATAAATGCCCAGTTAGTCTATGTGCAACCGAGATGTGGGCCCCATGTGTCATAGTTGACTGGCACAATGTTGACTGGGCCCAGTAGTCAGTGAGAGTGGGTAGGAGAGAGGGACCCACCGCAGGTCAAATACCACCTTTGACCGTGTCCACATCAGCATCCGGTCTGGCCAAACCAGCCAGGGATGTTTTTTGGCCGTTTTGGGATTGTTTAGGGGGGGGGGGGGGGTAAGGGAACCGGAAAAAACTTCAGGGGGTTATGTGAACCATGGACTCTGTTCGGGGTAGTAAAATGAACTTTTTTTTTTAGAATTTGTGTCCAGCTCAGGAGATGGATCGGTGGCGGTTTTCTGAAAATAGAATAAGATTCTTCTTGCCTAACTCATGTTCTAGTGATGCGTCTAGCGTCGTCGGAGAGCATGTGGAGGCGTGTCACCGACAAATCTCGTGAGATTTGATCAGCGCTGGTCTTCGGTAGATCTGCTTGGATCCAATCTTTGTTTGTGTGTCCACAGATTTGATCGTTTCGATCTATACTTCTCTTTATCGGCGACGGTTACTGTTTTGGTACGTTGGTCCTACGGGGGCTTAGCACGGCCATTTTCTGATTGTCTACTATAATGAGTTTGGCCTGACTCTGGTGAGGAAGGGTGATGACAGCGGCACGCCTTCGACCCGCTTCAGTGTTTGTGGTCATCGCTAGATACTCTACGGGCTATTTTTTGTTATTTCTATGTTCTTTGTATTGTCATGGCACGATGAATAGAAGTTTCCTCGGGAAAAAAGTTGCCGCTGACAAAAGAGACGCGTGACTGAATGTGGCCAATCTTCTTCGCTTTGCATAGTTGCATTAGCTCATCCATCTCTCTCTGCCAATCTTTTCCTAATCCAACTCAAAGCTCGTCAATCTTTCATGGTGAGTAGAGTACCTTCCTGTCACGACCTGGTATGGTCAGGAGCTCCTTTCCTCCAACAACTCGTGCACGACGCAACCTTTATTTATCAAAACGCAGAGAAAACGAAAAAAGGAAAAAGGAGCTTCAGCCTTGAGGGAGAGCATGTACAGAAACAGACAGTATATAACTGGTGGAATAAAAGGAATAAAATAGAAGCAAAAGCGGCTCTTTCGATTTGTCATGTTGTTTGACGCACTAGCTGCGTGGGTTCGTGTGGTGCGCCTGCGCGATCTCTGAAGCAGTCCATGTCGCAATAGGAAACGGTGAGCTGGGGGAAGAAGATGAATCTGTTTGGCCGCCTAACGCCTAACGCCAGCTTTGCTGCCTTCCAGAATACGTACACGGCAGCATTGACAAGTGCTACCTACCGTAGAGACATCCTTAACTACGCGGAAAAGATGGCACGCGGTTATACTCGTTCAAACGGTGGACGCATCCGTATCGGGTAAAGTGTCAATTCTATGTCTTTTTTCTCAATGAAGTGTCTATCTTAGCTTCCTCCTAAAATGTCAACTTTATTAGCATTGTTTTGGTGTGAATAGCCCGAAATGCCAAATGTATGCCAAACTCCATGGAGACCTTAATTTGAAAGCTTCAAAATTCAAACTTTTCAATAGCAAAAAATCTAAAGAAAAGACACATATACCTAGAGACATAATGTACATGCGTGTCAATTTTTAGGTCAACATACTTAAAATGAGAGCTACAAAAAATGTGGCTTTTTAGCATATGTATTGCTCATTCTCAAAGTTCATGATTTTTCTTTTATGCAGCTTGCAATTCAAGGTATTTCATCTTGAAATTTTACGCACATACACATTATATCTTTGTATACACATGTATTTTTTAGAATTTTTTGAAGCTGAAAATTTTAAAATTTAATTTTTTAAAAATTAAGGCCTTCATGGAGTTCGGTCTCAAAAATTCCCTACTCATGAATAGCCCTACTTTAAAATGGGTGTATGATCATTTCTTCTATTGATGGTGGAAATTCTGTCGGGGAACATAGTAATTCAAAAAATTTCCTACAATCAAGCAAGATCTAACTAGGAGATGCATAGCAGCGAGAGGGGAGAGTGTGTCTACATATCCTAGTAGACCGAAAGCGGAAGCATTTAGTAACGCGGTTGATGTAGTCGAACGTCTTCACGATCCAACCGATCCTAGCACCGAATGTACGGCACCTCCGTGTTCAGCACACGTTCAGCATGATGACGTCCCTCAAGCTCTCGATCCAGTTGATGACGAGGGAGAGTTCCGTCAGCACGACGGCTTGGCGACGGTGATGATGAAGCTACCGGCGCAGGGCTTCGCCTAAGCACTATGACGATATGACCTAGGTGGTAAACTGTGAAGGGGGGCACCGCACACGGCTAAGAGATGTCTGTTGTACCTTTGGGGTGCCCCCCGCCTCCGTATATAAAGGGGGGAAGGAGGAGGCCGCCCCCCTAGGGGCGCGCCAAGTGTGGGGAGTCCTACTAGGACTCCCTACTCCTAATAGGATTCCACTTCTCCTTTTTTCCTTTTTCGGAGGAGCAAGAAGGGGGAAAGAGAGAAGGAGTAGGAGAGGGAAAGGGGGCGCGACGCCCTCACCCCTTGTCCAATTCGGATTGGCAAGGGGTGGGGGGGCGCCACCTCCTGGACGGCCCTCTCTCTTCTCCACTAAGGCCCATGTTGGCCCATTAACTTCCCGGGGGTGGGGGGGGGGGTCTGGTAACCCCGGTACTCCGAAACTTATCCGAAACTTCTTGAAACCATTCTGGTGTCCGAATGTAACCTTCCAATATATGAATCTTTACCTCTCGACCATTTTGAGACTCCTCGTCATGTCCGTGATCTCATCCGACACTCCAAACAAACTTTGGTAATCAAATCACAAAACTCGTAATACAAATCGTCATCGAACGTTAAGCGTGCGAACCCTACGGGTTCGAGAACTATGTAGACATGACCGAGACACATCTCCGGTCAATAACCAATAGCGGAACCTGGATGCTCATATTGGCTCCTACATATTCTACGAAGATCTTTATCGTTCAAACCGCATAACAACATACGTCATTCCCTTTGTCATCGGTATGTTACTTGCCCGAGATTCGATCGTCGGTATCTTCATACCTGGTTCAATATCGTTACCGGCAAGTCTCTTTACTCGTTCTATAATGCATCATCCCATAACTAACTCATTAGTCACATGGCTTGCAAGGCTCATAGTGATGTGCATTACCGAGAGGGCCCAGAGATACCTCTCCGATACACGGAGTGACAAATCCTAACATCGATCTATGCCAACTCAACAAACACCATCGGAGACACTTGTAGAGCATCTTTATAATCACCCGGTTACGTTGTGACGTTTGATAGCACACGAGGTGTTCCTCCGGTATTCGGGAGTTGCATAATCTCATAGTCAGAGGAACATGTATAAGTCATGATGAAAGCAATAGCAATAAAACTAAATGATCATTATGCTAAGCTAACAGATGGGTCTTCTCCATCACATCATTCTCTAATGATGTGCTCCCGTTCATCAAATGACAACACATGTCTATTGTTAGGAAACTTAACCATCTTTGATTAACGAGCTAATCAAGTAGAGGCATACTAGGGACACTCTGTTTGTCTATGTATTCACACATGTACTAAGTTTCCGGTTAATACAATTCTAGCATGAATAATAAAAATTCATCTTAGCTTCTTGCCGCCTTGGTTGTTGCTTCCGGAATGTGTCCGGCAATCGTACTGCCGGAAAGGGCTTCCAGAGAATTAGGCCCTGAAAGAGAAAAGGAATGACAAAGGTATACAACCCCTAGTGCGGTTAAGCCACAATGCGGGGCGTGTCCTGATCGTGCCCCCGCCTATGTCCATGGTATTTTCAATGCGTAGTTATGTACGCGCGGCATGGATTTCGTCGCTTCACCGGGACTGGGACGGGGGCCGAATTGCTAGGCGAGCTCTGATTGTGCCAGGCGATCCTGTTGCAGCTTGTTCCGGACTTGCTTGAAGGTGTCCGGGGGCTGTGACACAGAATGAGTGGTCTGCCTGAACAGGCTGCTTTGTGCTTCTGCTGCAAGGGCCGCAGTGTGCTCTTCCACACGGAGCGAGCGTTCTGTGTTTCCATTTATTGTTATGACACCGCGAGGTCCTGGCATCTTGAGCTTGAGGTATGCGTAATGCAGTACTGCATTGAATTTTGCAAATGTTGTCCGTCCGAGCAGTGCATGATAGCCACTGCGAAACGGGACGATGTCGAAGATTAACTCTTCGCTTCGGAAGTTGTCCGGTGATCCGAAGACCACTTCCAGTGTGATTGAGCCTGTGCAATGGGACTCTACACCTGGGATGACGCCTTTAAAGGTGGTTTTGCTGGGTTTGATCCTCGAGGGATCGATACCCATTTTTCGCACTATATCCTGATAAAGCGGGTTCACGCTGCTGCCGCCGTCTATAAGGACTCGAGTGAGGTGAAATCCGTCAATGATGGGGTCTAGGACCAGTGTGGCGGATCCGCCATGACGGATGCTAATGGGGTGGTCCCTGCGATCGAAGGTGATCAGGCAAGCAGACCATGGGTTGAACTTTGGGGCGATGGGCTCCATCGCATAGACGTCCCTTAGTGCACGCTTCCGCTCCCTCTTGGGAATGTGGGTTGCGTATATCATGTTCACCGTCTTCACTTGTGGGGGGAACCCCTTCTGTCCTCCTGTGTTCGGCGGTCGGGGCTCCTCCTCGTCATCGCTATGCAGCCTCTTGTCCTTTTTTCGGCATTTAACTTGTCGGCCTGCCTGAACACCCAGCATTCTCTGTTAGTGTGATTGGCTGGCTTGTCGGGGGTGCCTTAGATTTGACACGAGCGATCCAGTATGCGATCCAGACTGGACGGAGCCGGAGTATTTCTTTTAAATGGCTTTTTCCACTGACCGGATCTAGAGCCTCTGAATCTGGCATTGACTGCCATTTCTTCGGTGTTATCGCCATTATTGCGGCGCTTTGGTCTGTTACGACGCTGCCTACCGTTAACATCTTTGGTATTCGAGGTATCCGGATTCCTCGATGTGTTGTTGCTGCGAGCCAGCCAACTGTCCTCGCCCGCGCAAAAGTGGGTCATGAGTGTTGTGAGGGCTGCCATAGATTTCGGCTTCTCCTGGCCGAGGTGGTGGGTAAGCCACTCGTCGCGGATGTTATGCTTGAATGCCGCTAGGGCCTCTGCATCCGAACAGTCTACAATTTGGTTTTTTTAGTCAGGAACCGTGTCCAAAATTGTCTGACCGATTCCCCTGGCTGCTGGGTTATGTGGCTCAAGTCATCAGCATCTGGTGGCCGCACATAAGTGCCCTAGAAGTTGTCAAGGAATGCGTCTTCCAGATCCTCCCAATTGCCGACGGAATCTGCTGGCAAGCTGTTCAGCCAATGCCGAGCTGGTCCTTTGAGTTTTAGTGGGAGGTACTTGATGGCATGTAGATCATCACCGCGAGCCATGTGGATGTGAAGGAGGAAATCCTTAATCCATACAGTGGGATCTGTTGCGCCATCATATGATTCGATATTTACGGGTTTGAAACCCCCCGGGAATTCATGATTCATAACTTTACCAGTGAAGCATAGGGGGTGTGCGGCGCCTCTGTGCCAGGCTATATCCCGACGCAGTTCGTATGAGTCTTGTTTGCTGTATTCGGCCCGGCCAGATTTACTCTTGGTGTATCTGATGCAACGATCATCGTCCCGTGTTGGCGCGCGTGCCCGTGTACCGTATATTGACCTTGCGAGTTTTTCCTTACTGTCCAATATGTCTCGCAAGTCCTCTGTGTTACCCCGGGCCTTAGTATTTTTGATTGAGTGGCGACGGGGTGCGGGCTGAACTTCAGGCTGAAACGCCTCTCTGGCTCGGCCGTGTAGTGGCCGGTCAGCTGCATCGTACACTGGTGAATGAGGTTTCAATGCTTCCTCCTCGAGGTGAGGTAGCAACCTGCGTTTTGGGTAACTCTTGGACGGGCGCTCGACTTCATGCTCCTCGGCCGCAAGGACTTCAGTCCACCTGTCTGCTAGCAAGTCTTGATCAGCTTGAAGCTGTTGCTGCTTTTTCTTCAGGCTATTTGCCGTGGCCATAAGCCGGCGCTTGAAGCGCTCTTGCTCGACGGGGTCCTCAGGCACGATAAACTCGTCGTCGCCGAGGCTCGCCCCGTCTTTGGAGAGAGGCATGTAATTGTCCTCCTCCGGTTCTCCATATGCTGCCTGCTCTTAGAGGCTAGCTTGTTCATCTTCCAGCTCTACATCGTGCTGGAGGGGATTGTTGTTGTCTTCGGCGCTATCCGGAGTGTTATTATCTCCTGTGCCAGTATCACTGCTCTTGCTCTGGCGGGACTTAGAGCGGCGCCGCTGACGTCGGCACTTGGGTTGCTTCTTGGAGGGGTCATCCTCCGATGTCTCGTCGCCATTACCTTCTTTGGGGGTGTCCACCATGTATATATCATATGATGAGGTGGCGGTCCAGTGCCCTGAGGGCGGTGGTTCCTGTTCGTCTCTGGCTTCGTCGTCCATACTGTCGAAGTCTTCAGAGTCTAAGTGGAGCATGTCGATTAAGTCGTCGACAGTGGCTACTAGGTGGGTGGTGGGTGGGCAGCGAATTTCTTCGTCGTCCGCATCCCATTCTAGCCGGACATAGTTCGGCCAAGGTTCTCCTGATAGGGAGAGAGACCTTAATGAATTTAGCATGTCGCCGAAGGGGGAGTGCTGAAAGATATCCGCGGAGGTGAAATCCATGATAGGCGCCCAGTCGGATTCGACGGGCACGGATGTGAGCGGCTCGGAGTCCGTGGCCGGAGATGAACCCAGTGGTTCGGCGACACGACTCTCGTAAGGGGTGAAGTCAGTATCTAGCTCTATCGCCACTGAGAGGATGGCCTCCATAGCGGGGTCTATCCCTCCGCTCTTGGATGGTGCAATTTGCTTCGGATTAACGGCCGGAGTAGTTGCGGACGTGATCTCCCGAACACTGTCCGACGGCAGAGTTACATCATGCTCGTCATGACTGTGCGGCGTACCCGACATGGGCTCGAATCCGTTGAAGATCAAGTCTCCGCGGATGTCGGCGGTGTAGTTTAAGTTTTCGAACCTGACCTGATGGCCAGGGGCGTAGCTCTCGATCTGCTCCAGATGGCCAACCGAATTGGCCCGCAGTGCGAAGTCGCCGAATACGAAGATTTGTCCGGGGAGGAAAACCTCACCCTGGACCGCATCGCTAGTGATGATCGAAGGATCCATCAAGCCTTATGGTGACAACACAGTGGAACTCTCAATGAAAGCACCAATGTCGGTGTCAAAACCGGCAGATCTTGGGTAGGGGGTCCCGAACTATGCGTCTAAGGCGGATGGTAACAGGAGGCAGGGGACACGATGTTTACCCAGGTTCGGGCCCTCTTGATGGAGGTAATACCCTACGTCCTGCTTGATTGTTCTTGATGATATGAGTATTACAAGAGTTGATCTACCACGAGATCAAAGAGGCTAAACCCTAGAAGCTAGCCTATGGTATGATTGTCTGTTGTCCTACGGACTAAACCCTCTGGTTTATATAGACACCAGAGGGGGCTAGGGTTACACAAGGTCGGTTACAAAGGAGGAGATACACATATCCGTATTGCCTAGCTTGCCTTCCACGCCAAGTAGAGTCCCATCTGGATACGGGACGAAGTCTTCAATCTCGTATCTTCATAGTCCAACAGTACGGCCAAAGGATATAGTCCGGCTGTCCGGACACCCCCTAATCCAGGACTCCCTCAATAAATAACAACTTTATTATTGCCTCTAGGGCATATTTCCTTCAGTCTCCCATTTGCACTAGAGTCAATAATCTAGATTACACAGTAATGATTCTAACACCCATGGAGTCTTGCTGCTGATCATGTTTTCCTCGTGAGAGAGGCTCAGTCAACGGGTCTGCAACATTCAGATCCGTATGTATCTTGCAAATTTCTATGTCTCCCTCCTTGACTTGATCGCGGATGGAATTGAAGCATCTCTTTATGTGTTTGGTTCTCTTGTGAAATCTGAATTCCTTCGCCAAGGCAATTGCTCCAGTATTGTCACAAAAGATTTTCATTGGACCAGATGCACTAGGTATTACACCTAGATCGGATATGAACTCCTTCATTTGTTGCTTCCAAAGCAGCTATGTACTCCGCTTCACACGTAGATCCCGCCACGCCGCTCTACTTGGAACTGCACCAACTGACAGCTCCACCATTCAATATAAATACGTATCTGGTTTGTGACTTAGAGTCATCCGGATCAGTGTCAAAGCTTGCATCAACGTAACCATTTATTGCGAGCTCTTTGTCATCTCCATAAACGAGAAACATATCCTTAGTCCTTTTCAGGTATTTCAGGATGTTCTTGACCGTTGTCCAGTGATCCACTCCTGGATTACTTTGGTACCTCCCTGCTAAACTTATAGCAAGACACACATCAGGTCTGGTACACAACATTGCATACATGATAGAACCTATGCCTGAGGCATAGGGAATGACTTTCATTTTCTCTCTATCTTCTGCAGTAGTCGGGCATTGAGTCTGACTCAACTTCGCACCTTATAACACAGACAAGAACCCTTCCTTTGACTGATCCATTTTGAAATTCTTCAAAACTTTATGAAGGTATGTGCTTTGTGAAAGTCCAATTAAGCGTCTTGATCTATCTCTATAGATCTTGATGGCCAATATATAAGCAGCTTCACCGAGGTCTTTCATTGAAAAATTCTTATTCAAGTATCCTTTTATGCTATCCAGAAATTCTGTATTATTTCCAATCAACAATATGTTATCCACATATAATATTAGAAATGCTATAGAGCTCCCACTCACTTTCTTGTAAATACAGGCTTCTCCAAAAGTCTATATAAAACCATATGCTTTGATCACACTATCAAATCGTATATTCCAACTCCGAGAGGCTTGCACCAGTACATAAATTGATCGCTGGAGCTTGCACACTTTGTTAGCACCTTTTGGATCGACAAAACCTTCTAGTTGCATCATATACAACTCTTCTTTAAGATATCCATTAAGGAATGCAGTTTTGACATCCATTTGCCAAATTTCATAATCATAAAATGCGGCAATTGCTAACATGATTCAGACAGACTTAAGCATCGCTACGGGTGAGAAGGTCTCATCGTAGTCAACTCCTTGAACTTGTCAAAAACCTTTCGCAAAAAGTCGAGCTTTGTAGATAGTAACATTACCGTCAGCGCCAGTCTTATTCCTGAAGATCTATTTATTCTCTATGGCTTGCCGATCATCGGACAAGTCAACCAAAGTCCGTACTTTATTCTCATACATGATCCCATCTCAGATTTCATGGCCTCGAGCCATTTCGTGGAATCTGGGATCATCATCGCTTCCTTATAGTTCGTAGGTTCGTCATGGTCAAGTAACATGACCTCCAGAACAGGATTACCGTACCACTCTGGTGCGGATCGTACTTTGGTTTACCTACGAGGTTCGGCAGTAACTTGATCAGAAGTTTCATGATCATCATCATTAGCTTCCTCACTGATTGGTGTAGGAATCACTGGAACTGATTTTTGTGATGAACTAATTTCCAATAAGGGAGAAGGTACAATTACCTCATCAAGTTCTACTTTGCTCCCACTCACTTCTTTCGAGAGAAACTCCTTCTCTAGAAAGGATCCATTTTTAGCAACGAATATCTTGCCTTCAGATATGTGATAGAAGGTGTACCCAACAGTCTCCTTTGGGCATCCTATGAAGACACATTTCTCCGATTTGGGTTCGAGCTTATTAGGTTGAAGCTTTTTCACATAAGCATCGCAGCCCCAAACTTTAAGAAATGATAACTTAGGTTTCTTGCCAAACCACAATTCATATGGTGTCGTCTCAACAGATTTAGATGGTGCCCTATTTAACGTGAATGCAGCCGTCTCTAAAGCATAACCCCAAAACGATAGCGATAAATCAGTAAGAGACATCATAGATCGCACCATATCTAATAAAGTACGGTTACGACGTTCGGACACACCATTAAGTTGTGGTGTTCCAGGTGGCGTGAGTTGCGAAACTATTCCACATTGTTTCAAATGAAGACCAAACTCATAACTCAAATATTTACCTCCACGATCAGATCATAGAAACTTTATTTCCTTATTACGATAATTTTCCACTTCACACTGAAATTCTTTGAAATTTTCAAATGTTTCAGACTTATGTTTCATCAAGTAGACATACCAATATCTACTCAAATCATCTATGAAGGTCAGAAAATAACGATACCCGCCGCGAGCCTCAACACTTATCGAACCGCATACATCAGTATGTATTATTTCCAACAAGTCAGTTGCTCGCTCCATTGTTCCGGAGAACGGAGTCTTAGTCATCTTTCCCATGAGGCATGGTTCACAAGCATCAAGTGATTCCAAAAGCCCATCAGCATGGAGTTTCTTCATGCGCTTTACACCAATATGACCTAAATGGCAGTGCCACAAATAAGTTGCACTATCATTATTAACCTTGCATCTTTTGGCTTCAATATTATGAATATGTGTGTCACTACAATCGAGATTTGATGTCTACTACACAACCTTCTTCTTGTAGACGTTGTTGGGCCTCCAAGTGCAGAGGTTTGTAGGACAGTAGCAAATTTCCCTCAAGTGGATGACCTAAGGTTTATCAATCCGTGGGAGGCGTAGGATAAAGATGGTATCTCTCAAACAACCCTGCAACCAAATAACAAAGAGTCTCTTGTGTCCCCAACACACCCAATACAATGGTAAATTGTATAGGTGCACTAGTTCGGCGAAGAGATGGTGATACAAGTGCAATATGGATGGTAGATAATGGTTTTTGTAATCTGAAAATATAAAAACAGCAAGGTAACTAATGATAAAAGTGAGCGTAAACGGTATTGCAATGCATTGAAACAAGGCCTAGGGTTCATACTTTCACTAGTGCAAGTTCTCTCAACAATAATAACATAATTGGATCATATAACTATCCCTCAACATGCAACAAAGAATCACTCCAAAGTCACTAATAGCGGAGAACAAACGAAGAGATTATGGTAGGGTACGAAACCACCTCAAAGTTATCCTTTCTGATCGATCTATTCAAGAGTCCATAGTAAAATAACATGAATCCATTCGATCTATCATAGAGTTCGTACTATAATAACACCTTAAGACACAAATCAACCAAAACCCTAATGTCACCTAGATACTCCAATGTCACCTCAAGTATCTATGGGTATGATTATACGATATGCATCACACAATCTCAGATTCATCTATGCAAACCAACACAAAGAACCTCAAAGAGTGCCACAAAGATTCTACCGGAGAGTCAAGACGAAAACGTGTGCCAACCCCTATGGATAGGTTCATGGGAGGGACCCGCAAGTTGATCACCAAAACATACATCAAGTGGATCAATAGAATACCCCATTGTCACCACGGGTATCCCACGCAAGACATACATCAAGTGTTCTCAAATCCTTAAAGACTCAATCCGATAAGATATCTTCAAAGGGAAAACTCAATCCATTACAAGAGAGTAGAGGGGGAGAAACAGCATAAGATCCAACTATAATAGCAAATCGCGCGATACATCAAGATCGTATCACCTCAAGAACACGAGAGAGAGAGAGATCAAACACATATCTACTAGTACATACCCTCAGCCCCGAGGGAGAACTACTCCCTCCTTGTCATGGAGAGCACCGGGATGATGAAGATGGCCACCGGAGAGGGATTTCCCCCTCCGGCAGGGTGCCGAAACGGGTCTAGATTGGTTTTCGGTCGCTACGAAGGCTTCTGGCGACGGAACTCCCGATCTATTGTGCTCCTCGAAGTTTTTAGGGTATATGGGTATATATAGGAGGAAGAAGTACGTCGGTGGATCTCCGGGCTGTCCACGAGGCAGGGGGGTGCGCCTAGGGGGGTGGGCGCCCCCCCACCCTCGTGGGCAGCCCGAGACTCTCTTGGTACATCTCCGATACTCCGTGGGCTTCTTCTGGTACAAAAATAAGTTCCGCGAAGTTTCAGGTCAATTGGACTCCGTTTGATTTTCCTTTTCTGCGATACTCTAAAACAAGGAAAAAAAAGAAACTGGCACTGGGCTCCGGGTTAATATAGTCCCAAAAATAATATAAAAGTGTATAATAAAGCCCATAAACATCCAAAAACAGATAATATAATAGCATGGAGCAATCAAAAATTATAGATACGTTGGAGACATATCAGCATCCTCAAGCTTAATTCATGCTCGTTCTCGAGTAGGTAGATGATAAAAACAGAATTTTTTTATGTGGAATGCTACCTAACATATTTATCCATGTAATTCTCTTTATTGTGGCAAGCATATTCAGATCCATAAGATTCAAGACAAAAGTTTAATATCGACATAAAAACAATAATAATTCAAGCATACTAACTAAGCAATCATGTCTTCTCAAAATAACATGGCCAAAGAAAGCTATCCCTACAAAATCATATAGTCTGGCTATGCTCTATCTTCACCACACAAAGTATTTAAATCATGCACAACCCCGATGACAAGCCAAGCAATTGTTTCATACTTTTGATGTTCTCAAACTTTTTCAATCTTCACGCAATACATCGGCGTGAGCCAGGGACATAGCACTATAGGTGGAATAGAATGGTGGTTGTGGAGAAGACAAAAAGGAGAAGATAGTCTCACATCAACTAGGCGTATCAATGGGTTATGGAGATGCCCATCAATAGATATCAATGTGAGTGAGTAGGGATTGCCATGCAATGGATGCACTAGAGCTATAAGTATATGAAAGCTCAACAAAAGGAACTAAGTGGGTGTGCATCCAACTCGCTTGCTCACGGAGGCCTAGGGCACTTGAGGAGGCCCATTGTTGGAATGTACAAGCCAAGTTCTATAATGAAAATTTCCCACTAGTATATGAAAGTGGCAAAACAAGAGACTCTCTATCATGAAGATCATGGTGCTACTTTGAAGCACAAGTGTGGAAAAAAGGATAGTAGCATTGCCCCTTCTCTCTTTTTCTCTCATTTTTATTTTTTTATTTGGGCCTTTTCTCTTTTTTTATGGCCTCTTTTTTTTAGTCCAGAGTCTCATCCCGACTTGTGGGGGAATCATAGTCTCCATCATCCTTTCTCACTGGGACAATGCTCTAATAATGATGATCATCATACTTTTATTTACTTACAACTCAATACTTAGAACAAGATATGACTCTATATGAATGCCTCTGGCGGTGTACCAGGATGTGCAATGACTCATGAGTGACATGTATGAAAGAATTATGAATGGTGGCTTTGCCACAAATATGATGTCAACTACATGATCGTGCAAAGCAGTATGACAATGGTGGAGCGTGTAATAATAAATGGAACAGTGGAAAGTTGCATGGCAATATATCTCGGAATGGCTATGGAAATGCCATAATAGGTAGGTATGGTGGCTGTTTTGAGGAAGGTATATGGTGGGTTTATGGTACCGGCGAAAGTTGCGCGGTACTAGAGAGGCTAGCAATGATGGAAGGGTGAGAGTGCGTATAATCCATGGACTCAACATTAGTCATAAAGAACTCACATACTTATTGCAAAAATCTATTAGTTATCGAAACAAAGTACTACGCGCATGCTCCTAGGGGGATAGATTGGTAGGAAAAGACCATCGCTCGTCCCCGACCGCCACTCATAAGGAAGGCAATCAATAAATAAATCATGCTCCGACTCCATCACATAACGGTTCATCATATGTGCATGCTACGGGAATCACAAACTTCAACACAAGTATCTCTCAAATTCACAACTACTCAACTAGCATGACTCTAATAGCACCATCTCCTTATCTCAAAACAATTATCAAGTATCAAACTTCTCATAGTATTCACTGCATTTTATATGCTAGTTTTTATTATATCCCTCTTGGATGCCCATCATATTAGGACTAAATTCATAACCAAAGCACATTACCATGCTGTTCTAAAAGAATCTCAAAATAATATAAGTGAAGCATGAGATATCAATTATTTCTATAAAATAAAACCACCACCGTGCTCTAAAAAGATATAAGTGAAGCACTAGAGCAAATGACAAACTACTCCAAAAGATATAAGTGAGGATCAATGAGTAGTCGAATAATTATGCAACTATGTGAAGACTCTCTAACATTTAAGAATTTCAGATCTTGGTATTTTATTCAAACAGCAAGTAAAACAAAATAAAATGAAGTGACGCTCCAAGCAAACCACATATCATGTGGTAAATAAAAATATAGCTCCAAGTAAAGTTACCGATGAACGAAGACGAAAGAGGGGATACCTTCAGGGCCATCCCCAAGATTAGGCTCTTGGTTGTCCTTGAATATTACCTTGGGGTGCCTTGGGCATCCCCAAACTTAGGCTCTTGCCACTCCTAATTCCATAGTCCATCGAATCTTTACCCAAAACTTGAAAACTTCACAACACAAAACTTAACAGAAAACTCGTAAGCTCCGTTAGCGAAAGAAAAGAAAACACCACTTCAAGGTACTGTAATGAACTCATTCTTTATTTATATTGGTGAGGGAGTCCTGGATTAGGGGGTCTCCGGACAGCCGGACTATATCCTTTGGCCGGACTGTTGGACTATGAAGTTACAAGATTGAAGACTTCGTCCCATGTCCGGATGGGACTCTACTTGGTGTGGAAGGCAAGCTAGGAAATGCGGATATGGATATCTCCTCCTTTGTAACCGACCTTGTGTAACCCTAGCCTCCTCCGGTGTCTATATAAACCGGAGGGTTTTAGTCCGTAGGACAACATACAATCATACCATAGGCTAGCTTCTAGGGTTTAGCCTCTCTGATCTCGTGGTAGATCAACTCTTGTACTACTCATATCATCAAGAACAATCAAGTAGGACGTAGGGTATTACCTCTATCAAGAGGGCCCGAACCTGGGTAAACATCATGTCCCCTGCCTTCTGTTACCATCTGCCTTAGACGCACAGTTCGGGACCCCCTACCCAAGATCCGCCGGTTTTGACACCGACATTGGTGCTTTCATTGAGAGTTCCACTGTGTCGTCACCATAAGGCTCGATGGCTCCTTCGATCATCGCTAGCGATGCAGTCCAGGGCGAGGCTTTCCTCCCCGGACATATCTTCATATTCGGCGGCTTTGCACAGCGGGCCAATTCGCTTGGCCATGTGGAGCAGATTGAGAGCTACGCCCCTGGCCATCAGATCAGATTTGGAAACTTGAACTGCATGGCCGATATCCGTGAAGACTTGATCTTTGACGGATCCGAGCCCATGCCGGACGCGCCGCGCGGTCACGATGAGCAAGACGTAACTCTACCGTCGGACAATGTTCGGGAGATCGCATCCGCAACTATTCAGGCCTTTAATCTGGAGCAAGTCGCGCCATCCGAGAGCGGAGGGATGGACCCCGCCATGGAGGCCGCACTCTCAGAGGCGATAGAGCCGGATACTAACTTCACCCCTTACGAGAGCCGTGTTGCCGAACCACTGGATTCATCCTCGGCCACGGACTCCGAGCCGCTCGTATCCGTGCCCGTCGAGTCCGACTGGGCGCCGATCATGGAGTTCACCTTCGCGGATATCTTTCAGCACTCACCTTTTGGAGATGTGCTAAATTCATTAAGGTCTCTCTCCCTGTCAGGAGAACCTTGGCCGAACTGTGTTCGGCTAGAATGGGATGCGGACGACGAAGAAATTCACTGCCCACCCACCACCCACTTAGTAGCCACTGTCGACGACTTAACCGACATGCTCGACTTCGGCTCCGAAGACTTCGACGGTATGGACGACGAAGCCGGAGACGAACAGGATCCACCGCCCCCGGGGCACTGGACCGCCACCTCATCATATGATATATATATGGTGGACACCCCCAAAGAAGCCAATGTCGAGGAGAAAGCGAAGGATGACCCCTCCAAGAAGCAACCCAAGCGCCGACATCAGCGGCGCCACTCTAAGTCCCGCCAAAGTAAGAGCAACGATACCGGCACATGAGATAATAACACTCCGGATAGCGCCGAAGACAACAACAATCCCCTCCAGCACGGGGAAGAGCTGGAGGACGAACAAGCTAGCCCTCGAGAGAAGGCAGGAGATGTAGAACTAGAGGAGGGTAATTACATGCCTCTCTCCGAAGATGAGGCGAGCCTCGGCGACGACGAATTTATCGTGCCTGAGGACCGTGTCGAGCAAGAGCGCTTCAAGCGCCGGCTTATGGCCACGGCAAATAGCCTAAGGAAGAAACAAAAACAGCTTCAAGCTGATCAAGACTTGCTAGCAGACAGGTGGACCGAAGTCCTTGCGGCCAAGGAGCATGAACTCGAGCGCCCGTCCAAGAGTTACCCAAAACGCAGGTTGCTACCTCACCTTGAGGTGGAAGCATTCAAACCTCATTCACCAGTGTACAATGCGGCTGACTGGCCACTACGTGGCCGAGCCAGAGAGGCGTTTCAGCCCAAAGTTCAGCCCGCACCCTGTCGCCACTCAGTCAAAGATACTAAGGCCTGGGGCAACACAGAGGACCTGCGAGACCTCTTGGACAGCAAGGCAAAAATTGCAAGGTCAATATACAGGACACGAACATGTGCGCCCACATGGGACGATGATCGTCGCGTCGGATACACCAAGAGTAAATCTGGCCGGGCCGAATACAACAGACAAGACTCATACGAACTACGTCGGGATATAGCCCGGCACAGAGGCGCCGCACACCCCTTATGCTTCACTGATGAAGTTATGAATCATGAATTCCCGGAGGGTTTTAAACCCGTAAATATCGAATCATATGACGGCACAACAGATCCCGCTGTATGGATTGAGGATTTCCTCCTTCACATCCACATGGCTCGCGGTGACGATCTACATGCCATCAAGTACCTCCCACTAAAACTCAAAGGACCAGCTCGGCATTGGCTGAATAGCTTGCCAGCAGATTCCGTTGGCAGTTGGGAGGATTTGGAAGATGCATTTCTTGACAAGTTCCAGGGCACTTATGTGCGGCCACCGGATGCTGATGACTTGAGCCACATAACCCAGCAGCCAGGGGAATCGGCCAGACAATTCTGGACACAATTCTTGACCAAGAAAAATCAAATCGTAGACTATCCGGATGCAGAAGCCCTAGCGGCATTCAAACATAACATCCGCAATGAGTGGTTCGCCCGCCACCTCGGCCAGGAGAAGCCAAAATCTATGCCAACCCTCACAACACTCATGACCCGCTTTTGCGCGGGCGAGGACAGCTGGCTGGCTCGCAGCAACAACACATCAAGGAATCCGGATACCTCGGATACCAAAGACGTTAATGGTAGGCAGCGACGTAATAGACCAAAGCGCCGCAATAACGGCAATAACACCGAAGATACGGCAGTCAACGCCGGATTCAAAGGCTCTAGATCCGGTCAATGGAAAAAGGCATTCAAAAGAAATACTCCGGCTCCGTCCAGTCTAGATCGCATACTGGATCGCTCGTGTCAAATCCACGGCACCCCTGAAAAGCCAGCCAGTCACACCAACAGGGAATGCTGGGTGTTCAAGCAGGCCGACAAGTTAAATGCCAAAAACAAGGACAAGGGGCTGCATAGCGATGACGAGGAGGAGCCCCGGCCGCCGAACCCAGGGGGATAGAAGGGGTTTCCCCCACAAGTAAAGATAGTAAACATGATATACGCAACCCACATTCCCAAGAGGGAGCGGAAGCGTGCACTAAGGGACGTCTACGGGATGGATCCCATCGCCCCAAAGTTCAACCCATGGTCTGCTTGTCCGATCACCTTCGATCGCAGGGACCACCCCACTAGCATCCGCCATGGCGGATCTGCCGCACTAGTCCTAGACCCCATCATTGACGGATTTCATCTCACTCAAGGCCTTATGGATGGCGGCAGCAGCCTGAACCTGCTTTGTCAGGATACAGTGTGAAAAATGGGTATCGATCCCTCAAGGATCAAAATCAGCAAAACCACCTTCAAAGGTGTCATCCCAGGTGTAGAGGCCCATTGCACAGGCTCTGTCGGTGTTCTGGGAACGGGGGTCCCCAGACTTGCCTGCCTGCGGCCTGCGGTGTGGCTCAAGTGGGGGCCCAACGCGGCCCATCTTCATCAGCTCAAGCTCAAGACCCTCGCGAGGGGCCAAGCCTCGCGGGGCGGACGACAGAAAGCTTCCTCAGTGGCAGCCTCACCAGGCAGGCTCGCGAGGAGGCGGAGAGATCAAGGCAGGGGTACCTCACGAGGAACCCGTGACGCAAGCCATGACGATCGAGACCAGGCGGGCACCAGGCGGGCGCCGGCCTGCGCAGTGTCCTTGTTTCCCCTTTGGTGCAATGGGGGCAAGCATAGGCCAAGGCATCGGGCAAAGGTTGCCATTCCGGTGCAACGAGACCAAGACCAGCAGAGCGGCAGGACGGAGGTCACCGTGGAGCCCAAGACGGCGTCATCACCAGTACTTTTGGCAGCCGGAGACCACCTTTGGTCAGGATAACTTGTACTAGATGTTCCCCTTCAAAATGGCCAATTGTTGGCGCCCTTCCCACTCATTATTTGGGGAGAGGCCCAGGGCCTCTATAAATAGAGCTAGCCACCACAGAGTAGAGACATCTAGAAAAACCCCGAGACATCCAGAAATCTGGTAGAGCCCAAGCAGAGAGAGAGAGGCGACTGAACTCACCCTAGCAGTTCATCGCACCAGCTCAAGAACACCTCTAGCGAGGCTATTCTTCCCTTGTACTATTCATCATCAGCCCCCTGAGGCAATCCACCACACCACACACTGGAGTAGGGTATTACACCACAACGGTGGCCTGAACCAGTATAAACCTCGTGTCCTTTGTGTTGTTCGTTGTTTCCAGCTTAGATCACGCGAGGAGATTGGACGTAGATCGGTAGGGGAGAGATCTCCGCGCGCACCCCAGTGTTCGAACCTCAAGGGTCTGCCGGAACCCGAAATCCGACATTTGGCGCGCCAGGTAGAGGTGCGCCGGAATCTTTCTTCTGCTGTTCACGTGTGATCTTCTGTCGTGTCCATGGCTGACGCTCGTCGGGCTCGCGCTGAGCGCCGGGCTGCTCTCGCCACCCGCATCGCCGAGACAGCGCCCGTCGGCGGACACCCTCGTCGTTCCCCGTCGCCTGCCGCCAACACCGCCACCGGCCCGGCGAGGAACGAGCAGCAGGCCTCGTCCCAGCATCATTCGGTACGGCGGGAAGGCCGCACCGCCACACCGTCGCTGACTCCAGCCGCTTCGTCGTCCCACGCCCGTCGCGCCCCCATGGACGCGCACGCCGCACTGCTCCTGGCAAGACAGCTCTTGCACTACCGCCCCGTCGACAACCTCTACGAGGACTGGCTCGCCCGCATCACCGACCTCGTCAGCGTCGCAGGGGGCTCCCCCTTGCCGTCCCTCTTGCTGCCTCGCCCTCCATTCCGCACAGGAGGCGACGATCAGGAAGTGACTCCAAGGCGCGCAGCCCCAGGGCGAGACCCTCCGCGTCCGGCGCTTGCGCAGCAAGAAAGGAGCTGCCAAGAGATCCCTCGTCCCCAAGAAGGCGCACACGCGCTCCCGGCGCCGGCGCGCCAAGATCGCGTCCCTGCACCTCCACGCCAAGACCCCGCGCTGCTCCAAGCGGCAGCGCGCGGTAATCCCCAGGAGCAAGCCCAGTACCAGCAAAAGGCACCGGTGGCCATAGCAGGCTGCCGTGCCCTCACCCCCGACCAACGCGGCGTCGCATGGCCAGGCAAGTTCAAGCCTGACCTGCCCCCTCGCTACGATGGCACGGTGGACCCTGCGGAGTTCCTGCAACTCTACAGCTATGCATCGAAGCCGCCAACGGAGACGAAAGGGTCATGGCGAACTGGTTTCCCATGGCGCTCGAGGACGGGGCACGCACCTGGCTCCTGAATCTGGCTCCTGGCACGATCTCCTCCTGGGACAAGATGCGTACTCGCTTCATCGCCAACTTCCAGGGCACTCGCGACCGGCCCCCGGCCGTGAGCGATCTGCGCCGCATCAAGCAGCAGCAAGGGGAAACCCTGCAGAAATACATCCAGCGCTTCAACAACGCTCGCCTCAAGATCCCCAAGGTGACTGAAGAAGCCATCATCTCGGCCTTCTCCGATGGCGTACGCGGCGTCAAGATGAAGGAGGAGCTAGCAATCCATGAAGACCTGTGCACATCCCTGGAGCTGTTCAACTTGGCGACCAAGTGCGCCAGGGCTGAGGAAGGGCGCCTTTCCCTCCTCGAACTCCTGGCTGCCGACCCAGAAGAGAAGAAGCCCAAGGCCAAGGACGTGAAGCGCAAGGGGGTTGCCGTGCTTGTAGCGGAGCCAGACACCAAGCGAGGCAGGGATCAGCCTGAGTCATCCAAGGGCAGCCGGTACTGCATGTACCACGACCTCCACACCCACAACACCAACGAATGTCAAGAGCTCAGGGCCGTGAGAGATGGACGTGTCGGCCGATGCCCCGAGCGCAACGACAGGGGCTATGGCCGAGGAGGAGGAAGAGGTGGAGGACTATGGGAAGACCGTGGCCCTCGCCAAGGGTGGCGTGACCGACCTCGCGAGGATCACTGGCAGGACCAGCCTCGCGAGGGAGGCTGGAAAGATCAGCCTCGTGAGGATCGCCCGCACGGCAACGCATGCCTTCCTCCTCTGCCGCCATCGCCAAGGAGGAACGAAGACCAACATCAGGACGAGAGGGCTGGGGGCTTCTAGGAGCCGCGCGCAATCGCTTGCATCTTGGGTGGCGCGCAGGCCCCAGCCTCAGAGCGCATCTTCAAGCAATTTGCTCGCGAGGTGAATGCAGCCCTCCCCAAGCTTGAGGCCACGCGCCCTCTCAGGTGGTCTGCGTGCGCTATCATGTTTAGCTCAGCGGATCAGCTCAAGTGCGCGGCAACGGCCGGAGTCCTCCCGATGCTTTGCTCCCCGGTCATCAGCAACGTGCAGGTCACCAGGACCCTCATTGACGGCGGAGCAGGACTCAACGTCCTGTCCATCGAGACGTTCGACAATCTCCAAGTGTCGTACGATCAGCTTCAGCCAACCAAGCCATTCTCAGGAGTCACTGATGGTTCCACTGTTCCAATAGGGCAGGTTCGCCTTCCAGTCACCTTCGGGCAGCGCAACAACTACCGCACCGAGCTCATCGACTTCGATGTCGCCCACATCCGTCTGCCATACAACGCCATCCTCGGGTACCCAGCCCTGGCCAAGTTCATGGCAGTGACTCACCATGGATACAATGTCCTCAAGATGCGAGGAAGCGGTGGAGTCATCGCCGTACCCTATGAAGAAAGGGACGCAGTGTGTTCACTTGAGCGCGCGTTCCAAGCCGCAGCAAACGAAGACCCGGACCGCAGAAACGGAAGACTTCCCGAGGCGACCCCCAAGAAGAAGAAGGCTTCGCCTGGCCCAAGCCATCACGAGGAAGGCGCCTCCAGAGGTGTTGGGTCACGATCTGCGCCCAATCAGGGAGCGCCACCCTCTCTCGCATAGGAAGGCGCGTCCGGCGCCCTCCTTAGGTCGGGCTCGGGGGCTCTTTCTTGGAGAGCCACCGACTTTGCCAAGGTCGCGAGGGAGGCGCTCGGGCACCACTTGGAGGGGTGCTTCTAGGCACATTTCCCTCAGGAAGGTACAAGGCAAGGAAGACCAAACCCTCCGGAGTTCATCGCAAGCAACACTCAGGAGCTACAGGAGTCGAGAGTCATGCGCGGCAGCCGCCGCTTGCCCGCCATGGCCCCACATCCAGGCGAGGATGGTGGGCTGTGCATTTGCGTCGACGTGCCAGGGCTCAACCAAGCCGCGTCTCAGGAGCACCTCTGGCCTTCGCGCGTGGGGCGTTGTGAGGGTCCACCTCACAGCTACGTTCGCATGGCTTTCGGCCTGCCGAACGTGGTCGCCGCTCATCAGCGCTTGCTAAGGAGCATTCTGGAGGCTCGGGAGGTCAGGCATCATGCGGTCCTAGCGGACATGGAGATGGCTCTCGGAGACCCACCTGTGCCCCCGGAGCCTCCCGAGGTCCCTGGGCCTGGGGGCTCGTGAGGGTCGACGTCTTCATCGCGCATCGCCCGCTTCTTCAGCATCACTCCATCTTCAACGGCACCAGGTGACATCTTTCTAAGTTCCGTTTTTAGCTGGGAGCGCCCACAGGGCCGCATTATTCCCAGGTCGCGTGGGTCCGTCCCTGCGGCATGTATCCGTTTTGCTTATGCTCTTTACTTACCTTGTCGGGGGCGCCCCTCGGGCTGCATCATCCCCGAGCTGCTCAGGCCTGGCCCAGCGGCGTTTGCTTTTCCCGCGTCTACTTAAAATGAATTTGCTCTTTCGCGCTCAATTATCACTTGCTGCTTATCGCGGCCTTCTCCGCTTTCATGCAAAGCGCTTGCACGTTAAAAGGGGGGTACCTGAGAATCGCGACCCATGGACTCCTACTGGCTCTCCAGCCCTCACACCCTGGCCTTGACCCATGGCATTGTGACCTTTCATACCAGCGGCGGCTGAGCTCGCTCGAGGGCCGGGACCCGAGGACGTAGAGCATTTGCATTCTAACCACCCTGCAGGAACACACCATTGATAAAGGCCTAGAGCCAGGCGCAACCCGCCTCGAGGTAGGGCCTCGTGAGTCCCGCGCTGGCTCACGAGTGCCCAAATACACCTCTCCTAGCCCTACCGTGCCGGCCACATGTCAGGGTGGGTGAGGGAGTCCTGGATTAGGGGGTGTTCGGGTAGCCGGACTATACCTTCAGTCGGACTCCTGGACTATGAAGATACAAGATTGAAGACTTCGTCCCGTGTCCGGATGGGACTTTCCTTGGCGTGGAAGGCAAGCTTGGCGATGCGGATATTCAAGATCTCCTACCATTGTAACCGACTCTATGTAACCCTAACCCTATCCTGTGTCTATATAAACCGGAGGGTTGTAGTCCGTAGGCGATCAACTCCATACACAACAATCATACCATAGGCTAGCTTCTAGGGTTTAGCCTCCTTGATCTCGTGGTAGATCTACTCTTGTACTATCCATATCATCAATATTAATCAAGCAGGAGTAGGGTATTACCTCCATCGAGAGGGCCTGAACCTGGGTAAAAAACATCTTGTCCCTTGTCTCCTGTTACCATCCGGCCTTGACGCACAGTTCGGGACCCCCTACCCAAGATCCGCCGGTTTTGACACCGACATTGGTGCTTTCATTGAGAGTTCCTCTGTGCCGTTACAATCGGGAAGGATGCCTCCTCCCGTCTTTAAAGACGGCGCCGTTGCTAAGGGAGCCTTGGTTGTCGGCCAAACCCTCCGGCTAGGTGGTTTCCTCATGACCGCCTGTTCGGCTGTTGCGCCGACGGTGACCTCTCGGGTCATCAAAAGCAACCTATACGTCAGCTCGGAGCTCGTTGAGCAGCTAGATCCAATGGAGCTCTCTTCCGTAAACGAGCTCTTGGATCGCATCGCCGCCCTGGGGGTCGCTACGGATTATGACCAAGTTGGGCTTAAACCCGATCTAAGAGAAATTAACTCTCCCCAAGTCACCCACCATGTTGCCGTGGTAGAGGCGCAGTGCAGCGACCCTTCATCTATTTTAAGGACTAGCTACGTCCGAATTCCCGACTCCTCCAAGCCGGATACCCGTGGAGAGGAGGATGTAACTCAAGACCTGAGCTTAGGATCAGGCAACGGGCTAGATTCATTGGACAACATCCAAGAATCCGAACTTCAGAGTTCGGAAACTCTTCGGCCTCCGAATCTTGGATTGGGTGAGGTTTCAGACTCAATGACACCCGCCCACCCGAACATAAGCGATCTCTCCCAAATCGGGCAGAGGCCCGAGGAAACAGTACATCATTACTGGGCCAGATTCCTCCTGATTATGAACAGGATAAAGGATTGCCGCGAGGGAGACGCAATCTCAATTTTCTGCAGTAATTGCACGGACGAGGGAATCCTTAACGCCGTAAGTCGTCGTGATATTACACGCTTCGCTGACTTGGCGTCCATAGTACAAAAATACTGTGCGATGGAAAGTGCCTGGAAAACCGAAATAAAGTTTTGGGATAATCCGGCCTTGAATAGTAATCCCGTCCGAACTAAGAGGGTGCATCATCATAGGACACCCGGGATAAACACCAAAAAACCAAAACCCTCTACAGGGCATGGAACCGTACTGGAAAGGTGGCTTGATGGACCCTGTAGAATTCACAGTACAGAGGACGCCACACCAACTCACAGCCTTAGAGCATGTTGGATACTCCGGCAGGTGGCCAAAATTGGCGAGGACCTCTTAATTCTGGAGGCCACAGAAAGCCAGCCTGAGGACACTAGTACTGTTCTCACAGTCTTCGAGACTTTCGCATCAAACAATATGCAAAAAAGAACACTCCGCAGCCTCGCCGAAGTCTATCAAGTTGTAACAATAAATCCATGGAGTGACACTGCTATTGCCTTCAACGCAAGTGATGAACCTAGATTCTGAACAGCCCGAGCACCAGCCGCATTGGTCCTCAGTCCCATAGTGGACGGCTTTTGCCTCACCAAGGTGCTCATGGATGGAGGCAGCGGACTGAACCTCATTTATGAGGAAACCCTTCAAAAAATGGAAATAGACTGGAACCGCATCAAGCGAAGCAGCACAATCTTTAGAGGAATAATCCCCAGTCGGGAAGCGCGCTGCACAGGAAAAATCACACTAGATGTGGTGTTCGGCACGCCGGATAATTACAGGTCCGAAGAAGTCACGTTTCAGGTGGCCCTGTTTAAGAGCAGATATAACGCTTTACTAGGGCGAGAAGCATTCACAATCTTCGAAGCAATACCCCATTACGGGTACATGAAGCTTAAGATGCCCGGGCCGAATGGAATTATCACTCTAGCTAGTGATCCGGACATAGCACTCCGTGCCAAAAACAAGATGGCCGCATTAGCCCTTGAGGCGCTATCCGAAGCCTTAGTGGCCGAGGAACTGACTGCGCTGCGCTCCACAGTTAACAGGGATGATGTGATACTCGATAAGAGATCCAAATCCACATCCTTCAAGCCAGCCGACGAAATAGTCAAATTCCAGGTCCACCCAACGGACCCCAATAAAATAGCTTCAATCGGGGCACGACTGAACCCTGATGCAGACGCCGCACTACGAGAGTTCCTACGAGAGAACTGGGACATCTTCGCCTGGCACCCTTCAGACATGCCAGGGATCCCACGCAGGCTGGCCGAACACAGCTTAAATATCCTAAAAGGATTTAAACCTGTCAAACAAGCCCTTCGGCGTTTTTCCGAACCCAAGAGACAGGCTATGGGAGAGGAGCTAGCCAAGCTATTGGAGGCCGGATTCATCAGAGACATAAAACATCTGGACTGGCTAGCAAACCTGGTGATGGTACCAAAGAAGGACAAATCCTGGCGCCTGTGTGTCGACTTTAAAGACCTTAACAAGGCTTGCCCAAAGGATCCCTTCCCCCTCCCCCGCATCGACCAAATTATCGATGTCACCGCAGGACACGATTTGTTGTGTTTCCTCGACGCATACTCCGGTTACCATCAAATCAAGATGGCAGAATCAGACCAAGCTGCAACAGCATTCATCACACCATACGGCCCATTCTGCTTCAACACAATGCCCTTCGGGCTAAAAAACGCCGGCGCAACATATCAGCGCATGATCCAGACATGTCTGGCAAATTAGATCGGCAAAACAGTGGAGGCGTATGTGGACGATGTGGTCGTCAAATCAAGACATGTCGAATCTCTAGTAGACGACTTGAGGCTTACATTCGATAACCTCCGAAAACATGACATCAAGCTCAACCCGGAAAAATGTGTCTTCGGCGTTCCAGCCGGAAAGCTCTTGGGATTCATTGTATCCGGTAGAGGAATTGAAGCAAATCCAGCCAAGATCTGAGCTTTGTCACAATTGGATATCCCAAAGGACCTCAAACAAATACAAAAATTAACCGGATGCGTGGCGGCTTTAAGCCGCTTCATCTCCCGCTTGGGAGAAAAGGCACTACCCCTCTATCGCCTCCTTCGGCACACCGAACACTTCGAGTGGACGGAAGCCGCCATGGCCGGACTTGATGAAATAAAAGCCATATTGGCAACAAACCCAGTCCTGGCCGCGCCGAACACCGGCGAACCAATGTTATTGTACATTGCAGCAACACATCAAGTTGTCAGCGCAGTACTCGTTGTCGAGCGGGAAACGGATGGACACAAATTCCCCCTTCAAAGGCCGGTCTACTACGTATCCACCGTCCTCACTCCATGCAAATCACGGTACCCGCATTATCAAAATATTGCATACGCGGTATTCATGGCATCCCGGAAGCTACGACACTACTTTCAAGACTGTTCCATAACAGTAGCCTCGGAAGTACCACTCAACGATATTATCAACAACCGCGACGCAACGGGCCGGATTGCAAAATGGGCCATCGAGCTTCTCCCGTTCGATATAACCTATAAGCCACGGCGAGCTATTAAATTGCAAGTTTTGACCGACTTCGTCGCAGAATGGACGGAGGCCGAGCTCCCTAAAGAGTACGGCACATATTCAAACTGGATTACGCATTTCGACGGCTCCAAAATGTTGGCCGGACTGGGGGCTGGCGTCGTCCTGACGTCCCCCACAGGAGACACAGTCCAATATGTGCTCCAGATCATGTACATGGATTCCAACAATGCAGTCGAATATGAGGCCCTCCTACATGGCCTCCGGATAGCATTATCCATGGGTATCCAGCGCCTAGAGGTACGCGGGGATTCAAACCTCGCGATATCCCAAATAAATGGAGACTTCGACGCCAAGGACCCAAAAATGGCAGCTTACCGCAACACCATCCTAAAAATGTCAGCTCGGTTCAAAGGGCTGGAGTTTCACCATATAGCCCGAGAAAACAATCAAGCAGCGGACGTCCTGGCACGCATCGGAGCAAGATGCGATGCAGTCCCCCCCAACATCTTTTTGGAAAGATTGTTCAAGCCATCCGTAGCATGGGAGGGGGAACTCGCAAATAACAGCCCGGACCCAGCCGCACCACTCGATGCCGAACAATCTGACACAATTGGAGGCTCTGCCAATGAAATTACATCTTCAGCCCACGTAATAATGGCGGTCATCGCCCCGTGGACAGAACCATTCCTAGCCTACCTTACTAGGCAGGAACTCCCGGAGGACCAAAACGAGGCCCGCTGCATAGTGCGGCGATCTAAAGCCTATAGAGTCCATGAGGGAGAGCTTTATAAGAAAAGCAGTACCGGAGTCCTTCAAAGGTGCATCTCTGAAGAGGAAGGGCGGAACCTTCTGGCTGAAATTCATGCCGGACTCGGTGGTCACCACGCCGCTGCTCGGTCCCTTGTTAGCAAGGCTTTCCGTACAGGCTTTTATTGGCCGACGGCCCGGGCAGACGCTCAGGACCTAGTCCAACGATGCGCTGGTTGCCAACTTTTTGCCAACCAAAGCCATATGCCACCCACCGCACTCCAAATTATACCCATCACCTGGCCTTTTGCGGTCTGGGGGCTTGACATGGTCGGACCCTTTAAAGGTGGGACCGATCGGAAAAAATACTTACTGGTCATGGTGGATAAATTCACCAAATGGATAGAAGCCAAGCCTGTTAAAACGGCCGAATCCGGACCTATGATAGACTTCATATCCGGGGTTGTAAACTGTTATGGCGTCCCCCACAGCATCATAACCGATAACGGTACAAACTTTACCGCCGACGAGGTAAAACTCTGGTGCAAAAACATGGGCATCAAGCTCGATTATGCTTCCATCTATCACCCACAAACCAACGGCCAGGTCGAACGTGCAAATGGTCTTATCATGAGCGGCATTAAACCCAGACTGGTGCGGTCCCTCAAGGAATCTAACACGCACTGGGTAGAGGAGCTCGACTCCGTGCTATGGGGGCTGCGGACCACGCCAAATCGCACCACTGGATACACACCATTTTTTATGGTGTACGGCGAAGAGGCAGTTCTGCCCTGCGACATAATTCATGACTCACCTAGAGTGCGCATGTATGAAGAAAGAGAAGCCGAGCTCGATCGGCAGGACAACTTGGACGCCCTGGAGGAGGAGCGTGACGTGGCAAAAGCCCGTTCCGCATTTTATCAACAGCAGGCCCGAAGATATCAAAGCAGAGAAGTACGGGCCAAAAATTACAATGTTGGCGAACTAGTTCTATGCCTGCCGGATAAGAAAAAGGACAAACTCAAGCCCAAGTGGGAAGGTCCATTCATAATCGACCAAGTCCTGACTGGCGGGGCGTACCGCCTGCGAGACGCGTCGGATAACCGACTCGAGCCAAACCCGTGGAACGCCACCCGTCTCCGAAGATTCTATGCCTAGCGCCGGACTCTGTGTTCGTCTCCTTCCTCTGTCCATTTTTTGCATTTTTCTGTCTTACATTTCTCTCCTTCCCCTCTTTTCTTTTATAGCCCTTAAAGGCTCATCTAGTGACGCGCCACTCGCGCTCATTAAACCTGGGGGCTTCTTTAACAGAAGCTTATTTATACGGGCTTCACGCCCAACACATGCGTCAAACTTCTGCATGTACCTTTTTTTTCACCATTATATGCATCGATATGACTTAAGTTTTGGCCAAGCTGGGTTGCCTGGCTCCTGTGCTTACCCCTACGTTCCTGATTGTTCGGCTAGGCGGTAAAGGGAGCACCTCTGCGATTGTTACTGCCGGGTCAGCCGGATGTGTACCTCAGACTGGGTGAAGCCGAAAGCTAGCGTTCTTAAGGGAATATTCGGTCGGTGAGATAAAAGATGATCTTTTTACTCATTCTATGCGCCCCCAGATGCTTTTTTCTGTGTCTTTTTACGCAGTCCGGACATGCACTTTAGGGCATGCCTCCCAGCGAAAGGAACCCCTAACGGAACTATTCTCTCTGGAAGATGTTTCTTACTAACCATGTAATATAACATAACTAGTTGGGCACTTGTCTGATAAAGCACTAATGACCCCTACGCCTGGTCTCCACGCATACCACGGTTCTTATATAACCGCTATGGTATTCGGACACACTTCGGACCGTCAGGTCCCGAGGTTGAAGCGAAAAGGTCGGCAACGACAAACGATCTACAATCCGGCTAGAAGGCATTACACATGTCAATTCAAAATTACATAGTCATTCTGACTGATTGTATTCCTCTTCTATACCATCTAACAGGCTGTCTAATTTACAGTCCTGCTGGGAATACTTCGCGGCCAACTCTACTTGGCCGTATACTAAGCTCACAGGGATCTCCTTCCCGTCAGGCCCCACTAGTCCGACCTCGGCCATGTGGTTTGGGTCAGACTTCGTAAAACAGGTCTTCACCATGGCCCAGGCTTCCCTAGCGCCTTGTCGGCAGGCCGATATCTTCCACAACCGGGAGCGCCGCCGAGCTCCCTTCAGCTTCTACGCAAGCTCTCCAAGGCCCTCGGGCATGGAGTGGGCAGGCCATAAGGCTTGGGCAACACCTCGCATCGCCTGCCGAATTCGCTCATGCAGTTGCATGAGTTCGGGAAGAAGGTCACCCGTAGAACCGGGCATCTCCTCTGCAGGACGACCTGTCAGCATACCTACAGACATTACTCTGTTAGTCGACTTCCTCGCCGAACTCTTTTTTCAAAGTTCGTTCAAGCACTTACTAAATATGCCGCGTCGAAGCCGCTGATTCTCCTTCGTGGAGTCCGACAGCTGGCCACGAACATCTTTAAGTTCGACGTCCAGCCTAGTGTTGGCATCCTGAAGATCATTCATCTCTCGCCTCACCTTTGTCAACGTACTCTCACCGGCCTTTAGCCGGCGTAAGAGTTGTTGCTTTTCCGGATCGAGTCCGGCGCCATCTGCAACATGATTTGTCAGATTTGCACCCACACCGCACAATACTAATCTTTCGAAGTGTATCTTACCTGAGGGGGTCTCTTTGGACTCCCCTGCTGCGGCTAGTGCGGCCTCTAGTTGGGCCTTGCACTTTTCCAGCTCCTGGGACAGTACAGTATTCTTCTCTATAAGAACTTGAATATTAAATGATCCTTAAATCAGTTGCTCTAACTGTTTCAAGTCTTGGGGGCTACGGGTATATATATTTGACCAAAATTTTCTTACCCGTATGTCTTTTACATACTGCTCTGTGGCTCTGGCTAAACCATTTTGAGCGGCACGGAGGTACGCATCTCCCGAATTAAAGGCATCTAAAGCCTCTTGGGAGAAACAAGCGTCGCGTAGAACTGTCCGACGACGCCTGTGGTTCATGGCACTCTCCACTTCAGAATTTGTGGCAGACAGCCTGTCCGCATCCTCTGTCGGAGGAGCGTCCGGTGCACGCCTTGTGCTCGCCTCCACTTCCTGGCCAGACGTTGGAGCCTGGCTGGTGGAGGCGCGATTGGCAACCTCTCCGGATATAGTCCGGCGAGGTCTCTTCGTTCTGAAGATAGCACGAACGTTAATATGCCCGGACAGAATAACACCAGGGAAGCAGAGGGTGCGCTATACCTTTGCACCGGCATCTCAGTCCGGACTACATTCCTTTTTGCCCCACGGGGCCCTGCGGCCCCTCGTTGGCTAGCCGCCGCAGGTTCGGCCTCCTGCCTCGGAAATCTCCCCTGCAAAACACGGTTGTCGTCAGAAACACCGGAATACATGAGAGTGGAATCTCTCTCAAGGGAATGAGACTCCGGTTTCTGTCACCTGGGAGGCCGGGATTAACCCTGGGTAATCAGCCGTGATGGCTACCAAGGTATTGTCCTTGCTTAGCTGATGGAACACCCCATCAATAAGCTCCACCGATATGTCCGGATCCTCTTCGGAGTCCGGATCGAGGGACCGTTCTGGGTCCTCGGGTTGTGGAGGGCGGCTGTTTATATCCTTTACCACCTGTCGCAGTTCCTGCATTGAAGTCGTTAGACTACATATCTAACCATGGGAGTACAAAACAAACGGGCAAGCGCAGTTGTTCACTTACCCAACTTGGAGGATCGTACATAGTAAATCCGGCCTGCGGGTTGACGCGGAGGAATTCCTCCTTTTCTCACTTGTACAAAGAGGATAAGATCTTTACTAGGGCGGCAGCTGAAGCCGGCCCCTTACGACCGTAACGGGTGGCATCATCCTCCCCGTTGAAATCCCACATGGGGTGGCCTCTATATTGAAGTGGCTGCACCCCCCGCATAATGCATGTGGCCATGACTCCAATCATGGTTAGTCCGGAATGAGCCAACAGTCTTATCCGGCCCATCAGGTAAAGGACGTCTCTGTCGCTTTCTCTCTGAGAGCTCCGCGGACGCCAGCTCAAGCGTTTCTTCAATGGAGCACTGTTGAACTCAGGGAGACCGACCCGGATAGGGTCTGGTAGCGGGACGTCATCTATATAAAACCATTCCGAAGGCCAGTCCTCGGACGCCTTCTTCGGGGTTCCGGATAGGTATCCGGTCCTGGCGATGCGCCATACTTCGGCTCCGCCCACTTGGTATATAGACCCCTCTTTAGAACGGGGCACCAGGCAGAATAACCTCTTCCACAGCGCGAAATGAGCCTCAACGCCTAAAAATAGCTCGCAAAGGGCGATGAAACCCGCAATATGCAATACGGAGGCGGGCGTGAGGTTGTGCAGCTGGAGGCCGTAGAACTCCAGAAGCCCGCGGAGAAATGGGTGAATTGGAAATCCCAGTCCCCTTATTAAATAGGGGACGAGGCACACCCGCTCTCCTTTAGAAGGATTGGGGGTGCTCTCCGCTTCTTTTCCGCCATTATAGGTGGCGAGACCGGCTCGGACCGGGACCATGTATGCCCGAGGGAGAAATCCCTTGGCCTGAAGTGACGCTAACTCGCTATGCGGGATGGAGCAACTCTCCCAGTCCCCGGGTTTGGGACCGGAGGGGCGAGGGGAGGAGCTGCGACGGCTGGTCATGTTGGAATGGATCTTTGTTGGAAGCGCTCTGATGATAACTCGCGGAAAGGAGAAGATGCGGTTTGGACCTAAATCCCCATACCGTTAAATAGGTGGCTCGTTTATACGGCTAGGGGTGTGGATGTAAAAACACCCCGGCTTTTCGCATTCGTTTGAACACGTGGAAGACGGCCATTATTGGGCGTGGAAGCCGAGGAGCACTACATTACAAAAATCGGACATTATTCCTACAGGTACACAAGATTTGGAGAGGAACCCGCCTTGCAATGCCGAACAATCTGCGCGCCAGACTCATTGTCATTGAAGCCTGGTTCGGGGGCTACTGAGGGAGTCCTAGATTAGGGGGTGTTCGGGTAGCCGGACTATACCTTCAGCCGGACTCCTGGACTATGAAGATACAAGATTGAAGACTTCGTCCCGTGTCTGGATGGGACTTTCCTTGGCGTGGAAGGCAAGCTTGGCGATGCGGATATTCAAGATCTCCTACCATTGTAACCGACTCTATGTAACCCTAACCCTATTCGGTGTCTATATAAACCGGAGGGTTGTAGTCCGTAGGCGATCAACTCCATACACAACAATCATACCATAGGCTAGCTTCTAGGGTTTAGCCTCCTTGATCTCGTGGTAGATCTACTCTTGTACTACCCATATCATCAATATTAATCAAGTAGGAGTAGGGTATTACCTCCATCGAGAGGGCCCGAACCTGGGTAAAAAACATCTTGTCCCTTGTCTCCTGTTACCATCCGGCCTTGACGCACAGTTCGGGACCCCCTACCCGAGATCCGCCGGTTTTGACACCGACAGCGGGGCTGTACACGCCCCGGGGGCTCCTCCCGGAGGGGAGCTCCCTCCCACGTACCAGTGGAAGCACCATGCTCCGCGCTGGCTGACGACACTACCGAGGAGCGGCTATGCCCGTACACATACGGAAGCGCTATGCTCCGCGTTGGTGATAAACAACTGAGGGCGGCCTCCAGCCGTACCAACCTCAGGGAGCCCAGAGCTCAGTGTCCGGCACCATCACAATGCCTCCCCTCGGGAGCGCCGCGCGAGGGGGCTGGACACGGGGGCTACGCCCGGGCCTCGCCCGAGTGCACGCCACCCAGCCAGGTCCCTCGGACCTGATCGTCACGCGCCCCTCCCCGAGCGGAGCCAAGGTATGGAAACCCATTTGAACGTCAAGGGGGACTCCTGAGCATCGCGACTAAGGAGCCTAACTTGCCCCGTAGCCCCTCACTCCTTAGTCCCGTCCTGGTTTCCGGTCAGGGCTAACGCTGGGTGAGGTACGCGCGGGGCCGGGCCCTGCCGACGCAGAATGATCAATCCACTCCTCGTTCCCCCTTTCCTACTTGTTGCTTGTGCGTCAAGGGGGACTCCTGAGCATCGCGACTTAGGAGCCTAACTTGCCACGTAGCCCCTCACTCCTTAGTCCCGTCCTGGTTTCCGGTCGGGGCTAATGCTGGGTGAGGTATGCGCGGGGCCGGGCCCTGCCGACGTAGAGCGCGAGAAAGTAGGGGAGGAAAATGCAAATGCCAGGAAATTCAAAGCAAATATTACAAGCTATAGATTGTTTTTACGACGCCAAACACAAGTTTACACGCCTTCGCGAGGCATGGTGCATCTTGCAGGAATAAAAACAGGATAGAAGCCGTGAAGGGATCACTCTCCAGTGGCGTCGCCTCCTGGGGTCGCGGAGCTGGCGGCACCGCGCCCGGGCAAGATGCTAAAGGTGCGGAACCTCCCCAGCAAAGCTTCGGCTTGGCCTTCCACGGCCTCAGCGGCAGCGGCGGCAAGGTCATCGCTCACGGGCTCCAGCAGGCTGTCGAGGTCGACGTTCGGGTCGCGCAGGTAGATGTGGCTGAGGACACGCGTCAGCGCCGCCAAAGACAGGGCGCACGCCTCGGCCTCGGTTGTGGGGCCAAGGACGTCTACGACATCTTCAAGCACACGGACCAGGAAGGGAAGCAGCTTGGCGGGGCCATCCTCTGTGCCGGCCAGCGGCTCCTCCAAGCCGCTCTCGTAAAGCGTCTTCAGCGCGGCACGAGCCCTCTTCTCCATCTTCACGAAGGCCACCCGATCCTCCGCCAGGACCTTCGCCTTGGCGTCCAACTCGGCCCTCTCCGCCTGCAGCGACCGCTCCAGCGTCTCCAGTTCACCGTGGCGGTCATCGAGCTTGGCATCCCGGTCATTGACGGCAGCCTCCCGAGCCTTCATCTCCTTCTCTTTCTCCTGGCGGCCGTGGACCTCCTTGGCGAGCTCGTTGCACAGGCCTTGCAGCTCGACCTCTAGCTCCTTGCAGCGAGCCTTGCCAGCCGCAGCGTCGCCCAGGGCAGCGTCGCGGGCGGCCTTGGCTTGGTTGGCGGCCTGCTTCTCCCCATCGGAGGCCGCCACGGCTGGCTCAGCGCGGCTCGGACAGAGGCAGCAGAACGGGCCCAGCCAGAAGCTAGCTCCAGGCGCCCGGCCGCTAGGCGAGGGTCCATGCTCAGAAGATCCCCCCGCAGCTGGCTCAGTTCGCTGGCGACCTGGTCCAGGACGGCGGCAGAAGAAGCAGAAGAAGCGGGAACCGGCGGAGCAGGCGAAGAATACGGCGGCGTGATCACGGTTTGGCAGGAAGGAACCCCCTGGGCCTTGGTCGCCCCGGCTGCAGCATCAAGCGCAATCGACTCAAGGCGTCCCAGTCGGCCTCGCGAGGACGATCGGACCAGGGAGGCGCAAGCCACGCCATCTTCCTCCCCAGCGGATGAAGGCACCGCCCCGGCAGATGGACTCGCCCCAAGAGGAGCCACAGAAGCCCATCTCAACCTCTTCACCGCAGGCGCCGGCCTGACAAGAGAATATGGACGTCAAGCCTCGGCGACAGAAACCAAGCAAAGCAGGAATCAAGAACTTACTGGTCGTCGCTCGCGGACCCAAGCAACTTCCGGCCGAACTTGAAGCCCAAGAGCCTGCAGCTTGGGTCAGCCTCGGGAGGCCCGGAAGCAGAAGACACGTCGGGAGTGCTGGGGCTGGCTTCAGGCCGCCTAGGGATCGGAGCGGACCCTGGGGGAACTAGCCCCGACCCGCCCTTCCTTGTGACCAAGGGAGAGTCCTCCCCTCCTCACCTGGCACCGGCATCGTCGTCATCCGGCATGGAGTGGAGGGCCTGAGACCTGAGCCGAGGGAAGGACTCCCCCGACTCCTCGCAAGTCGCCTCGAAGACAGACTCTTCCTCATCCGCATCTTCTTCCTCCTCACTTCCGCTGGAGCTGCCAGAGGACACGTCCACCATCGCCAGCGCCGTAAGATCCTCGGGAGCTATCGCGGGCACCAGCCCCTCACCGTTGAAGGTGGGCATGGCGTTCACCGCCTGCTCCCAGTCGTCGCGAAGGGACAGGGGGACGGGGGCGCCCACCGGCTTCGCCACATCTCCCCCAACCAAGGAATGGAGGGCCGCGACCAGATTCTCATCGGTCAGGGCCTCAGAGCTTAGGCACAAGGCGGCCTCCGGTTCCCCAAGCCTCCACAACGGGTGCGAGTGCTCCTGGAGCGGAGCCACCCGGTGCTCCAAGAACTCCCTCAGGAGCGTGGCTCCAGTCAGCATCGCCGCCCCCAAGTTGCTCGGCCTCAGGTCCGCGTTCATCCTCTTCAGCACCGCCCTCGCGCGGGGGTCGACGAGCTCCGCACGGGACCATGCATCGACAGCCTTGGGCTTCCCCATAGGCAACACCAGACGGGGGTGGAGGCGCCCGACGTCCACCATGACCCACTTGCTCCGGAAGCCTTCGATCCTCTTCCCAGGCTTCGAGATAGCATTGGAATTGGAGTACGCGATGAAGGTCGCACATGCGGAGACATGGACACCAGAAACCCGGAGGGAAAAATAGTGACGCAACAAGGCTACTGAGGGCTTTACCCCGACGTGAGCCTCACAGTAGTAAGCAAAAATCGCCAGGAGAAGAACGGAGTTGGGGTGGAGGTGTAGAGCCTGCAAGTTGTACTGGCGGAGAATAGCAAAGAAGAACTCAGAGAAAGGAGGCACCAGACCGGCGACAATGGCGCTCACAAAGAGCGGATAGAAGGTGCTCCCCTTGACTTCAGGCTGGTCGGAGCCGGCCTTGAGCACAGTCGCCCCCTTGCTGCCCTGCGCCACCGTCATCAGGCATGTAAGGGCGAGGTTCTTCTCCGACGGGTTCAGGGAATCCAGGGCCGGCGAGTACCAGGCCTCGGTCGAGGACTTGCGAGGCGCCATGGCGTGCCGGATGAGAAAGATTGAGACAGATCTGGAGGATTTCGGAAGCAAGAAGGAGGAGAGCGAGAAAGGGGATCTGGAGCGAGGCGAAGGAGAACAAAGCAAGTAAGTCTGGCCCGGGCACCTCTTTTGTCAGATGGACAATTGCCAAGGCGTCGTGGAGAAGCGCAGACGCCCACATCCAATCAATCACCACGCGGCGCCCAAGGCCGCAGGCTGTTAGGGCCCGCGGCGCTTCGCGCTTGCCCCTTCGCTTCCCTGCTTGGCCAAGACCGGGCGCGCCTTGGGCCCAGGGGCTACTATCAGCGTTCTGGGAATGGGGGTCCCCAGACTTGCCTGCCTGCGGCCTGCGGCGTGGCTCAAGTGGGGGCCCAGCGCGACCCATCTTCATCAGCTCAAGCTCAAGACCCTCGCGAGGGGCCAAGCCTCACGGGGCGGACTGAGAAAGCTTCCTCAGTGGCAGCCTCACCAGGCAGGCTCGCGAGGAGGCGGAGAGATCAAGGCAAGGGTACCTCGCGAGGAACCCGTGACGCAAGCCCTGACGATCGAGACCAGGCGGGCACCAGGCGGGCGCCGGCCTGCGCAGTGTCCTTGTTTCCCCTTTGGTACAAAGGGGGCAAGCACAGGCCAAGGCATCGGGCAAAGGTTCCATTCCGGTGCAATGAGACCAAGACTAGTAGAGCGGCAGGACGGAGGTCACCATGGAGCCCAAGACGGCGTCATCACCAGTACTTTTGACAGTCGAAGACCACCTTTGGTCAGGATAACTTGTACTAGATGTTCCCCTTCAAAATGGCCAATTGTTGGCGCCCTTCCCGCTCATTATTTGGGGAGAGGCCCAGGGCCTCTATAAATAGAGCTAGCCACCACAGAGTAGAGACATCTAGAAAAACCCCGAGACATCCAGAAATCTGGTAGAGCCCAAGCAGAGAGAGAGGCGACTGAACTCACCCTAGCAGTTCATCGCACCAACTCAAGAACACCTCTCGCGAGGCTGTTCTTCCCTTGTACTGTTCATCATCAGCCCCCTGAGGCAATCCACCACACCACACACTGGAGTAGGGTACTAGACCACAACGGTGGCCCGAACCAGTATAAACCTCGTGTCCCTTGTGTTGTTGTTGTTGTTTCCAGCTTAGATCACGCGAGGAGATTGGACGTAGATCGGTAGGGGAGAGATCTCCGCGCGCACCCCAGTGTTCGAACCTCAAGGGTCTGCCGGAACCCAAAATCCAATAGCCTCAATCACACTGGAAGTGGCCTTCTGATCACCGGATAACTTCCGAAGAGAAGAGTTAATCTTTGACATCGTCCCCTTTCGCAGTGGCTATCATGCACTGCTCGGACGGACAGCATTTGCAAAATTCAATGCAGTGCCGCATTACGCATACCTCAAGCTCAAGAAGCCAAGTCCTCGCGGGGTCATAACAGTAAATGGAAACACAGAATGCTCGCTCCGTACGGAAGAGCACACTGCGGCCCTTGCAGCAGAGGCACAAAGCAGCATGTTCAGACATGCCACTCATTCAGCGTTACAACCCCCGGACACCTTCAAGCTAGTCTAGAATAATCTGCAACAGGATCGTCTGGCGCGATCTGCGCTCGCCTAGCAATTCGGCCCCCGTCCCAGTCCTCGTGCAGCAACGAAATTCGTGCCGCGCGTACATAACTACGCATTGAAAATACCATGGACATAGGCGGCGGCACAATCAGGACACGCCCCGCATTGTGGCTTAACCACACCAGGGGTTGTATACCTTTGACATTCCTTTTCTCTTTCAGGGCCTAACTCTTCGGAAGGCCTTTAAGGCAGTATGACTACCGGACACATTTCGGAAGCAACAACCGAGGCGGCAAGAAGCTAAGATGAACACGGGAACCGCCAGGTGGTCTCTAGTAATACTTGATATACCCGCTTTTCACTCTTTATGCGTAGCTTGCTGATACGTCTCCATCGTATCTATAATTTTTGATTGTTCCATGCCAATATTCTGCAACTTCCATATACTTTTTGGCAACTTTTTATACTATTTTTGGGACTACCATATTGATCCAGTGCCCAGTGCCAGTTCCTGTCTGTTGCATGTTTTTGGTTTCACAGAATATCCATATCAAACGGAGTCCAAACGGGATAAAAACGGACGGAGGTACTTTTCAGAATATTTGGAAAATCTGGAGGAAAAATCAATGTGAACCAGTGTCCGAGGTAGGCACGAGGTAGGGGGCGCCCCCCCCTAGGGCGCGCCCCTGACCCTCGTGACCCACCTGTAAGGCGGTTGACGCCCTTCTTCGGCCACAAGAAAGCTAATTTTCGGAAAATAAATCACGCAGAAGGTTTCGTTCCAATCGGAGTTACGGATCTCCGGATATAAAAGAAACGGTGAAAGGGCAGTAGAACAGAACCCGGAAACAGAGAGAGACAGATCCAATCTCGAAGGGGCTCTCGCCCCTCCCATGCCATGGAGGGCAAGGACCAGAGGGGAAACCCTTCTCCCATCTAGGGAGGAGGTCAAGGAAGAAGAAGAAGGGGGGCCCTCTCCCCCTTGCTTCCGGTGGCGCCGGGGTGCCACCGGGGGCCATCATCAACACCGTCATCTTCTCCAACAACTTCACCACTTTCACCACCAACTCTTCCCCCCTCTATGCAGTGGTGTAACCTCTCTCTTACCCACTGTAATCTCTACTTAAACATGGTGCTCAACACTATATATTATTTCCCTATGATGTATGGCTATCCTATGATGTTTGAGTAGATCTGTTTTGTCCTAATGGCTATTTGATGATCAAGATTGGTTTCAGTTGCATGTTTTATTATTGGTGCTGTCCTATTGTGCTCTCCGTGTCGCACAAGCGTGAGGGATCCCCGTTGTAGGGTTTGCAATATGTTCATGATTTGCTTATGGTGGGCGGGCGTGAGTGACAGAAGCACAGACCCGAGTAAGTAGGTTGTTTGCGTATGGGATAAAGGGGACTTGATGCTTTAATGCTATGGTTGGGTTTTACCTTAATGAATCTTTAGTAGTTGCGGATGCTTGCTAGAGTTCCAATCATAAGTGCATATGATCCAAGTAGAGAAAGTATGTTAGCTTATGCCTCTCCCTCAAATAAAATTGTAATAATGATTACCGGTCTAGTTATCGATTGCCTAGGGACAAATAACTTTCTCGTAACAACAAACTCTCTACTAAACCTAACTTAGTTGTGTCTTTATCTAAACAGCCCCTACTTTTTATTTACATGCTCTTTATTACCTTGCAACCCTATCCAACAACACCTACAAAATACTTCTAGTTTCATACTTGTTATAGGTAAAGCGAACGTCGAGCGTGCGTAGAGTTGTATCGGTGGTCGATAGAACTTGAGGGAATATTTGTCCTACCTTTAGCTCCTCGTTGGGTTCTACACTCTTACTTATCGAAAGAGGCTACAATTGATCCCCTATACTTGTGGGTTATCAAGACCTTTTTCTGGCACCGTTGCCGGGGAGCAATAGCGTGGGGTGAATATTCTCGTGTGTGCTTGTTTGCTTTATCACTAAGTAATTTTTATTTGCTATTTTTAGTTGTTCTCTATCTTTAGTTATGGATATGGAACACGAAATACCAAAAAAATTAGGTGTACTTTTTGCTCATGGAGATGGGGAACCTCCTAAAACCCTCGATGCTGGTTATGTGAAAGATATTATGTACTACTTTAATAATCCTGAGAAAACCCCATTCAATTATGTAATGGGAGTAACGTTGGATCAACGTGAATACTTTAGGGATTATCGCTTGACACAAAAAGGGAAACTATTGTGGGATCAAATTCATATATTGAAGTGGTATGCTTGGCAATTATGCGTGAGTTATGATTATACTTGTTGCTCTAGGATGAAGGCTCCACACCTTCCCTTTCCATGCAAATTCAATGATAATAAAACCTTAGATTCTTATGCTAATGGTATATATGATTACTATGATGTGGAACAAATAGAAGAATTTGTTGCTTTTATGGGTGCTTATGAAATTAAATCTATGTGTAAAGAGTTTGAAGATTTTGATGATGCTGTTTATATATCTGAAAATTTAGCTATCCTCAGATATTGCTATGAGAATTATGAATACAATTCCGAAATTAATGCACTTATTGAGAAAGTCTCCGCTGTCCAAGAAGAGACTAATATTTTGCAGGAATCTATGGAAGAAGAAATTGATGAAAATGTGAGCTCATTGGATGAAAAAGATGAGGAAGAGAGCGAAGAACAAAAGGAGGAAGAGCGGATTGATCACCCGTGCCCACCTTCTAATGAGAGTAACTCTCCAACTCATACATTGTTTAATTCCCCTTCGTGCTTACCGAAGGATGATTGCTATGATGACTGTTATGATCCCTTGGATTCTTTTGAAATATCCCTTTTTGATGATGCTTGTGGCCAAGATGACAATATGAATTATGCTTATGGAGATGAACTTGCTATACTTCCTTATGTTAAACATGAAATTGTTGCTATTGCACCCACGCATGATAGTCCTATTATCTTTTTGAATTCTCCCGACTACACTATATCGGAGAAGTTTGCACTTATTAAGGATTATATTGATGGGTTGCCTTTTACTTTTGAACATGATGATTTTCATGAATATAATATGCATGTGCTTGCGGCTCCTACTTGCAATTATTATGAGAGAGGAACTATATCTCCACCTCTCTATGTTTCAAATATGATAAAATTGCAAGAAACTATTTATACTATGCATTGGCCTTTACTATGTGTGCATGAATTGTTCTTTTATGACATGCCGATGCATAGGAAGAGAGTTAGACTTCGTTGTTACATGATATATGTTACTTTGTGCTCACTACTAAATGCTAAATCATTGTTAATTAAAATTGGCTTTGATATACCTTGGGATCCAGGTGGATTCATTACTTGAGCACTATATGCCTAGCTTAATGGCTTTAAAGAAAGCGCTGCCAGGGAGACAACCCGGAAGTTTTAGAGAGTCATTTATTTCTGTTGTGTGATTTTATAAAGTTTAGAAATAAAAATAATGTGCCAAGGTTTGCCTTTAGGATGTTTACATTTGCTTGATGGTTTGTATGGTGCAGGACAAAAACTTTGGCTGTAGTGCGCGATTTTACATTTTTAGCTGGAACGTCAAATGGTTCTGATTCTTTTTGAAGTGTCTTCCTAGACAAATTGTTTATTTTTCCTAATTTTTGTAGAATTTTTGAAGTACCATAAGTATGGTGAATGTTAAAATTATCACATACTGTTCTGTTTTAGACAGATTCTGTTTTTGATGCATAGTTTGCTTGTTTTGATGAAACTATCAATTTATATTAGTGGATTAATCCATGAAAAAGTTATACTACAGTAGACACAATGCAAAAACAAAATATGAATTGGTTTGCAACAGTATTTAGAGTAGTGATTTTCTTTATTATACTAACGGATCTTACCGAGTTTTCTATTGAAGTTTTGTGTGGATGAAGTGTTCGATGATGGAGAAGGTTTCGATGTGAGAAGAAGGAAGAGAGGAAAGATCTCAAGCTTGGGGATGCCCGAGGCACCCCAAGTAAATATTCAAGGAGACTCAAGCGTCTAAGCTTGGGGATGCTGGGAAGGCATCCCCTCTTTCTTCAACAAGTATCGGTATGTTTTCGGATTCGTTTCGTTCATGCGATTTGTGCAATCTTGGAGAGTCTTTTGCATTTAGTTTTCATTTTTCTTTTATGCACCATGCTGGTATGAGATAGTCCTTGGTTTATTTATAGAATGCTTTTTGCACTTCACTTATATCTTTTGAGTATGGCTTTATAGAATGCTTCATGTGCTTCACTTATATCATTTGAAGTTTGGATTGCCTGTTTCTATTTACATAGACAACCACCATTTGTAGAATGCTCTTTTGCTTCACTTATATTTGTTAGAGCATGGGCATATCTTTTGCAGAAAGAATTAAACTCTCTTGCTTCACTTATATCCATTTAGAGAGATAACATGAATTGGTCATTCACATGGTTAGTCATAAAATCCTACATAAAACTTGTAGATAACTGAATATGATGTGTTTGATTCCTTGCAATAGTTTTGCGATATAAAGATGGTGATATTAGAGTCTTGCTAGTGGGTAGTTGTGGATTGTAGAAATACTTGTGTTGAGGTTTGTGATTCACGTAGCATGCACGTATGGTGAACCATTATGTAACGAAGTTGGAGCATGAGGTATTTATTGATTGTCTTCCTTATGAGTGGCGGTCGGGGACGAGCGATGGTCTTTTCCTACCAATCTATCCCCCTAGGGGCATGCGTAGTAGTACTTTGCTTTGAGGGCTAATAAACTTTTGCAATAAGTATGTGAGTTCTTTATGACTAATGTTGAGTCCATGGATTATATGCACTCAAACCCTTCCATCATTACTAGCCTCTCTAGTATATCGCAACTTTCACCGATACCATAAACCCACCATATACCTTCTCCTCAAAACAGCCACCATACCTACCTATTATGGCATTTCCATAGCCATTCCGAGTATATTGCCATGCAAATTTCATCATCATCATCATCATATACATGACTTGAGCATTCATTGCCATATTGCTTTGCATGATCGTAAGATAGCTAGCATGATGTTTTCATGGCTTGTCCGTTTTTTGATGTCATTGCTACGCTAGATCATTGCACATCCCGGTACACTGCCGGAGGCATTCATATAGAGTCATATCTTTGTTCTAGATATCGAGTTGTAAGTAAATAAAAGTGTGATGATCATCATTATTAGAACATTGTCCCATGTGAGGTTATCAAAATAAAAGTGGCCAAAGAAGCCCCCCCCCAAAAAAAAGGAGAGAGGCCAAAGAAGCATACAAAAAAATAAAAAAAATGAGAGAAAAAGAGAGAAGGGGCAATGTTACTATCCTTTTTACCACACTTGTGCTTCAAAGTAGCACCATGTTCTTCATATAGAGAGTCTCTTGAGTTATCACTTTCATATACTAGTGGGAATTTTCATTATAGAACTTGGCTTGTATATTCCAATGATGGGCTTCCTCAAATGCCCTAGGTCTTCATGAGCAAGCAAGTTGGATGCACACCCACTTAGTTTCAGTTTGAGCTTTCATATACTTATAGCTCTAGTGCATCCGTTGCATGGCAATCCCTACTCACTCACATTGATATCTATTGATGGGCATCTCCATAGCCCGTTGATACGCCTAGTTGATGTGAGACTATCTTCTCCTTTTTGTCTTCTCCACAACCACCATTCTATTCCACCTATAGTGCTATATCCATGGCTCACTCTCATGTATTGCGTGAGGGTTGAAAATGCTGAAGCGCGTTAAAAAGTATGAACCAATTGCTCGGCTTGTCATCGGGGTTGTGCATGATGTGAATATTTTGTGTGAAGAAGATGGAGCATAGCCAGACTATATGATTTTGTAGGGATAACTTTCTTTGGCCATGTTATTTTGAAAATACATGATTGCTTTATTAGTAGGCTTGAAGTATTATTGTTTTTATGTCAAATGATAGACTATTGCTTCGAATCACTCGTATCTTAATATTCATGCCATGATTAGATATGTGATCAAGATTATGCTAGGTAGCATTCCACATAAAAAATTATCCTTTTATCATTTACCTACTCGAGGACGAGCAGGAATTAAGCTTGGGGATGCTGATACGTCTCCGTCATATCTATAGTTTTTGATTGTTCCATGCCAATATTCTACAACTTCCATATACTTTTTGGCAACTTTTTATACTATTTTTGGGACTAACATATTGATCCAGTGCCCAGTGCCAGTTCCTGTCTGTTGCATGTTTTTGGTTTCATAGAATATCCATATCAAACAGAGTCCAAACGGGATAAAAACGGACGGAGATACTTTTTTGGAATATTTGGAAAATCTGGAGGAAAAATCAACGCGAACCAGTGTCCGAGGTGGGCACGAGGTAGGGGGCGTCCCCCCCCTAGGGCGCGCTCTGACCCTCGTGACCCACTTGTAAGGCAGTTCACACCCTTCTTCGGCCGCAAGAAAGCTAATTTTCGGGAAAAAAATCACGCCGAAGGTTTCGTTCCAATGGAGTTACCGATCTCCGAATATAAAAGAAACGGTGAAAGGGCAGCAGAATAGAACGCAGAAACAGAGAGAGACAGAGAGACATATCCAATCTCGGAGGGGCTCTCGCCCCTCCCACGCCATGGAGGCCAAGGACCAGAGGGGAAACCCTTCCCCCATCTAGGGAGGAGGTCATGGAAGAAGAAGAAGAAGGGGGCCCTCTCCCCCTTGCTTCCGGTGGCGCCGGGGTGCCATCGGGGGCCATCATCATCACCATCATCTTCTCCAACAACTTCACCGCCTTCACCACCGACTCTTCCCCCCTCTATGCAGCGGTGTAACCTCTCTCTTACCCGCTGTAATCTCTACTTAAACATGGTGCTCAACGCTATATATTATTTCCCTATGATGTATGGCTATCCTATGATGTTTGAGTAGATCTGTTTTGTCCTAATGGCTATTTGATGATCAAGATTGGTTTGAGTTGCATGTTTTATTATTGGTGCTGTCCTATGGTGCTCTCCGTGTCGCGCAAGCGTGAGGGATCCCCGCTGTAGGGTTTGCAATATGTTCATGATTTTCTTATGGTGGGTGGCGTGAGTGACAGAAGCACAGACCCGAGTAAGTAGGTTGTTTGTGTATGGGATAAAGGGGACTTGATGCTTTAATTCTATGGTTGGGTTTTACCTTAATGAATCTTTAGTAGTTGCGGATGCTTGCTAGAGTTCCAATCATAAGTGCATATGATCCAAGTAGAGAAAGTATGTTAGCTTATGCCTCTCCCTCAAATAAAATTGTAATAATGATTACCGGTCTAGTTAACGATTGCCTAGGGACAAATAACTTTCTCGAACAACAAACTCTCTACTAAACCTAACTTAGTTGTGTCTTTATCTAAACAGCCCCTACTTTTTATTTACATGCCCTTTATTACCTTGCAACCCTATCCAACAACACCTACAAAATACTTCTAGTTTCATACTTGTTATAGGTAAAGCGAACGTCAAGCGTGCGTAGAGTTGTATCGGTGGTCGATAGAACTTGAGGGAATATTTGTCCTACCTTTAGCTCCTCGTTGGGTTCGACACTCTTACTTATCAAAAGAGGCTACAATTGATCCCCTATACTTGTGGGTTGTCACTTGCCTTGGATGGGACATTTCAAATTGTCCTACTTTCAGCTTATTGCACTACTTGTACCAGTATGCTTCGATGTATTATTCAAATAACCATGCATATTATTAATCTGCCATTGCATTATTTAAGTTTTTCTCTTTCTCTTATATGTCCATTTACGACACTCCGCACATGCACGCTCAGGTACGGTCAGTATGCCAGGGGCTCTCGTTTATCCCGTAATACGGCGCAAGAAGTCCGAACACTTTCGACAGTGTGGCACCCCGAACTTATATCATTATATGCATCAGCTCCGAATCATGTCTTGGGTCAAATTTTGGGTTGCCCGGCTCCCATGCTTTGGTACCTTACGTTCCGCTATATCGGCTAAGGTAGCGGTGGGAGAACTACTGCGATTGTGTCCCGGTTCTTCTGGACGAGCACCTCAGTAGAGAAAGCCAAAAACTGACTGTCATGATAAGGCGAGAGACTGGTCGCTGTTCGAGAGGTCTCGAGTCCTTAAAGACTTTTTCCGCTTTGGGCGAGGAGTCGTCCCTGTCTGGCTTAGGCGTGTATAGCGTCCCAAATTCAGCCTTCTGAATACCAGGGGCTTCGCCAAAAATTTAAAATCATAGACTTCTATAGCTAAGTGAGAGTGTTAAAGCATTATAGTCTGATTGCCTGGTTCGTTGCACTGAGCACCTTCCTTGAAGGACCCAAAATTGGGGTAAAGAGTGTTCAAATTTACCTCGAACACCCCAGTACTAGTTACATGGGGGCAGAAGCCGACGGCTGGCCAACTACCAGATTTTATAAACGGCCGCATAGAAGGTAATATTTTAAATTAAGAAAGCGTCGCATGGCGCAAAAGAACTCATTTCATATTACAGGATCACATGGGCATGTTCATTCAAAAATTACATCCTTGGCACACTCATCTGCCACTAAGCGGGAACCCTTCAGGACGCTTGATACGTCTCCAACGTATCTATAATTTTTGATTGCTGCATGCTATATTATCTACAGTTTTGGGCAATATTGGGCTTTATTATCCACTTTTATATTATTTTTGGGACTAACCTATTAACCGGAGGCCCAGCCCAGATTTGCTATTTTATGCCTATTTCAGTGTTTTGAAGAAAAGGAATATCAGACGGAGTTGTAAGTGCATCTAGTGCCACCCCTAGTTGGTTTTGGAGTATTGACGACAAACCTAGTTGAGGGACTAATGTGTTTGTGAGAATTGCAGGATAACAGAGGTAGAAGTCCCTCATTGATTCGGTTTTACTACCAGAGATGACCCCTAAAAATGTATGAAGACATTGAAGTCAAAGGTGGTATATGAAGATATTCACATTGAAGACTATGACAAAAGAAGACACTTTATGAAGCCTATGGAGCTCGAAGACTTAGATCTTTCGTAGTTCTTTTTCTCTTGTGTTGAGTCATAGGAACCACCGTACTGTTAAGTGGGGTCCAGGAGAACCAGTCAGAATGACTGAAGTGATGCCTAAACCAAAAACCTATGTCTTCGAGTGAAGACAATGAGAGCGAATCTTGTCCAGAGCCGGACAAGTCAGCTTTGCTTGCAGCCCAAGTAAAGTTGCCATGAGAGTTTGAAATCTGACCGTTGAGACACGTGTCAGTTCCTTAGTGACCCAGGGTCATTTCGGACAAATCAGGTCGGGTTGCCAAGTGGCTATAAATATCCCACCCCCTACAACCATAAACGGTTGGCTGCTCAGATTGAGAGTACGGCTTTTGTCGTTTGAGAGCAACCCACCTCGAAGCCTTTGAGAGAGAGAATTCCTTGCGAGGATAAAGCCCTAACCACCCAGAGCCAGAGAACATTGGGCATCACTTAAGTCTTCTTGTCTGTGTGATCTGAAGACTTATTACACTTGAGGACTGTGCATCCCCAGACGGTTAGGCGTCGCGTTCAGAGCATCCAAGAGACATTGTGGATTGCCAGTGAACGAAGTCTGTGAAGGTTTGGGAGTCTACCTTGAAGACTTACCAGAGTGATTGGGCGAGGACTATGTGACCTTAGCTCAAGGAGAATACGGTGAGGACTTGGTGTCCTGAGCTGCGTGTTCAGGACTGGGTGTCCGGGACTGTGTGTCCTAAGGTTTAAATACCTAGCCGCTGCAACCAGACATACAGTTGTCACAGCAACTGGAACTGGTCCAACACATCATTGTCTTCAACGAGTCACTGGTTTCATCTTCACTTCCTTTTACTTACTGATCACTCTTTGTGAAGTCATTGCGTGTCTGTTCTATCTTTTTTCTTCACAACGTGAGTGTATGATATGTTTGGCTTCATAGTATCTTCCTACCTGATCCTAATTACACTACAGCTATTTGTCACTGTGCTTTCACTCTGTTGATACTTGACCATGGCTTGCCTAGTGTAGTCTAACTTCCGCTGCATAGTAATAGGCATATCTCTACTGTTTGTCTTCATAACTTCCATGTTTTGAAGACTTTCATAAAAATCGCCTATTCACCCCCCCTCTAGTCGATATAACGCACTTTCAATTGGTATCAGAGCAAGGTGCTCCCTTGTTGTGTGTGATTCGGTTTAACCACCTGGAGTTTTAGCTATGTCGACTGCAGGGATAATTAAAGTCTCCGCTGCGTGCCCCGTCTTCGATGGAACTGAATATCCCTACTGGAAGAATAAGATGCGTATGCATCTTGAAGCCATTGACGTCGACCTATGGTATGTCGTCGAGAACGGCGTTCCCAAGGCTGGAGAAGGTGTCACTGCTGCTGATGTCAAGAAATTCGTTCAACTGGACTCTACTGCCAAGAACATCATCTGTGGTCATCTGACCAAAGGACAGTATGGCCGTGTGAGTGCTTTGAAGACATCCAAGCTGGTCTGGGACTGGCTCTCCAAGGTCAATGAAGGCATCTCAACCCAGAGAGATCAAAGAATCAGTGTCCTTCGCAATCTCTTCAACCGCTTCAAGCAAAATGACAATGAGAATGTCCAGCACACATTTGATCGACTCACTGACATCACAAATGAGCTTCAAGCCCTCGGCGCTACTGAGATCACCAAACATGAAGTCGTCAAGACGCTGCTGAGATAACTTGATAGTTCGTTTGACATCCTAGCCCTGATGATTCAAGAACGTCCTGATTTCAAGACACTCGATCGATCTGACATACTTGAGAGGCTCAACACACATGAGTTTCAGCTTTCTGAGAAAAGAGATATCTACGGTCCAAACTATGGGCGAACTCGTGCCTTGAAGGCAAAAGCTGTTTCCTCATCTGAAGAAGAATCTGACAGCAGTTCTGATGATCCTGAAGACATTGGAAGGGAACTTGCAATGCTAGTGAAGAAGTTCCAAAAATTCACCAAGAAGAAAGGCTTCAGAAAGTCTTCACGATCAAGCTCAAGGAATGATGAAGCTTCTGCTCATGACTACAAGAAGAAAACATGCCACAAGTGCAAGAAAACTAGACACTTCATCTCTGAGTGTCCACAGTGGGACAATGAGAACAGAAAGAAGAAGAAGAGCAAGGAATATGACTCAGACGACAAGAAGAAGAATAAATACACAAAGTCTTCTTCCAAGTCTTCCTTAAAGTCTTCATCACACAAGAAGAGCTCATCTGGCAAGGCACGTGTGTTTGTTGGCAAGGAAATGGATTCAGAGGAGGAGTCCGCTTCTGAGGAGGCAGAGGTGGAGTCTGAGGAGGAGTCTGATTCTGGCATTGCAAGTCTGGCTACAGCATACGTCACCAAGTCCATCTTCAACACTGAAGACAATGATTTCATCACCGACACCGATGCAAATGACAAGGACTACTCCACTCCTACCTACTGCTTCATGGCACGCGGTGCCAAGGTAAACAAACGCACTACTCACTGTCAAACATCTAGTGACGATGACTCTGATTGTGATTCAAAACCCAGTTACAAAACACTTGCTAAAATTGCAACTGAACAACAGAAAGCCATGGAACATATTCAAAAACTGTTAGACAGAAGCGATGATCTGTTGGGTGCTGAAATGACTCGATCTGAATCCTTAATTGAAGACATAAAAAATCTTCACGTTAAGTATCAGGAACTTGAAGATCGTCATGATACTCTCTCAACAACTCATGAAAAGCTTTCCTATGATTATCTTCAAAGGATGCAAGAACTTGAGAAATTGAGAGCAGCTCATGAAGATCTTCAAAAGGAAAACGAGTCACTTCGCGCCGAACAGATCAGTTCCGCTCAGGAAGGATTTGAACCACCTTGTCTTAAATGCATTGAGCGTGATAATGCTACTTCTGTTGCTGAATGTTCCACTGCTACTGCTGTTGCAATATCTTCAACTGTTGATGTGGTAACTAACCCCTCTGCTGAGGATACCACTGCTATTGCTGATGAGAATGCTAGGTTGAAGACATTGCTTGAAACAGGGATGTACAAAAGTCTTAAAGGACATCAGACATTATGTGATGTCCTCAAGAAGCAGATTCTGAACCGAAACCCTAGGAAAGAGGGTGTTGGGTTCGTAAGGAAAATAAATGCAGATGGCTCCTACTGGAAACCTGAGCAGTACCCCAAAACCAAGTGGGTTGCTGCAAAGGAACCTTCAGCAGATCCATCCAATTTATCTGGCTTCACTTGTGCTAACCCCATTATCATTGATGAATTCTTTGATGCAAACCATATACTGTTTAAGAATCAGAATGGTGAAGTGTTTTCCAGGTACATTGGTACTAACTACAGGAATGGACCGCCTATGAAGAAGATCTGGGTTCCGAAAAAGTGTCTGGAGAATCTTCCTGTGAATGTCATCATGACACCACACGTGAAGAAGACAAACCCCAGACCACAGGCTTCATACGGTCCAAAGGCTTCATACAGACAGAGGACTCACCTGAGTCGCACTAACGCAAATGTTTTGCAGGGAAACCATACTCGGGCCTATGAATATGAGCGTGGTTCATCAAACCGACATGTTCATAAGACCAAGAACTATTTTGCTTATTCCTATGAGTACTATTATCCACCTACAAGACTGTTTGCTAGGGCTCCAAAGCCAAAGTTCTCAGATGCTGCACTTAGACTTATTGCTTATAAGCCACCCTTGAAGATGTGGGTGGCTAAGAAAGCTTAACTCTCTTTTGCAGGGAAAGGTCTCCAGCAGAAAACCAAAATCTTCTGACGCTATTGCTGGGGACCTTAAAAAACTTGTAGGGCACAAGATAAAATGCCCGAATGGCATCATTATGTACTTCGTTCCTGAATCGCATGCTACTCTCCCTATTAGTCCTAATCTGGATCTAAGTTTTCATAACCCACTGGTTCGTCAAATGTTTTTGCTTCACAATTCTCTTCGTGAAGCCTATCCCCCTAACTGCACTGTAGGGTACGACACTAGCGTCTTCAAAGTCTTCAGAATGGATTATTGACAGTGGGTGTACAAATCACATGACTGGCAAAAGAAGTCTTCTTATGGACTCAACCTTACGTCCATCCGACAAGAGTCACATCACATTTGCTGACACTGGTAAAAGTAAGGTATTGGGTCTAGGTAGAGTTGCAATCTCAAGGGATCAACACATGGATAAAGTCATGCTTGTTGAATCCCTTGGCTTCAACTTAATGTCTGTCTCAATGCTTTGCGATTTGAACATGGTCGTAATATTTGGAAAATATCGTTGCCTGGTACTAATGGAATCTGACAAGTCTCTAGTGTTTGAAGGGTATCGGAAAGATGATCTGTATGTGGTAGATTTCTCAGCAGGGCCACAACTTGCAGTATGTCTTCTTGCAAAATCTTCAGAATGCTGGCTTTGGCATCGGAGGCTTGGGCATGCTGGCATGAGGAACCTCCACACCCTTGCGAAGAAGAAGCATGTCATAGGCATCGAGGGCGTCAAGTTCAAGAAAGATCACTTATGCGGTGCCTGTGAAGCAGGGAAGATGACGAGGGCAAAACATCCCTCGAAGACAATCATGACCACTACTCGACCCTTCGAACTGCTTCACATGGATCTTTTTGGTCCCACTCACTACTCAACTTTTACTACTACTGCTTGCCTCTATGGCTTTGTCATTGTTGATGATTACTCTAGATATACTTGGGTGCACATAATCCTTTACAACACTGAAGTGCAGGATGTCTTCAGACACTTCGCCAATCGAGCTATGAACAATTACGGCGCCAAGATAAAGCACATCAGAAGTGACAATGGGACTGAATTCAAGAACACTGGCCTTGATACATATCTTGGTACCTTGGGCATCACACATGAATTCTCAGCTCCGTACACGCCACAGCAGAATGGCGTCGTCGAACGCAAGAACAGAACACTCATTGAGATGGCCAGAACGATGCTAGATGAATACAAGACTCCAAGAAAATTCTGGACTGAAGCCATTGACACTGCATGCCATACAATCAATCATGTTTATCTTCACAAGCTTCTGAACAAGACATCTTATGAACTCCTAACTGGCAAGAAGCCAAATGTCAGTTACTTCAGAGTATTTGGCGCAAGGTGCTGGATCAAGGACCCACACCACACCTCAAAGTTTGCACCAAAAGCACATGAGGGTCTTATGCTTGGATATGGAAAGGATTCGCACTCCTACAGAGTCTTCAATCTCTTTCATTACAAAGTGGTTGAAACAGTGGATGTGCGGTTCGATGAGACAAATGGTTCACAAAGAGAGCAACTACCAAATGTGCTAGATGAAATTCCAGCTAGTGAATCAATCAAGCTAATGGGAACTGGAGAGATTATACCTTCTGAAGCTCATCCTGAAGAAGAACTTATCATCTCAGCACCTGATCAACATGAAGACAATGCTCAGCCTGAAGACATTCCTCCCAACAACAACATAGATCAGCAAGAGCAAAGTCTTCGCCCTGTACATCCTCGTGTTGCCAATGAAGTGCAGATTGACAGAATAATTGACAGCATCAATGCACCTGGTCCACTCACTCGTTCAAGGGCAACTCAGCTAGCAAATTTTTGTGGGCACTTCGCATTCGTCTCAATATCAGAACCCAAGAAAGTTGAAGAAGCCTTCATGGAACCTGAATGGATTCAAGCTATGCAAGAAGAACTTCAACAGTTTGAGCTGAATAATGTATGGGAACTGGTCAAGCGTCCTGATCCACGGAAGCACAACATAATAGGCACCAAATGGATATACCGCAACAAGCAAGATGAGCATGGTAAAGTTGTCAGAAACAAAGCTCGTCTCGTTGCTCAAGGATATACTCAAGTGGAAGGCATTGACTTCGATGAAACATTTGCTCCTGTGGCTAGGCTTGAAGCCATACGCATACTGCTGGCCTATGCAAATCATCATAACATTCTTCTATATCAAATGGATGTGAAGAGTGCCTTTCTCAATGGCAAGATTGAAGAAGAAGTGTATGTTGCACAACCACCTGGCTTTGAAAATCCAAAACATCCTGACATGGTATACAAGCTCAACAAGGCGCTGTATGGCCTCAAACAAGCCCCTAGGGCCTGGTATGACACACTCAAATACTTTCTGAAGAGCAAAGGCTTCATACCTGGTTCCCTGGATCCCACTCTTTTCACGAAGACATATGATGGTGAACTGTTTGTGTGCCAAATATATGTGGATGGCATTATCTTCGGCTGCACAAATCAGAAGTACAGTGAAGAGTTTGGATATATGATGCAAGAGCAATATCAGATGTCCATGATGGGGGAGCTGAAGCTCTTCCTTGGTCTTCAAATACGACAACAATGCAATGGCATCTTCATATCTCAAGAGAAGTATCTCAAAGATTGCTTGAAGAAGTTCGGTATGCAAGACTGCAAAGGCTTCACAACACCAATGCCAGCCAAACATCATCTGGGTCCTGACGACAATGGTAAAGAGTTCGATCAAAAGGTATACCGCTCCATGATTGGTTCTTTACTTTATCTATGTGCATCTAGGCCAGATATTATGCTTAGTGTTTGCATGTGTGCTCGATTTCAAGCGGCACCAAAGGAGTCGCATCACTTAGCTGTGAAGCGAATTCTTCGATATTTGGCTCACACCCCAACTCTAGGATTATGGTATCCAAAGGGCTCAGAGTTTGATTTGGTTGGATTCTCAGATGCTGATTATGCTGGTGACAAAGTTGATCGCAAGTCTACGTCAGGCACATGTCACTTTCTGGGACGATCACTTGTATGTTGGTCTTCAAAGAAGCAGAACTGTGTATCTCTCTCCACTGCTGAACCTGAATACATTGCTGCTGGATCTTGCTGCGCTCAGCTTCTGTGGATGAAGCAAACACTCAAGGACTATGGCATTCATCTGAAGCAAGTGCCACTTTACTGCGACAACGAAAGCGCCATCAAGATTGCCAACAACCCAGTTCAGCACTCGAAGACAAAGCACATTGAAATTCGTCATCACTTTCTCAGAGATCATGTTGTGAAGGAAGACATTGATATCATACACGTCAACACTGAAGAGCAATTGGCAGATATCTTCACCAAGCCCTTGGATGAGAAGAGGTTTTGCAAGTTACGGTGTGAGCTAAATAACCTGGAATCCTCAAATGTCCTGTGATCAGGCACACATCCTAACCCTTATGCATATTGATGACTTAGATGTGCAACACACGAAGTGTAGTATATCTTCAATCAGTGAAGACATACGTTCTAAGTGTGAATACATTAATGTGGAATTTGACTTTGGAGCGCCACGATAATTATGCGTCGTGTCTGGGTCTAATACTTCCTATACGGTGGGTAACGCCACCACCAAACGTTCTATTTTGAAGTGTTTCTCTCATGGCGTTACCTTGCAATGTCTTCACATTTGGTTTGGCTTCGAACTCAACATATTTTCATGATTATCTTCACTATGTTGACTATATATATATATATGCTAGTGTTCTGTCCTCTACAACATTCACTTATAGCTATATCTTCGTGTTGAATCTTTTGAACTAAGTGAATGTGATCAGACCCCAAACTTCTCTATGCTTTCTATCTCAAACTCTATCTCTCCAAGTCATATGCATTCTATTGAAACTGTCGAATGTCTTCACTGCGTCCTTGTCAGCAGAAGATATAGAGACAACCATAAAGTCCGTTTTCAATGCTCATTCCTCCACATAAAATCCGGAGAAGCAGGAACGACCGCCCGACAATCCAGGCGTGTGTGATGAGTTGTAATTGTTGAGTTGTAAGAAAAATAGAAGTGTGATGATCATCATTATTAGAGCATTGTCCCAGCGAGGAAAGGATGATGGAGACTATGATTCCCCCACAAGTCGGGATGAGACTCCGGACGAAAAATAAATAAAAGAGGCCAAAGAAGCCCAAAAAAAGAGAAAGAAAAGAGGCCATAAAAAGGAGAAAAGGCCCAAATAAAAAAATAAAAAATGAGAGAAAAAGAGAGAAGGGACAATGCTACTATCCTTTTACCACACTTGTGCTTCAAAGTAGCACCATGATCTTCATGATAGAGAGTATCCTATGTTGTCACTTTCATATACTAGCGGGAATCTTTCATTATAGAGCTTGGCTTGTATATTCCAATGATGGGCTTCCTCAAATTGCCCTAGGTCTTCATGAGCAAGCAAGTTGGATGCACACCCACTGGTTTCTTTTGTTGAGCTTTCATATACTTATAGCTCTAGTGCATCCGTTGCATGGCAATCCCTACTCACTCACATTGATATCTGTTGATGGGCATCTCCATAGCCCGTTGATACGCCTAGTTGATGTGAGACTATCTTCTCCCTTTTTGTCTACTCCACAACCACCATTCTATTCCACCTATAGTGCTATGTCCATGGCTCACGCTCATGTATTGCGTGAAGATTGAAAAAGTTTGAGAACATCAAAAGTATGAAACAATTGCTTGGCTTGTCATCGGGGTTGTGCATGATTTAAATGCGTTGTGTGGTGAAGATGGAGCATAGCCAGACTATATGATTTTGTAGGGATAGATTTCTTTGGCCATGTTATTTTGAGAAGACATGATTGCTTAGTTAGTATGCTTGAAGTATTATCATTTTTATGTCAATATGAACTTTTGTCTTGAATCTTATGGATCTAAATATTCATACCACGATTAAGAAGAATTACATTGAAATTATGCCAAGTAGCACTCCGCATCAAAAATTCTATTTTTATCATTTACCTACTCGAGGGCGAGCAGGAATTAAGCTTGGGGATGCTTGATACGTCTCCAACGTATCTATAATTTTTGATTGCTCCATGCTATATTATCTACTGTTTTGGGAAATATTGGGCTTTATTATCCACTTTTATATTATTTTTGGGACTAAACTATTAACCGGAGGCCCAACCCAGATTTGTTGTTTTATGCCTATTTCAGTGTTTTGAAGAAAAGGAATATCAGACGGAGTCGAAACGGAACGAAATCAACTGGAGAAGTTATTTTTGGAAGAAAACACACCTGATGGACTTGGACCCCACGTCGGAAGATACGGGAGCTGCCCACGAGGGTGGGGGCGCGCCCACCCCCCTAGGGCGCGCCCCCTGCCTCGTGGGGCCCCCGTGGCTCCCCTGACATGCTTCTTCTGCCTATATAACTCCATATACCCTAAAACTTCCAGAACAGACAATAGATCGGGAGTTCCGCCGCCAGAAGCTTCTGTAGCCACCGAAAACCAATCTAGACCCGTTCCGGCACCCTGCCGGAGGGGCAATCCCTCTCCGGTGGCCACCTTCATCATCCCGGTGTTCTCCATGACGAGGAGGGAGTAGTTCTCCCTCGGGGCTGAGGGTATGTACCAGTAGCTATGTGTTTGATCTCTCTCTCTCTCTCTCGTGTTCTTGATTTGGCACGATCTTGATGTATCGCGAGCTTTGCTATTATAGTTGGATCCTATGTTTCTCCTCCCCCTCTTCTCTCTTGTAATGAATTGAGTTTCCCCTTTGAAGTAATCTTATCGGATTGAGTCTTTAAAGATTTGAGAACACTTGATGTATGTCTTGCCGTGGATATCTGTGGTGACAATGGGATACCACGTGATTCACTTGATGTATGTTTTGGTGATCAACTTGCGGGTTCCGCCCATGAACCTATGCATAGGGGTTGGCACACGTTTTCGTCGTGATTCTCCGGTAGGAACTTTGGGGCACTCTTTGAGGTCCTATGTGTTGGTTGAATAGATGAATCTGAGATTGTGTGATGCATATCGTATAATCATGCCCACGGATACTTGAGGTGACATTGGAGTATCTAGGTGACATTAGGGTTTTGGTTGATTTGTGTCTTAAGGTGTTATTCTAGTATGAACTCTAGGGCTGTTTGTGACACTTACAGGAATAGCCCAATGGATTGATTGGAAAGAATAACTTTGAGGTGGTTTCGTACCCTACCATAATCTCTTCGTTTGTTCTCCGCTATTAGTGACTTTGGAGTGACTCTTTGTTGCATGTTGAGGGATAGTTATGTGATCCAATTATGTTAGTATTGTTGAGAGGACTTACACTAGTGAAAGTATGAACCCTAGGCCTTGTTTCCTAGCATTGCAATACCGTTTACGCTCACTTTTATCACTTGTTACCTTGCTGTTTTTATAATTTCAGATTACAAATACCTTTATCTACTATCCATATACCACTTGTATCACCATCTCTTCGCCGAACTAGTGCACCTATACAATTTACCATTGTATTGGGTGTGTTGGGGACACAAGAGACTCTTTGTTATTTGGTTGCAGGGTTGCTTGAGAGAGACCATCTTCATCCTACGTCTCCTACGGATTGATAAACCTTAGGTCATCCACTTGAGGGAAATTTTCTACTGTCCTACAAACCTCTGCACTTGGAGGCCCAACAACATCTACAAGAAGAAGGTTCTGTAGTAGACATCAACGCTCTCATAGTAATTCTCGGGGCGGCGATGCTCCTTGCCCTCCGGCAGCCCCTCCTTCACAAGCTTCACGGCGTCCAGCTTCGCCCAGTGCACCTTCGCCCGGGCAAAAGCTCTGCGTGCACCTTCGATGCAGACGGATCGCTTGATGACTTCAAGCCGTGGGCAGGCTTCCACCAGCCGCCTCACCAGACAGAAGTAGCTGCCGGACAGGGGCTCGCCAGGCCACATCCGGACTATAAGGACCCTCATGGCCTGTTCGGCCACCTTGTGAAGTTCGACCAACTGCTTCAGCTGGTCGCTCAAGGACACGGGGTGTTCGGTCCCAGTATACTGAGACCAGAACAACTTCTCCGTTGAGCTCCCCTCCTCAGCCCGGTAAAACTCTGCGACATCCAACATGTTGTGGGGAAGATCTGCAAACGCTCCTGGAGAGCTCCGAACTCGGGTAAGAAAAAGGAAAGTCTCCTTCACATGCTTGCTTTGCATATTGAATGCCTTACCCACTGCTATCTTCTTTGCCGCATCAATCTCCTGGAGGGCCTTGTGGGCTTCGGCCTTGGCACTCCGGACGCTTTCAAGCGCCTGCGTGAGCTCGGAGTCCCGCGTCTTGGAGTCAAGCTCCAAGGACTCGTGCTTTTTGGCGAGAGCCTCGAGCTCTTGCTGCACCTCGCCCACTCGGGCTTCTTGTTTCTCCCGCTCAATACGTTCTTTGGCCGCTTTGTCTTCGGCTGCGGACAACGCCTTCCTCTGGGTCTCCACCTCGGTCGTGGCCCCTGATAAATTCATGATGATCCTATTACTTTACACTGAACTTATTTTTACCTATATAAACTGGGGTATATCTTACCTTTGCTCTCTTCGAGCTGCCCCTTGGTAAGGCCGAGCTCGTCCTCGGTCCGCTTCAGGGCCTGCTTTAGCACAGAGACCTCTGCAGTATGTGCGGCAGCGGCCAGCAGGGAAGCCTACACATACACATAGACATACTCTAATTAGACTCCTGAGTTATCATTTGATACTCTATTCGGCTTTTCTTCGTGAACGCCGAACAGAGCATCAGGGGCTATTATCTATGCGGTAATATTTTTATATTTTGAATGCTTACCTCAAAGCCTGTTAGGAGGCTGGCGCAAGCTTCGGTCAGTCCGTTCTTGGCGGACTGAACCTTCTTAACCACCGCACTCATGATAGTGAGGTGTTCCTCATCGATGGAAGCATTGTGATGCGCTTCCAGCAAGTTGTCCGGTGCCTCTGGTTGGACAGAGGACACCGGCACAAATGGTTGGCCCCCCTTAATGGGGGACCGCCTGCCGGAGTCCGGAACCATTGAAGGTTCCGGCGCAGTGTCCGACTGGGGCCCTAACTCGAAGCCCGTAGGAGCCTCACTCCCTTGGTACCCAGGGTCCGGGAGGTCGCCGCGAGGCGCCCCCAGGACCGCCTCCCCTTGGGTCGGTGCCTTTTGAGACACCACCTCGACGTTGTCTGTAGGGCGGGGGGTGGAAGCCGTCGGAGGAGAATCATTGTTCATATCCGACATGCTCAAAGAGTCGCTCGACGAGGGTACATCGAGACGAGCTCGGGCCGGACTGCATGATCAGGTTCGGCATAAGCAAAGGCAGTACAATAAAACATACCACGAAGTACTATGGTGTCCGGACACTTACGATTTCGCCAGGGGCTTGTCCCTGGGTAGCCACTCGTCGCCGCTGTCGGCGGCCGTCGTGGCATAGTCCGAAGGGAGGGTCTTTCCCTTCTTGGACCCTTCGGCCTCCCCGGATGGGTCGGCCTTCCTTTTCTTGTCTCCCCCGGCTGGGGGGGGGGGGACTTTTCTCCTCCTCCTCGTTTCCATGGGAGGAGTGCGCGTCGGACTCATCGGATGATGAGTCCGGCAGAACCATCTTGCGCCGGAGACCCTTTCGGGTTCCCCGTGGCCTTCTTCTTGTCCGTCTTTTCCGGCACTTCGTATGGTGCCGGGGCCAGCATCTTCGTCAGAAGAGCGTTTGCCGGATCTTCGGGCAGGGGGGCTGGGCAATCAAGCTGCTCCGCTATCTTTATCTAGTCCTGTTAATGACATAAAAAGGTTAGATCCAGCACATAACTAAGCCAGGGCACATAAATACCCTGAGTGATATAAAAGCCTACCAGATGGGCGCGGCGCTTTGCGCTGAGTCCGCGGTCCTCGGTCAGGGAGGGAGGCATCTCGGCACCCTTGAACAACACCTTCCAGACGTCCTCGTGCATCGTGCCATAGAGCTCTCGCAGCGTCTGGTGCTGGGCCGAGTCTAACTCCCACAAAACAAATGCCCGTTGTTGGCACGGAAGGATCCGGTGGAAGAGCATAACCTGGACCACGTTGATGAGCTTGATTTTCTTGTTTGTCATGTTCTGGATGCAGGTCTGGAGTCCGGTCAGCTCTACCGGAGAACCCCAGGACAGGCCCTTCTTCTTCCAGGAGGTGAGCCGCATGGGGATTCCGGATCGAAATTTGGGGGCCGCCACCCAGTTGGAGTCGCACGGCTCGGTGATGTAAAACCACCCCGATTGCCACCCCTTTATGGTATCCACGTAGGTGCCCTCGAGCCAGGTGACATTAGGCATCTTGCCCACCATGGCGCCTCCACATTCTGCTTGCTGGCCACCCACCACCTTCGGTTTGATATTGAAGGTTTTCAGCCATAGGCCGAAGTGGGGCCTGATGCGGAGGAAGGCCTCGTGCACGACAATAAATGCCGAGATGTTGAGGATGAAGTTGGGGGCCAGATCATGGAAATCCAGCCCGTAGTAGAACATGAGCCCGCGGACAAACGGGTGGAGAGGAAATCCCAGTCCGCGGACAAAATGGGTAAGGAAAACTACCCTCTCATGGGGTTCGGGCATTGGGACGATCTGTCCCGCATTCGGCAGCCGGTGCGTGATATTCGTAGGTAGGTATCCGGCCTCCCGTAACTTTTTGATGTTCTCCTCCGTGATGGAGGAGACCATCCACTTGCATCCTGCTCCAGACATGCTTGGAGTGGTTTGAGAAGAAGAACGCGAACTTGGGCGCTAGAGCTCGAGTGTGCGGGAATGGGTAAGCGAGAAGGAAGAAGGCGTGGGTGAAAAAAAGTAGATCTTTGTCCCTTTATAAGGGCGGAGGAGGCGATGAGTCTCCCCACTTGCCCGGCAAAACCGCTTATTCCCCAGGCGCCGTAATTGATGGCGCGGTTGGGTTACCCACGCCCGTATTGATGAGAATCCCATGATAAGGGGAACACGATCTCTGCTTTGACAAGACATATCAAGAAAACCGCCTCGCAATATGTGCGGAGATGGTTGAGAAAAGCGGTTCGAATAATAACCGAGCCATGGAATGATGTCATACTATCGAAACGTGTCAACAGATTAGATTTGTGGAAGTATTATTCTCTCTACGGTGGTATGTGGAACTTATTTTGCAGGGTCGGACACTATCCTTGTATTCAAACTCATCCATAATGTATTCGGAGAAGGAACCCGCCTTGCAATGCCGAAGACAACACTGCACGCTGGACCCATCGTCATTGAAGCCTGGTTCAGGGGCTACTGAGGGAGTCCTGGATTAGGGGGTCTCCGGACAGCCGGACTATATCCTTTGGCCGGACTGTTGGACTATGAAGATACAAGATTGAAGACTTCGTCCCATGTCCAGATGGGACTCTACTTGGCGTGGAAGGCAAGCTAGGCAATACAGATATGGATATCTCCTCCTTTGTAACCGACCTTGTGTAACCCTAGCCTCCTCCGGTGTCTATATAAACCGGAGGGTTTTAGTCCGTAGGACAACATACAATCGTACCATAGGCTAGCTTCTAGGGTTTAGCCTCTCTGATCTCGTGGTAGATCAACTCTTGTACTACTCATATCTTCAAGAACAATCAAGCAGGACGTAGGGTATTACCTCTATCAAGAGGGCCCCAACCTGGGTAAACATCGTGTCCCCTGCCTCCTGTTACCATCCGCCTTAGACGCACAGTTCGGGACCCCCTACCCGAGATCCGCCGGTTTTGACACCGATAATTGGTGTTAAACCTACTATATTCCAACTCCTCTATGGTTTATAAACTATTTTACTAGCCATAGATTCATCAAAATAAGCAAACAACACACGAAAAACAGAATCTGTCAAAAATAGAACAGTCTGTAGTAATCTGTAGCTAATGCAAGTTCTGGAACCCCAAATTCTAAAATAAATTGCTGGACATGAGGAATTTATCTATTAATCATCTGCAAAAATAATTAACTAAATAGCACTTTCCAAATAAAAATGGCAGCAATTCTCGTTAGCGCTAAAGTTTCTGTTTTTTACAGCAAGATTAAAAAGACCTTCCCCGAGTCTTCCCAACGGTTCTACTTGGCACAAACACTAATTAAACACAACCAAAACAGAGGCTAGATAAATTATTTATTACTAAACAGGATCAAAAAGCAAGGAATAAAAATAAAGTTGGGTTGCCTCCCAACAAGCGCTATTGTTTAACGCCCCTAGCTAGGCATGATGATTTCAATGATGCTCACATAAAGGATTAGAATTGAAACATAAAGAGAGCATCATGAAGAATATGACTAGCACATTTAAGTCTAACCCACTTCCTATGCATAGGGATTTTGTGGGAAAATAACTTATGGGAATAAGAATCAACTTGCATAGGAAGGTAAAACAAGCATAGCTTCAAGATTTTCAACACATAGAGAGGAAACTTGATATTATTGCAATTCCTACAAGCATATGTTCCTCCCTCATAATAAGTTTCAGTAGCATCATGAATGAATTAAACAATATAACCAGCACCTAAAGCATTCTTTTCATGATCTACAAGCATAGAAATTTCATTACTCTCCACACAAGCAAAATTATTCTCATGAATAATAGTGGGAGCAAACTCAACAAAATAATTATCATGTGAGGCATAATCCAATTGAAAACTAAAATCATGATGACAAGTTTCATGGATATCATTATTCTTTATAGCATACAAGTCATCAGAATAATCATCATAGATTGCAACTTTGTTCTCATAATCAATTGGAACCTCTTCCGAAATAGTGGATTCATCACAAAATAAAGTCATGACCTCTCCAAATCCACTTTCATCAATATAATCATCATAAATAGGAGGCATGATTTCATCATAATAAATTTGCTCACCAAAACTTGGGGGACAAAAAATATCATCTTCATCAAACATAGCTTCCCCAAACTTGTGGCTTTGCATATCATTATCATAGATATTCAAGGAATTCATACTAACAACATTGCAATCATGCTCATCATACAAGGATTTAGTGCCAAACATTCTAATGCATTCTTCTTCTAACACTTTGGCACAATTATAGGAATCCTTATTTTCACGAAAGACATTAAAAATATGAAGCATATGAGGCATCCTTACTTCCATTTTTTTATAGTTTTCTTTTATAGACTAAACTAGTGATAAAACAAGAAACTAAAAGATTCGATTGCAAGATCTAAAGATATACCTTCAAGCACTAACCTCTCTGGCAATGGCGCCAGAAAAGAGCTTGATGTCTACTACACAACCTTCTTCTTGTAGACGTTGTTGGGCCTCCAAGTGCAGAGGTTTGTAGGACAGTAGCAAATTTCCCTCAAGTGGATGACCTAAGGTTTATCAATCCGTGGGAGGCGTAGGATGAAGATGGTCTCTCTCAAAAAACCCTGCAACCAAATAATAAAGAGTCTCTTGTGTCCCCAACACACCCAATACAATGGTAAATTGTATAGGTGCGCTAGTTCGTTGAAGAGATGGTGATACAAGTGCAATATGGATGGTAGATAATGGTTTTTGTAATCTGGAAATATAAAAACAGCAAGGTAACTAATGATAAAAGTGAGCGTAAACGGTATTGCAATGCGTTGAAACAAGGCCTAGGGTTCATACTTTCGCTAGTGCAAGTTATCTCAACAATAATAACATAATTGGATCATATAACTATCCCTCAACATGCAACAAAGAGTCACTCCAAAGTCACTAATAGCGGAGAACAAACGAAGAGATTATGGTAGGGTACGAAACCACCTCAAAGTTATCCTTTCTGATCGATCTATTCAAGAGTCCGTAGTAAAATAAAATGAAGCTATTCTTTCCGTTCGATCTATCGTAGAGTTTGTACTAGAATAACACCTTAAGACACAAATCAACCAAAACCCTAATGTCACCTAGATACTCCAATGTCACCTCAAGTATCCGTGGGTATGATTATACGATATGCATCACACAATCTCAGATTCATCTATTCAAACCAACACAAAGAACCTCAAAGAGTGCCCCAAAGATTCTACCAGAGAGTCAAGACGAAAACGTGTGCCAACCCATATGCATAGGTTCATGGGCGGAACCCGCAAGTTGATCACCAAAACATACATCAAGTGGATCAATAGAATACCCCATTGTCACCACGGGTATCCCACGCAAGACATACATCAAGTGTTCTCAAGTCCTTAAAGACTCAATCCGATAAGATATCTTCAAAGGGAAAACTCAATCCATTACAAGAGAGTAGAGGGGGAGAAACATCATAAGATCCAACTATAATAGCAAAGCTCACGATACATCAAGATCGTATCACCTCAAGAACACGAGAGAGAGAGAGATCAAACACATAGCTACTGGTACATACCCTCAGCCCCGAGGGAGAACTACTCCCTCCTCGTCATGGAGAGCATCGGGATGATGAAGATGGCCACCGGAGAGGGATTTCCCCCTCCGGCAGGGTGCCGGAACGGGTCTAGATTGGTTTTCGGTGGCTACAGAAGCTTCTGGCGGCGGAACTCCCGATCTATTGTGCTCCTTGAAGTTTTTAGGGTATGTGGGTATATATAGGAGGAAGAAGTACGTCGGTGGATCTCCGGGCTGTCCACGAGGCAGGGGGGCATGCCCACGGGGGTGGGCGCGCCCCCACCCACGTGGGCAGACCGGGACTCTCCTGGCCCATCTCCGGTACTCCGTGGGCTTCTTCTGGTCCAAAAATAAGTTCCGTGAAGTTTCAGGTCAATTGGACTCCGTTTGATTTTCCTTTTCTGCGATACTCTAAAACAAGGAAAAAACAGAAACTGGCACTGGGCTCTGGGTTAATAGGTTAGTCCCAAAAATAATATAGAAGTGTATAATAAAGCCCATAAACATCCCAAACAAATAATATAATAGCATGGAACAATCAAAAATTATAGATACATTGGAGACGTATCAAGATTCAACAGAAATAGACCACTCATCAAGGGTGCATGACCATAAAAGATATACTCATACAAATAGAACAACCATTATTCTCTGATTTAAATGAATAACCGTCTCGCATCAAACAAGATCTAGATATAATGTTCATGCTCAACACTGGCACTAAATAACAATTATTTAGTTCTAAAACTAATCCTGATGGTAGATGTAGAGATAGCGTGCCGACGGCGATCACATCGACTTTGGAACCATTTCCCACATGCATCGTCACCTCATCCTTAGCCAATCTTCATTTAATCCATAGCACTTGTTTCGAGTAGCAAATATGAGCAACAGAACCAGTATCAAATACCCATGCACTATTACGAGCATTAGTAAGGTACACATCAATAACATGTATATCAAATATACCTTTCACTTTGCCATCCTTCTTATCCGCCAAATACTTGGGGCAGTTCCGCTTCCAGTGACCAGTCCCTTTGCAGTAGAAGCACTCAGTCTCAGGCTTAGGTGCAGACTTGGGCTTCTTCACTTGAGCAGCAACTTTCTTGCTATTCTTCTTGAAGTTCCCCTTCTTCCCTTTGCCCTTTTTCTTTGAACTAGTTGTCTTGTTAACCATCAGCACTTGATGCTCCTTCTTGATTTCTACGTCTGCAGCCTTTAGCATCGCGAAGAGCTCGGGAATTGTCATATCCATCCCTTGCATATTATAGTTCATCACAAAGCTTTTGTAGCTTGGTGGCAGTGATTGAAAAACTCTGTCAATGACATTGTCATCAGGAAGATTAACTCCTAGTTGAGTCAAGTGGTTGTGGTACCCAGACATTCTGAGTATATGTTCACTGACAGAACTATTCTCCTCCATCTTACAGCTATAGAACTTATTGGAGACTTCATATTAACTTCAATTCCTAGACCATCTCATATGCTCCATGACGTTCAAAACGTCTTTGAAGTCCCGATTCTAAGCCGTAAAGCATGGCACACTGAACTATCGAGTAGTCATCAACTTTGCTCTGCTAGACGTTCACAATGTCTGGAGTTGCTCCTGCAGTGGGTCTTGCACCTACTGGTGCTTCCAGGACGTAATTCTTCTGTGCAGCAATGAGGATAATCCTCAAGTTACGGATCCAGTCCGTGTAGTTTCTACCATCATCCTTCAACTTAGCTTTCTCTAGGAACGCATTAAAATTTAAGGGAACGGTAGCACGGGCCATTGATCTACAACAACATAGACATGCAAATACTATCAGTTACTAAGTTCATGATAAATTAAAGTTCAATTAATCATATTGCTTAAGAACTCCCACTTAGATAGACATCCCTCTAGTCATCTAAATGATCACGTGATCCATATCAACTAAACCATGTCCAATCATCACGTGAGATGGAGTAGTTTTCAATGGTGAACATTACTATGTTGATCATATCTACCATATGATTCATGTTCGACCTTTCGGTCTCAGTGTTCCGAGGCCATATCTGCATATGCTAGGCTTGTCAAGTTTAACCCGAGTATTCTGCACGTGAAAAACTGGCTTGCACCCGTTGTATGTGAACGTAGAGCTTATCACACCCGCTCATCACGTGGTGTCTCGGCACGACGAATTGTAGCAACGGTGCATACTAAGGGAGAACACTTGTACCTTGAAATTTAGTGAGGGATCATCTTATAATGCTACCGCCGTACTAAGCGAAATAAGATGCATAAAGGATAAAATCACATTCAATCAAAATATGTGACATGATATGACCATCATCATCTTGTGCCTTTGATCTCCATCTCCAAAGCAGCGTTATGATCTCCATCGTCACCAGCTTGACACCTTGATATCCATCGTAGCATCGTTGTCGTCTCGTCAACTATTGCTTCCACAACTATCGATATCACTTAGTGATAAAGTAAAGCAATTACATGGCGATTGCATTTCATACAATAAAGCGACAACCATAAGGCTCCTGCCAGTTGCCGATAACTTTTACAAAACATGATCATCTCATACAACAATTTATATCTCATCACGTCTTAACCATATCACAACACAATATGCCCTGCAAAAACAAGTTAGACGTCCTCTACTTTGTTGTTGCAAATTTTACGTGGCTGCTACGGGCTTCTAGCAGCGTTCTTACCTACGCATCAAAACCACAATGATTTTTCGTCAAGTGTGTTGTTTTAACCTTCAACAAGGACTGTCCATAGTCAAACTCGATTCAACTAAAGTTGGAGAAACAGACACCTGCCAGCCACCTGTGTGCGAAGCACGTCGATAGAACCAGTCTCATGAACGTAGTAATTCAAAAAAATTCCTACAATCACGCAAGATCTAACTAGGAGATGCATAGCAACGAGAGAGGAGAGTGTGTCTACATACCCCCGTAGACCGAAAGCGAAAGCATTTAGTAACGCGGTTGATGTAGTCGAACGCCTTCACGATCCTACCGATCCTAGCACCGAACATACAGCACCTCCATGTTCAGCACACGTTCAGCAAGATGACGTCCCTCAAGCTCTTGATCCAGTTGAGGACGAGGGAGAGTTCCATCAGCACGACGGCGTGGCGACGGTGATGATGAAGCTATCAGTGCAGGGCTTCGCCTAAACACTATGACGATATGACCGAGGTGGTAAACTCTGGAGGGGGACACCACACACGGCTAAGAGATGTCTGTTGTACCTTTGGGGTGCCCCCCGCCTCCGTATATAAAGGGGGAAGGAGGAAGCCAGCCCCCTAGGGGCGCGCCAAGTGTGGGGAGTCCTACTAGGACTCCCTAGAACTAGTAGAATTCCCCTTCTCCTTTTTTCCTTTTCCGGAGTAGCAAAAAGGGGGAAAGAGAGGAGTAGGAGAGGGAAAGGGGGCGCCGCCCCCACCCCTTGTCCAATTCTGATTGGCAAGGGGGGCACGCGCCACATCCTGGCCGGCCCTCTCTCTTCTCCACTAAGGCCCATGTTGGCCCATTAACTTCCCAGAGGGAGGGGTCCGGTAACCCCCGGTACTCCGAAACTTATCCGAAACTTCCCGAAACCATTCGAGTGTCCGAATGTAACCTTCCAATATATGAATCTTTACCTCTCAACCATTTCCAGACTCCTCGTCATGTCCATGATCTCATCCGGGACTCCAAACAAACTTCGGTCATCAATTCACATAAGTCATAATACAAATCATCATCGAACGTTAAGCGTGCAGAACCTACGGGTTTGAGAACTATGTAGGCATGACCGAGACACATCTCCGGTCAATAACCAATAGCGGAACCTGGATGCTCATATTGGCTCCTTCATATTCTACGAAGATCTTTATCAGTCAAACCGCGTAACAACATACGTCATTCCCTTTGTCATCGACATGTTACTTGCCCGAGATTCGATCGTCGGTATCTTCATACCTAGTTTAGTCTCGTTTCCGGCAAGTCTCTTTACTCGTTCCGTAATGCATCATCCCGTAACTAACTCATTAGTCACATTGCTTGCTAGGCTCATAGTGATGTGCATTACCGAGAGGGCCCAGAGATACCTCTCCGATACACGGAGTGACAAATCCTAATCTCAATCTATGCCAACTCAACAAACACCATCGGAGACACCTGTAGAGCATCTTTATAATTACCCAGTTACGTTATGACATTTGATAGGACACAAGGTGTTCCTCCGGTATTCGGGAGTTACATAATCTCATAGTCAGAGGAACATGTATAAGTCATGATGAAAGCAATATCAATAAAACTAAATGATCATTATGCTAAGCTAATGGATGGGTCTTGTCCATCACATCATTCTCTAATGATGTGATCCCATTCATCAAATGACAATACATGTCTATGATTAGGAAACTTAACCATCTTTGATTAACGAGCTAGTCAAGTAGAGGCATATTAGGGACACTCTGTTTGTCTATGTATTCACACATGTACTAAGTTTCCGTTTAATACAATTCTAGAATGAATAATAAACATTTATCATGATATAAGGAAATATAAATAACAACTTTATTATTGCCTCTAGGGCATATTTCCTTCAAATTCATTTTTCTTTTCCTGTCTATACGATTTTGATTTTCAATGAATGAGCCTTTGGTAATGTTTTCATCTCTATTCTATGTAGCAAAACCCATCTAGGAACACTAAGGAGAAAATGAAAATTATACTAAACTAAAAAAACATAGGATAGAGATCCTAAAAATCTAAAAAATGCATATTAGGGCAATATAGATTCAAACAATAGACCTTCGTAGTAAAACATATCAAAATGGATTATGCTTCAAAAGGACTGATTTGCTAGTTTGGTCACTTGAATAAAAAATGAACACATATTTTATTTATGTGCATATTAGTGTTCTCCTACCACCACTGCGACACATAGCACGTGATTGGTGGGTTGCATTCAACAGCCACGCCTTGGGGATGCAAATTTAGTAGTCTAAGTTACATCGAATTTGTGTTCCATAAAAACCTCAAAGCAACGGTTGAGGATGAATGGCCAAAAAGATCATTTTCCTAGAGGCAGGCTCCAGCGAGCCATGCATGCCACTTGCTTGCACGGGAAGCACGGGAGATGGGACGTATCGTCCATTATTGCCTGGCCCTCTCCCTTCACAACCCCAACCCCCACTCATACCCCTCTGTCACCACCCCTTCGTTCCCACCGATGGTCGTCGACGCTCCACCACCACGTCACTCGACTCCTTGCCCCACCTGCGATAGCAACCACAACCACTGGGCCACGGCCTTGACACATTGGATCCTCATCCTGATTAGTTCGAGAAGATGCTGAGGTCCCCTTCCCCAGTCTGCACGAGGCCATGCTCTGCGCATATAGAGCGCCTATCAACCGTCGTTTCCTCAACCATGGCAGTCGGTATTTCGGCTATGCAGCATTAGGGACATCGGCCGCTGCTACTTCTTGAGCACTGTGTTGGTTTTCCCTTGAAGAGGAAAGGGTGATGCAACAAAGCAGCGTAAGTATTTCCCTCAGTTTTTGAGAACCAAGGTATCAATCCAGTAGGAGACCATGCGCGAGTCACCTCGTACCTACAGAAACAAATAAGAACCTCGCAACCAACACAATAAAGAGGTTGTCAATCCCTTCACGACCACTTGCAAGAGTGAGATCTGATAGAGATAAAATAATAATAAGATAAATAGTTTTGGTATTTTTATGATATAGATTGAAAGTAAAGATTGCAAAATAAAATAGATTGGAAACTTGTATGATGGAGAATAGACCCGGGGGCCATATGTTTCACTAGTGGCTTCTCTCAAGATAACATAAGTATTACGGTGGGTGAAAAAACTACTGTCGAGCAATTGATAGAAAAGCGAATAATTATGAGAATATCTAGGTATGATCATGTATATAGGCATCACGTCCGTGACAAGTAGACCGACTCCTGCCTGCATCTACTACTATTACTCCACACATCAACCGCCATCCAGCATGCATCTAGAGTATTAAGTTCATAATAATAGAGTAACGCCTTAAGCAAGATGACATGATGTAGAGGGATAAACTCATGCAATATGATATAAACCCCATCTTTTTATCCTCGATGGAAACAATACAATACATGTCGTTTCCCTTTCTGTCACTAGGATCGAGCACCGCAAGATTGAACCCAAAGCTAAGCACTTCTCCCATTGCAAGAATGGTCAATCTAGTAGACCAAACCAAACTGATATTTCGAAGAGACTTGCAAAGATAAACCAATCATACATAAAAGAATTCAGAGAATATTCAAATATTGTTCATAGATAATCTTGATCATAAACCCACAATTCATCGGATCTCGACAAACACACGGCAAAAAGAGTTACATCGAATAGATCTCCAAGAGAATCAAGGAGAACTTTGTATTGAGATCCAAAGAGAGAGAAGAAGCCATCTAGCTACTAGCTATGGACCCGAAGGTCTAAGGTAAACTACTCACACATCATTGGAGGGGCCATGGAGTTGATGTAGAGGCCCTCCGTGATCAATGCCCCCTCCGGCGGAGCTCCGGAAAAGGCCCCAAGATGGGATTTCTTGGGTACAAAAGGTTGCGGCGGTGGAAATAGGGTTTCGTGGTGCTCCTGGATGTTTTCGGGGTATATGAATACATATAGGAGGAAGAAGTAGGTCATGGAGCAACGAGGGGCCCACGAGGGTGGAGGGCGCGCCCCCTGCCTCTGGCCTCCTTGATTGTTTCTTGACGTCCACTCCAAGTCCCCTGGATCACGTTTGTTCCAGAAATCACGCTCCCGAAGGTTTCATTCCGTTTGGACTCCGTTTGATTTTCCTTTTCTGCGAAACACTGAAATAGGCAAAAAAAACAGCAATTTGGGCTGGGCCTCCGGTTAATAGGTTAGTCCCAAAAATAATATAGAAGTGTAAAATAAAGCCCATTGACATCCAAAACAGATAATATAATAGCATGGAACAATAAAAAATTATAGATACATTGGAGACGTATCAAGCATCCCCAAGCTTAATTCCTGCTCGTCCTCAAGAAGGTAAATGATAAAAACAGAATTTTTGATGTGCAATGCTTTCTAGAATATTCTTCAATGTATTTTTCTTTATTGTGGCATGAATGTTTAGATCCGAAAGATTCAAGATAAAATTTTATTGTTGACATAAAAATAGTAATACTCCAAGTATGCTAATCAAGCAATTATGTCTTATCAAAATACCATAGCCAAAGAAAACATATCCCTACAAAGTCATATAGTTTGTCCATGCTTCATTTTCGTCACAAAATGCTCTCATCATGCACAACCCCGATGACAAGCCAAGCAATTGCTTCATACTTAGCCTTTTCAAACTCTTTCAACTTTTACGCAATATATGAGCGCGAGCCATGGACATATCACTATGGGTGGAATAGAATATGATGATTGAGGTTGTGTGAGAAGACAAAAGGGAGAAAGTCTCACATTGACACGTCTAATTAATGGGCTATGGAGATGCCCACCGATTGATGTCAATGCAAGGAGTAGGGATTGTCATGCAACGGATGCATTAGAGCTATGAATATATGAAATCTCATCAAAGAAACTAAGTGGGTGTGCATCCAACTCGCTTGCTCATGAAGACCTAGGGCATTTGAGGAAGCCCATCATTGGAATATACAAGCCAAGTTCTATAATGAAAAATTCCCACTGGTATATGAAAGTGACAAAATAAGAGACTCTCTATCATGAAGATCATGGTGCTACTTTGAAGCACAAGTGTGGAAAAAGGATAGTAACATTGTCCCTTCTCTCTTTTTCTCTCTTTTTCTTCTTTTTTTATTTGGGCCTTCTTTTTTTTGCCTCTTTTTTTCGTCCGGAGTCTCATCCCGACTTGTGGGGGAATCATAGTCTCCATCATCCTTTCCTCACATGGGACAATGCTCTAATGATGATCATCACACTTTTATTTTCTTACAACTCAAGAATTACAACTCAATACTTAGAACAAAATATGACTCTATGTGAACAAATTATGAATGGTGGATCTGCCACAAATACGATGTCAACTACATGATCATGCAAAGCAATATGACAATGATGATGCGTGTCATAATAAATGGAACGGTGGAAAATTGCATGTCAATATATCTCGGAATGGCTATAGAAATGCCATAATAGGTAAGTATGGTGGTTATTTTGAGGAAGATATAAGGAGGCTTATGTGTGATAGAGCGTATCATATCACGGGGTTTAGATGCACCGGCGAAGTTTGCACCAACTCTCAAGGTAAGAAAGGGCAATGCACGGTACCGAAGAGGCTAGCAATGATGGAAGGGTGAGAGTGCGTATAATCCATGGACTCAACATTAGTCATAAAGAACTCACATACTTATTGCAAAAATCTACAAGTCATCAAAACCAAGCACTACGCGCATGCTCCTAGGGGGATAGATTGGTAGGAAAAGACCATCACTCGTCCCCGACCGCCACTCATAAGGAAAGCAATCAAAGAACACCCCATGCTTCAAATTTGTCACATAACGTTTACCATATGTGCATGCTACAGGACTTGCCAACTTCAACACAAGTATTCATCAATTTCACAATTACTCAACTAGCACACCTCAAATATTACCACCTTTATATCTCAAAACCATCTATCAAGCATCCAACTTCTCTTAGCATTTAAAATTATAACCAAAGTGAATTACCATGCTGTTCTAAAGGACTCTCAAAATGATATAAGTGAAGCATGAGAGATCAATTATTTCTATAAAATAGAACCACCGCCGTGCTCTAAAAGATATAAGCGAAGCACTAGAGCAAAAATTATCCAACTCAAAAGATATAAGTGAAGCACATAGAGTATTCTAATAAATTCCAATTCATGTGTGTCTCTCCCAAAAGGTGTGTAAAGCAAGGATGATTGAGGTAAACTAAAAGGCAAAGACTCAAATCATACAAGACGCTCCAAGAAAAACACATATCATGTGGCGAATAAAAATATAGCTCCAAGTAAAGTTACCAATGAACGAAGACAAAAGAGGGGATGCCTTCCGAGGCATCCCCAAGCTTAGGCTTTTGGTTGTCCTTGGATTTTACCTTGGGGTGCCTTGGGCATCCCCAAGCTTAGGCTCTTGCCACTCCTTGTTCCATAATCCATCAAATCTTTACCCAAAACTTGAAAACTTCACAACACAAAATTTAAAAGAAAATCTTCATGAGCTCCGTTAGTAAAGAAAACAAAACACCACTTCAAGGTACTGTAATGAAGTCATTCGTTATTTATATTGGTGTTAAACCTACTGTATTCCAACTTTTCTATGGTTCATAAACTCTATTACTAGCCATAGATTCATCAAAATAAGCAAACAACACACGAAAAACAGAATCTGTCAAAAACAGAACAGTCTGTAGTAATCTGTAGGTTTCGAATACTTCTGGAACCCCAAAAATTCTAAAATAAATTGCTGGACGTGAGTAATTTATCTATTAATCATCTGCAAAAGAATTAACTAAATATCACCCTCCAATTAAAAATGGCAGCAATTCTTGTGAGTGATAAAGTTTCTGTTTTTTACAGCAAGATCAAAAAGACTTTCCCCAAGTCTTCCCAACGGTTCTACTTGGCACAAACACGAATTAAACACAAAAAACACAACCAAAACAGAGGCTGGATAAATTATTTATTACTAAACATGAACCAAAATCAAGGAATAAAAATAAAATAGGGTTGCCTCCCAACAAGCGCTATCGTTTAACGCCCCTAGCTAGGCATAAAAGCAAGGATAGATCTAGGTATTGCCATCTTTGGTAGGCAATCCATAAGTGACTCTCATAATAGATTCATATGGTAATTTAATTTTTTTTCTAGGGAAGTGTTCCGTGCCTTTCCTTAATGTAAATTGGAATCTAACATTCCCTTCTTTCATATCAATAATTGCATCAATCGTTCTAAGGAAAGGTCTACCAAGAATAATAGGACATGAAGGATTGCAATCTATATCAAGAACAATGAAATCTACGAGCACATAATTCGTATTTGCAACAATAAGAACATCATTAATTTTTCCCATAGGTTTTTTAATAGTGGAATCCGCAAGGTCCAAGTTTAAAGAACAATCATCAAATTCACGGAAACCTAGCAAATCACACAAAGTTTTTGGGATCGTGGAAACACTAGCACCCAAATCACACAAAGCATAGCATTCATGATCTTTAATTTTTATTTTTATTGTAGGTTCCCACTCATCATAAAGTTTTCTAGGGATAAAAACTTCCAACTCAAGTTTTTCTTCATAAGATTGCATCAAAGCATCAACGATATGTTTAGTAAAAGCTTTATTTTGACTATAAGCATGAGGAGAATTTAGCACGGATTGCAACAAGGAAATACAATCTATCAAAGAGCAATTATCATAATTAAATTCCTTGAAATCCAAGATAGTGTGTTCATTGCTATTTAAAGTTTTGACCTCTCCAATCCCACTTTTATCAATTTTTGCATCAAGATCTAAAAACTCCGAATCATTGGGACGCCTTCTAACTAAAGTTGACTCTTCTCCAGTCCCATCATTATCAAGATTCATATTGCAAAACAGGGATTTAATAGGGGACACATCAATAACTTTTAGATCTTCATCTTTATTATCATGAAAACTAGAAGAACACACTTCCACAAAGCAATCTTTTTTAGCACGCATTCTAGCGGTTCTTTCTTTGCACTCATCAATGGAAATTCTCATGGATTTGAGAGACTCATTGATATCATGCTTAGGTGGAATAGATATAAGTTTCAAAGAATCAACATCAAGAGAAATTCTATCCACGTTCCTAGCCAACTCATCAATCTTAAGAAATTTTTCTTCAATCAAAGTATTGAAACTCTTTTGTGAACTAATAAATTCTTTAATATTGGATTCAAAATCAGAGGACATCTTATTGTAATTTCCATAAGAATTGTTGTAGGAATTACCATAATTATTAAAGGAATTACTAGGAAATGGCCTAGAATTAAAATTACCTCTATACGCATTGCTACCAAAATTGTTCCTACCAACAAAATTCACATCCATAGATTCATTATTATTCTCAATCAAAGTAGACAAAGGCATATCATTAGGATCAGCAGGGGCACTCTTATTAGCAAACAATTTCATAAGTTCATCCATCTTTCCACTCAAAACATTAATCTCTTCAATTGCATGCACCTTTTTACTAGTAGATCTTTCCGCGTGCCATCGAGAATAATTAACCATAATATTATCTAGGAGTTTGCTAGCTTCTACTAAAGTGATTTCCATAAAAGTGCCTCCCACGGCCGAATCTAAAAGATTTCTAGAAGCAAAATTCAATCCGGCATAAAATTTTTGTATAATCATCCATAAATTCAAACCATGTGTAGGGCAATTACGTATCATTAATTTCATCCTCTCCCAAGATTGTGCAACATGTTCATGATCAAGTTGCTTAAAATTCATAATATCGTTTCTAAGAGAGATGCTCTTAGCGGGAGGAAAATACTTAGAGATAAAAGCATCTTTGCACTTGTTCCATGAACCAATACTATTTTTAGGCAAAGACGAAAACCAAGCTTTATCACGATCTCTAAGGCCCCGTTCGATAGATCAGTTTTTTTGAAGTATTATGACAATAATGCAATTTTTCAAAATACCATGGTTTAATTTACTGTGAGCTGTTTGGCAACCATAAAAAACTGTAGTATCTATACCATGGTATTGTCAAAACCGTGGTATTTTCTCCGCATTAAAAAAAACCCTGGACCTCTTTTTTTAAAACAGAGCACACGAAGAAAACAAGACTGTTCGTTATCGCCTTCCTCGCTCCCAAGCCGTCACAGCCGCCCTGAAGATCGCCGGCCATGGGACAAGCCAAGAGAAGGCAATGGAAATAAAAATGGTTTCCTTCCTACTCCCACTTGCGCTTCTCTTCTCCTCATACATGATGTGCATTAGGTCAGCCCCCTAGACACCACATGCCCAGATTTCTCATGCCATGGTCGTGCACGCTGATGGCTACAACGCTAACTCCGAACACACTACTGGTTGAGCCTGCGCAGGCCCTTGTGAGCGATCATAGCCACACCGGCCTTGCATGCTTTCCATGCGATGCTCCCCAACATCGCCCCATGCCTCAACGCGCCGCGTTAGCAGCTGTCGGTCAAGCCGCAGCCAAGCCAGAGCAACGCCACGCGCTTCCATGCCATGTCGCTGATGCATAGCTTGCCGCCAAGTCTGTTTATGCATGGCTATTCAATTTGCAACCATTGGTCAGCTAAGATCGTGCATGTCTTGCGACTGCTATGAAATGGCTAGCTAGCTAATTTACGTCGTCCTAAACATGCTCCAGCCAAACACTGTCATAGTATTCCCAATACTACAAAATACTTTGATATGTCAAAACTATGGTTTCTAGGACCTATAGACAAAAATATTGCAGTTTTTCAATACTACAGTTTATGCAATACTTTGTTGTCAAACACACCCTAAGCGAAAACAAAAATAGCTTAAGTTTAACAATGTCATTATCCACATATTTCTTCTTTTGTATATCACACAAATAAACAAAGTTGTTTAGATGGGTAGCGGCATATTCACTAGGAAGGCCAGAAAACAGATCTTTCATGACAAGATTCAGCAAGGCAGTATTAATTTCACAAGATTCAGCATCGGTAAGAGGAGCAATCGGAGTGCTAATAAAATCATTATTGTTGGTATTGGCAAAGTCACACAATTTAGTATTATCTTGAGCCATCGTGACAAGCAAGCAATCCAACACACAAGCAAACAAGCGAAGAAAAGGTGAACGGAAAAGCGAGGGCGAAAGGAAAAGAGGGCGAATAAAACGACAAGGGTGAAGTGGGCGAGAGGAAAACGAGAGGCAAATGGCAAATAATGTAATGCAAAGGATAAGAGTTGTGATGGGTACTTGGTATGTCTTGACTTGGCGTAGATCTCCCCAGCAACGGCGCCAGAAATCCTTTTTGCTACCTCTTGAGCACTGCATTGGTTTTCCCTTGAAGAGGAAAGGGTGATGCAGCAAAGCAGCGTAAGTATTTCCCTCAGTTTTTGAGAACCAAGGTATCAATCCAGTAGGATACCACGCGCGAGTCACCTCGTACCTACACAAACAAATAAGAACCTCGCAACCAATGCGATAAAGGGGTTGTCAATCCCTTCATGACCACTTGCAAGAGTGAGATCTGATAGAGATAATAATAATAAGATAAATATTTTTAACATTTTTATGATATAGATTGGAAGTAAATATTGCAAAATAAAATAGATTGGAAACTTGTATGATGGAGAATAGACCCGGGGGCCGTAGGTTTCACTAGTGGCTTCTCTAAGGATAGCATAAGTATTACAGTGGGTGAACAAATTACTTTCAAGCAATTGATAGAAAAGCGAATAATTATGAGAATATCTAGGTATGATCATGTATATAGGCATCACGTCCGTGACAAGTAGACCGACTCCTGCCTGCATCTACTACTATTACTCCACACATCGACCGCTATCCAGCATGCATCTAGAGTATTAAGTTCATAAGAACAGAGTAACGCCTTAAGCAAGATGACATGATGTAGAGGGATAAACTCATGCAATATGATATAAACCCCATCTTTTTATCCTCGATGGCAACAATACAATACGTGTCGTTTCCCTTTCTGTCACTAGGATCGAGCACCGCAAGATTGAACCCAAAGCTAAGCACTTCTCCCATTGCAAGAATGGTCAATCTAGTAGACCAAACCAAACTGATATTTCGAAGAGACTTGCAAAGATAAACCAATCATACATAAAAGAATTCAGAGAATATTCAAATATTGTTCATAGATAATCTTGATCATAAACCCACAATTCATCGGATCTCGACAAACACACCGCAAAAAGAGTTACATCGAATAGATCTCCAAGAGAATCAAGGAGAACTTTGTATTGAGATCCAAAGAGAGAGAAGAAGCCATCTAGATACTAGCTATGGACCCGAAGGTCTAAGGTAAACTACTCGCACATCATTAGAGGGGCCATGGAGTTGATGTAGAGGCCCTCCGTGATCAATGCCCCCTCCGGCGGAGCTCCGGAAAAGGCCCCAAGATGGGATTTCTTGGGTACAGAAGGTTGCGGCGGTGGAAATAGGGTTTCGTGGTGCTCCTGGATGTTTTCGGGGTATATGAATATATATAGGAGGAAGAAGTAGGTCGGTGGAGCAACGAGGGGCCCACGAGGGGGGGCGCCCCCTGCCTCGTGGCCTCCTTGATTGTTTCTTTATGTCCACTCCAAGTCCCCTGGATCACGTTTGTTCCAAAAATCACGCTTCCGAAGGTTTCATTCCATTTGGACTCCGTTTGATATTCCTTTTCTGGGAACACTGAAATAGGCAAAAAAATACAACAATTTGGGCCGGGCCTCCGGTTAATAGGTTAGTCCCAAACATAATATAAAAGTGTAAAATAAAGCCCATTAACATCTAAAACAGATAATATAATAGCATGGAACAATCAAGAATTATAGATACGTTGGAGACGTATCAGTTGCGGTTGCCGGGACATCCGCCACAGCAGGGGCGGGGATTTTGACGTTCCTGTCGGGGTTTGCTCTGGTGCTATCTGCTCCACATCTATCGAGAACAACTCCATCATTGGTGAATTATGTAAGTATATTGAACTCAACATTGCTACTCGGTTGCCCATATTTTATTAGATTACAATGCTAGGGTCATAGGACTAGATTGATTTTGCAGATTGTGTACCAATTAGATTGTATTTTAGCACTGATAATAGCATCAGACAATTTTCTTCGATTAGATTTTAGCACTCATTGTGCATTGCTAAGATAATAGCAATGTGCATATCTAGATTGTTCATCGTTAGGATCATAACAATGTGCATTGCCAGATTGTGCACTAATCAAATTGATGTGCATTGCTAGACAGTGCACTGATTCATAGCAATGTGTAGTGCTAGATCGTGCACTAATCAAACAATATTTACTGCTTAGTTTACATGCATAGCTAGATATGATTCGCTGTACGTGTGCAGTGCTAGATTGTGCACTGATCAAAGCAATGTGCATTGCTCTACACTGATCATAGCAATGTGCACCGCTTAGTTTATGTGCATTGCTAGATATGCTTCATTGTGCTTGTGCGTTGCTTTGTTCATGCGCTTCAACGTAGCATCATAGCAATGTACAATTATAGATTTGCTCCATTTGGTTTGCACTATGATGCTTAGCTATATCTACTTACTAACAAGGTGATAAAAAGATGGATGTCATGGAGTCAGGGGTTGCCATTCACCACATGGCGTTGAGGACGTCATCCCGCACAACCGGTGGACACTGAAGCCCAGGGTGTCGGGGAGGAAGTAGGCTATGGAGCTACCTCTTCCCAAGTGGGGCCGCTAACCAACGTTGGGGCACAAGCACATATAATCATTGCCACATCGGTTCTATGTGTAGATCAACGATGACACTGCCTTCCTTTTTGTCCAAGGGATTTCTAGAAGTCCCTGTGGACCTGGCTCCACATCCCCTTCCCCGGTCCATGATGGTGGTCGCTTGGCACTGGTGTGAGACTTGAGTGCATGTGTTGGAGTTTGGCGACCATGTGGTGAGGTGGAAGCCGGCGACATCATCGTCTTCAATCTCAACACTTTGGGCTTCAACATGTGGCAACTTCGCCGTCAACGGTACCGTTGCGTTAGGCATGACCAAGTGGAATACTTCCAAGAACTTTCTCAACTAAGCAATAGTAGCCTAAGTATTGTGTTTGCCGAAAACTGTTCATATTTTGATCAGTGAACACCACCTGCCCCTGCTATCTTAAAATAGCTTCCATTGTGTTAATGTTAGTATCACGTGATTAGGGGTTTCAACCCCTAATGTTAATGGTGTGCATGTTGGTATTAATGTGTTTTTCTTATCTTGTCTTCAAATCATGTTGTTTAGGGGGGATGCTTCTTAGTGTGTTATCGAGTGGTAAGGTCACCATATTTGAAGGAGTAAGCTGAACAATATTTGGACACAATCAAACTCATGTGCTTTCCATCTGCTCGCTCTAAAACCATTGATGTAGGTGATGAAACAACACGCAGAATAATCTTCAGTGATACGATACGGGCTAACACACACAATGCATAACATGGCCGAAGCATCGTATCAGCCCAGCCAGGCTTCAACCGGGAAGCAGATACAGGAGGCTCAAAATCCATGCAATCACGCACTATAGTGCATGCATGATCTGCAATATACATAGATGCTATATATTCTTAAAGTTTTAAGTTATTACAATTTCGAGGATGTAAGAGCATTTTCAATCGAACAGGGCTAATTTGATCCATTATAGGTCTGTGAACATGCCTGTGAAGTGTCCGCACATACAACAACACTCCTCATTTTTTCTAATTTTCTAGAAAAATGCATAAGATTGATAGGGATCAAAATAGAAAAGGTAAAGAGAGGCAAAAGAAAAGGAGAAAGTGATCGGAGTGAGCTGAACGTGGTGAGCTATTCATACACCCCATTTTCTCTCCACACATGAGTTGAGTTTGAGGTTTGGGGGCATCTCGGACATATGTGGACGATTTAGGAGTTTGATTGGTTGGCGTTTTTCATTTTCTCTCATGTTTGAGTATTGTTCGTGTTGTCCGCTCAAGCACCACTTAAGCTACTATGCTCCCTAATTATAGAGCTCTCCTATTCGGTTGATATTTCAATATTCAAGGAGCTCTCTCATTTAATTCTTTAATTTTTTTAATTCACTATGTTCCCTAATTTTAGAGATTTTTAAATTTGGTCCTTGGTTTTGACAGAGTCAACGATTTCTAAATGAGCTCTCTCATTCATTTTTTAAATTTACTATGCTCTTAATTTTGGAGCTTTCCCATTCGTTTGAGGTGATCAATTTTGAGATTGGTTCACGATTTTGGTCGGATCAACTATTCTTAAGGAGCTCTCTCATTCAACTGAGATGTTTAATTTTGAATTTGTTTCACTATTTTGACTGGGTCAACGTTCTTTCAAGTCAATTAGCAACAATCGGTCTGTAAAAACACATCAATCTGGCGCACCCTCTCGCCACCTAGAAAAAATAAATAACAACATGTGAGGACAACTCTAATCGATCCCCTAAAAAATAAAGGAGGATCTGACGGAGTAAACCCTTAGAGAAGTATTTTTACTCCACTAAGATTTGGCAGGACCTAGCCGATCCCCTATATATAATGGAGTAATTTTTTGCTTTTTCTAACGTTATGCAATTGCAGTATACATTCCAACTACATATTAGGACACATATAGAAACTAAATATAAATATGAATGTTCAAGCAAATCATGAATATAGTTTACAGACCAAATTCAAAGTTTACAAACCGAATTATTCAAATTTAAACACACTGATGGTCCATGTGTAGCAAATAACATGTGAAAGAACAACTAGGAAGCGCTATGAAGTTGCCAATGATGCTGAACAAAATCTTCTTGGAGCCGAGCATGAACTTGTCAGTTCTCGATCCTGCGTTGCTCTTCATGGAATGCCATGATCCTATTTATATCATACTCTGGCTCAATCGGAGCCCCGTTGGTGATGTACCGAAAGTTCTCAGGCATATCTCTCTGGTCTTCAATGATCATGCTATGCAATATGATGCAACAAGTCATCTGTCACAGAACCTTGGAGCTCCAGTACTCGGCAGGGCCACGAACAATTGCAATGCACTTCTAAAGCACACCGAAGGCTCTCTTCGTATCTTTCCTAGCAGCTTCTTGACATTGGGCAAAATGAATATTTTTGTTACCTTATGGATGCGGAATTGTTTTGGCCCATGGTGGATGATGCCATCCGTCGAACATCATCATTGAAAATCATGCCTAAACGGTTTCAGAGTCTTCGTCTTCTTCTTCCTCTTCGGATGACGACGAATCCTCGAAGACTATCTCCCTCAACCTCTTCATCTACAATTCGAACGACTTGGTTCAATCCAAACGGCTCGGTTAAAAAAGAAATGTACAAAAAAACTCAACTAGACAAACCGTCGAATACTTGCGGTGCGGTGTGGTGCACCGGCCGGCCAACGTTGTTTAGACCAAAGCGGCGACACGTGGGAATGACCTGCAGTGGTGCGCAAGCAAGGTCATATGCGGCGGCCAACGAAAAATGAAGAAGATTCGAAGCAATCCGGCGAATTGGCTCTGGCGACGAAGTTTCACCTTGATTCCGCCGACGGCAATGGGGGCCAAACGGGCTTGGCGTCGGGGGCCAAGGTAGGCAAGAGGTAGAGACGGGGCCGGCCGGCGGTCGCCGGGAGGTGTGCCGGCGAAGAGACAGTGGCAGGTGGTGAGGCGAGAGAGAGGCTCCACATTTACTCTCAGCAATAGCGGCCGAGTAAATTTAGGGACGGAATAGGTGGTGGAGGATAAATTTTCCTCCACTAACCGTTTTAGGGGATCAGCCAGGTGTCGGTTAGAGGAGTAAAACCAATCTTTTTACTCCTCCGAATGGGGATCTGTTAGAAATGCCTGTCACTCTATCAATTATACTCCTTTCGTTCCTATATACAAGTCTTTTTAGAGATTCCAATATAAACTACTCCCGCCGTCTCATAATATAAAAGCATTTTTGACATTACACTAGTGTCAAAAACACTCTTATATTATAAGACGGAGGGAGTACATACAGAGCAAAATAAGTGAGTACTATATTACGTGCGCCACCATCGCAACAAAATACCCACATAAATGAGTTACTCCCACCATAAGAAATATAAAAGCATATAGATCACTATTTTATTGATCTAAACGCTCTTATATTTGTTTAAAGAGAGAGTAAATAACAGATAACACAAAATGTTGCTAAAAAACAGATAACACAAAATCACACTGTCAAAAGGCCCATCGAAACATAATATTATAAAAAATATCCGTCCGTACTCATATAAATTGAGGAGAAAAATCAACACGTATGCGTCAAATTATTTTTTATCACGAAGCATATGTATCCATATGCCACCATTGTACGTGCCCTAATATAATCAATATTCTCATGACAATTCGTAGTTCTACAATGAAATCATTTGTCTGACAGAAAAATGGCTAAATCCGATTCCTCCATCTCTCTGATCGTGCGGTAGGCAATCCTTATCATATCCAGTCATCAAGAACGCACAACGACTAGTCGTAGCGCACACACACATACAATAACTCCTTGTATAAAAAACCAACAGCGGTGGCAGCTCTCTTTCCCAGGTGAGCCAGCCAGCGAGTGCGCCACCACCACAACCCAGATCTCCGCCTCGCCGGCTGGCCACCCCCACCCCCACAACCACCATGCGGAGCACCGGCCCGGCCGCTACCGCGACGGTGACGCGGGTGGCGCAGAGGGTGGTGGCCCCGTCGGCGCCCACGCCCGGCGGCGAGCTCCCGCTCTCCTGGCTCGACCGCTACCCCACGCAGCGCGCGCTCATCGAGTCCCTCCACGTCTTCAAGGGCCGCGCCGGCGACGATGCCGCCGAGTCCCCGGTCAGGGCCATCGAGCGCGCGCTGGCCGCCGCGCTCGTGAGCTACTGCCCCATCGCCGGCCGGCTCGCGCTGTCCGACGGCGGCGAGCTGGTCGTGGACTGTACCGGCGAGGGCGTGTGGTTCGTGGAGGCCACCGCGAGCTGCACCCTCGAGGAGGTGGACTACCTCGAGTACCCGCTCATGGTGCCCAAGGACGAGCTGCTGCCGCACCCCACCTACCCCGCCTCCGACCCGCTCGCCGAGGACTCCGTAATCCTTCTAGTCCAGGTAACAATTTAGCAGCAAGATTGCAGAAAAAATCCCCATTTTTGGGTCCGTCCGGCGTGCGTGCGTTCTGGAACCTTTGGTTCTTCCACCAAGTCAACGGCATGGGTAGCAATGGCGCTTAGTAATCGCTCGGCCCATTCCGCAATGCAGGTCACGCAGTTCGCGTGCGGCGGCTTCGTGGTCGGGTTCCGGTTCAGCCACGCCGTGGCGGACGGGCCCGGCGCGGCGCAGTTCATGTCGGCGATGGGCGAGATCGCGCGCGGGCGCGCGGCGCCGTCGCTGGCGCCGGCGTGGGGCCGCGAGGCGATCCCGAGCCCGCCGGCCGCGCCCGTGGGCCCGCTCCCGGTGCCGACGGAGCTCCGGCTGCAGTACCTGGCCATGGACATCTCCACCGACTACATCGACCACTTCAAGGCCCGGTTCCTGGAGGAGACGGGGCACCGGTGCAGCGCGTTCGAGGTGCTGATCGCCAAGGCGTGGCAGGCCCGCACCCGCGCCGCCGGGTTCGCGAGGGGCTCCCCGGTGCACGTGTGCTTCGCCATGAACGCGCGGCCCGCGCTCCGGCCCCGCGCGCTGCCGGACGGGTTCTACGGCAACTGCTACTACATCATGCGCGTGTCGGCGGCGGCGGAGGCCGTGTCGGAGGCGCCGCTGAACGAGGTGGTCCGGCTGATCCGCGAGGGCAAGAAGCGGCTCCCGTCCGAGTTCGCGCGGTGGAGCCGCGGCGAGGCGGGCGGCGGCGGCGAGGCGGGCGGCGACGGCGACCCGTACCGCATCACGTCGGACTACCGGACGCTGCTGGTGTCGGACTGGTCGCGGCTGGGGTTCGCGGAGGTGGACTACGGGTGGGGCGCCCCCGTGCACGTGGTGCCGCTCACCAACCTGGACTACATCGCGACGTGCATCCTGGTGCGCCCCTCCGCGCACAAGCCCGGCGCGCGCCTCATCACCCAGTGCGTCGCCGCCGACGGCGTCGACGCCTTCCACCGCGACATGATGCGCCTCGACTGACCGGTTGGCGCCGTCGCCAACGGCCAGTAGTCGTCTGCCGGAGGGCAGAGGAGAATATTCCACCGCAACACCACGATACATACATAAAATACGTGTTGTATTGTTTGATTTATTCGATTAAATTCTTTGTTTTTTTGCCGGGATTCGACTGAATTCGCTTTGCCAGTTAAGTTAGGATTACATGTTCGTCGTCGTCGTCGTTGTTGCTTGTGGGAGGTTGTGAATGAGTGTGAGAGAGGAGCTGTGGTGATCGGGACGTCGGGTTGGCGGGGAGCCGCTGTCTCCTCCCGCCAAAGCAAAGCAGGCGTAAAGCAGGTCGTTTGTCACTCGGCACCGGCTTCATCTTCATCCGTGTCGTGCAGTACGATGCGTTGCGTGCCGGTCAGGCATCGCAATCTCGGTCCGTTAATCCCCAGTAGCGTGCGTCGTGCGTGGGGTTAAAAGTTGTGCTTCGCTTTGCTTGTGGAGGTGGTCGAACACTTGAACTTGACGATGATTGGCAGGCGTGTGTGTGCTGGTTTATTCGGCGATTCGGTTCGGTGGTTGGACGAAGAAGCCCTTGCTGGTGTTCCTTCCTTCCAGAAGTGCCTGGCTGGCTGGTGCTGGTAGCATCTCTCGGCAATGTGCTGCGTGCTGTGTCTCGTTTTGTTTGGCCAAGTTCGGCACTGCCAGCTTAAACCCCGCCTTTCCGGGCGCGAGAATTGACGGGTACCCAACCCAACTGCCCTCGGACCTCCCGTCTCTGTCGGTGCGGTGCGGTGCGGTGCGCATGTGCCTGCTCTGCTCAACAGAGGCCGTAGGTTTGTCCACCCAACAGAAAAAAGAGAAGAAAAACAGAGCCCGCAGGGACGCGTGCTCGCTGTTGCTTTTTCTGTGCCGTGTACTACTTGTCGCAGTGTAACGTTCGGCGACACGCGGGGCGGCGTCAGAGAAACCCGAGGAACGTCACGTAAGAGCATCTCCGGGAGGCGCTAAAAATCGTCTCTAAAGACCGAGCCCCATGTCGCTCCCTGTGTGCGGCCCGGGCGCTAACCCTTAGCCGTCGGGCACCGCCGCCACCCATCCGCCCCTCCTCCCCCGCCGCCGCCGGCGAGCGCCGCCCGGGCAAAGCCTGTGTGGTGTCGGCGGCGGCGGGCTCTTCCACTGCCGCTCGCGAGGTGGGCTGCGCAGGGCAGTTGCGCCAAGCAGAGGAGGCAGGCGCGAGGCGCTGCGGCGTGTGGCTGTGCGCGCGCCGGCGCTGCTCGGCACGCCATGGCGGAGGGGTGGTTAGCGCGCGCGCCTCTGGCGCGAGGAGGAGGCAGGTCGCGGCGTAGGATCCGTGGGCGTGCGAGGTCTCCAGCCCGCGCGGATCTGGCGTCTCGAGGGCGCTCGCTCTGGCGGGGTGACCGCGTCAGGAGGAGCGGCTTGGCTGCGTAGGGAGGCGCCGTGCTCGCGCGTCGGGGATCCGGATCTGGCGCCTGGATGCCGCCCCATGGCTCTGGCGGCCCGGATCTGGTGTGCTGGGGCGTTGGCGGCTGGGCCCGCGCATGGGAGCTCCGCAGGCAACAGGGCTCGATCTGGTTTCTGCTGGCTGTGCGGGCGAGGTTGTGGGAGATGAATGGCACCTCGCCTGGTGTTGCATCCTTCTTCTTGGTGGTTCGGTGAGCTCGATGCTGCTTCGGGTGGGAGGCCGTGATGGTGGTGGCTGGAGGGAGAGGAATGGCCTTGCTGCGGGTGTTGCATCCTTCGTCGGGAGATGAATGGCTGGTAGGCGTTGCATCCTCGAGGAGATGAATGGCGTGGTGCTTGGTTGCATCCTTCCGATGGGAGACGAATGACGCCGCTAGGGGTTGCATCCTCCGTCCAGTGGGGGTGTGGATGCAAGGTTGGAAGCACGTCGAGCTCGTCGAGGAGGTGCGGTTAGCCGTGGAGGTAGGAATAGTGGTCGAGCTCGTCGGGGAGGTGCGGTTAGCCGTGGAGACAGGGATAGTGCTTCGTTGTGTAGGCTGATCGGATCCATGGTTCGGGCTATGTAGGTGAGACTGCCGGCGAAAGTCGTGAAAGTGCGTTATATCGACTAGAGGGGGGTGAGTAGGCGATTTTTACAAAATTCTTCACTGAGGAATTTGCCGGTGAGGAAATTGCTTAGCGAAGAACTACTAGCAGCGGAATAAGTACTCAAAAGTAAACATAACAGAATACAAGCATAGTCATCATGATGAAATGAAGACATGCACAGAGTACAGGAAGCGTAATCACAGGATAACACAGGACGAAGACAAATAAACTGAAGAAATTGAACTGAGGAAATTGAGAAAGTCTTCAGACAAATTCTTCAAACACAGATATAAACAAACACACAGCACAGTTATGAGGAAATGAAAGAGTTGAGGAAATAGAACCAGTAAGCTCGGTGAAGACAATGATTTGGTAGACCAGTTCCAACTGCTGTCTCAGTTGTACGTCTGATTGGAGCGGCTGAGTATTTAAACTCGAGGACGCACAGTCCCGGACACCCAGTCAAGGACACTTAGTCTAAGACACCCAGTCCTCACCGTATTCTTCTTGAACTAAGGTCACACAGACCTCGTCCAATCACTCGTGGTAAGTCTTCAGGCGACTTCCAAACCTTCAGAAACTTGGTCACTCGGCGATCCACAATTCCTCTTGCATGCTCTAGATCATGACGCCTAATCGTCTGGAAGAAGCACAGTCTTCAAAGGTAACAAGCGTCGGATCCACTCATGATCAATCTCTTCAGTGATGCTCAATCACTTGGGGTTTGTAGGTGTTTGGGTTTTGGGTTTTTGGTTTTTCCTCACTTGATGATTTTCGCTCAAAGTCCTCGGAGGATGGGTTGCTCTCAAATGACAAGTGTCAGTTTCTCTCGGAGCAGCCAACCAGCTAGTGGTTGTAGGGGGCGGCTATTTATAGCCTAGGGAGCAGCCCGACATGATAAGACATAAATGCATTTCAATGATATGACCGTTAGGTGGATAGATATTTTGGGACAGCTGGCGCATAGCACAGCAACGGTCGGAATTTTGAGTAGCAAAATCCTCAGGGCTATCATGTTCCTCACTGTGTAGGCAATCCGCACTGGCAAATTCCTAACTCCTCAGTCAGGACAAATTTCTCAGAGACCAGAAGAACTTCGTCTCTGTCACTGAAGAAATTGACTGAACTGTATGAGATTTCCAATGGCTTCATTCGAAGGGATTGGTAGGTGTAGGATTTTGAGTTGAGCATCACATGGAAATTTTTCCTTAGTATTTCCTCGACCCTCTTTAACAGTACGGTGTTTCCTATGACTCAAGAAAGAGAAAAACAAAATAATGAACACGAAAGTCTTCAAGCTTCATATTTCTCGCATGAATATCAAGTCTTCACGGACACACCAATTTCTTCACTTTCAAAGTCTTCATGAAAGTCTTCAGAAATACCAAAATCTTCAGTCGAAGATATTCATTTTTAGGGGTCGACTTTTCCTGTAAATATCAAACTCCTCATAGACTTATAGACCTGTGTACACTCACACACGCATTAGTCCCTTAACCTATAAGTCTTCAATACACCAAAATCACTAAGGGGCACTAGATGCACTTACAATCTCCCCCTTTTTGGTGATTGATGACAATATAGGTTAAGTTTTCAACGGGGATAAACATATGAAGTGTAAATACTGATATTGAGGAATTTTATTGCAAGATATAGAAGAACTCCCCCTGAAGATGTGTATAGTGAGGAATTTGCTTTTGAAGCAATGCACACTTGAAGAGTTGAATCATGGAGATCTCCCCCTATATCTTGTAATTCATACACGCATTTAACATATAATGTGAAGAATTTGAAATGCATGATGAAATATGGTGCCTGATGAAATTCAGCATGCGTGCAATAATATTAACGAGGAATTAGCATGCAGAATAGTGCATCAAGAGTATCAGAGCACAGTGCATCAAAAGTATCAGAGCACCATCGGGTTTAAGATTACAACTCGATCCAATAAAGTTTCAGAAGAACGAGAGTTGTATCTTAGCAAAAAAACGCCCATATAATAGACCCGCTTGAAGACTAACTCATATTTCTCCCCCTTTGTCATCGAATGACCAAAATGATCGAAAATGAGGACTAACACCCCTGAAGATAATCATGTTGATGAAGGAGTGCCAGCGTTGTTGGGGTCATTGGTTGATGTAGGGCCTGCCGCAGTGTCGTCCAAATCTTCATGTTCATCAGTGTCGCGCGATGAAGAATATGAGCTGGCCACCAGAGAAGGAACTTTGACCTTCTTGAATTTCTTCGGTGGAGGTGCAGACCAGTCAAAATCTTCATTAAGACCCATGTTCTTTAGATCTTCTTCACCATACAGATGTGACAGGATTGCCCAGGTGCGACTGAAGACTTGATGGAGGTAGTAGTGGTTTTTCTTCACTGCATTGTGTGTGGCAGTCATGTTGTGAAGAAGTGAACCAAACTAACGCTTAACCCATTTGTGATTTCGATCCACCTTCTGGCGAAGACTAAGCAGAAGTTCACGGTCAGTCATCACGCGCGGAGCAGTGGCTTGAGGAGTGGACTTGGGTGCATTGGCAGAGTCATGTGTGGCAGAGTCATCATTGGTGGAATAAGATGTAGCTTTGCGAAACTAACCATCCAATGGACGAATGCCTTCATCAATTACAGCTGGTGCCTTGCCCTTTCCATCAACCGAGGAATATGTCTGCTTGAGGACTTCAATTGAGGGCAAGTAGCTGAGATGATTCCGGAAATCAGCTTTGTAGTTGAGTGAAGATCTTGTCCTGAGGAATCTCATGATCCAAGGTGCATAAGGCCTCAGCTCAAACGGAGACAGTGCAACATTGGCCATAGTCCTCATGAAGAAATCATGATAATTGACAGGAATGCCATGAACGATATTGAATACCAGATTCTTCATGATGCCAACAATTTCCTCATCAGATGAGTCGTGGCCTTTGATAGGACTGATTGTCCTCGTAAGAATACGATAGACAGTTCTAGGCACGTACAACAATTTCTTCACGAGGAATTTGGTTCTTGGTGCTTGACCTGGCTTCAAAGGTTTCATCAGCACCGGCATGTAATGATGTGTGAGCTCAGGTTCACTGTAGATGCAGCGAGCTTCTTCAAGGGGAGGACTGAGTGGTAGAGCACGAAGCAATTCAGAGGCTGGTGCAGTGTAGTGAGTGTTTTTATACATCCAGTCCAGCACCCATGAATTCACATCTTCAGCATCTCCGGTGATGTGCAGCGTTGCATAGAATTGAAGAATCAGTTCCTCATTCCAATCGCAGATGCCAGAGCAAAAGTTGAGCAGCCCGGCATCGTGAAGAACACTGAGGACTGGTGCGAAGCACGGCAGAGATTCCATATCCACGTCAGGAATATGCTCATGGTAGAAAATCTTCTCCTTGTTGAACAGCACTGAAGAATAGAAATTGGCTTGACTAGCAGTCCAGAAACGCCTCTTCCTAATGCGAGCAGAGTTATATGGGTTATAATCTTCGAAGAATAAGTGCTCGCCGAAGAAATCATCCGCCTTGAACTTTTGCTTGCGTGAGAATGGGTCCTTTGGCTTCGGCAGAGGAGTGTCAGTGAGTTGCATCACGACCTCAGGAATCTCAATCGCAGGTTCTTCAGGCTGAGGAATTTCTGATTCCTCCTCAGTGGCAGTCTGCGTCGTTGGTTGTTCAGCAGCAGCAGTTTCTTCAGTGCTAGTGGCTGGAATTTCCTCATGGAAAGATGCAGTGGGATGAGTTTCTTCATAGCCCATGTGAACAGTTTGTGTGGGGGACTGAGGAATTTGCTGTAGAGGGGTGAACATTGGAGAGTTTGGATGCTGACTTTCTCAGAATTCATCACTGATTACGGGTGTGGAGCAGCCAATGTCCACATCTTCATCTTCCATTTCTTCAACGCCAGCCTCTTCAGCTATGAACCGAGGCATAGGAGAGGAGATGATAGGTGTTGAAGGGATCGCATCCACTTCAATTTCTTCATCCAACGGTTCAGACGAAGCAGCAGAATGAGTTGCTTCATCAGATCCGCTGGGGATCACATATTCTTCATCAAAAGGAACAAGGTCCTTTGATGGCCTGGTTGAGATGGGAACAGCATCAATCGGATGTGCAAATGAACTTGTCATAGGCTTCATTTTCTTCGGAGCTAAAGAATCTGAAACAACTGATGCTTTCCTTTTCTTCATTGCAGCATGCTCTGCAGCCTTGGTCTTCTTGAAAGTGCGTTATATCGACTAGAGGGGGGTGAATAGGCGATTTTTATGAAAGTCTTCAAAATGTGGAAGTTTCGAAGACAAACAACAGAAATAAACCTATTACCATGCAGCGGAAGGTAGACTACACTAGGCAAACCATAGTCAAGTATTCAATGAAGTGAAAGCACAGTGACTAATAGCAGCTAGATAGTAAGGATCAGGTAGGAAGATATTCTGAAGCCAAACAGAAGACGCAGTCACTCGGTGAAGACAAAAGATAGTGCAATCATACAATGACTTCACAAGGACCAACAGTAAGTAAAGGGAAGGGAAGGATGAAACCAGTGACTCGTTGAAGACAATGATTTGTTGGACCAGTTTCAGTTGCTGTGACAACTGTACGTCTGGTTAGGGTGGCTAGGTATTTAAACCTGAGGACACACAGTCCGGGACACCCAGTCCTGAACACGCAGCTCAGGACATCCAGTCCTCACCGTATTCCTCTTGAGCTAAGGTCACACAGACCTCGCCCAATCACTCAGGTAAGTCTTCAAGGTAGACTCTCAAACCTTCACAGACTTCGTTCACCGGCGATCCACAATGTCTCTTGGATGCTCAGAACGCGACGCCTAACCGGCTGGAGGATTCACAGTCCTCAAGTGTAATAAGTCTTCAGATCACACAGACAAGAAGACTTAAGTGATGCCTAACACTCTTAGGCTCTAAGTGGTTAGGGCTTTATCCTCGCAAGGAATTCTCTCTCAAAGGCTTCGAGGTGGGTTGCTCTCAAACGACAAAAGCCGTACTCTAACTCTGAGCAGCCAATCGTTTATGGTTGTAGGGGGTGGGCTATTTATAGCCACTAGGTAACCCAACCTGATTTGTCCGAAATGACCCTGGGTTACTAAGGAACTGACACGTGTTCCAACGGTCAGATTTCAAACACACGCGACAGCTTTACTTGGGCTACAAGTAAAGCTGACTTGTCCAACTCTGGACAAATTTCGCTCTCATAGTCTTCACTCGAAGACATAGGTTTTGGTTAAGCATCACTTCAGTCATTCTGACTGGTTCTCTTGGACCCCACTTAACAGTACGGTGGTTCCTATGACTCAATAAAGAAGAAAAAGAACTACGAAAGATCTAAGTCTTCGAGCTCCATAGTCTTCATGCGATGTCTTCTCTTGTCATAGTCTTCAATGTGAGTATCTTCACATACCACCTTTGACATCAATGTCTTTATACAATTTTAGGGGTCATCTCTGGTAGGAAAACCGAATCAATGAGGGACTTCTACCTGTGTTATCCTGCAATTCTCACAAACACATTAGTCCCTCAACTAGGTTTGTCGTCAATACTCCAAAACCAACTAGGGGTGGCACTAGATGCACTTACAATCTCCCCCTTTTTGGTGATTGATGACAAACTAGTTGAAGTTTTCAACGGGGAATATAATATGTGAGATTGTAAAGGATAAGGAATTGTCTTCATAAGTTGCAAGGGCTCCCCCTGAAGATGTGCATATAAGTAATTTGCTTTTGGAATGCAAATGTACATGGCAGGTTGTACTTGTGGAGATCCTCTTCAACTTATGATGACAATTCATTATGCATGTGAAGGTATGTGAAGATAATGACATGCATAATGAAAAATGGACGTCTGCAAAATGATCTAAGTGCAGAATTTATCATCGCATCACAAAGTGGCAAATAAGCAGCAGACAACCATTGAGTTTAAGTGTTACAACTCAAAGAACCAAATGTATCAAAACGAGAGTTGTAAACACTAAGCAAAATATAAAGCACCCGCCCATATGGACCCGCTTGAAGACTATCAAACTCATATGCTTCTCCCCCTTTTGTCAGTAAGGACCAAAAAGGTTTGAAGACATAGAGCATCTACTCGTTCCCATGAAGAGTAGGTGAAGCAGCAGGGTCGTCGGTGGTGTTCGGCAGTGCGGAAGAACTGGGAGCAGTGTCGAAGCATGCTGAAGAAGGTGGCGGTGAAGTGGCATCGTCTTCATCCTCGATCACTCTGGCATTCACAGTTGCAGCAGAGGAAGAGAACTCAGAGTCTTCAAGAGATGGAGTGAGTCGCAGCACTGCCCTTTGAGGAGGTGTGGAGTCAAACTTGAAGCATTCAGAGAAGCCATCCTCTTGAAGATCATCTTCAGAGCACATCAGCGTCAGCCCCTTCCATGTGCGTCGAGAGGTTTCATGGGCAACAAAAGCATTCTTGGTGGCAAGATTGCGAATGCGGTTGACATCCACCAAGAGGCTTGCATTTGACGCTTCAGCCAGTCATGATGCCTATCCTGTTTCTGATGAAGAGCCACCAGAAGCTCTCGGTCATTAAGAACACGAGTGCGCTTCTTGGGTTGTTGGGCAGTTGTGCTGTCGGTGGCTTCAGTAAGAGCAGGATGTGGCGCACGTGTAGTTCCAGCCAAAGGATACACACGAGTGACTACTTCAACTCCTTCAATGTTCTGAGAAAAAATTTGATGCTCCGCATTCTGAAGACTTAGAGGTTCCTTGGCAGGCTCAGGATAGATGGCTTCAATAGACATATCCACATCAGGCAGAAAAATCCGATGATTGCGAGCAGATGGCTGATATGAGATAGCGGAGTGAAGTTTGATCAGCCGCATTACCCATGGGGCGTAGAACTTCAAGCCAAAAAGATCAGAGCCTGATGCAGCAAGTTGGCGAATGAAGAAGTCCTGTGCATTGAAGCATTTGCCATGAAGAATATAGAAGACCAAAGTCTTCATTGCACCTTCCAGCTTGGCATGTGGAGAGTGTCCTTTGATGGGCCAGAGAGTTCGCCTTATGATGTGATAAATAGTCCTTGGCAGATACTCTAGATCTTCAACAAAGAACTCTTTGGGATATGCAGCATCTTGGGGCAATGGCTTCATCATACTGAGCATCTGACTCATGTTAGGTTCAGGCTTCTGAAAGATGCTCTCCACAGCTTCACTGTGAAGTTGACAGGCAGATTCATAGAGATTGCCAGGAGTGGGTAGACCAGTGAGCTCAATGATGTCAAAGGCTTTGGCTTCGTGATGAACGTTTCCTGTCATCCACTCCAGGACCCAAGTCTTTGGATCTCTGTTGTACCCGCGGATGTGAAGTGTGGCATAGAATTGGAGCAGCAACTCTTCATTCCAATGCTCTTGATCAGTGACGAACGGCAGCAATCCAACCTCTTTGAAGCAATCCAGAGCTTCTTCCAGACAGGGCAGACCAGCTATTGCTTCAATGTCAAGACGCTTGTGTGGGAAGATGCGACCTTGATTGTATATAATGCAGGAGTAATAGCTTCGCTGCGGATAGCTCCAGAACCGATCAGATGATATTCTTTCCCTTGAGTAGGGGTTCCTGGAGCTATTGAAGAATGTGTTGTCTGCTCTGAAGCCATTGACATTGAAGGATCCAGGTGCTGATGCAGGACCTGGAAACCTAGGCAATCTTGGGATTGGCTTCTGTACCTGAGGCCTGTGCTAAACATGATAGTCGAACTGAGGACCGGCAGCAGGCGCAGGAACAGAAGCAGTGGGATCAGTGGCTTCGCTGACTTCTAGTGCTTGGGTTGGTGAAGGCTCCACATTAGCTTCAGCCATGACAGCGTCAGTGGCTTCATTGGTGTTGGTGGTGGCAGCCTCAAGATTTTCAACCTCCACTTGACGAGCTGGAGGGTCGGTCATAGTCACGTTCTCCTCGAGAACAGCTTCTTGGTGGGACAGGGGAGTAGCAGCTTGTGGGGCTTCTTCTTCATCGGCTGATGCAGCCGGAATGTCTTCAGCAGTTTTAGCTTCAGACTCAGAGACTGGAGGCCTTGGTCCTTTGCGAAGCCTGCGCAACACTGGCGACGCCTGTGGAGTTGGAGTTGGCTGGGCCTCAAAGTCTTCTTCCTCTTGTGCGCGATCAGCCCATGAAGCATCCTGAGCAATTGGCGTCAGAGGACGACCAATGCTGATGAGTTCGCTATGCGTTAGCACAGGCGATGATACCTGTTGGTGCTCGAGCTAAGGAAGGACTGCATCATCTTCAACATGGTCATGGTGACCAATGTCTTCAGCAGCGACGGGATCAGCTGCTGGAAAGTCTTCAGCTTCATGAGCCTCTATGAAAGCAGGCTCATGGACAGTCAGTTGACGTTCTTGCGGTTCAGCGTCAGGGTGAACCATGGAGATGGGTTCAACAATCAAGGGCTCTGTGGGAGCAGCCCGTTCCTTCTTGGTCTTCCTCTTCTTCTTGGAGGGGGCAGTAGCAGAGGCTTCAGGATGTTTCCTCTTCCTGGCTTCAGCCTCAGCAGTCCTCGTCTTCTTCAGCTCTGAAGCGGTTGACCGGGCCTTTGGTTTCGAGCCAGTCATGCTAGTTTGGAAGACAATGGGATCTGCTTCCTGCCTTGGTGCGTTGGGTTCGGCCACAATGGGCTTCTTCTTCTGCTTAGCAGCCATCCTGGGATCAATGCCCGGACGCCCAAGGGCCTTGCGCTTCTCAGCTTCATTGTAGCCTTGCACACACTTGTCAGCCAGGCTCTTCATGCGCTCCCGAGAACCCTGAGCTTCTGCGTGTTTCTTGAGAAAGGCTTCTTTGAGCTCGTGCAGCATAATCTTGAAGTTTTTCACCTCTTGCACACTGAGCTTGGCCATATGCTTCTTGAACTGAGCCTTTTCATAGTCAATCTTTTGCTTCAGTTTGACGATGCACTGAGCGAGAGCTAGCTCTGAAGCAATGGTGCCATGGAAGGCGACACTGAGGCCAATGGGTAGTTGCAGATCTTCGAAGCTGATGTTTGGCGTGTCAAACCACTCATCAATGAAGTTGTGGATGATTGTCACATCAAAGAGAGGCAGATCATTGAAGATTTCTGCTTCTTCTTTGCTCTTGATGAGTTGCTCAAGAGCGTCATCTGCAAGATCTTCATCACTGGATAGATCAATGGCATCGTTGCGCAAAATGGCAGCAGCTGTCAGCTCTTGGCCGGTGTGTGGCAGAGGCATCTTGACCTTCTAGGGCTTGGAGATGCGTGACAAATCTTCGGACTGCACACTGTCTTCAGGAGGTGAAGTTGCCAATGGCTTCGCTCGTGAGATTTTTGGTGCAGAGGCAGGCTTGGAAGCTTTTGGCTGCTTTAGTTTCTTTGGCTTCGGCGCTGCAGGCGCTTCACCTGAGTCAGCGTCATTTGTAGGCTCATTTACGGCAGTCCCTTGAACCACTATATGGGTGATGAGACCTTCAAGGTTGTAGAAGGGCCCAAGAAGATTGGGTTTAGCTTCGCGAGTTCCATCGGCACGGGGAGCAGAGGGACCAGGGTTGAAGTCTAATCCCAAAGACTTTTTGTTCTGCTTCGCTGAGTTCTTGGCAAACTGGAAGTTGTGCTTGAACAGATTGTCATCATGGCACCATAGTAGCGACGATGGGTGTGCATCTGCAGGCTGTGGCCCGCGGACCATGCAGGGATAGAAGCCTTGTTCAAGGGCTTCTTCTCTGGACCTGGGTTGAAGATTCTTGTATAGGATGTCTCCCCACGGTTGCTTGATGGCATTTTTCTCAGCATATTCTTGGGTCACAAACCGGTATTTGAACCATTGTTCTGCCCAATATCTTCGAATCCACTGGATTCGGGTCTTGCGCTGATTATAATCCTCTTCAGGATCTGTCTTGTAAAGTTCTGAGAGGTCATCAGGCAGATCTCTTGATGTTCCGCCACGACGCAGTCTGCCTCCCTTCCTTGCAGCTTTCTCTGAAGCCATGAATTTTAACCTGAAAGGCTTCAATACGTTCAAAGGATTCAAGGGTTTTCGTTTGTTGGACAAACAGGAACTGGCTTCGGGAGAATTTATATGATGCTGTAAGAATTCTGCAAATGAATGCAGACTATGAGAACCAAGGGATTCTCCCACGGACATGTACCTGTGACAACATTAAGGTGCGAGGGAGGGGGAAGAGGTCATATGCATTCTCAGAAGATTTTGAAGATAAATCAGTTTAGAAGACATTGACCTCATCGTGCGAAGACATTCACTCATAGATAAGGAGTTGGTTCCAGATTTGTACGAATCCATGGATCAGTACAAGTGAGGAATCTAACTACTTTGTGAAGTACAAGTGAATACACTAGGCATATTATGAGATGCAGTATGTAAGATATCCAACTTGTGTGAACAGAAACTGCTTGTGGTAGAAAGTGACGAAGCTATAGGATCAAAGGGGCTGTAAAAAGGAAGTTTTATTTACCACACGAAGAACTGCTAGACGGAGTGGAAGAGGAGGCCGAGCAGTTCGATCGTCCGTGCCCTAACTTGGCGACGGAGGACACCTACGGCGACGGCGGAGAGGACGATGTCCGCGGTCGGCGTGAGGACGACGTCGGAGAGGTTGCGGCAGCGAAGCGCTTCGTCGCCGGCGTCGTCGAGAGTTAGCGGTGGCGCTAGGGTTCGTGCGAGTGTGGAAGAAGAGATAATGACTGCGGTGAGGCGTGTATTTATAGGGACAGGGGCGGCTCAGTGTTATTACACAGGTGCCCCTGGCGATTCACATCTGAGGAACACGTGGCCATCATGCAGCATGTTGGAGGTTGTTCCACGTCCCACGCACGCCTGGATTGTCGGGTGGTCGTTCCCACTTCTCCGGGTTTCAGGTGAAGGAATGAGCATTGAAAACGGACTTAATGTTTGTCTCTGTATCTTTTGCTGACAAGGACGCAGAGAAGACATTCGACAGTTTCAGTAGAATGCATATGACTTGGAGAGATGGAGTTTGAGATAGAAAGCATAGAGAGGTTAGGGTCCGATCACATTCACTTAGTTCAAAAGACTCAACATGAAGACATAGCTATAAGTGAATGCTGTAGAGGACAGAACACTGGTATATATATATATTCAACATAGAGAAGATAATCATGAAGACATGTTGAAATTTAAGCCAAACCAAATGTGAAGACATAGCAAATGTGACGCCATGAATGAAACACTTCGAACAGAACCTTTGGTGGTGGCGTTACCCACCGTATAGGAAGTATTAGACCCAGACACGACGCACAATTATCGTGGCATTCCGAAGTCAAATTCCACATTAATGTATTCACACTTAGAATGTATGTCTTCATTGATTGAAGATATACTTTACTTCGTGTGTTGCACATCTAAGTCATCAATATGCATAAGTATTAGGATGTGTGCCTGATCACAGGACATTTGAGGATTCCAGGATATTTAGCTCACACCGTAACTTGCAAAATCTCTTCTCATCCAAGGGCTTGGTGAAGATATCTGCCAATTGCTCTTCAGTGTTGACGTGTATGATATCAATATCTTCCTTCACAACATGATCTCTGAGAAAGTGATGATGAATTTCAATGTGCTTTGTCTTCGAGTGCTGAACTGGTTTGTTGGCAATCTTGATGGCACTTTCGTTGTCGCAGTAGAGTGGCACTTGCTTCAGATGAATGCCATAGTCCTTGAGTGTTTGCTTCATCCACAGAAGCTGAGCGCAGCAAGATCCAGCAGCAATGTATTCAGATTCAGCAGTGGAGAGAGATACACAGTTCTGCTTCTTTGAAGACCAACATACAAGTGATCGTCCCAGAAAGTGGCATGTGCCTGATGTAGACTTGCGATCCACTTTGTCACCAGCATAATCAGCATCCGAGAATCCAATCAGATCAAACTCTGAGCCCTTTGGATACCATAATCCTAGAGTTGGGGTGTGAGCCAAATATCGAAGAATTCGCTTCACAGCTAAGTGATGCGACTCCTTTGGTGCCGCTTGGAATCGAGCACACATGAAAACACTAAGCATAATATCTGGCCTTGATGCACATAGATAAAGTAAAGAACCAATCATGGAGCGGTATACCTTTTGATCGAACTCTTTACCATTGTCGTCGGGACCCAGATGATGTTTGGCTGGCATTGGCGTCGTGAGGCCTTTGCAGTCTTGCATACCGAACTTCTTTAGGCAATCTTTGAGATACTTCTCTTGAGATATGAAGATGCTGTTGCGTTGCTGTCGTATTTGAAGACCGAGGAAGAACTTCAGCTCTCCCATCATGGACATCTGATATTGCTCTTGCATCATATATCCAAACTCTTCACTGTACTTCTGATTGGTGCAGCCGAAGATGATGTCATCCACATATATTTGGCACACAAATAGTTCACCATCATATGTCTTCGTGAAGAGAGTGGGGTCGAGGGAACCAGTTATGAAGCCTTTGCTCTTCAGGAAGTATTTGAGTGTGTCATACCAAGCCCGAGGGGCTTGTTTGAGGCCATACAGTGCCTTGTTGAGCTTGTATACCATGTCAGGATGTTTTGGATCTTCAAAGCCAGGCGGTTGTGCAACATACACTTCTTCTTCAATCTTGCCATTGAGAAAGGCGCTCTTCACATCCATTTGATATAGAAGTATGTTATGATGATTTGCATAGGCTAGCAGTATGCGTATGGCTTCCAGTCTAGCCACAGGAGCAAATGTTTCATCGAAGTCAATGCCTTCCACTTGAGTATATCCTTGAGCAACGAGACGAGCTTTGTTTCTGACAACTTGACCATGCTCATCTTGCTTGTTGCGGTATATACATTTGGTGCCTATTATGTTATGCTTCCGAGGATCAGGACGCTTAACCAGTTCCCATACATTATTCAGCTCAAACTGTTGAAGCTCTTCTTGCATAGCTTGAATCCATTCAGGTTCCATGAAGTCTTCTTCAACTTTCTTGGGTTCTGCTATTGAGACGAATGCGAAGTGCCCACAAAAATTTGCTAGCTAAGTTTCCCTTGAACGAGTGAGCGGACCAGGGGCATTGATGCTATCAATTATTCTCTCAATCTGCACTTCATTGGCAACACGAGGATGTACAGGGCGAAGGTTTTGCTCTTGCTGATCATTGTCATTGTTAGTGGGATTGTCTTCAGGCTGAGCATTGTCTTTAGGTTGATCAGGTGCGGAGATGATAAGTTCCTCTTCAGGTTGAGCTTCAGAGGGTATGATTTCTCCAGTTCCCATTAGCTTGATTGATTCGCTGGATGGAACTTCATCTAGCACATTTGGGAGGTGCTCTCTTTGTGAACCGTTAGTCTCATCAAACCGCACATCCACTGTTTCAACCACTTTATAATGAAAGAGATTGAAGACTCTGTAGGAGTGCGAATCCTTTCCATATCCAAGCATAAAACCCTCATGTGCTTTTGGTGCAAATTTTGAAGTGTGATGTGGATCCTTGATCTAGCACCTGGCGCCAAATACTCTGAAGTAACTGACATTTGGCTTCTTGCCAGTAAGGAGCTCATAAGATGTCTTGTTCAGAAGCTTGTGAAGATAAACACGATTGATTGTATGGCATGAAGTATCAATGGCTTCAGGCCAGAATTTTCTTGGAGTCTTGTATTCATCTAGCATCGTTCGGGCCATCTCAATGAGTGTTCTATTCTTGCGTTCGACGACGCCATTCTGCTGTGGCGTGTACGGAGCTGAGAATTCATGTGTGATGCCCAAAGTATCAAGATATGTATCAAGTCCAGTGTTCTTGAATTCAGTGCCATTGTCACTTCTGATGTACTTTATCTTGGCGCCATAGTTGTTCATTGCTCGATTGGCGAAGTGTCTGAAGACATCCTGCACTTCAGTCTTGTAGAGGATTATGTGCACCCAAGTATATCTAGAGTAATCATCAACAATGACAAAGCCATAGAGACAAGCAGTAGTAGTAAGAGTTGAGTAATGAGTGGGACCGAAAAGATCCTTGTGGAGCAGTTCGAAGGGTCGAGTGGTTGTCATGATTGTCTTCGAGGGATGTTTGGCCCTCGTCATCTTTCCTGCTTCACAGGCACCGCATAAGTGATCTTTCTTTAACTTGACGCCCTCGATGCCTATGACATGCTTCTTCTTTGCAAGGGTGTGGAGGTTCCTCATGCCAGCATGCCCTAGCCCCCGATGCCAAAGCCAGCATTCTGAAGCTTTTGCTAGAAGACATACGGCAAGCTGTGGTCCTGCTGAGAAATCTACCACGTACAAATCATATTTCCGATACCCTTCAAACACTAGAGACTTGTCAGATTCCATTAGAACAAGGCAGCGATATTTTCCAAACATTACGATCATGTTCAAATCGCAAAGCATTGAGACAGACATTAAGTTGAAGCCAAGGGATTCAACAAGCATGACTTTATCCATGTGTTGATCCTTTGAGATTGCAACTCTACCTAGACCCAGTACCTTACTTTTACCAGTGTCAGCAAATGTGATGTGACTCTTGTCGGATGGACGTAAGGTTGAGTCCATAAGAAGGCTTCTTTTGCCAGTCATGTGATTGGTACACCCACTATCAATAATCCATTCTGAAGACGCTGGTGTCGTACCCTACAGTGCAGTTAGGGGGATAGGCTTCACGAAGAGAATTGTGAAGCAAAAACATTTGAAAAACCAGTGGGTTATGAAAGCTTAGATCCAGATTAGGACTAATAGGGAGAGTAGCAAGCGATTCAGGAACGAAGTACATAGTAAGACCATTCGGGCATTTGATCTTGCGCCCTACAAGATGTTTAAGGTCCCCAGCAATAGCGTCAGACGATTTTGGTTTTCTGCTGGAGACCTTTCCCTGCAAAAGAGAGTTAAGCTTTCTTAGCCACCCACATCTTCAAGGGTGGCTTATAAGCAATAAGTCTAAGTGCAGCATCTGAGAACTTTGGCTTTGGAGCCCTAGCAAACAGTCTTGTAGGTGGATAATAGTACTCATAGGAATAAGCAGAATAGTTCTTGGTCTTATGAACATGGCGGTTTGATGAACCACGCTCATATTCATAGGCCCGAGTATGGTTTCCCTGCAAAACATTTGCGTTAGTGCGACTCAGGTGAGTCCTCTGTCTGTATGAAGCCTTTGGACCGTATGAAGCCTGTGGTCTGGGGTTTGTCTTCTTCACGTGTGGTGTCATGATGACATTCACAGGAAGATTCTCCAGACACTTTTTCGGAACCCAGATCTTCTTCATAGGCGGTCCATTCCTGCAGTTAGTACCAATGTACCTCGCAAACACTTCACCATTCTGATTCTTAAACAGTTTATAGTTTGCATCAAAGGATTCATCAATCACAATGGGGTTAGCACAAGTGAAGCCAGATAGAGTGGATGGATCTGTTGAAGATTCCTTTGCAGCAACCCATGTGGTTTTGGGGTACTGCTCAGGTTTCCAGTAAGAGCCATCAGCATTCATTTTCCTTACGAACCCAACACCCTCTTTCCTCGGGTTTCGGTTCAAGATCTGCTTTTTGAGGACATCACATAGTGTCTGATGCCCTTTAAGACTTTTGTACATCCCTGTTTCAAGCAATGTCTTCAACCTAGCATTCTCATCAGCAATAGCAGTGGTATCCTCAGCAGAGGGGTTAGTTTCTTCATCAACAGTTAAAGATGTTGCAACAGTAGCAGCAGTAGAACATTCAGCAACAGAAGTAGTATTATCACGCTCAATGCATTTAAGACATGGTGGTTCAAATCCTTCCTGAGCGGAACTGATCTGTTTGGCGCGAAGTGACTCATTTTCCTTTTGAAGATCTTCATGAGCCGCTCTCAATTTCTCAAGATCTTGCTTCCTTTGAAGATAATCATAGGAAAGCTTTTCATGAGTTGTTGAGAGTGTTTCATGAAGACTTTCAAGTTCCTAATACTTAACGTGAAGATTTTTTATGTCTTCAATTAGGACTCAGATCGAGTCATTTCAGCGCCTAACAGATCATCGCTTTTGTCTAACAATTTTTGAATATGTTCCATGGCTTTCTGTTGTTCAGTTGCAATTTTAGCAAGTGTTTTGTAGCTAGGTTTTGAACCACAATCAGAGTCATCGTCACTAGATGTTTGATAGTGAGTAGTGCGTGTGTTTACCTTGGCACCGCGTTCCATGAAGCTGTAGGTAGGAGCGGAGTAGTCCTTGTCATTTGCATCGGTGTCGGTGATGAAGTCATTGTCTTCAGTGTTGAAGATGGACTTGGCAACGTATGCTGTAGCCAGACTTGTGACGCCAGAATCAGACTCCTCCTCAGACTCCACCTCCGCCTCCTCAGAAGCGGACTCCTCATCTGAATCCATTTCCTTGCCAACAAACGCACGTGCCTTGCCAGATGAGCTCTTCTTGTGTGATGAAGACTTTGAGGAAGACTTGGAAGAAGACTTTGAGTATTTCTTCTTCTTCTTGTCGTCAGAGTCATATTCCTTGCTCTTCTTCTTCTTTTTGTTCTCATTGTCCCACTATGGACACTCAGAAATGAAGTGGCCAGGTTTCTTAAACTTGTGACATGTTTTCTTCTTGTAGTCATGAGCAGAAGATTCATCATTCCTTGAGCTTGATCGTGAAGACTTTCTGAAGACTTTCTTCTTGGTGAATTTTTGGAACTTCTTCACAAGCATAGCAAGCTCCTTTCCAATTTCTCCAGGATCATCAGAACTGCTGTCAGATTCTTCTTCAGATGAGGAGACAGCCTTTGCCTTCAAGGCACGAGTTCGCCCATAGTTGGGACCGTAGATGTCTCTTTTCTCAGAAAGCTGAAACTCATGTGTGTTGAGCCTCTCAAAAATGTCAGACGGATCGAGTGTCTTGAAATCAGGACATTCTTGAATCATCAGGGCTAGGGTGTCAAACGAACTGTCAAGTGATCTCAGGAGTGTCTTGACAATTTCATGCTTGGTGATCTCAGTAGCGCCGAGGGCTTGAAGCTCATTTGTGATGTCAGTGAGTCAATCAAACGTGAGCTGGACATTCTCATTGTCATTTCTCTTGAAGCGGTTGAAGAGGTTGCGAAGGACACTGATTCTCTGATCTCTCTGGGTTGAGACGCCTTCGTTGACCTTGGAGAGCCAGTCCCAGACTAGCTTAGATGTTTCCAAAGCACTCACGCGTCCATACTGTCCTTTGGTCACATGACCACAAATGATATTCTTGGCAGTAGAGTCCAGCTGAACGAACTTCTTGACGTCAGCAGCAGTGACACCTTCTCCAGCCTTGGGAACGCCGTTCTTGACGACATACCATAGGTCGACATCAATGGCTTCAAGATGCATGCGCATCTTATTCTTCCAGTAGGGATATTCAGTTCCATCGAAGACGGGGCACGCAGTGGAGACTTTGATTATCCCTGCAGTCGACATAGCTAAAACTCCAGGTGGTTAAACCGAATCACACAAAACAAGGGAGTACCTTGCTCTGATACCAATTGAAAGTGCGTTATATCGACTAGAGGGGGGGTGAATAGGCGATTTTTATGGAAGTCTTCAAAACGTGGAAGTTTCGAAGACAAACAACAGAAATAAACCTATTACCATGCAGCGGAAGGTAGACTACACTAGATAAACCATAGTCAAGTATTCAATGAAGTGAAAGCACAGTGACTAATAGCAGCTAGGTAGTAAGGATCAGGTAGGAAGATATTCTGAAGCCAAACAGAACATGCAGTCACTCAGTGAAGACAAAAGATAGTGCAATCATACAATGACTTCACAAGGATCAACAGTAAGTAAAGGGAAGGGAAGGATGAAACCAGTGACTCGTTGAAGACAATGATTTGTTGGACCAGTTCCAGTTGCTGTGACAGCTGTACGTCTGGTTAGGGCGGCTAGGTATTTAAACCTGAGGACACACAGTCCCGGACACCCAGTCCTGAATACGCAGCTCATGACACCCAGTCCTCACCGTATTCCCCTTGAGCTAAGGTCACACAGACCTCGCCCAATCACTCAGGTAAGTCTTCAAGGTAGACTCTCAAACCTTCACAGACTTCGTTCACCGGCAATCCACAATGTCTCTTGGATGCTCAGAACGTGACGCCTAACCGACTGGAGGATTCACAGTCCTCAAGTGTAATAAGTCTTCAGGTCACACAGACAAGAAGACTTAAGTGATGCCTAACACTCTTAGGCTCTGGGTGGTTAGGGCTTTATCCTTGCAAGGAATTCTCTCTCAAAGGCTTCGAGGTGGGTTGCTCTCAAACGACAAAAGCCGTACTCTAACTCTGAGCAGCCAACCGTTTATGGTTGTAGGGGGTGGGCTATTTATAGCCACTAGGCAACCCGACCTGATTTGTCCGAAATGACCCTGGGTCCCTAAGGAACTGACATGTGTTCCAACGGTCAGATTGCAAACTCACGCGGCAGCTTTACTTGGGCTACAAGCAAAGCTGACTTGTCCGACTCTAGACAAGTTTCGCTCTCATAGTCTTCACTCGAAGACATAGGTTTTGGTTAAGCATCACTTCAGTCATTCTGACTGGTTCTCTTGGACCCCACTTAATAGTACGGTGGTTCCTATGACTCAATAAAGAAGAAAAAGAACTACGAAAGATCTAAGTCTTTGAGCTCCATAGGCTTCATGCGATGTCTTCTCTTGTCATAGTCTTCAATGTGAGTATCTTCACATACCACCTTTGACATCAATGTCTTCATACAATTTTAGGGGTCATCTCTGGTAGGAAAACCGAATCAATGAGGGACTTCTACCTGTGTTATCCTGCAATTCTCACAAACACATTAGTCCCTCAACTAGGTTTGTCGTCAATACTCCAAAACCAACTAGGGGTGGCACTAGATGCACTTACACTTCTTCACATCCGATGCAGATGGAAGGATTGGAGTTGAAGTTGGTGCAGGAGCAGCTGAGGAATCTGGTTGATTTTCTTTAAGCACAACTGATGCAGTTGCCTGAGTTCTTCAGTTTCTTCAGGAACACCACTAGTGGGTGCCCTGGCAATTTCTTCAGTGGCTAGAATGCAGTCATCAGCCCTGGAACTCACATTATATTCAGCAGCCTGATTGTCATCAGCGGTGCTGGCATTTTCTTCAGTAGGCTGAGCAGATGCTTCAGCATGAGGAATTTCCTGTTGCGTTGGGGCTGAAACATTGGAAGTGAAGTTATCCGCAAGTTTCACAAAACGAACCTTGGCTCCAAGCCAATCAGTGCGATACGCGTCAAAGTCATCACTGAGTTTCTTAATCTCAGTCTGAATAGTGACAAGTTCTTCAGTTGTCATAGAGACAACATTTTTCTTCAGATAGCGCTCTTTCTTGTACTGCACTTTCTTGATCTGCCTGGCCTTCTCAAATTTCCACTTTTCTTCTTGAATGAAGTGGGTCAGCATGTGACTTGGGCCAGGAGTCAGCTTGAAGTCGGGCAAGGGAGTGTTGGGGTCCTTGTGCCAATCATCAATGTAGTCGAGGATCAGCTTGGGATCCAAAAGCAGTGGCACCTCTGATCCTTTGGCTCTAGCGGCCCTGACTTGCCTGTCTCTGATGATTTCTGCAAGTTCATCATCATCAGCTTCGTCTTCATCAGACGACACTTGGAAAGCGATTTGCTTCTTTTGAGGACTTGGGCGTGGACCTCGTCCAGCAGTGGCCTTTGTCTTGAGCAGTGAGGGGCTGAAAGTGCTAGTGATCGACTAGAGGGGGGGGTGAATAGGCGATTTTTACGAAAGTCTTCAAAACATGTAAGTTTCGAAGACAAATGATAGAAATAAACCTATTACCATGCAGCGGAAGGTAGACTACACTAGGCAAACCATAGTCAAGTATTCAATGAAGTGAAAGCACAATGACTAATAGCAGCTAGGCAGTAAGGATCAGGTAGGAAGATATTGTGAAGCCAATCAGAACAAGTAATCACTCAGTGAAGCCAAATGGTGTTGCAATCGTACAGTGACTTCACAAGGACCAACAGTAAGTAAAGGGAAGGGAAGGACGAAACCAGTGACTCGTTGAAGACAATGATTTGTTGGACTAGTTCCAGTTGCTGTGACAACTGTATGTCTGGTTAGGGAGGCTGAGATTCAACTTAGAAGACCTCGTCTTCACCTTATTCCCCTTGAGCTAAGGACACCCAGTCCTTGCCCAGTCACTCTGGTAAGTCCTCAAGGTAGACTTCCAAACCTTCACAGACTTCGTTCACCGGCGATCCACAATGACTCTTGGATGCTCAGAACGCGACGCCTAACCGGCTGGAGGATTCACAGTCCTCAAGTGTAATAAGTCTTCAGATCACACAGACAAGAAGACTTAAGTGATGCCTAACACTCTTTGGCTCTGGGTGGTTAGGGCTTTATCCTCTTAAGGAATTCTCTCTCAAAGGCTTCGAGGTGGGTTGCTCTCAAACGAGAAAAGCCGTGCTTTAACTCTGAGCAGCCAACCGTTTATGGTTGTAGGGGGTGGGCTATTTATAGCCACTAGGCAACCCGACCTGATTTGTCCGAAATGACCCTGGGTCACTAAGGAACTGACACGTGTTCCAACGGTCAGATTTCAAACACACACGACAACTTTACTTGGGCTACAAGCAAAGCTGACTTATCCAACTCTGGACAAGATTTGCTCTCATAGTCTTCACTCGAAGACATAGGGTTTTGGTTAAGCATCACTTCAGTCATTCTGACTGGTTCTCTTGGACCCCACTTAACAGTACGGTGGTTCCTATGACTCAACAAAGAAAAACACAGAATGACGAAACTGCTAAGTCTTCGCGCTGCATAGTCTTCACGCGATGTCTTCTCTTGTCATAGTCTTCAATGTGAATGTCTTCACATACCACCTTTGACTTCAATGTCTTCATACATTTTTAGGGGTCATCTCTGGTAGGAAAACCGAATCAATGAGGGACTTCTACCTGTGTTATCCTGCAATTCTCACAAACACATTAGTCCCTCAACTAGGTTTGTCGTCAATACTCCAAAACCAACTAGGGGTGGCACCAGATGCACTTACAATCTCTCCCTTTTTGGTGATTGATGACAAACTAGTTGAAGTTTTCAATGGGGAATATAATATGTGAAATGTAAAGGATAAGGAATTGTCTTCATAAGTTGCAAGGGCTCCCCCTGAAGATGTGCATATAAGTAATTTGCTTTTGGAATGCAAATGCACATGGCAGGTTGTACTTGTGGAGATCCTCTTCAACTTATGATGGCGATTCATCATGCATGAAAAGTATGTGAAGATAATGATATGCATAATGAAAAATGGACGTCTGCAAAATGATCTAAGTGCGGAATTTATCGTCGCACATGCGGAATTTATCATCGCATCACAGAATTGCAAATAAGTAGCAGACGACCATCGAGTTTAAGTGTTACAACTCAAAGAACCAAATGTATCAAAACGAGAGTTGTAAACACTAGGCAAAACATAAAGCAACCACCCATATGGACCCTCTTGAAGACTATCAAACTCATATGCTTCTCCCCATTTTGTCAGTAAGGACCAAAAAGGTTTGAAGACATAGAGCATCTACTCGTTCCCATGAGGAGTAGGTGAAGCAGCAAGGTCGTCGGTGTTGTTCGGCGGTGTAGATGAACTCAGGGCAGTGTCGATGCGTGCAGAAGTAGGGGGCGGTGAAGTGGCATCGTCTTCGTCCTTGATCACTCTGGCATTCACAGTTGCCGTGGAGAAAGAGAACTCAGAGTCTTCAAGAGACAGAGTTCGTCGCAGCACAGTCTTTCTTGGAGGTGTAGAGTCAAACTTGAAACGTTCAGAGAAGCCATCCTCTTGAAGATCATCTTCAGAACACATAAGCGTCAGCCCTTTCCATGTACGCCGATAGGTTTCATGGGCAACAAAGGCATTCTTGGTGGCAAGATTGCGAATGCAGTTGACATCCACCAAGAGGCTTTGCATTTGGCGCTTCAGCCAGTCATGATGCCTATCCTATTTCTGATGAAGGGCAACCAGAAGCTCTCGGTCATTGAGAACACGAGATCGCTTCTTGGGCCGTTGGGCAATAGTGCTTTCAGTGGCTTCAGTGAGGGCACGATGAGGTGCACGTGTAGTACCAGCCAGAGGATAAACACGAGTGACTGCTTCAACTCCTTCAATGTTTTGCGAGAAACTTTGATGCTCAGCATTCTGAAGACTAAGAGGCTCCTTGGCAGGCTCTGGATAGATGGCTTCAACAGACATATCAACGTCAGGCAGAAAAATCCGATGATTGCGAGCAGAGGGCTGATATGAGACAGCTGGGTGTAGTTTGATCAGCCGCATTATCCATGGAGCGTAAAACTTCAAGCCAAAAAGATCAGATCCTGATGCAGCAAGTTGGCGGATGAAGAAGTCTTGTGCATTGAAGCATTTGCCGTGAAGAATATAAAAGACCAAAGTCTTCATTGCACCTTCCAGCTTTGCATGTGGAGAATGTCCTTTGATGGGCCAGAGAGTTCGCCTGATAGTGTGATAGATAGTGCATGGCAAATACTCAAGGTCTTCAACAAAGAACTCCTTAGGATATGCAGCATCTGGAGGCAAAGGCTTCATCATGCTAAGCATCTGACTCATGTTTGGTTCAGGCTTCTGAAAGATGCTCTCCATAGCTACACTGTGAAGCTGACAACCAGGTTCAAAAAGATCTCCAGGAGTGGGCAGACCAGTGAGCTCAATGATATCAAAGGCTTTGGCTTCGTGATGAACATTGCCAGTCATCCACTCAAGGACCCAAGTCTTCGGATCTCTGTTGTAGCCACGAATGTGAAGAGTGGCATAGAATTGGAGCAACAACTCTTTGTTCCAGTGCTCTTGGTCGGTGACGAAAGGCAATAGTCCAGACTCTTTGAAGCAATCCAGAGCTTCTTCCAAGCAAGGCAGACCAGTTATGGCTTCAGTGTCAAGACGCATATGAGGGAAAATGCGACCATGATTGTACAGAATGCTGTTGGGGATCATAGTAGAAATTTAAAATTTTCTACGCATCACCAAGATCAATTTATGGAGTAATCTAGCAACAAGGGGAAGGAGAGTGCATCTACATACCCTTGTAGATCGCTAAGCGGAAGCGTTCAAGTGAACGGGGTTGATGGAGTCGTACTCGTCGTGATCCAAATCACCGATGATCCTAGTGCCGAACGGACGGCACCTCCGCGTTCAACACACGTACAGCCTGGTGACGTCTCCTACGCCTTGATCCAGCAAGGGAAGAAGGAGAGGTTGGGGAAGACTCCATCCAGCAGCAACACGACGGCATGGTGGTGAAGGAAGAGCGTGGTAATCCTGCAGGGCTTCGCCAAGCACCGCGGGAGAAGAGGAGGACTTGGGAGAGGGGGAGGGCTGCGCCAGAACTTGGGTGCGGCTGCCCTCCCATCCCCCACATATATATAGGGGCAAGGGAGAGGGGGGCCGGCCCCCTCAGATCCAATCTGAGGAGGGGGCGGCGGCCAGGGGGGTTTCCTTGCCCCCCAAGGCAAGGGGGGCGCCCCCCCCTTTAGGGTATCCCCAAACCCTAGGCGCATGGGCCCTAGGGGGGAGGCGCCCAGCCCACTAAGGGGTTGTTCCCTCTCCACACACAGCCCATAGGGCCCTCCGGGGCAGGTGGACCCTCCCGGTGGACCCCCGGAACCCCTTCAGTGGTCCTGGTACAATACCGGTAAACCCCCGAATTATTCCGGTGACCGTATGATGACTTCCCATATATAAATCTTTACCTCCGGACCATTCCGTAACTCCCCGTGACGTCCGGGATCTCATCCGGGAGTCCGAACAACATTCGGTAACCATGTATATCTATTCCCTATAACCCTAGCGTCATCGAACCTTAAGTGTGTAGACCCTACGGGCTCGGGAGTCATGCAGACATGGCCGAGACAACTCTCCGGTCAATAACCAACAGCGGGATTTGGATACCCATGTTGGCTCCCACATGCTCCATGATGATCTCATCGGATGAAGCACGGTGTCAAGGATTCAATCAATCCCGTATACAATTCCCTTTGTCTAGCGGTACGATACTTGCCCGAGATTCGATCGTCGGTATCCCGATACCTTGTTCAATATCGTTACCGGCAAGTCTCTTTACTCATTTTGTAACACATCATCCCGTGATCAACTCCTTGGTCACATTGTGCACATTATGATGATGTCATACCGAGTGGGCCCAGAGATACCTCTCCGTTACATGGAGTGACAAATCCCAGTCTCGATCCGTGCCAACCCAACAGACACTTTCGGAGATACCTGTAGTGTACCTTTATAGCCACCCAATTATGTTGTGATGTTTGGCAAACCCAAAGCACTCCTACGGTATCCGGGAGTTGCACAATCTCATGGTCTAAGGAAATGATACTTGACATCAGAAAAGCTTTAGCAAACGAACTACACGATCTTGTGCTAGGCTTAGGATTGGGTCTTGTCCATCACATCATTCTCCTAATTATGTGATCCCGTTATCAACGGCATCCAATGTCCATGGTCAGGAAACTGTAACCATCTATTGATCAACGAGCTAGTCAACTAGAGGCCTACTAGGGACATGGTGTTGTCTATGTATCCACACATGTATCTGAGTTTCCTATCAATACAATTCTAGCATGGATAATAAACGATTATCATGAACAAGGAAATATAATAATAACCAATTTATTATTGCCTCTAGGGCATATTTCCAACAGTCTCCCACTTGCACTAGAGTCAATAATCTAGTTCACATCGCCATGTGATTAACACTCACAGGTCACATCGCCATGTGACCAACATCCAAGAGTCTACTAGACTCAATGATCTAGTTCACATCACTATGTGATAAACACTCAAAGAGTTTTGGGTTTGATCATGTTATGCTTGTGAGAGAGGTTGTAGTCAACGGGTCTTGCCATATTTAGATCCCTATGTATTTCGCAAAACTTTATGTCATATCGTAGATGCTGCTACCACGTTCCACTTGGAGCTATTCCAAATTGTTGCTCCATTATACATATCCGGTATCTCTACTCAGAGCTATCCGGATAGGTGTTAAGCTTACATCGACGTAACTCTTTACGTCGAACTCTTTATCACCTCCATAACCGAGAAACATTTCCTTATTCTTCTAAGGATAATTTTGACCGCTATCTGGTGATCCAGTCCTAGATCACCTTTGCACCCTCTTGCCAGACATGTGGCAAGGCACACATCAGGTGCGGTACTCAGCATGGCATACCGTATAGAGCCTATGACAAGAGCATAGGGGACGACCTTCGTCCTTCCTCTTTCTTTTGCCGTGGTCAAGCTTTGAGTCTTACTCAACTTCACACCTTACAACTCAGGTAAGAACCCCTTTTTTGACTGATCTATTTTGAACTCCTTCAAAAACATGTCAAGGTGTGTGTTCTTTGAAAGTATCTTCAGGCGTTTTGATCTATCTCTATAGATCTTGATGCCCAATTTGTAAGCAGCTTTATCCAGGTCTGCCTTTGAAAAACACTCTTCAAAAAACCGTTTATGCTTTCCAGAAATTCTACATTATTCTGAATTAGCAATATGTCATCCACATATACTTATCAGAAATGTTGTAGTGCTCCCACTCACTTTTTTGTAAATACAAGTTTCTAGCAAACATTGTATAAACCTAAAAAAGCTTTGATCACTCCATCAAAACATATATTCCGATTCCGAGATGCTTGCTCTAGTCCATAGAAGGATTGCTGGAGCCAGCATACCTTTTAGCATCCTTAGGATCGACAAAAACCTTTTATTGTATCACATACAACTTTTCTTACGAAACTTGTAAGAAAACTTGTTTTGACATCCATCTGTAAGATTTCATAATCGAAAAATACAGCTAATGCTAACATGATTCCGACGGACTTAAGCATCACTACGGGTGAGAAATTCTCATCGTAGTCAACTCCTTGAACTTGTGAAAAGTTTCTTTCCCACAAGTCGAGCTTCATAGACGGTAACATTACCGCCCACGTCCGTCTTCTTCTTAAAGACCCATTTATCTCAATGGCTTGCCGATCATCGGGCAAGTCCACCAAAGTCCATACTTTGTTCTGATATATGGATCCTATCTCGGATTTCATGGATTCTAACCATTTGTCGGAATACGGGCCCACCATCGCTTCTCCATAGATCGTAGGTTCATTGTTGTCTAACAACATGATATCTAAGACAGGATTACCGTACCACTTAGGAGTAGTACATATCCTTGTCGACCTATGAGGTTCGATAGCAACTTGATCCGAAGCTTCATGATCACTATCATTAACTTCCTATTCAACAGACGTAGGCGCCACAGAAAACATCTTTCTGTGTTGCGTCACTCTCTGGTTGAAGTAAAGGTTCGACAACCTCATCAAGTTCTATCTTCCTCCCACTCAATTCTTTCGAGAGAAACTCCTTCTCGAGAAAGGACCCGTTCTTAGCGACAAACAATTTGCCTTCGGATCTGAGATAGAAGGTATACCCTACTGTCACCTTTGGGTATCCTATGAAGATGTGTTTGTCCGCTTTGGGTTCGAGCTTCTCCGGCTGAAGCCTTAAGCATCGCAGCCCCAAACATTAAGAAACGACAACTTTGGTTTCTTGCCAAACCAATGTTCATATGACGTCGTCTCAACGGACTTAGATGGTGTCCTATCTAAAGTGAATGCAGCTGTCTCTAACGCATACCTCAAAATGAAAACGGTAGATTGATAAGAGACATCATAGATCTCACCATATCTCATAAGGTTCAATTACGACGTCCGGACACACCATAACCCAGTGGTGTTCCAGGTGGCTTCAACTGTGAAACAATTCCACAATGTCTTAAGTGTTTGCCAAACTCATAACTCAGATATTCTCATTGATCAGATCATAGGAATTTGATCTTCTTGTTATGATGATTCTTAACTTCACTCTGAAATCGCTTGAACTTTTCAAATGTTTCAGACTTGTGCTTCATTAAGCAAATATACCTATATCTACTCAAATCGTCAGTGAAGATGAGAAAATAGCGATATCCACCGCACGCTTCAATTCTCATTGGATCACACGCATCAGCATGTATGATTTTCAACAAGTCACTTGCCCGTTTCATTGTACCTGAAAGCGGGGTCTTAGTCATCCTGCCCATGAGGCATGGCTCGCATGTGTCAAGCGATTCAAAATCAAGTGACTCCAAACATCCATCTACATGGAGTTTCTTCATGCATCTTACGCCAATATGACCTAAGCGGCAGTGCCACGAGAAAGTGGTACTATCATTATTAACTCTACATCTTTTGGCATGAGTATTACCACGACCGAGATTCAATGAACCATTCACATAGGGTGCATGACCATGAAAGGTATCATTCATGTAAACAGAATAACCATTATTCTCTAACTTAAATGAATGACTGTATTGCAATGAACATGATCTAATCATATTCATGCTCAACGTAGACACCTAATAACATTTATCTAGGTTCAATACTAATACCGAAGGCAGATGGAGCGTGCGATGGTGATCTCATCAACTTTGGAAACACTTCCAACACACATCGTCACCTCGCCCTTAGCCAGTCTCCGTTTAGTTGTAGCTTTTGCTTCAAGTCACCAATAATAGTAACTGAACCGGTATCCAATACCCAGGTGCTACCAGGAGTACTAGTGAGGTACACATTAATAACACATATAAATTTTGTTGAAGTTGCCAGCCTTCTTATCTACCATGCATTTGGGGTAATTCCGCTACCAGTGACCGTTCCCTTTACAATAGAAGCACTTAGTCTCGGGTTTAGGTTCAACCTTGGGTTCCTTCACTGGAGCGGCAACTGGTTTGCCATCCATATGAAGTTTCCCTTCTAGCCCTTGCCCTTCTTGAAACCAGTGGTCTTGTTAAACCATCAACACTTGATGCTCCTTCTTGATTTCTACCTTTTGCGGTCTTAAGCACCGCGAATAGCTCCGGGATCAACTCCATCCCTTGCATGACATAGTTCATCACGAAGATCTAGTGCTTAGTGATAGTGGCTAGAGAACTCTATCAATCACTATCTTATCTAGAAGTTTAACTCCCACTTGATTTAAGTGATTGTAGCACCCAGACATTCTGAGCACATGCTCACTAGTTGAGCTATTCTCCTCCATCTTGTTGGCTAAAGAACTTGTCAGAGGTCTCACACCTCTCAACACGGGCATGAGCCTGAAATCCCAATTTCAGCTCTTAGAACATCTCATATGCCTTATGGCGTTCAAAACGTCATTGGAATCCTGATTCTAAGCCGTAAAGTATGGTGCACTAAACTATCAAGTAGTCATCAGGATGTGTCTGTCAAGTGTTCACAACATCCACAGACGACGTTGTAGGGGTTTGCACATCGAGCGGTGCATCAAAGACGTAAGCCTTCTGTGTAGCAGTGAGGACACTCTTCGGACTATGGACCTAGTCCGCATCATTGCTTACAATATCTTTCAACTTAATATTTCTCTAGGAACGTATTGAAACAGGGAGCTACAACGTGAGCTATTTATCTACAACATATTTGCAAAGACAATTTAGACTATGTTCATGATAATTAAGTTCATCTAATCAAATTATTTAATGAACTCCCACTCAGATAGACATCCCTCTAGTCATCTAAGTGAAACATGATCCGAGTCAACTAGGCCGTGTCCGATCATCACGTGAGACGGACTAGTCAACATCAGTGAACATCTTCATGTTGATCGTATCTTCCATACGACTCATGCTCGACCTTTCGGTCTTCCGTGTTCCGAGGTCATGTCTGTACATGCTAGGCTCGTCAAGTCAACCTAAGTGTATTGCTTGTGTAAATCTGGCTTACACCCGTTGTATTCGAACGTTAGAATCTATCACACCCGATCATCACGTGGTGCTTCCAAACAACAAACCTTCGCAACGGTGCACAGTTAGGGGGAACACTTTCTTGAAATTATTACGAGGGATCATCTTATTTAAGCTACCGTCGTTCTAAGCAAATAAGATGTAAAACATGATAAACATCACATGCAATCAAATAGTGACATGATATGGCCAATATCATTTTGCTCCTTTTGATCTCCATCTTCGGGGCTCCATGATCATCATTGTCACCGGCATGACACCATGATCTCCATCATCATGATCTCCATCATCGTGTCTTCTTGAAGTTGTCTCGTCATCTATTACTTCTACTACTATGGCTAACGCTTTAGCAATAAAGTAAAGTAATTACATGACGTTTATGTTGACACGCAGGTCATAATAAATTAAGACAACTCCTATGGCTCCTTCCGGTTGTCATACTCATCGACATGCAAGTCGTGATTCCTATTACAAGAACATGATCAATCTCATACATCACATATATCATTCATCACATCCTTTTGGCCATATCACATCACAAGGCATATGCTGCAAAAACAAGTTAGACGTCCTCTAATTGTTGTTGCAAGTTTTTACGTGGTTGCTATAAGTTTCTTGCAAGAACGTTTCTTACCTACGCGAAAACCACAACGTGATATGCCAATTTCTATTTACCCTTCATAAGGACCCTTTTCATTGAATCCGATCTGACTAAAGTGGGAGAGACAGACACCCGCTAGCCACCTTATGCAACTAGTGCATGTCAGTCGGTGGAACCAGTCTCACGTAAGAGTACGTGTAAGGTCGGTCCGGGCCGCTTCATCCCACGATGCCGCCGAATCAAGATAAGACTAGTAACGGCAAGTAAATTGACAATATCGACACCCACAACTACTTTGTGTTCTACTCGTGCATAGAAACTACGCATAGACCTAGCTCATGATGCCACTGTTGGGGATCGTAGCAGAAATTTAAAATTTTCTACGCATCACCAGATCAATCTATGGAGTAATCTAGCAATGAGGGGAAGGAGAGTGCATCTACATACCCTTGTAGATCGCTAAGCGGAAGCGTTCAAGTGAACGGGGTTGATGGAGTCGTACTCGTCGTGATCCAAATCACCGATGATCCTAGTGCCGAACGGATGGCACCTCCGCGTTCAACACACGTACAGCCCGGTGACGTCTCCTACACCTTGATTCAGCAAGGGGAGAAGGAGAGGTTGGGGAAGACTCCATCCAGCAGCAGCACGACGGCATGGTGGTGAAGGAGGAGCATGGTAATCCTGCAGGGCTTCGCCAAGCACCGCGGGAGAAGAGGAGGACTTGGGAGAGGGGGAGGGCTGCGCCAGAACTTGGGTGCGGCTGCCCTCCCACCCCCCACATATATATAGGGGCAAGGGAGAGGGGGGTCGGCCCCCTCAGATCCAATCTGAGGAGGGGGCGGCGGCCAGGGGGGTTTCCTTGCCCCCCAAGGCAAGGGCCCCCCCCCTTTAGGGTTCCCCCAAATTCTAGGCGCATGGGCCCTAGGGGGGAGGTGCCCAGCCCACTAAGGGGCTGGTCCCTCTCCACACACAGCCCATAGGGCCCTCCGGGGCAGGTGGACCCTCCCGGTGGACCCCCGGAACCCCTCCAGTGGTCCTGGTACAATACCGGTAAACCCCCGAATTATTCCGGTGACCGTATGATGACTTCCCATATATAAATCTTTACCTCTGGACCATTCTGGAACTCCTCGTGACGTCCGGGATCTCATCCGGGACTCCGAACAACATTCGGTAACCACGTATATCTATTCCCTATAACCCTAGCGTCATCAAACCTTAAGTGTGTAGACCCTACGGGCTCGGGAGTCATGCAGACATGGCCGAGACAACTCTCCGGTCAATAACCAACAGCGGGATTTGGATACCCATGTTGTCTCCCACATGCTCCACGATGATCTCATCAGATGAACCACGATGTCAAGGATTCAATCAATCCCGTATACAATTCCCTTTGTCTAGCGGTACGATACTTGCCTGAGATTCGATCGTCGGTATCCCGATACCTTGTTCAATCTCGTTACCGGCAAGTCTCTTTATTCGTTCCGTAACACATCATCCCGTGATCAACTCCTTGGTCACATTGTGCACATTATGATGATGTCCTACCGAGTGGGCCCAGAGATACCTCTTCGTTACACGGAGTGACAAATCCCAGTCTCGATTCGTGCCAACCCAACAGACACTTTCGGAGATACCTGTAGTGTACCTTTATAGCCACCCAGTTACGTTGTGATGTTTGGCAAACCCAAAGCACTCCTACGGTATCCGGGAGTTGCACAATCTCATGGTCTAAGGAAATGATACTTGACATTAGAAAAGCTTTAGCAAATGAACTACACGATCTTGTGCTAGGCTTAGGATTGGGTCTTGTCCATCACATCATTCTCCTAATGATGTGATCCCGTTATCAACGACATCCATTGTCCATGGTCAGGAAACTGTAACCATCTATTGATCAACGAGCTAGTCAACTAGAGGCCTACTAGGGACATGATGTTGTCTATGTATCCACACATGTATCTGAGTTTCCTATCAATACAATTCTAGCATGGATAATAAATGATTATCATGAAAATGGAAATATAATAATAACCAATTTATTATTGCCTCTAGGGCATATTTCCAACAAATGCATGAGTAATAACTTCGCTGCGGATAGCTCCAGAACCGATCAGAAGATATTCTTTCCCTCGAGTAGGGGTTCTTGGCGCTATTGAAGAAGGTGTTGTCTGCTTTGAAGCCGTTGACATTAAAGGATCCGGGTGCTGATGCAGGACCTGGAAACCTGGGCAACCTTGGAATTGGCTTCTGTACCTGAGGCCTGTGCTCAACGTGATAGTCAAACTGAGGACCAGCAGCAGGCACAGGAGCAGTAGCATCATTGGCTTCATTGACTTCTGGCACATTGGTTGGTGCAGGCTCCACATTTGCTTCAGCCATGACAACGTCATTGGCTTCATTTGTGTTGGTGGTGGCAGCCTCAAGATTCTCAACCTCCACTTGATGAGCTGGAGGGTCAGGCACAGACACGTTCTCCTCGAGAACAGCTTCTTCAGTAATGGGGGGAGTAGGGACACGTTCTTCTTCTTGTGTGTCGTCGGCTGATGCAGCCGGAATGTCTTCAGCAGCTTTAGCCTCAGACTCGGAGACATTCGCAGTAGGAGTGGCATCTGGAAACACTTGACGTGTAATAGATTGGTGGGGCACTTCTCCTTCTGGAACACTCGAAAGAGGGACTTGAGACCTTGGTCCTTTGCGAAGCCTGCATAACGCTGGCGACGCCTCTGGAGACGGAGTTGGCTGGGCCTCAAAGTCATCTTCTTCTTCTTGCCGGGGTGGTGTGACTTGTTGTTGTGGGTGGTCAGCCCATGGTGCATCCTGAGCAATTGGCGTCAGAGGACGACCAATGCTGATGAGTTCGCTGTGCGTAAGCACAGGCGATGATACCAAGTTGTGCTCGATCTGAGGAAGAACTACATCATCTTCAACATTGTCATGGTGACCAATGTCTTCAGCAATGGTGGGATCAACTACTGGAATGTCTTCAGCTTCATGAGCCTCTGTGGAAGCAGGCTCATGGACAGTCAGTTGGCGCTCTTGATGTTCAGCTGCAGGGTGAACCATGGAGATAGGTTCAACAACTAAGGGCTCTGTGGGAGCAGCCCGATCCTTCTTGGTCTTGCGCTTCTTCTTGGAGGGAGCAGCATCAGAGGCTTCAGGATGTTTCCTCTTTCTCACTTCAGCCTCAGCAGTCCTCGTCTTCTTTAGTTCTGAAGCGGTTGACCTGACCTTTGGCTTCGAGCCAGTCATGCTGGCTGGGAAGACAATGGGATGTGCTTCTTGCCTTGGTGCTTCGAGTTCGACCACAGCTGGCTTCTTCTTCTTCTTTGTAGCCATCCTGGGATCGATGCCAGGACGACCAAGGGCCTTGCGCTTCTCAGCCTCATTGTAGGCTTGCACACACTTGTTAGCCAGGCTCTTCATGCGCTCACGAGAACCTTGAGCTTCTTCACGCTTCTTGAGAAAGGCTTCTTTGAGCTCGTGCAGCATGATCTTGAAGTTTTTGACTTCTTGCATGCTGAGCTTGGCCATGTGCTTCTTGAACTGAGCTTTCTCAAAGTCAATCTTTTGCTTCAGTTCGACAATGCGCTGAGCTAGAGCTAGCTCTGAAGCAACGGCGCCATGGAAGGCGACACCGAGGCTAATTGAAAGTTGCAGATCATCAAAGCTGAGGTTGGGCGTGTCAAACCACTCATCAATGAAGTTGTGGATGATTGCCACGTCAAAGAGAGGCAAATCATTGAAGATTTCTGCTTCTTCTTTGCTCTTGATCAGTTGCTCAAGAGCGTCATCTGCAAGATCTTCATCGCTGGACAGATCAATGGCGTCGTTGCGCAGAATAGAAGCAGCAGTCAGTTCTTGGCTGGTGTGTTGCAAAGGCATCTTTACTCTCGAGGGCTTGGAGATGCGTGACAAATCTTCAGACTGCACACTATCTTCAGGAGGTGCAGTAGCCAGTGGCTTCGCTCGTGAGATTTTTGGTGCTGAGGCAGGCTTTGAAGCTTTAGGCTGCTTCAGTTTCTTTGGCTTCGACGGTGCAGGCGCTTCATCAGATTCAGCGTCATCTGCAGGCTCATCCACGGCTGTCCCTTGAACCATGATATGAGTGATGATACCTTCCAGGTTGTAGAAGGGCCCAACAAGATTGGGTTCAGCTTCGCGGGTGCCATCGGCACGGGGAGCAGAGGGACCAGGGTTGAAGTCTAGTCCCAATGACTTCTTGTTCTGCTTCGCCGAATTCTGGGCAAACTAGAAGTTGCGCTTGAACAGATTGTCGTCACGACACCATAGCAATGACGATGGGTCAGCATCCGCAGGCTGTCGTCCACGGACCATGCAGGGATAGAAGCCTTGTTCAATGGCTTCATCTCTGGACCTGGGTTGAAGATTTCTGTATAGGATGTCTCCCCATGGTCGCTTGATGGCATTCTTCTCAGCATATTCCTTGGTCACAAACCTGTACTTGAACCACTATTCTGCCCAATATCGTCGAATCCATTGGATTCATGTCTTACGCTGATTGTAATCCTCTTCTGGATCTGTCTTGTACAGCTCTGAGAGGTCATCGGGCAGATCTCTTGATGTTTCACCTCGACGCTTTCTGCCACCCTTCCTTACTGATTTCTCTGCAGCCATGAACTTTAAACTGAATGGCTTCAACACGTTCAAAGGCTTCAAAGGCTTTCGCTTGCTGGACAAACAGGAACTGGCTTCGGGAGAATTTATATGATGCTGTAAGAATTCCGGAAATGAATGCAGACTATGAGAACCAAGGGATTCTCCCACGGACATGTACCTGTGACAGCATTAAGGTGCGAGGGAAGGGGAAGAGGTCATATGCATTCTCAGAAGATTTTGAAGATAAATCTGTTTAGAAGACATTGACATCAACGTGCGGAGACATTCACTCATAGATAAAGAGTTGGTTCCAGATTTGTACGAATCCATGGATCAATACAAGTGAGGAATCTAACTACTTTGTGAAGCATAAGTGAACATACTAGGCATATTATGAGATGCAGTATGAAATAGATCCAACTTGTGTGAATAGAAACTTCTTGTGGTAGAAAGTGATGAATCTATAGGATCAAAGGGGTCGTAAAAAGGAAGTTTTATTTACCACACGAAGAACTACTAGACGGAGTGGAAGAGGAGGCCGAGCAGTTCGATCGTCCGTGCCCTAACTTGGCGACGGAGGACACCTACGGCGACGGCGGAGAAGACGATGTCTGCGGCCGGCATGAAGACGGTGTCGGAGAGGTCGCGGCAGCTAAGAGCTTCGTCGCCGGCGTCGTCAAGGGCTAGTGGTGGTGCTAGGGTTTGTGCGAGAGTGGAAGAAAGGATAATGACTGTGGTGAGGCGTGTATTTATAGGGATAGGGATGGCACAATGTTATTATACAGGTGCCCCTGGTGATTCACATCTAAAGGACACGTGGCCATCATGCAACATATCGGAGGTTGCTCCACGTTCCCACGCACACCTGGATTGTCAGGTGGTCGTTCCCACTTCTCCGGGTTTCAGGTGAAGGAATTAGCATTGAAAGAGGACTTAATGTTTGTCTCTATATCTTCTAGTGACAAGGACGCAGAGAAGACATTCGACAGTTTCAAGAGAATGCATATGATTTGGAGAGATAGAGTTTGAGATAGAAAGCATAGAGAGGTTAGGGTCCGATCACATTCACTTAGTTCAAAAGATTCAACAAGAAGACATAGCTATAAGTGAATGCTGTAGAGGACAGAACACTAGTATATATATATATAATCAACATAGCGAAGATAATCATGAAGACAGGTTGAGATTGAAGCCAAACCAAATGTGAAGACATAGCAAATGTAACGCATGGGTGAAACACTTCAAACAGAAGAATTTGGTGGTGGCGTTACCCACCGTATAGGAAGTATTAGACCCAGAGACGGCGCACAATTATCGTGGCGCTCCGAAGTCAAATTCCACATTAATGTATTCACACTTAGAATGTATGTCTTCATTGATTGAAGATATACTTTACTTCGTGCGTTGAACATCTAAGTCATCAATATGCATAAGTGTTAGGATGTGTGCCTGATCACAGGACATTTGAGGATTCCAAGATATTTAGCTCACACCGTAACTTGCAAAATCTCTTCTCATCCAAGGGCTTGGTGAAGATATCTGCCAATTGCTCTTCAGTGTTGACGTGTATGATATCAATATCTTCCTTCACAACATGATCTCTGAGAAAGTGATGACGAATTTCAATGTGCTTTGTCTTCGAGTGCTGAACTGGGTTGTTGGCAATCTTGATGGCGCTTTCGTTATCGCAGTAGAGTGGCACTTGCTTCAGATGAATGCCATAGTCTTTGAGTGTTTGCTTCATCCACAGAAGCTGAGCGCAGCAAGATCCAGCAGCAATGTATTCAGATTCAGCAGTGGAGAGAGATACACAGTTCTGCTTCTTTGAAGACCAACATACAAGTGATCGTCCCAGAAAATGACATGTGCCTGACGTAGACTTGCGATCCACCTTGTCACCAGCATAATCAGCATCCGAGAATCCAACCAGATCAAACTCTGAGCCCTTGGGATACCATAATCCTAATGTTGGGGTGTGAGCTAAATATCGAAGAATTCGCTTCACAGCTAAGTGATGCGATTCCTTTGGTGCCGCTTGGAATCGAGAACACATGCAAACACTAAGCATAATATCTGGCCTAGATGCACAAAGATAAAGTAAAGACCCAATCATGGAGCGGTATAGCTTTTGATCGAACTCTTTACCATTGTTGTCGGGACCCAGATGATGTTTGGCTAGCATTGGAGTTGTGAAGCCTTTGTAGTCTTGCATCCCAAATTTCTTCAGGCAATCTTTGAGATACTTCTCTTGAGATATGAAGATGCCGTTGCGTTGCTGACGTATTTGAAGACCAAGGAAGAAATTCAGCTCACCCATCATGGACATCTGATATTGCTCTTGCATCATATATCCAAACTCGTCAGTGTATTTCTGATTGGTGTAGCCGAAGATAATGGCATCCACATATATTTGGCACACAAACAGTTCACCATCATATGTCTTCGTGAAGAGAGTGGGGTCGAGGGAACCAGGTTTGAAGCCTTTGCTCTTCAGGAAGTATTTGAGTGTGTCATACCAATCCCGAGGGGCTTGTTTGAGGCCATACAGTGCCTTGTTGAGCTTGTACACCATGTCAGGATGTTTTGGATCTTCAAAGCCAGGCGGTTGTGCAACATACACTTCTTCTTCAATCTTGCTATTGAGAAAAGCGCTCTTCACATCCATTTGATATAGAAGAATATTATGATGATTTGCATAAGCCAGCAGTATGCGTATGGCTTCAAGTCTGGCCACAGGAGCAAATGTTTCGTCGAAGTCAATCCCTTCAACTTGAGTGTAACCTTGAGCAACGAGACGAGCTTTGTTTTTGACAACTTGACCATGCTCATCTTGCTTGTTGTGATATATCCATTTGGTGCCTATTATATTGTGCTTGCGAGGGTCAGGACGCTTAACCAGTTCCCATACATTATTCAGCTCAAACTGTTGAAGCTCTTCTTGCATAGCTTGAATCCATTCAGGTTCCATGAAGGCTTCTTCAACTTTCTTGGGTTTAGATATTGAGACGAATGCGAAGTGCCCACAGAAATTTGCTAGCTGTGTTGCCCTTGAACGAGTGAGTGGACCTGGTGCATTGATGCTATCAATTATTCTCTCAATATGTACTTCATTTGCAACACGAGGATGTACAGGACGAAAATTTTGCTCTTGCTGATCATTGTCATCGTTAGAGGGATTTTCTTCAGGCTGAGCATTGTCTTCAGGTTGATGAGGTGCGGAGATGATAAGTTCCTCTTCAGGCTGAGCTTCAGACGGTATGATTTCTCCAGTTCCCATAAGTTTGATTGAATCACTGGATGGAACTTCATCTAGCACATTTGGCAGGTGCTCTCTTTGTGAGCCGTTCGTCTCATCAAACCACACATCCACTGTTTCAACCACTTTATAGTGAAAAAGGTTGAAGACTCTGTAGGAGTGCGAATCCTTTCCATATCCAAGCATAAAACCCTCATGTGCTTTTGGTGCAAATTTTGAAGTGTGATGTGGATCCTTGATCCAGCACCTGGCGCCAAATACTCTGAAGTAACTGACATTTGGCTTCTTGCCAGTAAGGAGCTCATAGGATGTCTTGTTCAGAAGCTTGTGAAGATAAACACGGTTGATGATATGGCATGCAGTATCAATGGCTTCAGGCCAGAACTTTCTTGGAGGCTTGTATTCATCAAGCATCGTCCGGGTCATCTCAATAAGTGTTCTGTTCTTGTGTTCGACGATGCCATTCTGCTGTGGCATGTATGGAGCTGAGAATTCATGTGTGATGCCTAAAGTATCAAGATATGTATCTAGGCCAGTGTTCTTGAATTCAGTGCCATTGTCACTTCTGATGTGTTTTATCTTGGCGCCATAGTTGTTCATTGCTCGATTGGCGAAGCGTCTGAAGACATCATGCACTTCAGTCTTGTAGAGGATTATATGCACCCAAGTATATCTTGAATAATCATCAACAATGACAAAGCCATAGAGACAAGCAGTAGTAGTAAGAGTTGAGTAATGAGTGGGACCGAAAAGATCCATGTGGAGCAGTTCGAAGGGTTGAGTCATTGTCATGATTGTCTTCGAGGGATGCTTGGCCCTCGTCATCTTTCCTGCTTCACAGGCACCGCATAAGTGATCCTTCTTGAACTTGACGCCCTCGATGCCTATGACATGCTTCTTCCTTGCAAGGGTGTGGAGGTTCCTCATGCCAGCATGCCCTAGCCTCCGATGCCAGAGCCAGCATTCAGAAGCTTTGGCTAGAAGACATACGACAAGTTGTGGTCCTGCTGAGAAATCTACCACGTACAAATCATCTTTCCGATACCCTTCAAACACTAGAGATTTGTCAGATTCCATTAGGACAAGGCAGCAATATTTTCCAAATATCACAATCATGTTTAAATCGCAAAGCATTGAGATAGACATTAAGTTGAAACCAAGGGATTCAACAAGCATGCTTTATCCATGTGTTGATCCTTTGAGATTGCAACTCTACCTAGACCCAATACCTTGCTTTTACCAGTATCAGCAAATGTGATGTGAATTTTGTTAGATGGACGTAAAGTTGAGTCCATGAGAAGGCTTAGCTTGCCAGTCATGTGATTGGTACACACACTATCAATAATCCATTCTGAAGCTGCTGGTGTCGTACCCTACAGTGCAGTTAGGGGGATAGGCTTCATGAAGAGAATTGTGAAGCAAAAACATTTGACGAACCAGTGGATTATTAAAGCTTAGATCGAGATTAGGATTGATAGGGCAAGTAGCAAGCGATTCAGGAACAAAGTTCATAATAAGACCATTTAGGCATTTGATCTTGCGCCCTACAAGATGTTTAAGGTCCCCAGCAATAGCGTTAGACGATTTTGGTTTTCATCTGGAGACCTTTCCCTGCAAAAGAGAGTTAAGCTTTCTTAGCCACCCACATCTTCAAGGGTGGCTTCGAAGCAACGAGTCTAAGTGCAGCATCTGAGAACTTTGGCTTTGGAGCCCTAGCAAAAAGTATTGCAGGTGGACAATAGTACTCATAAGAATAGGCAGAATAGTTCTTGGTCTTATGAACATGGCGGTTTGTTGAACCGCGCTCATATTCATAGGCCTGAGTATGGCTTCCCTGCAAAACATTTGCGTTAGTGCGACTCAGGTGAGTCCTCTGTCTGTATGAAGCCTTTGGACCGTATGAAGCCTGTGGTCTGGGGTTTGTCTTCTTCACCTGTGGTGTCATGATGACATTCACAGGAAGATTCTCCAAACACCTTTTCGGCACCCAGATCTTCTTCATAGGCGGTCCATTCCTGCAGTTAGTACCAATATACCTGGCAAACACTTCACCATTCTGATTCTTAAACAGTTTATAGTTTGCATCAAAGGATTCATTAATAACAATGGGATTAGCACAAGTGAAGCCAGATAGGGTGGATGGATCCGCTGAAGGTTCCTTTGCAGCAACCCATGTGGTTTTGGGGTACTGCTCAGGTTTCCAGTAAGAGCCATCAACATTCATTTTCCTTTTGAACCCAACACCCTCTTTCCTAGGGTTTCGGTTCAGGATCTTCCTTTTGAGGACATCACATAGTGTCTGATGCCCTTTGAGACTTTTGTACATCCCTGTTTCAAGAAGTGTCTTCAACCTGGCATTCTCATCAGTAATAGCAGTGGTATCCTCAGCAGCGGGGTTAGTTACCACATCAACAGTTGAAGATATTGCAACAGTAGCAGCAATAGAACATTCAGCAACAGAAGTAGCGTTATCATGCTCAATGCATTTAAGACATGGTGGTTCAAATCCTTCCTGAGCTGAACTGATCTGTTTGGCACGAAGTGACTCGTTTTCCTTTTGAAGATCTTCATGAGCCGCTCTCAATTTCTCAAGATCTTGCTTCCTTTGAAGATAATCATAGGAAAGCCTTTCATGAGTTGTTGAGAGCGTTTCATGACGACTTTCAAGTTCCTCATACTTAACGTGAAGATTTTTTATGTCTTCAATTAAGGACTGAGATCGAGTCATTTCAGCGTCTAACAGATCATCGCTTTTGTCTAACAGTTTTAGAATGTGTTCCATAGCTTTCTATTGTTTACTCACAATTTTAGCAAGTGTTTTGTAGCTGGGTTTGGAACCACAATCAGAGTCATCATCACTAGATGTTTGATAGTGAGTAGTGCGTGTGTTTACCTTGGCACCGCATGCCATGAAGCAGTAGGAAGGAGCGGAGTAGTCCTTGTCATTTGCATCGGTGTCGGTGATGAAGTCATTGTCTTTAGTGTTGAAGATGGACTTGGCAACGTATGCTGTAGCCAGACTCGCAAGCCAGAATCGGACTCCTCCTCAGACTCCACCTCCGCCTCCTCAGAAGCAGACTCCTCCTGAGAATCCATTTCCTTGCCAACAAACGCACGTGCCTTGCCAGATGAGCTCTTCTTGTGTGATGAAGACCTTGAGGAAGACTTGGAAGAAGACATTGAGTATTTTTTCTTCTTCTTGTCGTCAGAGTCATACTCCTTTCTCTTCTTCTTCTTCTTGTTCTCATTGTCCCACTGTGGACACTTAGAGATGTAGTGGCCAGGTTTCTTGCACTTGTGACATGTTCTCTTCTTGTAGTCATGAGCAGAAGCTTCATCATTCCTTGAGCTTGATCGTGAAGACTTTCTGAAGCCTTTCTTCTTGGTGAATTTTTGGAACTTCTTCACAAGCATAGCAAGCTCCTTTCCAATGTCTACAGGATCATCAGAACTGCTGTCAGATTCTTCTTCAGATGAGGAGATAGCCTTTGCCTTCAAGGCACGAGTTCGCCCATAGTTGGGACCGTAGATGTCTCTTTTCTCAGAAAGCTGAAACTCGTGTGTGTTGAGCCTCTCAAAAATGTCAGACGGATCGAGTGTCTTGAAATCAGGACGTTCTTGAATCATCAGGGCTAGGGTGTCAAACGAACTGTCAAGTGATCTCAGGAGTGTCTTGACGACTTCATGCTTGGTGATCTCAGTAGCGCCGAGGGCTTGAAGCTCATTTGTGATGTCAGCGAGTCGATCAAACGTGAGCTGGACATTCTCATTGTCATTTCTCTTGAAGCGGTTGAAGAGGTTGCGAAGGACACTGATTCTCTGATCTCTCTGGGTTGAGACGCCTTCGTTGACCTTGGAGAGCCAGTCCCAGACTAGCTTAGATGTTTCCAAAGCACTCATGCGGCCATACTGTCCTTTGGTCAGATGACCACAGATGATATTCTTGGCAGTAGAGTCCAGTTGAACGAACTTCTTGACATCAGCAGCAGTGACACCTTCTCCAGCCTTGGGAACGCCGTTCTTGACGACATACCATAGGTCGACATCAATGGCTTCAAGATGCATGCGCATCTTATTCTTCCAGTAGGGATATTCAGTTCCATCAAAGACGGGGCACGCAACAGAGACTTTAATTATCCCTGCAGTCGACATAGCTACAACTCCAGGTGGTTAAACCAAATCACACAGAACAAGGGAGTACCTTGCTCTGATACCAATTGAAAGTGCTAGTGATCGACTAGAGGGGGGTGAATAGGCGATTTTTATGAAAGTCTTCAAAACATGTAAGTTTCGAAGACAAACGATAGAAATAAACCTATTACCATGCAGCGGAAGGTAGACTACACTAGGCAAACCATAGTCAAGTATTCAATGAAGTGAAAGCACAATGACTAATAGCAGCTAGGCAGTAAGGATCAGGTAGGAAGATATTGTGCAGACAATCAGAACAAGTAATCACTCAGTGAAGCCAAATGGTGTTGCAATCGTACAGTGACTTCACAAGGACCAACAGTAAGTAAAGGGAAGGGAAGGACGAAACCAGTGACTCGTTGAAGACAATGATTTGTTGGACCAGTTCCAGTTGCTGTGACAACTGTACGTCTGGTTAGGGAGGCTGAGATTCAACTCAGAAGACCTCGTCTTCACCTTATTCCCCTTGAGCTAAGGACACCCAGTCCTCGCCCAATCACTCTGGTAAGTCTTCAAGGTAGACTTCCAAACCTTCACAGACTTCGTTCACCGGCGATCCACAATGACTCTTGGATGCTCAGAACGCGACGCCTAACCGGCTGGAGGATTCACAGTCCTCAAGTGTAATAAGTCTTCAGATCACACAGACAGGAAGACTTAAGTGATGCCTAACACTCTTTGGCTCTGGGTGGTTAGGGCTTTATCCTCTCAAGGAATTCTCTCTCAAAGGCTTCAAGGTGGGTTGCTCTCAAACGACAAAAGCCGTGCTTTAACTCTGAGCAGCCAACCGTTTATGGTTGTAGGGGGTGGGCTATTTATAGCCACTAGGCAACCCGACCTGATTTATCCGAAATGACCCTGGGCACTAAGGAACTGACACGTGTTCCAACGGTCAGATTTCAAACACACACGGCAACTTTACTTGGGCTACAAGCAAAGCTGACTTATCCAACTCTGGACAAGATTTGCTCTCATAGTCTTCACTCGAAGACATAGGGTTTTGGTTAAGCATCACTTCAGTCATTCTGACTGGTTCTCTTGGACCCCACTTAACAGTACGGTGGTTCCTATGACTCAACAAAGAAAAACACAGAACGACGAAACTGCTAAGTCTTCGCGCTCCATAGTCTTCACGCGATGTCTTCTCTTGTCATAGTCTTCAATGTGAATGTCTTCACATACCACCTTTGACTTCAATGTCTTCATACATTTTTAGGGGTCATCTCTGGTAGGAAAACCGAATCAATGAGGGACTTCTACATGTGTTATCCTGCAATTCTCACAAACACATTAGTCCCTCAACTAGGTTTGTCGTCAATACTCCAAAACCAACTAGGGGTGGCACCATATGCACTTACAGGGGCCAGCTGAGGAACTTGGTGCAGCTGAGGAACTAGCTGAGACACCTGAGGCAATGGAGATGCCGACAGTCCTTTGGCACGAAGCGAGATGCATAGGTGCTGAGGATTTGGTCGGAACAGCTGAAGGCTTTGGTGGAGGAGCTGAGGACTTTGGAGGAACATGAGTAGCATGAGGAATTAGCCGTGAGGGCTTTGATGATTCTAGCTGTGAGGGCATTGCTGAGGAACTTGTCCTGCGCGCAGGCTTCTTAGACATAGCCTTCTTTGGCTTGACAGCAGAGGCCTCGGCAGAGGTAGTAGCAGCAGCAACAAAGTCTTCATTAAATTTCCTCACTGCTTCTCTGGCTTGCTTAGCCAGCTTGGTTTGGTGCTTGGCCCATTCATCAGGATAGTCCTCACCGCGCTTGAGGCTGGTGGGATCTGCTATTTGGCCAGGTGCCAATGGAGCTCTTGGGCATGGAGGATTGAGTGCGAATTTCTTCATGTACTTAGGAGTGACATATCTGTACTCCCTCCATTCTCTTGCCCATCTCCTCTCTATCTTCTGAATGCGCACTTTGTGCTCATTCTTGGTTTCCTCAGTAGGTGTGCAGTACCCAACATATATGTCATCAGGGATCTCAAACGTTGTATTTACCTCAGGCCTCTTTCCTCCCTTCTGTGGCCTTTTACCATCAGCCATTTTCTTCAGTTGAGGAATTTGAACAATCGAATTCTCTGAAGAAGTATGCAACTTTTCTTCGAGGAACGCTGCAAATGAGTTAAGTTGATGAGAACCTAGTGATTCAGCAGCTGACATGTGTACGTGTGAACAGAGTATAGTTGCGAGGAATTTGGAGAGGTCATATGCGTTCTCAGAAGGTTTTTCAAAAAGAACAAGTTTGAGGAATTTGACCGGATGAGTCTTGAAGATTTTCACTAAGCGTTCTTTGTCTTAGGTTCCAGAGTTGTATACATCGATGATCCACACAATTGAGGAATCTTGAAGAAAAATGATGCTTAGAGAAACGAATCAAGAACAGATGACTTTGTGAGATGTTCAGTGTGTGAAGATATGAAGAAAACACTTTTGAAGATTTTGTAGATAATCATTCGAATCAACAAGGGCAGTAAAAGTAACTTTTATTTACCCTGGACGAAGAACACGCTGAACTGGAGTGAGGAGATGTGAAGTTCGTCTGTGCAGATCTTCCACGCCCTAACTTGGCGGAGGAAGACGGCTACAGCGGCGGCGGAGTGAAGATGTCCGCGGTCGGTGCGAGTACGTCGGCGACGAGGTCGAGGCAGTGAAGCTCTTCCTCACCGGCGGCGATGAAGTAGCGGCGGCGCTAGGGTTTGAGAAGCTCGAGCTGGAGAGAGAGGTCGAGCGGAGTAAAAGAAGTGAGGAAGTGAAGGAGGGGTATTTATAGCCACGGTGAAAAACTGCTCGCCCGAAGAAATTGGACGAACGTGCCCCTGACCCTTCTCATTCGCATGACATGTGTCACCCATGTAGTGAGAGGTGGAGATCATGTTAGATCGTGGGTGAGTGGATAAGTGTATCGTGGGATGCGGAATGGTTTGAGCGGCAAAACCGAAATTTTTGATATGATAGGTTTTAAAGTTCCATTCGCAATTTCTTCAGCTGACAAGGACACAGTGAAGATTTTGAACGAGTTTCAAATAGAACGCACATGAAGAATTTGTGAACAGATTGGGTTGAGTATAGCATAGAGAGGAAGGGTCCGATCACATTCACTTAGCAGAAAACCAACTTGAAGAAATAGCAATAAGTGAATGCTATAGAGGACATAAACTCATATATATATATAGCCAATGAAGAAAAACGACGGAACCAGTGAAGACTATGCAAGGTTGAAGAATATGAATAATTTGAGGAATTTCAACTTTTGGTGGTGGCGTGACCCACCGTATAAGAATGATGATTTCAGACACCGCGTACAATTATCGTAGGGTTCTGAGAATCAAATTCTTCGTTAATTTCTTCAACTAAGAGTGTTATTCTTCATTGATTGAACAAAAACGTTTCTTCATGTGTTGCACATCTAAGTTATCAATTTTGCATAAGTGTTAGGATGAGTGTCCTTTTCATAGAACATTCGAAGATTCTAGGGTATTTAGCTCACACCACAACTTGCTAAATCTCTTCTCATCCAAGGGCTTTGTGAAGATATCGGCTAGCTGTTCTTCAGTCTTCACATGCTCAATAGAAATGTCGCCCTTCAACACATGATCACGAAGAAAATGATGACGAATCTGAATGTGCTTTGTCTTCGAGTGCTGAACTGGGTTGTGAGCAATCTTGATGGCACTCTCATTGTCACAGAAGAGAGGCACATTCTTCATGTTGACGCCGTAGTCCTTGAGAGTTTGCTTCATCCATAGAAATTGGGCACAGCAAGAACCAGCGGCAATGTATTCAGCTTCAGCAGTAGATAGTGATACGCAGTTCTGTTTCTTCGAGGACCAACAGACCAAAGATCGTCCGAGGAAATGACATGTACCAGATGTTGACTTGCGATCCACACGATCACCAGCATAGTCAGAGTCAGAATATCCAACAAGATCAAAAGTTGAGCCCTTGGGGTACCATAATCCAAGTGTTGGTGTGTGAGCTAGATATCGAAGAATATGCTTCACAGCCTTATGGTGTGATTCCTTTGGTGCAGCTTGAAATCGGGCACACATGCAAACACTAAGCATTATATCTGGCCTAGATGCACATAAATATAATAAGGAACCTATCATGGAGCGGTATACCTTATGATCGAAGTCAATACCATTTTCATCAGTGCACAGATGGCCATTTGTGGGCATAGGAATTTTGACGCCTTTGCAATCTTGCATGCCGAATTTCCTTAGTACATCCTTGAGGTATTTCTCCTGAGATATGAATATGCCATTGTGTTGTTGACGAATTTGAAGACCTAAGAAGAATTTCAACTCTCCCATCCTAGGCATTTGATATTCTTCACTCATCATATAGGCAAATTCATCACTATAACGTTGGTCAGTACAGCCAAAGATACTATCATCAACATATACTTGGCACACAAACAATTCACCATCATAAGATTTAGTGAAAAGAGTAGGGTCGAGTGAACCAGGTTTGAAGCCTTTCTTCATGAAGAGTTCCTTCAAAGTATCATACCAAGCCCGTGGGGCCTACTTGAGGCCATAGAGGGCCTTGTTGAGTCTGAAGACTTTGTCAGGATTCTTTGGATCTTCAAAACCTGGGGGTTGAGCAACATATACTTCTTCCTCAAGCTTACCATTGAGGAATGCACTTTTCACATCCATTTGATATAGAGTGCTATCATGATGGTTAGCATAAGCAAGTAATATGCGAATAGCCTCAAGTCTAGCAATAGGTGCAAAATTTTCATCGAAATCAATTCCTTCAACCTGTGTGTAGCCTTGAGCTACAAGCCGTGCCTTATTCCTCACCACAAGGCCATTTTCATCTTGCTTGTTGCGGTAGATCCACTTTGTGCCGATGATATTGTGCTTGCGAGGATCTGGACGTTTGACCAGTTCCCAGACATTGTTGAGCTCGAACTGATGTAATTCTTCTTGCATGGCCTGAATCCACTCAGGCTCTAGAAATGCTTCATCTACCTTAGTGGGCTCTATAATAGAGACAAAAGCATACTGCCCACAAAAGTTAGACAAATGTGAAGCTTTTGAGCATGTGAGAGGACCTGGCGCTTTGATGTCATTGATAATCTTTTCAACTTGCACTTCTTTTGCAATGCGAGGATGAGCTGGTTGTCGTTGAAGAGTTTGATCAGCGTTTTCTTCGGCACCATTTTATTCAGCATTTTCTTCAGGTGCATTAGCTCGACGTTCTTCATGTTCTGGAATGAATTCTTCAGCAGATTCTTCAGTAGGAATGATATCCTCAGTAGCCTTAAACTTGATAGTTTCCTCAGGTGCTAGTTCATCTATCACAGTAGGTAGGTGCTCTCTTTGCGAGCCATTAGTTTCATCGAACCAAACATCTATAGTTTCAACAACTTTGTGAAGAACGTTGTTGAAGACTCTGTAGGTGTGCGAGTCCTTTCCGTAACCAAGCATAAAACCTTCATGTGCTTTCGGTGCAAATTTTGAGTTGTGATGAGGATCTCTAATCCAACATTTAGCACTGAAGACTTTGAAATAACTTACATTGGGTTTCTTACCAGTGAGGAGTTCATAGGCAGTCTTTTTGAAGAATTTGTGAAGATATACTCTGTTGATGATGTGGCATGCAGTATCAATTGCCTCAGTCCAGAAACGAAGAGGCGTTTTGTATTCATCAAGCATAGTGCGAGCCATCTCAGCAAGAGTCCTGTTCTTGCGCTCCACGACGCTGTTCTGCTGAGGAGTGTAAGGAGCAGATAACTCATGTGATACGAAGTTCATCAAGATAGTCATCGAGACCAGAATTCTTGAACTCAGTGCCATTATCACTTCTGATGTGCTTGATCTTCACACCAAAGTTGGTTGAAGCCCTCGAGGAAAATCGTTTGAAGACTTCCTGCACTTCATGTTTGTAAGTAACAAGGTGTACCCATGTGTAATGAGAATAATCATCAACAATAACGAAGCCATATTGAGATGCTTCATTTGAGATAGCAGAATAATGATTAGGACCAAAGAGATCCATGTGAAGCAATTCAAATGGGCGAGTGGTGGTCATGATAGTCTTCGCTGGATGCTTGGCCTTGGTCATCTTCCCACCTTCACAGGCTCCGCATAGGTGATCCTTGAGGAATTTGACATTCTCGATGCCAATGACATGCTTCTTCTTCGCAAGCGTGTGCAAATTCCTCATGCCTGCATGACCAAGTCATCGATGCCAGAGCCAGCCTTCTGAAGCTTTTGCAAGTAAGCACACAGCTGGTTGTGGTCCTGTAGATAAATCAACAATATACAGGTCTCCTCTCCTAAAGCCTTCAAAGACTTTGGAATTGTCATCTTCCATAACCACAACACAACGGTACTTGCCAAAGACAACAACCATATCAACATCACAAAGCATTGAGACAGACATAAGGTTGTATCCTAAGGACTCAACAAGCATGACTTTGTCCATGTGTCGATCCTTTATAATCGCAACCTTACCTAGACCCAATACCTGACTTTTGCCTTTGTCAGCAAAGATGATATGCTTCAGATGCGACGGAGATAATGGAGCATCCATCAATAGATTCTTGTCACCAGTCATGTGGTTTGTACATCCACTATCAAGGACCCACTCAGTGACGTTGGGTTGATCATCCTGCAGATGAATTAGTGCAGCTTACAAACTCAATTACTTCATCAGTGAAGAATATGACATCAATTCATCAGATCAATTTCATCAAGTAAGAGAACTAATAACGCAATATGAGGACGTGAGAAATGAAAGTTCATTTCTTCATGGTTAGCCTGCGTCCTTTCAGGCATGCTCAGGTCTCCAGCAAATTCTTCAGTCGATTACGTGCGTCTGGAGACCTGACCCTGCAGAAGAGATTAGTTCTTTTTCTTCACCACCCACATCTGAAGGGGTGGCAAAGAGTTCATCATTCTGCGAGCTCCATACGAGAAGGATGGCATAGAAGCCAGTGCATTTCATTTCACATAAGAGGGGTTAGAGTAAGCATAAGCATATGCAGAGAAATTCTTCGAGGACTTATGGACATAATGATTTGAAGAATAATGCATATATCCATAATCCTTAGATCTTCCCTGCGAAACAGACGGGTTAGCACGATGATGTTCATATGAGGACTTTGATCCATATGAGGAATTTGTTCCGTATGAGGAATTTGATCTGGGGTTCCTATTCTTCACAGGTGGTGTCATGATGACATTCACCTGAAGATTTTCAAGACATCTTTTGGGAACCCAGATTTTCTGCATAGGGGAGCCATTCCTGCAGTTAGTGCCAACATATCTAGCAAATACTTCACCATTCTGATTTTTGAATAGCTTATAGTTGGAGTCAATTGACTCATCGTCAGAATGAGGAGATTCACATGCAAATCCAGATAAGTTAGATGGATCAACTGGGGGTCCCTTTGCAGCAACCCATGTAGTTTTGGGGTACTGCTCAGGCTTCCAATATGTACCATCAGCATTGAGTTTCCTCTCAAAGGCGATACCCTCTTTCCTAGGGTTCCTGTTGAGGATCTGCTTTTTAAGCACATCACAAAGAGCCTGATGCCCTTTGAGGCTTTTGTACATGCCTGTCGTGTACAATTCCTTCAGCCCTGCATTGTCAGTGATACTAGCAATGTCCTCAGATGAGGAATTAGTGATATCAGAGGCATGTGAAGAATTTCAAATATTAGCAGCATTTGAACATTCAGGTGAAGAATTAGCAGATTCACGTTCAATGCACTTCAAGCATGGAGGAACAAATTCTTCCTGAGATGCGCTAATTTGTTGAGCAAGTAATGAATCGCGCTCCTTCTGAAGATCTTCATAACTCACTCTTAGCTTCTCAAGGTCTTGCTTTCTTTGAAGAAATTCATAAGAAAGCTTCTCATGATCCGGTAAGAGAGTGTTATGATGACTTTGAAGTTTGTCAAGCTTGGACTAAAGTCTCTGAAGATTTTCAGTCAAAGTTTCAGTGCGATCCATTTCTTCACCCAACATATCATCACTTTTATTTAGCATGTTTTGAACCTTTTCTAAAGCCCTTTGTTGTTTTATAGCAATCTTAGCAAGTTTAGAATAGTTGGGTTTAAGGTTTTCATCAGATTCATTCTCACTTGATTTAGAGGAGGTATATTTGAGTACCTTGGCACCCTTTGCCATGAAGCAATAGGTGGGAGCGTAGTCATCATCGCCTTCATCAGCCTTGTTAGTGAGGTCATTTTCTTCAGTGTTGAAGATAGACTTGCTGATGAATGCAGTAGCGAGAGCAAGGCTCGCCACTCCGGATTCGGACTCCTCAGATGACTCCTCTTCCTCATTTTCTTCAGATTCAGCCTCAGAGTCCATTTCCTTGCCAATGAATGCCCTGGCCTTCTTGGAGATGCTCTTCTTGTGATATGAACGCTTGGAGGATTTTCATGATAAGGATTTTGTGGATTTCTTCTTTTTCTTCGCATCATCAAAACTGTAATCCTTGTATTTCTTCTTCTTTGATTCCTTTTCCCACTGAGGACAATCTTGAATGAAATGTCCAGGTTTCTTGCATTTGTGACAGAGCCTCTTCTTGTAGTCACTGGATGAGGTATCATTGCTCCTTGAGGATCTTCCAAGGCGACCACGTCTTGAGAACTTTTGGAACTTCTTCACGAGCAGAGCCAGATCATGGCTCAGTTCTTCAGGATCACCAAGGCTGCTACCAGAGTCTTCATCTTCGGACTTAGATACTGCCTTGGCCTTCAGTGCACGTGTTCTGCCATAGCTTGAACCATAGAGATCTCTCTTTTCAGCAAGTTGGAACTCATGAGTATTTAGCCTCTCGAGAATATCAGCGGGATCAAGTGACTTGTAATCAGCATGTTCTTGTATCATCAATGCCAGAGTGTCAAATGAGGAATCAAGCGATCTCAGCAATTTCTTCACCACCTCATGGTCGGTGATGTCAGTGGCACCAAGTGCTTGAAGCTCATTTGAGATGTCAGTGAGGTGATCGAAGGTTTGTTGAACATTTTCATTGTCGAGTCTTTTGAAGCGGTTGAAGAGATTGCGAAGAACATCAACTCGAGAGTCATGCTGAGTTGAGACTCCTTCATTCACTTTGGACAACCTGTCCCAGATAAGCTTCGCTGTTTCCAAAGCACTCACTCTGCCATACTGTCCTTTGCTTAGATGGCCACATATGATATTCTTCGCTTGAGAGTCGAGTTGCTTGAATCTCTTCACATCGGTAGCATTCAAAGAAGGTGTGACTGAGGGAACATCATTTTCCACAACATACCAGAGATCGTTATCAATTGCTTCAAGATGCATTCGCATCTTATTCTTCCAGTAGGGGTAGTCCGTCCCATCGAAGGTAGGACACCCAGCAGAGACCTTGATCATACATGCGGTCAACATAACTAAAACTCTAGGCGGTTAAACCAAAATCACACAGAACAAGGGAGTACCTTGCTCTGATACCAATTGAAAGTGCGTTATATCGACTAGAGGGGGGTGAATAGGCAATTTTTATGAAATTCTTCACTGAGGAATTTGCCGGTGAGGAAATTCCTTAGCGAAGAACTACTAGCAGCGGAATAAGTACTCAAAAGTAAACATAACAGAATACAAGCATAGTCATCATGATGAAATGAAGACAGGCACAGAGTACAGGAAGCGTAATCACAGGATAACACAGGACGAAGACAAACAGACTGAAGAAATTGAACTGAGGAAATTGAGAAAGTCTTCAGTCAAAGTCTTCAAACACAGATATGAACAAACACACAACACAGTTATGAGGAAATGAAAGAGTTGAGGAAATAGAACCAGTAAGCTCAGTGAAGACAATGATTTGGTAGACCAGTTCCAACTGCTGTCTCAGTTGTACGTCTGGTTGGAGTGGCTGAGTATTTAAACTCGAGGACACACGGTCCCGGACACCCAGTCAAGGACACTTAGTCCAAGACATCTAGTCCTCACCGTATTCTCCTTGAACTAAGGTCACACAGACCTCGTCCAATCACACGTGGTAAGTCTTCAGGCGACTTCCAAACCTTCACAAACTTGGTCACTTGGTGATCCACAATTCCTCTTGGATGCTCTAGACCATGACGCCTAACCGTCTGGAAGAAGCACAGTCTTCAAAGGTAACAAGCGTCGGATCCACTCAGGATCAATCTCTTCAGTGATGCTCAATCACTTGGGGTTTGTAGGTGTTTGGGTTTTGGGTTTTTGGTTTTTCCTCACTTGATGATTTTTGCTCAAAGTCCTCGGAGGATGGGTTGTTCTCAAATGACAAGTGTCAGTTTCTCTCGGAGCAGCCAACCAGCTAGTGGTTGTAGGGGGTAGCTATTTATAGCCTAGGGAGCAGCCCGACATGATAAGACATAAATGCCCTTCAATGATATGACCGTTAGGTGGATAGATATTTTGGGACAGCTGGCGCATAGCATAGCAACGGTCGGAATTTTGAGTAGCAAAATCCTCGGGGCTATCATGTTCCTCACTGTGTAGGCAATCTGCACTGGCGAATTCCTAACTCCTCAGTCAGGACAAATTCCTCAAAGACCAGAAGAACTTCTTCTCTGTCACTGAAGAAATTGACTGAACTGTATGAGATTTCCAATGGCTTCACTCGAAGGGATTGGTAGGTGTAGCATTTTGAGTTGAGCATCACATGGAAATTTTTCCTTAGTATTTCCTCGACCCCTTTAACAGTACGGTGTTTCCTATGACTCAAGAAAGAGAAAAACAAAACTATGAACACGAAAGTCTTCAAGCTTCATATTTCTCGCATGAATATCAAGTCTTCACGGACACACCAATTTCTTCACTTTCAAAGTCTTCATGAAAGTCTTCAGAAATACCAAAATCTTCAGTCGAAGATATCCATTTTTAGGGGTCGACTTTTCCTGTAAATATCAAACTCCTCATAGACTTATAGACCCGTGTACACTCACACACGCATTAGTCCCTTAACCTATAAGTCTTCAATACACCAAAATCACTAAGGGGCACTAGATGCACTTACAAGTCGTACTGCGGTTGCGGCCGGAGTCGTCGATGGTGGCGCTTTCAGGCGTCGCTTCCTCGTTGGAGGCATCGATGTAGCATCTTACCTTGCCTTTTCCAACGTGCTCCAAGGGAAACTCTTGATCTAGTTTAGATCGGACGATGGCGGTGCCATTCGGCGTCGTGTTCTCTCTTGGGGGCATCGTCCTGGAGATGGATCCGGTTAGAGGGACCCGTGGCTCGGGAGGTGATGTGTTGTGTGTGTTGCTGCCGAAAGGCGTTGTTTGTATGGTTTTTGGGTCCGGTTTTCCTCATAAACTGGACCAACCTTCTTTCTTCTGATCAATGAATTTGGTAGAGCTACCAACATTCAAAAAAAATCTCCCCTAGAGGCGTATCGGCGCAAAATGCGCGCTGGGGGCGTGTTGCCATCCAGTCGCGGCGCCCACGGGATTTTTTTGAACGGCACAAACACGCCGAGTTCATACATATTTCGGCGACTTCAAACCAAATTCAACCAAACACGGCACAAATATGCCCGCTCATACATATTTAAAGTATTTTACAAAAAGAAAAAAACACACTACTAGGCCCGCCTGCCGTCTCGCTCGCCGCTCCGCTCCTCGCCGGCCGCCGCCCTTGCAGTTCTACATGCCGAGGAGGCTGTAGAACCGCGTGTAGTCGCCGCCGCCGTCGTCGTCATCGTCGCCGCCTCCGCCTTGGCCGCCGTCCCTGCTGCAACCCTCCCCCGGTTGGCGCGGCGGGTTGGACGGTCCGGCGGCGTCCTCGTCGTCGTCGCTATCGAGGATCACGACATCGTGCTCATCCTCGCGCACACGCTTGCGGGCGGCGATCTCCTCCAGGGCCCGGGTCTGCTGGGTCATCTCAGTCCGGAGGTAGTCGTCGCGCGCCCACTGTAGGGCGTCCGCGTCGGAGAAGCCGCTTCGGGCTATCTCCTCGTACTCCGAGGGGAGGCTGGGCTCTGGTTTGGGCGCGACGAGGACGAGGCGGCCCGAGGCGGGGCGGAGTCGGCGACGCGGACACCGGAGCTGTGGGTGCGCCGGCTGACAGGCGTGTCGTCCTGGGGCTCCGGCTTGATGGGGCGGAGGCAGGGAGAGCCACCCGACCGACCGGACGAGGAGGAGGACGCCCCGGGGTCCATGCGCCTCGGCGTCCACGAGCTCCCACAGCGGCGAGAGAAGGACAGGGGCTCCGGGTACTCCAGCCTCGGCGTGTTGCCGCCCTCGATGTACTCGAGGACGGCCTCCAGCATGTGGCCGGGCACGCCCCACCATCGGCGCCGCCCATCGGGGTTGAGCCTGCCGGAGGGCACGACACCATTGGTGGCCTCGAGTTGCTCGGCGTGACGGTGGCGGAAGTACGGTTCCCAGAGAGGGCTGTCTGGGACGTAGCGCGGCCCCTCCCTCGCCGCCCGCGGCAGAGAGGCGCGGATACGCGCGATCTCCGCACGCCGCCCTGCCCCGGTGGGTGGTGGTGGCACCGGGACCCCACCGACGCTGATTCTCCACGCACCGGGCACCCGCATGTCCGGCGGGACCGGGTACTCGGCCTCGAAGAGGAGCTGAGTTTCGTCCTCGTGAAGGTGGCGGTGGCCCAAGCCGTTCGCCGCCGCGCCGTCCCTGGAAATCGTTCGGCCATTTTTTTGAACTGGGACGGTGAGGGGAGGGGGAGGAAGGGGAGAGAGGGCGCGTCGGCGGTGGAGACTCTGTGCGTGCCATCGGCGAGCTGGGTCGGCTTATATAGGCGGAGGCGGCGCGAGCACGCATGGCCGCCTCGTCTACGCGTGGCATGCGCGGAGACGCGCGTCGTCACGCCTTCACTGCGCCGCCTGTGAGGCATCAATGGCGGAGGCTGACCGGCGCGGCAGCGCGCGGCAGCGCGCGGCAGCTTTGGCATTGATTCGCCGCGGGAAACGAGGCGATGAGGACGCGGCGAGAAGCCAGACGGGTCGCTGGCAAGGAGGGCCCGTGGCTCTTTCGTGCCAAAAACGATTCGCCCGGCGCCCCCAAGCGCCCCCAGCGCACCGGGTTCGGGTTGGGTCCGCCGGCGCCAATTTCGACCCGAGTCGGCGAAAATTGGGCCCTTGAGGGCACGACTGGGCCGATTTTTTGGCGCCGACGACCGAAAAGTCGCCTGGAGGGCCTTGTTAGGGGCGCGGCTAGAGATGCTCTAACGCCACGCCGCCTGGACGGCCAGACCGTCCGTTGAAATTCGGGTGGATGACTCCAAGGTGTGCGGAGTGCGGTACAGCGGTAGCGGGTAGTAGTAGGTACTACGGATGAAAGCGAAGACCCAAAGGAGTCGCCACGTCCTGAATCCATGGGCATATGCATTCAGTTTTTGAAAAATGCATTTTAAACATGTTTAAAATGTTGAAAATTTTAAAAAATAATTCATGCATACATGTTCATAAGTGTGTGCGCGCGGCACAAAGTTTTGTGGAAAAAATGTCATTTTGTTTTGTCTCCGCTAACAAGACAAATTGCAGTGCTTCTAAATAACATTTTACGACACAATTTTTTATCTTTTTTGCTCAAGCCACACAAAAAAGTTATTTTTCCTGAAACCTTTTGCACGCACATAAACACACAAAGACGTTTTCGTGCAACCTTTTTCAGATTTTTTAGCATTTAGAAATGTGTTTTTCAAAGTGAGTTTATATGTACCCAGATTCCCGATGCACTTCCAGACCCAAAGTGACCTTCTCACCTCGATCAAATGAGCTCGAGCGAACATTAAAATCAGAAATTTTTGAAAAAAAATCATTTTTATTTCAGCAAACATTGACAAAAGTTTAACATGCGTGTAAATTTTCGTGATGAAATCACATTCGTGGAGCTATGGAAAAAAACCAAAAAGATGTTCCAAAAAATATTTCTTTTACCATCGATTTTGTTTATTTTGTCCACACTTTCAGGAATGTGATTTCATCACAAATTTTTGCATGCATGTACAAAATTCTTAATGTTTGTTGCAAAAAGAATTCAGATTTTTTATTTTACTATTCAAACAAGCTCAAATAGTCTATGAAAAATCCTTACTCATTATTTCTCTTCTGAAGAAATGAGCCATGAGCTGAGAATAGCACAATAGCAGGCGTCGGTTGTACGCCAGGTCACCATGATGTAGGGTAGAACCCTAATCGCCCGATCTTTCACAAAAGGAGTGGATCGCGCGATGAACATGAAGAACATGAGGATGGAAACGAGGGAAAAGACACGAGAGGAACACGAGAAACCAACAAATATGATCACACATGCGCTAGATCCATGAACACAAAGGAAGATACACGATCCAAAGTCAACAACGGATGATACAAGAGGTAACCGGTCTTCTCCGTGAGGAGGTCTTGATGTTCTTCTCCGCAAGGAGGTCTTGAATCCAAAGGGATCTTCTCCGAAGAGGCCGCGGTCTCTCTCAAGAAGTAGATCCTAAGTGGATGAGCGTAGCTCTATATCTAAATATGAGCTAAACCAACGCTAACCCTAACTAGGAGGAGGTGCAGGAGTATATATAGCTAGGTCCATGAAGGGGTAAGTGGGAGAGGGATACATGGGCCTCGGGCCCAATCTCTGTATGCAGACAGGTACCGGACGTCCGCTGAGGACCGGTCATCCGGTGGCTCGTGGGCTTCCGGACGTTTGGTTGTCGCCGGACTTCCGCTCACTTTGGCTCAGTTGAGGTGGCACCGGACGTCCGGTAGCTGGCGGTCGTCCGGTCGCCGTTCATCCGGTGTCGTTGGTCTTCCGCTGAATTGGCTCGGGTGTAGATGTACCGGTCATCCGGTGGGTGCCGGACGTCCGCTAGCTGGGAGGGGCCGGTCGTCCGGTGTCGTCCGGACGTCCGCTCGCTGGAGCTTCTTTGGCAGCTCTTCTTCTTGTGTCTTCGTTTCCACGCTTCCCTCGTGGATGGTGTAGTTGTACACTTGCGCTCGCACTCCTCCTCATCGTCCGTAGTGTTCCAACAATACCTATGCATGTACGCGAGTGGAGTGTCAAGTAGTATACCATCCTCAAAGGGGTCAAGTGAACACGCGTAAAGGAGATGATTCACCTATGTGTATGTGAAGTGGATGTCGAACGTGTCACTTGCCAAATGGACTCTTGACATGGTGATGTCCGTAGGATGCTCCGCATCATCTCCCCTCCCTTGGGAAAGATCCGACCTCGGATCAAAAACCAAATCACCATGGGAAAGAGATGGCTTCGCCGTGTAGGAGTGGACGTTCACTAAGTAGTCATCATCTTCAAGCTTGAAGTGGGCACTCTCCAATGTCGCACCATCTTGGGATTCCTTCAAAAGAAGAAAAGATAACAAACACTTGGAAAAACAAATTTGGTTAGCATTAGTGCAAAACCAAGCATTCAAGAGGTGATTCACCAAACAAGTGTCGTCATCATGCGAAGCATATGGTTTGACAAAGGATAGTGACATGGCATGTAAGAACATAAATTGAGCACAAGCAAAGATATCATGGGAACATGCATGTGAATGTGAGGTAGTGATGCAAATATGTGTCACAAGAGAAGAAGCATCTACCTCAAGTTCATAGCAAACATGTGCAGAGCGCTCAATGAAAGGTCTATGGTAGGCATAGGAATCATTCACAACACCAAAAGAAATGAAGTGTCTAAACACATGGGTCAAGTGCAAGACAATCCAAGCATAACGTGCATAGGGTTTAGTGAAGATAGTGTGGCACTCAACACAATAGAAAGAGCAATTGTTCATCATGTGTGAGGCAATCAAGGCAAGCATGTAGCAATCAATGGGACATGGCATATGTGAAGTGCTGATATTGTTGCAACCAAACATATGAGAGGAGCAAGTAAACCAAGAATTGGATGCAACACACAAGGCATATATATCATGATGCATGGAATGGTGAAAATGACAACTCAAAGCAAGATCTCTAACAAGTGTGCAATCAAGTGGTCCAAGTTCATGGTTTGGGGGTTATCAAAAGAGAAGGATATCACCTTGAAAGCATGTCCTTGTGCGTCCTTCACAATGCCGAAGTACAAGCAAGTGCGATGTAGAATCGTCGTGGTAGGAGGTGGTTCGCTCTCAAGAGCTCGAATGGTCAACTCACGTGACGTGGAAGTTGACACGAGGTCCAAGTTTCCTACACATGCACAAAACAAGGCAAAGAACATATGCGCATGGTAGATAAACACATCATCCATCATGATGGTTCTCTTCTTTTGCACATAACCATTAGAAGTACAAGTGCATGAATAATATGATGCAACAATGGCTGGCACTAGGTATATGGTGCAAAGAGGCAAGACAAGCATGCTTCACAAGAAAAATGTCAAAATCTCCAAATATATGCGAGAATGATATGGGGGCAAACTCATTATCAAGACTAAAGGCATAATTGCACTCAATACATGGAAAATCATCTAGCACGAGAGAGGCAATATATGGAGATATATGACGGCAAGCAATAACAATCATGTGCAAAGTATGTAGATGGTTGTCATCAACCGCATGAAGCGAGCAAGTTTGAGTCATCAGTGATGCAACAAGGCAAGCAAACATAGTAATCAAGTTGTGCAAGCTAGTAGTGCGAAGATGCAACATACTAGAGTAAATCATGGCAATCATGTCATGAGAGCAAATAATAGGCATAGGCAATGCACATGACACATCGCAAGCACGAACACAAAGCAAGATGAAAGTATCATCATAGGCATGGGGCACAAAGCAAACATGGCAATAACAAGCAATGTCTCCACCAAGCTTGCAAATACACATACAAGTATGAGAATCAATCATCATGTGTAATGCAAAGCATGGGCCATGAATGCATGGCAAAAGCATAGTAATGTGCATATCATGCAAAGTGAACATGGCAAGATGGGCATAGAATATGTAATGGACAATAACCCATAGCCAAGTGAGGGTCATGTAGAAGAAATGCGTGAAGTCTTTGCGCGAAGAGAGAGGTGGGAAATGTCGTGGATCTAAGACTGACAGTAGAATGGGGGTAGGTATGAGGAGGCAAGATCCTAGCTATGGAGTGGTTGTACACACGAGTTTTACGAGTTCAGGCCCTTCTCGGAGGAAGTAACATCCCTATGTCTCGGTGCCCTGAGGCGGTCGACTGGATTATATGTGTGTGTGTGAGTTTACAAAAGTGTGAACCCTTGTCCCAGAGGAGGGGGGTGGCTTATATAGAGTGCGCCAGGACCCCAGCTCCCCTCCGTTACTCAGGGTTCAATGCTCATAAAGGAAAGGCGTTACTGGTAACGTCTACAGTAAAATGTCATAAATGCTCATAATGCTATGGTTTAAGTCCTAACCGTTGCAGAGTGGAGGGTTCCCCATCTTCTGGTGGTCGAGTGTCTTCAAGGTGGTCGAGTGAGCGCATCTCTGCGGTCGAGTGGATGATGATTTCTCTTCAACTGCTTTCGATTCTTTGTAAAGATGTCCTTGGCGAGGGTATGCTGGACAGGTCCATGACCCTACCCTAGGTACATAGCTTCATCATTAGCCCCCGAATGGATCAGGTTTGAGTGAGGAAGGGGTTGAGAACACTTCCAACCCACTCTTTGCGCTATGAATATACCTTGTCCTGAAACAATGAGTTGAGGAGATGACGTCGACTCCTTTCTCAATCGCCTTGGTCCATTCTTGGTTGTTGTCGAGTGAACTTTCATGGTAGAATTCCGAATGATGATGTAGAGGGTGTTTGTCTTCAGTCTGACAGGTTGTTCTGCTCTCCGCGGATCTCACGGGATTCAAATTTTGGGAAGTGCGCCAGATGGGAGGAACCGAGGTTATCGGGACGGATTAGGCAAGTCTCCTCGATCCCCGCGCCACCTTTTTCGCCACGTAGTGCGCGCGCGACTGTTGCGGGATTTTTTTAGATCGCTTGGGTCCACCAGTCAGCCACTCGGTGGAAGGCCTTATAAAAGGTCTCGGGCCAGGCCTCTGCTCCGCACGCTCCCATTCTCTCTTCTCTTTCTCCCGATCCCTCTGCCACTCTCGCTTCTGCCTCGTCGCCGGACCTCCGCTCGAGCTCGATCCGCCACCATGGGGAAGGATAAGACGGGGGCGCTGGAACGCGTGAAGAAGGCGACCATGAAGGCGAAGGGCAAGCGGACCAGCCGGGGCGGATCCTCGTCGAGGTCCGGCCTGCCGGCGGGCTGGATCCAGGGCGACTGGATCCGCTCGGCAATCACGCAGGACGACCTTGACGACCTGATGGAGGGGGGATTGATCTCTCACAAGTCGGCTCGGCTCCTGGGGGACGAAACCGAGCTACATCCTAGAGAGGGTGAGTGTGTCCTCCTCGCAACCCACATAGATCGCGGATTCTCACAGCCTCCCCACCCTTTCTTCCGGTGTTTTTTGAACTTCTTTGGGGCTCAGCTCCACCATTTCACTCCAAACACCATAGTCTATCTGGCTGCTTTCGTGTCCATGTGCGAAAACTTCTTGGGCTGTCGACCGCACTGGGGGCTTTTCAAAGACATCTTCACTTGTCGTTCCCAGTCGGTCAAAAAGGCCAAGTCAAGTGACGAGAGGACGCGGGTGATCCAGATGTGTGGTGGTCTGGGGATCCAGATGAGGAGCAAGAGCACTTTCCCAGCGATGATCCTTCCTGACTCGGTCCGGGGCTGGCAGTCGACTTGGTTTTACTGCAAGGATCAGCCAACCCCTGGCCAGTCGACTGGACTTCCTCCTTTTTCCTTGGCTCGAGTGGATAAGCCTGCTCCCCTGAAGGTAGTTCCAGAAGAGAAGGCGCAGGTCAAGGAGCTGGTTGAACAGGTCATCCAACTTGTCCGCGACGGAGTGACCAGGATGGATCTGCTGGAGGTCTTTCTCGATCGACGCGTCCAACCTCTTCAGGCGCGCGATCATCCGATGTGGATGAACTCTGGGCTTGAGGATACCACTCGGATCCACCCGGAGGAGGTTAGCAAGGATATCTTGGAGAACTGCTTGAGGGGAATCACTGGCAACAAAGACAACCCTCGGGGATCCAGGAGGGTGATTCCATTCGACAACTCGCACCAGCTGGAGCAGGTATATTTCTGTTTTATCAAGTATCTTTCCGATTCACCACGTGATGTCCCGTTTGTGGTCGACTGAATGTCTTTTGATTGTTACTCTTTCAGGCCCTCATTGAAATGTACTCCATGCCCAACGGAGTGCAGGACCCAGGCGCTAAAGAAGAAGGGAGCGGGGGCGAGAGCGGCGAGGAGCATTCGGAAGCCGAGGAGGACGAGGAGAGCGATGAATCGGCCGATGAGGAAGAAGTCGACTCGCCTCCTCGCAGGGAGAGGAGGTCCAAGCACACTCATGACCCGGCACGCGCTCCGGACTTGGTGACTGCGCCGATCGGGCAATCCTCGAAGCGCCCCAGGACGTCTTTCCCGACGCCGACTGAGAAGCCTCCAAAGCAATCCAAGGTCGCGCCGCTTCCAGCGCCGAAGTGCCGAAAGCCATCTCTTCCAAACCGCCCAAAGCTTTGCCTCGGATCAAAGTGACCGTTCCTACTATCTTCGGGTAACCATCTGACTTGTCCTTTATGTGGATTCGACCCACTAGGTGTAACCGATTGAATGCGGGCCTTTGCAGTGCTGCTACGCCAGGGACCTCTTCATACCAGTACCGGGACGAGGAAATGTAGGATGCGGTAACCTCTAACCCAGGTATGAACTCTTGCGATTTCGATTCTTGATCCTTTTAGGGTCGAGTGGTTCACTTGGGGTCGAAAGTTCTGTCTTGCAGCTCCACCCAACATCATTGACCTTCCGGACGACGACGAAGATGTGGCTCCTAAGCCTAGGAAGAGCAAGAAGGTAATAGCTGGCAGGGTGGCTCGGCAAGAACCAACTGCAACGCCTCCTGTCTGTCAAGCTGAAGGCGCGGGCAGGGCCACTATGACGTTCGCTGCACCCTTGACGAGTGGGCATCCCACGCGGTTGACCGCACCTGTGGTTCCTTCAACCATCCAACTCCACACCACGGAGCCTCAAGCAGCCGCGCCTGGGTCGTCTGCACATTTTTTCACCAGCTACCCCGTCCCAGACAACCAGTCGGAAGCGGCTGCGGAAGCCATCCGACAGGCTGATAGATGATGGAGCGGGTGAAGATAGTGCACGAGAGCAATCAGGCTGCCTACGACGCTAGTGCCGCCCTTCGGGCCAATGTCCAGGTGAGTAGACTTTCCGACTGTTTTTGTTCTCGAAAAATCTTCTTCTGCACAATCTCCTATTGTTCGTGTTGAATTAGAGCACCCACTGGGTGTTGCTGTCGTTGTTGGTAGTTTCGCTCTTCCACTCGGTCTGGGCGAGTGGGATCAGAACCGGTGGGGGCACGCCAAGTGCACCCACTGGGTGTAGTCCCCGAGACCGCGGTCGACTGCTGGCAGTCGACTGTGGTCTGAGTTCTTCTTTCTTGATGGCGCAATTGTTCTTTCTCTCTCTTTTTTTTACTCCTTGCACTCGACTCCGGCGGGCCGGTCAAGTGGGATCAGAACCGGTGGGGGCACGCCAAGTGCACCCACTGGGTGTAGTCCCCGAGACCGCGGTCGACTGCTGGCAGTCGACTGGGGTCTGAACAGCTTGTTGTCCACTTCTTTAGGTTTTATTCACTCGGAAATGAACTGCCTTCGAACCTATCGATTGATCTGTCCCTTGCCTCCTGCAGAAGTCTTGTACTCTTATCTCCAAGTTTGCCGAACTCGAAGAGAAGCAGAGGCAACTCAACTTAGACTTGGAATTGGCTCAGCAAAATCTGAGAAAAGCTCAAGACGAGGCCGCTGGTATGGAAGGTAACTGATTGCTGACTGAAGTTCAATATATCTCTTTGATATCTTTTTTGATTCGATTATTTCTTTTTGCAGAGAAAGTCAAGTTGGCTCTGGACAAGAAGGACTCGGACCTCGCCGCCGCGCAAAAAGCAGCCCAAGACAAAACCGTTCTCGCAGACAAGAAGCTTGCTTCAGTCGGAACGCTTGAAGGAGAGGTGACTAGACTGACATCTTGTCTTAATGAAGCTAACCGCGAAGTGACCAGCCTGAAGAAGGATAAGGTCGTCCTGAACGAAAAGTTGGAGTCTGCGATCCACAAGAGGAACGACACGGAAGCTTATCTGAGGACCCTCGCTAAGAAGCTTTATCTCGTGCTGGGAGGTATTTCTTTTAATCCGACTGTGTTGATGCTTGCCATCGAATTTTGCTTGGTTGATTGAACTGACTTTTGGCTACAGAACTCTGTCAAGACTTTGACGAAGAAACTGGAAGGATCGAGACGGGTCTGGACCCTATCGCTTCCCCGGTCTGCGACGAAATTGCGATGAACGTGCTCCGACTGGAGTCCCGTATCGCCAGCGCCACAAGCTACCTCGCACGCCTGAAGGAGGTTGTCTCTCGAATCGACTCGACGCTTTCGCTGGGGGCGATGCTTCAGAATGATCTGGAATCACTGATGACTCGACTGAACGAGATCCCTGACCGAGTGCAAGAATGGAAGAAATCCTCCGCCCAGTGTGGTGCTGACGTGGCGCTGTCCCTGGTGCGAGTCCATTGCAAGGAGGCTCGTGAAGACAAGCTGGCTGCGATCAAAGTCGCTAACACCAAAAAGCACGACTTCCAGTCCTTCATGGAGACTTTCATTGCTGCCGCCACTCGGATCGCTGATGGGATCGATCTGGACTCATTCATGGAGCCTGCCAGCCCTCCTCCGGCCGAGTGAACAATCTTATGAAACTTGGATACACTTTAAATTTGCCTCGGAACGCCGAGTGGTTTCTGTAACCGTTAAACTCCTTCGGGCTTGGTGCCCGAGTACCTTTGATTCGCTGCTTGGAACCTTTTAGTATTTATCTGAATTTGGTTTATCTCCGAATGTGCTTGTGTTTGCCTCCGGATGGACTTTGCTTGCTGCACCTCTTCGTCCTTGCGGATAGGGATGGAGCGGACGTTGTATTTGTGCCGCAGCTCCAAAGGAGAAGGTGGCAGTCGACCTGCACCTCGTCGTCCTTGCGGATAAGGATGGAGCGGACGTTGTATTTGTGCCGCAGCTCTGAAGGAGAAGGTGGCAGTCGACCTGCACCTCGTCGTCCTTGCAGATAAGGATGGAGAGGACGTTGTATTTGTGCCGCAGCTTCGAAGGAGAAGGTTCCAGTCGACCTGCACCTCGTCGTCCTTGCGGATAGGGATGGAGCGGACGTTGTATTTGTGCCGCAGCTCCGAAGGAGAAGGTTGCAGTCGACCTGCACCTCGTCGTCCTTGCGGATAGGGATGGAGCGGACGTTGTATTTGTGTCGCAGCTCCGAAGGAGAAGGTTGCAGTCGACCTGCACCTTGTCGTCCTTCCGGATAGGGATGGGTCTCAAACTTAGGCGAGTGCTCGACTGCAGCTAAGCCCCCGAGTGGGAGGATTTCTCTCCACTCGGTAGGATTTTTCCAAACGTAGGCGAGTACTGGACTGCCGTTAAGCCTCTTAGTGAGAGAACTTAGGCGAGTGCTCGACTGCAGCTAAGCCTCCGAGTGGGAGGACTGCTCTCCACTCGGTAGGGTTTTTTCAAACTTAGGCGAGTGCTGGACTGCCGTTAAGTCTCCTAGTGAGAGAACTTAGGCGAGTGCTCGACTGCAGCTAAGCCTCCGAGTGGGAGGACTGCTCTCCACTCGATAGGGTTTTTTCAAACTTAGGTGAGTGCTGGACTGCCGTTAAGTCTCTTAGTGAGAGAAATTAGGCGAGTGCTCGACAGCAGCTAAGCCCCCGAGTGGGAGGACTGCTCTCCACTCGGTAGGGTTTTTTCAAACTTAGGCGAGTGCTGGACTGCCGTTAAGTCTCTTAGTGAGAGAACTTAGGCAAGTGCTCGACTGCAGCTAAGCCCCCGAGTGGGAGGACTTCTCTCCACTCGGTAGGATTTTTTCAAACTTAGGCGAGTGCTGGACTGCCGTTAAGCTTCTTAGTGAGAGAACTTAGGCGAGTGCTCGACTGCAGCTAAGCCCCCGAGTGGGAGGATTGCTCTCCACTCAGAAGGATTTTTTCAAACTTAGGCGAGTGCTGGACTGCCGTTAAGCCTCTTATTGAGGGAACTTAGGCGAGTGCTCGACTGCAGCTAAGCCCCCGAGTGGGAGGATTGCTCTCCACTCGGTAGGATTTTTTCAAACTTAGGCGAGTGCTGGATTGCCGTTAAGCCTCTTAGTGAGAGAACTTAGGCGAGTGCTCGACTGCAGTTAAGCCCCCGAGTGGGAGGATTGCTCTCCACTAAGAAGGGGCGGAGCAGCTCGGTGTTCCAAGCCCGTGGCTCGTCTTTCTGATGCTCGATACTGTAAAGATGGTATGCTCCATTGTGGAGAACTTTGGTGACGATGAAGGGGCCTTCCCAAGTTGGAGCGAGCTTGTGTGGTTTCTGCTGATCCACTCGAAGAACCAAGTCTCCTTCTTGAAAGGCCCGACCCCTCACATTCCTGGCGTGGAATCGACGCAAATCTTGCTGATAAATGATCGAGCGGATCAAGGCCATCTCTCTTTCCTCCTCTAAGAGATCGACTGAATCTTGCCGGGCCTGCTCTGCTTCTGCTTCGGAGAAGAGTTCAACTCGGGGTGCGTTGTGGAGCAAGTCACTTGGCAGAACAGCTTCGGCTCCATAGACTAAGAAGAAAGGAGTTCTTCCAGTCGACCGATTAGGAGTTGTCCTTAAACCCCACAGAACTGACAGAAATTCATCAACCCAAGCACCTGCTGCGTGTTTGAGATCACGCATCAGTCGGGGCTTCAGTCCTTTGAGAATTAGGACATTGGCTCTTTCTGCTTGTCCATTCGACTACGGGTGAGCAACAGAAGCATAGTCGACTCGAGTGCCCTGAGAGGCGCAGAAAATTCTAAACTCATCGGAATCGAAGTTCGACCCGTTGTCCGTGATGATGTTGTGTGGGACTCCATATCTGAATGTCAATTCTCTGATAAAACTGACAGCGGTGCTAGCATCAAGGTTCTTGATAGGTTTGGCTTCGATCCATTTGGTAAACTTGTCGACTGCAACGAGCACGTGAGTGAAGCCGGTTTTACCGGTCCTCAGCGGTCCAACCATATCCAGTCCCCAAACAGCGAAGGGCCAGATGAGGGGAATGGTCTTCAGGGCTGACGCTGGCTTGTGAGACATATCAGAGTAAAATTGACAGCCTTCACATCTGTCGACTATATCTTTCGCCATCTCATTTTCTCGTGGCCAATAGAATCCAGCTCGGTATGCTTTAGCCACGATGGCCCGAGAGGACGCATGGTGGCCACAGGTCCCCGAGTGGATATCATTGAGGATCATTCGACCTTCTTCTGGTGTTATGCACTTCTGACCGACTCCAGTCACACTTTCTCTGAACAGCTGCCCTCTTATCACAGTAAAAGCTTTAGATCGGCGGACGATCTGTCGAGCTTCTTCTTCATCCTCTGGGAGCTGTTTCCTGAGGATGTACGCAATGTAGGGCACCGTCCAGTCGGGAGTAATGGCCAGAACCTCCATGATTAGGTCGACCATAGCTGGGACCTCAACTTCAGTCGGATCCGTGGCACTCTTGGGTTGCGGGGGCTCTTCAGTGAAAGGGTCTTCCTGAACTGTCGGTGTGTGAATATGCTCCAAGAACACATTGCTGGGAATGGCTTCTCTCTTGGAACCTATCTTTGCCAATTCATCGGCTTCTTGATTTTTCAATCGGGGGATGTGGTGGAGTTCTAACCCCTCGAACTTCTTCTCAAGCTTTCTCACCGTGTTGCAGTAACCAGTCATGGCTGGGCTTCTGACGTCCCACTCCTTCATCACTTGATTAACTACCAAATCGCCAAGTGAGATGGCCATGCGCAACCCATACAGGAGTGCTTCATACTCTGCTTCATTGTTGGAGGAATCAAAGTGAATCTGGAGGACATATCTGAGCTTGTCTCCTCGGGGGGATACCAGAACTACTCCAGCACCAGAACCGTTCAACATCTTGGATCCATCAAAGAACATGGTCCAGTGCTCCGAGTGAACTTGAGTCGGCAGTTGCTATTCGATCCACTTGGCGAGGAAATCTGCTATTGCTTGGGACTTGATAGCTTTCTTTGCCTCAAACTTGATATCCAAGGGAAGGAGTTCAATCACCCATTTTGCCACTCGACCAGTTGCATCCCTGTTGTGCAGAATCTCTGACAATGGAGTGTCGCTGACGACTGTAACAGAGTGATCTAAGAAGTAGTGTGCAACCTTCTTCGTGGTCATGTAAATTCCATAGACAAGCTTCTGATAGTGAGGATATCTCTGCTTTGACGGGGCCAGGACTTCGGAAATATAATAAACTGGGCGTTGAACTTTCTACGCTTTTCCTTCTTCTTCCCGCTCGACCATAAGTACTGTACTGATGACTTGTCCAGTGGCTGCTATATAAAGCAAAAGAGGCTCTTTGCTAATTGGAGCAGCAAGCACCGGCTGGGTTGAAAGCAGCGCTTTTAGCTCTGCAAATGTTGCATCAGCTTCTGGAGTCCACTCGAACTTATCTGATTTCTTTAGCAGTCGGTACAGAGGCAGCACCTTTTCACCGAGGCGAGAAATGAATCGACTTAGGGCGGCTAAGCAACCAGTAAGCTTCTGGACATCATGCACACACACAGGGCGTTTCATTTGGAGTATAGCGCCTACTTTCTCTGGGTTAGCATCGATTCCTCATTCCGAAACAAGAAAACTGAGCAACTTTCCGCCTTGAACTCCAAACGTGCACTTTGATGGATTGAGCTTGATATCATACCTTCTAAGGTTGGTAAAGGTTTCAGCGAGGTCGGTCAGCAGGTCGGAACCTTTACGTGACTTGACCACAATGTCATCCATGTATGCTTCCACATTCCGACTGATCTGAGTGAGCAGGCACTTCTGAATCATTTGCATAAATGTGGCTCCAGCATTCTTCAAGCCGAATGGCATTGTGACATAACAGAAGCACCCGAACCGAACCGGGTGATAAAGGTTGTCTTTATTTCATCGGGTCCGTACAGACGGATCTGGTGGTACCCAGAGTAGGCATCCAAAAAGGACAAACGCTCGCACCCAGCAGTCGAGTCGACTATCTGATCGATGCGAGGGAGAGGGAAGTGATCTTTCGGGCAGGCCAGATTGATATGCTTGAAATCGATGCACATGCGGAGTGAGTCATCTATCTTTGGGACCATGACAACATTGGCTAACCACTCGGAGTGGTAAATCTCTCGGATAAACTCAGCTGCCAAAAGCCGAGCCACCTCTTCGCCGATTGCTTTTCTTTTCTGGATGGCGGACTGTCGAAGATGCTCTTTGACTGGTTTCACTTTCGGGTCGACTCGCAAACGATGCTCAGCCAGTCCCCTGGGAACACCTGGCATGTCAGAAGGCTTCCATGCAAAGATGTCCCAGTTCTCACGAAGGAACTGGATGAGCGCTTCTTCCTATTTGGAGTCGAGTGTGGTCGAAATGTGGGTCGGAGCTGCATTGGGGTCCGTCAGGTGGATGTGAACAGACTTCGTCTCGCCAGACGACTGGAATGCTGAATCCGTGGCTGGCTTCTTGGCTCGCAACAAGCCACTCGGGTCTGCATTTTTCTGGTATTCTTGCAATTCTGCCACGGCCATCTGGGCATCGGCGATCTTTGAGCCCTTCTGGAAACACTCTTCCGCCTTTTTCTGATTACCAGAGATAGTGATCACTCCGCTGGGACCATGCATCTTCAGTTTGAGGTGTGCATAAGCTGGCCTGCCCAGAATTGCATGATACGCACTCTGAAAATCCACAACTTCAAACGTCAACTTTTCTTTGCGGTAATTTTTGGCATCACCGAAAACCACGTCGAGTGCAATCTGACCGAGGGACGCAGCCTTCTTGCCCGAGATGACCTCATGGAAACTCATATGGCTTTCACTGAGTCTGGACATCAGAATGCCCCATTCCTTTCAACGTTTCTGCATACAGAATGTTCAGGCCACTGCCACCGTCCATCAGGACCTTTGTCAGTCGAGTGCCTTCGACCACCGGGTCGACCACCAGCGCTTGCCTCCCAGGGGTGGCGATGTGCGCTGGATGATCAGACTGGTCGAATGTAATGGCAGTCTGCGACCATTTCAAGTAACTGGGTGTCGCCGGAGCGACCATGTTCACTTCTCTGTTGATGAATATCAATCAACTCTTCTCCTTCACTCTCAGCCTTGTCTGCCTCCTTCTCCTTTTCCTTGGGTTGTTTCTCTCGGAACTGCTGGATCAGGAGCCGACACTGTCGAGTGGTATGCTTCGGGTAAATGAAATTATCTTCTTCGTCTTTTTTGGTGTGGATATGGCACGGCAGATCCAACACGTCATTTCCATCCTGATCTTTTACTTTCTTGTGGTTCCACGGCCCTTTGGGCTTCCCCTTGAACTTTCCTTGAACCACAGCCAAGGCCTCACCTGGAGCAGCTGGTTCGGCCTTGCGTTTTTGTTTCCGACTGGAGTTTCCTCCTCCGGCTTCATGGGCGACTGCTTTGTGCTTGCCGCTCCGCAGTCGCTCCTCCTCTTCACCATTGGCATACTTGGTGATTTCCATCATCCGAGTCAGAGTCATGTTTCTTGTCCGACTGAATTTCAGGTTCAACTCCTGGTACCTGACGCCTTCCTTAAAAGCACAAATTGCCTGATGATCAGACACATCTTCCACCGTGTGGTGCAGGGTGATCCACCTCTGGATATAATCTCTCAAAGTTTTATTCGGTTTCTGGACGCAACACTGTAATTCTGTCAAACCTGCTGGCCGCTTGCAAGTACCCTCAAACGTTCTGACAAACACTCGGGCGAGATCTTCCCAAGTATAGATGCTGCTAGGTGCCAACTGATTTAGCCACGCCCTAGCCGAGCCCTTCAACATCAGAGGAAGGTGTTTCATGGCCACCTCATCATTGCCACCACCAATCTAGATAGCCACTCGGTAGTCTTCAAGCCAGGTGTCAGGCTTGGACTCTCCGATGAACTTACTGACTCCAGTCGCCAACCTGAAGTTGGGGGGAATCACTGTAGCTCTGATAGCGCTGCTGAAGCACTCTGGGCCAGAGACATGCACCCTATTGCTGGTTTGCAGGCCTCTGTCATGGCCATCTCGGTGAGCTCTGTTTCTGTCGACCAAGCCTTGTACGAGAATAGATCTCGCATCAAAGCCTGGCTCCCTGGGGTCGACTGGAATACCTCTTCCGACGCTGTTAGGGCACCTGTCTTCATGTGGCCGCGGCACGTATGACCCACTCCTTGGAGGAGGCGTGGGCACTCGACGGTGACCATCGCGATCGGCTCGACGATCATACTGCTCCTAGTTTCTGTACTGATCACGCCGCTCTCCATGTCCCTCACGCCTCGGGGGCGATCTCGGGCTATGGGCCGACTGGACCGTATCTGCGACCACAGATCTGCTATGGATCCTATCCCGCGACTGAGACACGGCCGTATTCTGCTCTCCTCCTGCCCGGAGCAAGGCCCTGATCTGCGCCAGACCTCGGCCAGCTTCTGACTGGGAAGGTTGAATTGACTCTGCTATCCGGGAAGCAGCTGCTAGGTTTTGGATCGGTGTCCGGTATACCTGAGCCGGAGGTGGAAAAAGTTGGCGTCGGCTGGACTCAGGAGCACGTTGACAAGCGCGATCGTCGAGTGCGCGCTGTAGGTTCTCCAGCCGAGTGCGCTCAGCCAGATTGGCCAAGCGAGCCTGTTCCAAGGCCTGGGCCTCGGGCGTTTCTCCAACTATAGGAGTATGCAGGGCATCCATGTTTCGGTGACGAAGTTCTTCTCTCTGCTGCGAGGAGAGAGGCTCGGGGCGGTACTCCTCGTGAACGCGCGATGGATCACCGTTCCCGTCACCTCCGTCTTCATGATCGAAGCCAGGAGGACCGCGTGGTCCATTGACTATTAGGACTTCCGCTGCCGAGTCATTGCTGCCGCACTCGGATGCAGTCTCTACGGAGCCAGTCAACAGATCGAACAGGCCGTAGAGAGACTCGTCGGGCTCGAGCGCCGTGACTTGAGGGGTGGGCGACTGGCGGGCCACCGCATGCTTCACCCACCGTTGAATCCTCGATCGGTCGGTGTGCTTGCTCCGGCGGGTCGCAAGGAGGGGGAAAGCCGTTGGAGTCGACTGGTACTGGGTCGACGGTTGCCGCAGGAGGACGCCGCGGACGCACGCGTGAAAGTGCATCGCCCCGCGGGCGGGGAGCGCGTCGACGTCGAGTGGTGCCTCTTGAAGCCAAGCGGAGCCGTCGGCGACAAACACGAGCGCGCCGAGATGGATCTCGTGGCCCTCAGCCAAACCTCCGCCTGGAACCATGATGATGGCTATCGGAAAAATTGCAACTTCTCCAATAAGTCGCTAAGACACCTGCCCCACGGTGGGCGCCAACTGTCGTGGATCTAAGACTGACAGTAGAATGGGGGGTAGGTATGAGGAGGCAAGATCCTAGCTATGGAGTAGTTGTACACACGAGTTTTACAAGTTCAGGCCCTTCTCGGAGGAAGTAACAGCCCTACGTCTCGGTGCCCTGAGGCGGTCGACTGGATTATATGTGTGTGTGAGTTTACAAAAGTGCGAACCCTTGTCCCAGAGGAGGGGGGTGGCTTATATAGAGTGCGTCAGGACCCCAGCTCCCCTCCGTTACTCAGGGTTCAATGCTCATAAAGGAAAGGCGTTACTGGTAATGTCTACAGTAAAATGTCATAAATGCTCATAATGCTATGGTTTAAGTCCTAACCGTTGCAGAGTGGAGGGTTCCCCATCTTCTGGTGGTCGAGTGTCTTCAAGGTGGTCGAGTGAGCGCATCTCTGTGGTCGTGTGGATGATGATTTCTCTTCGACTGCTTCCGATTCTTTGTAAAGATGTCCTTGGGGAGGGTATGCTGGACAGGTCCATGACCCTACCCTAGGTACATAGCTTCATCAGGAAAGACACTCCATGGGATCCCAAGTCATCATTGCTCTCTAGAGCTCGTTTTGTCAACTCATGGGATTGTGAGGTTGACAAGTATTCGTGGGTACCTACACAAAAGAGGCACAAACGAAAGAGATTGTGTGTGTGGTAAATGTACACATCATCCATCATGATGTGTATGTGCACATGAGAGTTAGTACAAGTTAAGCATCGCTCAAAGAAATTTGATGCATGGTATAAGAACATGTCATCCATCATGAAAGAATAGTTATTGTGTATAACACGATGGGGATGCAAATTGAGCATACAAGTATAAGGCACAACAATAGCATTGTTATTCATGGGGAGCATATTGTGCACACAAGTATTGGGATCATGCAATGAATGGGATGAATCAAAATCTCCTAAAATGCATGAGGAAACTATGGGGGTCTCCTCATGAGCAATATCGTAAACATCACATGGAGAAAATGGACAACATCCACAACAATGCATATCCGATGCTAGGTAGTCATGGCATGGCATATGAGATAAATGATGCAAAGGGAGCATATCAATATCATCACAAGAGAAACAAATGCCAATAACCATGGGCTTGTCATCTATGCCATATGTGCAAATTGGGTTAATTTTAATGGAATATGCATAGTCACTATGAAGAGATTGCAAATATGACATATTGTTGATCTCATGCATAGCATATGACAAGTCAAGCAGATTGGAAAACATGATGTGACCTAAAGAATTGTCATAAGAGATCCTATGTAACATGGCATCACAACTAATAGACTCCACATGGCAATCATCATACTCATCATAAATGGGTAAATCATCGCATGGGGAAGTTGCACTAGCATGAAGCATGGCAATAGGGGGATCAACATCATGCAAGCAATCAATGTCATGAATGTCCACTAGTGGGACTAGAGCATCACCTTCACCTATGTTACCTTGTTCATTCCACTCAAGTGGTGTAGGTGAGGTGGGAAAGACCAAATGGTGGTCATCTTCATCTTGATGCAACCATGTGGGGGTGCATCATATTCTACCATGGCCATCGTCTTGTCCAAAGGTAGGATGAAGTCGTCGAGAACCGGCGCGTCATCATAGATGGGACCTAGCACCAAATGAGAAGACACAATAGAGGTAGAGGTCAAGTTGTTAGAAATGCAAATGGCCTCACATTCCCTATCAACTATCACACTCTCTCTATGTGGTGGTTCACTCACTCCCTCAAAATAGGTGCGCTCAAACTCACATATGGTGGAGTTACTCATCTCACTCAAGTGGTGGGGGTTGTGGCTCTCCTCACATGGGAATTGTGGAAACACATCATATATGGGGCTAGTGGTGAAGTCACTCTCACTCTCAATATGGTGGCAAAAGTCACTCAAGTCATCATACGTCGTCGTGGTCGAAGGGAAAATCCCATGCTCAACCATCTCATCGCCATCGCCGTGGATGAAGGCCGAAGATGGCACATCATCACTCTCGCCTCCTAAGATGGAAGCATCATCCTTGATTGTCACCATGTCGCTCGCCTCCAAAGCTTGGTCCTTGAGGGTCTCCGTAGTCGTACTCGTCGCCGCACCGCCTTGAAAAAGAGTCATGGAGGACTCGGCATCAACAATGCCATAAAGAGGTATGGCGGTGAAGTCGAACTTGGGATCATCGTCTTGGAGCTCGTCGGGCTTGGACATCTTGGTGGTACTATCCTCATACTCACCTTCTTGGAGCTTGGTCTTCGATAAATGTGCTTGGGGTGGATAAGCCTTGGCCTTCATGAGTTCTTGTTCGGCCTTGAGAGCACCAATATAGTAGTCGTCGAGGGACTTGTAGTTCTTGAGGAAGAGAGTCTTGGAGATGTCGTTGTGCAATCCCATCATGAAGTGGAACTTCATCGAAATGAGGTCGTCCACGTCGGCTCGTCGCAAGGCTTTCTTCATCTCCTTGAAGTACTCGTCGATGGACTTGGATCCTTGGGTGGTGTTCTCCAATTGGCGAAGAAGTTGTTCCGTGTAGGTTGGAGGCACCAACTCTCGCCGAAAAGCTCTCTTCGTCTTGGGCCAACTCATGTCGTAGGTCTCCGAAGGTGCGTGAAGCCACCATGTGGACGCGTAGTCGTGGAAGTTCCTTGTGGCGCACTTCACTTGATCTTCGGGAGGTACTTGATGTAGCTTGAGGTAGTCGTCCACCAAACGCTCCCACTCGAGATACTCCTCGGGTTCTAGAGTCCCATAGAAAGGAATCTCATGGTCGGTGTCGAGGTCGTAGTAGCTCGTGGAAGTCGCGGACTTGAGCTTGGGGAGCTTCTCTTGAGCATAGTCTTGAGGTGCTTGTTGGCGAAGATGTCGTATATCCAAAGGCGAAGATGCCTTGAAGTCGCTTGGCGAAGATGCCAAGGGAGATGGTGAAGTCGTTGAGCGGTTTTTGGTGTTGAGCTCTTGACCTTCACGTCCTTGTTGGTGATGGTGTCGATGCCAATGTGATTTTGCCGGAGATGGTAGCTCGGAGGCATGTGCTCTTGAGCATCTTCTCAAAGACAAGGAAGACCGCTTGTAGGACTTGATGAGGGCTTTGATCTCCTCCATTTGAGCTTGCATCTTGGCATCGTTGGAGTTGTTCGTGGCATCGAACTCGTCGTTCTTGTTGTAGACCGAAGATGAAATGCCTTGCCTATCCATCCCTCCAAGAGAAAAATGTGAGTGGTAGAAAGAGAAGAACGAATACCAAATGTACCTTGACCGAAGTTGAAAGTGGATCAATGATCACTCCAATGTGGACAAGGAAATAGCACAATTGGTACCAATTCTTGTCGGTTTCTCACACCTACACAAATAAGGCTTATGGTGGAGCTCGGTGAGGATAGTGGCACAAAAATTTGATGTAAAATGTTAGCGAGAGTCCATAATGTTGAAAGAGATTCACAAATTCGCAAGTGAAACAAGTATACTAATAGCAATGAATGGCACACGGAAATGCACACACGGATAGATAAATGGGGTCGTGCAACCAAGGATGTGCACAAAATGTGGAATCCACGGAAAACGCTCGTGTTGCACAACTCAAGAGAGACGCTAGCAAGATTGCTCAATAGGCGGATACGACACTTGTGCACAACCTATAAGATGCAAAATGTATGAACTTTCTATCCCAAGTATGCTATGTATGTATGGTTCCCGGTGTTTCTCAAGATGATCCAAGATGATCGGATATGACAATGTGGTATGATGCTATGGCTATTGCTTACAAGCTTCTTTGCTCTTTCTCTTTTGCTTAAAAGCTCATTCTTTTTTTATATGGCCACTATGCAGAATGCACAAACCAAGATAGCGATTGGGTATATGTGGGAACAAACTTGAGGCACAAGAGATGATATGATGATACCAATATGATATGGTATGTGTGCAATGTATGGTGTAGATCACTAATGTGCACAAGTAACGTTGCCGGCAATACTCAAATGGCTAGTCTCGATAGGCAAGTAGCGCAAAATGGGCTAGGGGTTAACAATGCAATGGCAAGGGAATATACAATGGAGGGATACCACGATACCGAGATGATATGGAGGTTACCGTCCTTGGCGATGATGAGTGGCGGTGATCTTGATGGAGATACCAAGATGATTGAGACTCGTCCCTAAGTAGCCGAAACACCTTAGGAAATGGAAAAACCGCGAACTCAAAATCTCAAACGTGAAATGTCAAATGGTGGTAGCGGGAATGCGGTGGTGGTTTTGTGGATGCTCAGTGGAATTGCGGAAATGCAATGATGGGTTATGTGAGTAGGCAAAGTGGAGGTTAAGGTGGTGGACTATACACGGTGTCGGAGTTGGAAGCACGGTCCCTAAGTAGCCTAAACACCTTAGGAGACACAACTCATGACACAAACAAAATTGGGTTAAGTTGGGGTGGCGGAAATGTATGGTGGGCTATGCCTATGCGGAAGTAGTGGTGGTGGTTGAAGAAGAAGCAACCGTCCCTAAGTAGCCTAGACACCTTAGGAGACTCAAATCACTCCTCAAGCAACCACTAATGCAATGGGGAACAAAATTGGTTAGGTTGCGGAAGTCGGTGGTGGTGTAGCGGATGATGTGGTGGAAGCCCTAGGCAAAGATGCCAAAATTGTCAAAATTTGATGGAGTCAAAATATGTTGGTTGTATTTTTGTGGGAAGGAGGATGTCAAGAGATTTTCAACGAGCTAAAGAACGCGAAAATCGGACTCCGGCTGAATTAGTTATGGACAAAATAAAAATCAGCCGAAATGAGAAACTACAGGTAGCGGACGTCCGTTGATTCTGCTCGGGTTAGGGGGTTCCGGTCGTCCGGTAAGGTCGAACGTCGGGTGGTTCCTGCGGCTCCGGACGTCCGGTAAAGTGACGGTCGTCCAGTGGGTCGGGGTCAACGCGGGATTTGAGATCCGGGACGCGATTTTAGTCGGAATTTGAGGATTTGGGGGTCAAAATTGAAGAGATTTCGTGGATGAAAAATGGGGAAACTTGGGGAGATGCTAGATCCACTTGAAACGAAGCAAATCCATGGATCAAAATCAACAAAACTTCTTCAAACCAACAAATCAAAAAGAATTGGGGCTATTTTTGGTGGAGATTTCCGAAATTGGGGAAGAACACAACAAAATTAGGCTAGAAAACAAAGAGGGGAGGCTCTGAAATTGTGATCAACGTGGCTCATGATACCAAGATGATGTAGGGTAGAACCCTAATCACCCGATCTTTCACGAAAGGAGCGGATCCCACGATGAACACGAAGAACACAAGGATAGAAACGAGGGGAAAGACACGAGAGGAACACGAGAAACCAACAAATATGATCACACATGCGCTAGATCCATGAACACAAAGGAAGATACACGATCCAAAGTCAACAACGGACGATACAAGAGGTAACCGATCTTCTTCGTGAGGAGGTCTTGATGTTCTTCTCCGCAAGGAGGTCTTTAATCCAAAGGGATCTTCTCCGAAGAGGTCGCGGTCTCTCTCAAGGAGTAGATCCTAAGTGGATGAGCGTAGCTCTATCTCTAAATATGAGCTAAACCAACGCTAACCCTAACTAGGAGGAGGTGGAGGAGTATATATCAATGTTGGGGATATCGCTTATCGGGAACTTATCGGTCGACCCATGATAAGGGGTAAATCGGCCAGTTTATCGGCATATCGGCCGATTTATCGCCATATCGGCAGATTTATCGTCCGATTTATCTTATTGGTCTGACAACGGTAAGAGATAAATCGGCCGATTTATCAGCATATCGGAAGATATCTTGAACAGTGGTATATATAGTCTAGGTCCACGAACGGGTAAGTGGGAGAGGGATACATGGGCCTCGGGCCCGATCTCTGTACGCAGACAGGTACGGGACGTCCGCTGGGGACCGGTCGTCCGGTGGCTCGTGGGCTTCCGGACGTCCGGTTGTCGCCGGACTTTCGCTCACTTTGGCTCGGTTGAGGTGGCACCGGACGTCCGGTAGCTAGCGGTCGTCCGGTCGCCAGTTGTCTGGTGTCGTCGGTCTTCCGCTGAATTGGCTCGGGTGTAGATGTACCGGTCGTCTGGTGGGGGCCAGATGTCCGCTTGCTGGGAGGGGCCGGTCGTCCGAACGTCCGCTCGCTAGAGCTTCTTCGGCAGCTCTTCTTCTTGCGTCTTCGTTTCCACGCTTCCCTCGCGGATGGTGTAGTTGTACACTTGCGCTCGCACTCCTCCTCGTCGTCCATAGTGTTCCGAAAATACCTATACATGCACGTGAGTGGAGTGTCAAGTAGTATACCATCCTCAAAGGGGTCAAGTGAACACACGTAAAGGAGATGATTCACCTTTGTGTATGTGAAGTGGATGTCGAACGTGTCACTTGCCAAACGGACTCTTGACATGGTGATGTTCGTAGGATGCTCCACATCACACGATGCTTTGACTGTCCATCATAGCTTTGCGTCATTCATCCATTTGCACTGTTTCATCGATGCATATCTGATGCCTTTATGGGATACCGTATATATATATCAATCGTCATCAAACCAGATCTCATAGTTTTGTTTAGCGACCTACATGCTGCCCAACTAAAATTGTTTAGCTTAAACTACGATGAGATTATCTTATTACCTAAGGTTAATGAGGCTGAAAGGATACAACAATATAGACCTATTTGCCTCCTTAATGTTAGTTTTAAAATATTCATGAAGGTTGCGACTATTAGGCTAAATTTGGTTGCTGAACATGTGATTCGGCCTTCACGGACGACTTTTATGCAAGGCAGACACATTCTTGATGGAGTTGTTATCCTCCATGAAACAGTCCATGAATTACACTGGAAAAAGTTGAATGGGGTGGTATTCAAAATAGACTTTGAAAAGGCTTATGACAAAGTCAAGTGGCCCTTTCTTTACCAGGCAGCAAGCCTGGTAAGCTATCTCAAAAAGCAACAAGTGGCCCTTTCTTCGATGGATTCTCGGAATGAAAGGATTTTCTGAAGAGTGGCGCGCTATGATCTATAACTTCATTTCTGGTGGTAGTGTTCCATTAAGGTCAATGATGACTTTGGACACTATTTTCAAACGAAGAAGGGATTGCGACAAGGTGACTCATCATCGCCCATGCTATTCAATATAGTGGCGAATATGCTAGCGGTCATGATTGAGCGTGCCAAGGTTGATGCCCAAATTGATGGGGTAATAAATCATCTAGTTGATGGTGGTCTCTCTATACTTCAATATGTCGATGATATGATTCTCTTCATGGATCATGACCTTGAGAAAGCGAAAAATATGAAACTGATTTTATTAGTATTCGAGCAACTCTCGGATCTTAAGATCAACTTCCATAAAAGTGAATTATTTTGCTTTGGCAAGGCTCAAGACGAGGCCCACCTGTATGCTAAACTGTTTGGATGCGGGTTGGGCTAGTTTTCGATCACATATTTGAGGATACTGATACATTATTGAAGACTCATAAATCCTGAATTGAAACACATCAAGGAGAGACTACAAAAAAGCTTAGCAGTTGAAAAGGTAAACTGATGTCTCTGGGTGAAAGATTGGTCCTCATAAATTCAATACTAAGTAATATGATACTATATATGATTTCCTTCTTCCCATTACCAAAAGGAGTTTTACATAGATTGGATTACTTCCGATCCAGATTCTTTTGGCCAGGAGATATCGAGAGAAAGAAATATTGGCTGGCTAAATGGAGTGCGGTTTGCTGTCCCAAAGACCAAGGCGGGTTAGGCATTTATGACCTTAAGGTTAATAATAGGGCCCTCCTTGGCAAATGGTCGTTTAAATTACTGACGCAAGATGGTGTATAGCAAACCCTACTAAGGAGGAAATATGTGGGTTCCAAGGTGGTATCCCAAGTATACTGGAAGCCTGGGGATTCCCACTTTTGGGCGGGTCTAATGGCTACGAAGAAATATTCCTTCCGCTATGGATCCTTCTCGATTAAGGATGACTCAGAAATTAGATTCTGGGAGGACAAGTGGCTATGAAATGCCACACTCCAGGAACAATATTCGGCTCTATACAACATTGTGCACCACAAGGGTGATACTATCGCCGTGGTAATGGAATCATTTCCACCAAATGTGACGCTCAGAAGAGATTTAATTGGACCCAGACTACAATCATGGAACATCCTGCTCCAGCGTTTGTCCATGGTGTAATTGTCACATGGGTCTGATGTATTCCGATTTGAAAGTGCAACTAATCCCTGGGTGGTTTTGGTAATTATTAATAACATATAGCTCATTGAAGTAATATCCATTCAAGATAATCTTTTCAGAAAGTTCAATGATTGGGATGGCATGGACTAGAGATGTGGACCCCTCAAAATGCTAAGGACACATAATGGCACAAGCTCAAGACTCTACATTTTCATTTTAGTGATCCAAGATCACATTGAGTCCATAGGAAAAGCCAATACTATTAAAAGGGGTTGAGGTGTTTCTTAATGGCTTGCTTGCTCAAAATGCTTAGTGATCTGCTCCAAAAGCCCTCAACCACTTTCTCATATCCACATATGTCCCAAACCAAAAGACAAATTCGGCCCCACCGATTTGATCTATCTGGCGCCACCGAATTTATTTGACATAGCCATAGCCAGAAACCCTAATCAGTTTGGTCTCACCGATAGGGATCTCGGTCTCACCGAGATGGGATTGCAAACTCTCTGTTTCCCTTCATAACGTTTCGGTCTAACCGAGATGAGCGATCGGTCCCACCGAGTTCGCAATGCAAACTCTTTGTTTCCTTTTCGTAACGTTTCGGTCTCACCGAAATGAGTGATCGGTCCCATCGTGTTTGCCTGACCAACTCTCTATTTGCCTATTAATGAAATTGGTCTCACCAAGTTCATGTGATCGGTCTCACCGAGGTTAAGTTATGCCCTAACCCTAACAAAATCGGTCCCACCAAAAAGCCTAACGTTCACATTTTGAACTGAATCGGTCTGACCGTGTTTCACTATTCGGTCCCATCGAGTTTGGTAAATTGTGTGTAACGGTTAGATTTTGTGTGGAGGCTATATATACCCCTCAACCCTTCCTCCATTCATGGAGAGAGCAATCAGAATGTGCCTACACTTCCACTACTCATTTTCTGAGAGAGAACCACCTACTCATGTGCTGAGACCAAGACATTCCAATCCAACCACAAGAATCTTGATCTCTAGCCTTCCCCAAGTTGTTTTCCACTCAAATCATCTTTCCACCATATCCAAATCTGTGTGAGAGAGAATTGAGTGTTGGGGAGACTATCATTTGAAGCACAAGAGTAAGGAGTTCATCATCAACACACCATCTATTACCTTTTGGAGAGTGGTGTCTCCTAGATTGGTTAGGTGTCACTTGGGAGCCTCCGTCAAGATTGTGGAGTTGAACCAAGGAGTTTGTAATGGCAAGGGGATCGCCTACTTTGTGAAGATCTATCCAAGTGAGGCAAGTCCTTCATGGGCGATGGCCATGGTGGGATAGACAAGGTTGCTTCTTCGTGGACCCTTCGTGGGTGGAGCTCTCCGTGGACTCCCGCAACCATTACCCTTCGTGGGTTGAAGTCTCCATCAATGTGGATGTACCAATCAGAACCACGCCAAAAATATCCGTGTCTACATTGTGTTTGCTCCCCTCAAACTCCTCCCTTTTACCTTCATATGCAATGATTTATATTCCGCTGCTATACTCTTAGAATTGCATGTGTAGGTTGATTGCTTGACTAGTGATAAGTTGCTAAAATCTGCTAAGACTTAAAATTGGGAAAAGGCTAGATTTTTATTTGGTCAAGTAGTCTAATCCCCCCTCTAGACATACTTTCGATCCTACATAATTGGCATGGAAGTTCACAATGTTTTTTTGTCACCGGGATGAGGCAATAAAACATTTATTCTTCCGATGTAAATTGGCTCGTTCTATATGGTGAGTCATTCAAATAGCTTCTGATTTGTATCCTCCTTGTAGTGATGCTAATGTGTTTGGCAACTGGTTACATGGGATTGGTCACATGTTTAGAACTCTTCTCGGGGTGGGAGTGCTTGCCATTATCTGGTTGCTTTGTCTATGTAGAAATGATAGGGTTTTTAACGATAAAAGTACTTCTTTGTGGCAGGTTATTTACAGATGTACTGGGACTCTTCGTTTATGGTCCTCTCTACAACACGTGGAGAATCGAGACCTGTTTACCGAGGTGTGTGCAGGATTGGAGGCTACAAATGAGGGATCCTTTTACCCAACATGGGTGGCAGTATGATCATAGGATTAGCCTCCCTCCACTTTAGGCGTTATACGGACTCTACATGCTTCTTTGTATTTCATCTTTTTTTTCGTTGTGTGTGAGAGGACCTTGTTTGACTGTGTGCATCTTAATTATGCAGAGGCCGGGTGTAATGCTTAAATCTTTTAAGTATTAATAAAGCACCCCTTTTTGAAAAAATAAACCATTCGTCATGTAGAACTGATGAAAAACTTAGGCCTCCTTTGGTTTATAGAATAGGAATTATCATAGGAATAAGAAACTTATAGAAAATGAGATGACATGTATCTCAAATCCTATAAGTAAGAATAGAAAAAGAGATGTCATTTGATTCACATCAAAGAAATTTTTCATTGAATCTAGACTTTTGTTTATTTTTCTTTGAAATGTGAAGGATAGGAATCAATCTTATGTAGGAATAGGAATCCATTTCTATGAAGGAAAGATTCCTATAAAAATTATATTCTACAAAATTCCTCCAAACCTTACAGGGAGCAAAGCACCCCTTCAAACATGGATGCTTGCTGTGCAGCAGATTGCACACAATTTTAGGACAGTGCAAAGCTGTGGAGAAGCAAGGATAGTTGTCGGTCCAACACTTCACAAAAACTTCAGGCGCCGGCACAGTCAAAATAAAATGTAGCAATATGAAGCTAGCTCCTCATCTTGGGCTACTAGTTCTGTTTGTATTGGTTGGTGTAGCTTCTCCTATTAAATTGCTCTGAACTCACCACCGATGTATATGTGTTCTGAACACAGCACAAAAACGATCAGGATGATTAATACTCGGGCAAAAGCACACCAAGCTGCAAAGCACTGCTTGCGGTGAAGTGGAGAGCAAAATAATTCAGTAAAGGCCGGGCCGGGCAATATTTGGACAGCTCTGTGTGGCTTCATCCCAACCATAGCTTATATATCTCCCTAAACATTTGATCGTGTTTGATGTCACAAAGTTTCAGAATGTTTGGATTTGATTTATATTGTCATTTTTTTTGTTCACCCGGGTGTGGCCACATTCTGTACCTGAACTTCTACGAATTTGACAGAAGGTATTCAACATGATAAATAGCATACCCCTCTGTAAACAAATGTAAGATGTTTTAGATCACTAAGGTACTCGCTACTCGAAGATAACACCAAGATAATGATTACACGATAGTAGCTAGTGAGGGGAGCAAACACGGACGCCGTACTACGTAGGCTCCTCACAGATAATCAACCCCTTGATTGAAGTTTTGAAAGAAAGAAAAAAAATGGCTGCTGCCCTAGCTCTCCATCGGGTATCACATTCTGTACCCGAACCTCTATGAATTTGACAGAAGGTAACCTTCTCTCATTTTACAAGGCAACATATCGCCTCTGTAAACAAATGTAAGATGTTTTAGGTCACTAAGGCACTCGAAGATAACACCGAGAATGATTACACGATAGTAGCTACTGAGGGAGTCAGGACACTCATGACAGGCGCACCAAACACGGACGCCGTACTACGTAGTCTCCTTGCAGATAATCAACCCCTAGATTGAAGTTTTGAGAGAGAAAAACGGCTGCTGCCCTAGCTCTCCACCGTCTCCTCCTCGTCGTCGGTGACCTCCGTATCCTCCTCCACGTAGCCCTTGGCCTTGTACTGGTCGATGAGTCCCCGCTGGTAGGCCACGATCTTGTCGGTCGTCTGCTTGCTTTCAGCGTAGAACTCGCGGAAGAACTTGGAGCGCTTGGCCAGGCGGTCGGCGGGGATGTGCTCCATCTTGTAGGGGTAGGCCATGATGTGGTCGATGAGCGCCTGCGGCAGCCTCCTCTTGACCACCTTCATCCTCTTCCTCCTGCCCCCCGCCTCCTCGGCCGCGGGCTTCTATCACGTCCTTGCCTTGGGTAAACCCTAGGATTTGGGACTTGGGGAAGAAGAAGATCGAGGGGAGCAGAGGAAAGCAGGGAAAGGAGAGGAAGGACGGAGCCTATTTCATTTCCTTCTTTTTCGATACCAAACCAGTACAGACTGTGGGGATATATACCCATTACAACACACACGCTCGCACCCAGACGGCCCATGGCCCACCGACCCAACTTAGTCCGTTTACTCGCCTTGACTCAGTCGCCACCTAGTTCTATCTTCTTCATCTTGCGCCTGCCTGGCTCGGCAGCGCCCAGTGGAGCTGAGGTGCTGACAGTGCCCTCCTCTTGAGAAGCTGCTTGTCCCCAAGCTGCTGCTGCTAGAAATCTCTTTTGCAGGGCAGTGTAGTCTTCCCAGGTGGCAAAGTCAGGTGGCAGGTCTGCCCAGCGAACCAGCCCTTGTAATAGAGCAGTGTTTCCTTTCTTGACCAACCTTCTGTCGAGAATTTCAGTGGGAGTCAAGTCTTCAGTATCCAGAGACAGAGGTTTAGGGAGAGATCTAAACACACGGGTCTGATCTAGCACATGCTGCTTGAGTTGAGATACATGAAACACTGGGTGTATTTGAGCTTCAGAGGGTAAATCCAACCTGTAGGCCGCTGGTCCAATTTCTCCAGAATTTGGAAGGGCCCAAAGTACTTGAAAGCTAATTTGGGGCATGGTTTGTTGATCAACGAAAGCTGGCCATAAGGTTGTAACTTGAGAAAAACAGATTCTCTAACTTGAAATTCCCTAGGTGATCTATGTCGATCAGCATCAGCCTTAAACTTTTGTTGAGCTCTCTGAAGATGGTGTCTCAAGTGCTCAGAATAGGCTTGTCTGTCCTGCAACCATTGTTGCACATCAGGAGATGCATCCGCAGAAATTCTCAGAAACTGTCCCATATGAGGTTCCTGTCCATAGAGAGCTTTAAATGGAGAGCACCCTAAGGAGGAATGATGAGCAGTGTTGTACCAAAGTTCTGCCAATACTAACCAGTTGTGCCATTTAGTGGGAGAGTCATGTACTGCACATCTCAAGTACATTTCAAGACATTGATTCACTCTGATTGACCATCAGTTTGAGGGTGTCTAGTAGTGGACATCTGCAGTTTGGGGCCCCAAATAGTCAACAATTCTTTCCAAAAGTGGCTTGTGAAAATGGTATCCCTGTCAGAAGTGATTGTTAAGGGCATACTGTGTAGTTTCACTATGTTTTGCATAAACACTTGAGCAACTGTTGCAGCCGTGTAGGGGTGCTTAAGTGGAATAAAATGACTATATTTGGTGTATCTGTTCACCACCACCAAAATCACACTGAAACCATTGGACTTGGGCAGTCCTTCTATAAAATCCATAGTCACATCCTCCCAAGCCCGAGCAGGAACGGGAAGTGGATTAAGCAGGCCTGGGTACTTACAATTTTCATGTTTTGCTTGCTGACAGACCTGGCATTGTTGCACAAAGTTCTGAACATCTTGTTTAATGCCATTCCAGTGAAAGAGCTTCTTAACTCTTTGATACGTTGCTTGAATCCCAGAATGACCTCCTATAGGGGATGCATGGAAGGCCTCGATGAGCTTGGTATGTAGCACTGAATTAGTTCCCACCCAAATTCTTCCTTTGTATCTAAGTAAGCCTTGAGTCAAAGTAAAGTCTGGTTCTGCACTTGGAGATACTGCCAGTTTAGTGAGCAGTTCTTGAGCTTTGTCATCTACTGTATAGGAATTTATTACTTCCTGCAACCACAAAGGCTGAGCAGTCGACACGGCATGAATTGCAAACACATGGCCCACTCTTGAAAGAGCATCAGCTGCCTTGTTTTTAGTTCCTTTTTTGTACTGGAACTTGAACTGTAGACCGGCTAACTTTGCCATACTTTCTTTTGTAGTTCAGTGTGCAGAACCTGCTCTTCTAAATTGCACAAACTCTTATGATCTGTCTTGATGATGAAAGGCCCCATGTTGAGATAAGATCTCCACTTATCCACTGCCATCATTACTGCCAAAAATTCTTTTTCATAGGTAGGCAACTTCTGGTTATTGACCCCAAGTGCCTTGTTGTAATATGCCACTGGATGGCCCTGCTGGCTGAGGACTGCACCTATGCCAGTGTCACATGCATCAGTCTCAATGCTGAATGGCAAAGAGAAATCAGGGAGAGCCAATACAGGTGTGGATGACATGGCCGTCTTCAGTTGTTCAAAAGCTGCCTGGGCTGTAGGGTTCCAGAGAAATGTCTTTTGTTGCAAGATAGACGTGAGGGGCTTAGCAATAATGCCATACTGGGGCACAAATTTCCTATAGTACCCAGTAAGCCCTAAGAACCCTCGTAACTCAGTGAAAGATGTGGGCTGAGGCCATTGCTCCATTGCCTTCGTTTTCTCAGGATCTATAGAAACACCCTTGTCAGAGATAATGTGGCCCAAATAGCTCAACTGCTGGGTAGCAAAAGAGCACTTGCTCATCTTAGCATAAAGCTGGTTTTCCCTCAAAATCTGCAGGACTTGTTGTAAGTGTTGGTGGTGATCTTCCAAGGTTTCACTAAACACTAATATATCATCCATAAAGATCAAAATGAACCTCCTGGCATGTTTGCCAAATATTACATTCATCAGACACTGGAAGGTTGCTGGTGCATTTGTGAGCCCAAATGGCATTACCCTGAATTGATATTGTCCATGATGGGTTTTAAAAGCAGTTTTCTCCTCATCTGCCTCGACCATCCTTATTTGATGATATCCAACTCTCAAATCAAGCTTGGAAAACCATTTAGCTCCAGCCAACTCGTCCAGGAGCTCATCCACTATAGGCATTGGAAATTTGTTTTTAATGGTCATGGTGTTCAGTCTTCTATAATCCACACAAAATCTCCATGTGCCATCCTTTTTTTTCACTAGTAACACTGGAGAGGCAAAAGGAGACATGCTAGGTTTAATCAGTCCCGCTTGTAACATCTCATTCACCTGTCTTTCTATCTCATCCTTCTGTTGTGGATTGTATCTGTAAGGCCTCACATTGACAGGTGTACTATCAGGCAGTAGAGATATTGCATGGTCAAACACTCTATGGGGAGGAAGTTGTTTCGGGTCCTCAAATACATCTGCAAAATCAGCAAGTGTCTTGTGAATGCACTCAGGCACCACATGATCTTCAGTTTGTAAAGATGGGGACAGCACTGCAGTTGCCCAAATATCATTGCCCTTTTGCCATTTCAGCATCTGGTCCATGGTGATGGCTTGTAGCTCTGTTTGTTGTTTCTCAACAATGCCCTGAAGTCTTACTTGCTGGCCTTGTTTGTCAAACTGCAACCATTTCTCCTCCCAATGACAGGTCATAGCTCCCCATTGCTCCAACCAATCCATGCCCAATATTGCATCATAACCACCCAGATCAATTACTTTCATGTCTGATGTGAAGGTGTGCCCACTGATCCACCATTGTAACCCTTGCAGTTCAGAGTTACATTGCAACTGTTCTCCATTTGCCACTTTGACTGTGAGGGTTTTGTTCAGAGTAGTTGCCTCATGTTTCAATTTGTCAGCCAATTGTTTGTCAATAAATGTGTGTGAACTTCCTGAATCCACTAACAGCAACAGAACTTTGTTTTCTACCAAAGCTCTCAATCTGATGGTCTTGGGATTGTCAGACCCAGCCAAGGCATTGACTGACAAGTATGCTGCTACATCATCTACAGCTTCCTCCACTGTGATAGCATTCAACATCTCATCAGATAGTCTCCCTTCAATTTCCTGGGCTTCCAATGCTTTTAACTGTAATGGTGGCTTGGGGCACACATATGTCCCTGGCTGTATTTCTCTCCACAGCTATAACAGAGCCCATTGGCTCTCCTGAACTCTTTGAGTTGTTTGGCACGCCAAAGATTCCCAGCTGCAAACTGAGGTCTAGTTGTGTTATCCTGGCGAGGGGCGGTGATTTTGGAAGGAGACCATTGTTTCTGAACTTTAGGAGCCTGTAGTTTCTGTCTTCCAAGACTGCTTCCTGCACTAGAGCATATTCAGCAGCCAATAAAACCGTGTGAGGTAATTGTATTTCCACCGCTGCTCGAATTTCTTCCTTAAGACCAAGCATAAACTGAGTGACTAGCATAGTCTCACTAATCGTTGCATCATATAGCCGCACTTGATACACCAACTGACTGAACATCGTACGGTACTGCTGTACTGAGTCCTCTTGCTTCAACAACAACAGCTCACGCAAACAGTTACGATGTATGTTGACATCAAATTCCTGCAATATGGATGTCTTGAAGCGCGGCCAATCGGAACACCCATCAGTGTGTTTGTTTGCCTGGTACCAATGAGCTGCATTCCCTTGCAAATGCAGTGAGGCGGACATGACCTTAAATCCTTCTGGAATCTGATACAACTGGAAATATACCTCACAATTATCCAACCAAATGCGAACCCCTTCACCATCGAAACGAGGAAACTCCATCTTCGGCATCCAGGGCCGCTTGGAACCTTGTTCATCAGGGGGACGCGGTGATGGGGGAGTCCTGCCTGGGTCAAACGGTCGGCGAAGAGGTGGTGGCGCCTGAACTGATGACCCTGCCTGTACTGCCGTCGGAGATGCCGCCAAACACCCTGCCAGCACCAAGCGATCTACCTCTGCATCCCGAGTGCTGTGGGACTGCTTGATCATCCGTGCGACATGGACTTGTTCCTGGTGAATCTCCCCAATCGAAGTAACTGATAGATCGACTTTTGCTTGTACCTGATCGAGGCGATGTACTTGCTCGGAGAATTTTGTGTCGAGGTCGTCGAGTCGTGCGCTGATCTCGTCGATGCGCGACAACTTCTCTCCGATCTCCTTGAGGGCGGCCAGCTCCTTGAGCACGCGCTCCTCGAACGTTGCCATGACCTCCGTCAGATGCTTAGTTTGCGCGCTCAGCTTGAACGAAGCCGTCGTCACCCTCTCTGAACCAGACCAACGCCGATCTCGGATTTACAGGCAGCCACCGAAGCAGCCGCACAACCGATCGGTCGATGTTACAGTCTGATCTCGAGGCAGCGGGGAACAACGGATCGACAAGGCAATCTGATACCAACTGTCACGTCCTTGCCTTGGGTAAACCCTAGGATTTGGGACTTGGGGAAGAAGAAGATCGAGGGGAGCAGAGGAAAGCAGGGAAAGGAGAGGAAGGACGGAGCCTATTTCATTTCCTTCTTTTTCGATACCAAACCAGTACAGACTGTGGGGATATATACCCATTACAACACACACGCTCGCACCCAGACGGCCCATGGCCCACCGACCCAACTTAGTCCGTTTACTCGCCTTGACTCAGTCGCCACCTAGTTCTATCTTCTTCATCTTGCGCCTGCCTGGCTCGGCAGCGCCCAGTGGAGCTGAGGTGCTGACAGCTTCCTGCCCAGTCTGCCCAGCAAGACGTCCGCCGGCGACACCTCCGTCATCTCCTTGTCACTCGTCGCCTCCTTCTTGCGGCTACGACGGCGGCCCCCGACGCGCTCCTCTCCTTCTTCTTGCGGTCACGACGACGGTCTCCCGGCGCTCGCCTTGATCTGGATTGCGAGGACGCGGCGGCTGTTGTTGCCTTCCTGTATGCCCTGGAGACTCCTTTTATGGGTATCGGCAGGTCGGTGAACTCTCGGCCGGATCTTCAGTTCTAACTTCTAAGCCAATTCGGATCGGCATGATGGCATGCGATCCATGCTCACCTCGGACTCGGAGTCACTCTATCCTGAGCCAACTCGGACTTACAAACTAACAATGGAATCGACGGGTAGGACGAGGCAACCATCAAAACGGACGCTTGCAGATTGCACAAAACTGCCGTGGATTGGATACCATGCCATCAGACCCTGGTTCATGGTTGCCGAATCATGGAATGTTAGTGCATCTGCTGCTGATAAGGGTAACGTGGTTGCCGAATCGGCGCTTGCTGGAGATTACCTTGATAATACGAATCCCATTCTGGCATGTCATCATCATCGTTGCCATCGCCTTTCCACGGCTGGGCTGCAGAAGGTCTGTCACCATACTTACGAACCAATTCCCTCGCTCAGTCTTCTATCGGGACAGAAGCGTGAGGTAGATGAGTTTGAGACGCTGACAGAATTGTATTCAGGTAGGCCATCATCATCCCTAACAACACCAGAACCAAAGCCAGGAGGAACATCAGCGGTTACAATTTCCTGATGAGAAGCATTGGAAGAGCGAGATGATGGCTGAGAGATCATGGGCATAGCTGAACCAGAAGTGGCAGCCTGCCACTTGGAGTCCTCTTGCCTGTTGGGCACCCTAGATGAGGCATGGGGTCTTCGCCACACAACGACTCCGACGATGGATGCTCCAGGCACGGTTAACTACCCGAGTGCTCCTTTGGCAGGTGGTCAGCAAGTATCTGAGCTGCCTTCCCTTGAGAAGGGCAGAGGCACAGCTCCACTCCTTCGGCAGGCTTCACTCGTCCTACTCTCTCATCAGCAATATACGAGTGATTAGTCTGCACTCTGCAGGATAATAATAGGTGGTTAGCAAATCAGGAGCTCCGTGACTGTGCTAAGCTTTGACTCAAGGGCAAATACTTGAGAACAGTATTTTCAGGATAGTAGGGATAAACCTTTAAGAGATGATGTCGACCACTCTCAAGAGAGCCCTCCTTCCAACGTAACTCAGTTGCCTGTAAAACCAAGGACAGACACTCACCAATGTAAAAAAAAAAAAGCTATGTTTTCAGGAGCAAAACTCAAGAAAGCCAGGAAGGCATGAAATAAGCACAGAGTATTCGAAATATTCGACATCTGAATTCAGTACAATGTGCACATGTCAATCTACTACAGTAAATTTCTAGATAGTAGTTATTTGTTATTCAATTTCACACAAAAACAAGTACGTAGGGTTGCGGCTCTCATCAGACTGGCTCCACCCAACTCATGTTTATCTTCTCCATGGCATGGCAGGCTAGGACCATAACCTGGCAATGCAGCGGCAAACTCCAGCAGGTGGTAGCAAGAGGAAGGTGTCTTGGCTGCTTGAATGCCAAGAGGCAGAACCCCGTAATGAGAGAGAAGCAATGAGACAAGGCTGAAGCATACCGACGACAAGGCTTGGAAGAATTATGAGGAAGGCGAGCACCAAGGTCTAGGTGATGCTATCGGCCATGGTATTGCAGCAGGGGGTTGAACAATGAAGGAACTACACTTAGGAGGATCATACCAGCTTCAACGAGTCTCAATGAGGACAAGATGGGTATTATGTAAAAGTACGACAGGGAAATACCAAGTTTGGTTATCATTATGCTCTCAGCGAGTTAACAGTTGCAGAAAACTGGATACCTAACTTACAGAGTTTGTTATTGTTTAGAGATAGAGGGAGGGGGTTCGTCTGGTTGTTGCTCTTCCGAAGCGGCGGATCTGGCTGTGTGTTTGTGTTTGGCAGGTGGTCTTCGAAGGCGTCGTCTAGCGGAGTGAACTGGTGTTTTGGTCCTTGGGCTCCTCCTACAACCGACGAAGTGTATATAGTCAACTTTGGCTTCGTCGGGGAGCTGGTAAGGTAAGGTCTCCCCGGGTTTGTCAGGCCAGATCTGGGTTAGTTGTCCAGCCCTCTTCATCACCTTCTTCTCTAGGGAAGCAATCTGTTTCTCACATCGCTATCGTCCACGTCTTCTGGCTCCAACCGGCCAGTTCCTAGCCACTGTGTCAACAAAGTTTTCCCTGGTTCTGATGGTGATCCCATGGAGTTCAAGTGATCCCTGAATAGAAGCCAACCGGGAGAATACTGCATTGCTAGGTGGTGGTGTTACGGCCCAGGGGTTCCTCACCTCTCTGGTTGCTGGGAGTGGGTCATAGTTAGAGCATGCATTTCAAGTTACCCTAGTCTTTCACGTTGGCTCACATCTTCCAACCATTTATCTTTTATGTCAGATTCTTCTCACTTTTTGAATGATATGCCCCTCTTCAGTTAGTTTAGATGATGCATGAGCACAAAACCTGCATCCAACATCATTTATGGAACCTTAATGCCCGTAATACCAAGAACCTGTTTATCATCTATGGTTGGTTATAATTGATGGCCCTCACCCCTTCAATCAAGACCACAACATCACACATGTCATCTTTATAGTAAATGGTCCAAACTAGGGGTGGAATTGAGCCGAGCCAAGCCAAGCCGGCTCGTGGCTTGGCTTGGTCAGGCTCGCAAAAGGTTCATATAGGACCCTAGTTCCTGTAAACGTTGCTCAATTTTTTTAAATTCACAAGAAAAATTAAGGTTTGCTAGATATTTTGACACACGAAATAAAATTGTAAATGTTTCCTACAATGGTGATTGCACTATACCAGTGTTTGTGTTGTGACATCGCAAGCAGCAGCAGCAGCAGCAGCCAGCACTCATCACTTGGCCAACACTAGGTCAATAGGATTGGATTTACAGCATCAACTTACAAGGTAAAGTGCCATTGGTCATTGACATGGTACGGCGGCAAGCGCAAGCTCTTGCTCATGGTAGCACAGCAGAAATAGACCATGTTTTCATCCTTGGTAGCAATGTTCAAGGCCACTGATGTTATCTGTTGCCAACTTGCTGGGGACCAGCCTTGGTCAGTTTATCTATTTCTCTATAGGCTTTGCGCAGTACTTCCTTTGCAAATTTGAAGGAGCCTTCTGATAGAGCTCCCTTCTCTCCACACCTCATGGCGTCGCGAACGAGATCACTGAACCTCGAAGTCACAGAATCTGTGTGCTGGTTTTCATCTTCAAGGATGCGTCCAACAAACACTGGCCCTGTCTTCGCCTTTTTTGTCCATCGCTTCGTGATGCATGGCTCCGGAATCATGTCGATGTCAGCCAAGATGAATACTCCCAGCACATGCCTGCACAATATCGCCGAGAAAGCAAACCTGCAGCAGTCACACCAAGCCTTCTTCTCGGCAACATTGTAGACAACAGTGTGCCTGGTAGGAGGATCACCGTCTCTTTCAACATAGTACTTGGCTTCATAAGGGCTTTCCTCAACCTTCACAGCATAGTGATGCAGTGATTCAATCAACTCCGTTTGGAAAAATTCAAATGCAGCCCTGGTGTAGATGCTCGCTGCTTGTTTTTCCAAGATTGAATTGGTTTTCAGGAGTTGTTCAGGAGGAAACAAGGCAAGATCTTTCTGAGCTTCATTCATATACAATCTGTCTATGTGTTGATCAAATGTAGTGATAAAAGAAAGGAGGGGAGCTCTTGTACTGAAGTTATTCCTATAAAACCCACTGATCGTTTCTGCTCTACGGGTCAGTGACAATTCTGCAAAGAAGGAGCTTGTTAGGTACGCAGGAACCCATTTATGTCTTGCTTCAAACAGTGATTGCAACCAAGTGTTCTCCCTCAGACCATACTTGTCGAGAATAGAACCCCAGAACATGTCAAAAACAGGCACGGTATCACACTCATTGACACATCTTTTTAACTCGTTATGGAGCTCAGGAAATCTCATGTAGACATCAGATAATTTCTTCTTGCATTTAGAAAGAACTCGCCATCTACAAAGACGATGGAAACATTGAGGAAATACTTTGGCAACTGCCTCTGTCATTGTTTTGCCTTCATCTGTTGTAAATGAAAATGGCAGCCGCTTATCCATTGCTGTCAGCCATGTCTCAAAAATCCAAGCATATGAAGATTCTGTCTTATCCAAGATAAGCGCACAACCAAAAACAACACAATCACCATGGTGATTCATGCCTGTGAAAGCAGCAAAAGGCAACATATTTTCGTTTTGAGTATAAGTAGTGTCGAAGTAAACAGCATCTCCGAAGTACTTGTATGACATTTTAGATCTTGCATCAACCCAAACTGCATTCCTCAAACAGTTTCTACCGTCAACTTGTACGTTATAGAAAAAACCAGAGTTCTCCGACTGCCTTCTCATCAGGTAGGTGAAGAGACCAGATGCACCTGTGTCTCCAAACACATTCCTCCGCGCCTCCTGCAATTGGTCCGCATGCTCCTTCCCAGAGAGGCGAAGGAGCTGGACCTCCCGCACCTTGTCTGGGCTAACAATGACATGAGTGTGCTCGAGCACCAACTTCGTGATGACCCACTTTTCTGGGCCCCTCCTCACCACCTCCATCATTGCTGGGCAGCCTTCCCGTATAGAGAGGCGCTTCCTCTTTTTCTTGTTGCTAGAGTCAACATCCTTCTTCTTCTTGTGATGTCCCTCTTTCATGCACACAAAACGCTTCATAACAAGTACCTCGGTACCTTTTCGCCGTTCACTGCGGGACCGGGCAACACGAATGCCGAACCCAAGGCCTAGTGCATACGCATTGTAGAATGCACGTGCAGCTGCATCAGACGTAAATTCCATGCCCAAGTACGGTTCCGCATTTTTGCCCAGCTCGTCAGCTGCCGGAAGCAGCTCATTTACAGCAGTCGACATGGATCCCTCAGAAGGATCAATGCAATGAATCTGGGAAGACATCACACTAGTTCCTTGATCAACATCAGTGGTGCCTGTATCATCCTCAACATCCATGAAATCTTCAACAAGATCATGGTCTTCACTTGATGAGAACTCCATCCAAGAGTACCAAAGCTCAACTTACAGTTCCAGATTTCCTCGGCACGGCGAAGGGCTGCAATAATCAAGAATACAAAAAGAATGAGCCGAAAAGGATAAAACTGCATCTCAACCTCCATAATTTCAGAACAACATATGCTACAGAGATCATTTGACACAAAACATTCGTGAGTGTGGCAGAGATTTGACACCTGAATTTCACCACAATAACATGAATCCTCAACTGAACTGAACGAATTTCAACATAATTCTACTCCCTCCGTCCCAAAATTCTTGTCTTAGATTAGTCTAGATACGGATGTATCTAATACTAAAACGTGACTTGATACATCCGTATTTAGACAAATCTAAGGCAAGAATTTTGGACGGAGGGAGTACTAATTAGTAATTACCCACATCACACACTCGGGCTCCCCTGCTGCCGAACGATTCAAGCTAAACCCCTCCACTTTTTCTTCTCCAAAGGAATGCTGGCACCGGCGATGCTATTCAGGGTAACAGGCACCGAAATGGGGAAATTCGCGAGCGGGGATGGAAAAATGGGGCCAACTGAGATCGATCTGGTCGGGGTCTATGGTTCACAGCAACAAGCAGGCCAGAGGTCCAGAGCGAAACGAACAGCAAGTCAGCAACCCAAGCAAGCGCTAGGGCTTATACTACTTACCAGCGAAGGAAGAGGGGAGGGACCTCGCTCGCTCCACGCCAGTCCAGCAGAGTGGAGGCGGATGGGGGGAGGAGGACGGGCGGGCGGACGCCTACGGGGAAGGTTTCCTTCCCGTCCGGGAAATAGGCGGCGGCCGGCGGGAGGAGGCTGCGGTCGGCGGCGACGGCGCCGGCGGAGGAGTAGGGCGGAGGCGGCCGGCCCAGAGGAAGCAAGCGAGTTGCTGGAAAGCTGGGATGTGAACGCGAAACTCAAAGAAGGAAAACAACATTCGACTACTGCACGAGTTTTTCTCCAGATGTTATTACAGACTTTCTTCAGATTTTCAATATTTCCGTTATTTTTTTTCAATGGGCTGGAGTTAAAAACATTGCACATTTGCACTCAAGTAATTCAACCTTCGACTACTGCACGATAATTTCTTTCATTAACACTGGTGATTTTCGCACCTCCCAGTTAGTATCTGCAAAGGTAAAAGTGGATGTCCATCCGGAAATACTTGTCATCAAAATGAATAAAAGTCGATGTGATGATCTAACTTTTTTCTGGATTGGACGTATATAGAAGTGTTTTACTGTGTTCGTTCACTCATTTCAGTCCGTTTGTAGTTCATACTGAAATATCCAAAACATCTTATATTTGTGAATGGCCAAAACATCTTATATATGTGAACGGACGGAGTACTGATCAAAGAAGAATATCTGAAGATGCCATTTCTAAAGCACAGGAACACTAGCCTTCCAATTTCTTGCATTACAAACAGTCCATCAAAGTTATACATGAAAATTTCATGATAAAAGGCTACTTTGAGTTGTGTGCAACACAACCATCTTGATAGCAGCAAGGAATGGTCCAACGGTAGAACAAAATTTGTGCAAGCTTCTCCAACTTAAGCAATAAGTTAGAGAAAAGGAGAGCATTTTTATTTCTTTCTCATTACACTAGTTGCTAAAAACATAAAAGGAGACAGATCCACATTGTTAATTTCAAATCACATAAGCGTATTTCTGCTGGCGCTTGCCCCAGAAACCAGGCATGGTGACCCGAAACAGTAGTTCTAGGAGCTGGGAGTAAGCATCGGGCTTCTCGAATTGCAGCCACTAGGAAAGCCATGCAGATCCACATCAGAAACAAAATGGCAACAACCAAGCCGATGCTGCCTCATTTCTTGAGTGCATTCATTCTGTCCCTCAGGTAATACAGCTTTGCTCTCCTGACTTTCTTCCTGTCTAAGATCTTGATTTCTTTGATGTTTGGCGAGTACCTGAATGCAAAAGAGAAATGGCATCAGGAAAATATTCCGCGTGAAACAAGTATGATGCGATGGTATCTTTCATGTTTGACTTCTTCAACAACTAAAGGCAGCTTTTTATGTAATGAAAGATTGAAGAAATTAACTGCGGAACAAAAGTGAACAAATCCTAAAAACAAAAGGAGAGCGCATAGGAAATATCCTACTTATGCCATTCTTCCAATGTATTCCAGCAGCAGACACGGAATGGACAAAGGCTATGTACGCATGAAAGGTAGTTTAACCATAGCTGGATGTACAAATGTATGAAACTACAAGCTCCATTTGTAACAAAATGCTAACACAGCACAAGCAATCAATTCTGTACAATGGTAACGAAAAACTATGTGTTTTGTCTCGAATACTACCAGCATCTTGCATGGTTCACTTAAGGGCTCATTAACCAGATACATAGCATTCTATGGTTTAGACAATAGTACTCATTGTCATGGATTTACAGCTATTAGTAACAAGAATGAAGGTGGTGCCATCATTCTCATGGCAGATGAGATAATGTCAGGTATATCAAGAAGGCAACAAATAGCTTAGAGACAAATATATAAAATCAAAATGAAATACTAATTTTCAGTTCAGCCGAGCAAACTACACTTCTAATATGGCAACTGTGCATCCATAATTTGATATATGTCTAATAAGATGTATGCAGCAACATGATAAGTAGGAATTTAGTGAGATCCACAGATTTATCCCCGGTCTTTATCGTTTTTGCATGTGATTAGAAGATGTGCTCACATGGAGGTGTACATGCGTAGTGAATTAGTGATGTGTGGGTGTCTTCCTTATAATCACACAGATTAAAATGTTCATGCACAACCAACAAATATGGATTGTTCTGTCATGCTAACGAACAGAGAGCAACCAGATGTGAATGCACAAGCTATTCTCACAGAAACACAATAGTGCAGAACTAAGAAGTAGTTCTAATTTGCACGTGGAAAGCTCAGAAACGAAGCAATGTCTATCAGAGAGAAGCACAAATTTGGTGTCACTTACAGTGGAAAGACAGACTCAACTCCAACCCCAGCTACTAATCTACGCAATCTGAAAGTCGTAGCGATCCCAGCATTGCGCCTTGCTATGACGATGCCTTTCAATGTAGACTCACGTCGCTTGTTCTCAGGAACTTGCTGTTTATACATAGAATCAGAACAACAGATATATGAGTGAACAGCAACAAGGCAAGAACGCATTTACTTAGTACTTACCACTCTCATTTGAACAATACATCCAGGCTGTACATCAGGAATGGTCCTCTCTGTACGAACTTTGTCGACTGCCTCTTTGTTTAAGATCTGGCAAACTCAAGTAACAGATATGTTAGGTTGTTTAAGTGATCATCGTAACGTAACTTGTCACCAGAAGTTATACCGTTGCTGGAAATAACACATTAACTTACATTCATAATGTGCCTGGCCGTCTTGTCGGGCCTCTTGAACTTAATCCGCGGCGGGTGCTCAACCATGGGAGAGCTGGAATCTTCATCCTCAACAGAAACCTCGGCAGCTCCCACTGTCGAGAACCCCCTCACCGCCAAAGCCCTCCTGCAGAAACCATATGCCTGAACACCGTCGTGTGGAATGATTGGACTCTGCAGATCAAAATACAATCCGATAGGCATGACCAGGACATATTAGTAACACAGGATCACAAACCCGCGACTTGTATCCGCAATACAAACACTGGCACACGCACCACAATTTGACGAATCCAGTTGCAAGGCCTCAGGGGTTCCGCGAACGACTGTTCAACTCTAGGAGCTGCGCAATCCAGGAGCTTCAGAGGCGTGGCACGGGTTCCGGCTCGACAGACTGTCCGCGCCAAAGACTGCATCCTGTGACCAGTCCTCTGCACAGAAAATGCACACGCTGGGATCAAAGTTGAGCGAAGACTCCATTCCTCAGGCAATACATGAACGAACAAGCACAGGATAAACCCTGCAGAGTTCAGTTGAGCCCCAAAATCTTTTCAGTACTAGTAAGTACTCCACCAGGCGTCCGGGCAGTAAACAAATCCACAACAAACTGGATGGATAGAGGAATTAAGTTTTGTACGGGATAGATTGCGGCGAAGAAACTATACCCCACAGGGTGCCCACGGGGAAATCTCCGTCTGGGGTTTACCGCGCCGCCTGCCAGAGAAGGCTGAGACCTGCGGGGGGTCCGGACTGGCGAACGGGGGAACAAAGGAAGGGGAGGAGGGGAATACCTCGCCGAGGGGGGCAGAGGAGAAGGGGCGGCACGAGATCTGGCCGGCGGCGGAGATGAAGGGGGGAGGCGGACGTCGTCCCGGGTCGCACCTCGCCTGAACCCTGAAGCCCTGGAGCAGTAACGTCCCGCACCCGGGTGAAAGAAAGCACGAGCCGGATTTCCTGCCGTTGGATGGTGGCCAACCGTCCTGATTTCTCCCGCTCGGCCGAACCCATCAGTGTCATCGATCCTTTGTTGGCCAAATGGACCGGTCCTGGCGTGCTGGCCCGATGCGCATGGCCTGCGGTAGCTTGGTAATCGGGCCGTGCCAGCACGTGGCACGCCAAGGGCCGTTCCTGGGCCACGAGGTTGGGCACGATGCTGGCACGGCACGGCCCGTTTACCTTTTTATTATTTATTCATTTTTTATATATTACCCCCAAAATAGCATTTTTTTTACCGGTAAACCAACACTTTATTCAATACTTGCAAGGTTTACAGAAATAATGAGAGGATCGTGGGGAATCCCCAGCCACACATGGCGACAGAAATAAAGAACTAGAAAATTTAGCAAGACTATGGGCTTCCCAATTCGATGCTCGTCCTTCAAAAGTGATATCACATGTAGCAAACTCTCTTGCCCGTGTTACAATCTCCTTCACAATAACCAAGTGCCTCCCTTCGGCTCTTTGCGTTTGGCTCTCTAGTAGTTTGGATGTGATCGACCACCTCTCCGTCAGCCTTTTTTTTTGAACCGGGCTTTTTGACCCCTTTCCATTGCATCGAACGGAAATACAACAGTTCCAGAAACATGTTCAGAAGGAAAGGAAAAGGGGAAAAGCGAGTTCAAGCACTACCAGGAAACCCACCACACTCGCCCGACATCGTGACGAGTGCCATGGGGCGAAAACCTGAGCAGCACCAATATCTTTTAAAGTCAAACTAGCTATTACACAAACCGACCTGCCAGGGACCAAATTGACACCACCAGACCAAACTATCATACTAATCGAAGCAACGAAGAGCAGCAGGCTTCAAACTTCAGCGTGTAGCTCCTAGTAGAATCACTCTCCGGTGATCGGCTGCCTGGCCGCCTCGCACAGCTTCATCATCTGCATGGTCCCCGCCCTGATCTGCTCCGCGCCTGCGCGTAACTTCTTAGCATCATCTCCTTGCTGCAGACCTGTCCAATAAAGCAAGAAAGAGCACATGGAAAAGACTATCTCAAAAGGAGTTTTGATCATTTTCTTCTCAAAGGTGGCTCGATTTCGAGCCAGCCAGATAGCCCAGCAGGCAGCTGCCAGGCCCACCGTATAAAATCTCTCTCCCCCAGGGAGATAAACATGGCACCACGCATAGTACTGCCAGTAATTACCGGGGCATCTATCAGTACCCAGTAATTACTAGGGCACCTCTCCGTCAGCTAGAGCCCACACACACCTCGACATTGAGAACTACAGCAGGGAGTGCCTCCAAGAATCTTGTGCCCCGCAAAGTTGGCATTTATCATCGTCTGCCATCTTTCTATCGTGCCGAACATCCTCAGTTGGAATAGAACATCTTGCTAATCTCCAGAGAAAGTTGCGGACCTTTCCGGGAACTTGAACTGACCAAAGCGAAGTCCACGCCCTTGCCTCCTCAACATAGTTTGATATTCCTGCATTATTTTCTAGCCAGTCCTCCCTCCTCCTCTTAGTATCTGCCAACATGCGATAAGCCGACCTGATAGTGAATCTACCATGCTTTCCATAATTCCATGCCCAGGTATCATCCATATTCCTAGTACACAGGGGGATGCTCCGAATTGTGTTAATGTCTGGCGCCAAAAAAACTTGTTGTAACAGGTTGACCCTCCAAGCGGCGCTGGTATGATATATCAATTCACTTACCAAAACTTGCGGGTCATTTGTTATACATGCAATCGGCCTCATCATCACCTCATTGGGTAACCAATTGTGCTCCCATATGGGCGTTGTATTTCCATTCCCTATCCTCCTTATAAGACCCTGGTTGAGCACATCTCTACCCTCCATTATAGCGCGCCACACCTGCGAAGGTTTTGTTCCCAACTCAGCAGAAAGTATAGTACGGTTGGGATAATAGGTAGCTTTGAAGATGTTGGCGCAGAGTGACTGTGGGTTTTGGAGCAGGCGCCATGACTGTTTTGCAAGAAGAGCCAAATTTAACAATTCGAAGTCCCGAAAACCCAAACCTCCCATGAATTTTGGTTGGGTCATGATTTTGGGGGTTGGATTTTACCCCCAAAATAGCTTAAATAGGAGAGCTCATGTTCGACGCTCGTTAGCGTCAATCAGAGAGGTTTCGCTGAAGGTTTCGCGCAAACGGGCCGGCCCATTCCTAGGAGCCGAGCGAACATAATAAAAACGAAAAAAATACCAGCCTAGGATGGAGTTTCGCTGAAGGTTTCGCGCAAACGGGCCGGCCCATTCCTAGGAGCCGAGCGAACGTAATAAAAACAAAAGAATACCAGCGTAGGATGGAGTCGAACCCTCGAACTAACTCTGGATGACGAAATAAAGCGCGTTGAGTTTTTCCCAAAACCCCTAAAACTCTCTGGCGGCGCCTGGGCGACTAGGGTTTTGACCGTGGAACCGGATTATTCAGCCGGAGATTCATCGCCCGTGCTGATCGAGCGCCCCCGCGTGATCGGGCGGATGGCTGCTCCCAACGCCTCGACCGGAGGGGGGAGGGAAGATGATGAACAACGAGGTCGTGAGGCCAGGAGGAAGCTGGAGGAAGCATTGGGAAAACTTGACATATCTGAAGAAGAGGCGACCCCCCTGGTGATCGACGATCGGGTTGATGGAGGTCTGGTGAAGTGGCTTTTGGCGGGTAAGATTCTTCACAGAAATCACTTTCATATCCAGACCATCACCAATGCCCTCAGGCCGGCGTGGGGAAACCCACGAGGACTAAAGTTCAGATCAGTTGGAGTTAACATGTTTGAGGCTGATTTTGAGAATCAACGGGATAGAGATCGAGTCTGGGCTGGATCGCCTTGGCACATTAACAAGAACGTTGTGGTGTTAGCGGAGTTTGATGAGTGCATGCGGCCATATGAGGTTAAGTTCGATCGTTTGCAAATCTGGGCCAGAGTTGTCAATCTGCCCTATAACCTGAGGGATGAATCTTGGTGGAAGCCAATAGCGCAGCAGATGGACAAGCATGCCCATTCGGTAGCTTTTGATCATAATGGTGGTTTCCTGCGAGCATGAATTACAATTGATGTTGAGAAGCCGCTTAGAAGATGGATCCTCATTGATTCTGCCAGGAGGAAGAAGGTGGACATGTATGATATTCAATACGAGCAGGTTCCCTACTTCTGTTTCTCCTGTGGCAAGTTGGGTCACTCTGACCTCTACTGTCCAACGCTAGGATCCCGTGATGAGAATGGCGATCTGTCGTTTGGTTCAAAGCTGAGAGTGCCGGAGGAGTTCAGGAAGCCAACGGCTTCTGAGAATTCTTCTAGGGAGCATAATGCAAGTAATAAGACGAGGCATTCGAGTACTGCTAAAGACACGGGAGATGAGGTGAACTCGTCTGTAAAGAATAGGCAGCAGCAAAAACGCAAAGATGCTCCAAATCAGGTCTATAGACCAGTTGCAAAAACTGCGCTGCTGCTTACGGATGGAGGTACCGAGACTTTTGCTGGGCCTTTGAATGAGGCTAGCGCTGCTGAATCTTCAGAAACTAAGGATGATAACGATGCATTTGCTAGAGAGCCAAAGAAGAAGAAGCCTACTCCAGAGAATTCGGTAGAGACCGCGGTGCGGTCCTGCCCGTCCCAATGAGTCGCATCAGTTGGAACCGTCGGGGGCCTGGGAACCCTGAGATAGTCCGTGAGCTTCGTAGTATTGTGAGGCTGGAAGGGCCCTCTCTGCTCTTTGTTACATAAACGAAAATAAAAGCAAAAAGAGTAGAGGACTTGAAGTTTTTGTTAGGTTTCGGAGGTTGTTTTGCTGTGGACAGTGTTGGCCTTAGTGGCGGCATTGGTCTTTTTTGGTCTAATAATGTTTCAGTAGAACTAAAAAGCTATGGTCATTGTCATACTGATGTTTTGGTTAGTAATAAAAGTCTTGGTTCTCCAACTTGGAGGTTCACAGGTTTTTACGGATCACCGTGTGCTGAAGATAGAAGTGATAGCTGGTGGTTATTGTGTACTCTTTATAATGTGCCACATGTTGCATGGATGTGCATGGGGGATTTTAATGAGACTATGTTCTCCAATGAACATTTCAGCAGAGTTGTTCGCCCTGAGCGACAGATGCAAGCTTTTCGAGAGGTTGTGGACGATCTTTCCTTCCAGGACTTGGGTTGGTCAGGTACATCGTACACTTGGGATAACCACCAAGCTGGAGAGGACAATGTGAAAGCAAGACTCGACCATGCCTTTGCTAATGAGGTGTTCTGACAACAATTTCAGCATATAAGAGTAAGGCATCTCTCATCGGTGGAGTCTGACCATTGTTTTGTTGTGGCGGAAATAAAAGAAACATAAGCTCTCAGGCCACGGGCTAAGAAGAAATTTAGATATGAAAACGTGTGGCAGACCCATAGTGATTATGATCACCTAGTTGCAGATACTTGGCAGGGTCTGCAACGCCGTTCCGGTATGCAAGGCATATCAGATGCACTGAGTGAACTTCAGGCTACACTAGAGCCATGGAGTTCAAAAGAGTTCGGTTGTTTGACAAGGAGAGTGAGGCAACTACAGAAGAATTTGGACCGCATTCGATCTGGTTCTTTGGGCCGGGGCCCGTCGCCTGAGGAGCTGTCCACTGTTAAAAAATTGAAAGAAGCGCTTCATCAGGAGGAAGTGTGGTCCAGGCAATGATCCCGAGTACCATGGCTATGAGAGGGAGACCGTAATACTACCTATTTTCAAGCACAAGCTAGACAACGAAAGAGACTAAACAAGATACAAGGCCTTCGGAGGGCAGATGGATATGTTTGTGCTAATGAAGATGAGGACAAGGAGGAAGTTCAGAGCTTCTACAAAGAGTTGTATCGATCGCAAGGTTTTGCTGATGTGGGCGAGCTGTTAGCTCATGTTCTGGTCAAAATTACACATGAAATGAATGAGATTATTACAAGACCGTATACTGTTGACGAGGTCAAGCATGTGATACGTCCATTTTGCATCATGCTTTTATATCGATATTTATTGCATTATGGGCTGTTATTACACATTATGTCACAATACTTATGCATATTCTCTCTTATTTTACAAGGTTTACATAAAGAGGGAGAATGCCGGCAGCTGGGATTCTGGGCTGGAAAAGGAGCAAATATTAGAGACCTATTCTGCACAGCTCCAAAAGTCCCGAAACTTCACGGAAGATGTTTTCCAAATATATAAAAAAATACTGAGAGCAAGAACTTCACCAGGGGGGCCACACCCTGCCCACGAGGGTGGGGGGCGCGCCCTACCCCCCTGGGCACGCCCCTACCTCGTGGGCCCCCTGGTGGCCCTCCGATGGCCATCTTCTGCTATATGGAGTCTTTCGATGGGAAAAAAATGATAAGCCATCTTCTCGGACGAAACTCCGCCGCCACGAGGCGGAACCTTGGCGGATCCAATCTAGGGCTCCGGCAGAGCTGTTCTGCCGGGGAAACTTCCCTCCCGGAGGGGGAAATCATCGCCATCGTCATCACCAACGCTCCTCTCATCGGGAGAGGGCAATCTCCATCAACATCTTCATCAGCACCATCTCATCTCAAAACCCTAGTCCATCTCGTATCCAACTCTCGTCTCCAAGTCCGGGATTGGTGCTAGTAGGTTGCTAGTGGTGTTAATTACTCCTTGTAGTTGATGCTAGTGGGTTTAATTGGTGGAAGATCATATGTTCAGATCCTATATGCATATTAATACCCCTCTGATTATGAACATGTTTATGCTTTGTGAGTAGTTACTTTTGTTCCTGAGGACATGGGAGAAGTCTTGCTATTAGTAGTCATGTGAATTTGGTATTCGTTCGATATTTTGATGAGATGTATGTTGTCTCTCCTCTAGTGGTGTTATGTGAACATCGACTACATGACACTTCACCATTATTTGGGCCTAGAGGAAGGCATTGGGAAGTAATAAGTAGATGATGGGTTGCTAGAGTGACAGAAGCTTAAACCCTAGTTTATGCGTTGCTTCGTAAGGGGCTGATTTGGATCCATATGTTTCATGCTATGGTTAGGTTTACCTTAATACTTCTGTTGTATTTGCGGATGCTTGCAATAGAGGTTAATCATAAGTGGGATGCTTGTCCAAGTAAGGACAGCACCCAAGCACCGGTCCACCCACATACCAAATTATCAAAGTACTGAACGCGAATCATATGAACGTGATGAAAACTAGCTTGATGATATTCCCATGTGTCCTCGGGAGCGCTTTACATCATATAAGAGTTTGTACAGGCTTGTCCTTTGCTACAAAAAGGATTGGGCCACCTTTCTGCACCTTATTTACTTTTGTTACTTGTTGCTCGTTACAAATTATCTTATCACAAAACTATCTGTTACCACTTATTTCAGTACTTGCAGAGAATACCTTGCTGGAAACCGCTTATCATTTCCTTCTGTTGCTCGTTGGGTTCGACACTCTTACTTATCGAAAGGACTATGATAGATCCCCTATACTTGTGGGTCATCAAGACTCTTTTCTGGCGCCGTTGCCGGGGAGTGAAGCGCCTTTGGTAGGTGGAATTTGGTAAGGAAAATTTTATATAGTGTGCTGAAATTTACTGTCACTTGTTATCATGGAAAGTAATCCTCTGAGGGGCTTGTTCGGGGTATCTTCACCCCGACCAGTAGAGCAAAGAGTTGCTCCTCATCCTATTGAACCTACTGAAAATGAAAATGCTTGCTTTGAAGTTCCTTCGGGTATGATAGAAAAACTGCTAGCTAATCCTTTTCTAGGAGATGGAACAAAACATCCTGATGAACATCTGATATATGTGGATGAAGTTTGTGGATTATTTAAGCTTGCAGGTGTATCCGGAGATGTTGTTAAGAAGAAGGTCTTTCCCTTATCTTTGAGGGGAGGTGCATCGACATGGTATAGGCTACGTGATGATATGAGGTCTTGGAATTACAAACGATTGAAATTGGAATTTCATCAGAAGTTTTATCCTATGCATCTTGTTCATCGTGATCGCAATTATATATATAATTTTTGGCCTCGCGAAGGAGAAAGCATCGCTCTAGCTTGGGGGAGGCTTAAATCAATGTTATATTCATGCCCCAATCATGAGCTCTCAAGAGAAATGATTATTCAAAAAATTTATGCTCGGCTTTCTGGTAACAATCGCACCATGCTTGATACTTCTTGTGCTGGCTCTTTTATGATGAAGACTATTGAATTCAAATGTGATTTATTAGAAAGAATTAAACGCAACTCTGAAGATTGGGACCTCGACAATGGTAAGGAGTCAGGTATGACACCTAGTTTTGATTGTGTTAAATCTTTTATGGATACCGATATTTTTCGTAAATTTAGCACTAAATATGGACTTGACTCTGAGATAGTAGCTTCTTTCTGTGAATCTTTTGCTGCTTGTGTTGATCTCCCCAACGAGAAGTGGTTTAAATATCATCCTCCCATAGAAGTAAAAGTAGCTGCACCTATTAAAGTTGAAGAAAAGACTATCACTTATAATGATCCTATTGTTCCTACTTCTTATGTTGAAAAACCACCTTTCCCTGTTAGGATAAAGGATCATGCTAAAGCTTCAACTGTGGTTCATAAAAGCAATATTAAAACATATACACCTCCTGAGCAAGTTAAAGTTGAACCTAATATTGCTATTGTTAAAGATCTCTTGTCTGATAATATAGATGAGCATGTTATTTATTTCTGTAATGAAACTGCTAGAATTGCTAAACCCCGTGATAAAGATAAACCTAGACCTGTGGTAGGCATGCCTGTTATTTCTGTTAAAATAGGAGATCATTGTTATCATGGCTTATGTGATATGGGTGCTAGTGCTAGTGCAATACCTTATTCTTTATACTAAGAAGTTATGCATGATATTGCACCTGCTGAGATGGAAGGTATTGATGTCACAATTAAACTTGCCAATAGAGATACTATTTCACCGATGGGAATTGTTAGAGATGTTGAAGTCTTGTGTGGGAAAACTAAATATCCTGCTGATTTTCTTGTTCTTGGTTCCCCACAAGATAGCTTTTGTCCCATTATATTTGGCAGACCCTTCTTAAATACTGTTAATGCTACCATAGATTGCAAAAGAGATGTTGTTACTATCGGTTTAGATGATATGACTCATGAATTTAATTTTTCTAAATTTAGTAGACAACACGAGAAGAAGAATTACCTAGTAAGGATGAAATTATTGGTCTTGCTTCTATTGCCGTACCTCCTAGTGATCCTTTAGAACAATATTTGCTACACCATGAAAATGATATGTTTATGAATGAAAGAAGGGAATTGATGAAGTATTCTTTAAACAGGAACCTATTCTGAAAAACAATTTACCTGTTGAAATCCTAGGGGATCCTCCTCCACCCAAGGGGTGATCCCGTGTTTGAGCTTAAACCGTTACCTGATACTCTTAAATATGCTTATCTTGATGAGAAAAAGATGTATCCTATTATTATTAGTGCTAACCTTTAAGAGCATGAGGAAGATAGATTATTGAAAACTCTGAAGAAGCACCGTGCTGCTATTGGGTATACTCTTGATGATCTTAAGGGCATTAGTCCCACTCTATGTCAACATAAAATTAATTTGGAAGAAGATGCTAAACCAGTTCGTGATCACCGACGCCATCTGAATCCTAAAATGAAAGAAGTGGTAAGAAAGGAGATACTAAAGCTCCTTGAGGCAGGTATAATTTATCCCGTTGCTGATAGTCAATGGATAAGCCCCGTCCATTGTGTCCCTAAGAAGGGAGGTATTACTGTTGTTCCTGATGATAAAGATGAATTGATTCCTCAAAGAATTATTACAGGTTATAGGACGGTAATTGATTTCCGCAAATTAAATAAGGCTACTAAAAAGGATCATTACCCCTTACCTTTTATTGATCAAATGCTAGAAAGATTTTCCAAACATACACATTTTTGCTTTCTAGATGGTTATTCTGGTTTCTCTCAAATACCTGTGTCAGCCAAAGTTCAATCGAAGACTACTTTTACATGCCCTTTTGGTACTTTTGCTTATAGATGTATGCCTTTTGGTTTATGTAATGCACCTGCTACCTTTCAAAGATGCATGATGGCTATATTCTCTGACTTTTGTGAAAAGATTTGTGAGGTTTTCATGGATGACTTTTCTGTCTATGGATCTTCTTTTGATGATTGCTTGAGCAACCTTGATCGAGTTTTGCAGAGATGCGAAGAAACTAATATTGTCTTGAATTGGGAAAAGTGCCACTTTATGGTTAATGAAGGTATTGTCTTGGGTCATAAAGTTTCTGAAAGAGGTATTGAAGTTGATAAAGCCAAGGTTGATGCTATTGAAAAGATGCCATGTCCCAAGGACATCAAAGGTATAAGAAGCGTCCTTGGTCATGCCGGTATTTATAGGAGGTTCATTAAGGACTTCTCGAAAATCTCTCGGCCTCTGACTAATTTATTACAAAAAGATATACCATTTGTTTTTGATGATGATTGTGTAGAAGCATTTGAAATACTTAAGAAAGCATTGATCTCTGCACCTATTGTTCAGCCACCTGATTGGAATTTACCCTTTGAAATTATGTGTGATGCTAGTGATTATGCTGTAGGTGCTGTTCTAGGACAAAGAGTTGATAAGAAACTAAATGTTATTCAATATTCTAGTAAAACTCTAGACAATGCTCAAAGAAATTATGCTACTACTGAAAAAGAATTCTTAGCAGCTGTTTTTGCTTCTGATAAGTTTAGACCTTATATTGTTGATTCTAAAGTAACTATTCACACTGATCATGTTGCTATTAAATATCTTATGGAAAAGAAAGATGCTAAACCTAGACTTATTAGATGGGTTCTCTTGCTACAAGAATTTGATTTGCATATTGTTGATAGAAAAGGAGCTGAGAACCCCGTTGCAGACAACTTATATAGGTTAGAAAATGTGCTTGATGACCCACTACCTATTGATGATAGCTTTCCTGATGAGCAATTAAATTTCATAAATGCTTCTCATACTGCTCCATGGTATGCTGATTATGCTAATTACATTGTTGCTAAGTTTATACCACCTAGTTTCACATACCAGCAAAAGAAAAAGTTCTTCTATGATTTGAGGCATTACTTTTGGGATGACCCACATCTTTATAAAGAAGGAGTAGATGGTGTTATTAGACGTTGTGTACCTGAGCATGAACAGGAACAGATCCTACACAAGTGTCACTCCGAAGCTTATGGAGGACACCATGCTGGAGATAGAACTGCACATAAGGTACTGCAATCTGGTTTTTATTGGCCTACTCTCTTCAAGGATGCCCGTAAGTTTGTCTTATCTTGTGATGAATGTCAAAGAATTGGTAATATCAGTAGACGTCAAGAAATGCCTATGAATTATTCACTTGTTACTGAACCATTTGATGTTTGGGGCTTTGACTATATGGGACCTTTTCCTTCCTCTAATGGTTATACACATATTTTAGTTGCTGTTGATTACGTTACTAAGTGGGTAGAAGCTATTCCAACTAGTAGTGCTGATCATAACACTTTTATTAAAATGCTTAAAGAAGTTATTTTTCCAAGATTTGGAGTCCCTAGATATTTAATGACTGATGGTGGTTCACATTTTATTCATGGTGCTTTCCGTAAAATGCTTGCTAAATATGACGTTAATCATAGAATTGCATCTCCTTATCACCCTCAGTCTAGTGGGCAAGTAGAATTGAGTAATAGAGAACTCAAATTAATTTTGCAAAAGACTGTTAATAGGTCTAGAAAGAATTGGTCCAAGAAACTTAATGATGCATTATGGGCCTATAGAACTGCATATAAAAATCCTATGGGTATATCTCCGTATAAAATGGTCTATGGAAAAGCATGTCACTTACTTCTCGAACTAGAACACAAGGCTTATTGGGCTATTAAAGAACTTAATTATGATTTTAAACTTGCCAGTGAGAAGAGGTTATTTGATATTAGCTCACTTGATGAATGGAGAACCCAAGCCTACGAAAATGCCAAGTTGTTTAAAGAAAAAGTTAAAAGATGGCATGACAAAAGGATACAAAAGCATGAGTTTAATGTAGGTGATTATGTATTGCTATACAACTCTCGTTTAAGATTTTTTGCAGGAAAACTTCTCTCTAAATGGGAAGGTCCTTACGTTATCGAGGAGGTCTACCGTTCCGGTGCCATAAAAATCAACAACTTTGAAGGCACAAATCCGAAGGTGGTGAACAGTCAAAGAATCAAACATTATATCTCAGGTAATCCCATAAATGTTGAAACCAATGTTATTGAAACCGTAACCCCGGAGGAATACATAAGGGACACTTTCCGGAACGTTTCAGACTCCGAAAAGGAATAGGTATGTGGTACGGTAAGTAAACCGACTCCAAAACAGTTTTTAAGGCAATATTTCTCCGTTTTGGAATATTTAGAAAAATAGAAAAATAAGCAGCAGTCCGGGAAGGACACGAGGGCTCCACGAGGGTGGAGGGCGCGCCCTACCCTACTGGGCGCGCCCCTACCTCATGGGCACCTCGTGTGCTCTCCGGACTCCATTTTCGTACACGCCACGTATTTTGGTCGGTAAAAATTCATTATATAATCTCCCGGAGGTTTTGACTCCCGTATCATGCAATTATCTCCTGTTTGTGTTTCAAGCGGTTGCTGCTGCAGATTAGAGCAGGATGTCTTCGCAAGAGTCAGTCGGGGAGAGGCGGGTGTCTCATCCGGCACCGAGATCAACAACAAACGATCATGTTGACCCCTCTGGGCCAGCAACGGAGGAAGAGATGGAGGCTGATTTGAAGAGGATAGATGCTATGGAAGAGGATCAAGAAGTCACTTCCCGCCTCCAAGCTGGATTCACAATGGGAGAACTGCAGAGCTCAGCTATTCCAAACTCGGTTATCCCTCCAATGTTAGATTTCTTTCTTATGACAATATGAAAAAGAGTGTCACTGGTTCCCCCGCAGCTATGCAGCACCCTTGGGTGTAGGGAGCTTTGGCTGTTACAGGAAAACTCCGAAAGGAAATAATGGACCTCAAGCAGCAAGTCAGCAAGCTTGAGGAGGAGAACCGTATCTTGAGGGGCATCATCGCCAAGAATATCACATCACCATCCCCGAAAAGAGATACATAATCACCTGGGTATGGGCACTCCACTTGGCAACTGCCAAGCTTGGGGGAGTGCCCCGGTATCGTATCACCATCACTTTTATCTTTACCATTTTTCTTAGTTCGATCCTTTTGGTAATATCTTGATCTAGTAGAATAAAAGTTCTTAGTATGATCTAGTCGTGAGTTTTGCTTTATTATCCTTCTATGTAATCGAATCCGTGAGATATATAATAAAGATTAGTGTTGAGTCAAGGGATTGATTATTTTGTCATGATCCTAAATGAATAAAAGAAAAGAGAAAGAATAAAAGAAACAAAGAGATCATGTGACTCTTATGGGGAGTAATGAGCTCACATAGAAAGAGTATGATGAATAAAAGTTGTTGAGGGTTGACAAGCATAGTTTTGGTCATCGTTGCAATTAATAGGAAGTAATAAATAAAGAGAGGTCTTCACATATAAATATACTATCTTGGACATCTTTTATGATTGTGAGCACTCATTAAAATATGACATGCTAAAAAGTTGACATTGGACAAGGAAGACAACGTAATGGGTTATGTTTTCTTACATCTGAGATAAATTATATTGTCTTGGATTTTCCAACATGATGAGCTTGCCTTTCCCCCTCGTGCTAGCCAAATTCATTGCACCAAGTAGAGATACTACTTGTGCTTCCAAATACCCTTAAACCAGTCTTGCCATAAGAGTCCACCATATCTACCTATGGATTGAGTAAGATCCATCAAGTAAGTTGTCATCGGTGCAAGCAATAAAAATTGCTCTTTAAATATGTATGATTGATTGGTGTGGAGGAAATAAGCTTTATATGATCGTGTGATATGGAAGTAATAAAAGCGATAGACTAAATAATAAAGGTCCATATCACAAGGGGCAATATAAAGTGATGTTCTTTCGCATTAAGATTTTGTGTATCCAACCATAAAAGCGCATGACAACCTCTGCTTCCCTCTGTGAAGGGCCTATCTTTTACTTTTATCTCCTACATTGCATAAGAGTCATGGTGATCTTCACCCTGCTTCCTTTTTACATTTTACCCTTTGGCAAGCACAATATGTTGGAAAGATCCTGGTATATATGGCTAATTGGATGTGAGTTTTCATGAACTATTACTGTTGACATTACCCTTGAGGTAAAACGTTGGGAGGCAAAACTATAAGCCCCTATCTTTCTCTGTGTCCGATTAAAACTCCATACCCATAAGTATTGCGTGAGTGTTAGCAATTGTGAAAGATTATATGATAGTTGAGTATGTGGACTTGCTGAAAAGCTCTTATACATTGACTCTTTCCTATGTTATGATAAATTTCAATTGCTTCAATGACTGAGATTGTAGTTTGTTAGTTTTCAATAAAGTTTACGATTCATGCTTGATATTGTGATTGAATTATTACTCTAGCATTAGAGATCATATGAAAAGAATTATATAAGTTGCTGTTCTAAGAATGATCATGATGTCCTCATGTCCGTATTTTACTTTTATCGAGACCTTTATCTCTAAACATGTGGACATATTTTTCGATTTCGGCTTTTCGCTTGAGGACAAGCGAGGTCTAAGCTTGGGGGAGTTGATACGTCCATTTTGCATCATGCTTTTATATCGATATTTATTGCATTATGGGCTGTTATTACACATTATGTCACAATACTTATGCCTATTCTCTCTTATTTTACAAGGTTTACATAAAGAGGGAGAATGCCGGCAGCTGGGATTCTGGGCTGGAAAAGGAGCAAATATTAGAGACCTATTCTGCACAGCTCCAAAAGACCTGAAACTTCATGGAAGATGTTTTCCAAATATATAAAAAATACTGAGAGCAAGAACTTCACCAGGGGGCCACACCCTGCCCATGAGGGTGGGGGGCACGCCCTACCCCCTGGGCATGCCTCCTACCTCATGGGCCCCCTGGTGACCCTCCGGTGGCCATCTTCTGCTATATGGAGTCTTTCGATGGGAAAAAATCATAAGCCATCTTCTCGGACGAAACTCCGCCGCCACGAGACGGAACCTTGGCGGATCCAATCTAGGGCTCCGGCAGAGCTGTTCTGCCGGGGAAACTTCCCTCTCGGAGGGGGAAATCATCGCCATCGTCATCACCAACGCTCCTCTCATCAGGAGAGGGCAATCTCCATCAACATCTTCATCAGCACCATCTCATCTCAAAACCCTAGTTCATCTCTTGTATCCAATTCTTGTCTCCAAGTTCGGGATTGGTGCTAGTAGGTTGCTAGTAGTGTTAATTACTCCTTGTAGTTGATGCTAGTGGGTTTAATTGGTGGAAGATCATATGTTCAGATCCTATATGCATATTAATACCCCTCTGATTATGAACATGTTTATGTTTTGTGAGTAGTTACTTTTGTTCCTGAGGACATGGGAGAAGTCTTGCTATTAGTAGTCATGTGAATTTGGTATTCGTTCGATATTTTGATGAGATGTATGTTGTCTCTCCTCTAGTGGTGTTATGTGAACGTCGACTACATAACACTTCACCATTATTTGGGCCTAGAGGAAGGCATTGGGAGGTAATAAGTAGATGATGGGTTGCTAGAGTGACAGAAGTTTAAACCCTAGTTTATGCGTTGCTTCGTAAGGGTATGATTCTGATCCATATGTTTCATGCTATGGTTAAGTTTACCTTAATACTTTTGTTGTATTTGCGGATGCTTATAATAGAGGTTAATCATAAGTGGGATGCTTGTCCAAGTAAGGACAACACCCAAGCACCGGTCCACCCACATACCAAATTATCAAAGTACTGAACGCGAATCATATGAACGTGATGAAAACTAGCTTGACGATATTCCCATGTGTCCTCGGGAGCACTTTACATCATATAAGAGTTTGTCCAGGCTTGTCCTTTGCTACAAAAAGGATTGGGCCACCTTGCTGCACCTTATTTACTTTTGTTACTTGTTGCTCGTTACAAATTATCTTATCACAAAACTATCTGTTACCACTTATTTCAGTACTTGCAGAGAATACCTTGCTGGAAACCGCTTATCATTTCCTTCTGCTCCTCATTGGGTTTGACACTATTACTTATCGAAAGGACTACGATAGATCCCCTATACTTGTGGGTCATCAGCATGCACTTTTCCAAATGGCTCCTTCGAAGGCGCCGGGTGTGGACGGATATACAGCAGGCTTCTATCAAAGTCACTGGGCCCTCTTGGGTGGTGATGTCACGAGTGCTGTATTGGAATTTCTTAATGGTGGAGAATTATCTTCGGGCCTAAATGACACATCAATTACTCTTATACCCAAGGTAAAACATCCACAGTTCATATCTCAATATCATCCTATTGCACTTTGTCCGGTTCTCTATAAAATTGCATCCAATTCAATCACTAACAGACTAAGATGCATTATGGACGAGATTGTTAGCGAGGAACAGAGTGCCTTTGTTCCAGGTCGACTAATCATTGATAATGTTCTAGTAACATATGAGTGTGCATACTATGAGGAGAAGGAAAAAAGGAAAAAAAGTTTTCTTGCGCGGTCAAGCTTGATATGATGAAAGCATATGATCGTGTCGAGTGGCACTATCTGGAAGCGATACTATCAAAGCTTGGTTTCAACATCGATTTTGTCAGATTAATTATGAAGTGTGTGACTTCTGTGCGGTTTTCAATCAGGGTGAACGGTGAGCTCCTGCCATTTTTCACCCCCTTGAAGGGACTCCGACAAGGCGATCCGATCTCGCCGTATCTGTTCCTACTATGTGGAGAAGGTTTCTCCTCTGCTCAAGAGCTATGATGGAGGTACAGTGGACCGAGGTTTGCGTGTTAGCTACCGATCACCTTGGGTAACACATTTGCTGTTTGCAGATGATAGTTTGATTTTCATCAATGCAAAAACAGAAAGTGCCTATAGACTGAATGAGATTCTCAGGATATATGGTGATGCTTCAGGTCAGCGTGTTAATCGTGACAAAAGCTCTATTTTCTTTTCTGCTAACACTCCTGATACTGTGAGGCACTCTATGAAGGCGGTTCTTAATATTCAAGTTGAGGCCTTTAGTGAAAAATATTTGGGTCTTCCCACGACAGTTGGGCGAACCATGAGCGGTACTTTTGATCATTTAAGTGAGAGAGCTCGTGGAAGAATTCAGGGTTGGTCAAAGAAGCTGTTAGCATGTGCAGGATGTGAGATCTTGCTAAAGACAGTGGTACAAGCTATACCTACCTATCCGATGAGTACCTTTCTGCTGACTAAGAAGGTTTGTAAGAGTATAATTTTTCCTATGCAAAATATTTTTGGAGCAGTTCTGTTGACAAAAAGTCTATGCATTGGGTGTCTTGGAAGGATTTGGCTACACCCAAGTGTAATGGGGGAATGGGTTTCAGGGATTTACAACAGTTTAACCTGGCTATGCTGGGTAAACAAGGTTGGCGTTTTTTAGCCAATCCAGACTCGCTTTGTGCAAGGGTACTCAAGGGTCACTATTTTCCAGAATCAGATTTTATGCAGGCCACAACACCCACGTCGGCCTCAGCTACATGGAAGGCGATCATAGCGGGTCGAGAGGCTCTCCAGATTGGGTTGATTTCCCGGGTGGGGGATGGCTCCACTATATCAGTCTGGACTGATAAATGGATCCCGGGCACCATTTCTATGACCCCAGAAGCACGACCACTAAATTCACAGGTGGAAAAAGTATCAGATTTGATCGATTCTGAGAGTTGGACATGTTGGCAGGATTTGATTCGGGAAACGTTTGGTGCCTCAGATGCAGCTGCTATACTTAATAATCCTATTCTTCAGGGCGGAGGGCCTGATTTTCCTGCATGGGCGTTTGATAGATCGGGCAACTACACTGTCAAGATGGCATACCGAGCTCTCGTGACTCAGAAAGAGCGACTAGCTCTAGAGGAAGGGAAGGCTACCGTGACCTCAAAGGATGACAAATAGTTGTGGAAAGCCCTATGGAAACTTAATGTTATTCCAAAAGTAAGAGTATTCTGGTGGAGAGTACTTCGTGGCATTCTTCCAAATGAATACACGCTCAAAAACCATCATATTGCAGACGCTAGTAGCTGCAAAGTTTGTTTGGCCGGGGAGGAGGACATGTACCATGCTCTTATATCCTGCTCGCATGCTACACCTTTTTGGGAGGAGGCATGGGCATGGTTTGAGCTCCGGCTGCCAATTCTCTCGCGGGAGACATGGGCGCGGGATATCACACGCAGCCCATTGTTTTCAGATGATGATCGTGCAAAGATTACAACCATTATGTGGTCTATTTGGCATTCTAGGAATCGGATCAAACATGGAGAGGTAGGGCGAGATCCTACTGCAACTATCCGATCTACCAAGGAGGCGATTGCTCTCCTTCAACTGCCCCGAAAGGCGGCTGCTACCTTGCCGGACTTCGGTTGGCGACCACCTGATGTGGGCTTCATCAAGATCAATACAGATGGTGCGCTCAATTTCACAGATGGACGGGGTGGCGCTGGTGGGGTAGCCCGCTCGCCCACCATGTTCTTAGGAGCCTGGTCTAAACCTTTCATTGGGGTGTCTGACCCACTGATCATTGAGGCGTTTTCACTGCGGGAAGGAGTCCGATTTGCTACTCTACGTGGCTTCCAGCATGTGATGATGGAGGTTGACTGTCTGGAGCTGGTGAAGCTCTGGGAAGCTCGCCACAATTCTCGTTCTATTGTGGCTTCGATTTTGTTAGAATTAGGAGAGCTTAGTTCTTTATTCACTTCTTTTGTTATACAACATGTAAGCAGGCCGGCTAACTTATCAACGCATCTTTGTGCAAAACATGCATGCACTCTGAATGTGACTCGGAGTTGGCTCGACGAGACCCCTAGCTTCCTTGTGACCAGCCTGTTGGCAGACTGTCCAAGGAATGCTCTTGCTTAATAAAGCTCTCTGAGTTGTCCGCAAAAAAAACCACTGCATCTATGGACTGTGCATGTCTTAAATTACGGCGCCACCCTTAAAGTGCTATGTGCACCGACACATCCGTTTTTTAATCGTCCTTCAAAAAAATGAAAAATGTTTTCTTGAACAAATTTCAAAAGTAGAACAAAATTTTAAAACGTATTTTCTTAAAAACGTGAACAATTATTAAAACATGAGTACAATTATGAAATTCCAAACATTTATTGATTCTTTTATGTAGGATGAACAAATTTTAGTTATATATTGAACTTTTTGTAATATACACTGAACAACTTTTAACTACACATTGAACATTTTTGTCATAAACACAGAACAATATTTAAAACTCATTGAACTTTTTTTTGTGATATACAATGAACAACTTTTAAATATACATTGAACATTTTGTGCAATATACATGAACAATTTTTAAATACACATTGAACATTTTGTGATATACGCTAAACAAAATGTTAACAAATGTTGAATAATTTTGTGATATACGATGAACAATTTTTTGAATTATGAACAAATTTTTAAAACATGAACCAAATTTGAAACTGTGAACAATTTTCGAAATCATAAACAAAAAAACGTTTTTGAAAACAAAGGATAAAATAAAAATGAAAAAGGAAAGGGAAAAAAGAAAGAAATAGAAGCAGAAACAGAAACACAAAGAAAAAGAAAAAGAAAAGAAAAAATAAAACCAGAAAACCGGCAAAAAGGGAAAAATCAGAAAAAATATCGGTTGAGGGAGCCTTCTAGAAGGTTCCCAAAACCAGTTTGTCTGCTTTGACACTGGAATTGGGCCGGCCCGTTTTGTGGTGCTCTCTCGAGCACTTCAGCGAAAGCGCAGCACCTCGACGCTCGCGAGCGTCAAATAGAAAACACCCTTAAATAGACCCAAGACAACCCAAAGTTAGGCGTATTCGTTGGCTAAATGTGCCGGTGGGCCGGCCCGTTTCCTTGTTGTGTCGTGCCTGGGCCAGGGAGTGTGGCACGAGTGCTGGACCATGCTTGGTCCGTTTAGATTGGTCGGGACGGCCCATCTGGCCAGGTCTCAATCCTATCGTGTGCGGTAGTAACCTTAGGCTCCTTGATTCATAGACAACAATATTGTAGGAATAGAAAAGGCACAGAAAATGAGATGACATATATCTCAATTCGTACATGCAAAAGGATATCATTTGAAGCATAGGATTAAAAACTAAGTCTAGACTAATGTTTTTTTCCTTTGAAATATGAAGTATGATTTCTATGAATCCATCTCTACAAACCAAAGGCCTCTAGAGAAAAAAAATGTACAAAATTCCTACCCTTCAAAATCGTTACAAAATTTCGGTAAACCAGAGAAGGCCTAAGTCAACGAACGGCCGACTTGTCATACGCACCCGCCTTTGCAAGTTGCAGCATCGCCACGTGATTTCTCCTTTTCTTCATCTCCCTGCTGTGACTCCCGCAAAACCCCCTAGTTTACTTCCGGTTTGCGAGAAAATAGACAAGCGGACTGATTCACGGGCCGATGTGGGGTGGGTTGGATGCTAAACTTCATCTAAACAACATGGTCCGGACATTGGCAGACGATTCAAGGGTCTGCTTCAGAGATGTCCCTTAGGCCAACTCAACGCACGACCTAAACGAACGTTGTTTTGTCCTAACTCTGTTCGTTGAGTCGGGCAAAGGGGCATCGTCCAACTGTTTCTACATCTGTGTTGGCCGTGCACCCAACCGGCAGATGCATTTCGCCTGGCCGTTTGAAATTTTTGCAAAGGAAATGGAATCTAAGATTTAGGCCCTACGGCCGTAGTTCATGCCAGTGGGCATAGTTATGCCGGCTAGAGCTCGAGCGGCCGGCACACATGCCAGCCTACAAAAATGATCATCTTTATAGTTTTACGTCAGTTTGCGTCGGCGTGTTGGGTCGTGTTTTCTGTCCGTTTCGACCCAAATAGACGCGGCGGCGCGAAATCAAGTGCTTGGAGTTGGCCTTAGTCTTTGGATTTGGTCCAGCCTTTTTTATGTTGTTTCATGTAAGACTTTGTTATCTTTCGCGGTGTTTTGGAGCATTATTACCACAAGTTAAAAGTCGGGCACGCCTTGTACCTGCGTTACACAAAAAATAATAATAATCAAACTGGCCTAAATTCGACGGCCTCGACAATAAGCCCGCGCTTGGGGTACCACTCCAACACCTCGAAGCTCACCATCACCTCCTCCTCTTCCTTCACGGCCATGGCGTCATCGATACGTAGCCGTCCCATCTCAATCTCCGACCACCGGTCGTCACGCAGCGCCGGCCGCCTCACCCCGTCGTCGCCGCCGTCCGCACGGGCCATGCCCCTGAACTTGCGCGCCTCGTCGTCGTCGGGGCGAAGGCACACGGCGTGGCGCGACGCCGCGCGCCCGCCGACTGCCACCGTGGTCTCCTGGTCCGGGAAGCTCAGGCCGCGGTGGCCTTCGTCCGCCACGTCAAACACCAAGTACGCGGCGTAGTCGGTCGCCGGCGTCAGCGCGGCGGCCGGCAGCCGGCCGTAGATGTCCAGGCCGGTGCAGTGCACCAGCTGCGCCACCTCCGCGAACCTGAGAAATCAGCACGACCAGCAAGAGATGAGGCAGATCAGTAGATCATACAGTGCGAGAATTGATTAGGAGATCTCGAGAATTATTTATTTGCGCGGTCCATGCAGATCTCGCAGATGCATACATCACTGAACGCCGAGTTGTTTAATTATGCGCTGTGTGTGGCGTGGCTTGAGCGGACAGCACCGGGTGAGGTCGCCATCGGACCTCGGAACTGTTTTCCGACGTTGACACGGCTGAATCTACGCGGCGCCTGTGGTCTCCGCCGCGCGGTCAAGAAGAGGGAGTGCCTGCTGTGTGGCGGTGAATCGAAGCTTCGCGGAGCGGCAAGTCTTCTCTTGGAAGCAATCAAAGGGAGAAGAGTCAGGTCAGGTGATGCTCACTTCTTGTGCCCTTGTGCTTTGGCTGGCACGCTAGCAAGACTGGAAGACGTGAGCTGTAGCGACCGGCACCGATCAGATAGGATCGCGCTTGCTATTTGTTTTGCAAAGCTCGCATCTCTCGAAATCATGGTGTCCTCTGTATGTGTGGCTTAAAGTGTTGTGATTGTCGGGATTACGTATGCCAACCATGAGCGTGATGCAACTGACAGATCGAAAAATGTTGTTTAAAGAAACACGATTGGACAGGATCCCAAATCGACAAGATAAGATATAGTACAACAAGAAAGATGGCGTGGGGCACATCTACAACTAGTAACCGATAACAGCATGGTGCATGATCGATCTGTAACCGGCAGGAACTTTTAATCGGGAGAATCCGCTTAAAGAAAAGAAGAGCAAGGATCCCGAAATGATGGATATACCTGGAGCGAGGGTGAGGCGTCCATCTCCAGCTGAACTCGCCGTCGTCCCACGGCAGGCTCAGCTTCCTGGCTGACAGCGCCACGCACTTGGCGCCGCTTCCCCTCGCCAGCCACACCGCCGTGTCGCCGCCGTCGACCAGGACGGCGCCGTCAGAAAGCCGGAGGTAGGCGTCCTTCTTGGATGACAGCGGCGGCGGGCGGCCGGAGCAGCAGCGCAGGAGGACCGCACGGTAGTCGGGCGGGAGGAAGCGATCCCAGACGGCGTCGGACTCGGCGGCCTCGCGGAAGGAAGGGGACACGGCGGCGCAGCGACAGGCATCGCGCGGGGAGGTGAGCGCCAGCACGTGTGCCAGGCAGCTCTCCGGAAGGTCTTCTAAGCGGGTGACCTCCTCCTCCGCCGTCGCCGTGCTAGCGGTGTCCATGCCGTAGCTTCTTGGTTTCTGCAGCGGACGTGGGTTTCGCTGCTTGTCCGGAGACGAATAGTAGTTTGTTTCACAGCAGGAAAATTGGGAACAAAGCTTATTTATAGGCAGCACTGCCTCCAGCCAACCTTTTTTTTGACATTCCTGCCTCCAGCCAACCTGATTTGGCGAGCGTAGTCGTACGGTTTACTGTTACTCGTCTTAGCATGGAATGCCTAATGTTTAAGGTGGGCGTTATGCGTCAGCAACAAAAATAAAATCATTCGGCTCGTCTGCCGTTCGATCCCAAAAGTGTACTCCACGATGTTTCATCAAGACGAAAGGCGAATACAAGCTGAGAATGCGAGTAAGAGCATCTACAAACGGATTTGGCAAATCTGGCCTCTAAAGGGTCCGCGGACACTGATCGAACACTTTTAAAAAATGCAATTCACATCCAGACATCTCAATTACCATATCTCACTATACAAACTCATCATGTTTGGCTATGGTGGAGTTCATCCACGGCTGCCCTTGCCCTTCCCGACGCTTTTGCTGTCCTTCTCGCGGAAGTACCAGTCGAAGACGCAGTACGGATTGAGACAGATCTACTCGTCGCCGTCGTTGTCATCCTTCTCCTCCTTCGATGCTAGTCCGGCCATGGCACGAACAACCCGATTTTGCTCACGGGCGAGGGCGTGTGTGTTCCCCTGTTGCCGTTTCTTCACAATGCGGGCACAGATGGCTTCCTCCTTTCCGGTCGCCCGCGCCGCCACATTAGTCGCGATACAGGCCTCGGCGACCCTTATCCTCTCCTTCCCACAGCGGGCCGCCCGTCCCGATAGGACTGATACGTCTTCATCGTATCTATTTTTTCAAACACTTTTGCCCTTCTTTTGGACTCTAATTTGCATGATTTGAATGTAACTAACCCGGACTGACGTTATTTTCAGCAGAATTGCCATGGTGTTATTTTTGTGCAGAAATAAAAGTTCTCGAAATGACCTGAAAATCAACGGAGAATTATTTTGGAATATATAATGAATATTGGAAGGAAGATCCACGTCAGGGGTGCCCCACCTGTCCACGAGGGTGGGGGGCGCGCCCCCTGCCTCGTGGGCCACCTGACGCTCCACCGACCTCAACCTGGACTCCATATATTCACTTTCGGGGATAAAAAACCGAGGGAGAAGGATTCATCGCGTTTTACGATACGGAGCCGCCGCCAAGCCCTAAACTCTCTCGGGAGGGCTGGTCTGGAGTCCGTTCAGGGCTCCGGAGAAGTGAATCCGTCGCTATCGTCATCATCAACCTTCCTCCATCACCAATTTCATGATGCTCACCGTCGTGCGTGAGTAATTCCATCGTAGGCTTGTTGGACGGTGATGGGTTGGATGAGATTTATCATGTAATCGAGTTAGTTTTGTTAGGGTTTGATCCCTAGTATCCACTATGTTCTGAGATTGATGTTGTTATGACTTTGCTATGCTTAATGCTTGTCACTAGGGCCCGAGTGACATGATTTCAGATCTGAACCTATTATGTTTTCATCAATATATGAGAGTTCTTGATCCTATCTTGCAAGTCTATAGTCACCTATTATGTGTTATGATCCGTTAACCTCGAAGTGACAATAATCGGGATACTTACCAGTGATGACCGTAGTTTGAGGAGTTCATGTATTCACTATGTGTTAATGCTTTGGTCCGGTACTCTGTTAAAAGGAGGCCTTAATATCCCTTAGTTTCCGCTAGGACCCTGCTGCCACGGGAGGGTAGGACAAAAGATGTCATGCAAGTTCTTTTCCATAAGCACGTATGACTATATTCGGAATACATGCCTATATTGCATTGATGAACTGGAGTTAGTTCTGTGTCACCCTAGGTTATGACTGTTGCATGATGAACCGCATCCGGCATAATTCTCCATCACCGATCCATTGCCTACGAGCTTTTCATATATTGTTCTTCGCTTATTTACTTTTCCGTTGCTATTGTTATCATCACTACAAAATATCAAAAACATTACTTTTGCTACCGTTACTTTTGCTATCTTTACCACTACTATCATATTACTTTGCTACTAAACACTTTGCTGCAGATATTAAGTTTCCAGGTGTGGTTGAATTGACAACTCAGCTGCTAATACTTGAGAATATTCTTTGGCTCCCCTTGTGTCGAATCAATAAATTTGGGTTGAATACTCTACCCTCGAAAACTATTGCGATCCCCTATACTTGTGGGTTATCAAGACTATTTTCTAGCGCCGTTGTCGGGGAGCATAGCTCTATTCTTTGAGTCACTTGGAATTTATATCTGCTTATCATTATGAAGAACTTGAAAGACGCTAAAACAAAAATTTATCCCTCAACTACGATGGGAGGTAAGGAACTGCCATCTAGCTCTGCACTTGATTCACCTTCTGTTTTGAGTAAGTTTGCGACACCTATACCTGCTTCTGCTATTAATTCTGATATGTCGCATGTTATTGATGATGCCACTTCTGCTATGCATGATACTTATGATGAAACTACTTCTATGCTTGATACTACTGTGCCACTTGGTGAATTTCTTGATGAACAACTTGCTAGGGCTAGAGAGAATGAAATTATTAAAACTGATAATATTGATGAAAGTGATGATGAAGACTCTCCCCCTAGATATGAATTACCTGTTGTGCCTGAGGGCTATGTTATGGATGAAGAAGCTGCTAGAGATTTTCTTGCTTGCAATGATAGGAGTGATATTAAGAAATTATTAGCTAAGCTGAAACAAAAAACTTTGAATGCTAGAATGAAATATGATCCTGCTTATGCTACTTCACCTATCTTTGTTACTGATAAAGATTATGATTTCTCTGTTGATCCTGAGATAATTATTTTAGTTGAATCTGATCCTTTCTATGGCTATGAATCTGAAACTGTTGTGGCACATCTTACTTAATTAAATGATATAGCCACCCTGTTCACTAATGATGAGAAAACTCGCTATTATTATATCCTTAAGATATTTCCGTTCTCATTAAAGGGTGATGCTAAGATATTGTTTAATTCTCTTGATCCTGGTTGTGTGCGTAGTCCCTAGGATATGATTTCTTACTTCTCTGCTAAATATTTCCCCGCTCATAAGAAACAAGCTGCTTTAAGGGAAATATATAATTTTGTGCAAATTGAAGAAGAGAGTCTCCCACAAGCTTGGGGGAGGCTTCTCCAATTACTTAATGCTTTGCGTAATCATCCTCTTAAGAAAAATGAATACTTGATATCTTTTATAATGGACTAACTGATGCTTTCAGAGACCACCTGGATAGTTGTGCTGGTTGTGTTTTCAGGGAAAGAACACTAGATGAAGCTAAAATTCTATTGAATAATATCTTGACTAATGAAAATAATTGGACACTTCTTGATCCAATTCCTAAACCAACTCCTAAGCCAACTCCGAAGAAGATGGGTATTCTATTTCTCGGTCCTGAAGATATGCAAGAGGCAAAGAAATCTATGAAGGAAAAAGGTATTAAAGCTGAAGATGTTAAGAATTTACCTCCTATTGAAGAAATACATGGTCTTAATTTGCCGTCTGTTGAAGAAATACATGGTCTTGATAACCCAACACGGGTAGTAAAGGTAAATTCTCTCTATAGATATGATAAAGCTGAAATCCCATTTACTAAGTTTGCTAGCCCATGCTTGGATGAGTTTAATGACTTTATAGTTAAACAAGAAAACTTCAATGCTTATTTTGGTAGAGAATGAAAATGCAATGCTGATATGCTTGAACACTTGGGTGATTATATGGCTAATGTTAAAGGTGAACTTAAACTTATTAGTAAACATGCTTCTATGGTTACCACTCAAGTAGAACAAGTACTTAAAGCTCAAAATGATTTGCTCAATGAATTGAATAGTAAGAAAAATGATAATGCTGTTAGAGTTATGACTAGAGGTGGTAAAATGACTCAGGAACCTTTGTATCCTGAGGGCCATCCTAAGAGAATTGAGCAAGATTCTCAGAGAAATATTATTGATGCACCTAGTCCTTCTAAAAGGAAGAAAAAGAAAACTGATAGGACTTTCCATGCTTCTAGTGAACCTGTTATTGACACACCTGAGAATCCTAATGATATCTCTATTTCTAATGCTGAAACACAATCTGGTAATGAACATGAACCTAGTGATAATGTTAATGATGATGTTCATGTTGATGCTCAACCTAGTAATGATAATGATGTAGAGATTGAACTTGCTGTTGATCTTGATAACCCACAATGAAAGAATCAATGTTATGATAAGAGAGACTTCGTTGCTAGGAAGCACGGTAAAGAAAGAGAACCATGGGTTCAGAAACCCATGCCTTTTCCTCCTAAACCATCCAAAAAAAGGATGATGAGGATTTTGAACACTTTGCTGAAATGTTTGCACCAAAGGCAATGTTATGATAAGAGGATTTTGAGCGCTTTCCTGAAATGATTGCACCAAAGGATGATGAGGATTTTGAGTACTCATGTTATGATAAGATTGACCTATCTTTTTGCGTATGCGTTTGACTGATATGCTTAAAATGAATCCTTATGCTAAATACATGAAAGATATTGTTACTAATAAAAGAAAGATACCGAAAGCTGAAATTTCCACCATGCTTGCTAATTATACTTTTAAGGGTGGAATACCTAAGAAACTAGGGGCATGTTTGGTTCCCTGCGCTGCATGTGGTTGGCATCCACCGTGCAAATTTTCATTGTTTGGTACCCTGCATGGGCTTTTCAGCCTGGCCTAGTGGATGCAAAAGGGGCCTCTCAGCCAGGCTGAGGGAAACACAGAGATCGAGTGTAGCTCGCGTGCAGGCGCGTTCCTTCACTTTTCTTCTCCTCTTTCGTTCTCTTCTGACCGAGCACTCTGCAGCCGCCCTCGTCAAGCCGCCGCCATCCTCGACCAACAGCCGCCGCTGCCCTTGTCAAGCCCCGCTGTCCTCCGCCGCCGTCGTCCTCGACCAAGCGTCGCCGTCGTCCTCGACCAACAGCCGCTGCTGCCCTCGTCAAGCCCCGCCGTCCTCCGCCGCTGCCGTCCTCGACCAAGCGCCGCCGCCCTCATCAAGCCGCCGCACACCAGATCTTGCTGCCTCGCGCCGCCACACACTGGATCCCGCCGTCTGGAGCCGCTGCGCTTCAGATGTCGTTGTCCCGCGCTGCTGCATCATCAAGTACGTCGTGATTCTATTCAAGTATGCGAGATAGTTACTGGAGCAGTGCAGTTTTGGCTATCACTGGCTGCTCGAGCGCTGGAGATTACGTGCTAGCCATCTCCTCTATCGCTGTAGTAGCAAACGTTGATTAGGAAGCCTGGCGAAATTCAGAAGATGGTCATCTCCTCTGCACGAGGTGCAGCCATATCATGTAAGTTAACCAAACACCCATCTATGCTCATCCTTGCATCAGCCCAACCAGGCCGAGCTCACCCAGGACCCCTCGTGCAATGCAGCCTGTAGCTACCCAGGGAACCAAACACGCCCTAGGAGATCCAGGAGTACCAACTATACCATGCTCCATTAAAAGAAACTATGTTAAAACTGTTTTATATGATCTTGGAGCCGGTGTTAGTGTTATGCCACTCTCTTTATATCGTAGACTTGATTTGAATAAGTTGACACCTACTGAAATATCTTTGCAAATGGCTGATAAATCAACTGCTATACCTGTCGGTATTTATGAGGATGTGCCTGTTGTGGTTGCAAACGTTACTATTTTAACGGACTTTGGTATTCTTGATATTCCCGAGGACGATAGCATGTCTATTATTATTGGAAGACCCTTTTGAATTACTGCAGGGGCTGTTATTGATTGCACCAAAGGCAATGTCACTTTTCATGTTAATGGCAATGATCATACGGTACACTTTCCGAGGAAACAACCTCAAGTTCATAGTATAAACTCTATTGGAAAATTTTCATCGATTATTTTTGGAGGTTTTGAATTTCCTCTTCCTACTGTCAAGAAGAAATATGATATTCTTATTGTTGGGGACATGCATATCCCCGTCAAGGTAACCTAGTGTTATTCGAAAATTCTCCGGTTCCATGTTATTCGGAATGAGTTTGTTAACAAGACCAGATCAACCTTGTTAGTGGATTCCTTTTGATGAGCATGAGATGGATGAATTTAGAAAACACAACTCTTTATACCCTCTTTTTACTTTCTATTATTTATATTAGATAAAGCAAAAATAGTAATTTCTGTCTGTTTTCTGAATTATCATAGCAATAAAAAATACCCCGAAAATAAAATTTCTCCAAATGCCCTGAAATTTCAATATGATTTTTTCTAGAATATTTTAGAATATATGGCACTGAGAACACAGTAGGGGGAGCAAGCACCTGGCCATGAGGGTGGAGGGCGCGCCCTACCCCCTGGGCGCGCCCCCTGCCTTGTGGGCCCATGGTGGCTCCCCTCCACTTATTCCAGCTACCACACACTCCTTCCTCCCACAAACACCACTAACCAGCTCAAACTTGAGCCCAAGCTCATTTTGCTGCCATTTTCGATCTCCTTGCTTAAAGCACCTCTCACAAAACTGCTTTGGGGGATTGTTCCTTGGTATGTGACTCATCCAATGGTCCAATTAGTTTTTGTTCTAGTGCTTTATTCATTGCATATTTTTGCTGCTTAGGTGACCCTGTTCTTGAGCTTGCATGTCAAATTTATATGGTCAAAAGTAGTTTTGATGCATGATATTGCCTCTAGGCACTTGTAGGAGTAGTTGCTATCAATATTGTTGAGTTTGGTTCACTTTTATTTTGAAGTTACTAAAATTTCAAAAAAATTCAGAAAAAAGATGAAGAGATTTTTGAGGGGCTCATCGAGCCGAAGCTCGAAGGATAAGCAAAGTGAGGAGGATAAGAGGCCCAAGTATAATCTTCCTCGCACCGCGGAAGTTCGGCCGTGTGAATGGCCTTGTGATAATTTCTCGAGAGCAGCCGGGATTAATGATGATTTCTATGAATTGGTTGAGAATGCAGGTCTCACCGCCTTACTCCACGACCAACGTGAACAGTATCTCTTACTCACCAATATCTTTGTGCAAAACTTTCATTTCCATGCTAGGATCTCACCACCTACGATGAAATTTTATTTATATGATGAGCATAAGGAGATGTCACTTCATGATTTTTGTCGGGTTTGTTTGATCCCTTTCGAGGGCAGCATAGAGGAACCACATCGTGACGATGTGGATGGGTTTATTGATACCATTACTGTAGGGGAAACGAGGAAGGTTTCCGACGCACGAATTACTAGCATACACTTTCGTGTTCTACGTTACTTTGCTATATTTGCTAGTAGATGCTTAATTGGGCGCAAAAACTATGGAAACCCGAGTGCCCCTGATATTGTTATTTTGTGCCATGCCTTATTTCGTGATGACACATTCAGTATGGGCGCTATTATTACAAAGCTGTTAAATCTTAACCGTACTAAGGGCCCCGTCCTTGGTGGCATCTTCGCCTCGCGCCTCGCTGCACGTTTTAACATACCTATTAGGCATTATGAGAAAGAAGAAAATTGCCGCCTCCTGTTTATTTAGATTATAAGAGTATGGTAGCACATGATTTTATTGTTAAGAATAGGGAAAAGGAGCTTAAGTACAAATTAATATTTGGTAAAACTCATCCTGAGACTATTACCTTGCCTGCTCCTTCCTTGTTTGATTTATCTGCAGGCAAGTACCTTGTTCCGTTGGAGGCAATTCACGCCTACCGGAACCCTACATCAGCTACAGAGTTAGAGCCGGAACCACAATTTGATCCTCCACGATAGTCTGATTACCAGTGGGATCCGGAGGTGATTGCCAACCAGTGGCAATCCGAGGCTTCTTTACAGTACGACCCCAACTATTACTTTGGATATCCGCCAGGCCAGCCGTGGCCATAGACCAACTTAGGCCAAAATCCTAAGCTTGGGGGAGTACGTATCTCTCACCGACATTACATTCATGTTCACACACTCATTGCTAGTTGTCGGTGCTCATACTTTTTCATTGTATCATACATGCTAGTTTATTTTCCTTTTTGTGCTTTCTTCTTGTGTGTTTAATAAACCTTAAGAAAAACCAAAAAAATTAGTTGTAAAATTTAGGTAGTTTACTTTCCATGCCTGTAGTAGTAGTAATTAAGAAAAGAAAACCAAAAAAGATTTCTCGTTCTTCTTTTGCTTGTTGGGAGCTTTCCCTTGTAAATAGTTTTATTTCTTTTCTTGTTCTTTGGGGGTCGAGAGGAGAAGCCCATAATTAAAATTATTAAGTGGCTCTTATATGCATTATTGTTGATCTGACAAAGAGCCCATATTACCTTGTCTTCTCTCTTGAATTGAATGCTTGCAGATTCCAGCTTAGTCTAATGCACGTGCACTATTATTATCCACACTATTCGATCATGCAAGTGAAAGGCAATAATGATGTTTATATGATGTACTTATTGAGATGAGAAAAGTTGGTATGAACTCGACCTCTCTTGTTTTTGTAAATATGATTAGTTCATCGTTCCTGAATCAGCCTATTATGAATAAACATGTTTGCAATAACAATTAGAGATTGTAGTTGCTTATGCCATGCTTAATTAGCTAGGAGCTTATAATGGTTTACCTTGCGTGCCAACATGCTATTAAAATGGTTGTGATGTGGTATGATAGGGTGGTTGAGGGAGTCCTGGATTAGGGGGTCTCCGGACAGCCGGACTATATCCTTTGGCCGGACTGTTGGACTGTGAAGATACAAGATTGAAGACTTCGTCCCGTGTTCGGATGGGACTCTTCTTCGCGTGGAAGGCAAGCTAGGCAATACGGATGTGTAGATCTCCTCCCTTGTAACCGACTCTGTGTAACCCTAGCCCCCTCCGGTGTCTATATAAATCGGAGGGTTTAGTCCGTAGGACAACAGACAATCATACCATAGGCTAGCTTCTAGGGTTTAGCGTCTACGATCTCGTGGTAGATCAACTCTTGTAATACTCATATCATCAAGAACAACCAAGCAGGACGTAGGGCATTACCTCCTTCAAGAGGCCCCGAACCTGGGTAAACATCGCGTCCCTTGTCTCCTGTTACCATCCGTCTTAGACGCACAGTTCAGGACCCCCTACCCGAGATCCGCCGGTTTTGACACCGACATTGGTGCTTTCATTGAGAGTTCTGATGTGTCGTCATCATAAGGGGGGATGGCTCGTCTCGTTGTCAAGGACAACATCACCTCTGGGGGAGCCCTGGCTGTAGGCCAAACTCTCCGACTAGGCGGCTTCGTCATGACCGCCTGCTCGACCGCTGCGCCGATGATGACTTCTCGGATCATCGAAAATAGCCTCCACATCGGCTTGAAATTCGCCGAGCAGATGGATCCAATGGAGCTCTCCTCTTTGAACGAGCTCTTGGATCGCATCGCCACTCTGGGAGTCGCCACAGACTATGATCGGATCGGGCTTAAACTCGACCAAAGGAAGATTAACTCTCCGCCGGTCACCCATCAGATAGCGGTGGTGGAGGAGCAATGCGGCGATTCTCCCTCTATCCTAAGGACAAACTATGTCCGGATTCCCGAGCTCTCCGAGCCGGATACCCGCTCATGGGAGGACATTGCCCTAACCCTGAACCTAGAATCAGGCCGCATACCGAACCCGCAGGGCAACATCCCGGAGCCTGAACTCCTAAGATCGGAAACTCCCCTGCCCGCGGGTCAAGGTCTGGACTTAAATCCACCCACCCACCCAGATACAAATGATCTTTCCCACATCAGGCAAGCGCCCCAAGAGACAGTACATCACTATTGGTCCAGATTCCTCCTTGTAATGAACAAGGTCAAGGACTGTCACGAGGAAGACGCAATTTCGTTCTTTTGCAACAATTGCACGGACAAGGGAATCCTCAACGCCATAAGTCACCGTGACATACCACACTTTGTTGACTTGGCGGCCATAGTACGGAAATACTGTGCGATGGAAAGCGCCTGGAAAACCCAAACACAATTTTGGGATAATCCGGCTCTGACAAAACCCCCGGTTCGAACGAAAAGGGTGCACTGTCATAAGTCGCCCGACTCAATTACAAAGAAGCAAAAGCCCACTGCAGGGCGTGGAACCATATTGGAGGGATGGCTTAACGGGCCCTGCAAAATTCATAGTACAACGGATACCATATCAACACACAGCCTTAGAGCATGTTGGGTACTCCGGCAGGTGGCCGAGAGCGGTGAGGATATCCTCATCCAAAATACCTCAGAACACCTTCCCATGGATAACAATACGGTATTGACGGTCTTCGAGACCTTTGCCTCAAATAATAGGCATAAGCGAGCACTCCGCAGCCTTGTCGAAGTCTGCCACGTGGCAGCAATAAATCCATGGAGCGACACGGCTATCACCTTCAATGCCATTGACGAACCTAAATTCCGAACAGCCCGAGCACCAGCTGCTTTGGTCCTCAGTCCAATTGTGGACGGCTTTCAGCTCACTAAAGTGCTCATGGACGGCGGCAGCGGATTAAACCTCATTTATGAGGAGACTCTTCAAAAAATGGAAATAGACAACAACCGTATTGAGCAAAGCAGCACGACCTTCTGAGGAATCATCCCAGTCGAGAGGCACGTTGCGCTGGGAAAATCACACTAGATGTGGTATTCGGCACTCCGGAGAATTACAGGTCCGAAGAAATCACATTCCAAGTGGCCCCTTTCAGTAGCGGATACCACGCCCTTCTAGGGCGGGAGGCATTCATGATTTTTCAAGCCATACCCCATTACGAGTACATGAAGCTCTAAATGCTTGGACCCAATGGAATCATCACTCTAGCTAGTGATCCGGACATAGCACTCCGCGCCGAGAACAAAACAGCCGCACTGGCCCTCGAGGCATTATCTGAAGCCCTTGTGGCTGAGGAATTAACCGCGCTGCGCTCCATAGTGGACAGGGACGACGTGATACTAGACAAAAGATCCAAGTCCAACTCCTTTAAACCAGCGGATGAAATAGTCAAATTCCAAGTCCATCCAATGGACCCCACAAAAACAGCATCCATTGGGGCACAATTAAACCCCACCGTAGATGCCGCACTATGGGAGTTCCTGTGCGAGAATTGAGACATATTCGCCTGGCATCCTTCAAACATGCCAGGAATCCCACGCAGGCTGGCCGAGCATAGCCTTAACATTCTAAAAGGATTCAAGCCGGTCAAGCAGACTCTTCGGCGTTTCTCCGAACCTAAGCGACAAGCCATGGGAGAAGAGCTAGCCAAATTACTGGAGGCCGGATTCATTAGATAAATAAAGCATCCGGACTGGCTAGCAAACCTGGTGATGGTGCCAAAGAAGGACAAATCCTGGCGCCTATGCGTCGACTTCAAGGACCTTAATAAGGCTTGCCCAAAGTATCCCTTCCCCCTCCCTCGCATCGATCAAATTATCGACGCTACCGCAGGACACGACTCATTGTGCTTCCTCGACGCATACTTCGGTTACCATCAAATTAAGATGGCAGAGTCCGATCAAGCCGCAACAACATTTATCACTCCATACGGCCCTTTCTATTTTAACACAATGCCCTTTGGGCTCAAAAACGCCGGCGCAACGTATCAGCACATGATTCAGGCATGTCTGGAAAAGCAGATCGGCAAAACAGTGGAGGCATACGTCGATGATGTGTTCGTTAAAACCAGACATGTCGACTCCTTAATAGAGGACTTGAGGCTCACTGTCGGTGTCGAAACCGGCGGATCTCGGGTAGGGGGTCCCGAACTGTGCGTCTAGGCGGATGGTAACAGGAGGCAGGGACACAAAGTTTTACCCAGGTTCGGGCCCTCTTGATGGAGGTAAAACCCTATGTCCTGCTCGATTAATATTGATGATATGGGTAGTACAAGAGTAGATCTACCACGAGATCAGAGAGGCTAAACCCCAGAAGCTAGCCTATGGTATGATTGTGTGTTGTTGTTGTTGTTGTTGTTGTGTCCTACGGACTAAAACCCTCCGGTTTATATAGACATCAGAGAGGGTTAGGGTTACACAAGGTCGGTTACAAAGGAGGAATATCCATATCCGTACTTCCTAGCTTGCCTTCCACGCCAAGGAGAGTCCCATCCGGACACGAGACGAAGTCTTCAATCTTGTATCTTCATAGTCTAACAGTCCGGCCAAAGGATATAGTCCGACTGTCCGGAGACCCCCTAATCCAGGACTCCCTCAGTAGCCCCTGAACCAGGCTTCAATGACGATGAGTCCGGCACGCAATACTGTCTTCGGCATTGCAAGGCGGGTTCCTCCTTCGAATACACCATAGAAGAATTTGAATACAAGGATAGTGTCCGACCCTGCAAAATAAGCTCCACATACCACCGTAGTGAGAATAATATTTCCACAGATCTAATTCGCTGACTTGTCTTGGCAACACGACATTATGTCATGGCCCGGTGATTATTCGAACCGTTTCCTTTGACTAGCCCCGCACATAACGCGAGGCAGTTTTTTGACACGTCTTGTCAAAGCAGAGATCGTGTCCCCTTATCACGGGATTCACATCAATACGGGTGTGGGTAACCCAACCACGCCATCGATTACGGTGCTTGGGGGATAAGCGAGTTTTACTAGGCCAGTGGGGACGCTTAGTTTCGTCCGCCCATATAAAGGGATAAGGATTCACCTTTTCATCCACGCCTTCTTCCTCCTTTGCTCATCCATTTTCGCACACTCGAGCTCCAGCGCCCAAGTCCGCATTTCCCACCTCAACCTTCTCCAACCATGTCTAGAGCGGGAGGTAGGTGGATGGTCTCCTCCGTCACGGAGGGAAACATCAAGAAGCTGAGGAGAGCCGGATACCTGCCCGACGACATCGCGCACAGGCTCCCAGATGAGGGGCAGCTCATCCCCACCCCCGGGCCCCATGAGAGGGTAGTGTTCCTTTCCCATTTCCTCTATGGACTGGGATTCCCTCTCCACCCATTCGTCCGGGGGCTCATGTTCTACTACGTCCTGGATTTCCATGATCTGGCCCCGAACTTCATCCTCAACATCTCGGCGTTTATCGTCGTGTGCGAGGCCTTCCTCCGCATCAAGCCCCACCTCGGCTTATGGCTGAAGACCTTCAATGTCAAGCCGAAGGTAGTGGGCGGCCGCCAGGCGGAGTGCTGAGGCGCCATGGTGGGCAAGATGACCAACGTTACATGGCTCGAGGGCTCCTTCATGGAGACCATAAAGGGGTGACAATCGGGGTGGTTCTATATCATCGAGCCGTGTGACCCTGCATGGGCAGCGTCCCCCGAGTTCCGATCTGGCATCCCCACGTGGCTCACCTCCTGGAAAGAGAAGGGCCTGTCCTGGGGTAGTTCGAGAGAGCTGACCGGACTCCAAACATGTATTCAAAACATGGTGAACAAGAAGCTCAAACTCGTCAACGTAGTCCAGGTCATGCTCATCCGCCGGATCCTCCCGTGTCAACAACGGGCCTTCAACTTGTGGGAGTTCGACCCGGCCCAGCACCAAACTCTGAACAGGCTCTTCGATACAACACAGGAGGATGCCTGGAAGGTGCTATTCAAGGGCGCCGAGGTTCCTCCTCCTACTACCGAGGATCGCGGATTCTGCGCGAAACGCCAAGCCAGCGCGGTAAGCTGTTTTACCTCTTACAGGATACTTGTTTTTCATAGTTTGACTCTATGCGGGATCTAAGCTCCCGTTCCTTTAACAGGACTAGCAGGAAACGGCCGGATAGATCGACTGTCCGGCTCCCTTGCCCGAAGGCCAATCAAATGCTCTCCTGACGGAGATGCTGACTCTGGCTCCTTACAAGGTGCCAGAGAAGACCAAGAAGGCCAAGGGAACCCGAAAGAGTTCCCGACGCCAGGTGTTGTCGGACTCATCGTCCAATGACTCTACGGCACACTCCTCCCCCGAAGACGAGGAGGAAGAAGAAGATGCTCCCCCTTCAGTTGGGGGAGACAAGAAAAGGAAGGCCGCCCCAACCGGGGGGCCGAAGGGTCCAAGAAGGGAAGGACTCTCCTTCCGGACAGCTCCACCACTGCTGCCGAAGGCGAAGACGAGTGGTTGCCCAGGGCCAAGCCCCTGGTGAGGTCGTAAGTATTCGGATACTAGAGTAACTCATAACATTCCTTTGTCGCACTACTTTCCATAACGCCCAATATGATTATGCAGGCCGCCACGAGCCCGTATCGATGTATCGTCGGACGGCTCCCTGGGCTCGTCGGATATGGATAGTGATCCACTTCCGACCGCCACCTCCCCTTGCCCTGCGGACGACGCCGAGGTGTTGTCTCAAGAGGCACTGGGTCGAGGGGAGACAGTCCCGGAGGCGCCTCAAGGCGACCTTCCGGACTGCGAGAGCCGAGGGGACAAGGCCCCTGAGGGCCCCGAGTTCGGCCCTCAGTCGAACACCACGCCGGAACCTCCAGCGGTTCCGGACTCGGGCAGGCGGCCTCCTTCTAAGACGGGAAAGACGCCTATGCCGGTGACCTCTGTCCATCCAGAGGCGCCGGACAATCTGCTGGAAGCGCTTCGCAGCGCTTCCATCGATGAGGAGCACCGTACTATTATGAGTGCGGTGGTCCAGAAGGTTCAGTCCGCTCAAAGCGGATTGACTGAAGCCTGTGCCGGCCTTCTAACAGGCTTTGAGGTAAGTGTTAAAATATAGGAAACATATTACCGCATAGACAATAGCCCCTGATGCTCTGTTCGGTGTTCATGAAGAAAAACCGAACAGAGAATCAAACAATATCGCAGGAGTCTAATATAAGTATGTCAATATGCGTATGCAGGCTTCACTGCTGGCATCTGCCGCACTGACTGCGGAGGTCGCCGCACTGAAGCAGGACCTCGAGGGGTCCAAGAAAGAGCTCGGCCTTGCCAAGAGGCAGCTCGAGGAGAACAAGGGTAAGTAATACCCTGTCTATAGATATGTATATATAAAAGAAGACGCGATTGCAAAATGACATGATCATCTTATATTTGCCAGGGGCCACGACCGAGGTGGCGACCCTGAAGCAAGCGATATCCAAGGCCGAAGACAAAGCGGCCAAGGAGCGCACCGAGCAGGAAAGGCAAGAGGCTCGGGTGGGCGAGGTGCAGCAAGAGCTCCAGGCTCTCGTGACAAAGCACGAGGCGTTGGAGCTTGACTCGAAGACGCGAGAGTCTGAGCTTGCCGCGGCCCTCGAGAGCGCAAAGAGTGCCAAGGCCGAAGCACAAAAGGCCCTCCAGGAGATTGAAACGATGAAGAAAATAGTGGCGGGTAAGGCATTCTATATGCAAAGCAAGCATGTGAAAGTAAATTACCTATTACTTACCCGAATCCGGAGCTCTCCAGGAGCATTCACAGATTTGCCCCGCAGTGTGTCGGATGCCGCACAGTTTTACCAGGCTTAGGAGGGAAGCTCAACGAAGAAGCTGTTCTGGTCTCAGTATACTGGGACCGAACACCCGGTGCCTATGAGCGACCAGCTGAAGTAGCTGGTCGAGCTACACAAGGTGGCCGAACAGGCCATGAAGGGCCTTATAGTCCGGCTGTGGCCTGGCGACGCCCTTCCGAACAGCTACTTCGGCCTGCTGAGGCGGCTTGTGGATGCCTGCCCACGGCTGGAAGTCGTCAAGCGGTCTATCTGCATTGAAGGTGCACGCCGGGCTTTCGCCCGTGTGAGGGTGCAATGGGCCAAGCTAGACGCCGTGAAGCTGATCAAGGAAGGACCGCCGCAGGGTAAGGAGCATCGCACCCCCGAAATTTATTATGAGGGTGTCCTGAAGGGTGCCCGTCTTGTAGCGGACGAATGTTCCAAGGATGTAATATTTGAGTAAACTTGCTTGTGTGATCCTGTATGATGAAAACTTGTTTCATATGCGCTATGCAACGCTTGTTTGAATTTAAAATATTACCTTCTGTTTGGCTGTTTATCCAATCTGAGAGATGGCTAGTCCTCGGCTTCTACCCCCATGCCACGAGTGCTGGGGTGTTCGGGATAAACCTGAGCACTCTTGTTCCCATTTTTGGGTCCTTCGAGGGAGGTGCTCAGCACAGCGAACAAGGCAACCGGACTAATAATGCTTTATCACTCTCACTTAGCCATAGAATTCTATAATTTTAAATTTCGGCGAAGCCCCTGGTATTCAGAAGGCCGAATTCGGGGCGCGATACACGCCTTTAAGCCGGACTAGACCGGCTCCTCGCTCTAAGCGGCATAAGTCTCTAGGGACTCGAAACCTCACTGAACAGCGACCAGTCTCTCGCCTTATCATGACAGTCAGTTTTAGCTTTCTCTACTGAGGTGCTTAGCCTAGCAGAACCGGGGCACAATCGCAGTAGTTCTCCTAGCGCTACCTTAGCCGATAGAGCGGAACGTAAGGTACCAAATCATAGGAGCCGGGCAAACCCAACATTTGACCAAAGACATGATTCGGAGCTGATGCATATAATGCTATAAGTTCGGGGTGCCGCACTTGTGAAAGTGTTCGGACTTCTCGCACCGCATTGTGGGGTACTTAAGCCCCTGGTGTATTGGCCGTACCAAAGTGTACGGTTGCAAGGCGTCATTAATGAACACATATATATAAAACAGAAGAATGCAATAATAGTCTTAACCCTATGCATTGTTTATTCAAATAGATGCGTTAAAGCAGAATGATACAGATAGCGTGATAAGCAAAAAGTAGGATTATGTCCCTTCCAAGGGCAAGCTGAGGAATAGTATTAAAGCAAATATTTCACTCGTTATCGTAATCCACCTGGGAGTTCCATGGTGTGACGTAGCTTTTTGCCTCCTTGGTTCCTGCATCATGTGTTCGGCAATCATGCTGTCGGACAGGGTTTCCAGAGATTAAAGTCCTGAAAGAGAAAAACAACAAAGCGGGAAGCCCCTAGTGCGGTTTAAGCCGCGTATCGGGGCGTGCCGTAGTTGTGCCCCCTCCCCGCCTGTGCCCATGGCATTTTTAATGCATAATTATGTACGCGTGGCACGAATTTCACCGTTTGGCTGGGACTGGGGTGGGGGCCGCATTGCTACACGAGCTCAGATCGTGCCAAGTGGTCTAGTTGCCGATTACTCCGAGCTCGCTTGAAGGTGTCTGGGTCTTGAAACGCCAAACTGGTGGATTGCCTTGAGAGGCTGCTTTGCACTTCTGCTGCGAGGGCCGCAGTGTGCTCCCCCGTTCAGAGAGAGCGCTATGTGTTTCCATTAACTGTAATAACCCCATGAGGTCCTGGCATCTTGAGCTTGAGGTATGCATAATCCGGTACCGCACTGAATCTCGCAAATGCGGTTCGCCCGAGCAGTGCATGATAACCACTGTGGAACGGGACTATATCGAAGATTAATTCTTCACTTCAGAAGTTATCCGGGGATCCGAAGACCACTTCCAGTGTAATTGAGCCTGTGCAATGGGCCTCTACACCTAGAATGACGCCTTTAAAGGTCGTTTTTGTGGGTTTGATCCTTGAGGGGTCTATACCCATTTTGCGCACTGTGTCCTGATAAAGCAGGTTCAGGCTGCTGCCGCCATCCATAAGGACTCGAGTGAGGTGAAATCCGTCAATGATTGGGTCTAGGACCAGTGCGGCGAATCCGCCATGACGGATACTAGTGGGGTGGTCCCTGCGATCGAAGGTGATCGGACAGGAGGACCATGGGTTGAACTTTGGGGCAACTGGCTCCAACGCATATACATCCCTTAGCGCACGCTTCCGCTCCCTCTTGGGGATGTGGGTTGTGTATATCATGTTCACCGTCCGCACTTGTGGGGGGAACCTTTTCTGTCCTCTGGTGTTCGGCTGTCGGGGCTCTTCCTCATCATCGCTATGTGGCCCCTTATCTTTATCTTCGACAATTAACTTGCCGGCCTGCTTGAACACCCAACAATCCCTGTTGGTGTGGCTGGCTGGCTTGTCGGGTGTGCCATGTATTTGGCACGAGCGATCGAGTATACGGTCCAAACTGGATGGGCCCGGAGTGCTTCTTTTGAATGGCTTTTTCCACTGACCGGGTTTAGAGCCTTTGAATCCGGCATTGACTGTCGTATCCTCAGTATTATCGCTGTTAATGCGGTGCTTATGTTTGTTGCGACGTGACCTGCTATTGCCGTCCTTGGTATCCGAAGTACCATGGTTTTTTGATATGTTGTTACTGTGAGCCAGCCAGCTGTCTTCTCCCACACAAAGCGGGTCATGAGTGTCGTGAGGGCTGCCATAGATTTCGGCTTTTCCTGTCCAAGGTGCCGGGCAAGCCACTCATCGCAGATGTTATGCTTGAAGGCTGCTAGGGCCTCTGCATCCGGACAGTCGATGATTTGATTTTTCTTTGTTAGGAACCGTGTCCAGAATTGCCTGGCCGATTCTTCTGGCTGCTGAATTATGTGGCTCAAGTCATCGGCATCTGGTGGTCGCACATAAGTGCCCTGAAAGTTGTCGAGGAATGCGACTTCCAGATCTTCCCAACAGCTAATGGACTCTGCTGGCAAGCTGTTAAGCCAATGCCGCGCTGGTCCTTTGAGCTTTAGTGGGAGGTATTTGATGGCGTGTAAGTCATCGCCGCGGGCCATGTGGATGTGGAGGAGGAAATCCTCGATCCATACCGCAGGATCTGTTGTCCCGTCGTATGATTCAATATTTACGGGTTTGAAACCCTCTGGGATTTGATGATCCATTACTTCGTCTGTGAAGCATAGCGGGTGTGCGGCGCCTCTGTATTGGGCTATATCACGACGCAGCTCGAATGGGTCTTGCCCGCTGTGTTCGGCCCGGCCGGATTGACTTTTACTGTATCCAGCGTGACGTTTATTGTCTCGCATAGTGGCGCGCCCTCGTGATCCATAGATTGATCTTGCATGTTTTGCTTTGTCCTCCAATACGTCTCGCAGGTCTGGCGTATTTCCCCATGCCTTTTTATTTGAATGGCATCGGGGTGCGGGCTGAGCTTTTGGCTGGAATGCCTCTCTATCACGGCCACGAGGTGGCCGATCAGCCGCGTCATACGCTTCTTCCTCCAATCGAGGTAGCAACCTGCATTTTGGGTAACTCTTGGAGGGGAGCTCGAGTTTATATTCCTTGGCCACAAGGACTTCAGTCCATCTGTCAGCTAGCAGATCTTGATCAGCTTGAAGCTGCTGCTACTTTTTCTTAAGGCTATTTGCGTGGCCATAAGCCGGCGCTTGAAGCGCTCTTGTTCGACGGGATCCTCTGGCACGGCGAATTCGTCATCACCGAGGCTTGCCTCATCTTCGGAGGGGGGCATGTAATTATCATCCTCCGCTTCTTCATCTGCCGCTCTCTCAAGAGGGCTGGCTCCTCCATCCCCCTGCTATAAATCTTGCTGGAGGGGATTGTTGTTATCTTCGGTACTATCTGGAGTGTTATTATCTCCTGTGCCGGTATCACCACTTTTGCTTTGGCGGGACTTAGAGCGGCGCCGCTGACGTCGGTGCTTGGGTTGCTTCTTGGAGGGGTCATCCTCCGCTGTCTCGTCGCCATTGCCTTCTTTGGGTGTATCCACCATGTATATATCGTATGATGAGGTGGCTGTCCAATGCCCTGTGGGCAGTGGTTCATCTTCGTCTCCCGCATCGTCGTCCATACTGTCGATGTCTTCGGAGTCGAAGTCGAGCATGTCGGTTAAGTCATCGACAATGGCTACTAAGTGGGTGGTGGGCGGGCCACGAATTTCTTCGTCGTCCGCATCCCAATCCTGCCGGACACAGTTCGGCCAGGATCCTCCTAACAAGGAGAGAGACCTTAACAAGTTCAGTATGTCGCCAAAGGGCGAGTGCTGAAAAATATCCGCGGAGGTAAACTCTATGATCGGAGCCCAATCGGATTCGCTAGGAACGGGCGCAGGCGGTTCGGAGTCCGTGGCCGGAGAGAGATCCGGCAGTTTGTCAACACGGCTCTCGTGCAGAGTAAGGTCGATGTTCGGCTCGATCGCCGATGAGGGTAAGGCCTCTGTGGCGGGGTCCATCCACCCGTCCATGGACGGCGCAACTGGCTCCGAATTGAGGGTCGGAGCGGCTGCCGGTGCGATCTCCTGAATACTGTCGGATGGTAGAGCTAAATCGTACTCATCATGACCGCGTGACGCACAAGGCAGAGGCTCGAATCCGTCGAAGATCAAGTCTCCACGGATATCGGCTGTGTAGTTTAAGCTTCCAAACCTGACCTGATGGCCAGGGGTGTAGCTTTCGATCTGCTCCAGATGGCCAAGCGAATTGGCCTGCAGTGCAAAGCCACCGAATACAAAAATCTGTCCGGGGAGAAAAGTCTCACCCTGGACTGCATCGCTAACGATGATAGAAGGAGCCATCAAGCCTAACAGCGACGACACAGAGGAACTCTCAATGAAAGCACCAATGTCGGTGTCAAAACCGGCGGATCTCGAGTAGGGGGTCCCGAACTGTGCGTCTAGGCGGATGGTAACAGGAGGCAGGGGACACGAAGTTTTACCCAGGTTCGGGCCCTCTTGATGGAGGTAAAACCCTACGTCCTGCTCGATTAATATTAATGATATGGGTAGTACAAGAGTAGATCTACCACGAGATCAGAGAGGCTAAACCCTAGAAGCTAGCTTGTGGTATGATTGTGTGTTGTTGTTGTTGTTGTGTCCTACGGACTAAAACCCTCCAGTTTATATAGACACCGGAGAGGGTTAGGGTTACACAAGGTCGGTTACAAAGGAGGAGATATCCATATCCGTACTGCCTAGCTTGCCTTCCACGCCAAGGAGAGTCCCATCCGGACACGAGACGAAGTCTTCAATCTTGTATCTTCATAGTCTAACAGTCCAGCCAAAGGATATAGTCCGGCTGTCCGGAGACCCCCTAATCCAGGACTCCCTCACTCACGTTCGACAATCTCCGAACATACGACATTAAGCTCAATCCGGAAAAATGCATTTTCGGCGTACCCGCCGGAAAGCTCCTAGGCTTTATCGTCTCCAGCAGAGGAATTTAAGCAAATCCAGCTAAAATCCGGGCTCTGTCGCAGTTGGCTATCCCAACTGACCTCAAGCAAATCCAGAAATTAACTGGATGTGTGGCGGCCTTAAGCCGCTTTATCTCCCGATTAGGAGAAAAGGCACTCCCCCTTTATCGCCTTCTTCGGCACACCGAACACTTCGAGTGGACAGACGCAGCCACGGCCGGATAGGAAGAAATAAAAGCCATCCCGGCCACCAACCCAATCTTGGCCGCGCCAAATGTTGGCGAACCAATGCTATTATATATAGCGGCAACTCACCAAGTTGTAAGCGCAGTGCTCATCGTCGAACGAGAGATGGACGGACATAAATTCCCACTTCAAAAGCCGGTATATTATGTATCCACCGTCCTCACTCCATGCAAATTATGGTACCCACATTATCAAAAGATAGCATACGCGGTATTCATGGCATCCCGGAAATTACGACACTACTTTCAAGAGTATTCAATTACGGTGGCCTCCGAAGTACCACTCAACGACATAATAAACAACCGCGATGCCACGGGCCAGATTGCCAAATGGGCTATCGAGCTCCTCCCGTTCGACATAACATATAAACCACGGCGAGCCATTAAGTCGCAAGTACTGGCCGATTTTGTAGCCGAATGGACAGAAGCCGAACTCCCTAAAGAGTACGACGCATACTCCAATTGGATCATGCACTTCGATGGCTCTAAAATGCTGGCTGGTCTGGGGGCTGGCGTCCTCCTGACGCCCCCTACCGGAGATACAGTGCAATACGTACTCCAAATACTATATACAGACTCCAATAACGCAGCCGAATACGAGGCCCTATTACACGGTCTCCGGATGGCAGTTTCCATGGGCATTCAACGCCTGGAGGTGCGTGGGGACTCGAACCTCGCAATATCCCAAATAAATGGAGACTTCAATGCCAAGGATCCGAAAATGGCGGCATATCGCAACGCCGTCCTCAAAATGTCAGCTCGGTTCGAGGGGCTTGAATTCCACCATGTGGCTCAGGAAAACAACCAGGTGGCGGACATCCTCGCCCGTATCGGCGCTAAACGCGACCCTGTCCCACCTAACATCTTCCTGGAAAAACTGTTTAAACCATCTGTGGTATGGGAAGGGGACACCGGCAACAATAGTCCGGACCCGTCCACAACACCAGATACCGAACACTCTGACATAATCGGAGGCTCTGCCATCAAAATAACACCTTCAGCCCACGTAATAATGGCCATCATCACCTCGTGGACAGAACCATTCCTGGCCTACCTAACCAGGAAGGAACTACCCAAGGACCAAAATGAGGCACGCGCATAGTGCGGCGATCTAAAGCCTACAAGGTCCACGAGGGAGAGCTTTATAAGAAAAGCACTACCGGAGTCCTTCAAAGGTGCATCTCCGAAGAGGAAGGGCGGAAGCTTTTGGCAGAAATCCATGCCGGACTCGGCGGCCATCACGCCGTAGCCCGGGCCCTTGTAAGCAAGGCCTTCCGTACATGTTTCTATTGGCCGACGGCCCGGGCAGATGCGCAACATCTGGTCCAGCATTGCGTCGGTTGCCAGCTCTTTGCAAACCAAAGCCATATGCCGCCTACCGCTCTCCAAACAATCCCCATTACTTGGCCCTTTGCGGTCTGGGGGCTTGATATGGTCGGACCCCTTAAAGGGGGAACCCATAAGAAAAAATACTTACTGGTAATGGTGGATAAATTCACCAAATGAATAGAAGCCAAACCTGTCAAAACGGATGAATCCGGACCGATGATAGACTTCATATCCGGGGTTGTACACCGTTATGGCGTCCCCACAACATCATCACTGACAATGGCACGAACTTTACAGCCGACGAGGTGAAACTTTGGTGCAGCAACATGGGCATCAAGCTCGATTATGCTTCTGTCTATCGCCCGCAAACTAATGGTCAAGTCGAGCGAGCGAATGGTCTTATCATAAGCGGCATTAAACCCAGATTAGTGCGGTTCTTAAAGGAATCAAACACACACTGGGTAGAGGAGCTCGACTCCGTACTATGGGGGCTGCGGACCACGCCGAATCGCACTACCGGATACACACCATTTTTTATGGTGTACGGCGCTGAGGCGGTTCTGCCCTGCGACATAATTCATGACTCACCTCGAGTGTGCATGTACGAAGAAAGAGAGGTCGAGCTCGATCGACGGGATAGTTTGGACTCCCTGGAGGAGGAGCGCGACATGGCAAAAGTCCGTTCCGCATTCTATCAGCAACAGGCTCGAAGGTATCAAAGCAGAGAAGTGCGGGCCAAAACCTATAACATTGGCAAACTAGTTCTATGCCTGCCGGAGAAGAAAAAGAACAAGCTCAAGCCCAAATGGAAAGGTCCCTTCATTATTGACCAGGTTCTGACTGGTGGAGCATACCGTCTGCGAGATGCATCGGACAATCGACTCGAGCCAAACCCATGGAACGTAGCGAGACTCCGAAGATTCTACGCCTAGCGCCAGACTCTAAGTTCGTCTCCTTACCTCCGTCATTTTTTTGCATATCTGTCTCTTCTCTCTTTCTCTCTCACTTTTTTTTCTTCTCTTCAAGGCCCTAAAGGGCTAAACTTGTGTCTTGGTTACACAATCTTGACACTCTAACCGCGCTCATTATACCTGGGGGCTTCTTACACAGAAGCTTAATCCAATTATTTTTTCCGGGCTTTGTGCCCCACACATGTGTTATTCTGCCGCATGTACCTTTTTTCGCCATTATATGCATCGATATGACTTAATTTTTGGCCAAGCTGGGTTGCATGGCTCTTGTATTTATGCCCTACGTTCCTGTTAATTCGGCTAGGGCATAAGGGGAGCACCTCTACGATTGTTACTGTCGGGTCAGCCGGATGTGTACCTCAGACTGGGTGAAGCCGAAAGTTAGCGTTCTTAAGAGAATATTCGGTCGGTGAATAAAAGATGACTTTTATTTAAATTGACACATGCCGCCAGATGTTTATAGCCTACGTCTCTTTTCACAGTTCGGACATGCACATTAGGGCATGCGTACCCAGGGAAAGGAACCCTTAACGGAACTATTCTCCCTGGAAGATGTTTCTTACTACCCATGTAATATAACATAGCTAGTTGGGTACTTGTCTGTTCAAGCACTTATGACCCCTACACCTGGTTTTCATGCATACCCCGGTTTTTACATAACCGAGCGGGTATCTGGATACACTCCGGACTATCGGGTCCAGAGGTTGAAGCGCAAAGGTCCACCATGACAAATGATTTAGAATCCGGCTAGGGACATTACATATGTCACTTGAAGTACACAGTCACTAAGACTGATTAAATTCTTCTTCTATACCATCCAACAGGCTGTCTGGCCTACAATCCTGTTGGGAATATTTTGCGGCTAATTCTACTTGATCATACACTAAATTGACGGGGATCTCTTTCCCATCGGGTCCCACGGGTCCGACCTCAACCATGTGGTTTGGGTCCGTTTTGGTATATCGCGTCTTCACCATAGCCCAGGCTTCCCTTGCACCTTGTCGGCAAGCTGATATCTTCCATAATCGGAAGCGCCGCCACGCTCCCTTGAGCTTCTCTACAAGCTCCCCCATGCCTCCTAGCGGGGACACGGACAGCCACAAGGCTTGGGCAATACCCTGCATCACCCGCCGAACTTGCTCGTGCAGTTGTGAGACTCTGGTAGAAGATCACCCGAAGACCCGGGCATCTCCTCCGCGGGACGACCCGTCAGCATACCTGCAGACATAACTCTGTTAGCCGGCTTCCTCGCCAAACTCCTTTAAAAGTCCGTTCAAGCACTTACTAAAAATGCCGTGCCGAAGCCGCTTATTCTCCTTCACGGAATCCGCAAGCTGGGCTCGGACATCTTTTAGTTCCACGCCCAGCCGGATATTGGCCTCTTGGAGATTATTTTTCTCCTTCCCGACTTGCATAAGCACGCGCTCGCCAGCATTTAGCTGTCGATCAGCACGTGCCGCATTCACCGCCATGGCCTTCGGATTCACCCCGGGGTCATCTGCAACATCTATTGTTAGATTTGCATGCATGCCGTATACTACCGGGTACCTATATTCTTTGCAATGGAAACAAGTATTACCAGAGGGGCCCTTCTCAGACTCCTTCAACGCGGCAACAGTGGCCCCTAGCTGGGCCTTGCACTCTTCCAACTCTTGAGACAGTCAGGAATTCTTCTCGGTAAGAACCTCACAAATAATGATCCTTAAATCAGTTGCGTCAACTGTTTCAAGTCTCAGGGGCTACTGATATACATAATCGTCAGATTTTCCTACCCGTATATCCTTTACATACTGGTCCATGGCTATGGCAAGACCATTTTGAGCAGCACGGATGTACGCATCTCCTGAGTTGAAGGTGATGAAGCTATGTACCTAGGGTAGGGTCACGGACCTGTCCTAACTGCCCTACCCAAGGACACCTCTAGAATAAATCACCTTTCAATCGACTTGGAGGTGTTCCACTCGACACACTCGAAGACATTCGACCAAGAAGCAATTACTCGACCAAGATCCAACCACTCGACGGCCAGGAGACCTAAAGTCACTCCGCAAGCTAACGGTCGGTCATTAAGTAGCTTTTATGGTCATCATAGCACTTTATTACTAGCATTATCAGTAACGCCCTACCTTAATGTACATTGAACCCTTCGTAACATGGGCTGACCGGGGTCCTGGTGCACTCTATATAAGCCACCCCCTCCTCCGAGACAAGGGTTCGCACCTCTATAACTCATACACACATAATCCAGTCGACCGCCTCCGGGCTCCGAGACGTAGGGCTTTTACTTCTTCTGAGAAGGCCTGAACTCGTAAACCTTGCGTCCTTACAACCTCTCCATAGCTAAGACCTCGCCTCTCCATACTTACCCCCCTACATCACTGTCAGAGTTAGAACCACGACAGTTGGCGCCCACCGTGGGGCTAGGAGTCTTAGCGCCTAGTTTGAGAAGTTGCGATTTTTTCCGATCTCCTTGATCATGGTTTCGGGCGGAGCTTTGGTGGAGGGCCGCGAGATCCGTCTCGGCGCGCTCACATTCATCGCCGACGACTCTGCTTGGCTTCAGGAGGCTCCACTCGACGTCGACGCGCTCCCCGTCCGCGGGGCTACGCACTTCCGCGCATGCGTCCGTGGTGTCCTCCTGCGGCAGCCGTCGACCCAGTATCGGTCGGCTCCCGTGGCATCTCCCCGCCCTGTTTCTCGCCGGCGCAAGCGCTCCGGTCGGTCGAGGCTTCAGAGCTGGGTGAGGCATGCGGTGGCCCGCCAGTCGGCCACCCCACAAGTCGCAGCAATCGAGCCCGACGAATCCCTCTATGGCCTGTTCGACCTGTTGACTGGCTCCGCAGAGACCGCATCCGAATGTGACAGCAGTGACCCAGCTGCAGAGGTTCTAGTGATCAATGGGCCACACAGTCCTCCCGGTTTGCCCCGCGCTGACGGAGGCGCGGATGGGGGCGACCCGTCGCGTCCTCATGAGGAGTATCTCCCCAAGCCTCTCACGTCGTTGCAGCGGGAGGAACTTCGCCGCCGGAACATGGATGCACTCCACACTCCTATCATTGGAGAAACCCCCAAGGCCCAAGCCTTGGAGGACGCGCGCTTGGCTAACTTGGCCGAGCACACTCGACTGGAGAATCTCCAGCGAATACTCGACGGGCGAGCGCGTCAACGGGCTCCAGAATCCAGTCGACGTCAACTCTTTCCGCCCCCGCAGGTATATCGTACTCCAATTCAGAATTTGGCGGCTGCGGCCTGTATAGCAGAGTCGATTCAGCCCTCCCAGTCAGAGGCTGGCAGAGGCTTGTTGCAAATCAGAGCGTTGCTCCGGGCAGCGGGAGACCAGAATTCCGCTCTTTCTCAGTCGCGGAACAGGATCCATAGTCGATCCGTTGCAGCAAGATCGCCTGTGTCGATCCACAGTGTCGATCCACGGAAACTGCTTGTCCAGTCGGCTCACAGCCCAAGATCGCCTCCGAGGCGTGAGGGACGTGGAGACCGGCGTGATCAGTACAGAAGGAATGAGCAGTATGATCACCGATTCGATCGTGATGATCGACGTCGAGTGCCAACCCCTCCCCTGAGGAGTGGATCTTATGTGCCTCAACAGCAGGTGGACAGACGCCCTCATAGTGTTGGGCGGAGAATTCCAGTCGACCCCAGGGAACTAGGCTTTGATGCGAGATCCATTCTCGTTCAAGGTTTGGTCGACAGGAATAGAGCTCACCGAGAAGGCCACGACAGAGATGCGCCTACCAGTAGCAGAGTACATGTTTCAGGGCCGGAGTGTTTCAGTCAAGCCATCAGAGCCGCTGTAATTCCTCCCAACTTCAGGTTGGCGACCGGAGTTAGTAAGTTCACCGGTGAGTCCAAGCCCGATACTTGGCTCGAAGATTACCGAGTGGCTGTCCAGATTGGCGGTGGGAACGATGAGGTAGCCATGAAGCACCTGCCTCTCATGTTAGAAGGCTCGGCCAGAGCGCGGCTGAATCAGTTAGCACCCAGCAGCATTTACACTTGGGAGGATCTCTCCCGAGTGTTTGTCACCACATTTGAAGGAACATGCAAGCGACCTGCAGGCCTTACGGAATTGCAGTCTTGTGTGCAGAAACCGAATGAAACTCTGAGGGATTACATCCAGAGGTGGATCACATTGCATCACACAGTTGAAAATGTACCAGATCATCAAGCAGTTTGTGCCTTTAAAGAAGGCGTTAAGTACAGAGAATTGAATCTGAAGTTCGGTCGAACCGGAGAGATGTCTCTGAATCGGATGATGGAGATTGCCACCAAATACGCTAATGGTGAAGATGAGGATCGACTCCGGAGTGGCAAGCATAAAGCAGTCGCCCAGGAAACTAGAGGAAATTCCAGTCAGAAACAGAAGCGGAAAGCCGATCCAGCCGCTCCTGGGGAGGCCCTGGCCGTAACCCAGGGAAAATTTAAGGGAAAACCCAAAGGACCTTGGAACCCCAAGAAAGTTAAAGACCAAGATGGAAATGATGTTTTGGATCTACCGTGTCACATCCACACCAAGAAAGATGAAGAGGGTAAACTCATTTACCCAAAGCATACCACTCGACAGTGTCGGCTTCTAATCTAGCAGTTTCAGGGCAAGCAGTCCAAAGATAAGGAAAAGGAGTCAGACAAAGTTGAGGACAAGGAAGATAGTGACGATGGGTACCCCCAGGTCAATTCCACCCTGATGATTTTTGCTGATGTTGAGAGCAAAAGTCGACTGAAGGTTATTAACCGTGAGGTAAATATGGTTGCTCCGGCAACACCCAATTATCTGAAGTGGTCCCAGACTGCCATCACATTCGACCAGTCTGATCACCCTACGCACATTGCCACCCCTGGGAGGCAAGCTCTGGTGGTCGACCCAGTTGTCGAAGGCACTCGACTGACCAAAGTCCTGATGGATGGAGGCAGCGGTTTGAACATATTGTATGCAGAAACATTGAAAGGGATGGGCATTCCGATGTCCAGGCTCAGCACCAGTAACATGAGTTTCCATGGAGTCATTCCTGGGAAGAAAGCCGAGTCACTCGACCAAATTGCTCTTGATGTGGTTTTCGGTGATTCCAAGAATTACCGCAAGGAAAAGTTGACATTCGAAGTTGTGGATTTCCAAAGTGCTTATCATGCTATTTTGGGCAGGCCAGCTTATGCACGCTTCATGGCTCGACCATGTTATGTGTATCTCAAATTGAAGATGCCTGGTCCCAAAGGTATGATCACTGTTACAGGCAATCGGAAGAAAGCAGAAGAGTGTTTTCAGAAAGGCTCAAAGATTGCTGACGCTCAGATGGCGGTGGTCGAGCTGCAAGAGTATCAGAAGACTGCAGATCCGAGTGAGTTGCTACGAGCTAAGAAGCCTGCTTCAGAATCAGCTTTTTAGTTGTCCGGTGAAACAAAGGCAGTTCACATTCACCCGACCGATCCAAACGCTGCTCCGACTCACATCTCAACGATGGTCGACTCCAAATAGGAAGAAGCGCTCATCCAGTTCCTCCGTGAGAACTGGGACATCTTCGCATGGAAGCCTGCTGACATGCCTGGAGTTCCCAGGGGGCTGGCTGAGCACCGTCTACGAGTCGACCCAAAATTTAAACCTATGAAAGAACATCTTCGACGGTCCGCCGTCCAGAAGAGGAAGGCCATTGGCGAGGAGGTGGCTCAGCTCTTAGCAGCTGAGTTCATCCGAGAAATTTACCACTCCGAGTGGCTCGCCAATGTTGTCATGGTCCCCAAGAAGGACAAGTCACTTCGCATGTGCATTGATTTCAAGCATGTCAATCGGGCCTGCCCGAAAGATCATTTTCCTCTCCCCCGCATCGACCAGATAGTCGACTCGACTGTGGGATGTGAGCGTTTGTCTTTCCTAGACGCCTATTCCGGGTACCATCAGATCCGTCTGTACGGGCCCGACGAGATCAAAACAGCTTTCATCACTCCATTCGGGTGCTTCTGTTATGTCACCATGCCGTTCGGCCTCAAGAATGCCGGAGCCACGTTCATGAGGATGATTCAGAAGTGTTTGCTCACTCAAATCAGTCGGAATGTGGAGGCATACATGGATGATATTGTGGTCAAGTCACGGAAGGGTTCCAACCTGCTGACTGACCTTGCTGAAACCTTTGCCAACCTCAGGAGGTATGATATCAAGCTCAATCCGTCAAAGTGCACGTTCGGAGTTCCATGTGGGAAGTTACTCGGTTTTCTCGTTTCCGAATGGGGAATCGACGCCAATCCTGAAAAAATTGGTACTATACTCTGGATGAAACGTCCTGTGCATGTGCATGACGTCCAGAAGCTTACAGGATGCTTGGCCGCTTTAAGTCGATTCATCTCTCGCCTCGGTGAAAAGGCATTGCCTCTTTACCGACTGATGAAGAAGTCCGACAAGTTCGAGTGGACTCCAGAAGCTGATGCAGCGTTTACAGAGCTCAAAGCTCTGCTCTCCACCCAGCCGGTGCTTGCTGCCCCAATCAGCAAGGAGCCTTTACTGATTTACATTGCAGCCACAGGACAAGTTGTCAGTACAGTACTTACGGTCGAGCGGGAAGAAGAAGGAAAGGCCTTCAAAGTTCAGCGCCCAGTATATTATATTTCTGAAGTTTTGACTCCTTCAAAGCAAAGATATCCTCATTACCAGAAGCTTGTATATGGGATTTATATGACCACGAAGAAGGTTGCACATTACTTCTTTGATCATTCCATTACAGTCATCAGCGACGCTCCACTATCAGAGATTTTGCACAACAGAGATGCAACTGGTCTAGTGGCCAAATGGGCGATTGAACTTCTTCCCCTAGATATCAAGTTCGAGGCAAAGAAAGCTATCAAGTCCCAAGCAATTGCAGATTTCGTCGCCGAGTGGATCGAATAGCAACTTCCGACTCAAGTTCACTCGGAGCACTGGACCATGTTCTTCGATGGATCTAAGATGCTGAATGGTTCCGGTGCTGGGGTAGTATTGGTTTCCCCCCGAGGAGATAAGCTCAGATATGTTCTCCAGATTCACTTCGATTCCTCCAATAACGAAGCAGAATATGAAGCACTTTTGTATGGGTTGCGCATGGCCATTTCACTCGGCGTCCGTCGCCTCATGGTCTATGGCGACTCAGATTTGGTGGTTAATCAGGTGATGAAAGAATGGGACATCAGAAGTCCAGCTATGACTGGTTATTGCAATGCAGTGAGAAAGTTAGAGAAGAAATTCGAGGGGTTAGAGCTTCATCACATCCCCCGACTGAAAAATCAAGCGGCTGATGATTTGGCAAAGATAGGCTCCAAGAGAGAAGCCATCCCCAGCAATGTGTTTTTGGAACACATCCACTCGCCATCAGTCCAAGAAGATCCTTTTACAGATGAAGCCCCGCAGCCAAAGAGTGCCACAGATCCGACTGAAGTTGAAATTCCGGCAGTGGTCGACCTAATCATGGAAGTTTTGGCAATCACCCCTGACTGGACGATACCGTACATCGCGTATATCCTGAGAAAGGAACTCCCAGAGGACGAAGAAGAGGCTCGACAGATCATCCGTCGATCCAAGGCCTTTACAGTCATAAAGGGACAGTTGTATAGAGAAAGCGTGACTGGAGTCGGTCAGAAGTGTATAACACCAGAAGAAGGTCAGATAATCCTTGATGATTTCCACTCGGGGACCTGTGGTCATCATGCGTCCTCTTGGACCATTGTGGCTAAAGCATACCGAGCGGGATTTTACTGGCCAAGAGCGAATGAAATGGCAAAAGAGATAGTCGACAAGTGTGAAGGGTGCCAGTTCTACTCCAACATGTCGCACAAGCCTGCATTAGCCCTGAAGACCATTCCACTCGTCTGGCCCTTCGCTGTTTGGGGACTGGACATGGTTGGCCCATTGAGAACAGGCAGGAGCGGTTTCACACATGTGCTTGTGGCAGTCGACAAGTTTACCAAATGGATTGAAGCTAAGCCTATCAAGAATCTTGATGCTTGCAATGCTATCAGTTTCATCAGAGAGATAACATTCAGATATGGAGTCCCGCATAGCATCATCACCGACAATGGGTCAAACTTTGATTCAGACAAGTTCAGAGCTTTTTGCGCCTCTCAAGGCACACGAGTCGACTACGCATCGGCCGCCCACCCCCAGTCGAATGGACAAGCAGAAAGGGCAAATGGTCTGATTCTCAAAGGACTAAAGCCTCGGCTGATGCGTGATCTCAAGCACGCAGCAGGCGCTTGGGTCGACGATCTTCCGTCGGTTCTATGGGGATTGAGGACTACCCCGAATCGGTCGACTGGAAGAGCTCCGTTCTTTCTGGTTTACGGAGCGGAAGCAGTCCTGCCAAGTGATCTACTTCACAATGCACCCCGAGTCGAGCTTTATACCGAAGATGAAGCTGAACAAGCCTGAAAAGACGCAGTCGACCTCCTGGAAGAAGAAAGAGAAATGGCTATGATCCGATCGACCATTTATCAGCAAGACTTGCGTTGATTCCATGCCAGAAATGTGAAGAGTCGAGCCTTCCAAGAAGGAGATTTGGTCCTCCGAGTGGATCAACAGAAACCACACAAGCTCGCTCCTACTTGGGAAGGTCCCTTCATCGTCACCAGAGTCCTCCACAATGGAGCGTATCACCTTTACAATGTCGATCGCCAGATCGATGAGCCACGAGCTTGGAATGCAGAACTGCTCTGCCCCTTTCACACTTGAATTCTCACTCGGATGAGATGTAATAAGAAAAACTTCTGTAGTCTATTTATCAAAGACAAGAGTGTTACAAATTTTCCTATAATTGTTGTTGCTTTTGTTTGCGTGTGAAATCCCCCAGTGGGTGGCTTAGCTGCGAATCCGTTTCGCCTAAGTTTGTAAAAAAAATCCTACCGAGCGGTGAGCCAGACTCCCACTCGGAGGCTTAGCTGCAGCCCAGTGCTCGCCTAAGTGTTTAAAAATCCTACCGAGTGGTGAGCCAGACTCCCACTCGGAGGCTTAGCTGCAGCCCAGTGCTCGCCTAAGTGTTTAAAAATCCTACCGAGTGGTGAGCCAGACTCCCACTCGGAGGCTTAGCTGCAGCCCAGTGCTCGCCTAAGTGTTTAAAAATCCTACCGAGTGGCGAGCCAGACTCCCACTCGGAGGCTTAGCTGCAGCTTAGTGCTTGCCTAAGTGTTTAAAAATCCTACCGAGTGGTGAGCCAGACTCCCACTCGGAGGCTTAGCTGCAGCCCAGTGCTCGCCTAAGTGTTTAAAAATCCTACTGAGTGGCGAGCCAGACTCCCACTCGGAGGCTTAGCTGCAGCCCAGTGCTCGCCTAAGTATTTAAAAATCCTACCGAGTGGCGAGCCGGACTCCCACTCGGAGGCTTAGCTGCAGCCCAGTGCTCGCCTAAGTGTTTAAAAATCCTACCGAGTGGTGAGCCAGACTCCCACTCGGAGGCTTAGCTGCAGCCCAGTGCTCGCCTAAGTGTTTAAAAATCCTACCGAGTGGTGAGCCAGACTCCCACTCGGAGGCTTAGCTGCAGCCCAGTGCTCACCTAAGTGTTTAAAAATCCTACCGAGTGGTGAGCCAGACTCCCACTCGAAGGCTTAGCTGCAGCCCAGTGCTCGCCTAAGTGTTTAAAAATCCTACCGAGTGGTGAGCCAGATTTCCACTCGGAGGCTTAGCTGCAGCCCAGTGCTCGCCTAAGTGTTTAAAAATCCTACCGAGTGGTGAGCCAGACTCCCACTCGGAGGCTTAGCTGCAGTCCAGTACTCGCCTAAGTTTGAAAAAATCCTACCGAGTGGTGAGCAGACCTCCCACTCGGGGGCTTAGCTGCAGTCCAGTACTCGCCTAAGTTTGAAAAAATCCTACCGAGTGGAGAGCAGACCTCCCACTCGGGGCTTAGCTGCAGTCCAGTACTCGCCTAAGTTTGAAAAAATCCTACCAAGTGGAGAGCAGACCTCCCACTCAGGGGCTTAGCTGCAGTCCAGTACTCGCCTAAGTTTGAAAAAATCCTACCGAGTGGAGAGCAGCCCTCCCACTCGGGGGCTTAGCTGCAGTCCAGTACTCGCCTAAGTTTTAAAAATCCTACCGAGTGGAGAGCAGACCTTCCACTCGGAGGCTTAGCTGCAGCCCAGTGCTCGCCTAAGTACGGAACACATCCCAATCCGCAAGGACGACGAGGTGAAAATCGACTGCTACCTTCTCCTTCGGAGCTACACCACAAATACAAAGTTATTTCGAGTGAAGAACAAGTTCCACTCGACAGATAATTCATGAAGATATTCAACGATAAATCAAGTTCAGATAAGGTCCAAAGGTTCTAGACTGCAGATCAAAGTACTCGAGCCTCCAGCTCGACAAAGTTTAACGGTTACAAAAACCACTCGGCATTCCGAGGCAAATTTAAGGTGGGACATAAGAGTTTGTTCATTCCGCGGGAGGAGGGCTGGCAGGCTTGACGAACTGATCCAGGTCGACGCCGTCGGCTATCCGAGTGGCTGCAGCGATGAAAGTCTCCATAAAGGTTCGGAAGTCATGCTTCTGGGTGTTGGCGACCTTAATTGCTGCCAGCTTGTCTTGTCGCACCTCCTTGCAGTGGACACGAACCAAGGACAGAGCCACATCAGCGCCACACCGAGCAGAAGACTTCTTCCACTCCTGCACTCGGTCAGGGATTCCGTTAAGTCGAGTCATCAGAGACTCGAGATCGTTTCGGAGAGTAGCCTCTGGCCAAAGTGCCGGGTCGATCCGTGACATGGCGACCTTCAGTCGAGCCAAGTAGTCCACGGCACCGTCGATGCAAGATTCCAGTCAGAGCAGATTCATGGCAGTTTCATCTTTCACGGGAGAGTTGATTGGATCCAAACCTGGTTCGATCCGCCCAGTCTCCTCTTCAAAGTTCTGGCAAAACTCTGCATTCACGATCCAAGGATAAGTCAATTTTCATACACTGAGTCGACACAAAAAAAACACCAGTCGGAACTGAATGTGCACCTTCAAGCTTGATGTACAACTTCTTGGCGAGGCTCCTCAAGTAGCTCTCCAGATCGTCCCTCCTGCGAGCGATGCCTTCCATCTTTTCGTTCAGGTTGAGGTTATCCTTCTCCCAACGTGTACACTCCCTGTTGGCTTCATTCAGAGCGGTCTTCAGCCTGGTATTCTCTTCTTCTAACTGGCCGACCGAAGCCAGCTTCTGTTCGGCCAGAGCAGTCTTGTCGTCAGCCTCCTTACGGGCAGCAGCCAAGTCCTGATCCTTCTTCGCCAGAGCTTCTCTCAGTTTTTCTGCAAAGAAATGATGATTGATTCGGAAATAGCAGAAGGATACTCAAGCCTAAAAACTAACCAGTCGACAAAATCGTCTTACCTGCGGCGCCGTCTCTGACCTTTTGCAGCTCTGTCCTGGCCAGCTCCAGATCAAGGTTCAGTTGAATCTGCTGCTTCTTCAAGTCAGCAAAGCGAGCTCCAAGATCGCAAGATTTCTGAAATCAAAGGGGAGAAGTTATCATTACAGCAAAAAACAACAACAAAGGCAATAAATACTAAGACTACGGTCGACTGCCAGCAGTCCACCATAGTCTCGGGGACTACACCCAGTGGGTGCACTTAGCGTGCCCCCACCGGTTCTGATCCCACTCGACTGGCCCGCCGAAGTCGAGTGGAAGAGACAAACTACCAGTTTGGTTTATACATTCGGCAAAATACAAAGACTACAGTCGACTGCCAGCAGTCCACCGTAGTCTCCACTAGTCCAAAACTTCAATCGACGCGCCCAGTGGGTGTACAGACGCAAAGATTTTTGGAAAGAATCTTCAGATAGCCGACTAACCTGAACGTTGCTCTGGAGAGCCGAGCTGGCATCATAGGCGGCTTGGCTGGCGTCCCGCACCATCTTCATCTTCTCCATCATAATGCCCGCCTGGCGTATGGCTTCCCTAGCAGCATTCACCTCGTCCTCTGGGACATGATGGGTCGCAAAAACTGAACGCGGGTCGACAGGGGCCTGAGCAGTCAAAGAAGAAGGCAAGGCACTCGACAGGGGCTCCGCGAAGGTAACAGAACCCCGATTGATGTCACCAGTGTCCTGCACGACTGGTTCCGCCCTCGGCGTCGACTGTAGCGCCTCACTTGAAGGAGCTCGCCTACTCTTCCTCGTCAAAGACCTCTCGGGCTCTTCATCATCATCAGGGAGGTCAATAATGTTGGGAGCTGTGCAAAGTTCAAATTGCCAAAATCACGTCACCCAATGATGCATGATGTAGTTGAATCGACCAAAGAAAGATAGTATGGCGGAAATCATACCTGGATTAGAAGTGACCACATCCTCCATCACCTCATCATCATCCCTGTAAGCTGAGGTCCCGGAAGTGGCAGCGCTAACAATTCCAAAGTTCGCCAAGTTAAAACAAGAAAAACAAACAGCACAGAGTGTCGAGTGAATACAAGGAGAGACACTCACGCGGAGGCGACAGGGATATCGATCTTGATCTTTGGCAGCGCCTTCCGAGTCTTCGGCTCTGCAACTTTGGGGTGTTTTGGCGCCTTCTCAGTCGGGGTTGGTGAAGAGACCCGAGGACGCTTCGAAGACTGGCCAGCCTGAGCAGTTGCCTTGTCGCGGGCACTCGGTCGTTCTTGGTCAAGCTTGGATCGTCTCTCTATGCGAGGAGGCGACTCGACTTCTTCCCCATCACTTGAGTCGTCACTTCCACCATCCCCTTCACCATCAGAAGTCCACTCGCCACTTTCGCCACCACTCGCCTCGCCTTCCAGAGCTTGCTCTTGCTCCCCGTTGGGCATCGAATACATTTCAGTAATGGCCTGAAAGAAAGCAGGGAGAACAAAGTCAGTCGACGCAATATAGACAGCTGCGCGAGTGAATTCGGATTACAAGCAAAAACTCAGAATCAGACCTTCTCTGGCGCACGCGACTGGTCGAATGGGAGAACTCTCCTGGCTCCTCTGGGATTGTCCTTGTTCCCGGTAATGCTCGACAGCCACTTCTCCAGCGTGTCGTCATCGACCTCCTCCGAGTAGATCCGAGTGGAGTCTTCTAGACCCAAATACATCCACATCGGGTGGTCTCGGGCTTGGAGAGGCTGGATGCGCCGCTGAAGGAAGACCTCCAGGAGATCCATACCAGTGACCCCGTCACGAATGAGCTGGACCACTCGGTTGACCAACACCTTCACGTGCGCCTTCTCCTCCGGGAGAACCTTCAAAGGGGAGGGTTTCTCCACTCGGTCCATGGTAAAGGGAGGGAGGCCAGTCGATTGCCCTGGCGTCGACTGGTCTTTGCAGTAGAACCAGGTCGACTGCCATCCGCGAACTGAATCGGGAAGAATCATGGCTGGAAAGGAGCCTTTTCCCCTTGTCTGGATGCCAAGACCCCCACACATCTGGATCACTTGGGTCCTCTCATCACTCGGATTAGCCTTTTCACTGTCTGGGAGCGACAAGTGAAAATATGCTTGAAAATACCCCAGTGAGGTCGACAACCCAAGAAGTTTTCACACAAGGAAATGAACGCGGCAAGATAAACGATTGAGTTGGGGGTAAAATGGTGGAGTTGAGCCCCAAAGAAGTTCAGAAACCCTCGGAAGAAAGGATGAGGAGGCAAGGAAAACCCATGGTCGACGTGGGTGGCAAGAAGAACGCGCTCACCCTCCCGGGGTTGCGGCTCGGATTCCTTCCCCGGAAGCCGCGCCGAGTCGTAGGGGATCAGCCCTCCCTCGGCCAGGTCATCGAGGTCTTCTTGGGAGATCCTCGAGTGGATCCAGTCACCCTGGATCCAACCCTTCGGCAGGCCAGTCCGCGAGGAAGATCCGCCCCGGCTCGTCGCCTTCCCCTTTGACCTCGCCGTCGCCTTCTTTGCCCGCTCCAGAGCCGCTGTCTTCTCCTTCACCATTGTCGCCGACGAGACGCGTGTGGCGCGGTGGCGCTGGAGCGAGAGCGAGCGTAGAGAAGAGGCGTGAGGAGGAAAAGAGATAATGGGACGCACTGTTCGGGAGACTCCGGTCCAACGCCTTATATGAGGCCGCTTTCGAGTGGCTGACAGGTAGGCCCAGATGGCTCTGTCAAAACCCGTAACGACCGCACGAGCGATACGTGGCGAAAAAGGTGGAGCGGGGATCGGGGCGGCTCCGCTCTATCTCGTCCGATTACTGCGGCCTCCCTCGTCCCGCGTGCTTCCCAAAATTCGGATCCCACTAAATCCGCGGGCAGCAAATAACTTGTCAGACCAAAGATCTCCTCCGCACCGTCACTCGGAGCCTTACAAGTAAAGAAACTCACTCGACGAAGAATTAAGAATGGATCAAGGCGACTGAAAAGGGAGTTGCTGTCATCACTCAGGTCCGTTGATCCGAAACAAGATATGCTCACGGCATAGAAAACGAGTCGGAGAAGTCCTCAACTCCTTCCCCACTCAAACCTCGATCCATTCGGGGGCTAATGATGAAGCTATGTACCTAGGGTAGGGTCACGGACCTGTCCTAACTGCCCTACCCAAGGACACCTCTAGAATAAATCACCTTTCAATCGACTTGGAGGTGTTCCACTCGACAGACTCGAAGACATTCGACCAAGAAGCAATTACTCGACCAAGATCCAACCACTCGACGGCCAGGAGACCTAAAGTCACTCCGCATGCTAACGGTCGGTCATTAAGTAGCTTTTATGGTCATCATAGCACTTTATTACTAGCGTTATCAGTAACGCCCTACCTTAATGTACATTGAACCCTTCGTAACGTGGGCTGGCCGGGGTCCTGGCGCACTCTATATAAGCCATCCCCTCCTCCGAGACAAGGGTTCGCACCTCTATAACTCATACACACATAATCCAGTCGACCGCCTCCGGGCTCCGAGACGTAGGGCTTTTACTTCTTCCGAGAAGGGCCTGAACTCGTAAACCTTGCGTCCTTACAACCTCTCCATAGCTAAGACCTCGCCTCTCCATACTTACCCCCCTACATCACTGTCAGAGTTAGAACCACGACAGAAGGCATCGAACGCCTCTTGGGAGAAACAAGCGTCACGGAGTACGGTCCGGCGACACCTGTGATTCATGGCGCTCTCCACTTTGGAATTTGTAGTAGATAATCTGTCCGCATCCTCTGTAGGAGGAACATCCCGCGTATGCCCCGCATTATCTTCCGCCTCTATGTCCGGCCCTGGAGCCCGACTGGTCGAGGCGTGATCGGCAGCCTCTCCGGATATAGTTCGGCGAGCGTTTTTTCTGCTAGGAAACATGGACATCATTATATTTTAAGAAAGACGACAACCATGGAGCGAGGTTTCGTGTCATACCTCCGCGCTGGCGTCTCCTTCCTTTTTGGCCTACCCGGCTTCGGTGCCCCTTGTTGGCGAGTTGCTGCGGGTTCGGCACGGCGTCCCGACGGCCTTCCCTGTAAAACACCGTATGTGTACGGTAGGTGAAGTGCATAAAAGGGGATCCTTTTTGGGAGTTGAGACTTTGGTTTTTTCTTACGTGCGATGCAGGGAGTAGTCCAGGATAGTCGGCCATTATGGCCACCATGGCGTCATCGCAGCTTAGTTGATAGAATTTCCTGTCTATCAGCTCCACAAATATGTCCGGATCCTCTTTGATTCCGGGATCGAGGGCCCGGCCAGGGTCCTCTGGTTGTGGAGGTGGGTTGTTGACCTCCCTTACAGCTTTTCACAGTTCCTACCGTGAAATGGCAAGGTGAGTATCTACGATGAAGAATGCGGGAAGGTTGGGAGTGAAGAGTGACAACTCACCCAGTTTGGAGTGTTGTATATGGAGAATCCATCCCGTGGCTTAATACAGATGAACTCCTCTTCCACTCCCTTGAACAACTCGGGCATGATTTTTGCTAAAGCAGCAGCGGAGTCCGGTCCCTTATGCCCGCAGCGGGTGGCATCATCTTCCCCGTTAAAACACCACAGGGGTGCCCTCGATATTGAAGTGGCTGCACCCCCCGCATTATGCATATTGACATAATCTCAATTATTGTCAATCCTGATTGAGCCAATGCTTTAATCCAGTTCATCAGGTAAAGGACTTCTCCGTTGTCTTCCTCCTGGGGGCTCCGTGGGCGCCAACTTCGGCGTTTCTTCAGAGGAGCATTCTTGAACTCAGGAAGACCCCACCGAACAGGGTCTGGAAGGGGGACGTCCTCCATGTAAAACCACTCCGAAGGCCAGTCTTCGGACGTCTTCTTTGGGGTACTGGACAGGTATCCGGTCTCGGCGATGCGCCATATTTCGGCTCCGCCCACTTGATAAAGTGACCCCTCCTGTGTGCGGGGCACAAGGCAGAATAGCCTTTTCCATAGCTCGAAATGAGCCTCGCAGCCCAAAAACAGCTCACAAAGGGCAACATAACTGGCGATGTGTAATATGGAAGCAGGGGTGAAGTTATGCAACTGGAGGCCGTAAAACTCCAGGAGCCCGCGGAGGAACGGATGAATTGGAAATCCGTGTCCCCTTAGTAAGTAAGGGACAAGGCATACCCGCTCCCCCTTGGAGGGATTGGGGAAGCTCTCCGCTTGCTCCCCGCCATTATAGGTGGCGAGCCCGGCTCGGACGGGGACCATATACGCTGGAGGAAGAAATCCCTGGGTCTGTAACTCTACTAATCGGCTGTGCGGGACGGAACACTTCTCCCAATCACCGGGCTTAGGGCTATGGGAGCGGGAGGAGGAGCTGCGATGACTGGCCATGATGGAATGGATTTTTCCTAGCGCGCTCCGATGGACTCTCGCTGTGGGAGGATGGTGTGGATTGGATCTAAGAATCCTCATCCCTTTAATAGACGATTTATTTACCTGGCTAGGGGGGCGAATGTAAAAACGCCCTGGCTCCTCACATTCGCTCACCACGTGGAAGATAGCCCTTATTGGGCACAGAAGCCAAGAAGTGCAACATTTATGGGGAGCCGGACACTACTTAGCAGATATTCAGAATTTGGAGAAGAACCCGCCTTGCAATGCCGAAGACGATACTGCGCGCCGGACTCATCGTCATTGAAGCCTGGTTCAGGGGCTACTGAGGGAGTCCTGGATTAGGGGGTCTCCGGACAGCCGGACTATATCCTTTGGCCGGACTGTTGGACTATGAAGATACAAGATTGAAGACTTCGCCCCGTGTCCGGATGGTACTCTCCTTGGCGTGGAAGGCAAGCTAAGCAATACGGATGTGTAGATCTCCTCCCTTATAACCGACTCTGTGTAACCCTAGCCCCCTCCGGTGTCTATATAAACTGGAGGGTTTAGTCCGTAGGACAACCGACAATCATACCATAGGCTAGCTTCTAGGATTTAGCCTTTACGATCTCGTGGTAGATCAAATCTTGTAATACTCATATCATCAAGAACAATCAAGCAGGACATAGGGTATTACCTCCTTCAAGAGGGCTTGAACCTGGGTAAACATCGTCTCCCTTGTCTCCTGTTACCATCCGCCTTAGACGCACAGTTCGGGACCCCCTACCCGAGATCCGCCGGTTTTGACACCGACAGTGGTATCCTCTTTTGAATGATTCAAGTGGCTTGACTTGGCACATGTTCACGCATGTAGTTGAAACAAAATCAACATAGCCTCTACGATATTTATGTTCATGGTTCATTATATCCTACTCATGCTTGCATTCGGTGTTGATTAATTTTAATGCATGTTCATGACTGTTGTCGCTCTCTAGCTGGTCGCTTCCCAGTCTTTTGCTAGCCTTCACCTGTACTAAGAGGGAATACTGCTTGTGCATCCAATTCCATAAACCCCAAAGTTATTCCATATGAGTCCACCATACCTACCTATATACGGTATCTACCCGCCGTTCCAAGTAAATTTGCATGTGCCAAACTCTAAACCTTCAAATAAATATCCTGTTTTGTATGCTTGAATAGCTCATGTATCAACTAGGGCTGTCCGTATCTTCCATGTTAGGCGGGTTATTCTCAAGAGGAGTGGACTCCGCTCCTCACTCACGATAAAATGGCTGGTCAGCGGGATGCCCAGGCCCATGCTTTATGCAAATCAAATCAAAATAACTGCAACCAAAACTCCCCCGGGACTCTTGTTAGTTGGAGGCACTCGTTGTTTCGAGCAAGCCATGGATTGATGCTTGTTGGTGGAGGGGGAGTATAAACTTTACCATTCTGTTTGGTAACCCCTATAATATGTGTAGCATGGAAGATATCACCATCTCTTGGTTGTTATGTTGACAATGAAAGTGATAGAGGCAAAGGTGTCCCGATGTTTCGATGAGATGGTGGCTATCGTTTTCTGTGGGAGTCGACCTTGACGATCCGACTACGAACGTGCGAGACGTCGCGCCTTAGCAATCGCTAAACCAACTTCCGAGGGGTTATTGACCACGCCGGAGCACGATCAACCTGGCCACGAGGGCCTGTTTCCTGCGAGCAAACGAAGAACAAGCAAGAAACTGAGATTGCAATCTGGATATTGCGAATATAAGATGAAAGCTTTATTGATCAAGGTGGGGTTCTGTGACGTCTTGGTCTGGTCGTTGGACACAAACGAAGTACGAGAAGTTGCAGCTATGGCGAACTTTTAATCTAAACAAAACCCCAAAGTCTAAACGACGCCCTAAGGGCTGTATATATGGAGGAAGAGAGGGGAATTTCGTGGCCCTTGAGGGTGGGGTCCGAAACCAACCCTAACTCTTGTTTCCCCACACATACGGACTCTAAAAATAGCCTATACTTAAGTATTTCGAAATTACATGGGCCTGGCCCATTAATAAGGTGACGCAGCACCTAGAATAGCCTATGGACGAATATTATGAAGTGGCATCTTGTATATTTCGTCCATGGCTTCATGCACTCCTTATGGCGGCTTCAAAGTCTTGAAATCATCACTTGTAACTCCGTTCTTGATCCCCTTGCGCATGCCATCAACTCCATGCGTGTTCTTGCTCCAATGTTCATCCTTCTCCAAGCTAGGCCCTTCATTTGAAAGCAAAACAAATGTATCCAATTTAGGCAGCATCATAATCTCATGAACATTAGAATCATTACCAAGAAACGAAAGTACCTGGTAATTTAATTGGCGTGCGCGAGCTCTAGTAATTGGTCCAGTATATGTAACAGTAGGGGCTGTGGGTGTAACAATGGTATTGATGTCCTCATCATCCTCCCCTTCTTGAAATGAAGTCGTCCTCGACGGAAGCTCATCTTCCTCACCCAAATAAGGCTTCAAATCTGCAATGTTAAAAGTGGGACTAACCCCAAAATCTGCAGGTAGCTCAAGTTTATATGCATTATCATTTATTTTCTCTAAAACCTTAAAAGGACCATCAGCACGTGGCATTAGCTTTGATTTGCGCAGATTAGGAAATCTATCTTTACGCAAATGTAACCAAACAAGATCTCCAAGTGCAAACACAACATGTTTTCTACCCTTATCTCCAGCAAGTTTATATTTAGCATTCATACGCTCAATGTTTTCCTTAGTTAACTCATGCATTTTTAAAATCAATTCAGAACGTTCTTTAGCATCAAAATTAACCTTCTCCGAAGATGGAAGAGGCAACAAATCAATAGGTGCACGAGGTAGGAAACCATACACAATTTCAAAAGGGCACATCTTAGTAGTAGAATGCAATGAACGATTATAAGCAAATTCAATATGAGGCAAGCATTCTTCCCACATTTTCTTGTTATTCTTCAAAACAGCCCTAAGCATAGTAGACAATGTTCTATTGACTACTTCAGTTTGTCCATCAGTTTGGGGGTGACAAGTAGTACTAAAAAGCAGCTTAGTCCCCAACTTAGCCCATAAACATCTCCAAAAGTGGCTAAGAAATTTAGTATCACGATCTGAAACAATAGTATTTGGCACACCATGTAAGCGAATAATTTCACGAAAGAACAAATCAGCAACATTAACAGCATCATCGCTTTTATGACATGGTATAAAGTGTGCCATTTTCGAGAACCTATCCACGACAACAAATATGCTATCCCTCCCCTTCTTTGTTCTAGGTAAACCTAAAACAAAGTCCATAGATATATCCTCCCAAGGAACACTAGGTACAGGCAAAGGCATATATAAACCATGAGGATTGAGTCGTGACTTAGCTCTTTGACATGTAGTGCAGCGAGCAACAAAACGCTCAACATCCCGTCTCATCTTTGGCCAAAAGAAATGTGTAGCAAGTATATCCTCCGTCTTCTTGACGCCAAATTGTCCCATTAATCCTCCTCCATGCGCCTCCTGCAACAACAAAAGACGAACGGAGCTAGCTGGAATGCATAGCTTGTTAGCACGAAACACAAATCCATCGTTAAGAACGAACTTGTTCCAAGTTCTCCCTTCCTGACAATTCTGCAATACATCTTTAAATTCAGCATCATTAACATATTGATCCTTGATGGTCTCCAAACCAAATATTTTAAAGTCAAGTTGTGAAAGCATAGTATAACGACGAGACAAGGCATCAGCAATAACATTTTCTTTACCCTTCTTGTGTTTAATCACATAAGGGAAAGTCTCAATGAATTCAACCCATTTAGCATGTCGACGGTTCAGTTTTGCTTGACTTTTAATGTGTTTCAAAGATTCATGATCAGAATGTATAACAAATTCCTTGGGCCATAAATAATGTTGCCATGTTTCTAAGGTCCGAACAAGAGCATATAATTCTTTATCATAAGTAGAATAGTTCAGACTAGGCCCACTCAATTTTTCAGAAAAGTATGCAACAGGTTTTCCCTCTTGTAATAACACACCTCCTAATCCAATTCCACTAGCATCACATTCAAGCTCAAAAGTCTTATTGAAATTAGGAAGTTGGAGTAAAGGAGCATGTGTCAACTTATCTTTCAATACCGTGAAGGCTTCTTCCTGTGCGGTACCCCAAACAAAAGGTACATCCTTCTTTGTAAGCTCGTTGAGAGGTGCAGCAATGGTGCTGAAATCTCTCACAAAACGCCTATAGAAACCAGCGAGGCCAAGGAAACTCCTCACTTGTGTGACCATTTTGGGCTGCGGCCAACTCTCAATAGCTTCAATCTTGGCTTTATCAACTTCAATTCCCTGTGGAGTAACAACATAGCCAAGAAAAGATACTCGGTCGGTGCAAAAGGTGCACTTTCCAAGGTTACCAAACAAACGTGCATCACGTAGAGCAATAAAAACAGCACGTAAATGTTCCAAATGTTCCTCCAAAGATTTGCTATAAATCAATATGTCATCAAAGTAAACTACCACAAATCGTCCAATGAAAGCACGTAAAACTTTGTTCATTAACCTCATGAAAGTACTAGGTGCATTAGTTAACCCAAAAGGCATGACTAACCACTCATATAATCCAAACTTAGTTTTAAATGCTGTTTTCCATTCATCTCCCAATTTCATACGAATTTGATGGTAACCACTACGCAAATCAACTTTGGAGAATATTGTAGAGCCACTCAATTCATCAAGCATATCATCTAGCCTAGGAATAGGATGACGATAACGAATAGTAATATTATTAATGCCTCTACAATCAACGCACATACGCGACGTACCATCCTTTTTCGGCACTAAAATGATAGGAACAGCACAAGGACTAAGGGATTCGCGTATATAACCTTTGTCGAGCAGTTCTTGTACTTGACGCATAATCTCCTTCGTCTCCTCTGGATTGGTACGGTATGGTGCACGGTTGGGTAATGATGCACCGGGAATTAAGTCAATTTGATGCTCAATCCCGCGAATAGGTGGTAATCCCGGTGGCACGTCTTGTGGAAAGACGTCGGCGAACTCCTGCAAAATGTTAGTGACAGCAGGAGGCAAAGAGGAAGGCACGTCCTCGAATGAAAATAATGCCTCTTTGCACACAAAAGCATAGCAAACAGATTTGCTAAAATCTAGATCATCAATATCAGATTTGGTGGCAAGTAAACATGCACTTTTCAATTTAATTTCAGAAGCAACACTAGATTGTTTATTATTATTAGGCTGCATTTGTTGCTCAAATTCTTTTGCCACAATCTGATTTTCACTCTTAGTTTTCTCCTGTTTTGCTTTATTAGCTCTATTAATATCATCTTTCAAAATGGAATCAGGAGTCATAGGAAGCAAAGTAATATTTTTATCCTTATGAACAAGAGTATACTGATTGTTTCTACCATGGTGAATAGAATGTTTATCAAATTGCCATGGTCTACCAAGTAATAAGGAACATGCTTGCATAGGTACCACATCACAATCAACATAATCAGCATATGTAGAGATACTAAAATGCACACGAACAGTACGTGTTACCTTAACCTTGCCGCTGTTGTTGAACCATTGGATGTAGTAAGGATGTGGATGTGGTCTTGTGGTGAGAGATAGCTTCTCCACCATCTCGATGCTAGCCAAGTTGTTGCAACTCCCTCCATCTATGATCACGCGAACAGAACGTTCCTTCACAACTCCCTTTGTATGGAACAAGTTATGCCTCTGATTTTGCTCAGCTTGTGTAACCTGCACACTCAAAACACATTGAGCAACTAAACAGTCATACCTGTCAGCATCTTCAGGAGCCATGTATTGTGTCTCATGATCAGAATCATCTCCACCGTGTTCGTCACGTGTAATAAGAGCCAAAGTCTCCTCATCATAGTCACTAGCGGACTCATACCCACCATCCTCAGTAACAATCATCACACGCTTAGATGGGCATTTTCTCGCATAATGACCTCCACCCTTGCAACGTCGACAAATAATATCATGTGTTTGCCCTGTTGATGCCATGGATGAAGAAGAGCTCTTTGCAGGCCCAGAAGGTGTGCTCTTGGCAGATAGTGGTGATTGTGCCTGCTTTATTGTATCACGGTTGGAGGTGGCAGCCGACGGAGGCGCCGGTGTAGCAGAACGTGTGGAAGTAGATGATGCACGTGGTGTCCATGAAGAAGGTCGACCTGCAGAAAAGTTAGTCCGCGCCAATGCCTGTCGATCCTGCACTTCACGTTCAGCTTTACAAGCAAGATGGAATAAACGAGTGATATTAGTATACTCCTTATACTCTAGAATCGTCTGAATCTCTCTATTTAATCCACCCATAAAACGTGCAAGCATAGCTTCATTCTCCTCAACAATACCACATCTAATCATGCCAGTTTGTAATTCCTGATAATATTCTTCTACAGAATTTTTTCCCTGTCTTAAGCGCTGCAATTTTTGAAGTAATTCACGTTGATAATATGGTGGAACCCAACGAGTACGCATAGCAGTTTTCAAAGCAGCCCAAGTAGCAGGAATGGGATATAATCTACAATGCTCAGACCACCAAACACATGCAAAACTAGTGAATGCACAAACAGCAGCAGGAACACGTCTCTCCTCGGGATATTGTAAACATGTAAATCGTTGTTCAGTTTCTAACTCCCAAGTAAGATATATATCAGGAACATATCTACCCTCAAATGATGGAATATTCAATTTTAGTTTAGGGAGATGGTCATGATCTCGTACCTGAGGGTGAGCCCTACCATTGCCATTATTTGCATGTGGACGACCTGATGGTTGCTGTGCTGGTGGTGGCACGTAGTTCTGATTTTGATCAACCTCATCCTCGTAATCGCCAGCAAAATCATCCTCCTCCGCATCAGCAGCAGGAGCCACAGAAGTAGCAACAGCAGCACCAACAGTTTGGCCAGGTGCAAGAGGGAGACGGCTCGCTCGGCGGAGGGCTGTTTCACGATGTGTAGGTAGTCGTCGTTGTTGTTGTTGTAGAGGTGCGTTAGGTGCAGCCGGTGGTGGTGGTGGAAGACGCGCGAGCAATTCATTAAACCTGTTATCGAGCTTTGTTTCGAACGTCTTCTCCATGTCATCTATCTTCTCCATGGCCTCTTCAAATCTGTTTAGCACATCCTGCACCTGTCCATTCATCATTTGCTGAAATTTATCATGCAACTCCTGATTCGTCATGTTCTCCCAGTCAGTCTCGTCGGCTTGTGATCCTGCCATGGTTAGCAACAATAGAAAACACACAAGAATATGATCCTACAGAATACTAACAAGAGGTGCTGGTGGCGGGTGTCACAAATCCGTCAAGCAAATCTCAAATTCTTACCAGTTCTTACCCAGCAGCAGGCGGTGATCGGCAACCGTTGTAGTCAAAACTCTCAAAGGCTTGGATAGAGCGATTGCCAGGGAGAGTCAAACGCACGACGTAGAGGTATGTGGAGCTGGGAAGGCTTATAGTATGGTAGCAAAAAGGGTCAGCAATAATCAATTTAGAGATGCAAAGTTGAATAAACGCTCAACGACGGTACTGTGCTGGTCCTAGGCTAGACCGTGCTAGAGACGTGAGCCTAGAACACTAACAAAATCACGGCGCTGCACGTAAATAAGGGAAAAGCACACTCTGGAACTTTTTTTTTTCGCTTTTTTTTGCGCTCCTCTTTTTTTTTTGCGAAAAATTACTATAATGGCGAGTGTCTCAAAACTCTTCCCTCGTCAAACTGATAGGGTGGGCACAAATTTATTTTTTTCACTTTTTTTTTCGGAAATCAGGGCAGCGACGACGAAAAAGTGCGACAAAAAATCACTATGATGGCACGTGGCTCAAAAGACTCAAAAAAGCCTAAAAATAGGATAGGGAAAAAATATTTTTGCCCGTGAAAATTTTGGCCTAAAAACTGCTCGGGGGTCTCCAGACTCTTTTTTTTTCCGAGACCTACGCAGGCAAGGAAACACGAATCGGAATTGAGATTGATCTCAAGAACAAACCTAATATGAGAAGAACTCGGATTGGTGGTGGATATATGGTTACAGATTGGTGGTGGTATATGGATACAGATTGGTGGTGGTATATGGATACGGATTGGTGGTGGTATATGGATATGGATTCAGAGCGGTGGCGGAGAAGCAAAAGTGGTAGATGGGCGATGATGATGGTGCGGCGGCGGCGTGACAACTTATGACCAGAACTCGAAACTCTAAAAGACTAGACTCTAAGACCAGCAACTTGACACGACGATGCAACCGCAAATTCAACAAAGCAAAAACCCTAAAAAGATTATGCAAAGGCTCAGATTGGTTCGGATATGATGAACTAACCCTAATTTTTTTGTGGCTTTTTCGTGGACTGTAGGTATGAATAACAGACTCGATCTAAGCTATGAAAAACTGTAAAAATCTCACCGAGCAACCTGGAAATCTGATACCACTTGATAGAGGCAAAGGTGTCCCGATGTTTCGATGAGATGGTGGCTATCGTTTTCTGTGGGAGTCAACCTTGATGATCCGACTACGAACGTGCGAGACGTCGCGCCTTAGCAATCGCTAAACCAACTTCCGAGGGGTTATTGACCACGCCGGAGCACGATCAACCTGGCCACGAGGGCCTGTTTCCTGCGAGCAAACGAAGAACAAGCAAGAAACTGAGATTGCAATCTGGATATTGCGAATATAAGATGAAAGCTTTATTGATCAAGGTGGGGTTCTGTGACGTCTTGGTCTGGTCGTTGGACACAAACGAAGTATGAGAAGTTGCAGCTATGGCGAACTTTTAATCTAAACAAAACCCCAAAGTCTAAACGACGCCCTAAGGGCTGTATATATGGAGGAAGAGAGGGGAATTTCGTGGCCCTTGAGGGTGGGGTCCGAAACCAACCCTAACTCTTGTTTCCCCACACATACGGACTCTAAAAATAGCCTATACTTAAGTATTTCGAAATTACATGGGCCTGGCCCATTAATAAGGTGACACAGCACCTAGAATAGCCTATGGACGAATATTATGAAGTGGCATCTTGTATATTTCGTCCATGGCTTCATGCACCTCTTATGGCGGCTTCAAAGTCCTGAAATCATCACTTGTAACTCCGTTCTTGATCCCCTTGCGCATGCCATCAACTCCATGCGTGTTCTTGCTCCAATGTTCATCCTTCTCCAAGCTAGGCCCTTCATTTGAAAGCAAAACAAATGTATCCAATTTAGGCAGCATCATAATCTCATGAACATTAGAATCATTACCAAGAAACGAAAGTACCTGGTAATTTAATTGGCGTGCGCGAGCTCTAGTAATTGGTCCAGTATATGTAACAGTAGGGGCTGTGGGTGTAACAATGGTATTGATGTCCTCATCAGAAAGTATACCGCTCAAAATATTATTCATATCTATTTCAAAACAGAGCTCTGGCACCTCTACAAATCCCTGCTTCCCTCTGCGAAGGGCCTATCTATTTACTTTTATGTTGAGTCATCACCCTCTTATTAACAAGCACCAGTTGGAGAGCACCGCTGTCATTTGCATTCATTACTGTTAGTTTACATTGAGTATGACTTGACTGGATCTCTTTTACCATGAATTACAATGTCTAGTCAGTCCTTGATCTTTAAAGGTGCTCTGCATTTATGTTTTGCGGTCTTAGAAAGGGCTAGCGAGATACCATCTTGTTATATCATATCATGATTGTTTTGAGAAAGTGTTGTCATCTGAGATTTATTATTATTGCTCGCTAGTTGATTATGTCATTGATATGAGTAAACAAGAGACCTAAATGTTATTGTGACTATGGTTAGTTCATAATCTTTGCTGAAAACTTGAATGCTGGCTTTACATATTTACAACAACAAGAGCAAACAGAGTTTGTAAAAGTTTTTCTTTATCACTTTCAGTTTATCAACTGAATTGCTTGAGTATAAGCAAAGGTTTAAGCTTGGGGGAGTTGATACGTCTCCGTCGTATCTACTTTTCCAAATACTTTTGCCCTTGTTTTGGACTCTAACTTGCATGATTTGAATGGAACTAACCCGGACTGACGCTGTTTTCAGCAGAATTGCCATGGTGTTATTTTTGTGCAGAAATAAAAGTTCTCGGAATGACCTGAAAATCAACGGAGAATTATTTTGGAATATATAATGAATATTGGAAGGAAGATCCACATCAGAGGGTGCCCCACCTGTCCACGAGGGTGGGGGTGCGCCTGCCCCCCTAGGCACGCCCCCTACCTCGTGGGCCCCCTGACGCTCCACCGACCTCAACCTGGACTCCATATATTCACTTCCGGGGAGAAAAAACCAAGGGAGAAGGATTCATCACGTTTTACGATATGGAGCCGTCGCTAAGCCCTAAACTCTCTCAGGAGGGCTGATCTGGAGTCCGTTCGGGGCTTCAGGGAGGGGAATCCGTCGCTATCATCATCATCAACCTTCCTCCATCACCAATTTCATGATGCTCACTGCAGTGCGTGAGTAGTTCCGTCGTAGGCTTGCTGGACGGTGATGGGTTGGATGAGATTTATCATGTAATCGAGTTAGTTTTGTTAGGGTTTGATCCCTAGTATCCACTATGGTCTGAGATTGATGTTGCTATGAATTTGCTATGCTTAATGCTTGTTACTAGGGCCCGAGTGCCATGATTTCAGATCTGATCCTATTATGTTTTCATCAATATATGAGAGTTCTTGATCCTATCTTGCAAGTCTATAGTCACCTATTATGTGTTATGATCCATTAACCCCGAAGTGACAATAATCGGGATACTTACTGGTGATGACCGTAGTTTGAGGAGTTCATGTATTCACTATGTGTTAATGCTTTGTTCCGGCACTCTATTAAAAGGAGACCTTAATATCCCTTAGTTTCTGCTAGGACCCCGCTGCCACGGGAGGGTAGGTCAAAAGATGTCATGCAAGTTCTTTTCCATAAGCACGTATGACTATATTCGGAATACATGCCTACATTGCATTGATGAACTAGAGCTAGTTTTGTGTCACCCTAGGTTATGACTGTTGCATGATGAACCGCATCCGGCATAATTCTCCATCACCGATCCATTGCCTATGAGCTTTCCATATATTGTTCTTTGCTTATTTACTTTTCCGTTGCTATTGTTATCATCACTACGAAATACCAAAAACATTACTTTTGCTATTGTTACTTTTGCTATCTTTACCACTACTATCATATTACTTTGCTACTAAACACTTTGCTACAGATATTAAGTTTCCAGGTGTGGTTGAATTGATAACTCAGCTGCTAATACTTGAGAATATTCTTTGTCTCCCCTTGTGTCGAATCAATAAATTTGGGTTGAATACTCTACCCTCGAAAACTATTGCGATCCTCTATACTTGTGGGTTATCAGGGACTCATACTCTGCCCAACCGGTGATGGGGAAGGAGAGGTGTTTTGGCCGGTACCACGAGGATCCAGCACCAGAGGACCCGAGCACCCGGTGAGCCGACGCTATGGCGTCGCAGCGGACGGATCCGTCCATCGGCCGGGCGCTTTCCTCTCGGGAGCGGAGGAGTGCAATGCAGACTACCATTGCCTCCTCCAACCCACACGGGATGACACCCCAGTCGACGGATCTAGACCGGCCGGAGTCTGATCTGCTGCTTGCCATGGCAAAGGAAGCCGCAAACCGCCGGAGGTGTGCTCGGGTGGCGGAGGGGAGTGGAGGGAAGTGGCAATGGTTTGCTCCAGCGAGAGGATGGGGACGAATATAAGTGGGGTCGGGTGGGTCAGCATGAGCCGGGTCCGACATGGCGGGCGTGGCGCCCCCATACCCGCCCAATATTTGGGCTGGATATGGGGGGTGCCGGTTAGCCCGGGCGTTTGAGGGTCGTTTGAGGGGCCCGTTTGGGTCCAAATTTCGTGACCGGTCAGTGACCGGGTGGCCTGCCCGGGCGTTTGAGACGGGTTTGAGGGGTACGGTTGTAGATGCTCTAAGGACACTCAAACTCGAGCGGGTGGGAACATGCTGATCATGACCGGGCTAAGCCCTGGTTCTCGAAGGTACATAGAATCGCCCTCCTCTCACACTAATGCAAAACAAATTTTGCGCAACACACCGATTTGTCCTAGAGTGTCACAAGGAGATTCGTGGGGTTCTCAGCGACCCATGATGACCTGCAACATTGTTGTCACGCATCTTTTCTCCCCGCAGTAATCTATCATCGGCTCACAACATCAAAATGCCGGCCCTACGGAACTGTTCTGAGCTGCCCTCATAGGGCTGGTCCCGCAACCACTGCCTCTGCCCTGGAAGCACGCTTTGCGGCACCCTCGACTGCTGCCTTGCCGCATGGCGAGCATCCTAACCTTGCGGCACCACTCTAAGGTGCCCTCGTAGGACCGGTCCCACAACCCCTAATGCCCTTAAAGTGCCAGGAAGATCTGGGAGCAACACCCACCGCCTACTTCACAGCATAACATCAGACCCCCTACTCATCTCGCAACATCGTGTGCGGCCCGTGTTGGCTCGCAGCACTGCAGCTCTACGCTTCATGTTGTGGCAATTGGTCCTTGCAACGTTGAAACCACATTTGCTCCCTTGGTGGTTTTGGTAATTCATGTCAACATACATATTGTTGGACTAATGTTTTCCTTGAGTATATTTCAAGAAGAGTTCAGCTTAGGCAAGAACATGGATAGAGATGTGAACCCCTCAAGCTAGAAATGATACATGTTGGCAAAACTTCAAGACTCTACGTTTTTTGTTAAATGATCCAAGATCACATTGAGTCCATAGAAAAGCCAATACTATGAAAAGGGATGAGGTTTTGATCATGGACTAACAGCTCAAGTGCTTAGAGACATTGCTTCAAAACCCTCAGTCACACTCTCACATTCATGATCCATCTATGTCCAAAACCCTAAAGTCAATCTCGGTCCCATCGAATCACATACACTCAGACTCACCGAGACACTCATGACATAGCCACTGCCTAACCCTAGCAACTTGGTCTCACCCAGATGACCCTTCGGTCTCACTAAAGAGCATTTGCCAACCTTCTGTCACCTATTGGTTTCACTTTGGAATTTCCGAGTGGTTTCAGTCGGTCACACCGAAGTGTGGAAAGTGATTAGGTCATCACCCATCGATCCCACCAAGTTGTTTCATCCGGTCTCACCCCAAAAGCCTAAAGTTCAGGCCTTTTGAACTAGTTGGTCTCACCGAGTGATGTCACCTGGTCCCACCGAAGAGTGCGTAAGGGTGTGTAACGGTTGGATTTTTGATGCTGCCTATGTATATCCCCACCCACTCCACCAACTCTCAGAGAGCAACCAGTTCGAAGCTACCCTTCTCATATCCATTTTCTAAGAGAGAACCACCTACACTTGTGTTGAGATCAAGGGGATTCCACTCCAATTGATCTCTAATATCCCCAAGTTGATTTCCACTCCAATCCCTCTCCTATCACATATCCAAAATTCTGAGAGAGTATTTGAGTGTTGGTAAAACTATCTTTTGAAGCACAAGAGGAAGGAGTTTGTCATCAACAACAACATCTATTACCTACTGGAGACTGGTGTCTCCTAGATTGGTTATGTGTCACTTGGGGAGTTGAACCAAGAAGTTTGTATGGGCAAGGAGATCACCTACTTCATGAAGATCTGCCCCGAGTGAGACTAGTCCTTCGTGGGCGTAAGCCATGATGGCATATATAAGGTTGATTTTTCATGGACCCTTTATGGGTGGAGCCCTTTGTGCAATCGCGCATTTGTTACCATTCGCGAGTCGAAGTCTTCATGAATGTGGATGTACAATAGCACCACCTATCGGAACCACGGGAAACATCATCGTGTCTTCATTGTGTTTGATACTCTCCAGACTCTACCCCTTTACTTTCTTGCACTTTCATGTCATTTACTGTTCGATTCCCATACTCTAGATATGATGTGTAGGTTGTATTGCTTGCCACTTAACTTGTAATAAAATCTGCCTAAGTTTCAAGGAAATAAAAAATTGCACCTTTGGCCTTGTTAGTGTTTATTCCCCTCTCTAGACATATCCTTATGATCGAACAAGCATTGACTTGCAGCACCAATGGAGTGGTTGTAGAACCGGTGAGTCCATTTCTGCATTACATTTTACCCTTTGCTTTGCATTTTAGTAACATGATTTTTGGGATTTTATTGCGCTTACTCCTCCTTTTTGTCTGATTTCACCAGGATTCTAATGGAGATGGTTATTTGGAGCATTAATTGGAATGCACCATTTTATGGATGAAAATAATGATAATTGATGTGCTAATAACATACTTTACGATGCGACGATCACATGGAAACAAAACTAGCCTTAAAAGGCTCTCTAGAAGAAAAGACGACATCTCATATGAGCGTTCCTGCTCGTAGCAACGCCATACAGTACAAAAAAAGACACATCCGTGACATTTTGGGCCGAACGAATTTTTTTTCCTGTCATGCTTATGACACTTCTATGACGACAATTGTGACAAAACCCGGTATCATCATAGATGTGGTGGGCTCCTACTTCTGTGACAAAAAATCATGACAGAAAATGGGCTTTTCGTCCTGGGCAGGCCGGAGACGCAACTACATGACATTCTTTGGGCCGTGCATGACGGAAAAAACCGTGGTAGAAGCGAGGGCGAGGAAAATATTAGGGAGTTCCTGGTTACGGTGGGTGGTCGGGGGCTGAGCGATGCACGTTTCTCTCGTACACGTACGCGCGCGTGTGCGAGGTGTTGCGCTCTAACTGAACCCAAGCGCGGCGTTGGGCTCTAGCTGAACCCGAGCGATTGCACTAGCTACGTTACTGAACCCCGATCAACCCCTTGCTGTTAACTGAACCCGACTGATTCCTTCGCTACTGCTGCTAACTGAAGTCGATCGAACACTGCTGCCTCCTTCCCTTGATGAACAACGAGCGTTGTTGGGGGGTTTGGATGAACAGTTCCCGGTGGGGGGTTGAATGAACAGGACCCCGTGGTAGTAGAGGCCGTTGCCGCTGGATGAACGGGCCCCGATCGATCGAGCCGGTGGATGAATAGGACCCCGTGGAGGGCTGGATGAACAGTAGTCGGTGGAGGGCTGGATGAACAGTAGCCCGTGGAGGGGTGGTTGAACAGGACCCCGTGGAGAGGGCTGGTTGAACAGTAGCAGGTGGAGGAGCGCGCCATGGAGGCTGGATGAACAGGAGCCCATGGATGAACAATCGCAGGTGGAGGCTGGAGGAGGTCGATGGTGGATGAACAGTAGCCCATGGAGGCACTCGACGATGGAGATGAACAGTATCTCGTGGAGTCCCGTTTTGCGGTACGTCACACCCCTCCCAATGAACAGGAACCCTGTTTCGACCGTAGCACTCCAACACAAGTCTGTTTCCTCCATTTTGCGATACGCCACACCCCTCTCGATCAACAGGACCCGTTTCCACCATAGGAGGTCCGTTTCCTCCGTTTTGCGGTACGCAAGACCCCTCCCGATGAACAGGATCCCGTTTCGACCGTGGCTGGCCGAATAAAAGGCCATTTCCTCCGTTCTGTGGTACACCAGGCCTCGTTTCCATCGGCTGTTCCGTCCAAGCCAGTTGCCTCCCGATGAACACGACGCATTCTGTTGCCTCCCCATGAACACGACGACGGCGCAGCTTCTCCGTTCTGACCCAGCCATGTACACGAGCCCTGGTCGTACGTATGTGCGAGTAGGCGTTCGAGACCACGCCCATATGTACGTACGTGGCCGTATTTACTTTCTTGCACCCTGGCTATACGTATGTGTACATGCTACATGTGCGCCTCTACTACGACACGTGCGCGCATCTACTACAACACGAGTGCGCCTCTACATCGACCAGTATGTACGTACACATTCGCGACCAGAATGACAACGCTACGTATGCTTCGACCAGGTGGGTCCTGACTGTCAGGCACTCTTTCCATGCGAAGATGTAGCTGGTGGGTCCCAGCAGTCAGGGGGCGAATCATTTTTTTGCCCGTAATATGGACGCAGTTCCTTGCTTGCAAAGATATAGCTGACGGGTCCTAGCAGTCAGGGGGAAACGTTTTTTTTTTCACGAAATATGGTGGCCCGTCCGGTGGGTCCCTGCTGTCAGGTGGAGGAATTATTATTTTCTGTGTAATAAGGAGGCACTTCCTTGCTGTGGCCGTAGACCCAGCTGTCAACCTCTCCACATACAGTACTCTTCCGATGGAAGTCGTTCCTTGACCACATTGACTAGCCGCACCGAGAGCATGTAGGATCGAAAGTATGTCTAGAGGGGGGGGTGATTAGACTACTTGACCAAATAAAACTTAACCTTTTCCCAATTTTAGTTCTTGGCAGATTTTAGCTAATTTAGGACAAGTCAAGCAATCATCACATCACTCAAGCAAGCATGCAAAGAGTTTATGGGCAGCGGAAAGTAAAGCATGCAACTTGTGAGAATGTAAAGGGAAGGGTTTGGAGAATTCAAACGCTATTGGAGACACGGATGTTTTTCCCGTGGTTCGGATAGGTGGTGCTATCCTACATCCACGTTGATGGAGACTTCAACCCACGAAGGGTAACGGTTGCACAAATCCACACAGGGCTCCACCCAAGGGCAACGGTTGCGCGAGTCCACACAGGGCTCCACCCACGAAGGGTCCACGAAGAAGCAACCACCCACAAAGGGTCCACGAAGAAGCAACCTTGTCTATCCCACCATGGCCATCGCCCACACAGGACTTGCCTCACTAGTGGTAGATCTTCACGAAGTAGGCGATCTCCTTGCCCTTACAAACTCCTTGGTTCAACTCCACAATCTTGTCAGAGGCTCCCAAGTGACACCTAGCCAATCTAGGAGACACCACTCTCCAAGAAGTAACAAATGGTGTGTAGGTAATGAACTCCTTGCTCTTGTGCTTCAAATGATAGTCTCCCCAACACTCAACTCTCTCTCATAGGATTTGGATTTGGTGGAAAGAGGGTTTTTGTGGAAAGCAACTTGGGAAGGCTAGAGATCAAGATTCATACGGTAGGAATGGAATGTCTTGATCTCAACACATGAGTAGGTGGTTCTCTCTCAGAACATATGAGTTGGAATGGTGTGTGTGTTCTGATGGCTCTCTCATCGAATGAGAAGGAGGTGGAGGGGTATATATAGCCTCCACACAAAATCCAACCGTTACATACAATTTACCAATCTCGGTGGGACCGAATCAGAAAACTCAGTCTGACCGAAATAGTAAACCTAGTGACCGTTAGGAATTTCGGTGGGACTGACATGCAACTCGGTAGGACCGATTCGGTTAGGGTTTGGGCATAACGTAATCTCGGTGAGACCGATTACACAAACTCGGTGAGACCGAATTTGGTAATTAGCTAACCAGAGAGTTGGTCAGGCAAACTCGGTGGGACCGATTTGCTCTTTCGGTGAGACCAAGTGGAACTCGATAAGACCGAAAAGTTACAAAGGGGAAACACTGAGTTTACATTGCAATCTCGGTGGGACTGATTCGCTCTTTCGGTGGGACCGAAAAGTTACGTAAGGGAAACAGAGAGTTTGCAACCCCATCTCGGTGAGACCGAGATCCTTATCGGTAGAACCGAATTGCTAGGGTTTGGCAGTGGCTAATGACAAGTGAAACTCGGTGGCGCCGGATAGGAAGAATCGGTAGGACCGAGTTTGGCTTAGGGTTTAGGTCATATGTGGATATGGGAAAGTAGTTGAGGATTTTGGAGCATATCACTAAGCACATGAAGCAAGAGGCTCATTAAGCAACACCTCATCCCTCCTTAATAGTATTGGCTTTTCCTAAAGACTCAATGTGATCTTGGATCACTAAAATATAAAATGAAGAGTCTTGAGCTTTTGAGCTTGAGCCAATCCTTTGTCCTTAGCATTTTGAGGGTTCCACTTTCACATCCATGCCATGCCAATCATTGAGCTTTCCTGAAATAATCATCTTGGAATAGCATTAGCTCAATGAGCTATATGTTGTTATGAATTACCAAAACCACCTAGGGATAGTTGCACTTTCAATCTCCCCCTTTTTGGTAATTGATGACAACATATAGATCAAACCTTTGATAAATGATAATAAGCATGAAATATATCGTCGCTTTGAGAAGTATGTGATAAGTAAGACATGATCATCAATGTCTCACAAATAATGACGTAGTATCAAGCACTCAAAAGCAGAAAAGGTAGAAAAACACCAAATAAAGCAGGAGAGAAAAGCAACACACTCTCTCTCGAAGCCTATGATCTATACATCTTCTCCCCCTTTGGCAACAAGTTACCAAAAAGTTCCTAGAAAATGCATAGCACTAGGTCGACGCTCAGGCTTGATCTTCAGGTGGTGGTGGAGTCCGGAGCACTCCAAGGACGAAGCCTTCGGTAGACGTGGTCGGAGTCGAGGCTGAAGTGGATGCTGGAGCTGGTGGAACTAAGGCTGTGGCTGGTGCAGACGTTGTAGCTCTGGTGTCAGCAACTGGCAGTGCAGACGACCTCGGACCTCGTGGCACCCTCGCAAAAGCATCAGTCGTGGTCCTGCCTCTCCTCTCATTCATGTCCTCCTGGAGCTGCTCCACGGCAGTCTGTATCTCTGTCACCTTGATGTCCAAGTCATAGAACCTCTGTTCCATGATCCTCTCTAAACTCGCTTGGTTCTGAGTCAGGGTGGCTATACTCTGCTCAATCCGCAGGGTGGACGCAATCAGGTAACCAAGCTGCTCTTGTTTGGTTTTCAGGAAGTAATCAGATGCCTCCGCTTGAGTAGGCATCCTGGCAGCTTTCTCCTTCTTCGCCTTCTCCTTCTGAGCTTGTGCATGGGCAGATGACGATTCATTCTCAGTCATAACAACTTGATTATCTTCGAAATCTGGACGGATGGGCAGGTGTTCCTTATCCAACAAATATACGCCCGTGCCCATCTTGGAGTTGATGAGCTCCTGAATCTGAGGGGCATATCCACAGCTCCTCTTCTGATCTGCCGCAGTCCTTTTGATTGTTTTCACTATGAGGCTCATGACTTTGAATTTTTGAGGCACGTCAAATACATGAAGCAAATTGATCGCGTGACCTATGATCATCTTGTGATCTCCAGACTTGGGCAGAAGGGTGTGCCTAAGGATCCAGTTGATCGTAGGCAATCCTGATAGCAGATAATGCACTGAGCCAAACTTGAACGTGTCAAGTGCTTCATTCGGAATCTCCTTGTACATGTTGGACATGGAGTTGTGGTCCATCTTTTTCTTGGCATAAATGTCCAAGTCATCTGCTTGCTCCTCTGGGGCATTGATCAGCTTCGCCCATTCCTCAACAGTAGAGTGGTACCTTGTACCCTCTGACATCCATGTGATCCTGCCATCCGGATAAAAGTGTGCTGTGGAGTAGAATTGCATGATTAGCTCCTCGTTCCACTTTGTGAGCTTCTGCCCAACAAAGTCTGCAACTCCACACGCACTAAAGCTGTCAAATACTCCAGGGTAGTACTCTTCATTGTCCTTGATATAGGTCTAGTCGACCCATCTCATGTCACATACAATTGGCTTCTTGTCAAGTAGCACTGTCTCATAGAAATCCTGCTGCTCCTTGGTATGAAACCTGTAGTCCACTGCAGTCCTTCTCCTAGAAGCATATGGATCTGCTTCTCTCCACTTCCTGAGCCCTGAGTCTCTCCTGAGCTTCATATCCTCAGCCACAGGATGAGCATCGTTGTGGTCTGGGATCTTGGGCTTGAGCTTCCGAAGGACATTTTCTTCCTCATCCTCAGCAACAGTCTCAGGCACTGGGGCCTTGTTCTTCTCAGCTGCAGGAATGCTCCTTGTATTTCTCTTAGGTTTTGGCTTGGAGGCAGCTTTGGGCTTAGATGCAGTAGCCCCTGACCTTATGGCATCACCCATTAGCTTGGGTGCCTTGGGCGCTGGTGCAGCTGCCTCTTCTTCCTCTTCCTCTTCCATGATGGAAGCTTTGCCAAGCACTCTAGCCACAGTCTTCTTCACCCTCTCCTTCCTTTTCTTGCCCTCAGCTGCAGCTGGCTCTTGGGAAGTGGGCTTCTCAGTTGAGGCTCTAGCCTTTGACATGGGCTGCCTGCCTGCTGGCCTTTTGATTTTCAGACCTGGCTTAGTGCCTTGAGCTGGTTCAATTCTCTTGGAAGTGGCCTCTTCTTCTGCCACATAGTCCTCATCTTCAGAGTCTGAAGTTTTCTTCTTCCTTTGTCTTGTGGCAGCCTTTGGCAAATTGCTAGGAGTGCTCCTGCTGCCTTCATCAGATGAACTGGAGGGACTAGTGCCCTCACTCATCACCACTTGCTGCTCTGACAGATTCTGGCTATCACTCTGGTCTAACATGCTGCAAACTGACTGCTGACCCTGTGAATAGATTATAGAGGAGATAGAGTGGATGAGCATCACAAAATGCAGAGATTTTTGCAAAAAGAATGATCCAAAAACTTAGTTTTAGTTTCCCACTGAAATCATCTCGGATCTACCGATTTTCAAACTCGGTGATACCGAAGCAGTTTTGGAACCTAAACTAGTGAACTCGGTAGGACCGAGTCACAGTTCGGTGGCACCGAGACTGCTAGGGTTTCACTGAGTTCAAAAATCGGTCACACCGATAAGTAATTCTCGGTCAGACCGAGTCTCACTTGTGCAATGGCATAAGCCAAATCGGTGGGACCGAGTTTTTCAACTCGGTGGGTCCGAGATGGTTTCGGCGGAAACCTAAACCTAGAATTTTCGAATCAAACCTAATCTATGAGTGTTTTGACTAGATAGAAGTTTATCAAACGTGGCTAGAAACAATATGATCACAATGTGCTAGGAATCTGATTGAGGAATAGCATAAAGATCAAGTCCATACCCTAGTTCGGCGGGGACTTGCTACGGCGGCAACGGCGGGGCAGAATTCCTGTTGACGGTGACGGAGACTAGCGACTGGAGGCTGCTGGCGGCGAGAAGACGATCCGGAGACCTCGAGGGCAGAGCAGGCTATCGCGCGGGCGAAGGGGTTCGGAGAAATTTCCAAATTTTGCCCGTGACTATATATAGCCTGACCCTGTCGGTGTGACCGAGTGGAACAACTCGGTGGCACCGAGATTCATAACTGCGTGCAGTTACTGAAACTCGGTGTGACCGAAAGGTTCAAATCGGTTGCACCGAGATCGAAAACCTAGATCAACTTAATGATCTCGGTAGGACCGAAAGTGGAGTATCGGTCAGACCGAGAATCATAAAGAGGTTTTGGAAGTTTAAGTCTATGACGAATCGGGGACTCCGAGCGCTCCTCACACAGAGTGGTTCGAATCTGACTTGATCAAATTTTGTGATGCAGCATGAATAGAGTTTGAGACGAGAAAAGCATAGATAGCTAGAGGAGGTTCTTAGGCATTCTTGTCCATCCACTTGGCAAAAAGAAATAAAGCCGAACAATCAAAAACAACAAGTGGATGTCCTCGAATGAGTAAAATATGCGACCAGCATGCTCACACAATAAGATGGCAAATGAAATATGTGGCAAGGCATGCACAACCAATTCTAGCATCTATCAAGCAATTTGCGATGACTAGGTCATCTATATATGAGTATATTGACTTAGGAGTCAAGTGAGAACACTTGATCATAGGTCATACTCATCGTTTAAGCTCAAGTGGGGTTACCACTTTTACATAAAGCATTGTTGAGTTCACATCTTTAGAGTTGCTTTAGCTCAAGTCTTAGAGTAAAGCCCCCCCTAGATGTGATATCCCCCCTAAGAGGGATGAACTAACCTTGGGTTTTGTCGATGATGACTTCATGTAGATATTGAAGATGTGGATGCTCAATGTTGATGTAGATCTCGTGGAGCTATCCATATGAGTGAATTGCACTTTCAATACCTACATGGGTTAGTCCCACAAGGAACAAACAAGGATATTCATAGACATAGAGTGATGCACACAAAAGATGATGTCCATGAAAACTTTTAGGTTACCTTGTCCCTTGTCTTACCAACAAGAGGGTTTGTGACTCCTTGAACTAGTGCAAGATGTGGAAGTTGATTGCACTTGTTCTTGCCAAAATGATAAGAGTGAAGTATGTTGGCGGAGTCACCCTCAAGAACTCTCTAGTTCTTCTTCTTTTGGATCCACATCATCTTGATGGGAATCCTTGGAGTTGTAGTCGTACTTGATGAAGTGGAACTTGAAGTAGTCTTGGGAATCCACTTGACCAAGGTCTTAGGAGCTTCTTCAAATGCATCAATTTCCTCTTGAAGCTTGTCCTTGCCTTTTTGCTCGTAGTCTTGTGGTAGAAGATCATCTTGAGCTTGTGTCCCCTTGAAAGAAGTATACTTCTCTTGTTGAGGGACAAACTTTGTCTTGGGGTATTGATCTTCTTCCCATTCAACTCCATTGGCATTGAACTTTCGTTCAAAACCAACACCTTGATTCTTCCAGTGCATTCCTTGCTTGCGCACAATTTCCTCGAATTGCTTACTCCCGGCAAGGCTTTTGTACACTCCTTTCTCTATAATTCCCTTCAATAAGCTATTTTCTTGCTCAAGTGTAACTTGGCTAAGAGAATCATTAGTGGAATCAAGAGAACTACTAGAAGCAACAATATTGGATTTAGCATGATCATTGTTACTACTAGAGGAAGAATCTTTCTTGTTAGACTTGACTTGAGGCATGTAAGTGGATAAGAGTAAACGGTTGGCAATGTAAGAAGAACTTTTCTTGCGGAGATCATCATTGATTGCCTTTAAGAACTCATGCTCTTGCTCAAGATTGAGCTTTTCAAAGCGTAGTTTCTCATGAGCTCTTAAAAGTTCTCGATGATCTTCGAAGATAGTGTCATGAGCTAACTTAAGAGTTTTTAGTTCTTTAGTTAGAGCCTCAATCTTCTCCTTATCATTGTCATTCGTTTTATCTTGATTAGCATGATTAATTGGTCTTTCATCATAGTATTCATCACTAGAGTTGTCACCAAGCAAATCATCACCTAACAAGTCATCTTCATCACTATCGAAATCAACATACTCGGGGTGTGTTACCTTAGGACCTTTGGCCATGAAGCATCTTCCAATTCCTTCATTTGGTGAGTCAAATATGTCGTAGGAGTTGGTTGACACAAGTGCTAGACCAGCAACACCTTCATCTTGAGTATCTTCGGAGTCAGAGTGATAACTTCTCTCGGAGTGGCTTTCGGAGTTGGAGCCGGATACCCATTCACCAACATGTGCTTGATGTCTTCATCTTGTGTAGCTCCTTGATGATTTTTCCTTCCTTTCCGAATCCTTGCTTCTCCGTGAGTATCTTCGTTCATAACGATCATCTTTACTCCTTCTCTCTCTTGGTGGTGATCCTTTGCTTCTTCTTTTTGGAGAATCTTCTCTTCTCTTGTAGGGAGCCGTACACTCATTGGAATAGTGTCCGGGTCATCCACAATTGTAACAGTTTCGCTCTCGACTAGAAGATCTTTTGTCATTGTAGGACCTTGACTTGGAGCTTCTATCTTTGCTTCTACTCTTGTAGAACTTGTTGAAGTTCTTCACCATTAAGCTCAATTCTTCATTGAAGTCTTGTTTCTCACTTGATGATGTAGGGGCTTCACATGAGGCTTTATAGGCACCACTTGATTTGTTGTGAAGTTCCTCTTTATCCTTAAGTGACATCTCATGAGCAACAATTCTTCCAATCACCTCCGTTGGCTTGAGATCTTTGTAATTGGGCATCATTTGGATCAATGTGCACACGGTATCATATTTTCCATCCAAGGCTCTTAGGATCTTCTTGATGATGAATCTATCGGTCATCTCTTCACTTCCTAAGCCGGCAATCTCATTTGTGATGAGATCAAGCCTAGAGTACATTTCAGCGACACCTTCACCATCCTTCATCTTGAACTTGTCAAGTTGGCTTTGAAGCACATCCAACTTGGATTCCTTGACGGAGTCGGTACCTTCGTGCATATCAATCAAAGTGTCCCAAATTTCCTTTGCATTCTCAAGACGGCTGATTTTGTTGAATTCTTCGGGGCACAATCCGTTGAAGAGAATATCACAAGCTTGAGCATTGTATTGCAACATCTTCAACTCATCCGCGGTAGCTTCACGGTTTGGTTCTCTCCCGTCAAAGAAGTCACCTTGCAAACCAACACACACAATAGCCCAAACAGCGGGGTTATGTCCAAGAATATGCATTTTCATTTTATGCTTCCAACTAGCAAAATTAGTACCATCAAAGTAAGGACCTCTACGGTGATAATTTCCCTCGCTAGACGCCATACTCTCCTAGGTTGTGAAACCAAGGCTATGACCACCAAAAGCTATGGAGATCAAGCAAATGGAGACCAAAGCTCTGATACCACTTGTAGGATCGAAAGTATGTCTAGAGGGGGGGGGTGATTAGACTACTTGACCAAATAAAACTTAACCTTTTCCCAATTTTAGTTCTTGGCAGATTTTAGCTAATTTAGGACAAGTCAAGCAATCATCACATCACTCAAGCAAGCATGCAAAGAGTTTATGGGCAGCGGAAAGTAAAGCATGCAACTTGCGAGAATGTAAAGGGAAGGGTTTGGAGAATTCAAACGCTATTGGAGACACGGATGTTTTTCCCGTGGTTCGGATAGGTGGTGCTATCCTACATCCACGTTGATGGAGACTTCAACCCATGAAGGGTAACGGTTGCGCGAGTCCACACAGGGCTCCACCCAAGGGCAATGGTTGCGCGAGTCCACACAGGGCTCCACCCACGAAGAAGCAACCACCCACAAAGGGTCCACGAAGAAGCAACCTTGTCTATCCCACCATGGCCATCGCCCACACAGGACTTGCCTCACTAGTGGTAGATCTTCACGAAGTAGGCGATCTCCTTGCCCTTACAAACTCCTTGGTTCAACTCCACAATCTTGTGGGAGGCTCCCAAGTGACACCTAGCCAATCTAGGAGACACCACTCTCCAAGAAGTAACAAATGGTGTGTAGGTAATGAACTCCTTGCTCTTGTGCTTCAAATGATAGTCTCCCCAACACTTAACTCTCTCTCATAGGATTTGGATTTGGTGGAAAGAGGGTTTTTGTGGAAAGCAACTTGGGAAGGCTAGAGATCAAGATTCATATGGTAGGAATGGAATGTCTTGATCTCAACACATGAGTAGGTGGTTCTCTCCCAGAACATATGATTTGGAATGGTGTGTGTGTTCTGATGGCTCTCTCATCGAATGAGAAGGAGGTGGAGGGGTATATATAGCCTCCACACAAAATCCAACCGTTACATACAATTTACCAATCTCGGTGGGACCGAATCAGAAAACTCGGTCTGACCGAAATAGTAAACCTAGTGACCATTAGGAATTTCGGTGGGACTGACAGGCAACTCGGTAGGACCGATTCGGTTAGGGTTTGGGCATAACGTAATCTCGGTGAGACCGATTACACAAACTCGGTGAGACCGAATTTGGTAATTAGCTAACCAGAGAGTTGGTCAGGCAAACTCGGTGGGACCGATTTGCTCTTTCGGTGAGACCGAGTGGAACTCGGTCAGATCGAAAAGTTACAAAGGGGAAACACTGAGTTTACATTGCAATCTCGGTGGGACCGATTCGCTCTTTCGGTGGGACCAAAAAGTTACGAAAGGGAAACAGAGAGTTTGCAACCCCATCTCGGTGAGACCGAGATCCTTATCGGTAGAACCGAATTGCTAGGGTTTGGCAGTGGCTAATGACAAGTGAAACTCGGTGGCGCCGGATAGGAAGAATCGGTAGGACCGAGTTTGGCTTAGGGTTTAGGTCATATGTGGATATGAGAAAGTAGTTGAGGATTTTGGAGCATATCACTAAGCACATGAAGCAAGAGGCTCATTAAGCAACACCTCATCCCTCCTTAATAGTATTGGCTTTTCCTAAAGACTCAATGTGATCTTGGATCACTATAAAATGAAGAGTCTTGAGCTTTTGAGCTTGAGCCAATCCTTTGTCCTTAGCATTTTGAGGGTTCCACTTTCACATCCATGCCATGCCAATCATTGAGCTTTCCTGAAATAATCATCTTGGAATAGCATTAGCTCAATGAGCTATATGTTGTTATGAATTACCAAAACCACCTAGGGATAGTTGCACTTTCAGAGCACCAGGTCGGTGGATGACGGCGAGGCCTAGGAAGGGGACGACACGGAGACGGGGAAGACGCGGCAGTGGAAGCCCACGCGGAAAGGAGTACGAGGGTTCATGATAACCCACAAGTATAGGGGATCACAACAATTTTCGAGGGTAGAGTATTCAACCCAAATTTATTGATTCGACACAAGGGGAGCCAAAGAATATTCTCAAGTATTAGCAGCTGAGTTGTCAATTCAACCACACCTAGAAACTTAATATCTGCAGCAAAGTATTTAGTAGAAAAGTAATATGATAGTAGTGGTAACGGTAGCAAAAGGTAATGGTAGCAAAAGTAATATTTTTGGTGTTTTATAGTGATGATAACAATAGCAACAGAAAAGTAAATAAGCGAAGAACAATATATGGAAAGCTCGTAGGCAATGGATCGGTGATAGAGAATTATGCCGGATGCGGTTCATCATGTAACAGTCATAACCTAGGCTGACACAGAACTAGCTCCAATTCATCAATGTAATGTAGGCATGTATTCCAAATATAGTCATACGTGCTTATGGAAAAGAACTTGCATGCCATATTTTGTCCTACCCTCCCGTGGCAGCGGGGTCCTAGTGGAAACTAAGGGATATTAAGGCCTCCTTTTAATAGAGTACCGGCCAAAGCATTAACACATAGTGAATATATGAACTCCTCAAACTACGGTCATCACCGGAAGTGGTCCCAATTATTGTCACTTCGGGGTTGCCGTATCATAACACATAGTAGGTGACTATAGACTTGCAAGATAGGATCAAGAACTCACATATATTCATGAAAACATAATAGGTTCGGATCTGAAATCATGGCACTCGGGCCCTAGTGACAAGCATTAAGCATAGCAAAGTCATAGCAACATCAATCTCAGAACATAGTGGATACTAGGGATCAAACCCTAACAAAACTAACTCGATTACATGATAAATCTCATGCAACCCATCACCGTCCAGCAAGCCTACGATGGAATTACTCACGCAGGGCAGTGAGCATCATGAAATTGGTGATGGAGGAAGGTTGATGATGACGATGGCGATGGATTCCCCTCTCCGGAGCCCCGAACGGACTCCAGATCAGCCCTCCCGAGAGAGTTTAGGGCTTGGCGGCGGCTCAGTATCGTAGCGCCCGATGAATCCTTCTTCTTTAATTTTTTCTCCCCGAACACGAATATATGGAGTCAAGGTTGAGGTTGGTGGAGCGTCAGGGGGCCCACGAGGTAGGGGGGCGCGCCCCCCACCCTCGTGGCTAGGGTGTGGGCCCCCTGGCCTTGATTCTTTGCCAGTATTTTTATATTATTTCCAAAAATAATCCCCGTGGAGTTTCAGGTCATTCCAAGAACTTTTGTTTCTGCACATAAATAACACCATGGCAATTCTGCTGAAAACAACGTCAGTCCAGGTTAGTTCCATTCGAATCATGCAAGTTAGAGTCCAAAACAAGGGAAAAAGTGTTTGGAAAAGTAGATACGATGGAGAAGTATCAACTCCCCCGAGCTTAAACCTTTGCTTGTCCTCAAGCAGTTCAGTTGACAAACTGAAAGTGATAAAGAAAAACTTTTACAAACTCTGTTTGCTCTTGTTGTTGTAAATATGTAAAGCCAGCATTCAAGTTTTCAGCAAAGATTATGAACTAACCATATTCATAATAACTCTTAGGTCTCATGTTTACTCATATCAATGGCATAATCAACTAGCGAGCAATAATAATAAATCTCGGATGACAACACTTTCTCAAAACAATCATAATATGATATAACAGGATGGTATCTCGCTAGCCCTTTCTGAGACCGTAAAACATAAATGCAGAGCACCTTTAAAGATCAAGGACTGACTAGACATTGTAATTCATGGTAAAAGAGATCCATTGAAGTCATACTCAATGTAAACTAACAATAATGAATGCAAATGACAGCGGTGCTCTCCAAGTGGTGGTTTTTAGTAAGAGGATGATGACTCAACATAAAAGTAAATAGATAGGCCCTTCGCAGAGGGAAGCAGGGATTTGTAGAGCTGCCAGAGCTCGGTTTTGAAATAGAGATGAATAATATTTTGAGCGGTATACTTTCATTGTCAACATAACAACCAAGAGATGGCGATATCTTCCATGCTACACACATTATAGGCGGTTCCCAAACAGAATGGTAAAGTTTATACTCCCCCTCCACCAACAAGCATCAATCCATGGCTTGCTCGAAACAACGAGTGCCTCCAACTAACAACAGTCCCAGGGGGAGTTTTGTTTGCAATTATTTTGATTTGATTTGCATAAAGCATGGGACTCGACATCCCGGTGACCAGCCATTTTCTCATGAGTGAGGAGCGGAGTCCACTCCTCTTGAGAATAACCCGCCTAACATGGAAGATACGGACAGCCCTAGTTGATACATGAGCTATTTGAGCATACAAAACATGATATTTATTTGAAGGTTTAGAGTTTGGCACATACAAATTTACTTGGAACGGCATGTAGATACCGTATATAGGTAGGTATGGTGGACTCATATGGAATAACTTTGGGGTTTATGGGATTGGATGCACAAGCAGTATTCCTGCTTAGTACAGGTGAAGGCTAGAAAAAGACTGGGAAGCGACCAGCTAGAGAGCGATAACAGTCATGAACATGCATTAAAATTAATCAACACCGAATGCAAGCATGAGTAGGATATAATGCACCATGAACATAAATATCGTAGGGGCTATGTTGATTTTGTTTCAACTACATGCGTGAACATGTGCCAAGTCATACCACATCACAACCATTTTAATAGCATGTTGGCATGCAAGGTAAACCATTATAAGCTCCTAGCTAATTAAGCATGGCATAAGCAACTATAATCTCTAATTGTCATTGCAAACATGTTTATTCGTAATAGGCTGAATCAGGAACGATGAACTAATCATATTTACAAAAACAAGAGAGGTCGAGTTCATACCAGCTTCTCCCATCTCAATAAGTTCATCTTATATCATCATAATTTCCTTTCGCTTGCACGACCGAATGATGTGAATAATAATAATAGTGCACGTGCATTGGACTAAGCTAGAATCTGCAAGCATTCAATAAATAGGAGAAGATAAGGCAATATGGACTGTTTTGTTAGATCAACAATAATGCATATAAGAGTCACTTCAACAATTTAATTATGGTCTTCTCCTATCGACCCCCAAAGAAAAGAAAAGAAATAAAACTATTTATATGGGAAAGCTCCCAACAAGTAAAAGAAGATCAGGAAATCTTTTTGGGTTTTCTTTTTAATTACTACTACAAGCATAGAAATTAAAACCAGCTAAAAAGCTACAACTAATTTTTTTGGTTTTTCTTAAGGTTTATCAAACACACAAGAAGTAAGCATAAAAAGGAAATAAACTAGCATGGATATTACAATCAAAAAGTATGAGCACCGACAACTAGCAATGAGTGTGTGAACATGAATGTAATGTCGGTGGGAAATACGTACTCCCCCAAGCTTAGGCTTTTGGCCTAAGTTGGTCTAATGACACGGATGGCCTGGCGGATATCCAAAGTTGTAGTTGGGGTCGTACTGAGATGCATAGTTAGATTGCCACTAGCTGGTAATCGCCTCCGGATCCCACTGGTAATCAGACTGTCCTGGAGGCTCAAATTGTGGTTCCAGCTCTGGCTCTGCAGCTGATGTAGGGTTCCGGTAGGCGTGAATGGCCTCCAACGGAACAAGGTACTTGCCTGCAGATAAATCAAACAAGGAAGGAGCAGGCAGGGTAATAGTCTCAGGATGATGTTTATCAAAGAACAATTTGTATTTAAGCTCATTTCCCATATTCTTAATAATAAAATCATGTGCTACCATACTCTTATAATCTAAATAAACAAGAGGCAGCAATTTTTCTTCCTTCTCATAATACCTAATAGGTATGTTAAAATGTGCAGCTAGGCGCGAGGCGAAGATGCCTCCAAAGACGGGTCCCTTAGTACGGTTAAGATTTAACCGCTTTGCAATAATAGCACCCAAGCTGAATGTATCATCACGAAATAAGGCATGGCACAAAATAACAATATCAGGGGCACTCGGGTTTCCACAGTTTCCGCGCCCAATTAAGCATCTACTAGCAAATATAGCAAAGTAACATAGAGCAGGAAAGTGTATGCTAGTAGTTCGTGCGTCGGAAACCTTCCTCGTTTCCCCTACAGTGATGGTATCAATAAACCCATCCACATCGTCATGATGTGGTTCCTCTATGATGCCCTTGAAAGGGATCAAACAAACCCGACAAAAATCACAAAGTGACATCTCCTTATGCTCATCATATAAATGAAACTCCACCGTAGGTGGTGAGCTCCTAGCATGGAAATGAAATTTTTGCACAAAGATATTGGTGAGTAAGAGATACTGTTCTCGTTGGTCGTGGAGGAAGGCGGTGAGGCCTGCATTCTCATCCAATTCATAGAAATCATCATAAATCCCGGCTGCGCTTAAGAAATCATCACAAGGCCATTCACACGGCCGGACCTCCGCGGTGCGAGGGAGATTATACTTGGGTCTCTTATCCTCCTCACTTTTCTTATCCTTCGAGCTTTGGCTCAATGAGCCCCTCAAAAATCTCTTCATTATTTTCTAAAAAATTCTGAAATCTTTAGTAACTTCAAAGTAAAAGTAAACCAAACTCAACAAAATTGATAGCAACTACTCCTACAAGTGCCTAGAGCCTATATCATGCATTAGAACTACATGTAACCATATAAATTTGACATGCAAGCTCAAGAACATGGTCACCTAGGCAGCACAAATTTGCAATGAATAAAGCACTAGAACAAAAACTAATTGGACCAATGGAGGAGTCACATACCAAGGAACAATCCCGCAAAGCAGTTTTGTGAGAGGTGCTTTGAGCAATGAGATCGAAAATCGCAGCAAAATGAGCTAGAAGTCGTGCTTGAGCTGGTTAGTGGTGTTTGTGGGAGGAAGAAGGAGTGTGCGGGTGTAGGAATAAGTGGAGGGGAGCCACCGTGGGCCCACGAGGCAGGGGGGCACGCCTAGGGGGGTGGGCGCGCCGTGGACCCTCGTGGCGAGGTGCTTGCTCCCCCTACTGTGTTCTCAGTGCCAGATATTCTCAAATATTCCAGAAAAAATCATATTAAATTGGCAGGGCATTTGGAGAACTTTTATTTTCGGGGTATTTTTATATTGCATAGATAATTCAGAAAATAGACAAAAATTACTATTATTACTTTATTTCAACTAAATAACAGAAAGTAAAAAGAGGGTACACAAGGTTGTGTTTTCTAAATTCATCCATCTCATGCTCATCAAAAGGAATCCACTAACAAGGTTGATCAAGTCTTGTTAACAAACTCATTCCGAATAACATGGAACCGGAGAATTTTCGAATAACACTATGTTACCTCAACGGGGATATGCACACCCCCAATAATAAGAATATCATATTTCTTCTTGATAGTAGGAAGAGGAAATTCAAAACCTCCAAAAATAATCGATGGAATTTTTCCAATAGAATTGATACTGTGGACTTGAGGTTGTTTCCTCGGAAAGTGTACCGTATGCTCATTACCATTAACATGAAAAGTGTCATTGCCTTTGTTGCAATCAATAACAGCCCCTGCAGTATTCAAAAAAGGTCTTCCAAGAATAATAGACATACTATCGTCCTCGGGAATATCAAGAATAACAAAGTCCGTTAAAATAGTAACATTTGCAACTACAACAGGCACATCCTCACAAATACCGACAGGTATAGCAGTTGATTTATCAGCCATTAGCAAAGATATTTCAGTAGGTGTCAACTTATTCAAATCAAGTCTACGATATAAAGAGATAGGCATAACACTAACACCGGCTCCAAGATCACAAAAAGCAGTTCTAACATAGTTTCTTTTAATGGAGCATCTTATAGTTGGTACTATGGGATCTCCTAGTTTCTTAGGTATTCCACCTTTAAATAATTAGCAAGCATGGTGGAAATTTCAGCTTCCGTTATCTTTCTTTTATTAGTAACAATATCTTTCATGTACTTAGCATAAGGATTCATTTTAAGCATATCAGTCAAACGCATACGCAAAAAGATAGGTCTAATCATTTCAGCAAAGCGCTCAAAATCCTCATCATCCTTTTTCTTGGATGGTTTGGGTGGAAAAGGCATGGGTTTCCAAACCCATGGTTCTCTTTCTTTACCGTGCTTCCTAGCAACAAAGTCTTTCTTATCATAACATTGATTCTTTGATTATGGGTTATCAAGATCAACAGCAGGTTCAATTTCTACATCACTATCATTGCTAGGTTCAACATCAACATGAACATTATCACTAGTTTCATGTTCATTACCAGATTGTGTTTCAGCATCAGAAATAGAGATATCATTGGGATTCTCAGTTATGTCAATAACAGGTTCACTAGAAGCATGCAAAGCCCTATCATTTTTCTTTTTCTTCCTTTTAGAAGGACTAGGTGCATCTATATTATTTCTCTGAGAATCTTGCTCAATTCTCTTAGGATGGCCCTCAGGATACAAAGGTTCCCGAGTCATTTTACCACCTCTAGTCATAACTCTAACAACATTATCATTTTTCTTACTATTTAATTCATTGAGAAAATCATTCTGAGCTTTAAGTACTTGTTCTACTTGAGTGGTAACCATAGAAGCATGTTTACTAATGAGTTTAAGTTCACCTTTAACTCTAGACATATAATCACCCAAGTGTTCAATCATATAAGCATTTTGTTTCAATTGTCTACCAAAATAAGCATTGAAGTCTTCTTGTCTAACCATAAAGTTATCAAACTCATCCAAACATTGGCTAGCAAACTTAGTAGGAGGATTTCAGCTTTATCATATCTATAGAGAGAATTTACCTTTACTACCCGTGTCGGGTTATCAAGACCATGTGTTTCTTCAATAGGTGATGGATTAAAACCATATATTTCTTCAACAGGTGGTAAATTAAGACCATGTATTTCTTCAATAGGACGTAAATTATTTACATCTCCAGCTTTAATACCCTTTTCTTTCATGGATTTCTTTGCCTCTTGCATATCTTCAGGACCGAGAAATAGAACACCTCTTTTCTTCGGAGTTGGTTTATGAATAGGCTCAGGAGCTGGCTCAGGAAGTGTCCAATTATTTTCATTTGTCAACATATTATTCAATAGAATTTCAGCTTCATCCGGTGTTCTTTCCCTGAAAATAGAACCAGCACAACTATCCAGGTAATCTCTGGAAGCATCGGTTAGTCCATTATAAAAGATATCAAGTATTTCATTTTTCTTAAGAGGGTGATCAGGAAAGGCATTAAGTAATTGGAGAAGCCTCCCCCAAGCTTGTGGGAGACTCTCTTATTCAATTTGCACAAAATTATATATATCCCTTAAGGCAGCTTGTTTCTTATGAGCAGGGAAATATTTAGCAGAGAAGTAATAAATCATATCCTGGGGACTACGCATAGAACCAGGATCAAGAGAATTAAACCATATCTTAGCATCACCCTTTAATGAGAATGGAAATATTTTAAGGATATAAAAGTAGCGAGTTCTGTCATCATTAGTGAACAGGGTGGCTATATCATTTAATTAGTAAGATGTGCCGCAACAGTTTCATATTCATAACCATAAAAAGGATCAGATTCAACCAAAGTAATTATATCAGGATCAATAGAGAATTCATAATCCTTATCAGTAACAAAGATAGGTGAAGTAGCATAAGCAGGATCATATTCCATTCTAGCATTCATAGTTTTTTGTTTAAGCTTAGCTAATAATTTCTTAAGATCACTTCTATCATTGCAAGCAAGAAAATCTCTTTTAGTTTCTTCATCCATAACATAGCCCTCAAACACAACAGGCAATTCATATTTATTAGGATAGCCTTCATCATTACTTTCATCAATATTATCAGTTTCAATAATTTCATTCTCTCTAGCCCTAGCAAGTTGTTCATCAAGAAATTCACCAAGTGGCACAGTAGTATCAAGCATAGAAGTAGTTTCATCATAAGTATCATGCATAGCAGAAGTGGCATCATCAATAATATGCGACATATCAGAATTAATAGCAGAAGCGGGTTTAGGTGTCGCAAGCTTACTCAAAACAGAAGGTGAATCAAGTCCAGAGCTAGATGGCAGTTCCTTACCTCCCCTCGTAGTTGAGGGATAAATCTTGGTTTTTGGATCTCTCAAGTTCTTCATAATGATAAGCAGATATAAATCCCAAGTGACTCAAAGAATAGAGCTATGCTCCCCGGCAACGGCGCCAGAAAATAGTCTTGATAACCCACAAGTATATGGGATCGCAACAGTTTTCGAGGGTAGAGTATTCAACCCAAATTTATTGATTCGACACAAGGGGAGCCAAAGAATATTCTCAAGTATTAGCAGCTGAGTTGTCAATTCAACCACACCTAGAAACTTAATATCTGCAGCAAAGTATTTAGTAGCAAAGTAATATGATAGTAGTGGTAACGGTAGCAAAAGTAATATTTTTGGTGTTTTATAGTGATGAAAACAATAGCAATGGAAAAGTAAATAAGTGAAGAACAATATATGGAAAGCTCGTAGGAAATGGATCAGTGATAGAGAATTATGCCGGATGCGGTTCATCATGTAACAATCATAACCTAGGGTGACACAGAACAAGCTCCAATTCATCAATGTAATGTAGGCATGTATTCCAAATATAGTCATACGTGCTTATGGAAAAGAACTTGCATGACATATTTTGTCCTACCCTCCCGTGGCAGCCGGGTCCTAGTGGAAACTAAGGGATATTAAGTCCTCCTTTTAATAGAGTACCGAACCAAAGCATTAACACATAGTGAATACATGAACTCCTCAAACTATGGTCATCATCGGAAGTGGTCCTGATTATTGTCACTTCGGGGTTGCCGAATCATAACACATAGTAGGTGACTATAGACTTGCAAGATAGGATCAAGAACTCACATATATTCATGAAAACATAATAGGTTCAGATCTTAAATCATGGCACTCGGGCCCTAGTGACAAGCATTAAGCATAGCAAAGTCATAGCAACATCAATCTCAGAACATAGTGGATACTAGGGATCAAACCCTAACAAAACTAACTTGATTACATGATAAATCTCATCCAACCCATCACCGTCCAGCAAGCCTACGATGGAATTACTCACGCACGGCGGTGAGCATCATGAAATTGGTGATGGAGGAAGGTTGATGATGACGATGGCATGAAATTGGTGATGGAGGAAGGTTGATGATGACGATGGCGACAGATTCCCCTCTCCGGAGCCTCGAACGGACTCTAGATCAGCCCTACTGAGAGAGTTTAGGGCTTGGCGGTGGCTCCCTATCGTAAAACGCGATGAATCCTTCTTCTTCATTTTCTTCTCCCGAACACGAATATATGGAGTCAAGGTTGAGGTCGGTGGAGCTCCAGGGGGCCCATGAGGTAGGGGGCGCGCCCCCACCCTCGTGGCTAGGGTGTGGCCCCCCTGGCCTTGATTCTTTGCCAGTATTTTTTTTATTATTTCCAAAAATAATCTCCGTGGAGTTTCAGGTCATTCCAAGAACTTTTGTTTCTGCACATAAATAACACCATGGCAATTCTGCAGAAAACAACGTCAGTCCAGGTTAGTTCCATTCAAATCATGCAAGTTAGAGTCCAAAACAAGGGCAAAAGTGTTTGGAAAAGTAGATACGACGGAGATGTATCAGTTCACTGGTTCGGCTGCGGTGTGAGCCTACCGTCGCCGCAAGGCCTGGCCAGCGGTGGGAGTAGTAGGGGGCGGCGAGGCCTCCGCGGCATCACAGCCGGCCACGGGAGGAAGGAGCACGCGGCATGACCAGCTCTGGTTTGGGCGGCTAGAGCGAGAAGACCAGAGATTGAAGAAGCACTACAGCCGTTGGATGGACATCGTACGGTCACTGAAGCTAGAATCGTTCATATTGACTAAGTTGATAA